>NC_090924.1:464810762-466127142 GCF_040938575.1 Ambystoma mexicanum | reverse complement strand
AATGTTGGGACTTGTTGGTAAGCAGTACTATGTCTTCATAGGAGCCACTACGTATTCTAGGAACATTATACATAAAGATAAAGTTCCCCAAAGATCTGCTTTTTAATCGATCATTCCCTTTAGTTAGTGTGGTATTTTCCTATAGGGATGCATATAATTCACTGTCCTGCTACCTTTTATGCTGGACATAGCTGATATTCCCAGTAGTCGTTGGTGTTACCTGCTTATTAAGGTCAGGAGTGCACACTGCTGAACGATTGTTTCCCAAACTTTGTATAAGATTAGATTTGTGTGGGTCCTGTATGTCACTATCCTTGCTCCTAGTAGCGGGCAATTCAAGGTGCAATTAGTAGTATTTGTTCTTGTGCGGGGTGTCACTATTTCTGGGCAAAGTGGCATTTTGTGTGTCCTTGTTTCTGTATAAGTGACTTAACACTACATTGCCCAGTTGCCTCACCACCCCAGCTAACCCTACAATGATACCTTTTAACTCATCAGGTTTAGCCCACATGTGATCAAGGGAACGTGCACACTGTGGTCCTATACCACTGATACCATGACGAGTGGTCTGCGAAGTATCACGTTCACCTTCAGACTGACATTTATCCTCCATTCCACGAGCAATCCAACTTGCCCCACTCTCCGTTATCGAAGTAGTAGTATTTTCCACCACACTTGTTGCGGGCAGAGTGAGTAACAATATTAGTTCCTACACAAGAGGTATTATCATACTTCTCAGCCATGTTAACATCAAGTTCTATATCTGCTACAGTACTTGCTGAAGCACAATCACCAGATGCATTCAAAGAACTCAAAGGCTCAAATGTATTAGATATAGCTAGGCTGCTGATAATATACCCATCATCTGCTTCACGCGGCTTACCAATGATAAGCTGCATTAAGTTCTGTGCTGGAAGATTACCCACCGCTTGATTGACTGAACGTGTGAACTTCCACTGGGATATGATCATTTCTGCCTACGAGCTGTTGCTCAAGCCTTGGTGCTTCAAAGGCCTCCAAGTCATTCCTATTGGTGGTAACGGTTTTAATCCACTTGCCATTGCTATTCTCCGTTTTCTCTACGCCCGTTTTGTGACAATCTGTAGGGGCTAACGGTGGGTGCGCTATACCATCCCCATTGATGCAATTCCTTGCTGCAGACCATTTTAGTACGGGCTCCTCCTATTTGCGTACCATCATCTTGCAAAGACCCCAGCAAGCACCCAATTTCTTTCATTAATACCATGGCTTCCTCAATTGGTTTAGCAACTAAATGTGAATGTTTGCAGTCCAGGTGCCGGGAAATGCTCACTGATGCTTTCCATAATGGAATGAGTGCAAAACTACTCTATAAATTAAAACGAATGAACAGTACGCAATTAAACTATGTGAGCTATACTATCCATGAAACATATACATGCTATTATGTAAAATATGTGCAACTATTTTAAAGCTGTCTAAGTAAAACTTTGTAATAAAAAGATAGTAGTTTTTAAAAGGGTCAAAGGGGTTTAAAAGCATAGAACTTTCTAATAAACATATGCAGCTAAATAACTTGCTAGAATAAGTTAATCGGCAAGTTTTATATGTGTTGTTTGGTCTGTATGGTTTAAGAGGCGGTCATACTCCACCAGCAGTATTGATAGGCTTCACCATCACTGAAAGAGATTCCACGGGCAAACAAATGGCTGCTGTCATCCGAAAAGGTACTTGGTCGTTTTTCCATGTTTATGGTGGCCATTTTTTAATAACTTTTTCTTTCAATTTTTCCATTTTGACGGGATATGTGCTTGCCTACCGTTGGAATCAAAAACATTTAAAAAAAAAAATTCATCTGCACCCCAGGAAATCTAGCTTCGCCTTGGGTCTACCAAAGCTCGGGCTGGTGGGTTACATGTCCGCCCCGCCGAAAGTTATATTTTGCTCCCACAAGACACACAGAGCAAGATACAGAACAAGTCAAAAAGAATAGTTTTCTGCTGAGATACAGTACCTAAGATACAGTGTCACCAAAGCGCCCGATATCCAAGTTCCAGGAAGTAATAAAGTGCAAAATGCAATGCAGTATGAGATTATTACTCACACCTCCGAACAACTCCAAACAACAGGGTCTTGGTGCAGGCATCGCCGTCGGCTAAGTTGCAGACCTTTTTTCATAGTTAGGATTGGCAGCTCCTAGGTCCTCGCATCCCCCAGACTCCTGCAACTCCAAATTACAGGGCGCACCGTTGGCGCGGCCTTCGCCGCAGGCTTTTTTAAAGGCAGGATTGGCGACTCCTGTGACCTAGCACCCTTCGGACTTCCGCAACTCCAAACAACAGGGTGCGCTCTTGGCCAGGCTTTGCCGCGTGCTCGGTTGCAGGCCTTTTTTAAAGGCAGGATTGGTGGCTTCTGGGTCCTAGCATCCTCCACACTCCTACAACTCAAAACAACAGGGCTTATCATGGAACAAATTATGGGCAGAATCAATATCATTAGTGGGAAAATGAGAGAAGTCTGATAAATGTGACAAAATAGAGTCTACCAGAACAAATTGATAAGATGTAGAAAGGGGTACATGCAAGAGAGGCAGGTGATGAAGGAATAACGGAGGTGGAAAGGAAAAAGTGATCAGCAGGGGGAAGGGTGTGAGCTTGAAGAGGCACAATGACATTAAAGCCAGCAAAGATGAAGACCAGGTCGATGACCCCACCTTTAACGTGTGTAGGAGGAGAACAAAGTAGAGGGATATTGTACAAAAGATTAGAGAAGCTAAAAGAGCAGGAGGAGGGGTCAGGGCGAGCAAGAGGAAGATGAATATTAAAGTCACTAAGGACAATAATGGGAGAGGCAGGAATGGAGACTAAAGATAGAAGAGATTCAAAGTCATCGCAGAAAGACACAAGAGGTATGATATATAGCCAGCAGAGTTACAGAAAGTGGGAAAGAAAAAGAAACAACATGAAATTCAAAGGATAGGAAGGATGGAGGGGAACAAGTGAATGGAGCAGGAGACCAGTGAGGGTGAACGATCAAACCGGCCCCACCACTAGGATGGCCAACTCGAGGAGAATGGGAAAGGGAGGAGCAGACCTAGGTTAGAGCTGGTTGAGTGGCATAATCAAGCTGGCGAATCCAAGTTTTGGTGATGCAGAAGAAATAAAAGTTAAAAGAAAAGAATAAGTCAAGTTCAAGATCAGTTTTAGAGACAATTGAGTGTTTTTTCCAGAAGCCTAGACTAATAGGCTTAGGGAGAGAGTCATGAGGAGTGGGATAGATAATATATGAATAAGATGTAGGAGAAGAGGCCTGTAAAGTCAGTCTTGGAAATAAGAACAGGAATGTTCATTGTAAAAAGATAAGACAAGAAACACAAAGACAGACAGGAGGAATAATGCATTGTGAAACTTATACAAGGTTCAACATGACCACTGTAAAAGAGATAGGAGGCAGGCAACCGTTGCAGACTGGGGCAAACAGGGAATGATGTTGCCCTTGGGAAGGACCGCCCTTGGAGAATGACGCCCGGGAAGCAGGTGATTTCAGGGAGAGTGGAGAGAGGCATTAGCAATGTGGTGGAGAGAAGTATTGGACAGGAAGTACAGAGAGGTATTGCAGAGGAGGTTGAGAGAGGTATTGGTGAGTGACGTTGAACAGCAGGCTAGAGTATTAGATAGGAGTGGGCACGATCGCATAGCGTAGATGTAAGGAGGAAAGTGGGGAACTGGCGTAGAGCACGCCAGAGAGGAGGAAGTGATAAGGAACCGTCAAGAATGGAGCTGAAAGGAGAAGGAGAAAGGTGGGTGGAGGAAATATCGAGGCGGAGTGGGTGTGAGAGAATGCTCTTGGGAAGTAGAGAGGAGGAGAGGATCTCACAAAGAGGCCCCAGAAAGAGAGAAGGTGGGAGAGAGATCGAGAGAGAGAGAGTGTATCCTACTGGGAGAGGAGGCGGTGTACCAAATGACCTCCTAAGGGTGAACCCAGAATTCGTAGAGGTATTGGCTTGAGCCTACGAGTAGAGTAGAAGGGACAGTCCATAGCAGATAAGAGGTGCATTGCAGGTCCCCTTAAGTGGGCAAGAATGGCAAACTATTGAGGAGAGCAGTAAGGACAGGGCCTTTGTTGAAAAAGGCCAGGTCCCTGAGATTGGAAGGTGGCAAGAAAGGCAGGGACAAGTCTCTAAATCAGCTTAGATTGCTGGGCTTGTAATGGAAGCCTTGGGGTCTGTTTACAATACATATCTTCCAGTTGCAATCCCCATCCATTCACGGGTCTAGCATGCAGGAGCTAATTGGCCTAGAGACCCTGGAACAAACCAGGTTCGAGGACAAGAAGCAGAACATTGGCATTCTTTGCCTGAAGAACAAGAAATTAAGTGTCTGGGACACTCAACATCCCAGGACTGTGAGAGACTGCAATTTGACTATCCATTGAGACTTAAGCTGCAGTTCTTGAGGAAAAGCCATACTGATGTTATTAAACATATGGGTTGTCTTTACTTACTTCGCTCCATCATTGTAGGTATTTCTGTTAAACCTTAGTTTAACGTTATATACGGGTCTCTGCCTCATGTTAATCTTGCTGGGCTTCATCCCAGTTATTTATAGTGTTTATACAAGTGGCCAAAGCCAGCAGCATAGTGCTTCAGAGAACTGCACCTGAACCATTAGATTTCATTTTTTCATTAGCTTCTGCAACTTGGAATGTTGGCTATATTATGGTCGTATCATTGTTTGAGGACCCCTGGCTCTTTTTCATTATACTTGCCTTTTCGATAGCGTATTTTTAGTCTGGGTTTGGTTCGAGCTTTCTCAAGCCCATTTATTCAGCCAGGTTTAAGTTGCCATTGCAGACTGCAAGTCTTTTTCTTTTAGTGCTGGCTATTAGGTGGCACTGAAAGCGCTGCCAATCAATTAGGAATTGAAGATAGGAGAGAGCTGAGATGTGGGCAAGGGAGACCGCCCTGGGGTGATTTTTTATTTACCAACACATTGGCCGTCTTTGGCCTTGCTAGACCCTATTCCCACTTAATCCATGCCCCTCCTTGCACACAACACATACCATGGGTTCTCATTGAGCTAGCTCAATGAAGCAGTAACATCAAACATTGTTCTGTAGATGGCCTGCCAGTTTTTTTTTCAAGGCAGTGTTCTGAAAGTTAATGACTTAATTGCAGCTATAAATGCACTACTGGTGCAGTTGAAATGTTGTATCCAAGTGTACCTTCAGCCACTTCAATTGTAAGCAGAATGGGTTTCCTCACATCTAAAGTCCTGCTAAAAGAAAAAGCATTGGCAAAGTAAACAGTTGTGGCTTGTGTATAGGCATTTGCCAGGCACTGCTCTCATTCTCAAATACTTGCACAATTTTCCAGCTGTTGCTGTCTTATGGCCATGCAGTACCAGTATGGCGGTACCTAGCAAATCTCTACCCCTTGCCTACACAAAAGCCAACACTGTTGGTTTTACCAATTATTGTATTACAGAGATATTGGTTTAGTACCAGGGGCCAGTCAGTTGCACGTCTTCCGTGCTGATCATCCGATGACAGTATTCTCTTAAAGTAAATAGTAAATAACCTTGTCCCACTGGCTATGGCTACCTTCAGGTGTGGCCACTGCTTTTTTGGTTCTCTCCACAACTCTCCTGAAGTAGAATTTGCCCCAGCCCCTCTACCGTATTGTTCTTCCTTCATTCCTTCGGTGGCGCACTTCTGTTCCCATGACAATCCCGCCAATTAACTGGGTTAATCTGCAATATTACCACAGAAAGATGAAAACAAACCGGTTCAAATAGGCCTCTCTCGTCTCGGAGGCAAGACTACACGGAGCAACACAGGTTCGATCCCCGGGTCCGTGTTTAGAAACTTCTGTATATTCAGCGCATTATAATGAACCTATCCTATCATATTGCTAGCCCTCACCAAAGTGTACAAAGGCCCACTGGGTCCTCCTTCACCCTCCCCATCCCTACTCTAATGTCAAACCTCCCCTTTCGTTCCCCCAAATGTCATTATGAGCGCTGTTCTCTTTTGCATTCCCGGTGGAGTATCACAGAAATCGCTTGCATGAGCAACACAGTGGCAGTTTTTCATTTCTGAAGAGCCTCAGCGCTGCAATGCACCTTGGGAGAGATATACACTTTTCTAAGACTGGGGCACCACTTGATCTGTCAAATTAGAAGAAAGCTACTGTGCCTGCACAGATTTACACAATGCCACCAAAAGGTACATCTGCACCACTTTGTGCCCAACTTGTTTCTTATTTGGTATATATATGTCCTGCGGTTCTCACTCTGCGTGGGTCTTGAATGATGATGACACGTTTTCTCTATGGGAAAAGGACTGGGCGTGGTCAGAAAAACACTTTTTCTCCACACTTAATAACTTTTTTAACGTTTGACAAATGTACCTCAAATTGTCTAGTTTAAGGGGGCTGTGGCAGGCAGTTTTTGGGGAACACTTCAGCCACATCTATCCAGTGAGTCAAAAGTTATAAGCAATAGAATGTTCACAAAAAGTCATTCATTCATAGGTTTGACCTTAAAAACAGGGCAGTGATGGTCGCCTTATAACAAATATATAAACCATTGCAGGCCGTTCCTGCAAGGATGTGCCTGCATGGACAATCTCCCATCCTGATTGTGGTTTGGTGGTGCATTCTGCCCTTGTCAAAGATATTGCCATGCAAGAACTGTGCCCCGTGGCATCTCGGGCATCCCACCAGTCAATTGCTAACAATTACTGCCTGGATAGCCAGACGTGAAGAAACAAACTTTTGGCCAAGTAGTGCTCCTGCATTATATATTTTATTTGGGTGTTGAGGTTAATGGACCACACTCAGATGCTTCGACAGAGTATTGGAAATGTCGATGCCAGTTGAGTGTGAAGCATTTCTGTAGTATCAGTCAGATAAAATGTTATGAACGGCTATAATCATTAATACATTGGGTTTGCGCTGGGCAATTAAAGTGTTTAGGGGTAAAAGTGGTGGGGTGGTAAGAGGCAATCAATGGAATGGGAAGAAAACATTAGACACGTGCAGACTATTTTACAGCGCCAATGTGAGGGCACCATATGTTCATAGAGTTAAAGAATAATAGCTTTCAATTTGCATAAGTGTTTTATATGGCAGGCCCCAATGAGACCCCTCCTGGATAGATCACTGCCATTTGCTTTAATGTCGCAGATCATAGAATCGAGATCACATATTCACGCCATTTAGATTAGTTCGGAAATGAATGCTACTTTGAGCGGTTGATTTCTGCAATGTTTTATGCCCTAGTCCCCGCTGTTGGCAGGCATAAATGCAAAACTTTCAGTGTTCTATAAATGGTCGGCATTGCCGCCTGCCACGCTGATGCTTGAAATACTGCTCAGCGCATAATAAGTGGAGCGGAAACTCTCATTAAACTGTGGGTGCAGCATGTATATATAGCCACCACGATTTCCTTGCAGCCCCTGTCGAATACCTGGCCATTCTTTCTCTTTTCTGAACAGTTTGTACTTTCGAAGTGCCATTTCTTTAAATAACACTTTGAAAGTCAGGTGTGCTGTTAACATCACGCAGGGTTTCCATTGATGAAATGAAATGACTGTAAAATGTTTCTGAAACCCACTTTCCATGTGAGCCGCGAGTCTCCTACGCCGCGGTTCTTGCAAGTACAGCGCCATCCTGCTTCTGATTTAATGTGTGAGATGAAAACAAGCAATGAGCATTGACAGACACTGCGTACAGGGGATTTGGGCTGTCATCAAAGTGCTACTTGGGAATGGCTCCTCGCCTTTGTTAACGTAATTTTAAAAAGGCATGCCATGGACACAGAAGGAAGAGCGTGGATACCCACCCTACTGACAGCAATGCAGATGTGCACTCATGTTTAATCATCTTACACGTCGGACCCATACACTTCATTTTCTTTTGTATAGTGTGCGTGCGTGCGCGGCATTGCGCGCCTATCTTAGTGTTAGTTGCAGCATGGGCAACGTCCTAAAATGGGATCGAAATAATCAGAGTGACTTGATTCAAGCCACAAAGGTCAACTGGTTTGGCAATGTCATCTGTTTATCGGTCAAAACAATGTGTGTTGTTACACTTCGTGCATTTTGCATAAAACAATATTTATGACAAACAGCAATTTTAATGTATTCATTTATTTTAATTATTTAAATGTCTAAAGAATGCGGTTTCACCATTTATTTATTTTACATTTATAAAGCGCTCACACAGCCCGCAGGCATCGAGGCGCTGTTACAGGAATTGTTTTGTATTTTTCTTAGCTGCGTTATCTTTTTTTTTGTCTTAGTTACGTATTTATAACGCGGTTTCTAAGCGCGGACCCGGGGATCGAACCTGTTGTTGCTTCATGTGGTCTTGCTTCCAAGACGCGCACGCTGCCGCTGAGCTATCCTCCTGGGACCAGAGCCCTGCAGACATAAATAGTGGCAAAAAAAAGGTCATTTCAAAATAGCCAACATGAAGTTAGCATTTCATTCAAGAAGAATTAGGAAGATAGATTTTAAGAGAAGATTTTTGGGAACCAGAATTACTTAAGAGCGGAAACAAGTGTGAACTTTCGTCCTAATAGGTAGTATCTAAAATGGAATATGGCCTGTTTGATGGCACTAGTTACAACACAGAGTAATTTTCTTCATGTGGGAATAGTTTGCGACTAGTGAATAATATTGGGTGTTCCAATCCATAACAAACCTGGGACAGGACTGCTCCTAACCCTGTAAGGGAGGAATCCGTCTGCAATACGAATTCTTTGGAAAAGTCAACTACCTTCAGGATTGGGTTCTGGCACAAAGTTTGTTGCAAGGTGTTATAACATACTTCGTCCTTGTCATTCCAATGAAGTTTCTGTGTTTCAGCATTCTTAAGTTCATCTGTTAGCAGGGCTGTTTTGTCTGAAAAGTTGGGGATAAACCTACGGTAATATCCTATAAAAATGCTCAAAGGTCTATTGTGGGTTTGGGGTGTTGGTGTATCTGAGAAAGCTTTTATCTTTTCATGTTGGGGTTGTACCTTCCCATTTCCTACAAAGAAGCCAGGATATTTTACAGCTGACTGGGCCAGTTTACACATTGCTGGATTAGCAGTTAGGCCACGTTTCTGGGGACTTTCATGAGGGTATAAAGTTGGAAGAGATGGTCCTCCAAAGTTTTACTATAAAAGACGATATTGTCAATATAATCTCCACAGAAATTGGAATCAAGTTGTTGGATTTCATCTATAAGGCCTTGGAAAGTGGCAGGCGCCCCGTGTAAGCCAAAAGGAAGGACTTTGAATTGAAAAAGTCCTAGAGGCACTAAAAATGCATTTTATTTCCTTATCCGGACCATACACAGGAACTTGCCAATACCCTTTTGTTAGATCTAGGGTAGATAGATATGTGGCTGTTCCAAGTTTATCAATTAGATCATCGATGCATGGCATGGGATAGGCATCAAAGTCCGAAATAGCATTAACTTGACGGAAGTCTATGCAGAACCTCCAGGAACGGTCAGGTTAAGTGACCAACACGATAGAAGAGGACCACAGAGTTGAAGAAGGCTGGATAACATTGGCTTTCAACATTTTGTTGACTTCCTCAATCACTATCTGTTTACAGGCTTTTGGAAGTCTGTAAGCTTTTAAATGTACAACTTTACCTTTGGGTGTTCTAATGTAGTGCTAGGTGCTTTTACTCTTCCTGGTTTACTCTTCAATGTTAAGCGGTTTGTCACCTTCTCCAAAGCCTAAGTTACCCCGTTCAGTTTTGTCTGGTTCACTTTCTTTAAAATGAGGAAATGGAGCTCTTTTCAAAATTCCCTGGGCAATTTGATCGCCCCGGTGTACCTCAAAAGGGATTTCACCATGATTCTGTAAGAGAAGCTTTACATCTTACCGGAAGTCTGGATCAGTACCGCCTGCTAAGACATCTATCCCGAACTTCCACGCAAGGCCAGATTTCGGGGCCAGTCTTGTGTAGCACCCCGGAGGGGGTATCAAAACTAGATCTGGAGGAATCATTCCTCACTTCCCCAGGGGAATAATAGCTTCCCTACAGCTACAGATGTCAAATCATATTGATTCCTTGGTGGCGATGGAAGGGTTAGAAGCTCTATGACTAAGTCTTTGAAACAGTAGGGTTTGCCAATTTGTTTCAATTGTCACATCCCACTCTGATACCATATGTAAGGAAGGCATGGTATCAAGAATAGACAGCCGCAAGTAATCACAGTTGAAGAGTGTTTATTAAACTGTATAGGTACGGTGTAAAAACGCCTAATCTAAACCTATATATAAGATGGGAGCAAGCAACAACCATCAAATCAAAATAAGGCAGTCCTAGTAGCGTCTTGTCAAAATAAAAGGGCCTATACAAAAAAAAAACTATTGCCAGTCCTTAAGCTAAATACAAAAAGAGTGTGGGATAAGGTTCAAAAGAAAGAAAGAAGTGTTCACAAATGATAAGTCAGGATGTGTTAGCCAGGGGTCTCCCTTCCCCACGTTTTGAGCACGGGACAAGGCAGGCCTCCTGAGCACAGCACACTCTCGAGCCCTCCCAGCACAAGACAACAGTTTCGTTCTCAGCTATCAGGACCATCCATGGTCAAGTCGCTTTTCTACAAAAAGTCTCTTGCCTCCAAGGACCTGATGAGTTCAAAACAATAAATAAACGTTCCTTTCTGCTTGTACGTTGGGTGAAGTCTTTTCGCCCCTGGATCTCCCTCTTCCGGGCTCAGATCCTTCTGGACGATTTGCCTCCCTCTGTCGGGTTCACTACAGCTTTTCACAAATCAATTTCTCTTTTGGCACTCACAAATCTTAATGTCTTTTTAAACAGTTCACTGTGGGCATCCCTCTGTCGGATTCCCTTTTGTCAACACACTGTTCCTTCGGACTTTTAAACTTTGACCCTTTTTATCGGAATCTCTCCGTCGAGTTCACTCTTACCATTTCACAATTCCTTTTTCTTTCTTCTGATGCAGGATTTACTTTCCTTGCATTCTCAATGGTTTGTCGGTCAAAGACTTTCGACTGTATGGGGATTTTGCTAGACCGCTGTATGACCACTTTGTTCTTTTCCTTGTGGCTACCCCAGGGCCTTCTGGTATCGGTAGTTTCCTTTAAACACGGGATCAACCAGAGTTTCTTGAGTGAGCACCCACGTGGTGCTGGACCCCCTCTGCAGCTGGTCTTTTCTAAACAATTCAAAGTTCTTTGAACTTTCCTCAATGTGTCACTTTGCGACTTTCATTCAACACAATTCGGTTTCGTTATCGGTTCCCCTTTGACTCACTGGCTGTGATGAACCGCTTGGCTTTTCAGTATATCTGGAGTCATGGCCGGTATCATGGTAGCAGGCGTCTCCATCTGTCCTGCTTATCAGTGTAGGCACGCTCCGTGCACCGTTGACATCTGCTGCAATACACTTGGGCTATTGTTCGTGGTCTTACAATTCCTTCCATGGAAGTCTTGTGGGTCTGGGTCAGAAAGGGCAAGGTAATTTCTCTTGTTGTCAGCCTTTTGGCTCTTGCTGCCTTTCTCCTCCTCTTGAACTGCCGTGCCTGAATAGCTGTCTCATCGTGCAGCCTGCCTTGCTTGTATTGTGCTCTCGTGCTCCACCTTTAATCCCTGTGGGAAAGGAAAAGGGCTGCCAGGTGTGCGTGATCCTGGTCAATTGCCTGACTCTGCCTGACCCTTGTGTTGGGACATGTCAGGTAAACGGCTTTTGTGTTTGTCCATCGTCTTTCATAGGGTGCAAAAGTTTTCGTGTTGGAAAAGGGGGGTAGAGTGTTTGAGTATCCTGCATAGCATGATGGGAAAAGGTATTAGAAGCAGGGGGACACCGCATCTCACTGGTCCAACCCCAGGAACTGGATCAAATAGTGATGGCCATGTGCTGGCCACCGGGATGGCAGATCCCTGGGGACTAATCAGGAAGACACCTTCAGGTTTCTCACAGGCCCTGCTAAAACAAGCCAGATGGAGGGCCACATGCAAGGAATGTATGAAATTTGACAAACTTTTCTTTAAAGCTTTGTTTGGAAGGAGATCCAGGATTTAGCAAACTTTTTTCTTAAATCTTTGTTTGGAAAGAGATCCGGAACTTGATGAACTTTGAATCCTTCTGTTTGGAGAGAGATCCAAAACATTGGGTGAGACAACAGCCACAGATAGAGGCTGTTGCTCCGGAGTTCCTTCTTTCTTTTAAGTTTTCCTAAGTGGTAGGACTATTTCTTTTTTTAACATTGACAAGCCTCATTAGTTGTAGTTTTGTTAGGTAGGGAACTTCCCTCATAGCAGTAGGGCTAGATAGGAGTTTTAATTGTTATTTTGAATAAACAATCCTAAACATGTAAATTCCTAGTCTGATTCCTTCTGCTAGTTCTCCATATATGGTGGTAGGGGTGGGATATGAACAACCCAACAGATTATTCTAACCTGACCTCCACATTAACACTTGAGCTGGGGTTGGCTCACTCCCCTATAGAGTTAAGACTTCAACACCCCGATTGGCCAGAGTCCTGTCATTACTCGAATACCAACAGAAGTAGGTTGGGCCTCACCTTCCATCCTTTAACTTCCAAGGCCATCCCACCTGTCAGGAAAAATGTAGAGGGGAATTATTATCAACCCTTAGGCCCCGTAACTACTGGATCTCCGGGAAAGATAAGGCTGTAATTTCTTTAGACCTTCAGGTAGAAATTCCAAGATGTTCTCTGGTAGATGTAACTCTGCCTGCAAAACCTTGGCAGATGAGCTGTTTGTTGGAGTGTCTGTCGTCGCTGCCAGCAGCCCCACTATCTATATTTCATATGTAGCGGTACACCTGTTTCATTGTTCACTTCTGATTTTTCATTTGCATTGCGTCAGGGAGATCAGAGAGGTTCCATCTCCTCTCCACAGCTCCCAGACCATCGACGCTGACACAACATAACGCGGCTCCGGCAGAGCGCTGACTAGACATTAGTTGAAAGTGTCTAGCTTCGCTCGAGCTCACCTGTTTACCAACAGCAGTGCAGTTCAAATTAAAACCAGTGGCAATGAGTCTTAGGTTCCATTTTGTCCGGTTTTCTCATATGGGGCCATTAAAGTCGAGGAAACTAGGCCATAAAAGATAAGTAACTAATAATTAAATTCAAACTACTAGTCATAATTCATGCCTCCTTAAAACTCCATCTCACTGTGTTCTACCCAGTCTTTTGTGTCAAACACACACAGGCTTCATTCCTTTCAAATATTGTTTGGCTCTATCATGTTCCACAAAGGTAAACCGTACAATATGAGAGGTTCTTATTCTTAGCTAACTGCTCCGTCTCGGTGAACACATTTCTTTGAGCTACAATTTCCTTTCCACAGTAATTGAACAACATTATTTTACAGTTCCCCCCCAATGTATTTCATAAAGGTCCCTGGCCCTCCTCATCAGCATTTCTTTAACTGGAAATCTCAATAGCTTAACTATTAAAGCTCGGGTGGGCTTGCCTCTTTTCAGCTTAGAAGACAATGTGTCATGTACCCTTTCAATCTGCAATAGTTTACCGTGGGGTCCAGAAATGTAGGCAGGATCTTCTGCAAGAAGTCTACAGCGCAACAGTTCTCTACATCTTCTGGGAATCCTGTGATCTTAATATTGGACCTCCATGAGTAATTTTCATGCTCAGCCATCTTCTAATTATCTGTGTGTAAGAGGAGAGTCATATCAGCCACTGCCTTTTCTAGTACTTGAATACTTTATTCTGAGCGAGACTCTATTTTCCATTTTGTCTCTGTGTTGCTTAAATAAGGCATGGTCTTCAGTACTGTCTGTTTAATCTTGCACAGTACCACTACATCCTTTATTTCCATAAGATAATCTTTAGTGGACTGTCCTTCTCACGAACATTAGGGATTGTACTTGATCTCTTCTCTCACCCTCTTTAGTGATTGAGCGCCCTCTGGAATTTCAATAGATATTCCCTCTTCTCTCCCCTCTCTGTCCCCTCTCTGGTTCTTTTGGCTTACTGCACAAAAACCCAGACTCATTTAAAAGTAGAAAAGGTTGCTTTAATGTGACAGGCCAAAGCTTACAGTTAAACGCTTACCTCGCTCCATGGCCTTACAGACTAAAGAACTATTTTAAAAAACCATTTAAATAATTAAACATTTTCATTTTCCCCCAACAATTAAATAATTAAATAAAACCACTTCCTCCCTAACCATCCCTTGCACCCTACCGTCTCCTTGCCCCTTCTCCGGGTGTCCTGCATTCTCCCCGGGGCCATGCCCCTCCAGGCTCAATACCTGTTCCACCGGGGTGGCCCGCTTGTGCAAACAGCACCACCCCATCCTTTCCCGCGCCATTCCCCCATTGTGCTTCCCTCCCCCCATATCTAAAGGGGCCATGCCCCCGGCAACAGAACCACTTCAAGACCCGAGACTCCCTCTACACCAATATCCCCCTTTCCTATGACCTGCAGCCAGTCTGACCTGCCACATCAGCAACATACATTTTACATTTCAACTTCACTAGTGCCCCGACCTGTCACACAAAACTACCAGATAATAGCTCCCTAAACAGACCAAAAAACCCTAAAGAAAATAAAAAAATAACTTGACATGGAAAGTAAAAAACTCTGCACAGCCCAAGTACATGCCCCCCCTTAGAAAATAAAACCAGATACCTGACCTAACCCAAAAGAAAGGGGTGGGACGGTGGGACAATCTCAAAGTCCAACCGTCGCCTGTCTCCCGAACCTTCCCTGACAGCTTAAGTACCCCTGGAGGCGCTCTACCCCCCACAGCCACTCGCTGGCCGTGTGCAGCGACAAAATACACCCCGGGGGGAAACGCTTCGCGTTCCCCCCGCAACCCCCCTTTTGGCTTACTGCACAAAAACCCAGACTCATTTAAAAGTGGAAAAGGTCACTTTAATGTGACAGTCCAAAGCTTACAGTTAAACGCTTACCTGGCTCCATGGCCTTACAGACTAAAGAACTATTTTAAACAACCAATTAAATAATTAAACATTTTCATTTCCCCCCAACAATTAAATAATTAAATAAAACCACTTCCTCCCTAACTATCCCTTGGACCCTACCGTCTCCTTACCCCTTCTCCAGGCGTCCCGCTTTATCCCCGGGGCCATGCCCCTCCAGGTGCAATACCTGTTCCCCCGGGGTGGCCCGCTTGTGCAAACAGCACCACCCCATCCTTTCCTGCGCCATTCCCCCATTGTGCTTCCCTCCCCCGAGGTGTTCTTTCTGCCCCACCCCCCCACCAGTTCTCCTTACCTCCAACTCCTTAACCAATCTCCCAGCCAAGAGCTGAAGTCTGCCAGATAATGATTATTCCCAAATACCGACAAGTGTACACCATCCTCTCTAAATCTCAAGAATCCTTCCTAAACTATCTCCTTGTGGTCCAAAATCTGTACCGCCACCGATGCGCAAAATTCTACCATCTCTCTGTTTATCCCCTTCCTTGCCCGCTCTATAGCTCCCACATTCCTCGCTCCCCTCCAAACTCTCTGCGGCAACCACTTAGTCCCCCCTACAGATTCTTGAGGCCACACTTCTCGGACCCATAACAAAATCCCTTTTTATTTTCCTAAAAAGAGCCACACCCGTATCCCTTACCAGATCATTTTCCCCACAATTAATAATCACCCCATCTGGAGGCCTTTAGCTTTCCCTCAACCCAGCCAACATAGGAAGCAACTGATCCCAGCGCAGCCCCCCAAACCCGGACCATCTTACCACATCTTTATAGCTGCAACCCAGTTGCCTGCCAACAACCCTTTTCTCAGCTTCCTTCCCCGCCCACTTAACCATAGCATGTCCCACAAACCAGATTTGTGACATCTGGCCTGACCTCCTAGCAGCATCTGAAAAAGAAATTACAAATTCACTTACAAATCAACAACATCCTCATAAATGCAACACTCCTGCTACCTACTGAAAACATTCTTTAAAGACAATCCTTTTGCCCCGGTCCCTGACATACCCTTTGAATCTGTAATAACTTTATACTAATAAAGCACTTGAAGCAAAATATCTCTCGCAAATGAAAATGACACCTACCTCCGTGATGGTCAGCTCTCTTTGAATAGAAGCAGGAGGGAATTACCTGAAAACCCCTCTCAAACCCAACCAAAGGCTAGGTTGAAGTGAAGTCTCCAGGGGAAACCCCGAAGGGAAAAAACCCAGTGAGGTGCTGCTGGGGAACGTGGATTCCTGCAGGGGCTGGTGGAAGGTCACACTGGTTGGGCTGTGAACCGGAATCTTGTCAGGGAGGATTCTGATAGAAACAGAGTAGAATTTCAGGTAAGTAAAGATACCGAATCTCTAATTAGTAGAGTGGTAGGGATAAAGAAAGGTAGCTTACCCTGACAAGCCTATTCCCTTCTAAGCTTTTCTTTTTCAATTCGGATGTGATAAGTTGGCAATGCGCCTATATAATATTAAAAAGGTAAGGACATGTCCAGAGATTAAGACACGAAGATTCAAGGAATGCGGTAGGATTTGGAGTCTTACCAACAGGTGATAGCCCAAGGGAGGAATTGTAATGAGCAGGATAGAGGGCTTGAGCTTGAGGGAACTGAAGACTGAATAGGAGGTCTGAAGTTGAAATCTAATTTTGACGTAATAGATAAGCAAGATTAGAGGGAGGAAAACCCCGTGAGAGACACGGAAAAACAAATAGCTGGACAGAACAAAAAACACTACCAGAGAGAACAGTCGGGAACACAGGGAGGTGGCTTCCTGTTGATCCGCCGGGCTCGGAAAGAAATCAAGATCTCTAAGTTTCCAGGAAACGGAAAAGGAAAAAGTAAAAGGATTGAAGCTACAAGGAACGATCCACTGAAAAGCAGCAGACAAATATCTTTCAGATAAGAAAGTAAAGAACTTACGGTGCGCAGCGCGACTCTGAATAGAGAAGCAACGCGTAGTGCTGAAGTTCCTGTTGCCGGAAATACCATTCCGGAAGTTGGGGGCGGAGCTAATCCCGCAGTCCGGGGAGCGGGAACAACTAGTGCGCGGCTTACAGTCTCGGGATCCTCCATGTTGAGAGTCCCGATTCTGGGTTGAACTGTGGGTGTCACGGGTCTCAATTCCTGGAAGTGTGCAGCAGTGCGATTCCACAGGACAGTTGTAACAGTATCTCCCTTACTTACAACGTCCCAAACGTTTCACCTACTCCTCTGAATAGCCCAGCCTGCTACCTTCAGAGGCTGCACCCCTCCTAAATGAATGAGTTCCAACCACCTAACCTTTCCCACACCACTACTAACACCTTCCTCAGTAACCTATCCTTCCTGGCCATCTCCTTATCGTCTCAGGAAACACCCCCGGTCCTCTCCTACCTGTCCCCCTATATTTCGCACCTTTCGCCTAACCTTTAAACAATACACCTAAACCCACTTAGACCCCCTTTCTCCTCTAACCTATTGCCCTCCTGCTCACCCTTGCCCCCCACCTTCCCTCACCTTACTAATATGGCCCTGCGTTGCCCACCCTGCACCGGGGGCCCCACGTGCACACCCATCCATGCAGGCCCTTTTCTTTATTACTCCTCTTAGCCACTGCACCAGGGGCCAACCCTGAACCCCCGTCCATGCAGTTTATTCCATATAACTAATCTTCAAGCTCCTTGCATGCATTATCACCTGTTTCCCCACCTGCACCAGGGGCCCTAATCCACCCCCGTCCATGCAGGCCCCTTTTCTGCCTTACTCCTCTCCACCGCTGCACCAGGGGCCAAACCTGCACCCCCGTCCATGCAGTCCATTCCATGTGAATTCCTCTTCCAGCCCCTTGCTTCGTTGCTCCATTTTTTCCCCCAGCTGCACCTGGGGCCCTAGTGCACCCTCGTCCATCCAGACCCATCTCATCACTTCCTCCTGCTGCACCAGAGGCGCTCCCGCACCTCCGTCCATGCAGCCTAAAGCTTACTCACCTTGTCGTGCGGCAAGCGTGAGGGCTTCGCCGCCGTTGTCCATGCCCTCAAAACGACGGCCACCACCCCTTAAAAACTTCCGCAGTTACATTCCCCCTGCTGCCCTCCCCTGCCCTACCTCAGCGTTTTCCTCCTCACCCCTCTCCTACCCCCTTTGAATTGCCCCCAAAACCTCTCATCAAACCTTGTGCCCCCCCGCCTCCTTTTCTGATAAACTGAGCCCGACCTACCAGAACACCCCGCTTTACCTGACATGCGGTCCTTGCCCCGCTCATCGCCCTGACCCACTGTCCCCTGCCTGAAAACAATCTGTAATCGGATGCCGACCCGCACACCTGCTGTACTGGTGTTTAAATTTGCACAGCCCCCTCGTGCAGCCTTCTTTATTGAACGCCCAACATGCTGCTGAGGGCTGTCCTCTGCTTCCTCCCCCCAACCCCTCATGGGCGGGGCGACCAAGAAAGGGCCGGTAAGGCACAGGCAGGCCACTTGCTGTGTGCAATGTCGGGGCAGGCCTTGTTGGAGCCATCAAGTGCGCCCCGAAAGGTTTTGTGATACCCATGTACGGCAGTTTTTTCTCCTTGCCTTTCACTTCAACCTCCTTTTCTTTTTCAACTTGCACCTCGAGCACCAATGGCTCCACCACCTTGTCCGTTTGAACCTCCACTGAGCAACTGCTCTTCTCCTCCCCCAAGGCTCCAATGGCCTGTACACCAACTTCTTTCCTTACCCCTTGCAGACCAGACCCTTCATTTCCTGTCCCCCTTCTCGTGTCCCCTCTCTGCCTTGCAGATGACCATTCCCTTTCCCGCTCACCTCTTTCCACACAGACCATCTGTGGTCTGGCGTCCACACCGATGCTCCTCATCTCCTTTCTTAGAGGGCTCCTACTGCGGGGACAAAACATATCAGCAGACTCACCCAGCCAATAGTTCCTCCGACCTCTTGCCCCCCGACCACCCTGCACCTGCCTTTCCCGATCCCACCTCAAACTTCTTCTCTCCTCCCCCCTTTCCCTCACCGCCCTATAACCTTCTACCTCCCACTGCCCCACATAATCCTACAATCCAACTTCATCACCCCTTAAATACTATTGTGGATGCGAGCTCATGCCCGAGTTGAGTTGATCTTCTTCCTGCGAGCCCGGGGCGTCCACCCTGCCACTCCTTTGACGTCTTCTCGGCGGGGCCGCAGAAACCCCTGCCTGGTCATCTTCTCTCGGGCGAGGCGTGCCGTCCTCCACCCTGTAATCCTCAATGCTAGGGGCCGTGCTGCAGCCTCTTGGTCTCTCCTTGCGTTGACCGAGGAGGGGCCGTTCTAAAACCCTCTACCTCCACCTGAACAGCGGGGGCTGAGCAGCGCCCTCCGCCCTCACTCCTCCCATTAAGAGGGGCCGTTCCGCACCCCGCTCTAACCTCCTCAATTGATGGGGACCTCTCCCTCCTTCTCCCACCTTCACCCTTCTGCAGGTATTTACCCCCTTTTCCCCTCTGCCCTGTCACCCCCTTCTGTGCCCCATCACCGCCCCCACCATGGTTCCCTTGACCCACCTCTTTTTGAGCACTCCTAGCTTCCCCTCGGCTATCAATGACTCCCTCCCTCCCTGGCTCCCCACCCGAAATCATTTCTCCCCGGACACCCTCCTATCTATCTCCCTCCTCATCTTCCTGCCCCTGGATTCCCAAACCTCCCCTCTCCCCGCCACGGGGGTGCAAGCCACCATTGCCGCGAGAGCCCCCTCTGCCGTAGCTATACGCTGCGGCCTGCCCCCACCTACCTCCTCTTCTCCCGTTACTTCCCCCACCGCCCCTTCCAATTGGGCCTTAGATGCCCTGCTAATGATTTCCAAGGCCTCCCTCAGAGCCCTGGCATCCACCAGCCCCTTCCTATTGGCTCCCTGGCCCACCATCGTGCACCGATAATCTAAATGTGCACCGAAATATGCCCCCTGTAGCACTTAGCTAACTAACACCCCTGAGCCAGCACCTACCCGTGGGCAAATACTCTGAGAATTGGGAAACCCAGAAGTAAATTGAACTATAAACTAATCCCCCATTAAAAAGTCACTTAACAACACCTATTTAGCATATACAATAATAAATATTATCATTTATGAAAGAGGAATATATATTTTTTTTTATGCCCACTAAAAGGGGCAACACTTATTAGTGCCCCTTAAGAACCCCCCACCCGAAGGCAGCTCCAACAGTGCACTGAAAAGAAATAGGGGCCGTAAAAAGTAAAGCAAAAAGCACTGCCCTCTAAGGAGCGCGGAAGAATGCGCACAGATATTACAAACATAACCTGCAACACGATACGTTCCCTTTAAGGGAACTGCAGTGACCCCTTTCACACAGGGAAAGCCACCGCGCACACGCTGCTTAGAAAAGTAAACAGGCTAATTAAATAAAACAGCCATACATGGAAAGAGGGGCTGGATGGCCCTGGGCAGCTATCTAAGGGCTGACAGCTGGCCGAAGGCCAGGGCATGGGTCAAAAGCTTCCTGCCTCAGAGAAAACACGCTGTCTGAATGAAAAGGCCCCCAAGCTCCACTGAACGGATGACAAATGGATCCGCCAGGCAGAAGCTACTTCCCCGCCCATAACACAACAAACAGGAATGGGCTGAAAGAAAAAAAAACCCTGACCACAGGCCAACAGCTTCAAGGTGTAGCCGCCAGAAACTATGGTAAGAAGGGGGGGTACCTTACATACGGTACCCCCGACTATAAATAATTCAAAATATTATTATAATTATTATTTTTTTTTTTAATTCCTAACTATTCCTCATGTACCCACTTTAGCTCACTAACAACCCTAATTCACCTGAATTAACCTCAGCACACTAGGCCCAGCTTCAGGGAAGGCTCGGGAGCAGGCGACAGGACTGATCAATCTCAGAGTCCAACTGTCTCCCGAACCTTCACTGACAGCTTAAGTACCCCCTGGATGCGCTCTACCCCCCACGGCCACTCGCTGGCCGTGTGCAGTGCCAAAATACACCCCGGGGGGAAACGCTTTGCGTTCCCCCCGGGGGCCCTTTCCAGATGAAGGGGGTTCTTTCATCCCAAATTAGTCTATCATGTCTCTTATCTTTATTTTCCAGGGATTTCAGGGGTGGCAGGAGGAAGGTCCTCAAGCTGCTCATACGGCTGCAGCCAGATCTAGAATCCAGGCAGAGGAGGAGACCATGAATGAAAATAGACATGTTTAGGACCCACTAACCTCTGAAACAAGTGCCCTGTAACCAGCATCCCAATTCTGCTTAAAATTACTAAAAGTTGAGAATGAAAACAGGCTACCAGACCAATCTCCAAATGCAATCTGCTGTTGAAATATCAATGTGGAAAAAAGTCATCTAGGCAAAGTGTTGTCCCAAGGTGAGAAAATACAACCCTCTCCCAGGGCCCCCTTCTAGATGAAGGGGGTTCTTTCATCCCAAATTAGTCTATCATGTCTCTTATCTTTATTTTCCAGGGTTTTCGGGGGTGGCAGGAGGAAGGTCCTCAAGCTGCTCATACGACTGCAGCCAGATCTAGAATTCAGGCAGAGGAGGAGACCATGAATGAAAATAGACATGTTTAGGCCAGTTCTGACCCCACTAACCTCTGAAACAAGTGCCCTGTAACTAGCATCCCAATTCTGCTTAAAATTACTAAAAGTTGAGAATGAAAACAGGCTACCAGACCAATCTCCAAATGCAATCTGCTGTTGAAATATCAATGTGGCAAAAGGTCATCTAGGCAGAGTGTTGTCCCAAGGTGAGAAAATACGACCCTCTCCCAGTGCCAACTAACACACCTAATACAAATCTCTAGGCTGTACTCTCCTCTGTCTACCATTCCTAGGCCTCTGTGTGTCTCCACAGAGTCCCATGATAATGGGGTCTGCAGTTCCATCCAGACAGTGACGTTACTGGGACGTGACTCCACCCTATTCTCACCCCCATCAATTACACATCAGACCTCCACCTCCTTTTCGTCAGTGGGTTGCACCCATAAAAGATTTTCATTTTCTCCACTATTGGCACTTGAATCTTTTTGAAGCAAAGGAGAGCTCTCTGGTTGCAAGCTCTGCAAATGCTATGTTACTTCCAAGGATGCTGAATTGGAAGAGAACAAGAGGCTTCCAGGAAATGTCACTCAATGTCTTGTCAAGAGTTTCTACACCCGCCTGTATGTTGTTATAGTGCTCCACTCTCAAGGAAAGCACTAGGTCCTTCTTCACACAGTGGTTCTGTGATGAGAAGGATAATGTGGCACTTGATGTACATTTTTATGAAGGCAGACCTCCTCAGTCAGAGGTTCCCCATTATCGGGGATGGATAGAGTTGCAAAAAGACTGCTATTCAAATGGAGAGGCTGAAAATCATGGTTGGTGTGTTCAGGGTTCTCCTCATGAGCATGTATCAAGACCACAGTTTATGCACAGGTCTTGCATCACTTAGTATTGCAGGCCTAATGATCAGCACAGTAAAAATGTGCAGCAACAGAACTACCGCCATTTTTACTGGACTGCCGTACGACGAGTTTGGGGGAAATAACTCTTGCACTTAGCAGAAGGTATTTCCTAAAGGCATGTTCTCCTATTTACATCCAAATATTGAAGTATCCCCCATGACAAATCTGACAAATCAGACAAATCC
The DNA here is from genome assembly GCF_040938575.1 of Ambystoma mexicanum. Lineage (NCBI taxonomy): Eukaryota > Metazoa > Chordata > Amphibia > Caudata > Ambystomatidae > Ambystoma > Ambystoma mexicanum. The sequence goes on along the minus strand of NC_090924.1, from coordinate 466,104,592 downwards.
CCAATTGAGTCATATGGACTCAATTAATGGGAACTTACTGCCCCATTCTACCACTCATAATCTGGCAAATTAACCGCAAGGCCAAGTAAAAGTACCAAGTGTGGCACCTGGAAACACCAGTGTATAGGTGCCATACAAATGTCCAATAAATAAATAAATTGCAGAAATGGTACGTGAGTTTGGAGTTATTGCCAGAGGAAATACCACCAAACTATTAGTGAGGGGTTTCAGCAGCTATTAATATCACAGTTTATAATGTAGAATATTATCTTATTGAATGTAATACTCTCCATTACATATACACATTTATAATGGCTTTTCATTGAAATATAATGTAATTAATGGTAAACATAACAAGACCAAATGTTTTACTGAATACAAATATTTGCTAATATAAGGGAGATTCCTTAGTTATGCTGCCATGTGAAAGATAACACACAGATTTATATAACTTGTATTTTAGTATTCTGTAAGGCAATAGTAGATATAATTTGTATTACAAATCATTTGATCGTTAACTAAATATGTTGATAAACCTACACTTTTTTATGTTGCCAGTACCAGTACAAATTACACAAAGAGCATTTTCCTTTTAAATATGACCTCAAAATTGCCTCTTTAGATTGAACTCCTAAAGGTTTTTTTGTGTGTCATTTGTCTTAAAATCTGGAATACACCGGCCCATTATCCGTCTCTGTGCTTAAGGTATTAAAAAGTCCAATGGCACAGAGATGTTTACTTGAGACAAAGGCATTCAAAATATGAAAATGAATTCCAAATACATAGTTTTCATTCTCCTATTTTTTAAGCTTACTTGATAGCCCACCCTAGTAAGTGACTGATCAATGCAGTGTGAGTTATTAATGGCAACTTCTAATAAGCCGATGTCTACACAAAACCTGACTTGTGACCTGGACCTGGCAGAGCCACAATGCTCCATGAAGAATGTGTGTCTGTTCCAGTAAAGTAGCTTAGTAAAATTGTCCTTTCTTTTAAAGAAAGCAGATGCCTATGTTGATAAAAGGTGCGAGCAGCCCAATTAATTCAACATGACATGTACAGTAGAATGTGCACCGCATAATGCATTAAAAAGTGTCCAATTACAAAATATATACAGATCTACATTCACTGGGTACAGGAGAATCACATGCATGTGAAGGGATACTTTAAATGTATTAATTATCAATACATTCACATGATTTAATATCTCTGTTATGCATGCAGTTAAACAAACCTAAAGGATGTCTTTGTTTTCTTGTGAATCTGAGTATACAATCCTTATTGACACCACATGACGATACTGGAAATTATAAGGGAAATAAATATTCCAGACAGGTTTTGATTTCACATTCATAAGGGCAGAGATATCTCAAAGCTAGCACACCCCTTTATGACACAGAGCAATCAGTGGGCCAATCGAAGGAAAGAGGATGATCCTATTGGATGTGAGTAAGTGAAGGAAACAGATCACAGGGTCTTTCCAATCCAAAATTGCCAAATAAAATAATACAGCCTGTGTGGGATTTGCTGGGTATTTAAATGTATTCATATAGGCAGAAGAGAGAGATTTGTAACACAGAAACTTTGAGCCTGTTTTATGGGAGAAAGAGAATTGGGACTCCACCTGAAAGTAGTTGGTGGCAAATATCCCTAAAACAGCCTTTTCCAGATGGAGATGAATGCAGAGGCCGCTCCCAAGACATAACCAGATAACCCACAGGGATTTTATGAGCAAGTGGACATACTGAAAGGATGAGTCTATCTGGCAGTGATGAAGGAAGCCAGTTAATGTCCCTAGCTGTCCTTTATCTCTGAAAGACCAAGCAAAAGTAAGTATAATAATCCCAGAGCATTTAGACAAATGTCTCAAGAATTAATTACACCCCAGGTAGCAATTAAAAAAGGGACATGAGTCTGTAGATGAAAGTTTGTGAAAGCGAATTTGAAATAGATTTTCCTGGAATGTACATTTGCACAGGGAATATTTGTCTCTATATCTGAAATTGCCTATACTAGTAAAAAGTGTTAATGAATTCCCTTGGTTGTCACAGGAGCAAGGAATATACATTCCTTGATATTAGAAGATCCAACTTTCGTCTAGAATAGTCATTTATATTTAATTATATACATGGATGGATGCAGGTGTGATTATGCAAAAAAAAGTTGGATACCGTGTTTTGAATGTAAGTGAGACAATAGCAAAAATGTTGTGTTTTCTTTTCTGTAGACAAACTGGCTGTCTTCATGTGGAATATTGTGGATGACGTTTACAGCATTGAAAGATAGGGGCCATCTTTTATTTCTTGATTGAATATTTGAAATAAAACAGAATTTATAGATTGAAAACAGTTTGTGGTCCCAAATTTTGTGGTGGAATTTTTGTGGTAGGGTATTATTTCAGAGATATTTCTCCCTAAAATTAGCCATTAGAAATACAAAGATATTCCATAGAAAGAAGTCATTACACTGGACAGATCTTGCATCTCAGAGTATTGCAGCCATAAGCCTCATTACAAGTAAGGTGTGAGGTAAAAAATTGGCGGTAATGGAATTACTGCTGCTTTTACTGCACCGCCATACTATGAGTTTGTAGGGAAATTGGAGGAAATACCTCCTGCGTTATGCAGGAGGTATTTTCTCCTATTAATGTACAAATATTGGAGAAATTACCACAGATGGAATTACCATCTGCAGTTAATCCTCCAAATCCTCAATGGATTCCTATGGCTTCCAAGAATGGGGACTAACTCTGTTTGTTCGCCACTTGTAATCTGTCAGACGTGCTGTGTGACCAAGTGGCAGAAAAGGTAAATGAGTTTGGGGGTATTTCACCAGAAAGTACAGTCAAACTTACAATGCGGCCATGGTCCTCATTACGAGTTCGGCGGTAACACTGCCGGTGCTTCCGCCGGGTTGCCGCCGGATTTGTGAAATGTTACCAGCGCCTGACTTCCCGGTGCCACAGAGCGATTACATGTCCAGCAGCCCAGGAAGTCAGTCTCCATTCCCATACATGAGTGGGGACTCAGAAGCGCTGTCAACCTTGTTAACGGTGCCGGTGCTTCTGTGAACAGTCTGCCTACAGTGGCCGCTGCGCCCGGCAGGGTCAGACCTGTCTGGCAGAGCGACCACGACAGGCAGACATGTAGTTTGCCGATCCGGAAACAAGGGTGCCTATGAGATTACTGGCACCCTTGTCTCTGGACCAGCAAACTTAGAATGAGGCCCAATGTGTCTGCTCTTGGTGCTTTCCATCAAGAGGCCCAATGTGTCTGCTCTTGGTGCTTTCCCTCAAGTGGCAAGCTGCACAGAAAAAGTCAAACATTAAGCACCTTTTAGTATTCCTGGCATATCGGATCTTGTTTTTTTTTACCAGTATGACCCAATTACGAAAATTCGAATTTGAAGAACAAAATAAATGCTTCATAACAAAACATTGGACTTCTTTGTAGCCTACTTTTCATTTGTTTCAGGCTTCAAAGCTCTGGATGCTTTGGGATTTGCAACAGTCGCCACGGGACCAAAGATTGCACGGCTCTTAGTGTGTGAATGTTCTTCTTAGGAATAATGCAGGTTTCATCAACGTTTATTAGATGGCTTAGTCATAGCGCGTTCTTGAACCCTTGACTTCGCCAGTGGAGTCAAGTGATGGCGGCCAAGGCAAGGTTATTTAACGACGCCATTGTGCTAAAAGCCGCTCCATCTGAAGCAAATGGCTCTCCTCCTCCCCTCGTGCTCTACAAAGAGCTACTTTTCTTTACACAATCAGAAAAACTGGGACAAAACAATTTAGCTCGTCCATTTCCTTGCAAATAACGTGAAGCTAGAAGCTTTTATCTGTGTGTGCAGCCGTCTGCATTAATCTAGAGAATATGGCCATGCCATCTGCCTGACCAGTCTTTGAAGCCTTCACAGCTGGGTTTATGCCATCTGCCTGCAAACTGCAGTCATTTGCCATGTAGTATGCATCAGTGTGCATAGGGGGCGTCGTCTTCATCTCTGCGATTCCCTATACTGGCGAACTCGGGCACAATGTCACTTGCTGCAACACATCCCATGTTACATGGATTTCAAAGGAAGGTGCTGCTTGCGCACTCCACACACGGACACTATTTGCGTTGCTGGCTGTGGCATGGGCAGCCATGTCTACACATCCCATGCGGGTTATGGCCCCTGAGTTTGGTAATGCATCTGACTGACAGGCACAGATTACACCCAAACAGACCCCGCACACACACACTGCCCACCCCACCCCACACCCATTACTGTCCCGCAATGAACACCCCGAAATCGGATAAGCAAGACAATATTAACCGCTCACCCAAGAGCCAAGTCTTTGATGTCTCATTTGTCCATCGACCAAAATATAACAAGGTGAAGATACCGCTAATTCCATAGCCTTACAGACATGCAAAAACCAAGAAGAATGTCTGTCATTCACAGATGGGCCTTCCCATACAAAAGAGGGAACCACTGTCGAATTGCTACATTGAAGAATGAACATTGTCACGATGCAAGGGGACTTCTCCAGCCACCCCACATCGTTGTGTGGGTGGCTCTAAGCTCAGGTTGTAAGAGCTTCTAAGATACTGTGGGCTAGGGAGGAGGGCGGGGCTAGAGGGTCAAGTGGGTCTGCAAGGCTCAGCAATTAGCCGTTATGTTGTGAAAGAATAAAGACGTTATTTCCCCATCTCGGCGTGTGCATGTTCTTTGGCTTATGTGAGCCTGCACACAGCGTTGAGACCAGGACCCTCGCAGTGGGTGCTTGATGGTCCTGACAAACATGACGCAGGAGTTTTTGGAAGAAAAGCTTTCACTAGAAAACTTGTCAAATATACAAAGAAATCCTAAGAGCTGTTTTATGACTAAGACTACTCGAGAAAAAGTATGTGGTTACTTAAAGCAAATAGAATACTGAAAAAATGGCTGAATGGGTCACAGTGAAAAATCTGTGCCTATTCTTCATCGATGGTCAGGGATTGGGTGGCGGTTCAAGTGGAGGTAATGCTTCCTGGGCGGATCCTGCTTCTTTGCATGGTTATTACCATAAGCAGTGTCTTTTTTTCTCCCTATCTTAAGTTGCCGCCGTCGGTATTCCAGTAGCCCCAACGAGACGATGTTGACTTTTACTGATTGTGTTTTACTGACTTGCTCCATTGGTCTGTGTAGATTTCTATACACCGTTTTCATTGCAGGGCACAAGCGACATCCCTTCGCAGGGATGAAAACCCCAAGGCCAAGATCCCTTTGTTTGGCATGAAGAGGCGTGTCCAAGCATAATATACATGGTTTGGTACACTCAGAGCGCCCAGTTCTCTGTTTTAGGCGCTATAGGGCCTGAGGCTTGCACTGGAGAACATCCAACGATGCCTTTTAGCATCTCCGATTTTCCCCTGCTATCGTATTCCTTTTTTGCATAGCCTAAACCTTGCACGCATCTGTGCAGGCCTGCAGAAACTCTGAGAAGTCCTTGAGAAAATTGGTGTGAGTGGCCTTTGCACGTCAGCGTTTCGGGGATGCTCCTGGCATTTGCATATCTGTCGCAGTTTTAGACGTTGTGAATTAGTTAGAAGGCAGCAGGTGCAAATCAGAGATTCCTACGGGCATCCCCACTTTTGCTCCTGTGTAAATCCTAGTCGATTAGGCAGTGCAGGGGTAATAATAGTGGCTGACAAAGAGAGAGGGCTTCCCGAAACAGACGTGATTATGTGCAGGGAGGGGGTCGGGAAAGGATTTACTCTTATTGAGTGTGTGGACGCACGGTACAACAATAAGTGGCACATTGAAAGCAAACAAGAAGTTGCTGGCTTTTAATTTGGAGTTCTCTGAATTGCTTCGTAGAAGTAGAAATGCAGAAATGAATATAATTAAATCATATGAAATAAGAACTTAAGTGTGCTCCCCTGCATGCAAATTAATGAGAATGAATTTTGGACACAAAGGGTAGTGAAGAGATTTGATCTCATCAAAAAATGAAGTTTTCTTTCGTGAGGAAGGCCTAGAACAGTGTTGTCCAACTCTGGGCCTTGAGAGTCGGAATCCTGGCGGGTTTTCAAGATATCACTCATAAATATTCATGAGGAAAAATGTGCATAAATTTAGAATCATTGTATGCACATTTATCTCATGAATATTAATGGAGGTGTCCTGAAAACCTGGCATGGATCCAGCCCTCGAGGCCTGGAGTAGGACAACCCTGGCCTAGAGGTTAACAACAAGGGATCGCTAAAGGATGGGCAGATGTTATAGAGAAGGCCAAAAGCTATGTGTTGACAACTGTACTAAAGAAACCTCCTTGTAGAAGTGGGATACATATGATTAGTGATCCTGAGTAAGTATGTGGTTGTATCTTTGCACTCTGTAAAATAGTGAGGATCTGTAGAATCATATAGTAAATTGTGAAAGGCAAAGTCATTTGCTAATATCTGTATTCATCGGAAGGGTGACCATACTCCTGCTTATGGAAAATGTAAACAATGGATAAAAAATATCAGCCATTGAAAAATGTACTGTGTTGAACAAACGGCACTTTAAAAACTAACCCCAAATCAAACTATGTTTTGCACCTTTTTATGTTTTGCACATGTTGTTATGTTGTATTAGATATATTGAAGTGTTTAAGACACTGGGATTTATATTTTTTTTATTGTTATATAAAATGAATACATTGTGATTTTAACTGAGCAAAGCGTTGGAGGTCCATTTTGCAGTATTAAATCCTTTCTGCAATATAAGTTCCAGAATATCTGCGCAGCTGGGGGCCGGGGGGTTTATGCTGAATCAGTGCACCATCTCTGCCTGCCATCTGCATTTCCTCCATTGAAGCCCCCGAGTAGGAACATAATCACAGATGGCCGCCCTTGGTTTTGCCTGACTGCCCTCACCAACCAGGCACCTGCCTGCAACCGGATTGGCTGGCCTAGAGCCTTAACCAATCCCTGATGACCGGCAGGCGAAGCCGGCCCACATTCACCAAGGCCCATTGCTACAAGACCAACACTTGTTTGATTCCTGCTTGTGCCTGTGTCTGCCGTCTGCCAGACCCCTTGTCTGTCACATACCAGGTAACCTATAAACCTGCAACCATGACTTTGCCTAGCAGCATCACAACTGCATCTAGATTACTGAGTTTGTCTTTTGGCCATACTAACTATTGCTTTTATAACTAGATAAATTGACTTTAGACTGCCTCTCAGCAACTGCATCTAAACTGCCTTAAACCTGTCTGTCCACTGTCTCCCTACTGCATATCTATCACCTGTAGCCCCGTTTGCTAAAAGTCGAATTTAGGTGACCCATTGCCTGTGCATCCTGCTAGTGACCTATGCTTTTGCCCTGATTGCTAAAAGTCAAATTTAGGTGACCCATTGCCTGTGCATCCTGCTAGCGACCTATGCTTTTGCCCTGATTGCTAAAAGTCGAATTTAGGTGACTCATTGCCTGTGCTTCCTGCTAGCGACCTATGCTTTTGCCCTGATTGCTAAAAGTCGAATTTAGGTGACCCATTGCCTGTGCATCCTGCTAGCGACCTATGCTTTTGCCCTGATTGCTAAAAGTCGAATTTAGGTGACCCATTGCCTGTGCTTCCTGCTAGCGACCTATGCTTTTGCCCTGATTGCTAAAAGTCGAATTTAGGTGACCCATTGCCTGTGCTTCCTGCTAGCGACCTATGCTTGATGTTGTGACTGCATTAGTGCATTGCCTACCCGTGCTGGATTGTTGAATTTAACCCATGTGCCTAAATGGTTTATTGAACTCTATCTCTGCCCACTCAGCCCCACCAATATAATGCTGGCTCTCCTTACCACTATCATGTTCCCTTTTTGTATAGTTCCTAATGCTACACCATGCACGAGAGGACAATTCATCAAGGTTGGCGAAGGATTAGCCAGACTAGGTTGCCAACGTCACTTCCCAATCCCCTGCCCCACCCCCTTCCACCCCACACACACCCCCTTCCCCATACCATCTTCTCACATTACACCTACCACCATCAAGAACGCAGCAACCGCAGACATCCCGTGCCTCAGTCCCAACCTGCCCACATACAAACACACCAAACCTATTAGCATTAACGGTAGGACCACACCCATCCTGGGTATTGAAAGACTCAATAGACTCATGTCTAGAACTAAAATGTCCCTATTAGCCACCTCACTCACCACTACACCCAACACACTGACCAAACTAAACACCACGCCCATTAATTTCCAACACAAAAGCCTCCACAACGCACCTCCCAAACACCAAATCAAGAACAAAACCACTGATTTTTCCCCCATCTTAGGTAACACACCACCCCCTGCCCCCACCTCCACCCTCAAAAGTGCACTCATCAATGCCGTTCACTAGGTGCCCATGCAATAGATATCCATGACCTTATCGAGGACCAACATCTTGATATGCTGGTAGTCACTGAAACCTGGCTTCACCCAGCGGCAGGACCACTTCTAGCCCTTGCCATTCCCCCGGGATTCAGCATCTTTAGAACAGATAGGACAAACATCCAAGGAGGTGGAGTTGCCATAATAGCCAAAACCACCCTGGAAATCGGAGACTGCCTAATAGAACAGATACAAGGTTATGAACTCCTACTAGTAAAGTATACTTACAACCCCAAAACCACTACCAACTTCCTAGTGGTGTACAGATCACCCAATAAAAATACACAACCCGATTTGGACATCCCGCTACTCCTAACTCCCCTCATCAAGCCTAAAACTAAATGCATAGTCCTCGGTGACTTTAACCTAGGATACAATGACCCCCTGGACTCTGAATCATCTACCTTCTATACAGCTATGTCAGAAATTAATTTCGTACAACTGATAGACAAACCCACCCATTCATAAGGAAGAACCCTGGACTGGCTTCTCACTCTTAACTCTCAAGTCACCATTGACTCCATCCTCCCAGTCAAATGGTCAGATCACCATGTAATTAACTTCACTATAGATAATGCTAGTACAGATCACATCACGCCCAAAAAACCAGAAACCTTCGAAACTAGAAATATCAAAAAGCTCTCATCCGACAAACTCACTCCAGCCTTGAGTGCTGCTCTTGCCCACACGGTTCTAGGCACCAACAACCCATCCTATCTAGCAGAACAATACCAACAATGCCTCACCCAAACTATTGACCTACTTGCTCCCATCACCACTAAAACCCGCAGACCTGACAAACGGTCCTGTTTTTGGTTTAATGAGGAACTTGTAGCCTTAAGACGCACAAAAAGATCATTTGAACACCTCCATAAGAAAAACAATACCCCAGAATCGGCATTAGCCTTTGCTGAAGCCAACAAAACATATAAATAAGCAATAATCACCCAAAAAGCCAATGCCTTTAACCTCCGTATTACTAATGCGTCCTCAGACAGCAAAGAACTGTTTACCATCCTTAGAGAGATTGAAAACCACTGTCAAACCTCAGCACCTACCAACTCTAGTAAAGACTGGTGCACCACTATACAAAACGCCCTCTCCTCTAAAATCCTCCTACTGCAAAATAAAATCAATAGTAAAACAACACTCCTAGCTGACAAAACTCCACCCACCATATCAATGACTACATCAAATACCACTACTGGCCCCCCATTTCAATTCACACCAATTTCTAACAAAGAAGTATTTGACGACATAACGAAGCTCAAAGCCTCCAACTGTAAAGAAGACCAATTCCCTTCCCACCTAGTGAAACTCTGCGCCCCACCCTTACACCCATCATCACCAAATTCATCAATGCCTCTTTCCTCACAAACACAGTCCCCACCAGTATCAAAAAAGCTTGGGTGACACCACTTCTAAAAAAAACATCCCTGGACCCATCAATACCCACCAACTACCGACCTATTACAACGGTCCCATTTCTCCTAAAAAGAATTGATAAAATAGCCTACTGCCAAATTCAGAACCATTTGGAACACCATCAACTATTAGGAGACCGTCAGTCAGGATTCCGCCCCAACCATAGCACAGAGACAGCCCTCTTGATCTGAAGATCCAAATGGATGCCACTAGAGAAGCAGGTAAACTCTGTCTACTGATGCTCTTGGACCTCTCAGCGGCCTTTGACCTGGTGGACCACGATGAACTCTGTAACACTCTAGCAAACAACTTCAACCTAGCTCAGAACGCCACCAACTGGATCAAATCATTCTTGGCAGATAGGACCTCCAGAGTATCCGTCGGAAAAGAATCAGCAGACCCGGTGCCTGTCCCTGCAGGTGTGCCGCAAGGCTCCTGCCTATCCCCCACTCTGTATAATGCCTATACCAAGCTACTATTCGCAGCTTTGGATGCCATGGGTGTCATCTATACTAACTTTGCCGATGACACCCAAATCTTCATTCCACTCTCAGGCAATCACGAACAAGACTCACTCCTGGTTAACCAAATCTACTCACTCATTCAAAACTGGATGGCTAATAATAGCCTTTGTCTCAACGACGACAAAACCAAGCTCCTCATACTAGGCTCCTCCAGCAAAATCAATACCCTTGAGCCTGCTTTCAAATCATTCACCATCGATGCCACCATAATCCCTGTTCTTAAACAAGTCAAGACCCTTGGCGTCTACTTAGATGCAACGCTATCCATGTCTAAACAAGTAAACACATTAGCTTCGTCCACCTCCTACACCTCCAAACTTATCTCCCTTAGCCGTAAATTCCTCTCAGCCAATAAATGCGTTACTCTAGCCAGAGCACTCATACTGTCTAAGCTAGACTATTGTAATATCCTCTTCATTGGCACCTCCAAAGCCAACATAGCCAAACTTCAACTCATGCAGAACAAAGCCCTCAGAGCAGCCCTAGGCATCAAAAAAAAAATCTGAACATATCTCTAACACCAGAAGAGACCACCACTGGCTCCCCATCCAAGCTAGAATTCTATTTAAAACCCTGAGCATCACTCACAAATACAGGGCCAACAAAGCACCCAAATACCTCAACAACACAGTCACGAAGAAGCCCCAGACCAGACTCCTCAGGTCCAATAAAAACACATACCTTGAAACCCCCAGATACAAAAGAGAGAAAGCAGGGGGTAGTAGCTTCAAAACACTGGCCCCCAGACATTGGAACGCTCTACCCACTCACATTATGAACGAAACATCCTTCCCATAATTCAAAAGCTTTTTGAAGACTTGGCTTTTCAACAAGTACTAACTGAACCAGAGCACTAATCCACTCCAATTAACTTTACATATCTGACTATTTTGTATATTGTTGTATAATATCTGACTATTTTGTATATTGTTGTATATATTATTGACTGTTATTCCTGTGTACTTCTGTGTTCGCTTTAAGATTGCATTCTCCCATTGTCTGTAACTACGCCGTGATACCCCCGGGTCTGGGCGTATAACAAATGTAATAAAATAAAATAAAAATAAAACAAAAGAAGTGTAGGCCCCCCCCCCTCAACAAAAAATAGGGGATTGGCCTGGTATGATTTATGACAAGCGAGAGAAAGGGAGAGAGAGAGAGAGGGAGAGAGAGAGAGAGAGAGAGAGAGAGAGATGATCTGTATAGATGCCATTCCAGATTCCTAATCAGTCACCTACTTTCCATCCAAACATAAGAACAGTGGACGATAAGTGTTTGATGGAGGACAGAATGGGGAATTACAGGTGGAGGTGTGGGTAAAAGAAATGCTAAAGTAGCCTTCTTCTTTAGAGGGTTTCTGCGGTAATGATTCGTCTGCCTTCTGAAAGGCAGTTGCCTCCAAGATAAGAAAATTACCAGCGATTGCACTGTTCCGTAATGTCCATTTATTCTGTCCCCATCCCCGCCCAAGCTCCCTCTTTGCTCTAGTTTTCAGGTCAGACAGAAGTCATTAAATGTAACGTGTGTGCTATTTCTGCTTTTGGCCACGAGGCCCTTTAGCAGATGACATGTCGCCTGTTACCCAGATGGCTTTAGAGCAAGTCGGAGTGTGTCTTGGTGGCAGCTTTGCAAGAAGCCTGTCTGCTCATCTGAGACATTCCAATCAGCTCCTTCGCTGTCTCACTTCTCATGGCCAGAGTGAGGTAAAGGGTATTCCAATTAGAAGTACTGGACTGCGGCTCCGGTTGGAAGGCTACTTTGAGTGTTGACAAGGCCAACTATTTTGCTGTCAATTTCTAAACAAATATCTCACGAGTATATTTCGACACAGCCATCGGGTAGTGTACCCAGAACTAGAGCACTTCAAATGTCACAAATGCTTTTTCTCATGTCGAGAACGTAGTGCTCTGCCCATGGCGTGTGCGTGTGAATGATGCTGAAGGCTCACCGCATGTGCTTTTCAGCTTATTTGGCAGAACACATTTTTTGTGGCAAATGACTACACGGGCAATCAAGGAGAGAGTTTAGGAAGACATAATGGAATAGTGCATCAGCTCATCAAACCTAAGTACGAGGTGGACTGGTCATATAAAATCTTTGGGCCTCATTACGACCTGGGCGGTAAGTATCGGTCATTACCAGGCATGACGCAAGTACCGTGTCCATGCTGGCAATAGACAGCTAAAAGTGGCCCATTACGAGTTCACGGGCACAAGCTTTGCGCCATGCCGGTAATGACCCTGCCGCCATGCCGTAAAAGGCCGAAAAATCCCCCTTTCCGGCACCGTCTGTAGTGGAAATAGCTCCTCCGGCATCCAAGCCATCAGCATTAGGGGTGACCACTAATAGCGGTCACCTCTAATAGCGGTAACCGCTATTAGCGGTGACCGTAAATACGCAGAACCGGAAGTAGCGTCGTCGCACAGGAACGGGAAAGAGCACGGCGGCCATCTTTAAAAACACAATCCATTGCCATCCACCACAACCAGGAGCCATCTGACCCCCAGAATTCCAACACACCTCCACCTCTACCTGTTGCATTTTACTATGCCAAAGCAGTGAAAAAAACGGTAGATCGCCTGCGCAAGGAGCGCTTCTCCAGAGAGGAGCTCACTATGCTAGTGGAGACACTGCAGGAACATGCAGATGTGGTGTTCTCAAACGACATGTCCCATCCAGCAATGCAGCGCAAAAAGCAGATTTGGGCAGAGGTCGCCCAGAGAGTCAGTGCTGTTGGCACCACACCCCGCACACCTAGACAATGCTTTAAGCGCTGGGATGACCTGCGTCTACGCGTGCGGAGCATACTCTCCGCCAACCACAACCTGGGGATGGCGACAGGCGGAAGTGCGGAGTCCTCAATCAAACTGCAACCATGGGAGGAGATATGCGCCACCACCATAGGCAACAAGGCAATAGAGGGAGTCAGGGACATGGAGCGAGGAGCCCCGTCATCAGCCGATGCAGGTAGGTGTCTCAAATGAAACAATGCTAATACCACCACGATGATGTCCACCTGAACTGACAGTGCAATGATGTAGAGCAGGGTCCACCAGACACATAAGTACAAGACTGCCTACAGGCAGTGCAGAGCATCACCTTGTCCACATGCATAATGCACCCCATATGTGTTGCAACCCAGATGCCTCCATGCTTCACCCACCCAAGAGTGAAGCAACCCGTATGTCACTCCCCCAATGTTAATTATCTACCATTCCATATCAATGCAGCCACCCCAATGCATGCCAATGCCCGTAGACCCATCACTAACCCTCTCCCTCCATTGGTCCCCCACAGGCACACATTCTGACAGCGGTGATGAGGACACCAGGGAGAAAGATGCCACACCACAGAAGAAGGCCAGGGCCTAGGAGGGAGAACACTGCCCCTCAACCTCAAGGGGCAGAGGCCAACCTGCACCACTGCAGAAGGCCAAGAAAGCCACAGAGGCCACTGTACCAATGTGCACCACAGCCCCCACAACAACACCCACACCAGCCATCATCACCCAGGAGGCATTGGCAGAGGGCACACCATCGGCTGCCAGCAGCACAGTCGGTGAGACAGCTGCCACAGCAGCCATATCAGACGACGAGGCAGACGTACAGCTGCATGGCGCAACACCCGCCACAGGCCCCCTGCACTCACCACAACTATCCCCATGCAGCGTGCTGGATGGCAGCAGGCACCGGCAAGTTTCAGCCCCACTCCAACTGTGCCTGATGACCAAAGCATGGTAGAAACGCCTCACACTTCCACCCCAGTGACAACCAGCCAAGAGGGGATCAGGGCTATACAGAGGCGCCAGGAGGAACTCACAGGGCTTTTGACACAGCATATAAACGAATGCACCCGTGCAAGAGATGACATTAGGGATTCTGCTGCATCCCTGAAAACAGCCATCGAGTCCACCTCAAAGGACATTTGCGTCAAATTGGCAACAGTGCGGCATGTCCTCTCGGAAATGGTGGCAGCAATGCAGGACATGCATCCACCACAGTTGCCAGGACAATCTGGAGCATCATCTAGTGCCAGCTCTACTAGGACCAGCCCTGTGTGTAGATCTGGCATGAACCTGCGCAGATCGGACAGGGGGGCACCTGGTGCTGGAAGGGGGGGAGGGCAGTAGGCGCAGCCATGCATACTGGTGCCATGTGGACTACTGGTGCACGCTACTGCACACCATGTGTGGGGAAGTCGAGGGGGGGGGGAGAGGTTGTTTGGGGGAGTTAAGGGGGGGAGGGGGAGAGGTTGTTTGGGGGAGTTGAGGGGGGAGGGTGTGTGTGGGAGTTGAGGGGGGAGGTGGGAGAGGGTGTGTGGGGTGGAGGGCCTGTTCACTTTGTTATGATTCTTTAATACACATTTTGGTAACTCATGATTCACATGTGTGGACATTGCTTATTGCGTACGTGTGAAACCACATTCCCATGCATGAATGGAGACACACGATGTGCCTGCTGTGTGTATTCCTCTTATGGACTGGTGTCCATCTCAGCCAGGTGAAGTATGCATCCTCCCCCCCATCTCAGCCAGGTGAAGTATGCATCTCTCCCCCCCATCTCAGCCAGGTGAAGTATGCATCTCTCCCCCCCATCTCAGCCAGGTGAAGTATGCATCTCCCCCCCCATCTCAGCCAGGTGAAGTATGCATCCCCCTCCCATCTCAGCCAGGTGAAGTATGCATCTCCCCCCCCATCTCAACCAGGTGAAGTATGCATCTCTACCCCAATCACCTACCCACATCACATTTCCATGGGCCTAACATGCAAATCACCGAGAAGCCAGGATCTCTGCCCTGCATGTCGCTCCATGTAGCGAGGTATCGTGGAATTCCACAGGACCATTGAATCATGGGTTGATCCGGGGTATCGGGCACAGCAATGTGTGATGATCTTGTTTGAGACACATACCATTTGCACGTTGATTGAGTGGTATAGTTTGTGGTTGCGGTACGCTACCTCCATGGCATGTGGGACCACCAATTCCACATGGGTGCAGTCGATGGCGCCAATGCAACCAGGGATGCCGGCCAGTGAATGGAAACCAACTTTGGTGTTTGAGATCTCCTGGGCAGACCGGGTAAGGAAATATGGTCGCCTGTGTGCTTCAGGAGGGCATCAAACACTTGGTTCAGCATACGTGAGAATAATGGTTGTGATATGCCATGTATGTGCCCCACTGTGTGCTGGTAGGTGCTTGTGACCAGGAAGTGGAGCACAGACACTACCTTCAGTAGGGGTGGGATGGCGGTGCGTGATTCATTCAGGCTGACAATGTCATCATGTATCATATCCACAATGGTGGTGATGGTGTCCCGGTCCAGACGGTACAGGGTGTGGATCTGCTCAGGGGTTAGGTTGAATGGACTGGCTCTGATGCGAGGGATTGGGGGCTGCCTGCATGGTGCCACTGGCTGCACTGGTGGGGCATGCTGGCCCTGCCTCGCCCTCCTTCTCCTCCTGCGTCTCCTCTGTGCTGCCAGTTGTTGTTGTGGTTGTTGCAGCAGTTCCACTGCAATCATGTCCTCCAGCACCAGCATTGCTAATAGTATTGGAATCATTGTGGAGTGTAACTGGGTGTGGGAAGGGGTGGGGTGTGCTCCTTTTGTGCTGGCCCAGTCTGTATTGCCTCCACCTGTGCTGATTGTGTGCACCTGTGGCAGTTGGGAACACTGCACATGGCTGTTTACGGGTGGTCCGCGTATTTAGCTCCATGCCGGTAAGGTACTTTTCGGGCTTCAGTAGGGCGTTATTTGCATGTCCGCCTGACTTGTGATGTTCCCCTGTTTGCGCCATGCCGGTATTGGCGGCATGGATGGTCGTGTGCCCGCGCTCCTGGCGCTATTAACGGCACCGTTAATTACGGTGCCGCTTATAGCGGGTTATCGTGTCCTAATCGGCCGGAGCAGTAAGCGATGCTGGTAATCCTTTACCGGCATCGTTGTTCACTTACCGCCCGGGTCGTAATGAGGCCCTTTGTGTTGTTTCAGCTCCGATTTTACCAGTTCACCCTTGGGCCAAAGAAGGTGGGAATTATTTCCCAATGTCATTGGATCAAATCTAGGGAGAAAGAGAAAGACATTCCTTTGCATGTCTCAGGAGGATAGCTCAGGGGCAACGTGCTCGACTTGGAAGCAAGACAACACGGAGCACTACAGGTATGATCCATGGGTCCGCGCTTAGAAACCTCTGGGTATTAAGCGTGTTATAAATAACCTATCATATCATTATGCCAACTGTATAGTCTCTAAAAGGATAAAGAGCCCAATTGCCCAAAAAATTCCAGCAAGAGTTAAAAACAAGGTGTTGCGATGAACCATCGCCAAGAACATGTGCGTAAGCCAGGAAAGCAGGGGTTTTCAGTTTCTAACTTAAAAAATAAACTCACATGGTATTTGCAAGAGAAGTGTACTTCTTAAGGCTTTTCCTCAGCCGCTCATCTTGTCAGATATTTTTTAGCTCATCTCCTTCTGGCTTCAGTAGGGGAATTGCAGCTCGGAGGTCTATCCTCAACCTTCTGCTACATAACAACAAAGCACAGTCTTTCAGAGGCTTACCCTCAGCCTCTTGTGGCATTGTCAGTGTCTCGAATTGTTCTCATACGCACTCTTGGCTTAGTCAGCAGTTTGAGCAGTTCTCAAAGGCCCACCTTGCCTCTTGATTTTGTCAATGGTTTGTGCCTAATTTTCAGAGGTATGCACCTAGCCTCTTGACTTTATCATCAGCTGTTAATGGTAACAGAGGCGATCTGTCAGCCTCTTGTCCTGCTGACATTTGATGCTACCAGGGCATCTGCAACTTGAGTAGGTCCAGCGATAAATCATCCTCCAGCTCCAGGCAGTGACTCGTGCATTACCGCCAACTTGCTCTTTCTACAGCCCACACCTTATACTTTGATTGGTAGGACAGGGCAATTTGCCACCACGTTGTTTCAGTGTTATGCTTGGTAAGGGGTCCTTCAGCTCATCCTTTCTTCCGATCATTCTCTTACTTGGACCCCATCATACCACTGTGTTGCCAAGTCTCATTTACTTGAATTGTTGTATCATTCTTTCCATATAAATTCCTTTGAGATCACAGAGTGTGCATTGAGCACCTCCTCGGGATGTATTTTTCTGTAGTTTGTGTGTAATTTGCATGGTTTGAAATTCCAATACAGCCATTGCCTTGTAGCCTTCTCTCACCTCTCTCCATTGGTCCTGCAGTTCCCGCCACCTTTCCTGACCTATATGGTTGCATGCACTGCGTGTCTCTATTGAATTTATTCGGATTGGGAAAGGCTCTACTCTTTTTTAAGAGTCCTGCAACAGTTCAGCACTCATATTTTGTTCCATCATTGTTATTTTAACTCATTATTTTAACTTTGGTTATTTTAACTTGTCTTGTGTTTCTTGTGTTTCACTTTCAAAGCAAAGGGCTACCCAGACCTGTGAGGAACTGCCATCTGCCAGGGGTGTAAAGACTTGGCATTTTTGATTCCATCTCTACAAGGGAAATCTGCTGATCTGATTCCCCTTTTATGAGCGATGTGTCAAAAGCATAGTGTGCATCTGTACACTTCTGCATCAGTGGCTTCATAGCAGCGCCTACCCTACAGTAGCACAGAGCAAGTTCAGGTCACAGGTGCCCTCTTGACAGCTGGTGTGACAGCCAAAGTCACTGCAGCACAGGGGTGGCATTTAAGATATGTACCCATGTTCGAAAATATCATGATAATAAGCAACCCATGCTGGTGGCAGGGTAAACTCTAAATGTAAGCTATGCCTGAGTTAAGGCATGGTGCAGGGCACTGCTCATAATCATTGCAGCCACATTTAATTTGGTATCACACATATGTCAGCTCCTTTGAGCCAGCTAAGCAGGGGAAGGTGATGTGATTTCTGGCCAGATAGTCTGGTCCTGCCTAGTAATATGACAGGAACCTGACTGGTCATGCCTCTTCTTAGATCGGTTTGTGAAGGTTGGTAATGCCCTCCTCCAGAGACAGCCACTCAACAGAAAGCTGTTCTGGCCCCAGGCATCAAACTATAAAACCTGTTAAAAAGGAGTAGCCTCACACCCAGGTGCTGCATATCAAAGAGGCCTTTGATCCTATTGAGACGGTAAGGGGACATGGTTACTGTAGTCAGGGAGAGCTATGTACCATTGTGTTTCTCCCTGCCTCTCTCTCTCTCTCTCCTTCCTGCCCCCTTCACTTCCTCTAGCACAAAGTGCTTTGGGTGGGATGTCAGGATGGCAAAGTCCAGTCATTCCAAGAGCAGGGATTGGATCCCTAAGCAGGGTTGCTTTAGTCCAATCAACTGTGGACGTTTACCTTGAAAAGAAGGGGCCTTGCACCACTTTTTGGATTCACCCTGGACTCCTCATTGGACCTCTTTTGGGAGAGTTGCACCCCCCTAAGCCCGAAACCACTGACGTGAAGAAGGAGCAGCGCAAGGCAGAGGGAAGCTCCACCCCTTACCCACTCCCAGGGCACATTAGGGGTGACTCTTGATGTGGACTTGGACCTGCCACTCAGCAGCAGAATTTCCCAAGGCTGGGAGCATATACCCCGAAAGGACTCATCCTGTCCTCGAGACCCTGGAATGGGTCTCACAGCATTTGGAAGGCCAGATAAGCTAAGGCTCCCCGTTCTGCCTCATCAAAGCCGGTCAAACTGCCGTTGAAGTCAGGCTCAACGCCATTGACGCTGAGGGATGCCTCACATGCTATTTTCTGAAACTCCTCTGAAACTTCGAACTACAGTGCCTTCATCTCGAGCCTGATTGACGCTGCATTGTGCCCTTGCTGATGCTAAGTCTGTCACCTTCTAGGTTCGAAACAACCGTTTGATGCTGGGATCCGACTCGAACCACTGGAGAGTCACTTGTAAACGCAAACCAGGGGCTACACCAGACTCCACCCCACTCGCCCTTGAACTGCTGCTTTTGCACACCGAAGAAACAGGATCACCATTTTGAACCATCGACGTTCGCCGACTCGAACGGTTGGAGAGTCCCTTCATGGCTGTTACAAGCCAACTCAACCCAGGTCGACCTCGAACAGATCCTGGTGAGCACCCTGACATGCTTCGCCAAAAGCCACCTCGAACAGCACAGAGCTACCGCATCCAAACCTGATCACTGCCCGCTTGGACTCACGTGACCCAACGTACCCAAACTGAGCGCAATCTGCTTGCATCACTGCTGAAAGCCAGGTTGGATGCTGTTGACCCTCCAAAAACTAAAAACAAGGTACTATCATCCAATTAACTGCCCCTTTTGTCCTTTGGGGCCTACGCACTGGTTGGGTCACTTTTACACCTTTTTCATTCAGAGACACATCATTTTTGTGGATTATAATTTGCCTATTACCTCTGTCTTCATACTCTGAGTGCTACATTCTTCTATTTGTTGTATCTTTTCTGTTTTTTCCACGGGGTGGATTTTGTACATTGTTTTCTATGCAGATGGTTTGTTTAATTAAAGCATACATATTTTTATAGAACCTTGATTGGACATTCTATTTTTTTGGGACTGCGTTACTGTTGTTTGGGTCACATGCACATGCCTCTTAAGAGCATATCCTTCCCTCGTTCCACTTTACCACAAAAAGGTGAAGGAGGTATATCTCTTAACTGTGACTGTTTTGCCTTTATGATTGTGTTAGCTCTCGGTTTTTAGAGGGGCTGAGTGGGCATTTTAGCCTCTACTCATCCTTGTACTCCTGCAGGGTAGAACCCAATTCGCCACAGGCCCCTTTTATTTAAATTAGTGTTTCATTCATTCATAGAGATTCCTTTTGGATCAGAGAGTGTGCCTGGGCTCCTTCCGACCACATTTATTTATTTGTTTTGCTTTAGTCTATGCATGCATGGCTGCTTTGCCATTTTAATACGGCTGTGTTCTAACACTCTCTCTATTGGTCCTTGGTTCTCCTGCCTCTTTTTCCTGCACTAAATGGTAGAAGGCGCTGGGCATCTGCACATTATGAATAACGCTGGCGTGCCAAAGGCCAGTCTGGCTTTGCCTGCACCCTCCAAATTCAGGCATTGACCTTGGTATACTTGTACCCCCTTCCGTATCCAATGGCCCATCCTCGTCACACTCATTGCATTCTCCCCATCTGTGACTGGTCCTTCCTGCTCACATTTGATTTTCCACTGCTGCACGTGTGATTATTTATTCCAATGATATTGCACATCCTGGCCTTGTTACCCCTTCTATTGGACATTTCAGGTGAATGGTTTTTTTTCAAGCCTTTTTAAACCCACCATAGCTTTACTGGTGTTTGATAAATATGCCCCAATGCTCCAGCCACTAGGCTGTCAAGACTATACTGCACTGATGATCTGTAATAAGGGTGTAACTAGGTAAGTAGTTGTCTGCAGACTTGAGAAACGTTAATCATCAGTTGACAAAGCTATGTATAAAGTAGCCTTGCCCTATAAGAAAAAAAATTCCTGGAACAAAAAGCTTGCCTTTGGGTTAATTTGCATACCCACAATGCCTTGCAGATGTGGCTCTGAGCTGGAGGTGAACTTTCAGAGACGGTTAGAAGGTGGTGCTGTGGAATGTGTGACTTGGCTCAAATTGATTATTCTGCATACAGTCGCATAGCAGGACGCCAAGCCTAGCCCAGACCCCATCCATCACGCCACGACCCTCATCAGTGCTGGGTTCATTTTCTTTTCCATTTCCGTTCCAGTACTGATGTTCGCGCAAAGGAAGAATGCCTAAGGCCAAAGATGAGTACAGATGTTCCCTATACCTAACCTTCCCGAACTAAGCAGCACGATTCCTGGAACAGGCACTTATTCACTGATCCCCATTCTGATAAGAGTGTACAAGACTGGATACAAATAAAAACCTTTCAGAACAAACGAAAAGGAACTTGTTTTAGTGCCGTAAAAGGTAACGGCCTATTTGCTGCGTGATTGGAGTGGAGATCTCACTCCTCCGGGGCTTGATCAGTGATGGACGACATGCTGGTGCAATCAGAGCTCACTTTCCTGACGTTAGAGCTTCAGAGTGAATGTATTGTGTGTATTGGGTTTTATATAGCACAAGCCTAGCTGTGAAGCAAGAATTCTCGCTCGTCATTCCGGCCCAAGGCGATCCGGGCCCACTCAGATCCCTACTCAGCCAATTGTGACCTCATGCTTTCCAGATAGGCGGGATATGCCCGAATCAGGCAGGTCATGAGCTGCAGAATATTTCGAAACAATATCCCGATGTACCTCCTTGTAGACTCCTCCATGTATGAAGGCTTGTCGACAGAGTTTCAATTTTTCATATTTTGATTCCTCGCTTTGCCCTTTCAGGCCATATTTCCTGTGAGTAGAGTCCTCCTGCAGAAATTAGAAGCCACAATCACCCTCCAATTCTACAAGAAGTGAGCAGCCGAGCTAACGAAGAATAGGGTTTTCATTGTGTGGCACTATTACTCAAAGACCAGGCTGGATAACACTGTCCCACTGCACATTGTATTCGAAGGGCTGGGGTCTTGTGCTCCTCTGTGCAATTAATTAGACATGGCTCTAATCTGACTGTTTAGCAGCTTATTCTGGCCAAACCTCCACTGCAGCTGTCAGCTTAATTGTGCCCATCTATGACAAGTGAAGGGCTGCCACTTGGAATTCAACTGGCAATTTGTGTGAACGCTCTTTCCTAGATGCTGATTATTTTGAAAAACCCAAAGTGGCCCGACAATATGAATAAATAGCATTGCTTCCAGGCCAGCTAGAGCTGTCACCACACTCAAGCTGGCCTGGAAGTAGAGTCAAGCTATAATAAGCTGCTGTGTATAGTACCACCTGTCCCGCTCACTGTTTTGCGGCCTCTTCGTTGTCTTGCATTTGCATGGCTCTCCCAGCGCGAATGTTGGTCTTGGAACATCCTTTTAGGTAGGCGGGCATATGAGTGAACTTTGGAGTTTTTGAAAGTATAGGCAAGGTGTTCGCCGAGGGTTAGATGTGTATCCACTGTGTGTGGGTGTGCGTGATCCTGGGCCGTGGTAGGTGGCACTCATTATAGGCACGCTCAAGCTCTGCCTGGCTCACCTACTGCTCTTTGGGACTGCGTGGTCGAGGTTAACCTTTAGGTGGGAAACAGTTTGAAAGCAATATCGCTTTGAATAACGGAAGGTCTGATGAGGTATTATGAACACATATGCTTCTGCTGTTTAAGGAAAAGGTGTCCTGTGTACATGTACAGATACATAGTGAATGGAAAATCCCATGAGGCCTCCTTAGCAGCCTAAGGGCAAGATTGCAGTTCTGCATAGAGTCAACTTGGGTGGCTTGTTGATGGCTCAACATGTACTCACAGAGATGCTGAGAAGGTGAGGACACTGGTCCTGGTGTCCTTGCAGCCTCAACCCTGCCATGCGCAGACTTGTCTTATTATCAGGTATCTCTGTACACCTGTACTTCCCCTCTACATTGTCAGGTCCCGCGCAGCGATGGAGTCAAGTCAAGTTTCCAGAGCTATAACATTTAAGATGTCCCACTTGGTTTCCCAGTTTATTTATTTATTTATTCGTTTATTTATGAGTTTGGTTAAGCGCACTAAACTCGAGGGCATCATGGCGCCGGTTACATACAGGACAAGGAGTTTCAGAAGAGTGAATAAGTGTGAGGCAAACAAGGTTAATAGAAAGTACATTTTTGGAGAACAGTAAAGTCTTAAGTTGTTTTCCGGAAGACCCATTAGGAGGGTTCCATTCTCAGAGAGAGGGGTAAGTCATTCCAGCTTTTTTCCCCAAATCCTGGGAAGCTGGAACCACCTGCTTTCTTTTGTCTGAAGCGAGGTATGTTAAGTAGGTGACGGTAGGAGGCCTAATTGGGTCTTGACGTTTGAGCTTTAGCAACAAATATTTATGCGTGATCGCTAATGTTTTGAATAGAATGTGCTCTTTGATAGGCAGCCAGTGTGCTTTTTTCCTTGCCTCAGAGATATGCTCACATTTCGGGATGTTGAGGGCAGCTCTGAGAGCGTTATTTTGTATGATTTGCATTTTCTGAATGTTTCGTGGAGAGGTGCCACCAAAGAGGGCATTGCAATAATCTAACCTAAAGCTGATCATTGCCCTGGCGATGGAGATATAGCTGTTAGTGTTTAGGAAAGGTCGACAAGCATTGTAGAGTTTGGAAGTATGAGCAGGCAATGAGACAATTGCATTAACATGTCCAGTGAGCGATAAGGTGCCATCAAGGTATACCCCCAGCGTTTTGATGTTGTTGAGGCCGCAATGGTGTTACCCTAAATATTGAAAGATTTATGGGATGGGTCCAACTTGTTGAGAGCTGGTTGGGAACCCACCCAGAGAATATCAGTCTTCTTGTCATTGAGACACAGAAGGTGGGAGGCCATCCAAACCTAGACTAAGTGTATGTTCGGTATCTAGTCAATTAATGGTTGCATGTAATAATGTCCCCACAAAAATATCGCCATGCAAAAAAATCGCAGAAAAATTGCCGTTTTTTGTGGGGACATTATTGCATGGAACATGCGGGGGACACCCCAAACCCTTTTTTTTTTTGGCTGCTCCTATCCCCATATATATGGTCACCCATATAATGTCGCCACAACCTTTTCCCAGCGATATTATGTACGGCGGCCATATATATGGGGATAATATTACCTGATACCCAATTAATCTAATACCATTCCATCAAACTTTTTCCATCTACAAAATATCCGTCTATTGCTTGTTTTTGGGGGGTAAAGGGTTCATTTTTGTTCAGGTGTATTTTAAAGGGTAAAAAAACAGGAAAGAAGAATGCATTAGATGCACATTTTTTAGATGGAAACATTTTGATGGAATGGCAATAGATGCAATGGTTTTAGATGAAATGACCATAAACTGTATGTTCTTTGTGTCAGTCTCATAGTTTCCAGTCAGTTGGAGAATAATCTGCGTGTCATCCGCATAGTTAGTGTAAGAGATTCCTTTGTCATCCATCAAGTCAAAAAGGGGTTTTGTAAAGACACTATAAAGCGTTGGGGAGACACAGGAGCCTTGAAGGACTCTGCAGGAGATAGGTGCAGGGGGGCTGCTGTAGTTGGTGGGATGTCTCTCATAGATCTCTCAGAGAAGAAGGAGGAAATCCAGGAGATAGCATCTGATGAGAAATTAGCAGCAGACACCAAGTGATGTCAGATGATGTGATGGTCCACCAGATCAAAGGCCGCTGATATATCCAGCAAGAGGAGTAAGGATGAATGACCTGCATCTTTGATTTCATCCAATTAGTTCTTGAGATCGAGGAGCGCACACTGTGTGCCATGGCCTGGGTGAAACCCTGATTGGCACAGGCTTAGCAAATTGTGCTTTTCCAGGTAACATTGGATGTGTAAGTATGCTGCACGGTCCAGAATTTTGAGGAGGAATGGGACCGTAGTGATAGGGCGGTAGTTAGTAGGGATGGCAGCGTCGAGCGAAGGCTTCTCGAGGAGTGGGAGAAACCAGGCTTCCTTAGGGCTGGCAGGTACAGTGTAAGAGGTGAAGGAGGCATTGATAAGGGTGGCAATGAAAGGAGCCAGTGAGGTGGCATTGTCCTTAATAACTGCTGCTGGGCAGACATTGCCTTGGCAACTGGAGGGTTTAAGACCTTTTATGATTTGGAGGACTTCACAGACAGAGGTATAAACTCAGAGGTAGATCAGGTTGGATAGGTGAAGGAGCCAGGGATCGGGTAGGAGATGTAACACTGTTTAAGGAGTCTCTTTTCACAATTATTTTTTTTGTAGTGTTTCGATTTTGAGTAAAAGGGCTTTTTGAATGGAGGTGCACCAGGTGCTATCCAATGTACAGTTGGTAGGTGGGGGTGAAGGTAACTCAAGCACACGCAGTATAGAGAAAAGCTCTCTAGCGCTGAAATTCGTCTTTGCAATTATTGAGTTGTATATGGAGCTTTTTTGGAGGTTTATAGCCTTCTTATATTTGTTAGAAGCCTGAGTAAAACAGGTCTGTTTGATTTAGTGGGGTTATCAATCCATCTAGTCTCTGCTGCACGTTTGAGTTGATGTACCGCTTTCGGGTCGGGAGAGAACCAAGTGTTACGGTGTGCGGCAGCTTTAGGTTTGCGCAGTCTGAGTGGAGCCACCACATTTACAGCCTGCAAGGGGGTGCAGGTGTAGAAGTCCACCAGGTAGGCAGGGTCGGTATTTGAGACCTCCATGTCGACACTCTCATCCAGCAATGGCAGGGTGGTGATGCTTCTGGGGCTCCTTCTGGCTATAGGGGGTGGAGGCCAGGCGAGGGGAGCAGGGTTGGTCATAGGTATGGAGAAAAGGATAATGTTATGATCTGTCCATACACAGGGATGATTGCAGTAATGTTTATGTTTACAGTTTAGATCGGCAAGCCAATCGAGAGTACAGCCTTTCACATGAGTAGGGCTAAGGATATGCAGAGCGAAACCCAGCGCCTTGAGAGGGTTGTCTAAGAATAGGGCATTGGTATCGGTCTCATCATTCAACCCCAGGTTAAAGTCACCAAGGAGTAAGGACTTGGAGGAAGGTTTAGTATTAGCAAGAAGGTGCAGGATGCCCTCTTGAAACCCGGGCACGGGGCCATGGTGGCAGATAAACCAGGCAGCTGGTTATCGTGGAGGTGTCAGATAGGCTCAATTTAGTAGTTAGGAGTTCACTTGAGGAAATGGGTGAGTTGTGATTTCTCTGAGTAGTAAAGATTCTCTGAGTAGTGATTAACCACAGACTGCTGTCCCTGATGGTGACTGGAGCCCTTGAGTTCAGTACTAACTTCTCTTCATGAAAAGACCACACAGGGGACAAGCAACGAGGTTCCCAGGAAGCAAAGTTTCCTTGAGCTGCCGACTCTGCTGGGCCAAGGGAAGAGAGCACCATGACTTGATCTCCAACTAGTCCAATGCAGAAGGCTGGTGTTTGAAAACACTGATAGCCTTTCGCTGTCAAGATGGGTCCTGGAACGATGCAGCGCGGCAAAGCGGCACTAGGATCCTTGTTTTTTTTTTGTTCTTTGGGCCTCATCCCCATGTTTGACAAGTATCTATGCAGACCTTTGAGTTAAATAGGAAATTGCCAGTGGGAATGTCCCAGCTCCCAACTGTTTGCATCGAATCCAACATTTGGTGATCGCAGAATCAATAAGTACTGCCCCCTTCAAATCTTGACCTCTTTCCAGGCTTTTGGTCTCGTATGGATTCAAGGTTGAATCTGACACCGTTCTAGCAGCGCAACCCCTTTTTCTACTTCTCACTCCATAGCGGACAGTTTGGCACTACCTGAACAAGAACAGGAAGTCTGGAGCTGCTTTCATTGGAAGCGTGGCCCTCCCTTAGTAGCTCCCCGTCCAGGCTTGGTAGGGTATACGATGTTAGTAACGGTGAAAAAAATAACGACTTTTAAAGAAACTATGGGGGTCATTACAAGTTGGGCAGTAAGGGATACCGGGCACCGGTAAGGAAACCGGTGCCGGAAATCCCTGACCACCCAATTCCGAGGTCCCTTAGCGGGAACCGTAAAGGACATGTAGTCTGACCACACGTCCTTTACGGGTCCTGCTAAGGGACCAGGGCGCTAACAACTGGCCTGCTATTCACGAGCCCGTTATTAGCGCCCTCCCCATTCCCATTGAGCCCAATTGGGGCTCAAATGGGAATGGGGAATGGTTGGTTCAATGGGGACTTACCGGTCGCTCCAGGGTCGGAATCCACCGGTAAGTCTCCATTGAACCAGATCGGTGCCGGACCCGGTATTGGAGGCAGCCATGGCGCAAATAGCGCCATGGCTACCTCAAATCTCGGAATGAGGCCCTATGTGTGGGGGCGGGGTATAGGGTTACATCTTGTGGGGAGCGGTTTGAGGTGGGTTTTTAACAAGGGGAAACAGGTGTTTGGGGGACCCCCCCCAAAAAAAGAGGGGGGAGTTTGATATTTTTTTCGTTATTAATGTGTCGTTATAATTCGTTATAAAGACATGGAACCGCTTGGTAGATCTCACTTTAGCTTTTGAGTTCATTTACTGTTATTTTGTGTCTCTACCTATTGATTAAAGGTCAATAGGACACTGACCTCCTTGAAGGAATAAAGTAACTCACAAATGCAAAACTCCACCATTGCCACAGGAAATGGGTATGATGGTCTTTATTCTAAATTAATTTTCCAACTGTTATAAATCAATGGGCAATTGTATAGTAATGATGGCTCACTCTGGGGTAGATTCCCAAACCCTGGCGCCCAAAATGCTGTGCCCTGTACTCAGAGATGCAGGTGCAGGTGGGGGCGGAGGGTCGCGCAGCGCATGACATTGGACCTGTCTTTAATCATTTTCCAGTGTGACAGCAGTGGTTTGCACCACTGCTGTCACACTTGCATTTATTTCCCTCCAAACATGAAGAGAACTGCGTTTATGCTATTGTTTACATTTCACAATGAAGTTTCCTTTAAGGGCCTGTCACAGGGAAACGCACTGTGCAAGGGGGCTGACCTGGCCAGAACTTCTTTTGCGCTGCTGCACAGCCCCCATGAAATGCACAGGTCACCCTTGTGAATGAGTGACCTGCACATTTCTTAAAGTGGTTCAAGTAAAAAAAAACTGCACCACATTATGAGAATCTGCCTTTCTGGATCCGGTACAGCTTTAGGGTCATGCCTCATCAGATACAGCATTTACCCTAAATAGTATATGTGTATATTTGTTTGTGTTCTGCTATGGAATGACCCCTATATTCGGTCCTCTCGATTATTTTACCTGGGACCTGTCAAGCTGCTCGGGTGTGTTTGGGTTGGGCTTCTTGCGCAGTGACCGTTTTCTGATTCCCACCCCTCACCTTCAGGGAAAAGGAAATATCTGCATGAAATGCTTGGTTACCTATCAGCTGGCCCTGGGGCAGCCAGGCTATTTCACCTATACCAGAGTACACCTGACCCAGATGCACCTCCTTAAAGTACTGACTGCCACCCGTCTCTCCCACGCCACACTTCACCTTAACCACTGTCGTAATGTCTCTGCCTTTTTCTTTCTGAACTTTGTGAAGGTGTCCCACAATCCATACTGATGTCCAACCCTTTTCTGGGTGCCACACTCTTGCCTAAGCCCATGGGCTAGTCCCTCTTAAGGGAATCTCTGTCATTATGGCTTGAGCCACAAAATGGCTGTTTTCCTACCATTCTGTTATGATTTTCCCCCACCCGCCTCACTAGTGAAAGGAAAATCCTAAGAGGGGTCACTGTTAATCAGGGGCACTGTTCACAGCATCATTCACCTTAAAACAGCCTGCTCGCTTACACCGCCTCACACCTTTTCCCTCGGACAGCTCCAGCTGCCGAGGCCTATCGAAAGTCTTCATAGTGATTGGTCCAGTCCACTGTCAGTCAAGCAGTCACAGATGCGGTTACTCCCTCCCTACTTCCCTGGATACCATGCTGCCACTTCCTGCCAGATCCCTGTCACCGCAGTGCAGAGCCTCCCAACCAATGAGTAATCAGCATGACATCACACCAGGAACTACAGGACCTGAAAACGATACCCCTGACATCCCATGCAGCATGTTTCTCTCTACGGGCGAGTTAGAAAGGAAAATTGCCATTCTAAGTCTTATAAAACGTACGGAGTTACACATGCAGTTATATCTGCCTCTGGCAACTGCAGCCCGACTCTCGGAGGCATGCAGAGGCCATGACCATATGTGGCAACATCCGCGTCCTACAAGTAGGGCACTATAGTAGCTGTTCAGACTCTGTATCGGATTTCCACATAGGTACCAAGGATATATTGCATGCTTTACTCTTCTATAATCCTACACGAATGCTGTCACCAACCAGAGGAGCCCACATGGCCAATTGTGCGAGGAGCATCACAAAAGCAACAGGGTGCCCCTTAGGCACCCTAGCTCTGTAGGGTTTAAGACCTGGCAGTGGACAATATGGAATTTACATCCAAGGTGAGGCATTCGATGAAGGCTACACAGGGTAAACTTGGTCAACGATTCAAGAACATTTTCAACACACAGGACCCTCATGACAGAGATGCAGTTCAAGATTTTTAAATCTCAGAGCAATAGGTTGGGTTTGCAGAATTTCTCTGCTGGTTTCGCTAATCTGGATAATGCAGAGTTAAACTACCCACTTTAGAGCAAACAACCATTGGCGAGGTCTGCTGGCTTGCCATCATCTTAAGTCACTGGTTAAGACCTTTTGAAGTCGTGCCACGCTATTATGCAAGTCTATGCTGAAAGGACGAGCATACTCGTCCTTGGCACTTAAGGGGAGGAGGAAAGACAAACAATCGAGTGTGTGAATGTGGATCAGGCGAGGGCCAGAATTTTGCAGTTTCTCAGGGGATGTGGAGGGCGTGCCAAAAGGTTTCCAAGCATTGCTCAAGAAAGATTGGGCTCAAGGCTGTGAGGGAAGTTGAAGTGTCTGCTGGCTGGTGATTGGCTAAGGATAACATTTTGCAAGGGGATGAAGAACGGCTTGATCAGGGTGAAGAGTTTTGAGGAATGCCGTGCAGACCTCAGATGCCGTAGCGGGGAGTTTACACCTGATTATCGTGAGCATGAATCCACATGTCTTGGCTTTGTCCTCGTCTGCCAGCATCTATTCTTTGCCAACTCTTTGTTTACACCTGTGGCTGTATCTAAACAGAGATGAACACATTGAAGGCTACTAGTGGGTCTTTTTTAGGGGATACATTCATTTCTACCCACCGGAATCCACAGGCAGGCATTCTCCCTTGAACACTAAATCCCAATGTAGCCGCCGCGGGAGATTAATTAACCACCCTTTTGGTAATAAGTGCCTTCAACCTGTGATGATTAGTTAGCCTGTAGTATGTATGCCCAGCTGCTTCGTTAATGAGACTTCCTCATTTTTGACCTGGTCTAGGTATGGAGGAACATATTATCCAGAAAGGTAGCATAAGCTCATGATTTTTAGGCTCATGGTATTTGGATAGCATGGACTGCAAAGTTAATATTAAGGAGAGCAGGGAGAGTGCTACATGCTGGCTGACAGAGCAGCATAGGTCTGGTAGGAGGTGGCACATCAGTGGGAAAGGAGAGGTACAGAATTTCTGCAACCTCTGTAACATACATGGCTGACATATTAGGGAGAAGGGAGTCTTACGTATCCTGGTTTTGAGTTAGCGTGTGGGGGGGTTGTTCAAAGAGGAGGGACTTTCGGCCAGCACTGTATTGCATGAGGGAGAGACTAAGCTATTGGGGAGCGCGTGCTATAGCTTCCGGACAATAGCATTACAGCATCTTTGTGTTTGCGGGGGAAACGTGGAAAGGAGAAGAGATGGCAAGGGATGATCTGAGAGGGCAGGGTACATGTAGATCTTATTTTGTATGTAGTAGAGATCGAGGACGTGGATCCATGTGTCTCGTGACAGAGCATTTTAAAGAGCGATCTAGCATGAATTGATAGCTTGTGAAGGCATCTCCTGCTGTTTGGACCTCAGGGCTCCGATTCTCTCCCCCGGTTCTCCATCATACCTGAAGGAGGAGAACCATTGGTGGATTTTGATGGTTACCGCTGCCTCAGATGGAGTTCTGTGCATGCCCTAGTAATACAGTAGATGATGGCTATGCGAAAGATTGGTGGTTAAATCCAATGCCGCAGACAGACGATCTGTTTCACTGCCACCTTCTCTGAGCTCGCTCACATACGCAGCTTCCAGAAGGGTCTGCGCGTCATTCTGATCACTTATAATGGATGACACAAAAGCATAGGGGTGGACTGTCGTACAGGAAACTTTCCCAGCGGGCCTATTCATTGTGGCGCTCTTTTGTGTGGCTATTTTATTGACAAATGTTCTTATGGGAAAGGGGCTGGGCTTGCTCACAATGTGAAATATGGGGCCACTTTGAACATTATTTCCGGGGTCGCTTTTGGTTCCCAGTCCACTCCCGCCAAAGCATCTGCGTAGAATGTAACCAATGTTTCCAAGCAACACCGCCGCAACACTGTCAGTGTTACGTCTTTTACTTGCCTGGTGGAGTTTCAGAAGTGCAGAGGAGTATAGCCCTGCTCTCAGCGACGACATGGTGTCACTTACCACTGACTTCATCATTTATTCAATGAGTGCATCCCTTAAAAGTTGGTCTCCAGGTGCAGGGAGCCATGGAAACGCGAAAAGTCAAAAAGAATACATCTTCTGGAAAATCAAATGACAGTACAGCAACCCTGCGGTCTCACTGTCCTTCACAGAGGGCGGCGATCTCGCCCCAGCTACCAGTATGTGAAGAGCAATCCCTGCAACACGTGAGGATACGAGTTATCATGACATGTCTCTCGCACCCATTATTGAATCTACATGCTGCCCAGCAGCAACAGGTCCGGATTACATGCATCAAGGCTTTGTAATTGGGGCCGGCCCATCAGAAAGGCAATAGTCGGGCCTCGCCGCCTATGGTTGCAACCAACACGAGGGTATAGAGCAACTATAAACACCAAAATCTGAATTCCTATGCATTTTGACTGTAAGATATATTATAAGTCAAAGCGACTGTATTAAAGTACCTACCCAGTTATAATTTATATAACTATTTATTATATAATTGAGATATATGAGGGAGATGGGTGTGAAGAGGGACACACAGTTTGCAGTTGCTGTTTGGTTAGTTACCTGTTATAATCTATGCTTGTGAGCATAGGCTCATAACTAGGCTGTGGAATGGGGAGGGTGTCATCATGTGGAATGTGGAGGTTCAGCAGGCTCCATGCTGGGAGTGCTGCATGGGACTTAGTAGACAAACAGGTACCAGTTCAGCTGCTGTCGGCTCTCACCAGAGGTTTGTGCCTGTGTTTGCAGCTGGTTTAGTCGCTTGCCAGCACTTGGTGGCAGTGAAGTTCCGTCCGCTGGTGTGAAGGAGCGGTTGGGAATCAGAGCGTAGTGCCAGCCAGGCTCCGAATTTGATCCCAGCGGCTTATTGGAGGGAGCGGTGAAGAAGCGGCACACGGCTGGGTTCGGGCATGGAGAAGAGGAGCATGCCCGGGTGTCTGTCGGACAAGCGGCAGTTGTGCGTGCCTGGCTCCTCCTCCGGACTGACTTTTGCGTCCAAGAATGCGGACATGAGCCATCACGGGAGGTCCGCGGAGGAGGGCTCAGCAACGTCCAGGAGCGTTGTTGACAGGTCGAAGGTTGGTGGAAGAATGATGACGTTGTCCCCGCCTCTAACTAATCTGGCCAATCACCGCAAAGGCCGTTGGTGTTCCTGTGGCTCGTGTCCTGCCCACATCAGCATTGAGATCAATGCCAAGTTTCGTAGCTCGTTTCCGGATACTACGGATGGCGGTCATGTGATGCGGAAACACGGCAGTGGTGGTGATGCCGTGGGAATCCCTTTTCCATTGAAGGTGTCGAGTGTTGTGGATACTCCTGGTCCTGATGGGGTCGCTCAGCAAGGAATGTTGTACCCTCTTCCGAAAAGTGATTTCCATTGTCCTGGTCCTGGCTTTGGAAGTTCAGCAGAGGACAGTGAATGGTGCGAGGGGGACTTTTGTGCCGGCGCTGGAAGTAGTGTCACTTATCTTCACTTCCTGGATTCGTGTTTGGGCGCTTCAATGAACCGTGTAGACTCGAAGAAGATCAAGTAACTAATAGAAAAGGTTAGTGTCTTGGGCCAGTGTGTCGTTGTCCTTTATGTCGTGGCTCAATTCTTAGGGGTGCGAGGTGTAGCTTCCGGTTAGAGTAAGGGGCTAATGTTGTGAGGCCGTTGTCCCTTCCCAGTGGTGTATTTTGTTGTGGCCTCATAGTCCATGTTAAGCCATAGTTGCCATGTTAAGCCATATTTTGAAATTCTGTTAGTCTATCCTCACTGTTTAGGGTGGTGCTTCCTTGGATTAGAGGGTTTATTCCTTATGTGGGAAGCAAGGACATGTGGGTGGTGTTTTCATCTTTACGTAGCACAGAGTGTTGTATTGGAATTTTGACAATGGGGCTGTAACTCGCTGGACTGGCGGGTGGTTTTTTCTAAGGACTGGAATATATTGGACTTGAGGGTGGTGGTCTAAGGGACAACATTCATTGGGAATGTAATGAAAAGCAATTGTAATGCAAATTGTACCAAGAAATGTGAATTGTATGAAATGTGCAATGATGTTTTGTTTTCATGTTGTTTTGTGAGGTGAGTGGGTGAATGTAGTGTCAATTTGGCTATGAAGTTTTTTATGCCAATCTTTGGGTTTGGTGTTTGGCTATGTTAGGTGTAGATGTCCGGGTGCATCTATGTAGCTTCATTTCCATTGGTTCTTACTCATCATCTATAATAATTGTGGATGGCCGGGTGGCTTCACGCGATATGCTGTTCAGGTATTTATTGAGTATGCGCATACTCAGGTTTTATTAGGTGTGTGTGTGTGCGGCGGCGTATAAGAGTTTTAAGTGCCTTTATGCAGGTCAATGTTGTGACATCCGGGAGAGTTCACAATGTTGTATTGTGGGATGTCAATCTGAGATAATGGATGCTTGTGGGTCCATTCTTTCCAGCTTTGGGTTGTGGATGCCGGATTGGGTCCACGAAACCGGGTGGTGTTCTGTGGTCAGTACACTGTTACTTTTCCGGTTTTAGGCTGGTGGGTGCCGGTTGGGTCCACCATTCCATTGGTGTTATGTGGTGAGTACAGTTATTGTTCTGTGGTCAGTACACTGTTACTTTTCCGGTTTTAGGCTGGTGGGTGCGAGTGGGTCCACCATTCCATTGGCTTTGTGTGGTGAGTACACGGTTATTACTCAGTGTTTTGGTCTTCTTAAGTGCCATGTAGGGAATTTTCCACATGCACATGGCTATGTAAGATGTGTTGTGTGCATGATGGTGTTTCATGTGGGGAGTACATTTTTTTTTGCACATAGCCATGTTAGAGGTTAGCGAATTCCAAGGGTAGTTCAATCACATGCCATGTACCTTGGCGTTGTACAGGTTTGCCCTAGGTTTGTTTTCTACCGGACCACTACCATAAACATTGGTTTGGGGCGTGTTAACATGTGTTGTTAAGCCATATTCAGTCAGATGTGTTGTAGGACTTTTGGTTATTCTCTTTGTAAGATTACTGTGGAGTGGTTTGCTTGTTTAGTATTAGCCTGGTCCCTCGGTGGTGTTGGGCTTTTGTTGTGCTCTGTTGAGCTGGGTTGTGCTCGGTGGTGGCAGTTCCGAGACTCTGGGGTGCAGACCAGAGTGGGAGGATGTTTGTGCGATGGTGGTATAGGTTGGTTAGGAAGTTGTGTTCTCTAATGAACTGTGTGATCTGGGAGTGGCAGTCCTGGGTTCCGAGGTCCAGCTCGGAACGGTGGTAGTGCATTATTTGTTATTTTTGTTCCTTGTAGGTTTCCATCGAGGGGTTTGTGCAGTTTCTGGTGGAATTTTAGGTGGTATTTTGAAACCTAGGAATTACATCGGCATTTGATCTGGAGTTTGGTCATGGTGGTGGTGCAGTGTTTGTTGATGGTCTGTGTGGGCCTGTGGAGCATTTATGGTAGTGGTCCGGTTGGCCCAGTGAGAGATTTCCTTATGTTGGGTGCTGCAATTACAGACATGGACGGCCGCTGTGTTCTGTAGTTCAGTGCTTGTTTTGTGATGGCTTGGGTACAATGCTGGTCATTTTCCCTCGTTCTTTGTTTGTTTCCCAAGGGAGGGGGAAGTGTTATAATCTATGCTTATGAGCATAGGCTCATAACTAGGCTGTGGAATGGTGAGGGTGTCATCATGTGGAATGTGGAGGTTCAGCTGTTCTATTATTGACGGTTGGCTTGTCAGTGAGCAAAGGTGTTGATGGGGTATGGGGCTGTCCCAGTGTTTTCTCCCTTATACTTGTATCCTGTGTTTCCCCTACAATCCTAATGTTTGATAGAAGAGCTGGACCTGGACATTAAAGACTCATTATAACTTACCTTGAGTACCAGGAAACCTTCTTTCCTACATTACCCTCCCGTTGGCTTACCTTGGTTTCTCTAATCCCGATGGCCCTTACCATTCATCAGCTGCTCCTCCCCACCTAAAACACATTTTTTTAGGGCTGTTTCACCCCCCTCCACCGCCACCCCTCTCCATGCACCAGCTTTGCTCCTTGCAGCCCGCCAAGCCCGTGCTCATAAACGCACGTTTTCTCCCACTCGCGCGCGCACCCACACACTACACATACACTTACCTTTGACCCCCGCAGCTCACGTGTCCTCTCCGTCTCGCCGTGCCTGTCAGCCCCTGCGTGCACTCATGTGAGGCAGATCGCTCTGTGCGGTCACGAAGCGGTCTTTCTAGTAGGTCATTGGAAACCAATACCCACTTTCACATGCCAGTTTATTCAGGGACATTTTTCTTAATATATCAATTGCAGCTTCGCATCCTTTACATATGTGTATGCTGCACATTGATTTTCTGTTCGTCATTTCTTTTACCTTGACTTTGGTGAGCGAAAGACAGCTCGTGAATTTGCAGCCGTTGAACATTAAAATGGAAGTGGACGGGGAGAGGAAAATTGCAAATAGCAGAACACGAACGCGTTAATGGAGTTTTGGTCCTGCGGTGCCCCGCTTTTGATTGTCTGCGCGCGCTAGGGGATGAGCTTGCGTGGAGCGCGCGCGTAATTAAAACTCAATCAGCAGGATGGGCACCTGCATGCCCAGGGTTCAGCCATATGTGCTGCCGGGTGCGCAAGCGCAGGAGAATTATCGGTAAACGCCGCTGTTTATACCGTTGAACTAACGACGGCTCGCTCATTTGAAAATAAACATTGCTTTAAAAGCCAACCCGTTAACTCTTCCTGAGCCAGGCTCTTTCTGGCAGCTTTCAGGAACATAAATGGCACAACGCAGTGCCCTTCCTGGAGTTCAATTCTCAATGCGATTGGGGTGTGGTGTTGGTTTGCAGCCATGTTGATTGTCGTATCAATTCCCTGACCCACCAAAAGGGATTTTTAATAACAATCATATTAGGTTTCGACATAGTGCTTCACATGATGCAGGGTTCGAAATAGAGCGGTGCTGGGAGCTATTTAGCTCCTATAAGATACTGGTTAGCTTGACACCAACACCAGGAGCTACTTTTGACCCCCCAGGCCAACTGATGCTGAGCAAAGTCACACCTATGTGGATTTAACTCTGTGTGTTTGAGAGAATCTATAAATAAACATCAGGACACATCAGTAGAAAATGGAAATAAATAATGGACAAAGTGATTATGTGGACATTAGTTTTTTTAAGAACGCTGTGTACTAGCTCCTTGCTCTCCCGTGGTAGCTCCTGGTCATTGCTTAATGCTAGATACCTGTGCTTAATTTGCAAATAAATAAGTGTCAGGTCCCAAATACATTCCAGGCCCTTCATGTGCTCTGACTGCAGAGGTGCAGCAAACTCAACTTCATATTGACACTGGCACATATAGAGGTGTGCGGAGCTGTACCTGGTGTGGTGTTTCCCCTTTAAGAACAGTTATTGTGCCTTTAAGGATGTGTCATGACTTACTGGAAAT
The DNA here is from genome assembly GCF_040938575.1 of Ambystoma mexicanum. Lineage (NCBI taxonomy): Eukaryota > Metazoa > Chordata > Amphibia > Caudata > Ambystomatidae > Ambystoma > Ambystoma mexicanum. Next base: position 466,067,828 of record NC_090924.1, on the reverse strand, counting down.
AAAAGGAGCTTCCACACGCGCGAGACTTAGAACGGTAGTAGACTCCATGCAATGGCACTGTATATCATTTCATTGGGCCATTAGGCCTACACCGTGTGATCGCAGTTCTGCAGCCCTGCTGATCTGGGTCCCCAGGATCAGCATGTGTGACCTTGGTGCCCCCAGGCCACTGTCCTTCTGCGTGATCGCAGAGCAGCTGCTGGTCCGGGTGCCCCCGACAGCTGAGGTCTTGCTGTGTGACCACAGCCATCAGGGTGATCCCTGGAACAAGAACTGTGTGTGTGTGTGTCTGCTGGGTGACCCCCCAACTCCTCAGACTTGCCCGTGAGCAAGCCCGCAACTGTCCCATGATAAAGTGCATGCTGGGTGTCGCCAGCGCTGCTCTGCCTGGCCTGTGTGTTCACAGGTCCAGACACAACACCTGGTACTGTGGCTGCCTGGCTGCTGCCTGCAGTGCACACCCAGTCTACCCATCCTGCTGTGCCAGTGCTGCCAATCAGCTAGGCTGACTACAGCAGTGACCAGCAATGTCACCTTCCGGGTCATTGGTATTTGTGAAACTGGATAGCTAACACAGCAGCAATGGCACGGCTCACTGTGGTTGCTGGTTGTGGTACTCGATGGACTGACAGTTAAAAAAGGAAAGTTGCCAAAACACAACGTTATAATTGATCGGAGCCTGAGTCAATAAGTCACGGTGGTCAGTAATAGGTGCCGGGGCTCAGCCCTGGTAAACACCCCCACAAATTAAGCACAGCTAGATACCCAGAAGCTAATTTTAGCTCTTGGTTTCCCAATCTTAATTTCGATCCCTGTATTGCTTTGTTGAGAAGTAAGTGTAATACCGGTACTGTGATTTTATGGTGTACCGGTCCTGTGATTTTAGGGCACCTGACATCCATCTCGTATGGTTTATCAGAAAGTATGTGGCCTAGAGAGTGGTTTTTCATATAGTCTGTGTCTTCCATTCTGAGAGAGTAGTTTTCTGTATAGTACGTGTCCTCTCGCTAAGACCGCTGAGTGTGTATGGGTCATTTGTCTACGCATTCCCTGTCCTCCTGCAATTATTTGGGGCATCTGTCTTTTTAGTTATATTTGTTCCTGCTCTTTTACAAGGGGGCTGTGTGTCTGCTGTGCTCCAGTTCTCCACCTTATTCTGCGTCTTTGGTAAGGATTATTTTTGTGTGAATGTGTTTGGATAGAAAGGGAAGTGTGTAGTGTCATTCTCCCCATCCCGTGCGTGCGTGGGTGTGTGTGTGTGTGTGTGTGGTGTTAATGTGTTTGGTAGAAAGGGATGTGTGTAGTGTCCTGTCTTCCCTTCCTTTCCATTGAGTGTGGAATGTCTGTCTGTGATGCCAGAGAGAGTGTTGGAGTGAGTGCATTGGACAGAAGATTACTACCCCTGTGTTCCATGAGTGACAGTTGAATGAGCTACTCGGTGGTGGACAAATCGGTGGGTCTTCTTCTCGGTGTCCAGTCATTTTTTCGAATACAAAAGTTTCGAAAGGCAAACTTTCGAATTTTTTTTCTTCGAAATGCCATTCTTTCAAATAACAATTTCTTTGAAAAAAATTGGAAAGTTTGCCTTTTCGAAACTTGGGTTAGGGTTAGGGTTGGGGCTTGGGTTAGGGGTGGGAGGGTGGCGTGGGCGTTGGGCGGGATGGGGGTGAAACCCCCAATATACACTAACACCTTAAAACCTTACATGGAGCTGTCCAGCGCTGAAATTACAGCACTGGACAGCTCCATGTAACGTTTCAAAGTTTAAAAAAGCATTTAAATGCCAATGTGCACATAAACTTCGAAACGTTACAGCTGTATTTACAGCACTGGACAGCTCCATCGAGCGTTTCAACATTACCAACAAAAAAAAAACATTGAAATGCTACTTTTAACATGTAAAAGTGCATTTCAATTGAAACCAATCCATGACTATTGTCGACGGATTGGTTTTGAAAGAAATGCACTTTACATGTTAAACATAGCATGTCACAACTTTTGTTTTCTGAACTTTTGTTTCTAAACTTTTGTTTTTCGAATCATTTGATTCGAAACTATGACTATAAACCCTTCTTCGCCATTACATGTACTTGAATTGCATGTCACCAAGACCTGAATAAAAGGACTACACCTACCTGAGAGTGAGATCTTCATTAGAACCCGGGTGGGAGGAGTCAGCCAATCAGGTGGCTAGGAACGCAGGCTTGAACCGCCGGTATAAGCCTGCGTTCCAAGCCGCCTGATGGCTGGCTCCCCCTGCTGCCATCTTCTCCCCAAACCGTCCACTTTTTGTTATTTTTGATCCCCTGCCTCCAACTGACCTTGTTGCAGTGGCATTTGCCGCTGTAGGCGCACCTTCCTCTCTGCGCAGAACGGTCCCCATGGAAAGGGAAGAAGGGCTCCATATGGAGCCCTGCCTTTCCTTTCCATGGCAGCCATGTTGGTAAAGGATTTTCCTTCATACAATGGGACGCCACACGAGTCCCTTTGTAGGAAGTAAAATCCTTTTTCAGCACCTCGGTTTGCTGCTTTGGTAACCCAGAGTGCTAATGGCTTTAACACCCGATCTGGCCTGCTGAATTGGGTGTTAACGCCACATTATTGCGATTTTATTTTTAAAGAATGATGAAAGGATACTTACTGGTACAGCCTCATTCTGATGCTACAGTATAGCTGCCGGATCCTGCCTTTCCATAGCAACGGCCTGCAGTTGGGCAAGACTGGCAGGTCATTTTTCCAGTGGGTCTTTTAGTTCTGTTGGCATGGGGCCTTTGGTTGCACCCCACATTGTAAAATATCTCCTATTCTGGTCCACTGTTCACTACCAGTACAGCGGCCTTCCTGCTGCCCAGCAGCTCTATCCAAATGCTATACACGAGCACAACATCGAGAGGAAGGTCGAGGTACTCCTTTCCGGGGCCAACACATCTCTAGCATAGACCTGCACTAAGTCCTCCCTCAACCTTATCCAGTCAATTGTCACCCTTCTGGTCGAGCCGCTGGACAGGAGTCAGGAACCAGTTTGGGAATTAAGAGAAGTCTAATCTTTGTGATAGCACATCTTGTCCCTAGGAACTGCCAGGACTGAGATCGAAAGATCAGCTGCGTCATGAAGGGCTCAGAACCCAAGCCACGCACCTGTTCACTGTGAATGCATGACATAAAGGAATAGAGCAATGAGCAGGATTTGTTATCCCCCCATTATTCCGCAGATGTAAATAAGGTGTGGGGGGTGATTAGCTTAATAAATATTGTAGGGTGAGTATGGGGAGGGAAGTGCATTGAAATGTGGTGCGGGGGGGTCTGTGTTTTCGGATTCAGGCGTTTTTTCTCTCGAAAAATTCGCATGGATCCCAAGTGTTCAAGCTTCCCTGCTTCTGAATCTATGATGAATGTCGCCCTTTTCTGCCACATCATTCCTTTCAAGTGTCTAAAGCCAGTGTGCACCTTGTTACATGAGATCGTGTCCTGGGAGAGCAAGACTTTCAGTTTAGAGCCTCTGGAATCCTTCCTCCCTGTCACAAAGTGCAATATGCCGTCAAATACAGTAGTTCAACCCCACAGCTTAATTCAACCCCAGAGCTTAGTTCAACCCCACAGCTTAATTCAACCCCACAGCTTAATTCAACCCCACAGCTTAATTCAACCCCAGAGCTTAATTCAACCCCAGAGCTTAATTCAACCCCACAGCTTAATTCAACCCCACAGCTTAATTCAACCCCACAGCTTAATTCAACCCCACAGCTTAATTCAACCCCACAGCTTAATTCAACACAACAGCTTAATTCAACCCCACAGCTTAATTCAACCCCACAGCTTAATTCAACCCCACAGCTTAATTCAACCCCACAGCTTAATTCAACCCCACAGCTTAATTCAACACAACAGCTTAATTCAACCCCACAGCTTAATTCAACCCCACAGCTTAATTCAACCCCACAGCTGTGTCCTCCATGTAGAGAGAGGGTGGATTCTTTCTGTCTGCCAGGGATGGGAAAATGGGCTGCGGCCTTGCACCACACCATGCCCCTACTTTTTAAACATTATTTGTCCGAAATATTTTTAAAACCATACAAGCTGTATCTGACTAGGAAACATTTAGAGAGGTGGTTTGGCGCACGACACTCTGCGGGCCAGAGAAAGCTGTCTGCCTTGTATTGGGACCTCTGGAGGTGGTATACAGAGGATACCTCCTAGTCTTTGCATATTTCCAAGACCAGGGTAGATTGTAAAAGAGCGTAACCCTCTCTACTCCCACAGGTAATAGACACAATGTATTGCTTTCATTCGAACCCCCACTTCTGGTTTGGAGGAAGAAGGGGTGAGGAGAACGCAGATGCTGAGTCTGGATTCTCCGAAATTCTCAGCAAGACGGCCCATGGCCGCATAAGGTGTCGAGAGAAGCGCCCTCCTCACCAATGCACCATTTAGCAGAGAAGCTGCAGTGATACTTTAAAAGGAACCACTGGCCACAGTTTTCAGAGCACAGAGGGGAGGTGCACCCCTAACCCTGCGCAGGACAGAAAATACACCCGACCCTCCGTTCCCATACAAATAATACCTCTTCCTCCAGTGCGCCATGACAGTGCAGGGACACCCTCCCCAGCACCATTCAGCAGCAGGGTTTGATATGACATGATATTTTATTTATATCGCGCTTGTACAGAAGTGTTTCCGAGCGCGACTAGGCAAGGGAGGGGAAGAGGGGAGAACACAGCACAACACAAAAGTAAAACACTTATCCTTAAAACCACTTTGGAAAGACCAATTTAAAGATTCCCAAAAGAAGGGAAGCAAGTACGCCCCAGCAAGTGGAGATTCCCCAGGTGGAAACCATTTCACCTGCAAAGGAGGCAGCAAACTTGGGGGAGCGAGAAACCAGCCACAAGCAAATGAGAGATCAGACTATTTCGTGGGCTCACGATTCACTGCTTCCATATATTTTCAAAGCCGATTTCTTTAACCCATTTTGTTACAGCTGATTTTTTAACTGATTTTTATTCTCCAATTTTTAGTCCCCACACCCCATTCCTAGTGCCCATCCCCCACACACCTTATGAACACATTATCCCTTTCCCGCTACTAACCATCGATTTTTTTTCCTTCATTTTTCTAAATTCAGTGAATTCATTGCAATTAATATTATGCACTGAAGAATATGTACAATGAATTTCCTGCTCTGAATTCACTGGGTAGATTCCCCTTCATCGAGATGATGGAGCCTGTTGTGGGCTCCGCCTGGAAGATAATTATGGCTGGCGGCAAACTTACACCCAGAAGGGTTGCTCTGGCTGGACCACAGTGAAGGCAGCCTGAAAAAGCCTCTGGCATGGGGTGAAAGGAGGAGTCTGTTGAACCTTGGCTTCAGGGTACTGGAGGGCAACTCCACCCTGGTGCTCCATGAGCAACAAAACCGGAAGCGTGTTGGGTGCTGAATCCCTGGGTGTTCATTTTACTAGGGGGTGAATGTGTATGAATGTGTGCGTGTGTATCTCAATGTGTGTGTGTGTGTGTGGGTGTGTGTAAGGCTGCATCCCCAGGATGGGCATTATTGGGGCATTAACATTTTTTTACATGGTCACTCCATGTTTTACTGGTGGTTATGAGGAACGCTAACCCTGGGCTGAGAAGATTTCTATTAGTAAAGTTGGTGCAGGTGGTAGTTTCCTTCTGTGGTATTTCTTCCCGTTATTCCGCCCAACATGCAATGACCCCCTAGCCACTGGCTACCTGAATGAAAGGCGCGTGGGGGCGCATGCGTGGACATATTCTTACTTCACTATTGGTTGAATCCATGTTTAACTATTAAAGTTCTCCCCATGCAACTTCCTGAAGATCACCCGGGAATAGCACAAAGTTGGCTCAGGTGCAACTTATTTCCTCCTGCTGATTGCTGGGTACTTCTGGGCACAAATCAGAATTTTCGGCAAATTTTGTCTTCAAAATAACGTACTTAATGGGCTTTTCTGTTATCGGGCATTGCAAAAAAAATAGCTTTGTAATGAACAACTTTTTTTGTATTAACAATGACAACTTTTGAAAACAATGACATAGCTTTTGTAAACTTAAAATAGAATGTATCCTAAAAAATGTGATGCATGCTTTTAAAAAGGTATTCATTGGTTGTGCTTTGTTGGTCTTTGTTAAAAAAAAAATCCTATAATTGCCAAGGTACAAACTAGTTATATGCAGGGCTTTAAGTGTGGTAAGAAATCGAGGGGGGGCCCTCATTTGGGGACGTGGCCTAAAAAGTACGCAAATCGTAGGGTATACACACAAATATATATAAATGTTATATATTTGTGTGCGTACCTTACTATGGTTTGTGTACTATGTAAGCCATCTTTTCTAAACATAGAGATATGTAACATATTTCTACGTTTATAAAAGATGGCTTGCAAAGCACACCAAGCATAGTAAGGTACGCACAGAAATATATAACATTTATATATATTTGTGTGCATACCCTACGGTTTGCCTAGTTTTCAGGCCATCTTTTTTTTTAAAGATTTCGGGTTTATAAAAGATGGCTTGAAATGTGTACTTTCAAAGCCATCTTTTATAAACGTCGAGGAATCACCAGGTTCGCCGAGGGTTAAAGACACCTCGGCGACCTGGGGAAACAAAGGGACAGTAACTGCCTCTGGTGACCTCTCGCGCGAGGGGTCACCAAAGGCAGTCACTATGACTGACAGAAGTGGCAGCCAGTCACAGCGTTGCTGTGGCTGGCAGCCACTTCTGTCGGCTCACCTGACTTCATGGCAGGCGCATCTCCCGTCGCGGCTGCGGCCGCGACGGGATAATGCATTCCGCCAATGTTGCGGTTGGACGGGGGCCCCGGCAGGGCCCCGGCTCAGTCCCACTTTTTGGAGACTGCCGGGACCCGGCCCCGGCAGGCCCCGGCCCACTTTAAGCACTGCTTATATGAGTACAAATGGAAACTGCCAGACACTTTACAAATTGAAGGTCCTACGACCTCGCGGGGTTGTAGTTTTCAACTAACCGGAATGTCACCAGCGGGCCGTACTCTGGAATAGTGTAACAGGGGGGAGGGATATGTCGGGCAGGGCGCGAGGCTGTGATTCAGTATACGGCCCACGAGTCCCCACCATCGTTAGCATGTCACAGAGCAGAACCAGAACACAGAACTCCGAGCACAGGTCTCCCTGGTTACCAGCTGGAGACAACACTTGGACCGTGGGCCCTCAGGCAGCTAAGTAGCCTTCTTCATTTCCCTGTCTCTGTTCCAAGTAAGTGCCTTTGCACCACACCTCCCCCCAACTCCTTTTTGATTGGTATCCCCACTAACCTTGTATCCCGGGGTGCAGTTCACCCCAAGAAGCAGATCCTCATTCTCTGCTTTCTTTTTTCTGGTTCCTTTCCCATAACCCTTCTGTGTAATGTTTGTGCCTCTCACATTTCTATTTGCCTCCCTGCGTGCCTAGGTCTTCATTTTTGTCTTTGCTTGCTTTGGTTGGCGGGGATGAGAGCTTTAGTTTTTGCAACCTATGTGAGAAAACACGATTTGTGTAGTAAGAATATGGGTCTTGGTATTTGTATATAGCATTTGTGGAGGATACATATATGCCAGCAGAAGTGACTTGTACACTGTGTCTTATCTAAATTCTCGTCACATTAAGCTGATGTTCGACAACAATTTCCTATGGCAAGAGCAGGTTCATTCCGTCGCAGTCTTCTTCACCAAATGTGTACACAGGCACTAGATTTCTAAGTAATACAGCATCACACACACAGTACAGAATCAAAGTTCGTAGTGTTGGCATTTATGTTTTTCTTTTGTATAGAAAGGGTAAAGACTAGTAGTAACTCGTTTTTCGTTTTATTGGGATGGAGTGTAGACGAGTAATATATAAAATGTGTTTAATGGTCCAGATATGTAAATGGAGGGGGACATATATGCTTACAGAAAGCCAAGTCAATTGGCTTTGCCAATTCTGGTTTCTTTGGTTGCTGCTTTCTCCGTCTGCCCTTCATCCTGAGCACTGGTGCCTTTAACCTTGCCAGTTAAAAGGAATCTAACATTAAAGAACGAGTTGCTTCTAGCTGAAGACATTCTGTCCTTGACAAGTCCCTTACCTTGTTATTTAGAGCGTTTCTTAAGATATCTAACTCGAGGAAGCAGATGTTTGGTCTGTCTCGGACGGTCCGCAGCTTTGCCGGTGGCTCAAGTTGCCATGCTGTGATAGTCATGAAGACGTTCTTGCCCGCAAAGATCGAATCCTCTATGATCGTATCGCTGATCATATGATCTCCTTTCTCACCGATCGACCCTCTCAGGTCCAAATGGGGGTGTTTCCTCTCTTCTGTCTCTCTCTCTCTACTTGTGGTGTTCCCCAGGGGTCTAACCTTTCTCCCTGGCTTTTCAACCTCTACCTTCACCATCAGGACATGTCTTGGCCTCCGCATTGCTACTTTCTGCTCCAATTTTCAGTGCTATGCAGATGACACCCAACTCTCTTTCAGGCTCCCCTCAGCCACCTCTGCTCCTTCTCTCATATCAGACTATCTGGCCGCAATTCAGGAATGGTGTGCCGACAAAGATCTCTGCCATAATGCCAGTAAGACTGAGATCCTCCTCATTTGGACACCTGCTCTCTCCTTTCCTCTCATCTCTCTGGCCTACCACTCTGGGCCCTCTTGCTGCCTCTTCCTGTGAGGCCAAGAACCTTGGTGTCATCTTCGACTCCACCCTCTACTTCTCTCCTCACATCTTTGACGTCAAACTATCAGCTGCACCTCCTCAGAGGTATTCTTCTTTTTCTCACTTTCCCCCAGAAGCTCAGTCTCCATAGCTTTGGTCCTCTATAGGCTGGACTACTGCATAAGCCTCTTTCTAAATCTGCCTGCCTCTACTCTTCTACATTTACAACTTATCGAGAACAGGACTGCGAGACTTGTCCTTGGCCTCAAGCCCAGGGATCGTATCCCTCCAGCTCTGAAATCTTTTCACTGGCTCCCTGTGGCTGCAAGGATCAAGTTTAATACCCTTTGCATCGTTCACAAGGCTTTCTGGGGCCTGGGACTGCTCTACCTCCAACTTTCTCTTCCAAAACATCTTCCTTCTCGAGCTATCGGCTCATCCACCTCCATCTCTCTTAGGGTCAGACACTTCTCCAAGCAGAGAGTTGGGGCAGATCCATCTCCTCGCCTCAGGCCTCCCTCAGGAACAGCCTCACTGCCTCTCGCAAATTTGAGCAGTACTACCTCCGGTTCCGGAAGCAGCTCAAGACCTTCCTTTTTGCTTCCGCTTTCTCCCTTCCTCTCCCCTGCTGATGTCCCTGACTGCTCCGCGCACTGGTCACCTGGCTACCTTCTGAACTTGGGCCCAGGCTCCTGCATGTACAGTCGCCCTTGCACGTCCTCCATGCTCCCCCAGAATTTAAGGGTCTGTACCTGCAACCCTACTGTCCCTTCTCTCTGCACCTATTAGCCACCTGCTGGCTGCACTTATTGAGTTACCTGTACTTCTCCCTTCCCCTCCCCCCTGGCACTTCTCCCCTCACTCTTCCCCACACTTGCGCGATCTCAATGCCACAAGGCCTAGTAAGATCGTTTTGTCCTCCCTTTGTTTTCCCCCTCCTTGTCTTGTCACACCTAGAAACACTTGTGTACAGGCGCATTATAAATGCCATATCATATCATATGGTTGTCTGGCACTGTGGCCAGGGATTTTGATCCCTTACATCTTATTGCTCATCTTCGAGAGTGGGGACACATTTTCATCATTATGGGAGTTGTGGTGGCTTTGAGCCTAGAATCTCAAACAGCGAACGGTCAGTTGTAAAGCCCTTTCCCCACTGAGCCCTAGCCAGAGTCAGTGCAAGTCTGAGGGCAGAGCTTCCAATCGTGGCGCCGTGGCTCTGCGGGCATTCTCTCTGCCTTAAGAGTAGCCAATGATTTTGCAGGTGGGCATATCCCACCCTAACTGACAACAGCTACGCACATGACTACGACTACTTCACATAAGCACTTACGAAGAGGTCCCAGGGGATCCGTTGTACATCAGTTTCTTTTTTTTTATTACTTGAATTGTAACTGTGATTTCAAATGTGATTGCACCTTCAACTGCGAGGTAGGAAAGTCTCTTGTGTATGTTTAAAGTGTGTGAGAACTTTGTAGCATCGAAGACCTCTCTGTGTCAGCTTCTGAACGAGGTGTTAACTACCGAAAAAGTCGTACTAACGCTTACCGACACTTTCAGTAATTAACTCCTACCCTCATGGTGTCGGATTTTAGCGAGGGAGCACTGAAAGCACCACTTTATAAACCTCTGCGCCGGTTGCTAGGATGGCTGGAAACCAACCTGGCACTGTACATTTTGGAAACCATTACTTTGCATGCTCATTCTGGTGTCACTCCACATTAGCGACAGTGAAAAATTGTCATACAAATACGGCACCTCCTTTGGTGGTGGCCCGCTCGCTGTAGTTTCTCTGTTATGGATGAGTGACACCAGATAAGGGCACTGTACTCCCTCCTGACATATCCAAAATATTCTCTTCACACATAATCTTACAAAACTCAGCCAACAACATATCTGCAGACTCCGGGCAGTGCACAAAAGTTTGTAAAAAAAGGAATATGGATTCAGACCTATTGGCGGTCCAGTGCGTGTTACTAATGTGAGGTCAAGATGGGGGATATTGCTAAAATACAGGTGGCTGATGCAGGTGGAAATCCATGGCACACACATGGCACAGGCAAACCTGTTTAGCGGGCGTTGTTATTGTGTTTACAGGCCAGGAATGGTGAAAATGTGGTACACACCCAATGCCAGGGAAAGAGGACATCATACAAAGGCCGAGGTGGCAGAGGCTATGTTGGCAACTAAAGGCCAGGCCTTAAACTGTGCATTCTGTTTTTCGGTTCAGCCGAGTGGTTATGCCAGCAGGAAGAAAGTCCAGCATGCAGGACACCCACGCCGCATGAAGGTGTAACCCCTGAGGCGATTCATGCTTTTTCCCGGAAATGCCTCTAGTTACACACCTATGTCACATTCCCAGATTGGCATATTTCCGTGCACCGGCCAGTGCAGACTCCATGCGGCTTGTTCGGGCCACAAGCAGAGGCTGCCCGGGACAGAACTGTCCCGCCACACTCATTCGCATGCTGCAGGGGCATTGGTGTGTGGTTAGGCCCGCTCCATCAGTATTCCATGGGGAGATGCTAATGCAGCCGCAGCAGTATTTAAGAACTCGGAAACCGCGGGAAAGCGGCCTCCCCGCCTCATCTCCAGCACATACTCACTGATTGATATTGCTTTTTAGAGGACGTCCTTTGGTGATGAAAGGATTGTGGGCACTGCATGTTTCGCTGGTGGTACACGCACATTTTAAATGCTGGCGTTTTTTCCTTTCTTCAGGTTGGAGTGACAGGCGATGACGAGGAGTGGGTGCATCTCTATGAGGTGGAAAATGAGTCTGACGCCCAGGTGCTGGAGATTCCCAGCCTTACTCCATATACCCATTACAGGTGAGGGCGCCCCTTCTTTCGCACCACCTTAACCCTCCTGGTTCTGGGCTTGAACATATACAAGAGGTAAGGGGGTCTTTGGTGCATATGTTAAAACCCTGAATAACAAGTCAAAGTAAAAAGTCAAAAGGGGGAGCGAAGAGGAACATTATTGTTCCTGGCGCATCTCCTACTCCTGAATGGCCGCCATGGAAAGGAAGAAGGGACTACCATGGTGGCCATCTTTTTTGTAGTTTTATCACGAGCTGAGAAACGTCAATCACACCGTTTCCCAGCTTGTCATAAAAACAATATTAGTACCCCGGTACAACGTTTTTCGGAGTACTAGTAGCAATATAACCCTTGGAGGGGGGCATTACCTGTGAGTTAATGCCCCAGTGCTCCTGATGAAGCCCTTGCTTCGCTCGGGCTTCTAACTGCTGCCGTGACATTACATCACCTGCAATGCCCCCCCACTGTATATGTTGCTTAATTACAGTACATTATCGTGTACCGTGGTGTGTTATGGCAATTTCCATGAGACTCATCCGTTGTGGTGGTAGAGAGGATTCTGTGCCATCACAAAAGTGTGGGAGTGTCCAAATGACTTGCAGCAGGGGCAGGCGGGTGCCTTAGTGTACCTCATGATGGGCTGCTCAATGTCTCCAGGATTCTGGCCAGACTCTCAGATTAGCACTTAGATCGAAACACTCCTATAATAACGGGAGGCTAAGTAGCTTCATGGCCGGTGTCTCCCGCTTCCAAGCATTTTAATAAAGACTGCTTCCATTACGCATGTTAATGTATTCAATGTATTCATCTCGGAGGGGTGGAGGGCTGAGTCAGTCCTGTTTGGTATTTAAACCTGTGCCCTCAATGTCTGAGGTAGTGGGATATAGGAGATGGATGCCGCTCTAGATTCAGGTACATTGATTTTGGAAGGGCCCCCTCGCCGGGGAACAGGGAGCACAGGAGAGCAAGTCCTTATCCCACCGCAGATGTCCCCCAACAGTCGCAGTAGAACCCTTAACATTCTCACATCCCACACACGCACCAGCCTTCCAAATCCCACCCCAGGCCCAGCTCCCCACTGGGGGCCCAACCGCTAAGCTAGTTTACAGGCATATCATGCACTCTGGTTCATAGGATTCTTTTGCACTCAAAAAATGTCTGTCATTTGTACTTTGTATTTCTTTAATTAATACTAACGTTGTTGGCCCGCTCCCGTTGACTTGTGTGTACAGCTTTGATGCGCTTTTTGACAGAAAGCTAAAAACAAGTGGTTTACGTGTCTGTCATTGCCAGGCTGCTGCCAGGAGAATAAAGATATGTGTATGCCCGCTCTTGTACATTCCTGTCATAAACTATTCTATAGTTCTTGTGGTTGGGATTAGACTACAGGACTGCCTTGCACACAGATTTCACTTCTACCTGATGTGAGAAAATCCCCTGCCTGACATTGTTGATCAGCGATGGGGTCGCCAGGTTAGGCCGGGTCCTGCCACAAGCTGGACGGCTTTGGTGTCACCTCTGTACTTAGAAATATTGTGCACAGAGTGATATGTATGATATGATAGGTTATTTATAACATGCTTAAAACCCAGACGTTTCTAAGTGCAGACCTGGGGATCGACCTGTGGTGCTCTGTGTCGTCATGCTTCCAAGGGGAGCACGTTGCCCCTGAGCTATCCTCCCGAGATTGGGAGGCTTGGAGCTGAAAAATAAATAATGGTACAGTTTGTGCGGATAGTGCAGTGAGGTTGTCTGGAGTTTTTTAAATTATACGTCATAAGTGGAATGAGCTATCCAAGACGCGGAGTCCAGAGAAAGGAAAGACAATCTGAAGGAGAACTTGTTTAAGGTTGCAGCAGAATTTATTCTGTAAGACCCTTCCAGCTCTATGAGGAGGGACCCGGGTAAAGGGTGGAGTAGAAGCTGTTGAGTACATGAAATTGCTTGGAGACATATAAGCATGCCTGTTTCTAATGGATTGGTATGTGCTTATTGTAGATTCAGCTGCAAACCTGACTCACTAAACCTGGGGGCGGTGTCCAAAGTCCTGAGGGTTCGAGCTGGTATGTGGAAGTTTGTTTTGTTATCCCATTTCCCCATTCCCCCCCCAGAGGTGTCAAATCAGCAGTTGATATTCAAATCCTCTGGCTTGACAGTTCAGAAGGGGTTAGTGGGTCCATCGCCAATCTCTGCAGGACAAGTAAGCTGTGATCTTACAATTCTGAGGATCCCCTGGCCACCCCTTCCAAGCCACATGTGGAAGGCAGATTCTCATCATATTTCCACGTTTGACACTCCTGCCCCTTCAAGCGTATCGAGGACAGCTGTTCCGGTCACTTCCGACGTTCAGGTCTCCTGGTGCGTTTACAGAAACTGGTATAAAAGCATGAATGGAAAGAGCAGGAACTCAACTAGTGGATAGAAAGCAAGCAATCCATCAGGCAACTCCAAAGGACTCTACACTCATACCGGTAAGACTGGTTAGGCTAAGGGAGACCACCTCAAGTGCAGGTCCAGGTTGTGGCAGGCAGAGAGAGGACCATCGACAGGGAAGGACAAGCCAACCCCAAGTCTCACATAAGGCTGTAAGTCATCCCCAGTGGCACAGCCTGTCAGCCAGTAAATCCCAGCTTCCTAAGGAAACCCACCTGAGTTCCCTTAGACCAGGGAGAGGCTGCAAGGCAGGGCCAAAGTCCTAAAAAAGGTAATGCCTTTGGCAGAGGTCTGTGATAGTTAATAGGAAGAGTTCATTCAGAGCCGTTGGAGAGGCCAACAGAAGGAGCTGAAGAAGGAGCAAGATCAGGAGGCAGGAGGAGGGCCCCTGGAGTCTGGGAAGTGAAGGATACAGAAGGAGAGGCCCGTAAGCCTGGGGTGAGGAGGAGACAGGAGGCTACAGGGGTTGTGCAAGATGCTGGGGAAAGACAAACACTGACGATGGAGAATCAAGAGGCCTAGAGGGGTGGGAAAAGAAAGACACAGGCCTCTCGGGAGAGAAACGCTGAGAAGGTTGGAAGGAGAGTGACACAGAGCACTTGGAGTAGACAGGTTTACGGGGCTGGGAGGAGAGAGATCTAAAGGGATGGAAAGAGGAAGATTTGGGGGTGGAGCAAGAAACTCTTGGGGTGGAGCAAAGGGGAACAGTATCAAACAAGAGAAGGAGATATCTAAGAGATACATGGTTTGGGGAAGAGTTCTTGAACATGGTGAAGTGGAGAAACATCTAGAAGGTGAAGGAGTGGCTGATAGTGAGAAGTACAGTAATAACCGGAAGGTGAAGAAGGGGTGGTAGAAAGAAGTTACGCAGAGAATCAGTAGAACTTCAAGTAGTGGAGTGTTGCTAAGGAGGAGTGTGACTTTACATAAGCAGAGATGTGGAAGAATAGAAGTGGGAAAGAGAAGGTGGTGGACCTTTAGAGACCAAGGGGCAGACCTAGAATTGGTGAAGGAAAGATCTTGGAGTGACATGACCAGAAGTGCAGGGCACGCTTAGTACAAGAATGAGCGAGAGCTAGAAAGAGAGAGAGGAGGATCCAGAGGCGGACCATGTAGAAACAAGACTTGTTGCAAGACAAGCAGCAGGACATATGAGAGAGACTGGACTAATATGTGACTGGAGAACCAGGAACCTGAGGGAGACAGAGATGGGGAGCAAGCCTAGTGACCAACCTATCAGGTCCTTAGAATGACCTCCAGTCTCCCTGTCACTCCGAGCCTTGACTAAGTGCCAGTTTCACTGTCACGTCGACAACAGAGCCCGCTAACAGTACCCAGTCCAAAGCTCAGACCAGGGAGAAGTCTCTCGCTCATGAGAGCCTGAAGAAGGTTTAGGGACCCTGTAAGAACAAACTGTACTCTGAGGTAGCTGAAGAAAGAAGGGAGAGGGGTGCAGGGCCCCTCAAGCCTGAGACTATAAGTAATCGTCATCAAACAACTGCAGACTCTTCCAGTGGATTGGTGAACATCTTTAATGACAGTCAGCAAAGCTAGCAGACACAGGACAACAGCAAACCAACATAATGAGACTCAGTGCAGCAAACCCCCACCACACCCCCTTCCAGGCACAGAGCTTTTATACAGGAAAGCACGCATCCATTTCAATAGAAAGGGAGGCTCAGACATGGCATAATGTCGTCAACTAACAGTGTTTCGGGTGAATGAATAGAGTCTCAGTGTACAAGTCTGGGGCAGAGGCTACCTTCTCACTCCCAGGAAGGCATAATTAGGATGTGGGACATTGTTTGGTACATTTCTATTCCTGCTGTGGAAGCTACTTCTACATTTCCCACACAGTTGGGGCATACTGGGCCGTTTGCTATATGACAACTTCCGTCTGGTAAAGCTGCTTTGCCTGGGAAATTGGCACTCTAAAATATGCTTATATATGCCAAAAGGGAAACACGTCAGATGCGACAACTGTAGAAGCCAGCACTGCTAGGGACCAGGCGATGATGCCTTCGAGGTTAGGCCACTCGAGGTTAGGCCATTCGAGGTTAGGCCATAGGGCTCACACAACGATGGCAATAAGACCCTGTTAAACATGGCAGTAAGCATTGGCTGATCATCACTATAAGGCAGCAAAGCATTTAAGGAGTTCATTAAAATATTTCAAACCCCATTTTCCCCTCACAAATCTTGCCGGCTATTGTGTTAGCCTGCCAGGAACACATGGACCTCGAATTACTGAGAACTGGTCAAAGTTATTTTCTTTGTTGAGACACTCTTTAACCTCCCTGTAGTAGTCATGTGTGTTAATGCGTGTAGTTTCAGTGAGGACTGCGTTCAGTGGTCCCACAGAATGCTGAAAGGGTTCTGCATGCTCTACCTGTGACGCGTGGAGTGATCAATCTCTGACTGTGGATCGTCTGGTGGGTGTTCACCTCAGGTGAGGGTACATTTTAACCGGGACTGTAAGAATACACTTACTTGAAGACTTTCTTTAGGTCCAGCTTCTTCTGTCCACATGTTACAACATACATTAAGGTCACTCCACTGCTGAGGTGGTAAGAATAAAACGAAAGAAGTACCGGTCTTCGTGTGCTGTGCTGAGGGAGGAGTGAAGAAGCAACATGTACCGCTCCCCCGGGATCCATGCACAACCTTCAAGTAATGAGCATCTGGATTGGGAGGTGCCATCTAGGTGTGCCCACTGTGAGGAGCAGTGCCTTGGGCTAATGGTAGAGATATGTTATGTTTAGTGTTGTGTAACGTCTGAGGAACTGTCCACTTTCCCTGGGAAACTACCTGCCTGGCTGGTTCATGGCCTCTTAGTGCTGGAAGGAGCAACTGGAAATCCCCCTGGATCCTTTCTTTGGACTGGTGGCAGCCTGTAGGTGCTGCCCGCGGGCTGACAAACTTACGGGCCTGCATGCACGGTACTGCACTGTTGTGTGAGGAAGTTTGCTCTCGGTTCTGAGGTAGGGTGACCAGATAAACAAAAAAACGTGACAGGCCATAGACATAGAAGTAGGACCACTGTAAATAAAAAATAAAACTGTAGTCCTACTTCTATATCGCCGACCTTTTGCTGGGGCGGGGAGGGGGTGTGCTCACAGGCACGCTCCTCTCACTGGAGGAGAGCGCTGGGAAGGGGAAGAGGAGGAAATGGGGGTGTGAAAAGAATTTCACACCCCCATTCGCGCAGGAAGAGTTGCACCCGGGACCCGATTTTGGGATTTCGAAATTGGGTCTCGACAAAAACTGGGACTGTAGCCACCCACCCCTGCTAACCCCGGATGGGGCTTTTTAAATTAAAAAAATCCCAGGACCCGACGATGGAGGGCGATTTCCCCGCACTGTCCTGGAAAAACCGGGACGTCTGGTCACCCTATCTGAGGGCACCAGCCAACAGTCCTGCACCTGTGATGGTGCTGAGCTGGCTAGCACAAGGGGCACCTTATGGCAGGAACAAATTGTGCTCTAGGGTAGAGCACTGGCTCTACATTGCATTCTGATATGGTGCATTCTGTTAATCCCTGGTGTGCAGTATGGCGCCGAAGGGAAGGAGCCATTGCTGGCTCTTTGTGTGCCAGTTTGCCCAGTGCTCAGGATCAGGGCCGGCCTTAGAGGCAGCAATGCCCTGGGCGAATTGGTGTACCATAAACCCCTCAAAAGACCGCCCTGGTGTGGCGGGGGAGCTAATGGTGCCCCGGGCAGTTGCCCAGCCCCCGCTCCCTCCCCCAGGCCGGCTCTGCTCAGGATCGTACTGGGGGTAGCTGGAAGTTGCCAGTGGATAGAAGTTACGGGGTCATAGTCCTTTGGAGCCTCTTTAACTGGTAAAATACAATGCAAGACGTCAGCTTCGCATGAGTTTGACAAAAAAGCGCTGTGGCAGAGTGATCTTTGGCACCCAGAAGCTCAACAGCAGCGACAACATATCTGACATGAAGTGGGATATTTGTAATGTTCTTATTTTTATGAATCAGATTCATATATTGCAAGTCTATCTCTATTCTGAACTTCGGAGGTTTCCATTGAAAGGATGTGCAGGTGGGTGAAACACTTTGCCGCGGGTCTCTTAATGTGCCAGTATATAGAAAAAGCCATTCCTAAACAATATGGCAGCGGGAGATGAGGGATGATCCCGGAGAGTTCTTCTGAGAATGCTGTCAAGTTAATGAATGCCTGCAGCCTTCTGTGGAGCAAAGACTGCAGCAGAATGCTGTGAAAACAAGAGCGGGAGCAATGGCGTGCACACAGCGCGCATGAAGAATTTGGTGATAAATCAGAGGTGTATGTGCTGTTTCCATTGTTTGCCACATTCTGACATGATACAACTCCAAAGGAAACCAACCCCGGTTGATTCAATGTCATTTAGAGACCGTGCATGGTCCAGCCATTGGTATGGAGAGAGAGAGAGAGAGAGAGAGAGCGAGAGAGAAGAAAGTCCATTTCATGCAGGAAGCTGCTATTATTGGGCTCTGCCTAACTGCACCAGCCTCTCCCTATTTACTAGGGGCATCATGCATGCTGTTGACTCGGCATCTACACACACACACCCACCTGCTGTCATATGCAGCGCCCCTACTTACTGTGGCACACTCACCTATGGGAAAGTCAGAGAGAGAGGGACTAGGCATTTCTGGGGGCAAAGGGAAACTATAGGCTACCTGAAGCGACCTCTCATGGTAGTATATGGGTTCCATGTGATAATGTCGCCGTAAAAAAAGTCCTCAGACAGGCAATTTTCTTTCCCTGACCTGTACAATTGTTTCCCCATATGTTATAGGCGGTTTATAATTATATATTATTACCTCCGATGCTAGAATATTTGAGGAAAGTGATTCATTGTCGGGTGGATGCATTTTTAGGGAAATGTTGCCACATGGTGGCCATTTGCACGGCGATATTATCACAGGACACGAGTATATGGAGGTCCCCCATAGCTTCCCCTCTCTTCCCCTTGCAGCCCAACATCCACTCTTTAATCAGCTGCTCAAATAAAGGTCCATGCTGCATCCCTCCAGGAGGTAAGTCTCATCAGGAAGGATGGAACAGGTCCCAGTATTACTGCCATGAGAGGGAAATGTGAGGGGGAAGACACCCCAAGAAAGTGTTGCCAATATCGCAACACAAGCAGTAGATTTGCAGAGAGCATTAGGCACTGTTAGCAACTCCACATGTGCAGCGGGTCTCTGTAACGGGCAAGCCCTGGCGTGGATTATGAAATGGAGCCTGGTGACAAACATGCAGCAACAAATGAGGAAAAGACCAAAGGCCAATTATACATGCGCCACGTGAGTACGCCGACAGGGGAGCAACGAAACTGCAGTCAGCCATGGCAGTCAGAACACTGAATCACTGAACAACAATGATGCAGTGCCTGATTTCAACATGGCGGGCAGACTATGTGAGCCCTCACGCCAAGGAGACCACAGCACAGACCAAATTAGATTATTAAAGAAACCACCACATCTGAAGTTAAGTGAAAATGGAGGCGGAACAATCAGGTATTCACCAATTGCATAACTCACTGTAAACTAATGAGGAAATGGAGCCACCAAAAAGGGCGTTCATTTGAACAAAAAACAGGCATTAGCCTGTAGACCATGAGGGAGTAGTAATGGAACTCAACATAGTTGGTGTCATTTCAGTGAGAGAAGTAAGAAGGGAGGAGGAGAGAACAGAAGGCGGCCATGCAAAGTGGTCCATACTTTGAGAGAGCTGAGAGACAAAAGGTGGGTAATTGTAATACCCAGGGGTTTCTAAGCGCGGACCTAGGGATTGAACCTGTGTTTCTCCACCTGTTGTTCTTCCAAGACGAGCGTGTTGCCCCTGAGCTATCCTCCCGAGACCGAGGGTAAGCCAAATAGGTCACGTTGTATGGAAGCTCACTTGGAGGCGATCATAGAGCAAAAAACCTCCTGGAGGCCGTACCCCAGAAGCTGGCACGTGGCAGAGGGCAATTCAGTGCCTTAAGTGGCACTACAAATCGAGCCGGGGCTCATCCAGGGGGCGTGGCCTAACGGCGGGGTCCTGCTGGCCCATTAGGCCACGCCCCCTTGACAAGCCCCAGCTCAATGGGCTACTGGCACCCCTGCTAGGCAGCCTTTTGCAGAGATTAGCATCCTCTCCCCCTATGGGGGAGAGGATGCTAATCTCTGCATTTATTTTGTATAGGCTTGCCTGGCAGGGGACTGCGCCTCGCCTATTCAGCCTTAATGGTGGTGCTGCCCCTCGCCAGCTGGGGAGGGGCAGCGTCAACATTAAGGCTAAAAGGGTGAGGCCACTGGAAGCAGAGGCCTTTTTCCTAAAGACTGAAACTCCAGCGAATCCACGGGAGATTCAGTATTTAAAAAGCAAGTCCTCTGCTTCTAGCGGCCTCACGTTTTCTCCATAATGGTGGCGCTGGCCCACGTGCATCCCTTGATTAAAGGGATGCTTCGCAGGTGCGGTGCCACCATTACGCTGAAAGGCCTTTTTTCTGAAGCCTGAAGCTCTCGCACACGAGGGAGAGCTTCATGCTGTAGAAAAAAATGCCTTTTCGTGTAGTGGCCGGGGCTGCCAGGGGAGATTAGTGGGCCCCGGCAGGGCCCCGCCTCAAAACGAAATTTCGGAGCCTGCCGGGGCCCAGCCCCGGCAGGCCCCGGCTCACTTAAAGATTTGGAGGGCATTCAACAGAAAGAGTTAGAGATATGCCTGCTGGGGGCAAACGCAGATCAATGTGGTAGCTACAAAGCCACCGGAGCTGAAGAAAAGCTTCAACCTGGGAAACTGAAACTAAGCCAGTGGGGGGCACAAGAGTACAAACTTTTTTGGCAGGGTTATTATTTCTGCCATCTGTCAATGACGCAAGTATGGGGCAGAGAATCCTACCCAGAAGAACCCTAAATCAAGAAGGGGGCCACTACATGGGGTTGTCACAGTAAGGTTTTAAAGAGATTCCAGGGAAAGAGAGGAGAATGTTGCAAGGTCTCACCCAGGTAGGAGAGCATCACAAGGTTACAGAACCCCGGTCCGGAGGATTGCACATTATTGAGATCTGCCTAGACAAATGAGAGAAGCATGCTGGGTAACTTAGAACTGTGAATTCTAAGTACTGTTCCCTTGATCCTGACATCCCGGAATTGCGTGGATTAAAGTAGGGCCTGTACTGACACTATGTTCCTCGTTCCATGTCCCTTTGCCAACACTTGTTTTTTCGGAGTCATTTTCTTTGAAGAAATGACTTCGAAAAAACGAATCGACATTTAAAAAAAAATGTTTGTGGGGTCCCCCCTAAACCCTCCCTTTCCTATACTATTACCTCTACCCCAACTCTCTCCCTGCCCCTTAACCCCTTACCCCCATATATATTTCTATTCATTTTTTTGAAGTAATTTCCTCATAGCAAATTCTGTCGGTGTATCAACGCGATACCATGTTCCTTTAGATTCGGAACCCATTTCAGTTACTTGGAGTGTCTCCTCCATCTAGATTCTGTCCATGGATTCCCCCCCCCTGTTTTTTACAACTCCTATAGATATTCCACGCATCCCACTGAAAAGCCTAAGCATCCCATGGATGTGGTGGGGGGGTGGGGGATGTCCACCAATTTCTATGCCGGCCAGCAATATGACCCTTCACATCAGAGAGTTTTTCAGCATGCCATCCACGAACATGACAGACAGGATAAACAAGACCCCTATTTTGTGAACAGACAGGTGTTATTGGATAGGGCCAAGATTAGTGCCAACAGGGATGATGAGACCAGATTCAAAATAGTCCTAAAGCAATTACAACAAACGGTGCTGGAAACAGCACATTCATACCGCACCACTGGACATTTAGGAGTAGACAACACAAGCTTATATATTGTCGCACTTTTGTTTTTTCTTAAAAGAGCCATTTACCCTGTAAAGTGATACCGCTGTGCAAAATCTTTGCAACATATCCTGTTCCCCACTAGCGCAATCTGTGTGCTTGCTAACTTTACAAAACATTGCAGCCATGGAGGTTGCAGGGGCCAAAAGTTCCGATTTGGTCCAATCTCTAACCACAGGTCAGCAGTTATCCCCGATCTTGAAGTCAGATATGTTATCTTATTGCGATGTATACCCCAAACCGCTGCCAGCCATTTTCATGGTCTCCGGGTGACCAGGTGGATCTGAAATGGAAGGAGGTTGAGATGGGTTAGTTAGACGGATTGAGAGGGGAAAGCGCAAGAGAGCTTGGATGTGCTGTTGATGGCTTCAGTTTGGAAAAACCAGTCACTTTGTGCCCGTATGTTTTCAGTTGATCGACATTTGTGTGGTGTTTGGTGGGTAGTTGTATGCATGTGCTTTATCTGCAGCTTTGGTGTTGTGGAGATTTGGTAGAGTGCCTGTAGTTTGGGCTGTTTTTGTTTTTGTGGTTAAGGTATATGTCTTATTTCTTCAGTTTTGGGTGGTGGGTATGCAGAGTATTAGAGAGTTTTTAGTAGTGTTAGTCAGGGTTGTTGGGGTTGTTTGAGTTGTCTTCTGTGCTTTGGGTTGATCCATTGGGCTATTCTTATTCTTTTGGGTTTGGTGTCGAGTTTTTTTTGGGTGATTTTGTTTCATAGGTTCTTATTGTGTTGCGTTGACAGTTTTTCTCTCTCCTGTGTTCTTTCTTTATCTTGGTGCATTAAAGAGCCTTGTTTTTACCAGTTTTCTGAATTTTAGGTGATCCTCTGTTATCCATAATTTCCTTTGGGAGTGAGTTCCAATGTCTCACCAGTATGCAGGAGAATGCTGATCCCCCAAATTTGTGTTTTGTATATTGTTTCAGTTTGAGGCAAATGTCTGGACCTTAGTGTGCATGTTGGTTTGTAGATGGAGATTTATTCCTGTATGAATTCCGCTCCATGGCCATGGATTGCACTGTGTGTTATGCAGAGTGTTTTGAAGAAGATTTGTTTTTTGACTGGTAATCAATGTAGTGTTCTCAGCAATGTGAGTCTAAGGAGTAGTCTTCCTGCTGTTTTCGGTATTCATTGTAGTTTCCCCATAAGGTATTCGGGATTTCGAGATAGATGTTGTTTGCATAGTCTATTCTTGACATGACGAGAAAGATAACAGTGAGTGTTCTGTGTGTGAAGATGAAGAATGGAAGTATTTTCTTGATTGTGTGTAGATGGAAGAAGCATTTCTTAACTACTGCCTAACTCGTGGCTCTAGTGTTAGTTTGTTGTCCATTGGGATTCAAGACTTCTGACCACTTTGGATGGTTCTGGTGGGTTTCCCAGCTCGATGAGCCATGGGAGGTGGTGGTTTTTCTAGGGGTTGTGGGGCGATCCTAATTTCGGTTTCAGTCCATGTTGAGTTTAAAGCTGTTAGTGCTCATTCACTGGTTTAGTTCAGTTAGGCAGTTGGTGAGTGTTGGGTTTTGTTTTT
The DNA here is from genome assembly GCF_040938575.1 of Ambystoma mexicanum. NCBI lineage: Eukaryota > Metazoa > Chordata > Amphibia > Caudata > Ambystomatidae > Ambystoma > Ambystoma mexicanum. The sequence continues at coordinate 466,044,516 of NC_090924.1, read as the reverse complement.
CTCTGCCGTTGATTTTGTAGATGATTGAGTGTCATCTGCGTAGTTGTAGCAGGTGAGACTACGTTTTTTAGTGAGATTAATCAGGGGAGTCATGTAGATGTTGAAGGGTAGTGGTTATAGCAACGAGCCATGTGGGACTCCACATGTTGTTTTTCAAGGTGATGACTTGAATGGTACTATCCAAGTTGTTTCCGTTCATTCTGTCAAGAAGGATTTTAGCCACAGGAGAGCTGTGTTGCCGATTCCAATGCCTTCTAGTCTTTTGATGAGTGTATCGTGTTTGACTGTGGTGAAGGCTGCTGACAGATCGAGCAGTATAATGCTGAATTGACTTTGGAGTCTGTGTTGATCTTTAGATCATCTCATATGGACAGTAACACAGTTTCCGTTCCTCTCATGGGTCTGAAGACTACTTGATCTACTATCCGATAGTTTTCTACAAGTTCCAGGATTTGTTCATATACATAACTTTCTAGTCGTTTTTCCAGGCTTGGGAAATTTGAGATTGGTCGGTAGTTGGTTAGGTGTTCCATGTTTCCTGATGGATCTTTAAGGATTGGCATGATGTATGCCGAAAATAAGGCTTGTGGCATGGTTCCTGTGACTAGTGAGTGGTTGAAGAGGTTGAGGTAATATTCTGCAGGTGTTCTCTGGGTGAGGATGGTCTTGTAGATGTGTTCTGGGCAGGGGTCTGTTGGAGAACTGGCTCTGTCGCTTTTGCTCACCAGACTGTTGAATGTATCTGTCGAGATCGACGGTATGTGGTTTAGTCTAGTAGGTCTTTCCGGTGTTCATTGGTTGAGGTTGTCGATGGAGCTTTTTGGTTTGCTCTCTGTGATTTGCTGGCTGTTTGTGATTTTTTTTTCTTGCAGTGGTCAGCAAGGTCATCCCATAGTTTCTGTGAAAGGGTTGGTGAGTTATGGCACACTGATGGGTTTCTTAGCTTGTTTATGATGTTGGACATATCTTTCTGGGTGTTGCTTGAGTTTGTGATCCATTTGTTGTAGAATGTCTTTTTTGCTTTCAGTATTTCAGCTATGTATAGTGTAATCTGTCTTTAATATGTATTTTTTTGCATTGGTTGTAGTCTTTCCTCCATTCTTGCTCCAGTTTTCTTTATTTTATTTTTTTAGTGCTCTGAGGTGGGGTGTAAACCATCTTGCCATTGATTTCTTTTGATGGGGTGAAAGATTTTTCTGGTGCAATGTCTTACCATTGTTTTTGTGATCCATTTTTGAACTGTGTCTGTTCTTTCTTCTATGAGTATAGAAAGGTGATTGAGGGTTTTGTAGCTTCCCGTCGCGTTTAGGTCCACACTGTTAATGGATTTCCAGTTTCTTTTCAGAATGGGAGAATTTTCTGAGAGGTTATCAGGTATCCGTTTTGGCTATTGAATCACAAAGGGTACAATGAGATGGTTGCTCCATAGGATTTGCATTTTTAGGTGCCGTTGTGACCAGGTGTTTGCTGCAAAAGATTGCGTCTAGTGTGTGGCCTACTGTGTGTGTTGCTCCTTTCACCAGTTGTTGTAGATGCATTGTTGCTAGTTGTTTAGTTAATGTATTGGGTGAGTTGATGTTCTGTTCTACAAACCAGATGTTGAAGTCTCTAAGTATGATCAGGTGATCATGTTTAATGGTGATGTTGGTGATGGCGTCCACAAAAGTGTCCATGAAGTTAGGGTTGTAAGTCAGTGGCCTATAGATAAGTAGAAAGCTTAGATCAGATTGAGGATATAAGGTCAGGTGCAGGAGGAGTGATTCTTAGTTTGGGATGTTTAGCAGTGGTGCTGTTGTTATTTTTAGCTGGTCCTCCTCTTTTTCCTTCTCTGTTGGCTTGTTTAAGTTTGAAATTGTTGGGTAGGCAGTTGTGCACTATTACCTTGTAGTTTTGAGTTAGTCTGGTTTCGGTGAGGAATCGGATGTGTGTTCCTTCATTGCTTAGCAGTTCGTAAATTTCTGTTGTGTGTTTGGACTTTGATCTTGCGTTGAATAGGTTGCAGTGTATCTTTTTGTTTCCTGCGGTTTGTTTGGTCTTTGGCTGTGTATTTTGTTGATTGTGTTGGTATTGGACACTTTTTCCACTGGCTTGTGTGTTCAGATTTGTTGTTGATGTTTCTTCGTTGAGTAGTTCAGCCATGTTTCTTATTGGATTGATGTCTTCTTCATGGTCGTCTCCCTAATGACGATGATTCAATTTGGCATGCCAATTCTTTGTGATCAATGATGTGTTGGTGTTGTTTCTTTCCAGTTTGATTCTGTGTGTTTACCATCTTTCCACTGAGTTTCTGGTTAACCTACTAATTTGCTTATGGTTGTTGAGGATAGATGGTTGTCCGAGTGGGTGGTAAATTGACAGGTAGGTCGACAAGTAGAGCGATTTTGGTCTTGTTCTGGTGAATGGACTTGCTTGAGTGGAACGTGTTGGTGTGAAATCTCTTGGTATAGGTTGGTTCCCAGCTGTGGTGCTCTACGATTGCTCCACTTCGTTTGTTCTGTTTTGGTTATTCCTTGTACGTCGGTCTTTCCTGTTGCAGGGCATTTTTATGGTTGTGTATATCCGGAGAGTGGGTCTATCCCAGGGAGGAGGAATATCACACGGTTGGGCTGTCCCAGGAGATTGGGCTGTTCCAGGGGTTGGGAATCTTTGTTTTTCTATCCAAAGAATAGGGTCAATCTCAAGGCAGGTGGACTGTCCTGGGGTCGGGGTGCCCCAGGGGTTAGGGGTATCCCCTGGGTTGTGAACTATCACTGGTGGTCGGAGACTAACCCTTGAGTTTGTGGACTCACCCTGGTGGTCAGGGACTGACTCAAATGATCTGTTTATTTTTTTGGTTTCTGATCCCTTGTTTTGAAGAGTGACTTAGCTTGGTTTTATTCTCCAGATGGTTTGGTCTTGCCTTGTGGAGTCCTATATAGGTATCTGCGAAGGCCTCTCTGTGGTTGTTGTATTTCAGTCTCAGAGACTCGTGGAGCTTGTGTGCTTCAGGTTGCTGGGGTTTCATAGTTGTATCGGGCTTACAGTGGTGAAAACCTCCCTGTGGTGGCCTGTGGCTTGATCTCCCCTTGTGGGGTCCTGTTTAGTTATCTACTTCACAGTGGTGAGGACCTCCCTGTGGTGGTTGTATTTCAGTTTCAGAGTCTTGTGGGCCTTGGGTCTCCGGTTGCTTGGGTTTTGTAGTTATAGTTCTATCGGGTTCACAGTTGTGAAAGCCTTACTGTGGTGACCTGTGACATACTAGTGGTTGGTGCATTGGGTTGTTTAACAAACACCACTAATGTTATGTTGGGTTTACAAACGCATTAAGAAACCTGAGAGTAGAATATGCCTTTTCAGCTAAGCTGCAGATCCCAAAGCACCACTCACTAGCCATCCCTGGAAGTTGACCTCCAGTTCATTGCCACTGAAGCATACATGGTTGCTGAACTTGCAGGGATGGGTACTGAGTGGTGCTGGGGCATGTGTGACTTTGCAGAAAGGACCTATTCTTTTTCTCTCTGGAAATATGTTATTGTTATGTTATGTTATGTTATGTTAGTTAGCTTTTATACTGCACACCTCACCACCATACTGGTCAAAACCCCCCAGGTTGATGAGCAGAGCCTGGTCTGTGGGGTGAGAATGATATGAGGATAAAGGTAAGCGGGGATTGGAAACAGTGGGAGAGAGGTGGAGTATGGGTTTAGACCAAAATGGTCATGAAAAGAGTAAGGAGCTGTCCCTAATGGGCAAATCCATTACCTTGTCAGTTGGAAGTGCAGTGTGTTGTAGGTTTAATTGTAGCTAAAGTTCTGGCTGTCTGATGGCCTTGAGATGTGCTCAGGAGTTCCTGGATGCTGTTCTGTGCTCGTGTGGACTTTCCCGTGGCTTTCAGAAGTCATGTTGCTGCAGAGGAGGAAGAGGTTGCAATGCAGGGCTCTTGTATATGTTCTGATGTTCTCTCTTTGGCTGATCTGCGGAATGACCGTGGCATCCATGTTGATTGGGGTGTGTTCTCTTATGTATTCTACCTCACGTTTGCGATAAAAAAAAGTGTTTGTATTTTAAAAAAGTGTATTCTCTCTGCTTCTGGCTTTTGGTAGTAAAGAGTAGATGATGAGGAGAATCTGGTCTTTGTTTAGAAGCTCATTTGCGTCATCATTGTAATGTCAGCGTTTGAAGGGGAAAGCAGGGCGGCCATGTTGAATATCTTCGCAAGCTTCTTTATGCAGCTGCCCCTGCGCTACTGCGCTGCACGTCTTGCTGAACCAGGAAGTGATGCGCTCTTCCCAGTTCTCTGCACGGCCTGATTGTATCTGGGCTGATTGAGGACTCCCCTACCAAAAAAATCTGGATTGAAAGTGGATTGCTACTGGATGTTCCCAAACATTCAAATCCTCTTTAAATCCTCTTTAACTCCAGAAACTCCCATTGTACTCAGAGGATTGCTTTTGGCTTCTTTTTGGCTTCATGCACCCTGAAATATGTTAATTAGCAATCCTCAGTGGAATGCAATCCCAAAACAATCCAAGCAATCCAATCCCCAAACAATCCACTAAAAATCCAAAAACAATCCAATCCCCAAACAATCCACTAAAAATCCAAAAACAATCCAATCCCCAAACAATCCACTAAAAATCCAAAAGCAATCCAATCCACAAGCAATCCAATCCACTAAAAATCCACTCCCCAAACAATCCTATAAAAATCCAAAAGCAATCCAATCCCCAAACAATCCACTACAAATCCAAAATCAATCCAATCCCCAAACAATCCTATAAAAATCCAAAAGCAATCCAATCCTCAAACAATCCAGCAAAATCCCAAAACAATGCAATCCCCAAACAATCCTATAAAAATCCAAAAGCAGTGCCATCCCTAAATAAATACAAAACGAACAGATTACATCTGGCTTCCTTTTAGCTTAATGCACCCTCGTAGAGATCCAAAAGCAGTGCAATCCCCAAATAAACCTTTTGAAATCCAAAAGCAATTAACGTAGTCACCAAATAATACTTTACAAATCAAAAAAACAAAGCAATCCCAAAAATATCCTTTAACAATATAGGCATTGTTTCGGTTTATGAGCTGGAAATAAATTTTGGAGTTTAACAAAAATAATGTTTACTATAATCCTGAAAAGAAACGCTTAAAAAACACATTTGGTGCACCTTGTTGAATTGGGCTTTAAAAGCCTCACTGTGGCTTAACTGCTGCCCATTTTAGAGAGTTGCATTTTGAATTGTTTTTAGAACTATAGTGATGACTTATTAGGTCAGTCATTTAGGTAAAATGGCCTTGAAAGTCAAGACCGTGTAATGGCATATTAACTATATTTAAAAAGAAGCGACACATATTTTTCCCCCATTATATTTATTAAAACGAGGCAGAGATTCAATCGGACACTGTGTGCATAGCACAAAAACACGACTGTAGCAATCCCAAACATGGGTGCTTTACAATTAAAAAATGGGTGAGAGGACCCAGAACCAGTCCAGAAAGTCACACGAGTATCCAGGCCCAGCCCAGGGAGCAAGCGAGTCCGGTGGGGTCCAGCCCAGGGATCAAGGTTGAGAGGGGACAAAGAACCAGTCCAGGGAGTCGCCAGTATCCAGGCCCAGCCCAGTGAGCAAGCGAGTCCGGTGGGGTCGAGCAAGGGTGCTGCAGTTACCAGTCTCCCAGGCAGCTTGTCACTGCCCTTTTCCCGCTTTCTTGTCCACCATCATGTCTCTTGCTTTAAGGGGTCAAGAGGCCGAAAGACAATTAAGCCAGAGAAACTACACCCATCAATCCGTCGCAGCTGTGTAAATAAGCTGAACGGAAATGTTGCCTAATGCGAGTGGCTTCTGAAGTGGCAGATCTCGCATTTGCGATGTGCTGCTAAGACAGAAGCTTTTGAAAGGGCTCGGGTGGCCGGGGACGCATACATTCCGTGGAGCGAGACACAGGCGAGCAGGACCCACGATGCCCAGCTTCCCCCAACAGCCCACGAGTTTAAAAAAACAGACAAGTATGGTCCCTGCATGATGAGCCTCACTCACAAATAAATAAATAACCCCCAAACAGTGTGCGCGCCGTAATTACCTTGCTTTGGCTTGTTTGCATCCACGCTTGCTCCATCCGCCATTGCTGCTGGTGTGCTTCCAGATCAGGAGGGGGGAAAAAAGCCGATTTCCCTCCAAAACAAGTCCAAAACAAGCTCACTCCCCCCCAAAAAACACAATAACGCAAACACACATGTAACCCAGACATAGTCCAAAACAAGCTCACTCCCCCCAAAAAAACACAATAACGCAAACACACATGTAACCCAGACATAATATTTTAGAACTAAAAGCATTTCCTAAAAATGCATTTCATTTTTCTGGTAATTACTATTTTCATTTCTTGTATTTCCATTTCTGGGGCTTTAAATGTGTGCTTTTCAGCACTTGCCTTACAAGCTGCGTTTAATGGAGCCCTATTCTGTCCTTCACTTCCCTTGGGCTATATTCTCATACCTCACTACCCTTTAACACAGGTTTCTCCACATCAGCCACTTGCTGACAAAGAAGGATTTGTAGCTTTTCAGAGGGGATTTAGTGGTTCAGGTCCCACTGGCTGACCATCATCGCTTCGGCGCCTGACTGCTGCTACCGTCCTGAGGGTTGCGCACAGCACTGCCCTGGGAACCTAGGCAGAGAGCCCCGCTGCCGCGGCTGCGCCTGCTATCACCACCACTACAACTACCATCAGGAGCTGCGCCTCCTTCCTACATCTTGCTGCCCCGGCCCACCGTCCCTGGGATCAGACACAGCCGAGGGACCCACTGCAGCGGCCGCCCCTGCCATCGCACCTGCTGCGCCTGCCATCACCACACCTGCAACTTCCATCTGGAGCTGCGCCCCCCTCCCACATCTTGCTGCCCCGGCCCGCCGCCCAGCCCAGCACCATAACAATCCACTGAGTGACCTGCCGCCACACAGAGGTAGGATCCATCACCACTGCCACATACACAAGTACTGCCTCATACACAAGTACAGGGACGAGGAGGAATAGGGCTAGGAGTAATGCCAATTACCATTAAGTAATCAAGGCATTAAACACAAGTAGTGGCATAACACCATTGGGTTGACTGGGCTTCAGCACTACCCAAGCCCCCCTGAAATTTTGGGCTATGTTGACTCAACCTGGCTGACCTTCAGAGCAGCTGCCAGACAGAACAGGACACAGATGTTAAACGGCACCTGGTTTTCGTTGTTAACAATGGCCCAGCAATTACTAACTTAAAGCATTTCACTGTTAGTATTCAAAAAGAAAATGTAAAAACAAAAAAAATAGGATTTTTTTTCCTTTTTTTTAACAAAGTGGGGCCCCCTCCAAGCCATGTGCTAGAGGGCCCCCCCGCACCGCAGGGGTTGCGTGGGCCCCCGTTACGCCACTGTCAACTCCCTCTGGCGAAAATCAGTGGCTATTAACCCCTGGCTTTCTTTCTCTCCATTATAATGTAGGTACCCCACAGGTGCCTCAGACTGTTTTCCACTGTAAGCAAGCGGCCCCCCAACAATAATGTTGAGATAGGCCTCTTCAGCCATGCCTGATGATAAGTGTTATCACATGTCTAGACTGGCCTACATTGCGCATCCAGTTTGGACATTTTTTTCGCAATGTGACATCGCATTTTTAAAGCTAAAGCAAAAAGGAGTGTTTTATTAGGTGGGGATACTAGAGCTGGGCGATCCCGGCAGACCAAGCCTATTCAGGCAAGATATTCTTACAAATCAAGCCCACGCAGTGGCGCAACAGCTTTATGTAGAGTAAGATTAAATCCCATCAGCATGGGCCTGGCTCCGAAACCTGACAATCCCCCCAGAGCCTCACCACCAACCTCCGCAAGAACCTCACTCCAGTGCTACATCACACAAACTCCTCAGCACCTAACCCCAGTGCCCCACCAACCAATACCACCCCAGCATAGATAGGATTGTAAATGTCTGCATGTGCCACACTTAGATGGGATTGTGAACATGTTAGCATGTCCCACACTTGGATAGAATTGTGAACCCTGTTTCCATGCTGGCTTCGACACCCTTGGCCCAAATCTGTAGGTTGCCCACATGAACAAATTGTGCTGTGGCGAAAGGCTTGGGGTTACCAGCGGGTTACCCTTTTCCTTTTGTACCCCCAGTAGGTGCACCCACACATGTGAGGTACCTTTTTCGTCGGGACACCCGTGGGAACGCGAGAAGGTATGACATCTGTTGTTGGCGACGTGTTTCGGTGAGTGGACACAGGGAAATGTCTCTGAAATTTGCTGGAAATGAAGACAAATCACAGACATTTCGCTCTGGCCACCCACCGAAACACACCGCCAACACCACATGGCCTACCTTTTTTTTGGATCCGCGGGCAGCAATGCTGTCACACAGGGTATCGTTGGAAAGGGGAGCATCTCCCCTTTCCAACGATACCCACCTCAATCTCCGGCTTGAAATACAGCCGGAGATCGAGGGGGAGAAAGGTGAAGACTCACCTTATATTTTCACTGCAGCAGCCCGAAATGGCTGCTGTGGTGAAAATTACTTTCAGTTTCACGCCGACGTGCATTACGCATGCCGACGTGAAACTGAAGGTAATCCAGCCCCCTGGCAGTGAGGGGGGACCTCCCCCTCACATAGCCCGGGGGTTGGATTACTGTTTTGTGTGATCCCTGCTTTGCAGGGATCACACAAAACAAGGTGCCAAAAAGGACGAGCTATCTCGTCCTTGGCACTGTGCATGCACTTCCAAGGATCAGATATCTCGTCCTTGGCACTTAAGGGGTTAAGTGCAGACAAGCTTCGAGAAACAGCAGAGCGCTTTACAGAGGTATACAACAATACAGATGCATAACTGAGCAGTTTTCAGAGGTAACAATAGAACACATACGCAGCTGGGGGTGGTATACAGAGGGGCACAGAGGAGGGGTACAGCTGTACCGGGTGGCAGGCAGGAGATAGGCGGCCACCGTCCAGCGAGCCAGGTGGGGCGATGGGAGATATGGCCGAGGTGTTAGCCATTCCGTCTACCTCTTGCTGCAAATTGGAATACCCTGAATGTTAGCGACTAGGCATTATCTACTGGAGAAATGAGTTAAGTGCAGTTGGACTTGTAATTTGCACCAATAAAATGCAAAATTAATAAAACCTAATCTCTGCGAAATGTTTAATCAGATTAAAATGCTAAATAACGGCTACCAGCGTCGAAACTAGTTTGACATTATGTTGCCAACATTTAAATGCAGTAAAAATGTGTGCCTACATTACTGGATTGTTTTTACAGAGATACAAGTTGGAAAAAAGCAAAATATAAATCTTACAATGTATACTTGCTTGTAAAATAATCCAAAACAAATGCAGTAAAAATGTGTAGTGTTGCTGGATTGGTTTTTATTGAGAAACAAGTGAAAAAAAATAAAAGAAAATCCACCACTTTAATAGCAAGTAATCCTTGCTTCAAAAAATCCCAAATAAATCCTGTAAAAATGCTGCCTGCCAATTCGTGTTAGTGGATTGTTTTTACTTAGGAACAAGTCAGTAAAACTCCTAAATAAATTCTGCAGAAATGCCTGCCTGCCAATTAGTGTTAGTGGATTGTTTTTACTGAGAAACAAGTCAGTAAAACTCCAAAATAAATCCTGTAGAAATGCCTGCCTGCCAATTAGTGTTAGTGGATTATTTTTACTGAGAAACAAGTCAGTAAAATTCCAAAATAAATCCAGTAGAAACGCCTTCCTGCCAATTAGTGTTAGTGGATTGTTTTTACTGAGAAACAAGTCAGTAAAACTCATAAATCCTGTTGAAATGCCTTCCTGCCAATTAGTGTTAGTGGATTGTTTTTACTGAGAAACAAGTCAGTAAAAATCCAAAATAAATCCTCCAACCCAAGACAAATAAATCCTTGCTTGAAAAAATCCCCAAAAAATCCAAAATAACTCCCAAAAAAATCTCCAGCTTGAAAACAATCCAGAAGCAATCCCAAAACAATCCAAAAAGTGGATTTCTTTTTTACTAGGGTCGTCCTCACCAGGCTACGCTATGTGCATGGGTTATTTGCGAGTGGCCCATATCTGCCCTCTCATCGTCATCTCCTTTTTCACCACTCCATGCTGTGCTGTGGCAGTCCTTGAGTATTCCTCGCCTCATTCACCAGCTCCCTCCTTCCCTGGCCTGCAGGAGCCAGGCGACAGCTGGGCAATTACTGTGTGACAACTCCTCCAGTAGTACATCCTGCGCTTTTTCCTGGGCAGACTTTAGCCATGCCACTCTGGTTCATAACCGAGCAGCTGGCCGTCCTAGTGATTTTCTCTGCGGCCCTTGTAAAATCGGCTTCGTGCATCCATGGGCGCCCTCTGTCCACACACAGTTTCGCTCTGCTTTTCTTTGCAGGGTTTGTGAGCTGGAATGTTGATCGGCATCTGCAAGCTGTTTTTCTGGCCCGAACCTGTGTGCTTCGCGTTGAGTGCATCGTTTTGGTTCTTGCCCAATGGCGCCTGTATTGGAATGTATTTTTGCAAGGGAAACCGAGTGCCCTTTTCAAGCCATACAGTGTGGCATTGTTTAGATTCCTGAATTGTACTCAGAAGAAAGTCTTACTTAATACCATAGTCCTGTTGCATGTGTACATAACTCAGACGATTATTCTCTCCCTCTTCTTCCTTAGAGCGCAAACGTCCAAGGCAGCAGGCCCTTTACATATCTTACATGCAATCTGAAATTGAGCCGAACCATTCGGCGGGTCTTTTATCTTTTGATATCTCTGGAGGTTCTGTGCAATATGGCCATCTCCTGAGGCACCCATCCCTCATTAGACATCAGAGCTAAGCCCTCCTCGGCCACTTCTCAGAGGCAGTGGCGTAACACAAGATGTGGGGGTCCCCTGCGAGCCATGCTGAGGGGGCCCCCCAACTCAGCAACGAATCAAGGGTCGCGCCACACTCTGGGCCGGCCTAGATTATCACACTTTCGCAATACGCACAAACGTGCTGCTGAACAGATATGCCGCCCCTGCACTAGGAGAAAGATATATGTGTTTTAATATAACATACAGGAAACTGTCTGAGAAAAATTGGCTAAAAAGCCAGAGTGTTTGCAATTGTTTTGTAGGGTAACACCAATCCAATAGATGCAAGTCACCAACAGAGCACAGGAACATTAAAGCTTTGCTATTAAAAATGCCATGCCACAATGAAAAAATGTCCAACTGGCTGCACAAGGTAGACCAGTGTCGACATGTAATAACAATATAGTAAAGGTTGCCAGGCCACATTTAGACATATCTAGACTGGTTGCACCAAAATGTCAGTCGAAGCAATAACACTCATCAAGAATAGAACACACATTCAAGCCTGTGTCTCTGTGGCCTCTAACAACACGGCCAAACTCTTTAAAATCTGAAAAGAACTGGTCAATCCTGTTGAGGTCTTTACATCTCCTGTTCCCTCCCAGGCCCTCTGTATGGCTCTGTCATCTCACTTCTACGCTAAAACTCAGGACATCCTGTCCTCCATTTCCTCTTCCTCTCTCGGCCCACCTTTGGCCATCTCTACCTCTCTTCCTCCTTCTCTCTGACAACACCTGACAAGGTTTCTAGACAAGTCCGATCTATGAAAGTGTCAGCCAAACAGGTGCTCTCCTGCTCCACCAGAACCATCAAGAACCATATTGACACCCCCGCTCCAGCCTTGACCGATTTCTGTAATCACTCTTTCCCCTCTCCCGTTAAGCACTCCCTTATGCACCCACTCCTCAAGAAGCTTTCTGCGGATCCTGCCTGCCCGGAAAACTATAGCCCAATCTCCATCACCCCTTTCCTGGGCAAACTGTTGAAAAAGCTGGCCATCTCCCAGCTTACTCTCCACATGGAATCTGTTGCTTGTCTCCATGACCATCAGTCTGGCTTCAGTGCCAGAGACATCGAAACTGCTGTCCTGAACACCTGTGAAGTTCTGCTCTCAAACCTTGATTCCAGCATTCCTTCTGTCCTCATCCTCCTTGATCTTTCCTGTGCTTTAGACACGGTCAACCATGCCACCCTGATCAATCCTGATCAATCGACTCCATGAGAACCTGGGCATCACGGATCAGGCCCTTGAGTGGCTGACCTCCTTCCTCTTGGACTGCCCCTCCCAGGTCCAACTTGGTCCCTTTCTCCCCTCTCCATCCTCTCACTCTGGGTTTTCAACCTCTATGTGGCCCCTTTGACCCACCTGATCTCTACATTCTCCTCTAACTTTCAGTGTTATGCGGATGACACTCCGCTTTCCTTCAGGCTCCCCTCAGACTCCTCTCATCTCTCGCTCATTCCCGACTGTCTATCCGCGATTCAGGATTGGTGTGCCTCCAACTATCTCTGCCTTAATGTCAGTAAAATGGAGATCCTTCTCATTTGGACTCCTGCCCCTGCTTTCCCTCTCTCACTCTGGCCGCCCGCCTTGCGCCCTCTTCCTTCGCCTTCCTGTGAGGCAAACAACACTGGTGTCATCTTTGACTCCACTCTCTTTCTCTCCTCACATCTCAGACGTTGCCAAGAAGTCCCACTACCAGCTGCTCCTCCTCAAAGGGACTCTTCCCTTTCTCTCTTTCCCCCAGAAGCTCACTGTCTGCAGAGCCCTGGCTCTCTCTAGGCTGGACTACTGCAACAGCCTCTTTCTCAATCTGCCTTTCTCTACTATCCAGCCCCTGCAACTAATCCAGAAAAGGACTGCAAGACTTATCCTTGGCCTCAAGCACAGGGATCGTATCTCTCCAGCCCTGAAATCTCTCCACTGGCTCCCAGTTGCTGCAAGTATCAAGTTCAAGACCCTTTGCATTGTCTACAAGGCTTCCTGGGCTCGGGGCCCGCACTACATCCAACACTCTCTTCCAAAATATCTTCCTTCTCAAGCCCTTCTCTCAGCTACCTACAACTCTCTAAGGGTTAGACGCTTCTCCAGGAAGAGAGTGGGGGGTAGATCTCTCTCCTCCAAAGGTGCCTCCCTCTGTAATAGCCTCCCTGCCCCTCTCAAGCTTTAGCAGACCACCTGAAGTTCTGGAAGCAGCTCAAAACTTTCCTCTTCTCCTCTGCTTTCTCTCTCTCCCTCCCCTGCTGGCCTACATGACCTACCTGTATGCTGTACCGACTGGTTGCTTAGCTACCCTCAGAGTCTCACTGAGTCGAGACTCTTTCTTGATAAAGACACCCTTGCACTGCCTCTGGTCCTACCATGCAGTTAGGGGCTGTAACTGTAACCCTACAATCCCTTGTTCTCCTTGCAATACCCAGAGCTGTACTGCCCGTAAAGGACTTACTTAGAGCATTGCTGCCCTCTTTTTCCCCTACCCTCTCCCTTGCACTTCCCCCGTCCCTTTCCCCTTGCGCTTCTCGTTATCGCACTTGCACGATCTGAATGACACAAGGCCTAGTAAGATCGTTTGTCTTGTCCTCCCTCTATCTTCCATCCCTAGTCTTGTCGCACCTAGAAACACTTGTGTGCAGGTGCGTTATAAATGACTTATATCATATCATTTGATCACAGATGCCCAGAAAAATACACAATGCTGCAGTAAGAAACGGCACCCAAATGGCAGTCTAGCCAGGTAATTCACTTAGCAGGACTGCTTTATCATAAATGCCCCATTAAAAAAAAGTAATACCAAACTGAGGAATGACTAGACTGGCTGCACCAAAATGCCTCTCTAGCCACTAATACCACATATCATGCCTGCTTAGCCTGGACATGGACAGCCATTATAATTTGTCGTATAATCCTGCCCCACACACATCCCCTTTCCCTCCCACTCCAACCTCCAAAATCAGCTCCTTGGCCCAGAATTACCTCCACGTCCCTCTTCCTTGCCCCAGAGCTTACGGTTGAGGCTCCTTGCCTCATAGGTAAGTACTGGGATGAGGAAGAGTGGGACTAGGAGTAATGCAGATTACATGTAGCTAAATCAAGCATTACTTCCATGTACCTCTAGCTCATCCCAGTACTTGTGTATGAGGCAGAGTGCCTTATACACAAGTACTGTCTCATACACACTGGGCGAGGAAGAATAGGGCTAGGAGTAATGAAGATTACCAATAAGTAATCCAGGCATTAAACACAAATATTGGTGCAACACCATTGAGTTGACTGGGATTCAGCACCCCCCCCTGAAATGTTGGGCTATGTTGACCAGACTTGGCTGACCTTCAGAGCAGTTGCCAGACAGAAAAGGACACAGATGTTAAACGGCACCTGGGTTTCTCTGTTAACAAGAACCCACCAATTACTAACATAAAGCAATTGACTGTTAGTACCTTCATTCAAATGCCAAATTCTTTAGGCAATTGAAATTGTGATGTGGGTTTAATACTTGCATGCCAGGGGAGTGATTGGAAGGGTAGAGAGGGAACAGGAGACCACTCATTCTCACAGCAGTCCATAAGTGGGTGCTTTAAACCTTAAAGGAGAGAGTTAACTGCTTGTAACATTGAAGCTGCACTAGAATAGTCTCATAAAAATGCATAAAGAAATTAGATGACCCAAACAAATAAGTTTGCCCCTCCCCCACCGCCCATGAAGTTGGCACCCCTCCCAACATTTGAAGGGTCAGCCCCCGAAATGTAGGTTTTGATGCGCCCCTGAACGCAAGCACACACACCATTCACCATATACACACATCCATACATTTACGTGTGCATTCTTTCACCATACTGGCACACACAGGCAGCCATCCATACATTTAAGTGTGCACCCTTTCACCATACACTCACACAGGCAGCCACCTATACATTTAAGTGTGAATCCTTTCAACATACACTCACACACGCACACATCATGGGGTTGAGGGGAGCCCTAACACTTAAAAAGGAAATTGGGCCTCATTACAACTATGCCGGACTGTAAACAACGATGCTGGTAAGCTCACCGGCACTGTTGTTTCCGGGCCGGCATATTACAGCTCTGCGTGCGGTTGCCGTCCTGCCCGGCAGGTCAGACCTGCCGGGCAAAACGGCACCCACCCGCATAGTTTTCACGGAAGCACTGTTATTAACGGTGCCGGTGCTTCTATGGTCCCCATTCCCATAGAGTCCGATAGGACTTTATGGAAATGGGGACTTACCATTTGCCGGCGCCTGACTTCCCAGACCGCCGGGGTTGTAATCCCCCGGTGTTACCGGGAAGTCGGGCGCCGGTAAATCATTACGGGTCTGGCAGCAACCTGCTGGTAGCAATGGCACGGTTGCTGCCAAACCCATAATGAGGCTCATCGTTTCTTTTTGAAGTCACTCTGACTTCATAAAGAAATTATTTCTGTTACAGAAATAATGTCTTTATAAATGCAGAGGGAATTCAAAAGAAAATTGTTTAAAATATTTTTTTTTCTACAAGTGGGGGCCCCTCCCAGGACATGTGCTGGCGGGGCCCCCCGCACCGCAGGGGCTGCGGGGGACCCTGTTACGCCAGAAGCATGCACTCACTCAAGGGGCTTCTTGGGCACAGCCTCGTGCATTCGGTCAGCAGTACTTGCTAGTCATGGGCTCCAAGTGGCACGCTGGGTTTGGAGGGGCAGATCTCGGAAATGTTCCTTCTGATCCATGGAGGTCTCATCTTTTCAGTTCACCTTTGCCTTCTTAACAATGTGTGATGGCAGGACTAGCATGTGAAGGTAAGAGAAGGCTAGTCAACACCTGACCTTCTGTACTCTTAGACCTCCAGCCCCTGCTATGTACAACACCACACCGGCTAGCCACATACCAATGGCCCGGTTCCGTACATCTTAAGTTGCTGCGGCCGACCTATAGAGCATGGGCGGCCTCGTGCAAGGAAACATATTCTTCCAGTGCATTTTTGCTCCTGGGCAATGTTTGGTTTACTGCTAATGTATCATGGTTTTAGAACAAAGCCAAACACTGCCCAGGTGCTAAAATGCATTGAAAGGTATTTGCAGTGAGCACATTTTTGTTGCAGTGCTATTATTGTGTACGTTCGCATTTGCACCTGTTAAGTGTTTCTGCAGTGAGGCCCTTGAGGGGATGAGGTACTGGAGGACAGTTACAAAAAGCTCCATGAAGCCGCTTTTGCATCATGCAATATTTCACTTTTGACTAAGACAACCTGTATGATTGCAGGCTCTATATTGAAGGATATGAAGTACCTCTTTCATTCCTGAATGCAAACTGTATAGTTGATGCCCTGTGGTTATTTCTTGTGCTGGCCAGCGGCCAATCCCTTCCCATGCCATAGTCTGATTTCCTTTGAAGAGAAGGGAAGCTCCCTTGCTTCTTTTGCTGTGGTTCCTTTCTTTTTTTATTTTTTATTTTTTTTATTATTTATTGAATATAGTTGAAATTACATCAACTTTTTCAATTTATAAGAAATAGAAAAATCCATCAACATCAAATCCAAGTAGAAATAAGGTTCCTTTCTAATATCAAACTCATTTGCTTTTGTACTGCTTTTCTTGTTTCAGGTTCCGCATGAGACAAGTGAACATCGTGGGCGCAGGCCCTCTCAGCCAGCCATCTCGCGTGATCCAGACCCTACAGGCTCCGCCGGATGTGGCACCGGGCAGCTTAACACTACGCACCGCCAGCGAAACGAGCCTGTGGATCCGTTGGGTGGTACGCTCCTACAAACCCATGATTTCCCTTATCTAGTGGGAAGAATAGTTGATCCTCACTCTTAACAGTTTGCCTTTGTTACCATCTGGCCATACGTCAAGTGAACCACAAATTCCCTAAGCATAGACGCCCTTCAACCATTTGCATGTAGCATGCTCCTGCGAAACCTTGTTCCCAATACTGACCAAGCAGCAACCATCACCTGCCTCTTGCGTGTAGCCTCCCATTTCATGCCATGGTCAACACCCACTTATAAAACTGGACAGCACTCTAGCAATTGACTACACAGGCCCCGAAAGGCCCATTGCAAGCAGGCCGACTAGCCGCCCATTGGATGACCTTGCTTCTCACTGCGGGTCACACATTTTAAGCAGGCAGCGACAGAATGCAAACTAGTACATTGAAGAACCACAGGTATTCTGAGAGAAGCAAACCCATGATATGCAAGGCAGATAAAGGTCCGTGAGGTTCAGACGTTGGTCTCTGATGCAGATGACCACACAAGAAGGTGCAGGCATGACCAAGGGAAAAGGGCGCTTCACAGCTTCAGACTCCTACACATCTCCGGCGCATAAGCCTTGCATCAAGTGGTTCTAATGGATTCTTTCCTCTCACAGATTTCTTGTCTATGATATTCCTACCCAGTGCAGCTACTCTGGAAATGTATCCGCCGCCAGGCGGCAAAGCACAGCTCTGCGTCCACTCCGCCAGATGCCTCTGTACTCCCTGTGCCAAATATGATATTGGGACCAGTATATATCGTGGCGCCGTGACCTCAGTTCCCTTTTTCCGCGCATAATGTTTGCTAATCGGCGACACACTTGTCGAGCTTCATTTTTTCTCTGACACCATGCCTACGCCGTCGAAGGCCTAAGGATTCAAGTCCTGTGTGGATTGTGGCTGGCAAATGTTGGTCTCGGATCCGCACTGGATCTGTTTCTACTGGTTGGGCAAGGACCACGACACCTAGGACTGCGGGTCGTGCCATTCGATTCACCCGAAGGATCCCTGGGAAAGGGCGGCAAAGATATTCATCTTCGTCCACAAGGCGAAGCGTAAGAAGAAGAGGAAGAAAAATGATTGGAAGAGGTCCCGCTCTCTGAGTGAGTCCTTGCATTGATATTCGTTTTCCTCTTCAAAGAAGAAAAGCCACCGCTCCAGGGATTCGCTTGAGCGGCCAAAGGAGGTACCTTTTCCAACCCAATCCTCCACGCCAGAGGTATGGGATAGTTTCCACCTGAAGATCTTAGATATCTTCACCAAGGCGCTGATGGCTCCGGCCTCGGCACCTGTGGAGCAGGCGATGGTGCTGGCAGACAACGAAGGGTCCCACTGCTTCTGTTGCTACCGACAGGGTCTCCTCAGGGGACCAATCCAACAAGCCTAAGAACTCAGGCCTGGACCAAAAAGAATCTGAGGTCATTCAACGCCGACAGGCCTGCAACCTCGCCATCAACATCATCTGTATCAACGCCGTGGACACTGTGGCTCCGCAGGAAAATGTATCACAGTATATGGCTGCTTTTATGTAAAGATGTACAACATCTATGACAATGAGGATGACCAGGTCCCTTTTTTGGCTGGAACCTCTGTGCTCAGAGAAGTTAGGGATTTCCCAGAGGTGTGGATGTGCTGGCACTGGCTGAGGATCAGCATGGAGCCAACGGGCTCCCTGGCAATGGATGTCTTGCCAGCTTCCACACTGGGAAAGCCCCAAGCTGCATTCCACTGCTTGATGGCTAAAGTGGCCAGTACTCTGGGATGGTCTGCTCCATCCAGACCTAAGGTTCAATATGAACTTTGTGACATTCTGGATGAGGCGCCCAAGAAAGAGACGCTCCTGCCCTTCAATGTGGCGATGGAAGCACCAGTACTGGAGGCGCGGGAGAAGTCTGCCTCTGTTTTCCAGCTGTGGACAGAGACATGGCAAAGAAACATCATCCCGCCCAGTCAGACCCAGCGTTTCTCTCCTCTTACACTTCACTGGAGAGCTTGGTGGTCCAGCCCTAAAGCTATCCAGAAGACAATTGCCTGAAGAGATTTAGCTCATGGGGCAAGAAGGTTCTCGCATCGGGCAGTCTGGCACTGCGGGCCGTGAATTCCCCTTGCATCATGGCAAAGTTTTCCTTTGGCCTTTGGATATCAATGGCCAATGCGGCCGAGCAGATCTTGGAAGGGGAGATGAGGCACAGTGTTCAATCACTGGTCTCTGATGCCAAAGAGGCAGCAAGCCAAATGCTGCAATCTGGGCTGGACACCGCAGATTGTGTGGGTAGGGCTATGGCAACCAGCACAGTGGTCAGGCACCACTCATGGCTTAGGAGATTGTTGGACATGCTCTTCGATGGCAACAACCTTTTTTGGATCTAAGGCTGATGCCGCCCTCCAGAAGGTTATGTCATCCAAAGTGACCGCTAAGTCCTTGGGGCTTGCCATGCTGCAGCCCTCCACACAACCGTCATCTCCGGGCAGGGATTTTCGTCCCCTTCACCACCTTTGCCATGAGAGGTCGTGGTCAATCTTCCCCAGGAAGTGGTAGGGGAAGAGGTGCTCAGAGGGGTGGCATTGACACTGCCTCTGTCTCCACCGCATCCCAAGGTACCATACCTCAGTGACGTGTTTTACCACGCATCTCCGGTGGGTGAAGGCTTTCCGTGTTCATCACGGAATGGTCGAAGACTACCAATGATGCTTGGGACTTACTGACCACCCGACAGTTTTTTTGCCTCCCATTTCTACAGCATCCCTCGGAACACAGTCCTCTAGCTACCCCCTTGCCTTTGGAACCTATCTTCCTGGAGGAGGTATCTCAGCCCTACGATAAAGCTCGTTCCACGGTCAGAATGAGGAAGGGGGTGGTACTCCACCTATTATCTGGTGCCAAAGAAGGACAGAGGCTTGTGTCCCATTCTACATCTGCAGCTGCTGAACTCTTACACAAGGACATGTTTAAGGTGGTTACTAGCCCATATTCTGCAAGCCCTCAATGTGCAGGACTAGTTGGTTTCCCTGCACCTTCAGGATGCCTACTTCCATGTGCCGATTCATCTAAAGCACAAGAAGTACCTGAGGTTCGTAGTGGTACAACACCATTAACAGTTCAAGTTCCCCTCGTTTGGTCTTTCCTCGGCACCCAGGATTTTCACCAAGCTGCTGGCAGTGGCAGCGGCTCACCTCAGGAGGGAAGGCAATCTTGTCTTCCCCTACCTACATGACTGGCTTCACCGGGATCGCTCCCAAATCTAGTGTCGGAGCACCTACTCCACACTTGCACTCTTTTTCACAGCTTGGGCTTTTCTCTGAACTTCAAAAACTCTCATGTTTCGACCTCCCAGTCTCTCTGATTCATGGGGGCAGTCTTGGACACTCACCTGGGCAGGGCTTTGCCGCCCAAGGATCGAGTGGTGAACATCTTTTGGATGATGAATGTCTTTCAACCACAGGAACGAGTCCCTGCCTTGGCTTTCCTGTGCCTTCTGGGCCTCATGGCCTCCTGCATCCTTGTTGTGCTGGAAGCAAGGCTGCCCATCAGATCACTTCAGTGGCCTCTCCGTTGCCAAAGGTCGCAGTTCCAGGTCCATATATCGCACCTTCTTCAGGTCTGGAACCAGGTGGCTCAGGATCTCGTGTGGTGGCCCATATGAGACATCTTGTTGAGAGGCACGTTGTTTCGCCAAACTGGGATCCTGGTGACGGTGGTCATGGAGGCATCCATGACTGGTTGGGGTGCTCTCCTGTCAGACCTAACGGTGAGCAGACTGCCGTCTCTAGCTGAGTCTCGGCAGAAAATTAACCTGCTGAAGTTCAGGGCAATCAGGATGGCCCTGGTCGCTTTCCTCCCCTCTCTTAATCGCAAAACTTTGCTGATCCTGACAGACAAAACTGTGCCCAGGTACTACCTCAACAAACAAAGTGGTCTTGGGTCCTTCCTTCTGTGCATAGAAGCAATGCGACTGTGGTTCTAGGCTCTGAAGAACAGTGTCTTTCTGCGGGCGGCTCATCTGGCTGAACCAGAGAATGTCACAGCGGATGCCTTGAGCAGACAGACTTCAGCCTCCTACGGATGGGAGCTCTGTCATGATGTTCTGGATTGGATTTTCTCCCTTTTGGTGACTCCTCCGGTGGACCGCTTCACTTCCAGTCCCAACCGGAAGTGTGAGTTGTTCTGCTCCAGGGAATTCCCTCAGCAGGCAGCTGTGGGGGACACACTGATAGTCGAGTGGACTTTCAACCTCCTTCATACGTTCCCGCGAATCCCTGTCATTCCGCTGGTTCTCAGGAGGTTGTGCCTGTTAGGAACCATGTTGATTCTGATCGCTCCGGACTGGGCCCGGAGAACGTGGAATCCAAAGTTGCTGGATATGTCCAGCTGCCCTCCATGGTGCCTCCTGAGGAGCATAGACTTGCTCTCCCACTTGGAGGGACGGGCCTCCACCTGAACCTGAGCAGCCTGAACCTTCACGCTTGGCTACTAAGAGGCTGAGATACAAGGAGTGTGACTTGCCAAACAACATCATTTATGTGCTCTTTTCAGCTTGGAGGCCCCCCATGCAAAATCCATTCATACTTGCAGATGGAGTACATTTTAGATTTGGTGCCGGGAGAGGGACCTGGATCCTTTTTCCGGCCCTCTATCCCCTGTGTTGGATTTTCTGCTTTGCTTGGCCCAAATGGGCCTGCAGATTGGCACTGTGAAGGGTTACCTCATAGCTATTTCTGTGTTCAAGAGGTCCCGAGAACAGGGCTAGTTTTTCACAATCCTCATTCTTTTATGCAGTTCTTGCACGGTTTGTGTAACCTATTTCCTCCCCGTCAGTTTGTGATTCCAGCATGGGATTTTAATTTAGTTTTGGCAATTCTTAGGGACAGTCTCTTTAAGCTGCTTCATTCCTGTTCTATTAGATTGCTCATCCTTAAGGTGATTTTCCTGGCTGCCTTCACGTCGACGAGATGGGTGAGTGAGCTGCAAGCATTGTCTGATTTACCTCCCTATTTCGCTTTTTCCAAAGAAAAGGTGACATTGAGAGTGAGACCCTCCTTTCTGTCGAATGTGGTCTCAGATTTCTATCTCTCTCAGAAGATCCATCTTCCTGTGTTTTTTTCTCCACCTCACCCTTCCAAGTCAGAGGAAAGATTCCATGGGCTGAAACTGGTACAGGCCCTTAAGCTGTGAGTCTCTCTTCCAAGTAAGGCAAGGAACGATTACCAGCTTTGCGTTGGTTACGCTGGTGCCCGTGTTGGTAGAGTTGTGACCAAACACACCCTGTCCGGTGGATCATTCTCTGCATTTCAGAATACTACAATATAGATGGGAAGGATGTGCCTAAGGGTCTCAGAGCTCTTTCTACCAGAGGCCCTGCAGAGTGGAGTCCTATCCTGGATATTTGTCAGGCGACAACATGGGCATCTTTGCACACCTTTGCTAAGCATTACTGCTTGGATTCCCTTGTGGGCCAGGATGCCCAGTTTGGTAGGGCAGTCAACCAGAGTTATCTGGATTATGTGGTGTTCCTGCTTCCTCCCCACACTGCTTTGGGATTAGGAATCTGTGGGAGGAAAGAATCAATTAGAAGAACAAATTACTTGCCTCTTGGTAATGTCATTTCTGCTACATGTTCCTCCCATAGATTCCTCATCACACTCCCTACCTGCCCGTCTTGCGGGAAGCTAGTACACCATCGGTTCCGTGGTCCTTTTGCTTCAGAGTGCTAACAAGAAAGGGTGGAACTGAGGGCACATTGCCGCTATATATACTGGCCCTGATGTCATCTCCAGCACAAGGTGCATAGAGGCATTGGACGAACAGAGCAGATGCAGAGCTCTGCTGCGCCCCCTGGTGGCCAAAATGTTTCTGTAGAACAGCTGCGCCGGGATAGGGATATTATAGGTGAGGAATCCATGAGAGGAACATCCATCAGTGAGAACATTACAGCGAGGTATTTAATTTGTTATTTGCAGGACAAAATGTACTGCAACAGAGCACAAATATCCATGTAGCCCATGCAGTCACCAGAAACCCACGAACACATGCCCTGCTAGCAGCATATACATGGACAAACACAACCTACATGTAACCAAGCACACCTTAACTGTAGCTATGGGACCCAATGGTAACCCTTGACACACCATAATAACACACAGCTATACAGGAACACAAAGGCCATTGCTTGTGTTACTCAGCCGTCTTACATTATGAGACTGGCTGCTCTTTTTATATCCCACCACCAGTCCGCAGGCAAAAGGTGGAACCTATACCGCAATTGCTACAGCAGAGTCGGACGGATGGATGAAACACCCCATGGCATGCTACTTACCCCGGACAACCCACCACGGTTTTTGAGGCAATTTCATACAATGATGCTAGTAAAAATTGCTGCCACCGACATTACCATTTGCGTTTGCTGTACAAGGTGGCAGGGTTAGAGATGGGTGAGAAGAGGGCGCAGGCGGGGTTCCCCTGTGGGGAAAAAGACACACGTTGTTGGTAGCGCATTTATACTAGTGGTATTCAATTGCTAGCAAAATGACATACAACTTAGGATGTTGTTGTCATGTGCACCTGGTAGAATTGTGTGTCAATACGAAGAAACAAAAGGGAGTGCTGCACGATTTAGGAGTTTTCCTGTTTCTGACGTCCAGTGTTTTTTTGCGTCCTCTTTGTCCCCAAAACTAAAACAACAGTGTGCTTAGACTTCACAAACATAACAAAATGCAGGTAACGTGCATCAGTAACCAACTCAGGAATAATCTAAACAACAGAAATTTCAAACTAGAAGAAACAAAGTCAAAAAAGACTATTCCAAGACATTGGGCCTCATTACGACCCAGGCGGACTTCGCGGTGCTAAATGCACCGCGAAGCATGGCGGAAAGCCGCCGATAGCGCCATGGGGGTTGGCGGATTTACCGCCCCATTCCGACCTCGGCGGAGCGGTAAATCCCCAATCCCCATTCTGCCCTTCCCCATTCCCATTTTTGCCCCATAGGGTATAATGGGAGTGGGGAAGGAGTTAATTACGCCACCGTAAAATACGGTGGCGTAATTAACAACGAGGTCCCGTAG
Organism: Ambystoma mexicanum; assembly: GCF_040938575.1. Lineage (NCBI taxonomy): Eukaryota > Metazoa > Chordata > Amphibia > Caudata > Ambystomatidae > Ambystoma > Ambystoma mexicanum. The sequence goes on along the minus strand of NC_090924.1, from coordinate 466,020,870 downwards.
CGCCATGGTTTTCTCCGGCTGGTAAAACCAGGCGGAGAAAACCTCCATGGCGCTACGGGAACTCGTAGTATGGCGGAGAGGTACGCCATGCACTACGCTGGCGTAATACCCTCTCCGCCAGGGTCCTAATGAGGCCCATTGTTTCAGGAGACATTCTTTCACAGGCAATAATTCATGCATGGTCTACACAGGCTGCCAGTGAAAGCTCAGCTTAATAATACCCTGCTCAACTCGTTGCTGCTTATTTATTCACGGTTTCCTTCCTGCACATGACAAAATATATTTATTTAGATATAGAGGTTAACATTTTTTTTTAAATAAGAGAGCCTTACTTTTGCCAAATGGCAACTTTCCCCAATACATTTTCAGCAAATGTTGTACCTATTTTTTTAGATGCTAAGCATGGGAAAGGTATATAAAAACATAGGGGGGTTGTCGGTTTAAGGGGAATTTGCAGGGGATATCTGTGGTAAAAGAAAGAGGTAACAAAATGCAAAGAAAACCTAGTGAATTTGCCATTCAGCAAAAATAAAAGAATCAGCAAAGCTTCATAGATATGATATGATAAGTAATTTATAACACACCTGTACACAAGTGTTTCTATCTGCTTAATTACTGGCATTAAGGCTGTTTCGGTGCATGTGTCTTCAACCTTACCGAACATTGTCAATTGTGAGGGATCATGGGAGTCACAGCCAAAAACCTCGGGAGAGCCATAGATTGCAGGCCCTGACCTATAATTAACAATTCTATTACCATGCCCCTCCACCGTCCGAGTGGTATGAATGCTGCATTTTGCATAACCAGGAGCGAAATAAGAGAGGAAGTAAAAAGATGTCCATGGGTCCCAGAAAAAATGACTTCCCAGAATGTATAATTGCAGAGTCTTGAATAGCTACCACTTTTAAATCTTAAGAATTGCATTTTCAAGTATTATTATTTACTAGGAGTTTTGTCTTGCATATTATTTTTAAATCTGTGAATCAAGTTGCAGTACATTCTTGATAGATTTTGAATACCTAAGTGTGTTTTAGGAACTGCATCTCTTTGTAGTTAGTGATTTTAGACAGTCCGCCGTATTCCACAAACTTCTTTGGCGCCAGAGTCAGTGTGTTACCTATTGCTGAGCGGAACTACAGTTCCCTTCGTTTCTGTAGTTCTGCGTGCACCTTAATTTCGGGGTCTGGAGCGTCAGCGCCGGTGCGTCATGGTCAAGCAAGTCTGCGCGATTCTGCACAGTAACACGCCGGCGCTGACCGGCCTCCTTGGCATTTACATCCCTGAATATTGCTGGTTTTCTTCTGTAGTGTGGTGAGGTGAGTTTGCGTTTTCACCATGTCGCAAGTAACCTCTTGTGTCCAATTAGAGTGTAACAATGCTGATGTCATCTCTGCCGAACTGGGCCTTGTGATTACGGATAATTTCGGCTCTCATAAATGTACTAATTTGGATACTAATTTGGGCATTGTTATACCTAAAAGGACAAGTTGTAACCCAATGAAAGTTACACTATTCAATACCCGTTCCCTACAAAAACATACCACGGACGTCAGGGACTACATATTGGATCAAAAATAGACATGTGTCTAACAGAAACGTGGCTGCATGATTCCACTGGACCTAGTATTCAGCTGGCAACACCCGAGGGATACATGTTTTTGGGTAAAAACAGAATGCAGGAAGGGTGGTGGAGTGGCCACTTTGGCACGCAAAAATCTAAATTTATTCCAAACGCCCGTTTCATGCACGGGATGTGAAATTATATTATTAAAAACCACGCCTTCCCCAAACAATTGTCAATATAGTGCTTTTATATCGCCCTCCCACGGCCATGCCACATTTCTATGAGGAACTGGCTAGAATTCTGTCCGCGTTACACAAACCCAATAATTCCACTCTTGTGCTAAGGGATTTTAACAAGTGGCTCGGGAATCCACAGGATCCTGAAGCCATTCATTTGGAACATCTTTCTGTGATGAATAATTTAATAATTTGCAGCAAAGAACCTACCCATGATATGGGAAATGTGTTGGACTGGGTGGCTATACAAAAGCTGGAATCTAGCCCATTAGATGTAAAACCGTGCATATGGTCAAACCACTACTTTGTGATTTTTAATCTAACCTTCCCTTTCTTTCATAATTCAGAAAAATAATGCCTCGAATCAAGTTAACAGTAGAAACTACAAAAAGATTCATTATGATGATCCAGAACAAAGTCTTCAGGGACTTATGGATTCTACACCGGACAATGATTTGCCAGTTTTTCAGGTGTTAGAATATGAGATGGTTTTCTCACATTATCTGGATAGGGTAGCACCTATTCAATCCAAGTCTATTCCAGAAAAAGCTAACAATCAAAATTGGTTCTACCCGGCCCTAACCGCTAGGAAACAAGAAAAAAGGGAGAGCTGAAAGAAAAGGACAGAAAGACGCAACACAAATAAACAAAGAAGCATGAAAATCTCCGGAAATATTATACCGCAACAAAATAATAATGGGCAAATACATTTATTTTGATTCCCCAGATTAACATATCAAAAAATGATTCCAGAAAACTCTTTGAGATTCTCAGAGAACTGGAAAAACCTAAGGCAATGCTTCACCAGTTTACAGCTACAGAGTTGGACGGTGAAGTGGTACAGAAAGCATTTGCAGATAAGATCACTGCAGCCCATGCCCAAAGTGAAGCTACTATGGCCTGATTATAAAAACACCATTCAAGAAATAGGGGTTTTTAGTAAGGCGGGTAGTCCACCTTTTACCTTTCAGGCTCTCACCAAGGAAACTCTGGGCAAAGTTCTCAATAAAATTAGACCAACCACATGTGACAGTGAGGTTCTTCTATCTAAAATCAAACTAGCTAATATTGAACTCTTTCTCCCTTTTTTAGTTCGTTTTATTAATGCATCATTCAAAGACAGCCTAATTCCGGACACATTGAAGAATGTGTCAGTAACACCGCTCATAAAAAAACAGATTCAGACCCTAGGGTGTATACAAATTATTGGCCCATTACAAATGTACCTTTCTTGATGAAAGTCGTGGATAAGATAGCTACGATTCAATTTCAAGAACATCTGTAAGGGACTGAAGTATACCACCCCAGGCAATCGGGCTTTAGGTCTTTTGATGGCACTGAAAGTGCATTACTGGACCTATAGACCAAAATGCTGAAAATCTTGGACAACAGCCAGGCAGGACTGCTGATGCTGTTAGATCTTTCATCAGCCTTTGAACTTGTGGTCCATGATAGGCTCTTGGATAGACTCAAGGATATTGGTAACTGTTCTGATGACACGGTCACTTGATTTAGAACGTTTCTTCAAAATAGAATGTCTAAAGTTGTTTGGGGAGAAACTTGTTCTAAACCAGAGCACTTGGGATATGGAGTGCCACAAGGCGCATGTTTATCACCGGCCCTCTTTAATATATATGGTCGCCCATTATGCAACTTTTTGACTAACCTGGAAGTGTGTTTTTCGAACTTCAGCTCGTCATTGAGTTAAGTGGTAACTCTGAAAGTGATGAATCTCTTTGATTTACACATCTATTCAAAATTGGATGACAAAAAATGGCATGTGCTTGAATGCTGCAGAGACAGAGCCTTTGATTTTTGGATCGTCACAAGTACGCCAAAAACTAGACCGTAAATACTCTGGATTTCTTATAGATAACCATTGTATTACTACAGTAGCCAAATTGAAAACTTCAGGGGTAGTTCTTGAAGTGTCTGAGTTCAGATGCTCAAGAACAAAATGTAATCAGTAAAACGCAATATTATTTGAGATTACTCCGACTGGTAAAGCCTTATGTTTCGGAAGCCAATTGTAACACATTGGTCTGTCCCTTAATCAGGCCCAGGATTGATTACTGTAGCGCACTGTTAGCTGGTGCCAGTAAAGGTAGCTTGTGCAAACACCAGATCGTACAAAATGATGCAGTACGTATCGTGAAGAATGTTCCAATGCACAAGTCCATTTCAATCCACAAGAGAAACCTACATTGGCTCCCGGTAGAGGCTAGAATTTGCTACAAAGTTTGTACTATTTCCATAAATGGTTGTACAGACATGCTCCTGGATACTTGAAAGACCTTATCAGTGTATCCAAACATGAGAGAACTACTAAGTCCTCCAATGCTACATGGCTAACTGTTCCTAACAGCAAACGAGCCAGAGGTATGGGCATATCCTTTGCGACGCAGGCAGCTCTGATATGGAATAACCTCCCGAAGGACCTCTGTATTGAAAGCAATCTAACCATCTTTAGGAAGAGACTAAAGACGGTTTTATTTGTCTGGTAAATGGCTTTTAGATTCCTAACACTCTTTCTATTCTCTTCTTTATGCGGGCACAAAAACACACAATTGGGTGCCTAAAGTTATGAGGGTTTCGTCCATGCGACGAGGTTATAACACAAATGTTTGGAACAATACCCCAAAGTGAATAAACATTAGCAACATTAAGTCATGTGAATCTGTGGGGGCCCTCAAGAAGAAGGTCACCACGGGAAGGAGTTGAGAGGGACCTTAATATGCAGAGTGCATACAAAGGAGACAGAAGGATAGGAATTAATTCTCTCTACCGCTGCCTATGTACCCTCTAATGCTAGAAAACGCTGGTGTGCCAGTTATCTTAAAGATGATGGCATACGGAATGGAATACTTATCAAATTCTAGTATGCGCCTGCCAGTAGATGTAATTAGGGCATTAGGATAATCTCCTGTAAGCCAACTGGAGTCAGACACACATAGCTCAAGCACACCGGATCAGTCTACTAATGGTAAAAGTAAAGTGTAATGACCCGTAGGACTGACTCGGGGTCTGTAGATGTTAATAAAAGATAATCAAATGTTATCTGGTTAGTAAAACCGTGTTATCATGTGAACCTGTATGTTCACATGTATGGGTTGGGTTACTAGATAACCCGGTTTTACTGAACAGATAACGTTTGATTATCTTTTATTAGCATCTACACATTCCGAGTCAGTCCTACAGGTCATTAACCTTTACTATTACCGTTAGTAGACTGATCTGGCGTGTGCTTGAGCTACGTTGTTTGTTTTACTGCTAAGTCACTCTACAGATTGCATGGTTTACGCAGTGTGTCTGACTCCAGTTGGGGTAGAGGAGATTATCCTAACTCCCTAATTACATCTACTGGCAGGTGCATACTAGAAATTGGTAAATAGTCCCTTCTTTATGCGCCCTGATGCATGAGGACTATGGTGCACTATAACTAAGTAAATAAATAAAAAGCGTCATAAGCATTCATTCAGTTGGTCTAGCCCAATAGAGCGATGATTGTGTGGCCTATAAATAGCTTGCGGGATAGCCTTCTTCCTTGCAACGTGGACAGCTTGACTTGTAGCACGAGGGATCCCGCAGTCTCAGACTGACATGAAGATTATCCATCCCTCACATGAGCGGAGCGTGCCCAGGCCCACCAAGGGTACAGTTCCGGATGAGGGTCTCTTCACCTGACCACCCAGACAGTCGAACAACCACCACCCATAGAACCCAACAGATAAAAAGACAGGATTTGGCCTGTCCATGGAAGTTATTTTGGCGGTGTATGGAGCGCGGCCAGTGAGTTTTTTTTTTATTGAATTGGTTGAAACAGATCAACCTTTCAAAATGTTACAGAAAGAAACAAATACAAGAATGCATAGTATACAAGATTGTGACAAACACATGATTTAAAACATGATATAAAACAGAATACGACATCTAGTCGTGTTTATAGAAAATAAATTAACAGCTAAAACACATAAGCCAAATTGAAACATGATGACAAATTATCTCCGAAAATCCAATCATTAGATCATAACACAATTAGCAAGACACAATATCAAGTGGCTAGTAGGTATACCTCGGAAAGTGTGACCTGGATGAAAATGCAACTGTATTTAAGAATTAAACATCTAAATTTGTCAAGGACAAGCTTTCAATAAATTTAACAACTGCAATTTGGATAGGCAGGTACGCAGAATTCAAAATTGTGAGCCATGAAGCCTCATGGTCTAGAAAACCTAAATGCCGGCAATGTCGACCCAAGAACTTGAGTCTATGCAGAGTAAGAGCAGGACACTCAGTAATAAGATGCTCCAAAGTCTCAGGTTGGCAATTGTTCTTACAAAAGCGACAAAAGTTATCACGATCTGTTATTAACTTGCGTCTGTGAAGAATGGCTTTGGTTGGCCAAATGTTGAAACGAAGACGCATGATTGCAGAGCGAATGTTGGCTGCTGGGGCTTTGACTAGATAAGGATGGAGTATTCTCATCTTTTTTGGAGGAAATCGGAGAGCGTTGCCATCACAATAAGATAAGCACGATTCATTTGTCTTAATCCAGTCAAATTCATACAGCTGACGTTTAGCCTTATCAGGATTATTAATTAATGTGTCAAGAGAAATATCAGCACTACTCAATGCAGAATAAGCCGCAGTCACCCATGAGACAAAAAATTTCTGTGTAGTATGAAACATATGAAAAGCGAGTTCTGAGAGTAGTGTGTGATCTCTAGATGCTAGAAGGCATTTTCTGAAGAGCGCGCACAGACGCCAAATGTATAAGGTTTCAAGTGAAATTAGGCCCAATTCATATCTAATCCACGAGATGGGGATACAAGCTGGTAATTGTAGTATCTTTTTCCAAAACAGGCTTTCCCATTTGTGAAAGACAAGTTTAGATTGACATGTGAGAGTTTCAAGACCATACAATATTGATGGCACTGCTTTCTGATTCCAGTAGGCAAGGGCCGGTGTGATGGAAAATTTGCCATATCTAGACATAATCAGACTAGCTTGTGACGAGGCCGTTGACACCTTTTTCAAAATCCCATCTACATGAGCATTGAAGGACCCACGCAACTCAAATAGCATACCTAGGTAGGTGTATTGCGGGACAATCAGCAGATTTGCCTGGTTCATGTGCCAGGTAAAAGATTTATTTCTTTTGGTTGGTTGATACAACATGATCTGAGATTTATTAGAATTAATTTTTAAATCATTGCGGATAATATAGGAATCAAAAGCTGTCAACATTTTCTGCAAGCCAATTTGAGTTTTTGATAGCACTACCATGTCGTCAGCATACATTAGGGTCTGGACCTGCTGATTATTAATTTTTGGGGAATCTGAATCAAGATTTTGAAATATGAAAGCTATGTCATGGATAAAATAATAAAAAATGGATGATGCCAGAAGACAGCCCTGTTTAAGTCCACGAGCCGTAGGGATGGAAGTAGACAGGGCTCCATCAAGGGTTAATCGTACATAGATACACGTGTCAGAATGGAGAGCCAGAATGATATCGAACAATGTTTGCGGACAATGGTCACGTTTTAATTTGGCAAAGAGCAGAGGGCGGGAAATAGAATCAAAAGCAGAATGTAAATCAATAAACGCGAGAAATAAAGGTTGTTTCAAATCTTGGCACTGAGCTTTGATAGAGTTCAGTGCAAAGAGGTTAACCTGGGTACCCATGCCCGCAATAAAACCAGTTTGAAACGGGTCTCTGAATGAATTCTGGACCGTCCACTTATTAAATTCAGTCAGTACAAGTTTGGTGAAAATTTTTACTCGGAGAGTCTAATAATGCAATTGGCCGCTAGTTCTGAGGTAAACACCTTTCGCCTTTTTTAAAAATCGGGATAATAATGGAGGATTTCCAAGATAATGGAATAGTACATGAGTGCAATATGTCTTGAAAAATGCAATACAGTATGCGAGCCCATGTATCAGGATTTAGTTTCAACATGGCGTTGGAAATGCCATCTGGGCCAACAGCTCGAGAGGAACTAGCTTTTTTGATGATTGATACAATGTCCTCAGTTGTAAAAGCGAGATTCCAATTGGGGGGTCCAACAGAGCGAAAAGTGTCAGGATCAAAGTTGGCATCAGAATACAATTTTGTGAAGTAAGAGATCCATTGTGATTCGTTTACTGCATTTAATTGTGCATCGGCATCTCTAATATATGCATGATTGTGTAGCAGATGCCACATTTGAGCCGAGTTTTTGTTAGCAAGTGATTTTAACATTATTTCGCTGTCATGTTGGAACATCAATGATTTGTGGCCCTTTAGCCAGTTTTTATGTTGTGTTTTCAACTTGGTGAGCGCTTGCCAACGATTACAAGAGGAAGAGGTTTGTATCTGCTGCTTTAAACGCCTAAACTCGGTCTTATGGTCTTTAACCAACTGATCAAAGGAATGGATATGTTTGGTTTGGAGTTGCCTGGATGTCGAAATGGTATGCGCAAACGGTGCCAGGATATCAGTGTATTGAACATCCAATGTACACAAGTTCTTTTGAATTCATTTTTCGAATGCATAGAGTCGGTGATCTGTCCATTTCAGTCTAGATCTGGCAGAGTTGGTAACAACTCCACAGCTGACTGAAGATTTTAACGCAAAAGTTTGCCATGAAAGGGTCAGGAGAAGTAGCTTATGATCACTGCCAGTGATTGAAAGATCCTGACAGAGTTTGAACAATGGCGAGTCCACAAAAATGTAATCAATTGTACTCGCACTGTTATTGCGGTACTAAGTCGATTGAGAAGGAGAGTCACCTTTGAGGGCCCCATTAATCATAATGAAGTTACGTTCATTCATGAGTTGAATCCACCGAGAGCTATCTTTTGAATGTGGATTGTTAGCAATACAATTCATATTAAGATCCCCCAGTATGATGGTGAAGTTGGTGATATTCGCCATATTTATGATATCCAACAATGAAATAAGGCCATCATAAAAGTTATCATCAGAGCAAGCAACAGGATTTCTATACACATTCAGCAAAGCGAACGAGGCAGTACCCAGATCAATTTTTACAAGTTGCAGATGAACTCCAAAGGAAGCCCATGCGCTTACATGAAGTCCAGCCCCTTGGAGTACGGCAACCAGCAAACCCGAGGTGGGTCTACCTTTAGTTCGAGTGGCTGGTAGCAGAGTGACTTCATACCCATCCCAGACAGGGGGGACTAAAAGCCAGGTCTCCTGTAAAGCAAAGATGTGATAAATCTCAGGCATAGATTTAATAGAGACATGTAGATGATTGTGCCCCCTGGTGTTCCAACATGCAAGATACAGAGGATTGCCGCTTTGGCACAATGATGGTTAATTCTGAATGCGGATCCGAGTATCATACACTGCATTAATGTCACATCTATCAAATTGTTGTCTTTCATAGATGCGTGGCTGTGAGATGGAGACCCTAGATTGAGTCGTATTATCATTCGGATCCTGTGCCAATAGAAAGCCCATTTCAAACAGAGCCATTCTCGCTCGCCAGATAGTGTTGGCAACAATGGTCGATGGGATCCATAGTCTGATGATAGAGTTGGAAGATGCAGAGATAAATTCAATTTGCGCTATATCAGGAGTAGTAATATCCGTTAATTCATCAATGTCACTAAAGATGTTTAAGACACTCCTTCTATTCAAGTTATAAATTGGATAAGGACCATCTCGACATTTTAAAATGAATGTACATGCCGAGAAGGTGGAAGGGACTTGGGAGGATTGAGAGAAAAGACGCCTTATTTCCGAGTTATGAGGATTAGGCAGTCTGGATGGGTGCGTTTGATGGGGGGGCAGTTCTTTAAACTCAGTCACTTGGGACTCGAGATTGTACTGCTCAAGACTAGAAACTGGGAACGTATCAGATGGTTTAGAAGTGAGTTGAGAAGGGGCTGTCGTAGTAGACGTGAATTGAGATGTGGGCACCGCAGATAGCCTTTCCTCCAGAAACTTATCAACAGCTTGTTTCAAGTCATTCAAAGGGCCCTGATTCGCTACAGATGTTAAAGAGGAGGGCCGTCTGATAGTTCAGGCAAAAGAGACAGTTTCAGTAGGAGGCCTGTCGATCACAACTCGTTCGGCACGCTGCTCTGTCGTTTCAAGGGACTCAACCAGAGCGTCCAAAGGGGGATGGGGGAGGATCAAAGCCGGAATATCAACAGGCGCGACAAAAGCCGCTTCCTTTGTATGAACACAGGGCAGAATACTCGCTGGCAACAGTGCAGGATCAGGAATTGCCGAAGGTTTCATGGGGGGGTGATTCTGGGGAGGATCTTTCGGCCCCGCTACCAAAGACCCACCAATAGCTTTAAAAAAGGCATTGAGAGTGTTTTTGTTGCCTCGACGAGGAATCTGTTTCTTTGTTTTTTTCATTGCAACATGTGAGTTTTTTGGTATCGTTGTAGCCCTAGGCTTGCCATTGGATACGGCCGTAGATACTGCAACAACGGGGTATGCCGGAGCGGAACCCTCAGGGATAGAGAGTATAACACTAGGAGTAGTGATAGCAACCTGGAGGGGCACCTCAAAAGCAGACACCAAATCGATGTTATTTGGGGCTGGCTGAGATTGAGGCACAGGGACAGGAGTCATGGGAATGGGAGGAGTGTCAACAGCACAAATGACATGATGAAAACGAGGCAAAGCTGGGGGGACATTCGCGCTTTTCACATGTGAGACACAACTCGCAGAGGGCACAGTTGTGCTTATGTGCCTGTCTAGGTTAGTAGAATTACCACAGGTGATAATTGTGGCTTCACAGCTCGCCAATGGCCTTTCTGATGGTAAGGTAGGAAAGGGGCACAGCTGATCAAGGCGACGACTCCAGTGTAATAATTCCTCCAGATGTGTGCCTTGGGTGGTAATTTTTGAGTGCAAAGTATCAAACATTTTGTGCAATCCAAGAATAGAGGTATTGATAGCCTGCAGGGCTAGTTCAACACCAATATTGGAGCCTGATACAAACGTGTTGCGAGGAGGCACGACTGCACGAGGTGTCGGAAGGGCAAAGGAAGCAATTGCTGAATTTATCGGTGTAGAGTAAGTACCTTGGGGAGGCTGGATTGGGCCATGTCACAAAGGGATTTCACAGACTGCAAAGTATCATGATGGCTGGCGTATAAGGAGATACTAGTACTATCTAGGAGTATAGGGGAATTTGGAGTGATAGACGAGAGGGTGTGATTTAAGTGGGTGCTGAATTTCCTCCTCACGTTCCGTGCTTTTAACGAAGCAAGAATCGTTTTGTCGGAAATACCACGTGTGCGAGCAGGAGTTGACAGCACTTTGGATGGGCTGGGGTGCACCACACAAGGGACCGTTTGCTGACCCATAACCGGTCCCGCAGACCCTTGTGACAGAGACGGGATAATCCGGGGTGGACCCGCCAACTGGCCCATGGTGAAGTTGGCAGAAGTGAGGCCATCTGGAGTTCCGGGAATTCTGGGAGACAGAATAAACGCTGGAAAATTCGTCTGAAAGAGCCCAGTGCTAGGACAGCCAGGCTTGGGATGTAAAGCCAAATCTGGCATGTTTGTTTTCAATGAATAAGGCACAAAGGACATGAGAAAAGGGGCAACTCTCAGACTGATCTGGAAAACCTGAAAAAGCGAGGTGAGGACTATAAAGGGAGAACACCAGCACTAGGAAGCCAGGCCGCGACCGCAGAGACGCGGTAAAGCGGAACTTAGCCGTGAACTTGCTCGTGCGCGCGCGCTGTGCGCGTAGTGACGCCTTTAGTAGAATGGAGTAGAGTGGAAAACACGCCCTTTCCTGGGCAGGGCTAGCAGTATGTGTCAATCACCAGGGCCGGTGTGACCAGTAAAGCAGTCCGCTTTCACACTGCTTTCACACTGGTTAGGCGAGATTCCAAATCCAAATGCAAATCCAAAATGCAGAACGAAGTCCTCACGAGCGGTAAAGCAGAACTTAGCCGTGAACTTGCTCGTGCGCCAGTGAGTTTTAATAAAGGCAGTACCCACGAAAGGGTAATGGTTTGATAAGAAGAAAAATAAGTTCTTGTATCTGTCAACAAAATGCTCAAATCAAACGAGCCAAACAACCAACGGGGCCTTTATTGCTTTGCAGAATTTTTAAAACAGGCAGCATTTCAAATTCTGTCTCTTTACCACCCTCACTCATTTTGATTGGTACGATATTGACCTCCTGTCGTATTAAACATTGCAAGTGGTAAATACTGCATAGTTAGAGGTTGAAATACCTCACACACCCACAAGCATTGGCCCTTGATTTGACCTTTCACCCAAAGGTGCAAGTAAAGAAGCATTTAGCCCCCTGCCCGCCAAAGCATGTTTGTCCCATAAGTGAAGCTTTGCTCTAGCCCATCCCCAGGCTGTGGAAGCTGTATAAGGGGACGCCCACATTCTCCCACGCCCCACCTCCCTCCTTTGGATATGGAGATGCACAGAACGGAATAGGGGCATCGCGGACCCTTCTGTGCATTGCTTCTCGTGGGACAGCACTGCTCTCCCATGTGCATTTCCGTCAGGCAAACAGGCATGACAGCGCCTGCAGATTACTCACATTACCACATGCCAAATGGGCCCAAATGTGTCGGACATTGTACTGCCCTGTATTCACAAAGTATGATCCTCTGGTAACAGCACAAATACATCATGCCAAAAGGTCACGATTTCAGAGTATATAATACATTATAATACAAAGCAGCCTGTGGTATCCGTATAAAGGCTTGTAAACCATGTCCTTATAAAACAAGGATGCCTGCAATATCTGAGTAGAGACCGGCCTATCATATTCTTATTAGAGGTGTAATTCTTTTAGAACAAAATGACTTCACTGCTCTAATTGCATTTGAGCTGATTCGTGACGTCGCCATTCCTGCTGCCAGCGCACTGCAGCTCTGGCAGCAGAATTCCAACTGCCAATAAAATACCAATTTAAAGACACACCATGTTCACTTTTCTTTTGAACTCATTTTCCTCGTCAAGTCACCTCATTAGTTGATAAAGAAGCAGAGGCTTATAGTACTGTGTTTATTGAGTGTAGTGGTGGCATTCAGTCAAGGGGATCGGAAATCTGTCCGCCTAATGCAAGTTATAAGGCCATTGCAATTTACCTGGGAGTTCCATGATCTTGTGTAGGAAGCTAGCCTTTGGCCCTGTTCTCTATTTAGTCACGGAAATCATTGGTGATGTCCACTATCCCTGCAACATACAGTAGGGGATGCGTTATCCCATGTATAAATAAATAAATATACGTATACAAGTCTGGAAATAATGTTCGTATTAAAGGCTGGTTGTGACATCCCAGCTGACCTTTAATAGGAAAATGACATCACAGCTGCACCGTAGTGAATTATTACGCTTCAGTTGTGACGTGCAATAGCCTTATAACGAACGGGAGGGGATACTTTATCCGATATATTACAGTAGTGACATCACTTCTCATTTTGTTAGGCAATACCATCACAACTGTAACAGTTATTACAATGAAGGTGTGATGTTAAAATTCCTGCTGCTTGATCCCTTCCATCCCTACTTCCATCCCCACTGAACACGTAACGCTGTGACTAGCGTTTTAGATGACTTTGTTCTCATATAGCCCATGACCCACTACTGACATTAATTGATTAGGAATTGTTTACGGAGGTCTGGTTGTTTTGTGTGTTGGTGGAGAGCAGGAGAATCTCTGCATGTTTCCCCTATTTTAAACCACAAAACGGCCTATAAGTGCATTGCATTATAAAGCGTGCACTATTTTCTTGCAAAGGATTCCAGGCTGCACATTACTGATCCGATTCTGCATTGATTGTATGTATCAACAACTGAAAGATCTCCTGCTTTAGCCTAAGCAAGATACAAAATATTAAAGGGGTAAATACCTAAAATGGATATTGCAAGTCACCTTGGACTCCCGTGGCCTCATAACCTGTCATGTTGCTCTGTTTGCTCAGGAACTCCTCCATGAACTGCAATATGCTCATAACGCACTTTTGCATAAGCAATATCATACCATACCTTCGGGGTTACTTGATCCCATATTTATGAGGTTGTTCATACTATATTGCCTCTCTGACAGGGCAAGCGCTTCTGCGCCATTAACTATGTCAGGAGGCGCTATACTAGTGCAAGATAGCATAGCAGGCATGTATATATCATGCATGATGTCAGGTATATATTGGATAATACCTACTCATTCGTAAGGTTTCTTCGATTTCTCAACAGCCTCTGCCAGACTCGCAGTACAACGGCAACCCAGAGTCGGTGGGCTACCGCATTAAATGCTGGCGCCATGACCTACAGAAGCCTGCACTCGTGCAGGTGATCAACGACAGGCTGGAACGGGAGTACACCATCGAGGGTTTGGAGGAATGGGCAGAGTACGAGCTTCAGATCCAGGCCTTCAATGCCATTGGGCCGGGCCCGTGGAGTGAAGTGGTCCGAGGTCGCACCAGGGAGTCGGGTAAGACAACTAAACGTTTCGCGTCATTCTGCTTTCTCCACTGAAACTCTACACTAGAAAGTTCCATTATTTCAATTGTAACACACGTGTGTTCTTTTCAAAGTAGAATAGGCCATTTCAGCTAAAACGCCGCACGCGCAGCAGCTCCACCTAGTTGCCATCACTTCCAGATGTGGCTACTTGGTCCGCGCAGGTTTGGTTGCCTTTCTTGCTGGCATGGCCTATTTTACTTTGACACTGGAGATGGAAGGGCTTTTGTGTTGTATTTTTAAACCTATTGTGTTGTAAGAGTTGCCTTGCCTTTCAGATTTCCCCAGGCATTTCAGAACCTATGAAATGTCCAGATTGTTGTCCTGCTTGGGATTTTTGGACACTCAATTCAGTAATGCCTTTTAGTGCTACGTCCCATCTCTTTTCCTACATACTCATGGGATGTCTGTCCCATCGGAAAGGAGGAAGGGCCTTCTACAACACAAAATCCTTGAAATTGGTGTTTGAGAGCAGAGCCACATTGGGTGTGACTTTGCTGCAGGCTGACACCACCTGCCAATCCTCACGTGTCCCTTTTGAGATCAAATGCTTGTACAGCAGTGGTCTGTTTTTATTTCTTTATATTTTTTTGTTCTGCTTGGCCTTTTTTTAAATGTATTTATTTTTTCTGTTTCTCCCGGCTGCCCGCCTGTATTCCTCTGAGGTTTTATGTCAGGAAAATCCAGTTTCTTCTAACAGGTAAGCAGGCCTCTTTTTTTTGGAAGGCTCCCTGGAGTATTGACTCGGTTACATGGGGAGCCCATTGGCCAGGAAGGACCATTGTGGTCCTTCTGCGGATTCTACAGGGCCCAGCTTGCGCTGGTGGTGAGACCGAGGACCCTGTGTGACCTTGTACTGGGTCTCAGCCTGAGGTGATGGCTCATCTTCCAGACGCTGCTACTGGGTTTGCCACAATGGGGTCAAGCCCCTCATAAAGGCGTCCGCCGCTCTGAGGTCGCTGTTGCCATTACCAGGTCCTGGCTCGAGGGTCCTCATGGGCCGACAGCACCGAAGATGGGGAAGGGAATGGAGTCGCCTTAAGGTCCAAGTGCATCACAGTTCCACCAAGACAAGCTGGCGAGTCACGCTGAGGGTGCTTTGGTACCATTTTGACAGTGGCAACGGACTCAACCTCCATCATATACTCTCTTCAGGAGTCAGTGGATTTTTCTCATTATGTGGAACAACCTCAAGTATCCTCTGGAGTCACTCTTCCTCCTCTCCTCCCATCACGATACTATCAACAACCAATATGGTCTCTTTCGCGCCTCAGTTGGACTGCCCCCCTCTGACTTGGGCTCCGTGGGTGACTTCATATCCCTCTCCTGCTGGCACCATGAGGTTTTCCCACCGTTGGACCTATGGGGTCCGCGGCTGCCCCCTCCATGATAGCACTGTCTTTAGCTGCTACTTCCTCACAGTGGAAGAGCGAGGGCAGATCTTTTGAGAGATTCCATCTGCGCTTGCTAGGCCAGCACCGGGTTAGAATAGGTGGTGTCAGGAGTCTCACATGGAATGCACAAAAAGACTAGACACTGAACAAATGGATCACTGGGTTTATTTAAAGACAGGACGCTAACAAAATGAATGAAAGTGCAGAACAATGAAGGAATCAGACCAAGCCTCTCACAGTTGATGTGATGCCTCCTCACCTCCCGCGGTGCTGCATGTTTCCAGGGGTTCCAGGGCCTTAAGAGTCTCTGGGAAGTGTGTTTAGGGATTTGTCTAGGGGTTCCCAAAGCCTAGAACCAGCACTGCTTCCACAAGAAGTCTCAAGGTCAGTTAGGTCATCTGAACCAACTGCTGTTATTGGTTTAGCTTCCCCTTTGGCCTGAGATGGTGGCAGAGGTCACTGCCGCAGAACAAAAGAGGTGATGGCCGGAAGGTTTGTAATTAATCCTAACCTCTGGCATTGCTCTGGGCAACCCGCCAGATCACTGTTCTTCGTCTGCCAAGCCATTACAAAAGGGGAAAGACCATACGCAAATCAGGCTTGGTCCCACCCCAAAAGTGGCAGCCAAGCCCAAACTGCTTGCCCACATCCCTTCTGCAGGAGACCACAAGCATCCCCAAACATGTCACTTATGCTCAGGGCCAATTTATCCCCTTTCACAACACTCGGAGCCTCCTACCCTCTGTTGCCCTGACTTATCCTCCTCTGGCTCCGTTATCAGTGTCTTGTCCCTCTTCCCAACTTATGGTCTGACAGGATCCAGAAGAAAAGGGGAATAGGACAAAAAACAAACTAAACTCTTGTCTCTATTTTCGCAGGATAACACGACCTGAAACGAGAATGACGCATATGATCACTTATCTGCTCCTTACCTATTCTCTCCCATATTGCTCTCCACTTTCTTCATTTAGCTTTACTCATACCTGAAACCTCAGCAAAAGTTGCCTAGAGGTAAATATTAAACTCAGAAATACTACTGCTTCCATGTGCCAATCAGCTCCGCCTTTTTGTCTTGAATGTCTTTTTTGTGTTTTAAAAGAGCGAAGAAATCCATCATCTGTAAATGTTTCTTCTTACAATAGATAATACCCTACAGGTTACTATATATATATATATATATATATATCACCTAACTGTCTATGTAACTAAAGCTGATCTCTGCTTTTGTTTTGAAATTCAAAGAAAACAAATACATAAATTGTTCAGCAACTAGTTCCCTGCTCGCAGTATTTGCTTTGGAGGACGAGCGTGCATATTGTCGTCCTTTCACTTCCTGTTTTCGTTCCATAACCGCACAACACGTCGCATCAATCACTAGAACTTTCTTTATTTCTGCACTTCCCAACGCCCTACCACTATTCCTTCACGATTCAGAATGCGATAATCTTCTACCTCACGACGCACTATAAAAAACTAACATCAAGGTACTGTGCTGCCGAACTCCTGGTTGCGCTCCTAAAATCTTCACTCTCCTCACAATTCCAAAAAACGCAATGCCTCTTAAGTCACACGTTGCTCAAGTTTCGTTGCTAGCGTTATCGTTACATTCAGCTTGCAGAGAAATTTTAACGTTACTTTCAACTGACAGAAAAGCTTTATCCAATATTAAACAGCTTTACACCTTTTGGACATATATAACTGTTGCTAAATGCCCTCATGACAACTTCTCTCTGAACTGCATAATCTCTTCACCAATCACTCAGTGATCACTTTAAACTGAAAGAAACTCTCCCACCAATTAACTGGATCATGTCCCACAAAGTTGCTTTGATATTTTCTTTGGTTGATCGTTTTCTTGAGTATTTTCTAAGGCCTAAAACTGGAGCTTATCAGAGGAGTGGCTACTTCCTCTTGAACTTCTTCTGATGAAAGGCATTTTAGAATTCTCTCCGGTTTCCAAGCTGACTCTGTCATCTCTACAACCTTCAATTCTCTCCACCATCTTGCTTTGGGCAAACTTCTCCTTCCTGAAACAAAATGGTTAAGGAAAAAACTATGGTGTATGTTATTCACTTAATCCTTATGCACCCAACAGCCTAAGATTCTTGAAAGGGCCAGGGCTGACCTAGCCTACTGGAAAGTTCCTGTTCTGTCTAAGTAAGGGTTGCCCTCCTCAAGCTTGCTATAACTGTCTGTTGTTACCACCTCCTCCTCAGCTACCACCTCCTCCTCCTGTGTGGTTCCCACCTCTTCCTCCTCTGCTGTTACTATGTTTTCCTCTGCTGTTACTACCTCCTCCTACTCTGCTTTTACTATTTTCACATCCTCTGCTACCAACTCTTCCCGTCTCTTTGCTCCCTCTCACCCCCAGCACTTCCAGCTCCCCCACACAAGCCATAGTATATCTCTCCAACTTTCTTGCACCATCTGCCTCAACTGCCTTCTCCAACAACCCACAACGACTGCCTGAGGTGTGTGGGTTTTATAGTGCTTTCCCTCCTCTCCCTGGTTTGGGCTTTTGGTGAGTGTCTGCACCTGTATCTTGTAATGGGAGTAGGGCTAGGATTGGTGGCCTCTCCTGGGTGCACCTTTCCTCAGTTTAGGCTAAGTGGACCAGACCAAACCTTCATCTGGCCTGTCCGCCATCTTGAATTCCACTCTTCACTTCCTGCCACTCTTTAGTGCTGTAATTGTAAGTCCCAGCTCTCATCTTTCCTCATAAGTCTCTTGGTGAGCCCTCTGAATATATGCAGAATGCAGGCTTATGGTAAATTTGTATTATTGTATCTTCGGCAAGGGAACAATCTACCGGTGGGGCAATGGATTGATAACTTTGTATCACATGCGAGAAACCTGCAGTCGGAAAGATGCTAACGTGCACTATTGTATCAAGCCCAGGTCTCCAGAGCATTACAATGTGACCTGAAAGTGCCTTCAATGATACGCAAGTGGGATTGCGACAGTATCAGAACAAATGTTACTAATAATGTGTGAAATTGACTCAGATTAAAGTGAAGCATTTGTTTTTTCTTTGTAAGATTTTGAGTCTGGCCAGTGAGAGCTTACTGCTCTCTGCCAGGGAGGAAGTTTATGGTTCTCTGAGTATACCCTACCATGCAATAGGGACCAAGAGAGGGTGACCAGGTGCTCCTTCCCATACCTTCCCCGGGCCTATCATTCACTTACTTGGGAAGAGACCAAGCCACATTAGTCACCCCTGTTGTTGTCCGCAGTGCCAGGCAGGGGAATTTCTCACTAGGTGTACATTTCCTCAGTTTCCAGTTTCCAGTTTCTGGGGAAATAACAGGGCCCCAGTCCTGCTCAATCCTTTAGATACACCACTGTTGCGGAACCGTCCCATACCTGACACTTCCTCCCTGGACCAGGCAGCTCCTGCAGTGGATGTGGCAGATGTGTACCATTGTGCCTTTCATAATCGGATGGGGCAGATTTCTTGGGGCTGGTGATGCAGTACAAACCTCCGGCAGTTGCGAAGATAGTTCTCTCCCATGTTCTGGGGATTCAGGAACTCAAGAAGTCTGGCATGCTTTTTCAATGCAATGTGCTGACAGAGGCCTCTTTTGGCTTTTTCTATTTCTACTTCTGCTTTTAAACTTTTGGCCTATTGCAGCCCTCTTATGGCCCGCTAAGGTCCTGAATTAGAGTGTTACTTCCCAACTCCAAACCATTTTGGAAGAACATCAACTGCTCGACATGCAAATCAGGTTTTAGTTCACGCCACGGACACTGCACTCCTGGCCATTTCGGAAAACATCTTAAGATCAGCAGATGAAGGCGATCTAAGTCTGCTGATTGTGCTCGACCTGTCAATGGCCTTTGATACAGTCGATTTCGATGTACTTATATCCAGATTGACGAAGGTAGCCCAAGTGTCCAAAGACTCCTTGAAATGGTTTACTTCCTTCAATTCAGATCGGACCGAACAGGTGAAAATGGGACATTTTAACTCTAGGTCTGTCCCTGTTCCTTGTGGTATTCCACAGGGCTCCTCCATCTCACCTACATTATTTAACAATATTGCATCCTTTCATCGACACCCGTTTAACAACGTGTGTTTTGCTGAGGTTTTTTTTCTGAAAAAAGCAATCAAAATTGTTTTGGCGGGGTGGGAAAGGGCAAATAAAGGGTTGAGGGGGTCGGGAATAAAAATAATAGTTAACTGAAGGGTGGCTTGAGGAAGGAACCTTACCCAAATATAATTTAAAAAAAGGTTCGCTGAAGTTTTTAATTAAAAGAAATGGCGGCAAAACACCCATTGTTAAAACGAGTGTCGATGATGTCAGGTTTCCTATGTTTTGTATTGTATTTTGTAATCAATTCCTAAGTAATCCTCCTAAGTACCCTTTTAATCCTTAACTTTCATTATAACAGAGGGAGAGTATCCCAGTTCAACATGGTGGTAAGGAAGCAGGGGTTTGATTGGTCACTAGTAAACACTAAGGTGATTGGAGAACAATGAGACAAGGGAGCATCAGCAGGATTCTAAACTGCCTTTCATTGTGACACCTGAAGCAGGAAGGTCCTGTTTCTTATTTAGTCTAAGTTATGGCCCAGTATATTTTTCCAGAAGATACAATATCTTGGATATGAGTCAGCTTTCGAGTTTAACATTCGTGGGACAAGACAAGCAGTCATTTTGGTGGGAGCTAGAACTTTAGGAAAAAAGACTATTTGCAATTCATATATTTTCAAGTAGTTTCAAGAAGAATAAAAATATAGTTTAGGTATTTAGCTAGGTTTAGGAATCAAATTCTTCAGAGACTGTTGTTATGTAAAGATTCTGCAGATTGGAAGTTAATGTGGTTTCTTTATGATTTTCTGAAGCGCTTTACATTTGCTTGCCATTTCGTTCTGTTTAATATTGCAGTTTTGATATTAATGCACATGTATTATTAGGAAGAGGTGTCTTGATCAAACACTTCTTTCATTATACGTCTCGGAGAGCCACTGTTCTTATTTCCTTGTGCGTGCTAACTGCAAGGAAGAAGTGTTTAATATATTCATGTCCAATTTAGCAATGTAATTCAGCAACATGATGTTCTTTAAATATGAACAACACTATCAGCATAGTATTTTGAATTCTATGTAATTTTGAAACTATTCTTTGAAAGAAAAGACATTTAAACATATTCACTAAAGTAAAGAAAAGGTTAATTTGAAAAGAAGATTTAATCTAAAGATTTATCTATCAATTCAAACCAGCAATTTTAGAACTCTTTTGAAAAAAAGACTTTTTAAATGGTTCTCACAGGAATACAGTCACAGTTTACTTTTCTCTAAGGAAGAAAAGGACATAAGTCATTTTGGAAGTGAACTATTAGGTGTCTGACAGTTTGAACTTGCAATCTGCTTTCCTAGCTTCCACGATTTAAGGTGAATATACATGTGGAACTATTTATTCTGGAAGAATTCAACTCACAAAGCATTTCCGACCAGTTAACTAAAAAAGACAATTAATTTAAAGAATTTGCAACAATTATTGTTTATGAGTAAAATAAGTTTTTTCATCGATTCTAAAAGTTTAAGAACTATCAAGGAAACTTCTTAAATACAAGCCTTTCAGATCTCCGGAAGGCTAAACAGGTATAAATCTTTTCTAGGGGAACTAAGTGGGAGAGAGTTTCTCTCACAATATCTAACTCTATAATTTGCTCGCCCTCAGCTGTTTCGAGAGAGAGAGAGCGACCTGTGTTCTGTTTTTATTTTCTCCCACTTCCCCTTTTCCCTCTGGGGTGTGGAGACTTCTGCTGTGACCTTCAGTAGTTGACTGCACATCTTTGGGGGACCTGTGGGGCCAGCAGCTTCCGTGGAGAAAAGAATCAGGACCTGACAGATGAAAGGACATAGAACCTATTTAACATCTACATTCGCCATTACTGGGAATCTTTTCAAAATTCGGCCAAAGTTATTATTACTATGGCGATGCTACTCAGATTCATGTTAGGTTGATCAATCCATCAGATTCAATTAAACACATCCTAGAGTGCGCTCAAGGCATCCAAAACTGGATGCTGATAAACAGGCTGCAATTAAATACCTCCAAAACTGAAATTATGCTGCTTGGCCCTAAGCATCTCTCGGCAGATTGACACCATCTTGTCTCTTTTCCAACTCTATTTACCGTGCCCTCCATTTTATCATCTAGAGTAAAACATCTTGGCTGCACCTGGCAGTCAAATTCGAATTGCAACCTGCAGGTCAGTGAGATATCAAAGTCAATGTATTATCTACTCAGACTCCTGCAACCTATCCTCCCTCTCATTGCTGAGAGGGATCGATCAGTTGGGAACGGGAGGTTTTTCCTCAGGACACTTGGTCTAAGAAGAATTTGTCGTGTTTTACACAATTTGTTTTGCTGCATATATTTATGGGGGGGTGGTTTGGCGAAATAACTCATGTAGGCGGGTTAAGTGGGAGCCTAGAGGGGGTCTCTCCCCACATATATATGCAGCAAAATCAACCTGTCAAAAAAAAAGGATGAATTCTCATTCGACCAAATGTTTTCGAGCAGATCACCCTGAACCAATCAGTTGTCATGGGAGCATTGATTAATTCAAACCTGGATTACTGCAACTCTATTATTGGCAAGATTCAGACAAATCAAATACACTGCCTGCGGGTTCCCCAAAATACAGCCATTAGACTTCTTTTCAAACCGCCTAAAACTGTCTTGTTTTCCCTTTTTTTGTAAAACCCTTCATTGGTTGCCAGTACAACAAACAATCCTTTTTAAGACCCTGTGTTTCGTCTTTAAGTCGTCCCGGGAGGATAGCTTAGCGGCAACGTGTTCACCTTGGAAGCAAGACGACACGAAGCAACACAGGTTCGATCCCCGGGTCCGCGCTTAGAAACCTCTGGGTATTTAGGCGCGTTATAAATACGCAACTAAAACAAAAAAAACAAAAAACACGCAACAAAAAAAAAACAATTCCTGTAACAGCGCCTCGATGCCCGCGGGCTGTGTGAGCGCTTTAAAAATGCAAATAAATAAAATAAAAAGTGCTTTCGTGGTCTGGCTCCTATTTATCTTGTTTCCAAGGTTCGTCCTTACTCCCCAACTCGAGCTCACTGTTCAACCGTCCTACCTCCCGCTTTCTACATCATGGGGACCGGTGCTTCTCGGTTTTCGGTCTTCGCGCCTGCAACTCAAAGCCTCTGGACCTTCAGTAACTGGATTCTTTCTCCCTGTTAAAAGCTGACCTTTTCCTCCAAGCCCTCAATAAAACAGTCTTATGTTTTCCTTTTTTTCATTATACAATTTGTCATCGTCGTCTAGATACAGCTTTTCTGCCTGGTTTCCCTGTTGAGGAATAAGCTTGTTACACCTAAAACAAATCAAAACTAAATGAAATGAAAAGGCTGGTAACCTCTAAGAAGCTGTGTTTGTCAGTACATCCTTAGGTGTCACCGCTGGCAGCAACTGCCTCGTGGTTTACCAAATAGGAGGCACAGGCACCTTCCTCGCCCTCACCCCTCCCTCACTGGTTAAGGAGGAGAGAATTCTAGATATCGTGGGCAAAAAAACGTCCTTTCCAGTGCAGCATTGCACTTATGGCAGGATAATATTCATGTAATGCATGCAGCATTCAATCAGCAGTTGTAAGAGAAATAGCAAATTTCCAAGGGGATTTTCCCCTCTGATTCAAGCAGATTTTCTGGGGTTTTTGATGCCTCGCTTATTGTCCAAGACCTTTCGGAGGAAGCTGTGCTCCACATTGATACTGCAGACAGAGGAATCTGCTTGGGGGCCCACATTAAGCATTCAGCTTGTTTACAGAATAGAAAGTTCAAGAAAGATGTTCTGTAGAAAGATGGCAATGAAATGTTCCATAGTAGCATGTATGACAATTTGAATAAGAAGAAGAGGTCTAGCCAAACAGACGAATCCTTGGCGAGTTTAACCAAACATGCTCTGAAGTAGTTTCATTCTTCTTCGAGCTCCAGGCAGGATAGCAGAGCTGGATGTTCTGCCAGTTTTCATGGCTTCTTGGCGCACAGGCATAGAAGACAGGACCACTCTCTATCGTGCCTCCGTAAAATCAGAAGACCTCCCCAGAGGGATTCTTCTGGCAGCTGGCCTCCTTCTCAGCTGGTGATGAGGAGAAGTCTCTTGCATGACAACTCCCTGGTCCTCAATTCCCCTGTGGGTGGCCAAGTGTCCACCTCACTGGCAATCTGGGCCTTATCTACTCAGCCACATGGTACTTTCTGCAGTCTGCAGGGCTTCATACTTCTTCTTCCATTGTCTTTCCTTCGTCCCCAACTTGTTCGGGTGCTACAAGAGGTTAAGAATCTTCTTTTAATGAACGCCTCGAAAGAAGTTCCTCTCCCAGAAAAAGGCCAGGGTTTTTATTCCAGGCTTTTTACTGCATGGCCCTTATCATGCCAAACAGTATCAGGATTGCCTGAGAATGGTCCCCTTCCTTTTCGAACTTCAGTTCTTTTTTCTCTTGTAAACATTCAAGATTATCCCTTCTGCACAGATTTGTGTATCACTCTGTCGGGTGGACTAGTTTTATTAAGTGGACCCAAATGGCAACTACCCCCACGTCCCAATTTGGCCTCTGCACCGAAATTCCTTTTCCAATCCATGACTGGAAGCAGTACCAATACAAAGTGCTGCCCTTTGACCTCAATGTGACCCAGAGCGTGTTTACCAAGCTTATGGTGAGAGTGGTCTCCCATTTCGGTAAGGGTGATCGAAAGATATAATTGCTTGAAGACATTGTTGACAAGCAGCTCTCATTTGAAGCAGTGCTGACCACCAGTTTCCTCTATGTTTCCTCTGCATTTGGCTCATCAGCCAATCAGAAGAAGAGGTCATTGTTGACATCTGGCAAACCATCCTGTTCAGCCCGTTTGTGTAGGACTCAGTGCTAGCAATGGTGACTCTGACTCAGGAGACGGTGGCTAGCTGTAAGCAAGGGGCTGTGCACTTCCTCTCCAGACACCAGTTGTCAGCATGGTAGTGCCAGAGGCTTCTGCGTCTTTTCGCGTCATGCATGCTGCCGGTCCTTTTTTGTGGTGGGGTGTGTTAAGCTACATTTGACTCTTTTATGAGACCAGTTCCAGGACCAATCTGCCACAATCGGTATCCCAGAGTTCCTGCGGGGAGATCTTCTGTAGTGGTCCATGGACTCCGATCTTTTGAGGGTAACTCTATTTTGGGGCCCCCTTATAAGATTGTGATCAAAACACTTATCCCTATACCATGGGGAGACATACTTTTGGATATCTCTGTCCATGGGCATCCTCGGATCAGCACACCATTTGCTTAGCACTGAAAGATGTACTCCTTATCATTTCTGGCAGTGGTTCTAGTTGCACCAGATGAATGTTTTTCACTAACAAACAGCGAGGCACCAAATCCCCCCACCCCCTCCTTATGCAACGTCGGGGCCAGAATTCTGGAATAGGTGCTGCACCATCACATCATGCAGAAATCAGTGCACCTGGTGGATTAGGACAATATTGAGGCGGACAGGCTAATCAAACTGGAGAAAGCAAAGCACAAGTTGGAGAGTGCTTTGGGACCCTTCAGGTGGATCGCTTTGCATCCCCCATCAACACGAAGTGCAAGTGATTTGTTTAGCCAGGGTCCCGGTGGCTTGTTCCCTAAAGGACAGTCTCATCACCTCGTGGATAGACATGACAGCAAACGCCTTCCTGCTAGTTTCACAAATCCACAAAGTGATCGTGAAATGGACACAGTCGCAGAGGTCATCCCTGATTCTCGTGACTTCTCATTGGGTAGACAGGTTTTGGTTCTTGGACCTGAATGTTCTTGCACATCATAGACCGACCTTTCTCGCAGTATTTCCCCAGATTCTGCACCAGCAAGAGAGGGGGGATTCTTGACCCACTCCCTCACTTGGTGGTCTGGTTCCATAGGAGCTGATTGGTTCTCTCACAAGAGATCATGAGCATTATTCAGGCGGGAAGAAAGGGGTCTGCTAGGAAGAAATACTGCAGTGCCTGCGATTCTTAACTGTTTTTGGACAAAGGTTTAAAACCACTCTGGTCCTCCTTAAATCAGGTGCTTTTCTTTCGTTCGCATGTGGCGGGGTCGGGCATTCAGAATAACTTGTTTTGCACTTATTTGCCCACAATTAAAGCCTACGGGAGTTCAGACTCTTTGACTTGCACAACTTCAAATGTGGTTATCGAGAATCATTTTGATATGCTGGTGCTTTCATTCCCTACAGTCTGACCCCCGCCCCCAGTTTGAGATTTGTGACATAGTTTCATCTGGCACGGGTGTGAAAGACCTGGCTTTTTTATTTGTATGACAATACAATGATGCAGGTACTTCTATTTCTGAAAGGGAGGCCTGGTAATCTGCTACCTGGAGTGGGAGTGCAGCCAAATGACTTACCTTGTCTGATGCTAAAGTTCGGTATCTGAAACCTGCTGAGTCTGGTAGCGTACTCAACACCACCACCACATGGGCACTAGCTTTTTCAAGCTTTTAGCCGATGCCGCTTCAGTATCCCAGCACCATGTCAAGCCCGCTCACCCGCGAAGGCCTGTCTCCACTTCTCTGCAGCGGAGACCGCTGAATCAGGCAGGTTTACAGTAACTAGTCCCCTCACTCTGTGTCACGCTCCCCTCGCCGTTCCTCAAGGCGGGTCACACTGCCAGACAATAACAGACAACCACCGAAGGGACAACCAGCAAACTGTGACCACGTGATCAAGTTACAAACATTGGGTGGTTGGTGTCAACATTTTTAATTTTGTAGGCATTTGATGTAGGTTTGGCTCCATGGAGCATTGAACCATCTTGGCAATGAAACACTGCGGAGCGATGGCTGATAAACATTCAATCGCTCATAAAGACTGTCATTTACTCAGGGTGCCCTCTACAGAAGGAGGAAAAACCTCTGCAAATCAGGCTTGATCCCATCATGCAGATGAGGGCCAGGCTGCTTCCATTGGTGTCAGGACCAAGACTGGTTGGCATATGCCCGGTCCCCTACAATAATGACACACATGGGGTTAAAAATGGCCTGCAGGTGGTGAATATTTATTCCAACGTTTTCTTTCATGGCTCTTTAGATGCTTGGACATGATCCTTGACCGATGGCGAAGATGCATAGAAGAAATGCCAAATGCATTTAACTGCGCATGCCACCCAGCTCCATGTTCCCTGACGGTTCAACACTGTATAGACTGAACAGGTGAAACCTATATGGTTGTCCAATGCCACACTGCCACCAGTTGCCCAACCAGTGGACAGTGCGATGGCCTTTGAGGCAGACTTTGCAGCAGCTTGCAGACACCTTTTGCGCTCCCACCTTCCCGGCGCCGCATTTGGCTTGCCCTGAGTTTGCTGCTTAGAGCTTTGAAGCACCTGCGCCAGCCCGCCTTCATTATCCACCCTCATAGTGTTGTGATATTAGAGGCCTCCTAATCATAAAGACATTCTGTTGCGGCCAGCAGCCTGCAGGAGCGTTATTATGCCCCTGATGTTGACAGTAACGAGGCCCAGACTCACTATGTAATCTTGGCAGATGATACAGAAACAAAAGCTTGAGTTAAATTGGCTAAAATGTCTGCTCCCATAGCGATAGAGCCTGCCCTCCCGCCCCGCCCCCCCTTCCAGGATTTCTTTCCAGTTATTTTCTTTTAAGTGGCTAAAGTGGAGAGGAATTGGCACCGTTTGCGGGCATAGAGCAAGCAGACAGCTGTCCACTTTCTAGTTTTGACACAGTGAAGCAAAAGGAAGTCTGTTTTCAATCGCGGAGACGAGTTGGAAGCCCCTTTGCTGTCTATTAAGGCTCCGTTTGGCTTTCCCCATGAGTACGTTGAAAGCACAACCTATTTTCTTGGTCATTTGTTCAGGTTTGTTTTCCGCCAATGCTAATGCCACAGGCCGCACTCCATGAGAGCGGCCAGAGCGGCAGAGCAATGCTCCGTGACGCACTTCACATGATTAAGTGTATGCGCTCTTGTCGAGGCCACCAGAGTGGATGCCTCGTGGAGAGAGAGGCAGCACAAAAGCGACCATGCAGTGTTTAGGCGGCGCCTAGTTTATAGCGACACTCCATTCCCTGCAGCCCCCTCTTGGCCCCAGTGCCTCCTTCTGCAGGACGTTGTACTTGTCTGCTTTGTTGCTAAATACACTTGTATGATTGCACCTTCTCGACTTACATCCAGTTTCGTGGAGTTGCAGACGTTTGCTTCTTCTGCCCGAGGAGGATAATATTCTAGCCCTTTCTAAAACCTTAGTTCACAAACAATGCATTATTCCATGGGACACAACCTTTCACTCTACGTCTTCATATCCCTCTTTAAAGGGTTTCCAGTCGAGCTGCAGCCACTAAAGACACACATCAACTGTAAGACGCCAGATATTTTGATGAATGCATATGTTGTTTCTAGTTCATATATAAATATATATGCACATTTGATTCCCACCTAGTATATCATTGCGGTTTTGAATCATATAGTCCGCACATCATTGTCAGTTTCCATTTTAGCCTTGTAGGGCATTATTGTCTGCTACCTTATGCCCAGTCCTCAAATTACTTTGTGCGCACTTGAAAGATCATTGCCTGTTTCCATTATTTCGAGTTGCGAAGGCATGGCTGGTTTCCAGTATCCCCATTAGCACATCATTGCTAATTTACAATTAGGCCACCTTTGCACATACTTAACAGTTTTCTGAGATATATTTATAGGATCATTGGTAATGTGGGGAGTACTTTACCCCTCAATCAACAGCGCCACACAAATAGACCTTAATATTCTATCTAGCCCTCTCCATGGCTCATCTAGAGACAATGAATGTCTCCTCCTTGAGCAATGTTAAGCCACGAACCAGGCCAGTGTATAAAAGAATATATATTTATTGAATAATAGGTTCAATTAGTAGTTGCACATACACCACTTTCTCTGTGGCGCAAAACAAAGATTATTATTATTATTATTATTATTATTATTAATACAAAGAGTCACTTTTTGGGAATCAACATTAAGAAAAAAACTGAAATTACAGCCCGTAGGTGTTTTCACTTGTGCGTCTCATTGTTAGGCAGAATCCTATGCAGTGCCCTTAGGGACCACTGCACACAATTTAGACTACAAGTGGTAATACAATTTCACCTTTGGTACAAGCCTGTACTACACAAAAAGAGTGGCAGCAATGGCTGAGCAGCCAGACTTATCTCAAGAGCAAATGAGCAGTAGTAGAGATTACACAAAGGACTACAATTACTGTGACTCAAGCAAACACTGACTCAAGGTTTCTGGTTAAAAAATATAAGTACATTTATTTTTAAACCATCTGTTCACAAAACATTTCACTTCTCGTAAGATAAAACCACACTTCAAATATACTACACACAACCAATTCCCCTTGTGCAGAACAATTCAAGGTAAGTGCCTTAGGTTTTGACAGACCGGTGTTGTGAAACAAAGACGTAACCGGGAGTACATATGCAATCACTTTTTGACAGTAATGACAGTCTTACCAAAGATAAGTGTACCCGCAGGAAGAAATGTAACCGAAGTCAAACACACTTAGCACTTGAATTAACACAAGAAAATTGGGGATAAAAATCATAGGCAATACTTTTCTCAAGGCAGATAGAATCAGAGGGCACCTTTTAACCAGTAGATAAAAGTCAATAGGCCTGCACCAGTGTCAAATGTAACAGGGGTCCTGTTTCCGAGGATCACACGGTTAGTTCAGTTCTCGATTCGAGAATGCCAGGAGTACTTAGATATTGTTATGAAAGGAGGCAAAAGTTGTAAGACGGAAAGAAGAAAAGGACAAGCCTTTGTTGAGGAAGAAGGGTTCACCCCAATTCCTCGAAGTCAGACACAGTACCTTATTCGTTGAAGAAAGCTGGTGCCACGACAGTTGTTCCTGGTAGTTCCTGCAGACTCATGGTTCCTGGAGCTTCAGTCGTGGAGACAAGAAGGAGGACGTCTGGAGCGATCTGCACTACCCAGGGATGAGGCCAGCAGCAGCGAAACGACAGTGAATAAAAGGTGTGCTCCTTTAAAACAGGAGACGCTCTTCACGCACATCACCACTCACATGTTTTGCTTACCCTGGGCGCGCATACACCATTGATAAAAATGCATGAATGGACAAGATACTACTTTCAAAAGCGTACCTTTCTCACTTTCAATGGGCAACTTAAAAACATGAAAATGAGTAGCGATGAATCAGCCTTACCCTTTTTCTGGAACAACTTAGAATTAACAACAATATTCTGCTTGATGATATAACCAGGAATAACTTAAAGTATATTGTTTTCTAGGTATTCATACAGTGAGATGTCCATTTAACTCTGATAATGAGTCTTCCATGCTAGATGTCATTATACAGATTAAGAGTCAGGGGATCTCACTGTATATGCACCATGGACCTAGCCTTTAAACTATACATTTTTCCAGCAGTGCATGCACTTCTGAAATGCTCCCTACCTTCTTGGGATGCACAATTAATTTATATATTCTAACCCCTCTGTACTGACAAATAACAGGGCCGGAACATAATCTAATTCCCTTTATGGTATCACTCCACTGAGGATTTTTACCCCTTTATATTATACTCACATATGAGTCTCACAAACAGGTGGGCACCCAATTAAGGATTAGGTCAGTTCTCCCCTTCCAGGAACAGGTGGGCATCAGTCAGCAAGACAGGATCAGCTTTTCTCCTTAGCCTGTCTGTCGTCTCTCCTTCTGTAGAAGACCTAGGACTTTAACGCCTACTAGGCCTCACTTACAGGGCTCTGGCAATAATCCAAAATGGGTCCAAGGAGAGCAATCTATTCCTTCTCCTTCCTGTTGTTATCAATTCTTCCTCTCCATCAGCGAGTCAGTCTCCTCCCTAGTGAGTGTGTCTTGGATGTTTTGGATGTCAATTTAATTGGTCAATGTATATGATTGGACAGTGCTGCAAAAGTGACATCACAGTAGAGATACACCTCTGCAGTCATTGGGCATATTAATAAAGGATGCAGGCTGATGGAGTAACTTCTACACCCAATTCCCCTCCCATTCGATGTAATGTCATCTCAGAGATTTCTTGAATTAAACATTATAACATTCTAAAATAGTAAATTCCACATATGACCACTTTACTAATCGGCTCACCAGATTTCTCGCTCTGGCCCAAATCAAACAGCGCAATTGTCGTCATGATAGCACAAATGGGTACTGACTTACAGATTCTTCTATTTAACTCAATTCTACATTTATGCACAAATTATTTTCCCATCTCAAAGTAATGGGCTCATCACTGCAAATGCTAAGGCATATCTGCACATCGAAATACAAATTCGCCTAATGTGCATAATTATAAATCACATTAGAAAAATGGTTTCATGTCCATGTAATGGATATTTACAAACTGAATTTTTAAAAAAGAATTAGCTTGCTACAGCATTTCGTGTCAGAGAAATTACCAGAAATATGAATCCAATATAGCATTTTTGTATAGATATAAAAGCTTACAAAGCATCAATGTTTTTTTCTGCCTGGTATCTGGTGTTCATGTGGTTAATGCAGAGCACCAAAGTATTCATGATGGGGTTAGGATATGGGAATTTCTTTGGGTTTATGACTTCTGTATGGTCTTCTCTCCTTGTAGTTTCCAAGGTCTGACAGATCTTAGATAAAATATTCTTCTTTTTTCTTTTCCAAATGTCAGTTATTCTCCTCTGGAAGGCCTGGGAGATGGAATTAGCAGATTGGAGAAAGCATATCCTCTGGTCATGCTAAACTCCTATTATTTTTTTAAAAGGTGAAGCCCCTAAACACAGATGCAGGCCATGAAGAAGACTTAGAATTAATAGTGTAATCGGCCTCCCTTTGCCTGGGTCCATGTCATTTCATCGCGGGATGTTTTTTTGCTGGGTTTTTAATCGCATTTTTTGACAAAAAAACCCATCGAATACTTTTAACATTATTTTTGGGGGGTTCCCCCCAATCCCCATAGTACATTTAATTGTTTATTTATTCACAAACACCCACACCCCATATATATAATTGTCTAAACCCCCTAAAAAATGTGATGGGTTTGTTCGTTAAAAAATCTGCAGTAAAAAAACCTGCAAAAAAACTTCCCGCGATGAAAGGACGTTGTACCCTTTGACTCTATTGCAGAGGCAGTCATTATCTTTATGGCTCAGCACCCACCAATTCATTACTAGGGGGAGAGGGGCTGAATACCACATGTCAGAGTTCAGACCTATACCTGGCACTCGATACGAATAGGTTTCATTCCCAATTTGCTTCTGTTAATGTTACATTTTTATGTGCCCCTAGATTATACATTTTCACCAAAACACAGCAGTTTATGCACTGTACTGACTTATCAAACTCCTATCAAAGGTCCACATTTTCAACATCTGTAGGTTTCATAACCATGGGCCTTGATTTCTGTAAGCAAAAATAAATGCAAACACCTGCAGACAATACAATCCCAAATCCATGTATTCGCTGTCACTTTAAGTTGCTATGATTTGTTTCCTCAGATTGAATAGTTCTC
The DNA here is from genome assembly GCF_040938575.1 of Ambystoma mexicanum. NCBI lineage: Eukaryota > Metazoa > Chordata > Amphibia > Caudata > Ambystomatidae > Ambystoma > Ambystoma mexicanum. Next base: position 465,988,672 of record NC_090924.1, on the reverse strand, counting down.
CATTTTGACCAACGTTGAAGGGCATTTTCTTGCACTTGAATTGTTTATCTCGGACCTTGTCACTATATTTTGATCTGAGGGGACTTGAAATATTGCACATGTGTTTTTCAAATGCTATGCGCAGGTCGCAGCGTACATGCTGTTTTTATAATAGCACGTTGATATACATCTTTTCTTTGAATTAGATTTCCCTACAATTGTCTGATGCTGTCTTGCTGTCTTGCTGGCTTGAGCCTGATTGCCAAGTCCAGTCTGCCCCAGTTAGCTTGCAAGCCATTGTCGGGCATGTCTGGGAGGGTCTGCTGACAGAACGTCCCTCTGTCAACATTATTGTTTACCACACACCTTACTTGTCTTAGCACTGGAGCAATGATCCAATTTACAGAAGTTTTAGTGCTGACAGTTTATCCACCAACCATTCTGCAAAACCCAAGTATAGTCCCTGTTAATCTCTGTATACTTCTAGATTGACATCACTGTTTACAACTCAAGATGAATCCCCGATTGACAACCCCCTATATATTCTCAGCTTCAGAGAAGCATTTTCTTCTGATTCTGTAGCGATACGATTTCCATTTATTTCTCTTATTCTCTTAGTTCTTGTAAACTTAATAGTCAATTCTAATTTACACAAGCCAAGCATATTGTTAGGTGTCACATCTCAGTACTGTCTGCGTTTTTGCAACCCTAGCACAATTTGAACTCTCCAGTGTATTCCCAGTTTGCTCAATCCCACAAAAATCAAACTTTTGACAACCCCCTTACATTCTGAGGTTGCCAATCTGAATGTAATCTCAATTTTTCCAGGCCAAATGTATTTCAGTTTGACATTTCCAACATCCTCCTAGTTTGACAACAGTGTTACATTTCCAGTTTGCAATATCCCAGGATACTCCCATTTTAGTGTTTAGTAATTTCTTGTTTTCAAAATCCAGATTCATATGGCTATTAATGAGAATGCCAGGATACAACCAGTTTATCAAAAGCAGCATAAGCACAGACTTTAAAAATCCCAGTACACTCTCACTTTGAAAGCCCCAATATATTCTGATTTTGCATTATTTTAGTAAATTTTAAATTTTACAATCCGTTTTCCCCATTTTTTTCAGTATCCCCATACCCACAATTCCAGTATTTCCAGAGTGTACAAATATACAATTGCAGCATACTCCAAGTTTTCCCTTACAAAATTCCAGTATATGCATATTTCACAGTTAGACAATTCCAGTATGGTCCCAATATCCGAATGCCACTATATTTCCGACTTGCAAAATGTTCAAGCTCCCACTATATTCCCAGTTATAAAAACAGTAGTATATTCTCAGTTAGGCACATCCCATTTTTTGATGTGCTGTTGGTAGCTTCAGTTCAGAAAAACTGGTCTGTGTGTGCTGGGTTTGTTTTTAGTTGGTGAGCTTAGGTAGTGTTCATTGTACAAGTGTGTGTGGGAGGATTGGTGTGTAATTGGTTTAGTGCTCTGTAGTGTGTTGTGTTTAGTTGGGTGTTGCTGAGTGTGTGCATTTTGGCATAGTTTTAGGTTTCTGCTGTAGAGGTATGTGTGTGTGTTTTGTTTGGTGTTTGACAGTGAGTATGCAGGATATCGAAACGTTTTGAGTAGGGTTAGTTAGTGATGTTAGTAGGCTGCGCCCTTCTATGGGATGGTTATGTTGGTTTGGCAGGGTTCATGTTCTTCTTTGGTAGTTTGTGTTGTCAAATGCTTTATTTCGTAGGAGTATCCAGGTTTCGGTTGTTTTGGGTGTTTCTCTTGTGTTGTGTTGGCCGTTTCCCTTCGACAGTGTAAATGTTTCTTGGTTTTATACCATGCCACGCAAATCTTTTGTGACAATGTTGGATCATCAGCTTATAGTTTACCTCCTTTATTTAAAAATTCAACAGGTTGCTTTGGGATGAACGTCTAAATGATCTATGGGATTGTTCAACTATAACTGGCCAGGGGCCACTAGTCTTAAAGTGCCGGGATGGTTAAATTGAAATTAGTGAATGGGACCTATCTGAAGGACTCCCTGTGCTTCTCAGGATTCCCTATTTTAATGTGCACAGGGCCTCCTTCTGACCTTAGAGTTCTTAGTAATATTAGCAGTGCTTTAACTCCCACACTGAGTTACCTTTACCATTGGGTATGATATGATATAATATGGCATTTATAACGCGCCTATACACAAGTGTTTCGAGGCGCGACGCGACAAGGGAGGGGAACAGAGGAAGGACGGACAACGATCCTACTAGGCCAGGTGTCATTCATATCGCGCAAGTGCGTGGGAAAGAGGGAAGGGGCAGTGCTGTACATGAGAAGATGATAACAATAAGTAAGTAATGGCCAGCAAGTGGCAAGTGCAGGGTAAGTGCGGACATCAGGTGTCAAGGGTTGGAAGAGGGACTGTAGGGATACAGAAACAGTCCCAAGTGTGGGGGTGCCAGGTGGGCAGTGCAGGTGTGCATCGCTGGCAGGGGAAGGACCTGGGACAGAGGGTGTCCAGGTAGCCAATGCAGTTCAGGTTACAGACAGGAGGTCAGCAGAGGAGAGGGGGCGAAAAAGCAGAAGCAAAGAAAAAGGTTTTGAGGTGTTTCCGGAACCGGAGATGGTTCTCCTCAAGTTTGAGGGAGGCAGGGAGGCTGTTACAGAGGGCGGCACCAGCCGAAGAAAGAAATCTACCACCAACTTGTTGCTTAGAGAAGCGACTGACTCTGAGGGAGTTGGAGGTGGATGAGCGAAGAGCTCGAGAGGGAAGATATTTAGGAAGAGAGAGTTGAAGGTATTGAGGCCCCTGGCCCCAGAAGGCCTTGTGAATGATGCAGAGGGTTTTGAACTTATTCCTCGCAGCCACTAGTAGCCAGTGCCGAGATTTCAGTCCTGAAGAGATACGATCCCTGGGCTTGAGGCCAAAGACAAGTCTTGCAGTCCTGCTCTGGATAAGTTGCAGAGGGCGAAGAGTAGAAGCAGGCAGATTTAGGAAGAGGCTATTACAATAGTCCAACCTAGAGAGGACCAGAGCTCTGGAGACGGTGAGCTTCTGGGGGAAGGTGAGGAAAGGAAGAATACCTCTGAGGAGGTGCAGCTGGTAGTGTGACTTCTTAGAGACGTCCAAGGTGTGAGGAGAGAAGGAGAGTGTGGAATCGAAGATGACCCTAAGGTTTTTAGCCTTGCAGGTGGGAGCCGGTAGAGGGCCAAGAGAGGCCGGCCAGAGAGTTACAGGAAAGGAGGAAGCGGGTGTGCCTATGAGGAGAATATCAGTCTTACTGGCATTAAGGCAGGGGTTGTTGGTGGCACACCACTCCTGGATAGCAGGCAGACAGTCAGAGATCAGAGAGGCAGAGGAGGAGGCAGAGGGTAGCCTGAAAATGAGCTGGGTGTCATCCGCATAGCACTGAAAGTTGGGGCATAGAGCAGCGATGTGGTGTGCAAGGAGTGCAAGGTATTGGTTGAACAACCAGGGAGAGAGGTTAGGCCCCTGGGGGATACCACAGGTAGAGAAAAAGATTTCAGAGAGGAAGGACCCAAGTTGGACCTGGGAGGGTCTGTCGGAGAGGAAGGAGGTCAGCCATGCCAGAGCCTGACCAGTGATACCCAGGTTATCACAGAGACGGTTGAGCAGGATGGCATGGTTGACAGTGTCAAAGGAAGAGGAGAGATCAAGCAAGATGAGGACGCAAGGGGCGTTAGAGTCAAGGTTGGAGAGCAGGTCTTCACGGATGTTCTGGAGAGCAGTTTCCATGCTTCTGGCAACTCTAAAGCCAAACTGATGGTCATGGAGACAGCCAACAGATACAGTGTGAAGATTAAGATGGCCAGCTTTTCCAGGAGCTTGCCCAGGAAGGGAGTGATGGATATTGGGCGATAGTTAGCTTGGCTGGAGGGGTCGGCAGAGGGTTGGTTTTTTAAGAAGAGGGTGCACAAGGGAGTGCTTCAGGGGGGATGGGAAGACTCAAGTGACGAAGGGGTGATTGCAGAAATCAGCCAGGGCAGGAGCCAGGGAGTCAATGTGGTCCTTGATAGTTTTGGACGAACAGGGGTGAACCTGTTTTGCCGTGACTTTCATAGATCGGACTTGTCTAGAAACCTCGTCAGCGGAGAACAGGAGAAAGGCAGAGAAGGAGGGAGGAGGGGTGGCTGCAGAAGGGGCAGAGGAAGTGCAGGGAGAGGGGGAGGAGGGGATAGGAGGAAATGGAGGACAGGATATCCTGAGTTTTGGAGATGAAGTGAGAAGCCAGTGCCATGCAAAGGGCCCGGGAAGGGACTGGCGAGGTAGAGACTGTGGCAGGATTAGCCAGTTCCTTGCAGATTTTAAAGAGTTCAGCCGAGTTGTTAGATGCCGCAGAGACGTGGGCTTGGATATGCGCTCTATTCTTGGATAGAACAGAGAGCCGGTATTGCCTTTAGAGCAGGTGGCAGGCCAGTTTGTCAGAGGATTTACATGAAGCACGCCATTTCCTCTCGGCCACCCTACACTCTCGTTTTAGGGTATTGAGGTCTGAGTCATACCAGGAGTTGCACTTGGCTTTGGGCTTCAGGCGGATTCTCATGACAGGGGCAAGGATATCAAGAGTATCAGATATAGCAGAGTGGAGCATGGAGAGGGCAGTGTCAGGGTGAGAGTCAGCCAAAGGGGGAGGGGAGAGAGAAAGTGGTGGCAAAAGCCTCAACTGACACGCGCTTCATGGGTCGGATGACCGAGAAGGTTGGTGGCAGTGATGGAGGTGGCTTGGCCTGAGGGGTAGGGAGGGAGAGGTGGGAAGAGAAGATACAGTGATCACTCCAGGAGAGAGGAGTGGAGAGAGGAAGAGAGAGGGGAAGGTCTGAGGAGATCAGAATATCCAGAGTGTGCCCTGCAGAATGAGTTAGCCCAGAGGGGAGAATAGTGAGTGAGAGAGAGAGGCCGAGGTCGCAGAAGAGTACACAGGAAGGACAGGGGGAATCCAGGTGGATGTTAAAGTCCCCAAGAAGGAGGAGTTGAGTGGTTGAGCCCAAGAGTGACGAGGAGAGGTCCGCGCACTCAGAGAGGAAGGAGGAGATCTGACCAGGTGGCTGATAGATCGTAGCCACAGTAAGGGAATGGCTAGGGGAGAGAGAGAGCCTACAGACGAGGCATTCAAAAGAGGAGTAGGCCTGCGTAGGAGTGACAGAGGCAGGAATCCACTCGGGAAAGATCAGGGCTACTCCTCCTCTGGAGTGATTGGCCCTGGGCGCGGAGAGGATCTTGTAGCCATCAGGTAGGGGCGTATCAAAGCTTGTGACAGAGCCAAACGTGACCATGTCTCAGTGAGACCGAGGACATCGAGGTCAAGATCTTCAAGAAGGCGGCAGATATCAGAGGAGTGTTTAACAGCAGAGCGAGAGTTAAGAGTGGCGATATGGAGAAGGTTGCCCTCCTTGAAAGACTTCCGGGGAGAGGTCAAAATCAGAGGTACGCCCTTCGGAGGTGTAGAGGTAGCAAGAGAGGGGGCAGAGAGGGAAGGAGAAGGCAAGGTAGCCGAGAAGGAGGCAGAGGGAGGAGGCGGGGTATTCACAGAAAGGGGAGAGGGGACAGCAGGAGAAGAAAGGAAGCTGATGAGGCGCAGGAAGCATCTATCAAAGAGGTGAAGGTTGGCCTGAGGGCCTTGGACTAAGACGGTCCCATTAGAGTAAACATTGATGATGACCTTAGAAGAATGGAAGGAGGCCAGGAGGTCATCCCATCGGGTGCCACCATTAATGGGAGAGGAAGAGAAAGGAGAGAGCACAGAGACCATATGAAGGGTCCATAGGTCTGGCGAAGGAACAAAGAAGAGGATGTCGGTGAAAGTTTCCTTGGAGGAGGCACTGGCATAGGTATCAGTGATAGGGAGGCCTGGGTTGGAGGCCAGGATGTCTTTTTTAAACTTCTTCCTACCCGATTTGTTGAGGAGAGCAGGATAGTCAATAGAGAAGCAGTTGGAGAAGATAGGAGAGATAGAGAGCACCATAGAATAGGTGAGCTGGGGAGAGGAGGGGGAGAGAGGCGAGAACTGGACAGGACAGCTAGAGCAGAAAGACAGGACAGCCAGAGGCAGGCAATTTGGGCAACGGGACAGAGGACACTAAGTATTAAGAGATAGCAAGAGAACATTTAACACACAGTGGAAAACCCACCTACGTTTGAGAATCCTAAATAGTGGGAAAAGTCCCAGATTTCACAAAGCATTTTTTGATATTAAGACAGTCACAATTTAAACACACGGTGGAAAAGCCACCTACGTTTGAGAATCCTAAATAGCGGGGAATTCCCAGATTTCACAATGCACATTTTTTTGGGGGGGATAGTAAGGCAGTCATATTTCAATGCACGATGATAGACCACTTGCAAGTGGAAGGGAGGGTAGGCAGGGGAATCAGGAAGGGAGGGGACTGGCAGCTGGTGCCCCCTGCGGACACCTGCAGACACTAATAGGGAGCCACCCTTTGCCTATGGGCCTTAGCCATGCGGCTAAGGTTTTAAAAGTGTTATCTCTGCGTAATTATGAAATCATCTTTATGCCCCTGAATGGAGGTATTACTGCCAGTGCTAATACCACCAGCACAATTGCTGGAATTTCTGACATAACACTGCCATTCACTTCCCACTTAAGGGTTTGCAAAGCTATAATCAGTTTGTCTGAAATAAACAGGTTGCAATACTGGTACCGCCTCTTTGTTTCAATCTCTGCCTTTCGGCTTCCAGTCGCCAGAATCCTCTGGAGCTGCTGAACTTCAGGATACCCCTTCAGCTCCTCACACGCCCCGAGGACATTCCGCCTCCACTGCTACTGCTTGATACCAGAAACTCTGAGGTAAAGGGGAAGTGGATAAAAAAGGCAGTCTTGCCCTCTTGAACTGTGACTGAGATCTGCACAACGGGGTAGATAGGAGCAAGCCTTTAGTTAGTCCTCACCCTCACAATATCTACTTGTTAATTGCCTATGAACTCTCCCTCTCTCTTCATTCTCCAGTTTACCCGTGTCTCCTCTGCAAAGAGCTGGGAGAAGCGCTCCAGTGGTGTAGCTGATCCATGATGATAGATGAATGGGAAACCAACCCCGGCTGGTTCTCTAAAACCGCAACTACCTCTTCACGTCCCTTGTAGGAAGGCTTTGTTCATTACCAGTTTCTCCTGTTTTCCTTTTCTCCAATGGTCTGTCATTCTCTACAGTTCCTTATTTTTTAGGGCTGAGGCTAATTACAGCATATTTAAAGGTTCCCCAATACTGACTAACATGTGTGTTCCCCTGTCACCTTCCCTACTTCCCAGCATCAAATAATGTCACTTCTGTCAGGAATCAGGAGTTTTGTAAATAGGTTCTCTCAATATAGGCTGTTTTATCCCTCCTTCCAGCTACGGATCGTTGAGCCACACGAGAGGCACTGATCCCCTGTACACACACGTCGCTGAGAGAGTAGCGATGAGTCGTTGATCCGTCATGTGTACGCCAAATTGAACACCGCCCTAGATTACTGAACTTTGCACCTGGGCACTGCGGAAGTTTAGCGAGGGTACGCTGCTCCACAGACCGCTTGCAAAGGACTCTACTCTTCCGTGCGGACGTCCCCCCTTGTCAAGCACTGTTTTCTCGAGTGTGAGCACAGTAGCAGATGCCATGCGCACAAGATGACTTTAGAAGCTGCGTCTTCGAATGCTGTGCGTGCTGAGGGGCGGCACGCTGGAGTCTTAAACTATTCTTCACTTATAAATAAGTTCAAACTAATTTCACACCCTCTCTTAGCACTAAGCAGCCTCGCCTTCCCCGAAAGGCTTCTAGTTTACATCCCGCTTGAATGCTGCTAAAGGTCTGAGGCTATTTTGTTCTTTAACTCATTCTCTACTATGCATTGCACCCACCGCAACTACTAACTGTGTCCCATGCTGACTGATGCAAATTCGGACTTATCCTGCCTTCTAACTTCAAGGTTTGGGGCTCCTCAGAAGGAGCCCAAAAAGACATGACCTTCTGCACAAATGGGTAAGGACACAGCAGTTAGAGAACCCTTAGCAGAGTTCTCTCTGGCTTGGAAGTTCCAATCCAGGCTCCTCCCTCCACCATGGCTTAGTAATGAATCCAAATTCTGTGCTAGAGTGTTAAGAAAAACACTAACCAGCTTCAGAAAAACTGTTCAAATTCTTGATCTGCCCCAGTGAAAATAGCCTCCATGCATCAGCAGTATTACTAGACGTTTGCAAGACCTGCCACTGCCAGACTCGTAATAAGGGCCATAGGCTGTGAGTCCGAGCACTCAGCTTGCTCTTAAAGGACAAAACGTAATCTCAGCTATGTAGCGTTTCTCAGTTCCACGGATATAGCTCCAATCTCACTTCTTTAGTTCTCTTCTGGTTGTAGAATTATTCCTGCAAAGATGGTTTCACCCCGTATCCACAGGTTGCCTTCCTAAGCAAAGGGTTGGTGGTAGATCTCTTTCTTCTGCTGGGGCCTCCCTCTGGAACTTGCGGAGAACCATCTCCGGTTCCGGAAGCACCTCAAGACCTTCTCTTTGCTTCTGATTTCTCTCCTACTCTCTCCTGCTGATCTCCTGGCTGAAACTGCACTGGTTACCTGGCTACCCTCTGATCTTGGGCCCAGGTCCCCTCCCCGCCAGTTGCACACTTGCACTACCCGCCTGGCAACCCTTGGACTAGGGGACTGTCTCTCTACCCCTACAGCCCCCTACCAGCACTTGACACCTGATGTCTGCTCTTACCCTTGCACTTGCCACCTGCTGGCTGCACTTTTTATTTATTGTCTTTATTTATTTTACTGTTATCCTATATACTGCACTGCCCTCTCCCCCTTCGCCCCGCACTTTTCCCTTCCTCCCTCGCCTGCACTTGCGCGATCTCAATGTCACCGGCCTAGTAAGATCATTGTCTTCGTCTTCCTTCTGTTTTCCCTCCCTTGCGTCGTTGCGCCTTGAAACACTTGTGTATAGGCGCTTTATAAATGCCATATCATATCATATCAAAACATGAAAGCAGCATCCTTTTACAAGCAAATGTTTCTCCGCCTTTGCTACAGTATTACGTTGAGATTACTAGCAAATAATTCTCACTCCCATACCAAGGTATTAGCTTGAGTTTACCAGCAACTATTTCGTCCAACTTCCCAGGCTATTCTCACCCACCGGCCCAGAGTCATTGCCCTGGCCTAGAGCCTCTTAGCCTCGGCAGCCTCTGATTCCGCTTCCTGGTCTATGGCTTTTGCCAGGATCTTAGCTATAGCCCTCAGAAGGCTTGCAGGGGCGTGTTCTCCTTTTTCTTTTGCCACAGCCAGGGTCTGACATGTAGCCTTCAACAGCCTGGTGCCTTTCTTCTTTTTTTGGTTCTTCGATTTTTCTAGCGGCTGTGCTGTACGGCACAAAATACATATTTTTCTCTCTTGGGCTTTTTGGCCACAACTTGTCTCCCCTGATCTACCGACCTGAATGTGTCATTTATTTCTCTCTCCCTCTGCCCCCGTTATGGGGCTTGGAACTGCTTGGATATTTGCCTTCAGATATTTTGCTCACCTCCCTTGTTCCCTTACTTCACCAGGATGTTCCTCTCGCCTGCTCTCCCTCTTTTTTTTCAGGTGTTGATCTTTCCCTCTATGAATGAAAAAAAAAGGTCTGGGAGCCCCTCCACCAACAGCAACCCCAGACACGTGTTTCAGCCTAGTTGGGCCTCATCAGTGAGGTGAAGCTTTGCCTCTCTAAGCATGGTGAGCAAGGGGTCCACGTCTGGATTACGCAGTGTAACTTAGGGTAACACGCCAAGTGCCTAAAAATTCAAAAAAGGTCTGGGAACCCCGCTACAGAGAACGAAAACGGCCAAATAACCTTTTCTGTGGGAAGGAGCCCACTCGATAGGGTCTACAGCCACATTTTAACTCACTGTACTTTTCACAGAGGAGAAATATCAATATGCATATCAGTCTGGTTCCACCCACTTAGGCAGTCCCGCACGGAAATGCTGGGCAATTCCCCTCTGAACAAGAGTACCACCAGCAACTCCAGACACGTGTTTCAGCCTTGTTAGGCCTCCTCATTGAGGTGAAGCTGAGCCCCGCTAAGCACAGTGAGCAAGGGGTCTTTCCCTCTGAGTTTCCCATGTGCTCCCCATCGACCCACCATTCCCTGATGGTCTGAGTTTTCTTCCTTATGGGGACCAAAGATTAAAAGGTTCAGGTCACAGTCTTGAGGTCAGGCAAAGGTGTGTGTGTGTTGCATGGTTCAAAGCAGCAGCACTAGATACTGGTCCTGTTTTATTTTTGCTCTAGCAGTGATCCCGTCTGGGCTCAGTGATCAGTATGTGTGCCTGGGTATCTGCATGACCCAGTGCTCTCCTTGTGTTAACGGTTTTGTACTGGTAAAGCAGCATTCCTCCATCTGCCAGCGTAGTTATATAGCAATCCTGCTTCGTTTTGTTTGTTACAACAGGGAGCAGGGACAAAGAGTCCTCAGAGTTTGGAGAGTGAGAGGGTACATAAACCACTATGGGGGGAGATTAGGAATGGGCGTGGCACTGTGTTCTCACCTTAAGTTTGATCCATTGGAACTGTGGGTCTCCATTCCTGGCTCTGTGCTTGCTGGTTTTTGAAGGGACAAGGAGTTGGGAAGTGAGGATGAAATCTGCTAAATCCCTCATAGTCCTCCGACATGTAGGCCCTTGTGCCCATTCCCAGCGCCAGACTCCCAATAACCTCTACAGATGGTTCCTCCTATATGACGTCACAGTTTATCCATGTTACATTGGCAAGAAGTTTAAAAAAAAAGAGTGTTCAGAGGTTGGGAAAGAGATAGGAAGAGAAAGTGATAGTCAAATTGGTATTTAAGCAGAGTGCTTTGTATGAAGTTCCACAGGCATGCAGATTGGTGGAGGGGAATCAAGGGGTCCGTGATAAGGGTTCTACTCAGGGCCTTCCTAAACTCTAGATCATCGTCCTGTAGTCTTCGCTCCTGTTGTAGGTCGTTCCAGTTCTTTGGGGACAAGTGAGACCAGCATTTTTCAACAATGTGCAGCTTTTTTAAACTTGCAGAACTGTCAGAGTTTAATTTAGTTTGTTGCTAGGAGGGGTTTTCTAAGAGTGTCATTATTTTGCCAACTTCATCAAGTATTTAGGCCATGTAAACACGTAGGCCAGGTGAAAGACACCTAGAATTCTGAGGGTTATTTGTTAGAGCAGCAGCCAATCAGGCGGTTTCAGAGCTGTGGTGATGTGATTTTGTCTATGATAGCCTGTTTGGCTTTGGCCCACATCCTCACTTGCACTTAACCCGGATTTTATGCACCGGAGACAGCTACATCTGGATCTACAGCTGGATCATGCAAAGGCACCAGCCACGATTTAGCTGATTCCCTCCTACACATCCTATAACATAATGTCTAAACCCGTCTAGGAAGAACATGTTAAATTTGGGGCAGTCTAGATGAATTCTCTCCAATTCCTCTGGGGTTGATATGCAAGCCCTTATTCACAGAGATTTTCCCAATGGGGTTTTGCCGTTATAAAACGCTTCTGTGAATTAGGCCCTTAATGCGGTCACCTCTTATGTGGCCTGTGTGTGCTGTGCATGAAATGTGCCTTCTGTAAGGCTTTAATATACATATGAAAATTTGAAATAAAGTTGTAAAAAAGAAATATGCCTTCTGTGACCTGCAGCACCTGTTGGGTATCGTTTGCTTTCTACAGACCACGCAAATGGTTGCACTGATCATTGCCTTTGTCATCTGCCGACTTGCAGACTGCAGTAGGATCGTCATAGCGCTACTAGCAAAAACCACACATACATTAATACAGCCCCAAAGTGAGACAGCCTGTCCCAACTATACTCTAAATCGATCTGGCCACATTTCCCTAGCAGGGAAGCCTTTGACTTCAGGCTCCACTGCCTTCCCTGCACGGTAGTCCATGTATGTCTTCCAGGATACCTCAGCAAAGCACTATCGTCCTACCAGCCCGCCTGCTGGTCAAGAGCCAGCCCTAGTTCAAATGTAAGCCAGGTAGATTGGTTTGCTCGAGAGACTTGTGCCATTTGGAAGGCCCATTCTGCCCAAGCCCCTCAGACTGGAACTGATCAAACAAAAAAACACAACTCTTTTCCCTGGGCCCTGCCAGAACCTGTGCTTCATCCTTGGAGACCTTACTATCTAGTCGGAAAACCACCTCTAACTCGTATTTACACGGAGTAGTGCACAACACGAACAGCCTCGGGTTCAGCCTCTTTCTCGAGAAACCCACTCATGAAGCCGGTGAGGACCTTGGCCTCCTGTTCTCTCCGATCGTAGACCTCTTACTAACCTATTGCCGTGCCCTCCCTTGATAAGACAACGCTGTCGTTAGTTTTAGCATCACAGGTGGCCTTAATGTGATGCACTGTTAGTTAATAATTCCCCCTTCGAGTCAAAATCCTTACTATCACACACAGCAAAGCACTCCTCCACAGATACCCCCAGAAGGTTATATTGCATGCACTTCTCCCCATCTGACGTCCTTGCCCTAACTGGAAAAGAGTGACGAACACCCATCCCGACAGTGTCAACTTTAATTAACCCCTTAAGTGCCAGGCTATGCAAAACGGATGAGCATACTCGTCCTTGGCACTTAAGCTATCCTCCAAACACCCTTAAAAACAAATGGTTCACCAATAGCCCACACACCATCCTATAGCCATACAGACTGAGGGGCGGGGGAGGGACTGGTGCATCTGGACAGGGGCGTTTCGATCTTTTGTTTTTTCAAGAGCTCATGACAAGACTAATTGTTTCAGTCAAAGAAGGTCTAAGATTTGAGCGAAGACCTCACGTTACACCGACCAGGAACATTTCAGTCTTCCATGGGATAAGCTCGCTGGATACCTACCAAATTAAATATGCAGCCAGCATCTTCTGCCACGGATCAGCTTGGAGTTTTACACAGAAATTAACAAACGGGCCATCGGAATAGATTGATTTCTGTGGTGATCCCTGAAATGACAAAATGTGATCTTACTCCTCAGGAAAAAAAGGCATGCGAAAGCCACACCTCCCTGTCACTCTTTGGTGATATTTGCACCGATTGGAGGATGCTAAACAAGTGACCAATAATCCTCAAAGGGGTGAAATCACACACAGCGCACATGCTTTCTCAGGGTTGATATAGCACCGTGCATCAGAGAATTACAATTACGAAACATACCCGGATGCTGCCACAACCAAACCAATGAAACGCGCCACACTGTGGCTTCCGGGCCTTAAAGGATCTTGTCTTGGAAGCACAGTACCACTCTTATTACCTGATCCACAGAAGCGGTTTATGAAGATGCAATCCCGTAGGAAAACGCTCTGTGAATCAGGCCCTCAGTAAGGTCAAGAATACAGAGCAACGTGAAAAGGGTACGGCTGACCCTCAGTGTCTGTGCGTGACTCATAAGGCGATTGCCTTATTAATCGCCTTAAAAAACATTATTACTCATCACCCACAAGAGACCATCTCCTACTTTCCTGCAGCTACCTGTTGGAGTCAGTATCATGTTCCTGGCCTGCTTGCATGAATTAGGCGTCCACACATACGCAAGGGGCAAGTGGACGCTATACCGTTCTGCAGATTCCCGCACTCTACCAACAACCTCCCGCTCGCACCCCTGACCTCCAAACACATGGCTAGAGGAGGCCAACGCCTCTCAGTGCACCTCACTCGCCTGCTCTTCTTCAGAAAAGCCCCAAAGACTCGGCTGTTCCCCCAACTCATTCCTCAGATTTAAGCAGGCAGCATGCTGTACCCCCAACACTGAACGTGCCGAAAGACGCGTGTAGCGTGCACACTAAAACCCCTTAACATAAAATAGCATAACATCATCAGTCAACGTGCTTTAGAGGATTCAGCTGATTGTTATTGATAGGCTGCAGACAATTCAGCGGGTTTAGTGGCAAAAAAACAGATCTTAAGGCAGTGTGCAAAGTCGCTTGTCATTGGACAACAATCACGGCACTGCTGTCTCACAGGCCATCATTTAAATGGCCGCCTGTCCTGAGAGTCGCCTTCTTCTGCACCTGGCTTTTTCAGTCTATGACAGTTTGCCTGCTAGAACATTTGTTTTTTCCCAGTATAAGGATGGAATTTCAAGTATTACCTTATAGTGTGATATTGGCTTAAAAACAAAAAGTAGAAAGGTAACCCTCATGACATGGATCCTGCTATGATAGTGTCCAGCCAGTGAAGTCTAGTAACTAAGTCTGGGAACTGGAATAGTGGAGAGTCTGAGATCTTGTCCCAGGTACTCCACTTGGACTGGTTGTAGGATTGTGGACTAGTCGCTGTATAACTCCCCACCTCTTTTCCCTTGGATGTCAACTCTGGGCGCAAACTATATTTGCACAATGGCCCAGTTGCATAAAACTAGGCGTTCTTTCAGATTCCTTGTGTGCACTTGAGTTACTCGTATAGATGTTTTGAAACTGCACGCATATTCTCAACCGCAAACACTTTCAGAAAAATGTGCGAGGGGAAACGCAGAAGGATGATCCTCCGCAGCTGAGATCGGGTGGTGAGACGGCATTCTCGCTAGCTTTCCGCAGCTCCGAGGGCCTTCATCCAAGATGTCTTCATTTCTTCTTTTCTTGGCCAAAAAAAGCGTTTTGTTTTGATGACTTGCATAGCAATGCCTCGGTCCAAAGTAATTAAAACTGGGTGAAATTCCAAATTAAAAAGCCTCTGAAATAAGAGTTTCCAGCGGCACAGAATACTAATTGATCCGCTGGCCTTTTGGAGCTGCATGCAAATACGGTATGCTGGTCAATTATGCAAGAATCACTGCTTGGGCTACATATTTCAGCCATCCCTACAAATAATACATTCATTACAGCAGATCTCAAACCTAGGTAAAGCACGCCTGTGCATATGCCTGACAGTCTTTTGGTACATCGTAGGCCTTGGGGATGAGTGCACCCACATTTCAAACTTCACGAGCCATCCTTTTGTCATTTGTTCACCCCCATTTAACAGTACTTTGTGTGAACTATTAGTGGTGCTCTTATGTCCTTTGTTTCTGTAATACTGAGCCCAGTAGTGACTCACCACCTCAAAAAACAGCGGCAATCTCTTCTGCGTTTGCAGCTCTTCGCCTTAACTTCTGCCATAAGTATGCCTGTGGCCTAGCCAAGAGCCCAATTCCCTTTCTGATGAGAGCAGCTATCATGCTAACAGAAAGCTGGGGATCCCCATCTGCCAGTGTTATAACTTGATAACGCAAAATGATCTACCAGTGACCTATTTTAAAAATGTCTTGCTCCCTTAAGTGGATACTATAAGGTAGGCTATCTTGGCCAGATATCCCGTAAGACATATCTGACATGAAACACTAAAACAAGCACACAAAATAACAAAAAATACTCAATCGATAATACGAACTATTTAAGAAATTACAAAATGTAGCTGGATTTTAATTACACATTCTAGTCATCGCAAAGTTGTATCAACAACAATTATAACAGTACATAATATAATACCAAGGAACAGTACCCGGGACAGATAGACTTTGAAGTAGAAAGGGAAGAGGTAGGAGACCCAAAGAGGGTGGTTGACATTTCATCTTCATCAAGTTTGCCTTGACAAAATATTAGTTCCATAAATAGGAAACAAAGTTCAAGGAAGAAAAAAATCCAATTTTTTTTTAATCAAATAGAGGTGAAGATACACATATATTAATTTCCTTGTTCTTCAATAAATCTCAAACATGGATTGCCTGTATATTTCCTTTCTGTTTACCTTCCATCATTTAGGGTTTGTTAGTATATACAAAGAAAATATTTTTATTTTTATTTTATAAAGTTCATTTTTGAAAGAGGGTCTGCCAACGTGTGAGTGGCATATATGTAGCCACTGGATGTTATTTAGGGATCTTGTTAGTCAATCAAGGACCCCAAATTCAGGATGTTTCGGCAGTCCATTATGGAAATCTGTCTGCCTTCTTCAGAGCATGTTCATAGGCCCCTAAGTAGAGTCAGTTTGGATACTCCAGGTATAGGCTACCATCCTGTTTGCCTTACTGCCACAGTGGAGCCGACACAATGATCCTGCGGTTTCTTGCCAATATGGTGGCAGTTAATGTATTCTGCACTTGTATTTGTACAGTGTGCACCCCTCAATTCTTGGGGGTGGGCGGAAATCTTTTAATCCTCACTGGGGGCCGGTAAAATCCCTGCCGTTATGGATGCAGTCACTTTTTCCATGCTTTCCCGCAAGAGTCACGATCGCATATACGATGCACAAAACTGAATTTGTAAATTGAGTCTGTATCTTAGCATGTTGGGGATAACCGCTATCATGCACCTGTAAAGAATTGTGTCTATTCGTTGTTGTGCCACCAATCGTCTAATTTAGTGTGATTCCTAATAGCAGGGCCGGATTTAGCCATAGAAGCGACCGGGGCGAGTCAAAAAAATGTGGCACACCCAGCGCTCCCGACCGGGGTCACTGCTGCGGGGGGGAGGGCTGCCGAATATTTTGTTGCTGTATTGAATTGCTTAACTTCCCACTCCCATGCAGCAGTGGGGAGTTAAGCACTTCAATATCGCGTGGCTGTCAAACCAGCATGGGTCCCATGCTGGTTTGACAGCCACCATGTATTGTTAAAAAAAAAAACAAAAGGCACCCCACATGCCAATTCAGGGGAGCACTTGAAAAAATCCCTCAAGCTGGCATGGCAAGCAGGCTAATGTAGCATCCTAGGCGGCCCTGCCCTGAGGCCGGCCCTGCCCACGTGACAGGAAGGTGGAGGAGCACTCGTAAAGTTGATTGGGCCGCACTCTGGCTACAGACTTTTCACAACAGATGATTGGTTGTCCACTTCCCCTTTGTCTTCCCCTCTCCAGCGTGATTAACTCTGTAACCCTGAAACCTAAACTGCGCCTCCTTGGCCTAATCTGGGAGCAGGGTTTCGTGGGCACGATGTCAGTGTCAGCATATTGAGGAAGATAGTGCTGTGTTGATTGAACCACCTGGATTTGTGGTAGGTTTGGAAGCTGCAGGAATGTATTTGTATGCTCTATTAATTGAAAGGAAAGCTGAGCTCTTCGATCAGAAACGCTGGACGCAAGGACGACACCAGAGAGCAGAGCAATCCCTTTGCAGAGTACTCCACAATGAATGGTAGTCATAAGTGAGTCGGATGGTCACCAGGCGCTGGAGGGGTAAGATATCAATGGGGACATGGACAGGCGACGACACAGACCAACAGCACATTTAATTCATTAATTTACCTTTTTATCTGTAATACATTGCTCACATGTTCTTCCTTGGATGGGAAAGTGAGGGGAAAAGATGATGATACCGTAGGTCTCAAGGTGCTGGATAGGAACCCGGGATGGAGGGGCCGCAATAGGGATGCTGGGTCCTTGACCGTGTGTGAGATGGGGGGGCTAGAGAATGGGTGCCCTCTCAGCTCAGGGTAGTGGTAAAGAATGATAAAGAAGAAGTGGCGGTAAGAGGGGGTGATGGAAGGGGTTGAGTTGGATAGGAGGGTGGTCAGAGTATCTGTGACTTTGGGCAATTTTAGAGGAGAATTTACAGATGAATGTATATTTATTTGCTGAAAGAGGAGGTGTTGGCTTGATCAGGAGTGAGCCTGGCCTAGCACGGGGAGAGTTTACTGAGACGGGTGCGTGCAGAGGGCATGAGACCAGTCTAGCAAGAGGCGTGCCAGAGTTTCAGAAGCTGCCACCCTTCACATGGTAGTAGTACTTTACTGCCTTTGTCAACCTTGTAAAAGGGATGGACCTGCAGAACAAAGGCAGCAAATTTGCAAAGGCATTTCATACGCTCAAGTGGGCTCAAGATAACCTATGTGGCGCGCAATAGGAAACGCCCATAGAAGTAGATGGGGAATGGCACATGTCGATCCAAGGTGCAGTGTCAATATCATAGGAGGTCAATGCAATAGGATAAGTTCATAGTCCCATTTCACTGCCAAGTAATGGAAATAACGTGTGGCGTCACATTAGACGTGGAGAGGCGCACATGAGAGAAGGCGTGCAAAACAGGGGGCAGGGGTGACGAGAATATCTTACTGTGCTGCCTTTTGAAAGCTGTAAATATAATATGACGCATGAAGAGACGTATTTGAGGTTGAGAATGTATTTGGAGAATGCTTCATCCACAGTACCTCCCACCCAGAGAGGGAGTACATGGTTATACGCTGATAGGCAAGGCATTGAAAAGTATTGTCAATACAGCACCCTTTTAGTATGGGCTATTAGGTGGCGCGTAAGTGCATCCTATAAGCCAAAGCAATTGCATTTGAGTACAGGTAGGAAGGAGATGACATGTGGGGAGGCGCACAAAGCTTGTGGGTGGTGTTTGGTCATTTACCCACCCATTCACTTCCCATGGCCGTGCTAATCCCTATGACCTAACCCCTCCGCTTCTCTCCCCTCCATGCCCATAACACCCTTGCATCTCTTTGAGCTTGCTCTATAAAGTAGTCAAATCAAGCTTTACTATGCCAGTATTTTTCTAAGCAGAGTTCTGAGAGTTAATGGGTTCATTGCAACTGTAAATGGCTACCAGTATAATAAAAAAAAGTCTTAACCAAGTGTGGCTTCAGCCACTTGATTCATATCTGTCCCTTGCATTGGAGTCCTTCTAAAAACCAACATTGGCAAAGCCACCAGTTTCGGCTTCAGCTATTAGGTAGACTTTTGCCAGGTACTGGAATCATATTCCCAGGTAATTACTCAATTTTTCACCTGTTGCTTTCTTATGGCCAGGTAGCACCATTATATCAGTGCCTTGCAAATGCCTACCGAAAAGCCCAACGCGTTGGCTTTGCCAATGCTTGTTTTAGTAGCATGCAAAGCTTCCTGTCCTGAACCATTCTTTGCTGGGCGACCCTTGGATGTGTGCAGTGCCGCGCCTCTGCACGAAGCCACGAGCAGAAGGCCCAGGCAGTTTCCAGGCTTCCCATTGCCTGAGTGCAGCAGGTGTGTTGTTTCCACCGAGAAGCAAGTGGTGTTAGGTTACAAACAACCCCTTGCCCCAGGGACGAGCCAGGCACTTACTCTGCGGCGCCAGGTGCCAGCTGAGCCCGCAGTTGGTACGGCCCAGTCAATGCATTGTTGGGCTCCCAACGCCCCCAAGGAGAGGCCCGCGCGCGCCAGCAGCGGCAAGAAAGGTTCAAAAACCGAGATCACACGGGAGACATAAAATGCAACTCTCCGAAGAGTAAAAGCTTTGAGAAATAAAGAAAAATGCCCTCATAAAAAAAGCTAAGATTTCAGGTAGGGGCCCTGCGCGAAAGCGTGACTGGAAAATAATCTTTGGTGTCCCTTTTCTCTGAGTAGTTCCAGCTTTCCTGCCTCAAAAGCAGTGATTCATGGGGGAGCAGCTCCTTGTGAAGATGTGCAGATAAACAGCCGTGGCATGCGTCCAAAGGCATTCATGGCTGCTGGCAATCTATTTCCTTTAACATAATTATATCCTAGTGGAGGGATAAATCTTGGCAAAGATAAAAAACACTTCGGCGTAGGGTGAACCAAAAAAAACGTATACCAGCCTTCTGCATTGTGATGCGATGGCGCTGTGTACTTCCGAGTCTCCCACTAATTGAGAAGACTTAAATCAATGCAGGAGGCTCGCGGCCTGCAGACTTCCTGCAGGAGACAGCCCGGCGTGTGGGTGGAGGAGCGTCGCTGTAGGGAGCGTGTGTGTGTTCCAGAGCAGTTTTAGCGACTATTCCCCTTAGCAGGGCATCCCATTGCCACGTCTGCCCCTCCTCCCGTCCGGCCTGGCCTGCTCAGGCCGGCCGACCCCCCCAGTACCGGCCTGCATCAGCAAGTGATTCGAAAAAAACCTGAAATAACACGCCAGACAATTTTTGTAAAGGTTGGAAGTGTTAATGCCACAGCAGCTTTATTTGTATAAAGTCTTGCCGTTATCTTACAGGTGATCCGTAATTCACCACACCACAGGTTCTTCTACGCTGTGTGAGGCTACCTAGGTATACATTACTTCTCCCCCCACCCCCCACCGTCCGTGTCCGGTGGACGCCTTGGGTTGAGCCCGGCCCTTGCTACCAACTTCTCTCTATCCATGGCCATTTGATATGTTGCCTTGTATCCCACTTCTTGACATTTTCCCCCCTTTGCTCTAAGGTACCCGTTACTAACCCGCCCCCCCCCCGACACTCTTCACTGTGTCCTATGTCTAGTTCTAGCTAAAACAGACAGCCACTCGGTGCCTCACTATTACATAGGTTCCTATACAGACACCACTTTTCAGTGCCCCAACACATCACTTAACCCACATCACATATTCATTATTTGCCGACACCACCTTCCGGTGCCGACTAACACGTTTCTACCTGCCTGTACAGTCATCGCTTAGCAATGTCCATCTAGCCCTAGCGCACCTTTCTACTCTACTCTGGCATCCCGTCGCCAATGGTGCCGCTTTTACTCTAAACCTCAACCCTCTTGCTCCCCCCAACTTCCCTTGAAGACCTTTGTTGTGAGTTAGTGTTTTATTCTGTTGCCCCCCCCTGCAATTTTGGGTTGGAAATGGCTTCCAAGTCCCCTAAATCCCTCCCCTTTTCCCCCAGGGCCTCCCCTGAGTCTAGTACTCTTGGGGTTCCGTAAGATCTAATCTGTTGGCTGAGCATTCCCCTATGGGCCTGCCAGTGCTTTCTAAAGGGATCGACCTGTGACTCCAAGACTCTCTGCTGGCTGCCGGCGGCAGAGAGTTCCCCCCAGCCTGCGCAGGTCGCTCCCTTTCCAGCGCCTCTATTCGCTGCTCGTCCTCCGGTCCTCCACCGCTTGGTTGGTGGGGAGGAAGGAAAAAAAAATGAAAAAAGGGGGGTGGGTGGTAGAGAAGTCCCCCCTGAAACTCATATGGTCCGCGGTACCCCCCCCCCGCGGGCCCTTGTGTGCAACGTAGTTTCCATGCGTACGGCAAGCCTGATGCCTTGTATTAACCCCCCGCTTCTCCTCTCTGGAGCTCCGCTCCTCCCCCTCACCGCTCCTGCCAGCATGCCCGTTTCTCCCCCTGGCAATAGCAACACCACGCCACCCTTACCAAAGCCGTGCGCAATTGATTGTCTTGTGGCTTCAAACCATGCTTACCCCTCCTAGTAGTAGCCAGGGCATTTGTGCACGTGTAGAGATGCATCGGCCGGAACCTTCGCCCGCCCAGTGACCTCTTCTGCCCAAATGCGCAACGTAATTCCGCCCCATGGAAGGCGAATTTGCACCTATGGATTTGCGAAATGTAGGGACCCCATTCGGGGTCTCTAGGCACCATAATGACACCAGCTGGTGCATGCGAAGCCAGATGAAAGGGGAACCCTCTAGGTAATGGGGCTTTCCCACCTAAAAAATAAAATTGCACTGCATCGCAGTTCGACCCAGGTGTGTTAAATGCACTCAATCGAATGAACTGACCTCACAATCTGTGACTCTATAATAACGCGTAACATATCCGTTAGATCCCTAGAGCAGCCTGGTGCCCTCCACTCGCAGACTAAGCATCTCCAACAAGATTGCTAACCCCTTTGTATTTCTGCCACACAAACGCTTAGGCAATTGCAACACATCTCCCAGGCCACTGTGCGGCTTCCCGCCATAGAAAACCCACTTATGCATTTGAATATGGGCCTCATTACACGGTAGGCGGTAAGGGTTTACCGGTACCGGTAAGGGCACCGGTACTGGTAAACCCTTACCGCTTTACTATGAGTTCCCTTTGCAGGACCCGACCTTAATGGCTGGTTTTACCAGCCGTTAAAGTAGGGTGCCGCAAAGGGACCTTGGTGCTAATTACGGTACTGCAATTTGCGGTACCGTAATTAGCGCCTTACCCATTCCCATTATGCCCTATGGGGGACAAAAATGGGAACGGGGAAGTGCCTTGGTGAATGGGGAATTACCGCTCCCGCTCACCTTGGAGTAGGGCGGTAATTACGCCATCCACCAAGGCGGACACGGTAAAATACCGGCGGCAACCATGGTGCTAATAGCGCCATGGTTTCCGCCTACCGTGTAATGAGGCCCATGTGTTCTCCCTAGTCGAGCTTGGTTCTTTTGGGTTGTAAAATCGCCGGAAAGGCCTATGCTTTGATTTTTAAAACGCCCTGCTCGAATGCCTCTAATGCCTTGGTAAATTAGTTACCCGGCTCCACTGTCCATAGATCAGCCAGGTGCTGCCTTGCGACTATCTCCTAATGCTTGCGCCGTCCACCGTTTGAGTTTCCCCAGGCTTCCCTGCGGAAGCGCGCTCCCGTCGTTCCCAGTTCGCGTGTCTCCTCCTGAAACACCAGACTGCCCTGCCAGTAACAAGCCCTACCCCAGTGCTTTAAGTGGGGTAAGAAATTGAGGGGGGGCCCTCGTTTGGAGGCGTGGCCTCCATTGTGGACGTGGCCTAAAAGTGCACAAATCATAGTAAGATGCGCAAACAAATATATAAATGTATTTGAGCATTTATATATTTGTTTGCGTACTACTATGGTTTGTGTATTTTTCAAGCCTTCTTTTATATTCATAGCAATGTTACATATTTCTATGTTTATAAAAGGTGGCTTGAAAGTGCACACACCATAGTAAGTTATGCACACTTGTGTGCTTACCTTACTATGGTTTGTGTACTATTCAAGCTGCCTTTTATAAACATAGACATTTGTAACATATGTCTATGTTTATAAAAGACGTCTTGAAACGTAGGCATCTTTTATAAAGCGTTGAGGACGGACAAAACCCAAGGTGGCTTTGTCCGTCGACAAAGCTTTATAAAAGTTGCTTTGAATTGTGTACGATTCAAGCCATCTGTTATAAACATAGAAATATTTCTACGTGTATAAAAGATGGCTTAAACGTACACAGTTGAAGGCATCTTTTATAAAGCCTTGCCAAAGGAGAAAGGCGCCTCGAGCTCAGTGATCTCTGCTCAGAGCACTGACCCCGAGGCGTCTTTCACTCTCTGCGAACCCGCGGGCTCCGTGATCTAATCTACATATTAGATCATGGAGCCCGCAGGTTCGCTGAGGGTCAGTGACCTGGCGAGGGGAACTAAGGGACTGTAGCTTCCTCTGATGGCCCCTCAGATGAGGGGTCATCAGAGAAAGTTACAGAGACTGACGGAAGTGCCAGCCAGTCACAGCGACGCTGTGGCTGGCTGGCACTTCTGTCAGCTTGCCTGACGTTTAACTGGCGGGCGCATCTCTCGTTGCGGCTGCGGCCGCGGCGGGATAATGCGTCCTGCCATGGCGTGGTGGGGCTGGGGGCCCCGGCAGGGCCCCGGCTCAGCCTCACTTTTTGGAGACTGCCGGGGCCCGGCCCCGGCAGGCCCCGGCCCACTTAAAGCACTGCCCTACCCTTATCTTGAGTTAACAAATCCTTCCCTCAAATATTCACCTCATGTTCATCTTACAAACGAACCACAACGCTCGTTCGCTGGAACCGAAATCCACAATTAGCTGATCCTTTGTGCACCGTAAACCCCTTCCTCACAGAGCGGTTCCCCGACACTTGCAAGCATGAACATGGTGCAAATTGTGGTTTTAACCCCCGGTCTCTGATTACCGTTGCTCTCCTTGCACATGAGCTCGGTGTGCTTTTATATACAGGCATCCCTTAACATCCCCTTCATCCCTAGCCACTCCCATGACCAGAATGCCTCGAGGCCGCACCCAGCACGCCAATGTCTGCAACCCCACCACCCCCCTACCAAGCAAGGATGCACCTGGTTCTAAGAAAGAGCCATTTCCCCAAACCTAGTCCGAATTGCCTCCGTTTTGCAAACCACGACGGGCCCCCAGCCACTGGGAAATCCGTTCCGAAAACCAAAATGGGTTCCCTTGGGCGGGGGCAGGCTCTCGCCACAACACCCCTTTTGCCCGTCTGTAGCACCGAACGATTTGCCCCTTAGGAAGTGCGATTTTGGTTTGCGCTGCTCCCGCCGGCTCCCTTCAATGCCTTATTTCATACACATTGCCACAGTTGTGTATAGGCGCATTGTAAGTGCCAAAACATATTAGATCTGTCATCAATTGCCATGTTGCGCCCTCTCTAACCGCACCAAACTTTGCTTGCCTTAGCGACTGCCTGCATGGACATCCCCACCTCACCCTAACTTGCCGCCATAATCCACGCGGTTCGTTCCTACCCTACACCCCCCTTCCCCTCACTTTTCTTTGGGCCCGCATGGATCCCCCAACAAATTGCCTCCCCAAGGATGTGCGACCCCAAATCTGCGACGCCCCCGCAAGCTTCATTACCCTATTTCCCATCTAGGACCGTAACACATGTTATGCAACCAGTGTGCACAGGCGCATCATAAATGCCGTAACCTATCCTACCACTCATAACGTCATCATGCTGCGCCCTCTCCCCTCCCCCGCCGAACCTTTAATGGACAGTAATTAGTTACACGGAAAGGTCTGTTCTGCACCTCTCAAATGTGGTTACGACCACCACACCCCCCACAACACGGGCCACAAAGTTTTAAATGCCATGTGACTACGCGGGAGCCCTCCCTGTGCACCCTTATAGGCCATGCCCATTCTCAATATGCATACGGCCCGAACGGCAGGTGTATATCCCAAGAGTTTCTGGCTGGGGGCACCTGCCTGCTCCTGTTCCACCCGAGCCACCATGCCCCCCCATCCCCTCGCCGCCATTGTCCACGTGGTACCGTCAACATGGCGCGCCACTACCCACCCATCATACTACCATCACCACACCCAACTTATTCAAACCCAGCATCCAGCCCCCAAAATTCACTGCACCTATACGTTGAACATGGCGCTGTGGCCGCCCTAAAATGCTAAACATTTTCCCCCTTACGCAAGCCCTTGCCGCCCAATAGTGCAATGCACATGGCGCACCATGGCCATCATTTCGAGACAATATTTCAATAATTTGACATACGCGGTTCTCAGGCCCCCAGAGTTTCACAAGCAAGCCATTTCCACATAAGCATGGTTAATCAGCTTGAGCTGGCCATTTGACCAGCGACAGGCACCCCCCCAACGCCCACCCCCCTTGTGCAACGGTGCACCCTCCACGCTGCACAAAACCAAGCTACGGCCAGGGGCGTTGCTAGGGGGGGGCTATAGCCCCTGATCTTTTGGTTGTAGCCCCGGATAGAATCTCAGGAGCTACAGCCAAAAGACTAGCTAGCCCCCAGTCCAAACAGTTCCGACATCAGCTTAGCCCCGGGTCTTTTCCAGACCTAGCAACTCTCCTGGCTACGGCACAGAGGCCGCATGCCGCTCCGCATTCGATGCCACATGGCACAGCTGGCCAGGATCTGCCCTTAATCCCAGCCGCAGCGTCCCTGTGCCCTACCACCACCCCAAGCTTCATTTTTCAACGTAAATAAATGCAATGTGGCTTTAATTAAACCGCCCGTATCGAGGCGGCCATCCCATTCGATAAGTGCATACTGCGTATAAATGAAATGAACTGAACATGGCGCAGCAGCCATCATGAGAAAACATGCATTAGTAAACAAGCCGAACATTGCAAACGTGGTGCGGCGGCCATTGAATTGGAAGACACCTGTCACCTCTACTTCGCTTTAACTAGATGTGGCACGATTCCCCCAAGCTTCATTTTCCAACGTAAATGAATGCAAACGTGGCTGTAATTAAACCGCACATGTCGAGGCGGCCATCGACTTCGATAAGTGCATACTGCGTATAAATTAAATGAACAGAACGTGGCGCGGCAGCCCTCATGAGGAAAACATGCAATAGTAAACAAGCCGAACGTTGCAAACGTGGCGAGGCGGCCACTGAATAGGAAACACATGTCGCCTCCACTTTGCTTTAACTCAACGTGACGCGATTCCCCCCTCCAAGAAAACGTGCTTTTTGGCTTACTGCACAAAAACCCAGACTCATTTAAAAGTGGAAAAGGTCGCTTTAATGTGACAGGCCAAAGCTCACCATTCAAAATGCTTACCTGGCTCCAATGGCCTAACAAACTAAATAAATATTTCAACAAACAATTAAATAATTAAACATTCTCCTTTTTCATTTTCATTTTCCCAACAATTAAATAAATAACTCAGCTATCTCCTCCCTACTTACCCCTTGGAGCCTACCGTCACCTTGCCCTTTTCCCAGGCGTCCCGCTTTCTCCCAGGGGCCATGCCCCTCCAGGCTCAATACCTGTTCCCCCGGGGTGACCTGCTTGTGCAAACAGCGCCACCCCATCCTTTCCCGTGTCATTCCCCATTGTGCTTCCCTCCCCTCACATCAAAAGGGGCCATGCCCCCGGCACCAGAAAAACCCTCCCCTGAGGAGTTCTTTCTGCCCCACTCCCCCTCCCCTCCTCTTTCCTACCTCCAACTTCTTACCCAGTCTCCCAGCCAGGAACTCAGGTCCGCCAGGTAATGATTATTCCCAGACATGGACAAGTGTACTCCGTCCTCTCTAAAAATAAGGAGCCCTTCATACGTTATTTCTTTGTGGTCCATCACTTGTACCGCCACCGAGGCACAAAACTTAACCATTTCTCTGTTTATCCCTTTCCTAGTCCTCTCTATTGCTCCCTCATTTCTCGCCCCCCTCCACACTCTCCGCAGCAACAACTTGGTCCAAACCACCTTTGCTTGAGGCCACATTTCCCTCATCCAAACTAAATCCCTCTTCATTTTCCTTCGCAGAGAGACCCCCGTATCCTTCACCAGGTCATTCTCTCCCGCGTGAATAATCATCACCTCTGGAACCCCATAGCGTTCCCTCATCCCTGCTAATATAGGAAGCAGCTGATCCCAGCGCAGACCCCCCAAACCGTGCCATCTCACCACCACCTCCTTATAGCTGCATCCCAGCTGCCTCCCAAACACCCTTTTCTCTGCATCTTTCCCAGCCCACTTAACAATTGAATGGCCAACAATCCACACTTGCGCCAACTCCCCTTCCTTTCGTGCAGCATCTGAAAAAGAAATTAAAAATCACTGACAAGTCAAAAACATTACAATAAAAGCAGTTGTCCCAAAATCCTTTCCCTCCTTTCTTCAAACATTCCCCTTATCAAAATCCCTGACGTACCCCTTGTATTTCCCAGACCTCCAACGCCCCAAGCTTTTCACTTTGTCTTCGTAAAATCCCAACCTACTGCCTTCAGATGCTGCGCCCATCCTAAAAGAATGAGTCCCCCAAAATCCTCTGCCTTTTCACCCACTGCCTCCAACGCCTTCCTCAATACCCCCAGCACATGTGCCGCTGCCACCGGCGATCCATCCTTATGCTGAAACACCAAGCCTGTCCTACCCCCACAACGCTCCTTCCACACCATTCCTACCTGTACTGGACATAAATCCTTACTCCCCCTACCCAGTAGAACCCAAGAACCCCTCCCCTTCTGGTCAGTCTTGGATCTTCTGATCTTGATGTCCAGACCTTCTTCTGTAATTCGAACATCTTCCCATTGCAGTCCTCCTACCCCACCTTTTCCCCCTACCAACTCAGAAACCCTGAAAGCCCCAAAAAATAACCAAGTAAAACAAGTCACAAACAATTCCCCTTCCCATACCGACCAGCAAACTCCCCCCACCACCTCGATCAGCCTCTGCAACAATTCCGCCGATATCGGCCTCCTCTTATCCTTGTCCCTCTTACTCTCCCTTGCCCATTCTTCCAACATCCTATTTGCCATTTCCCCCCCCACTTGGTTGAAAACCCCAAAACCATTTCCATAAAAAGCAATCCCTGCTAACTTCCCCGCAATCGTTGCCTTTGACCACCCCCTGTCCATACACCTCAGTAGAAAATTCATAACATCATCTCTCCTCCTCTCTTCCGCGTTCCATCTACCCTTCCAACTACAAGCTCCCCCTCTAATAAAATCCTCCCAGGCCCTCCTATATGCCTCCTTAGATGCCGCGGCCAATGAACCCTCCACCAGAGCAAGCGCTCTCAGCTTCCTATCTTCCACAGCTCCTCCGGAACCTGTTGCCCCTCCTGCTCTGCATCTGGAGCCAATCCACGGAATTTCTGCCATTGAAAACGAGATAATTCATCAGCGATGCCATTATCCTTCCCCGGCACATGTGTTGCCTTAAACACCACATTCCATTCCATGCAGCGCAGAACAAATTCTCTCATCAGTCTCAACACCCTCTGATCCTTAGCTGACTGCCTGTTCACCACATGAACTACGCATTCATTGTCAACATTAAAATTCACCTTCTTGTTTTGAAAATCTTTCCCCCACAACTGCAATGCAACTAGTAGTGGAAAAAATTCAAGAAATGCTATACTCCTTCCTTCCTTCAACCACCGCAATGGCCATTTCTCCGCACACCACTTTCCTCCCCAGAAAACTCCGAAACCTCACGCTCCTGCTGCATCAGAAAATATCTGTACTTCCCAAGTCACCGGGTCTCCCTGCAACCACATTGACACTCCGTTGAAACTCTCCAAAAAGCGCAGCCAAATTCTGCAATCCTCCCTCACTGTCCCTGACACTCTTATCCGATGATGTGGGCACTTCGCTCCCGCCATAGCCCTCGCCATGTTCCTGCAAAATGTTCGCCCTGGGGCCACCACCTTGCATGCAAAATTCATATGCCCCACCAAACTCTGCATTTCAACCAGCATCATTTTCTTGGCCGCCACCGCTTTTTCCAACAAAACCACCAATTTGCTCACCTTGTCGTGCGGCAAGCGTGAGGTCATGGCCACTGAATCCAGCTCAATTCCTAGAAATGTCAATACCACTGCCGGCCCCTCTCTTTTGTCTTCCGCTAAGGGCACCCCCAGCTCCTCCATCAGCTCCTGAAACGACTGTAGCATCTTTTTACAATCCTCCACTCTTTCTGCCCCGCTAATGAAAAGAAAATCATCCAAATAGTGCAGCACACTCTCCCAACCCGAACTGAATGAGAAGACCCACTGTAAGAAAGAGCTGAACCGCTCAAACAAAGCACAGGAAATCGCGCACCCCATTGGCAAGGCTTTGTCTATGTATATGCCTTCCTCAAACTGCAAACCCAACAACCAATAATCCTCCGGGTGCACCGGCAATAACCTGAAAGCCGCCTTGATATCACACTTGGCCATGAAGGCCCCTCGCCCTTCCTTCCTTATCAGTTCCACCGCCTGGTCAACACTGGCATACACAACTCCACACTCTTCCGGGGCAATAAAATCATTAACTGACATACCCTCCGGCCATGACAAATGATGTATCAGTCTGAACTCCCCCGGAGCTTTCTTTGGCACCACCCCCAATGGGGATATGACTAAATCACCCGGCAGGTCATCAAATGGGCCCACTATCCTTCCTGCCGCTATTTCTTTGGTCAATTTATGTCTCACCATGTCAACATTTTCTCTTGCTGACTTCAAATTTTCAGCCCACCTGCGCACTCTTGGGCCCTGGTACCCTAATCTGAACCCCTGACAGAAACCCTCACTCAAGATCTTCGCCCCTTCTCTGTCCGGATAAAATTGCAACCATTTTTCGAGCACCCCTACTTTAATTGGAGTAAAAGCTTTTTCCCACAACCCCTCTACCTGCCCCACTCCCCTTGTCCCCCTGTTGGAAGCACTGCGTGAGAGGGTGTTTTCCACCACACTTGCTACACTTGTGCCTGAACCTACACAGGGTCCTTGCGCAGCCGTCCTTATTATACCCCCAGCACGCTGCTGATGACTGCCCCCTACCTCCTTCCCCCGCCCCATCATGGGCGGGGCGACCAAGAAAGGGCCGGAAAGGTACGGGCAGCCCGCTCGCCATGTGCAGCGTCCGGGCAGGCCTCGTTGGAGCCATCCACTGCTACCAGAGATCCATGTCTATCTCCCCCCAGACCACCTGACTGTCCTCCGCCAATCTCGCTCTGAATTCCTCATCATACCTTACCCATGCAAAACTCCCAAAACTCGTGAAAGCCTTCCTGATAACATCCATATATTTGAGCAGAGCCACGCAACACTCTGGAAATTTTTCACAATAAACACTGGCATAAATGATAAATGCCGACGTCCAATTCTCAATAGTCACCGGGACCCTTGGGCGCGACGCCAGTTCCCTTTCTTCTTCTTTAGACCCCTCTTTTGCTCTCACTTCCCTATGCAGCAATTTGAACACATCTACAAATTCCCCCTCCTGAATCTTCTCCCTTGTCGTTGCCATCAAGTGTGCCCCCAATGGTTTTGTTATCCCCATGTACGGCAATTTTTTCTCCTTTCCTTTCACTTCATTCTCTTTTTTATTTCCAGCTTGCACTTCAAGCACCAATGCTCCATCGCCTTGTCCGTTTGGACCTCCACTGAGCACATGCTCTTTTCAACCCCCAAGGCTCCAATGGCCTGCACACCATCTTCTTTCCTTACCCCAGGCAAATTCGTCCCTTCATTCCCCGTCACCCTCCTCGTGACCCCTCTCTGCCATGCAGATGACCATTCCCGTTCCTGCTCACCTCTTTGCACGCCTGCCGTCTGTGGTCTGGCGTCCACCCTGATGCTCCTCATCTCCTTTTTTAGAGGGCTCCTACTGCGGGGACAAAACATGTCAACAGACTCACCCAGCCAATAATTTCCCCGACCTCCTACCCCCCTATCCGCCTGCACCTGCCTTTCCATATCCCACCTCAAACTTCTTTTCTCCCCCCCCCTTTCCCTTGCCGATCTATAACCTTCTACCTCCCATTGCCCCACATATTCCTCCAATCCAACTTCATCATCCCTTATATACCACTGCTGATGCGAGCTCATGCTCGAGTTGAGACGATCTTCTTCTTGCGAGCCCGGGGCGTATGCCCCGTCACTCCTTTGACGTCTTCTCGGCGGGGCCGGGGGGACCCCTGCCTGGTCCTCTTCTCTCGGGCGAGGCTTTCCGTCCTCCACCCTGTAATCCTCATTGCTAGGGGCCGTGCTGCTCCCTCTAGGCTCTCCTTGTGCTGATCGAGGCAGGCCGTACTAAAACCCTCAACCTCACTCTGACCAGCAGGGGCTGCGCAGCGCCCTCCACCCTCCAATCTCCTACCCATGGGTGCCGTTCCGCGCCCCACTCTAACCTCCTCAATTGATGGGGACCTCTCCCGCCTTCTCCCTCCTGCACTCTTCTGCAAGTATTTACCTCCTCCTCCCCTCTGCCCTGCCCCCCTGCCACCACTGCCGCGAGAGCCCCATCTGCCGCTGCTCTACACTGCGGCCTCCCACCACTTATCTCCCCCTCCCCCGTGACCTCTCCACCAGTGACCTCCCCAACTGCCCCTTCCAATTGGGCCCTAGATGCCCTACTAATTATTTCCAAAGCCTCCCTAAGAGCCCTAGCATCAACCCTACCCTTATTGCTGGCTCCCTGGCCCACCATCGTGCACCAATAATCTGGTTGTGCACTAAAATATATATAATACCTCTTGAAAGTTCACTAGCTATCCTAACTCCCGAGCCAAATTCTACCCGTGGACCTGTACCAAATTGAAAACTAATAACTGAAACCTAGTTAACTAAGCACTTAAAAACCCCACAAACGTAATAAAATACCCAGCAGCTCTCCTCAAAAATTCCTATAAAAAATATGTATTTATTTATTTATTTTTTAAAATTACTCCCTAAATAATGCCCTAACCCTTAAACCCCCAGCCCAGGCAACTAACGTGCCCAGAGAAAAAGAAAGCCCCAAAAACCAGCAACCCAGCTAAACTGGGGCCGAGATGCGACTGTTTACACTGCCCCCTGGTGGCATATATGCCCCACCGCACCTAAATAGCAAAATTATATTGCGGCCCCTTTAAGAAACCCACACCGCCCCCTCTGACACGCGACGGCTACCGCGTACAGAAAATCCCTTCACCACACCGCGCACCACACGGGACACGTAGCTCCACGTATCAATACCCACCCTCCAAAACTAACGGACGCGCAGAAAAGAAACCAGCTAAACGTAAATCCGCCTTCTCCCCCGCCCTAAATCACTCCCAGATGTCTCGTCACAATGCCGTGACCAACGGAGAAACTCTTCACCCGACCCCGGATACGCAGGGAGTGACACCTGAAAACAGTAAGAGGGGGTACCTTATCTACGGTACCCCCGGCTATGCAATAAACAAGTCACACTTCAAAAATGTACTAACTAACTACTAATAACCTCCCCCAAAACCTAACTCTATCCCTCTCAACTAACGCTATCCTGCAAAACGAAGGCCCAGCTAACTCAGGGAAGGCTCGGGAGCAGGCGACAGGACTGATCGACAATCTTCAAGTCCTAACCGTCGCCTGGCTCCTGAACCTTCCCTGAGCCTCTTAAATACTCCGGGAGGCGCTCTGCCTCCCACGGCCACTCGCTGGCCGTGTGCAGCGCCAAAAACTCCCCGGGGGGAAACGCTTTGCGTTCCCCCTGGGGCCCCCCCTCTCTCTCTCACCTTACGCCCGCGCACCCTACCCTATCCCCTTCACGCCACTGCCAGATTCTCCCAGCACTCATTTACCTTCTTTCCCTTGCTGGAACGAAAATCTGCTTCTCCTGAACGCCCGAATCTCCCGGCCGAACTTCCGTGGTACGCCTGGAACACCGACCCGCCTGAAACTGACAGCAGCCCGAACTCCAAAGTCGCTCTCCTCTTAGATGAAATGAAAACCAAAATGCGTTCCCGGGCGGGGGCAGGTACCGAGGGAGAGGCATGTGCTATTGCAAGACTGTGCTTCTGCCCTGCATTTCTGAACCTTCTCTGGAAATGAAGCCATCTTCCCTTTGCTCAGCACTCATTTTTAGTTTTGCCCGCCACCTATAAGCCACAACTTTGTATTTGGTTTATTTATATTGCGCACCTGGCCCGGGGGCATCTGGACACATTTCTTGCAAAGGTTACAGGTAACATCCTCCAATTACAATTCCTGGAGGTACATGGTACATGGAGGAAGTGCATGGTATAAAAGGTACGTATATGCATAATTTACATAGGAATACACAGGATTTACATATAGTAAATAAAGGCTGTCAGCAAATGAAAGTCTTATCAATGAGGACGTTACATAAGTGTGACAGGAGTTTACAATATATGCAGTTGCGGCAGCTAGGTCTTGCTAAATGAGCCATGATTTGGCTTTCTTCTTAAATGCAGGGTAAAGGAGTTCAGTTCTAAGAGTGTTGGTGAGTGTGTTCCAAAGTTTAGAGGCAAGGACTGGGAAACTGGACCCCCCCTGCTTTCTGCCTGCTTTCTGTAGTTTAAATTTGGGTATAGCAAGTGAGCGGGCTTGGGTAGATCTGAGTGGTCGGATGGCAGTGTGTGCGGTGAAGCGGTTGGCCAGATACCTCGCCCTTGGCACTTAAGGGGTTAAGGTCCTCAATTTGCGTTTTTCGGTCAATGAGGGCTGTCTCAGTACCATGTCTGGGGTGGAAGCCTGATTGCTGGAGACCGAGGAGTCTGTTGGATTCGAGGTATTCCTGAATTTGTAAATAAGCCGCTCGGTCTATTGCATAAGAGTACAGACAGGGCCAGCCTTAGCGGCAGCAGCGCCCTGGACGAATTGGCACCCCTCCCTGTGCCCCCCTAGTCAACAGAGTGAGAGGCAGGGGGGCAGGATGTGCCACATTTGTCTTCCACCACCCCGCTCCAGCGTCTTGCATGGAGTTAATCACTGGTATAGGACGCTCATGCATGAGCGTATTCCAATGCAAACTGACTCGCTCCTGCATCGGAGCGGGAAGTGTAAATAGGGTGCTGATGGTCTATTGTTATTAAAGTGCCCCGCGGGCGCATACAATAACAAAAGGGCGCCTGCCGTGCCTTCTCCCACTACACCAGCTCGGGGGAGCCCTTGAAAGACTACCCAGAGCTGGCGTGGCAGGGAGCTAATGGCGCCCTCTGATGCATGGCGCCCCTGGCATTCACCCGGCCCGCCCTGCCCTAAGGCTGGCCCTGAGTACAGATAGGGAGAAATGGCATATGAGGAAAAACACAACGCTTGTAGGTGTTGTTTGGTTATTTGGCCACCCATTGACTGCCCATGGCCATTCCCACCCACTTCCTGCCCCTCGTAGCCCAAAACACATCCTCCTGGGATGTCTTTGAGGTAGGTTTATCAAGCTTTACCATCACATTTTGAGCTCTACTTGCCTGTCAGTGTTTTTTCAAAGCTGTCTTCTAAGAGTTAATTAGTTAATTGGAGATGTAAATGAAGTACTGCTGTAATAAAAATGTCTAAACCAGGCCTGCCTTCACCCACTTGAGTTATAAGCAGGCCTCATTACGAGTTTGGCGGTAAGTGGTATAATTGGTATTAACTCTGTCACTGCCAAATTTACCACTATGCCAAATTATGAAGTCGGTCCTGGAGTGGAGGATTTGGCAGTAATTCCGCCGCGGTATTGGCACCAAAAAAGCCCCATTGAGTCCAATACACTAAAAAATAATGGGGAATTACACTGCCACTTGTATTCCAGCGGTAATTCTGCCGGACCAAGTGGCGGTAACAGTAATTCAGTTGAGCGGTATTCTGGCAGATTTACCGCCAGGTACCGCCCAACTCGTAATGAGGACTGTGCCCTTCACTGAAGTTCTGTTAAAATCAAACTATGGCAAAGCCAACAGTTTGGTTTGTGTATAAGTATTAGACATTTGCCATGCACTGCTATTATATGCCCCAAGTACTCGCACCATTTGCAGCTGCCACCATCGATGGCCAGTTACTGCAACTACGGCAGTGCCTGGCAAAGCAAATGCCTTTCCCATGCCTACACAAAAGCGAACACTGTTGGCATTGCCAATGCTTATTCCTTTTAGTGACAAACCTGACACCTTCCCTGTAATTGGAACCGCACTGGAAGCAGGAGCGAGGGACCTGTGCTCTATCGATAATTTTATTTTAAAAGTGCATCTGAATTTTTGCTTTGTATTCATCATTTCTCTGTAAAACGCAGACCACACGTTCAGCAAAAGTCTACTCACTATTGCTGCCTCTCTTTAGGTCGGTGCAGATTGTAAAACAATGTTTTCAGGGGTACACATTGTCATAAAGAAGTCTGTCTCCGAAAAAAGGGCCTTGATGTTTGCACCCAGTCAAAAAAAGACATGAAGAGTGTGTGGAAAAATCAACCTATTTGAAGTGCTTGCAATGGAAACACAGAAGTGCAGGTACTCGCTATCCCAGAGTACCTGCTTACTGTTCAGAAGTGACAGCACTCCTCCATTAAACGTATTGGCTTCCATCGAGCTGAGAAGTGCTGGTACTATGACTTTCAAATAAAAGAAATGCAGGTACTCACGACCGGCATGTGCCTGTCCATTTAAAGCACTGCTGCTAAATTCCAGAAACGGGAGCTGTTGCAAAAATTGGCAAATTCGGATTTCTGGCATATAACCCTAGCCAAATGTTGTTGGGGGCCTAAGGAAGTAAGGAGATGTGTTTTGCCGCCTGTGTTTTCTTGGGCACGGCTTCAACATGCCCCAGCTCAACATGCAGTGAAGAAATTCCAGGCACAGCCCCTGGTGCAGCGAGCACCACTTCTCCAGCTATCTCTCCTTTCGGCGCTGCGCCCCACAGAATGCAGCTGAGTCCCACGATACATTTGGTCCAATTGTACACATAGCTCTTCCTTCTTACGCTTTCCTCATCACCTTATCTATCCCTCGCCCTCATCCCAAATATCTGCCCGACTTTGCTCCTCCCCACCACTACTGAATCTTCTATCATGCTCCTCCTTTGCCTCTCTGACAGGCAAACGCGCTTTGGCGCAATGAACTGTGGTAGTAGGCGCTATACAAATGCAAGATAACATAGCATACCATGTGCTGATTCTACCTCCAGGGTAACTCCCAACAGGTACGTTCCTGTGGAAAGGTGAGCATGTTGCTAATGACACCTGACGGATGCGGCCTTTGTTCTCCACAGGATTAGCAATAGGTCACTGCACTGCCCAACTGGCGCGCCATTCTCCCTGTCTTGACTCTTTGGAGACTACAGTTCTTTGAGCTTCCAGCAGAAAAGAGAGGATCTTTCACAGGGATATATGTTAGGGACGTATTGGATTCTGGAAGAAGTGTTGCACAAGATTCTTTGACGCCCCAAACCAAGTCTCCTTGGACGTGCTTCAGTTATACAGCACTGCTTCCAAGGCTTTAGGAAGAGTTTGAGTTGGTGCATGAGTAGGTTTTAAAATGTACCCAGTTGGCCATTCCTTTTTCTCCATAAAGGTCCAAGCCGAATGCCGCAGTCCTAATGCATAATGGACATTTCTGCCTCCATGACAAGGAAGGAGACACACTGACAAGGAAGGAGACACACTGTTATCATTTGTTCAATGGTCCTTCCCCTTCTGTAATGGATAGGCAGGCTGACACATGATGGCCTGGAGGGTTACCCACAGCTGTAGCTGTGGTTATGATTGAATGAAAACTTTCCAGCCATCACCTTTTGGTTTTGCGTCAGTCATTGCAAGTGAGACGAGTGTGCCAAAAGTTGGTTCTGAGCACTGATAACACCTATGAGGCCAAAACATGCCTGGGGTTGCTCGTGGTCTTGTGCAAAAGGGATGTGACCTAGCACTTCCAGCTGGACTTCGCTCCTTTTGAGGTGGGACCAACCCTGATATGCATATTGTCTTTCCCCTTCTGGGATGGCTTGGCAGGCTGAACAGCAATGGTCCGAAGGGTTGCTTAGAGCTGTGCTTGTGGTTATAATGGTTTCCAAACCTTCCAACCATCACTTTTGGGTTAGTCAGCCCGAGTGAGACGGGTATGACCAGATGTGGCTGAGCCAGCTGGGCCTAGAGACCCGAGCTACACCTCACTGATGATGTTCAATGAGGCTGGAACACATGGGGGGTTGCTTGTGGTCTTGTGCAAAAGGGATGTGACCTAGCAGGTCAGGCTGGACTGCCCCTTTTAGGCCAGGATCAAGCCTGATTTGCACATGGTCGTTCCCCTTCTGTAATGGCCTGGCAGGCTAAAAAACGATGTGAAAAATTGACCCGAACTATGCCTGTGGCTATGATTGATTCAAAAACTGGTGGAGAGATCAAGTATCTAAAAACTAGGGGGGATACAGGCAATATAGCTGGTCACCCTCTCATCCAGTCTACCTCTCCCGCCCAGATCTCTTGGCAGAACCTTTTTCCCTGACCTAAGTATAACAAACAGCTGTTGGAAGAAAAAGAACACATCACTTTGGCAGAGACATAGGAAATCCCAGAATGGTTTCAGAAAGAAATTAAGCCCCAGAGGAATAAGAAGATGGGTATGGGAAACCCCAAAACCTGAATTTAGAGAGGTGGAGATCCGGACAATGGCAGGGAAACCAGGACGCAGCAGGAAAATTCAAAGCCTGAGGACGAGGTGATGTCCCAGAGACTATTTCAGGACTGTCCTCTCCGACAGTCGTCGCAAAAGGATACATCACACGACATTATGAAACTCCAGCTACTTTGTGTTGCAACCCCTTGGGGGAAAGGGAACCCTGGGAGAGGCCCTGAATTGAAGAGCTACGATGTGAAACTTAGTTATTTTGAATAGCCGTCATCCTGGCTATTTTGTTTAAACTCTATCAGGTCCCCTGTTTGTAATGTTGTCCTGCTCTTTTACAACCACTCAATAAACCACTTTAAACTGTCGGTTGAATGTGGCCGGTCCATTGGTACTTCCCAAATAAGTACAAGTATTGACAATGCCAATAGTTTTGTAATTTGTAGTTTATTGCATTTTACATTTAGCCTTGAGGAAAGGGGTGAGGAATGACAGCACAGGAAGAAGAAGAAATGACAGCATGGGAGGAAACGAAGGGCAGTGCCAGGGGGTGAGGGAGGCACTGTGGGGGGAGGAATAAGAAATACATGGCAACACAAGGGAACTGGCGATATGTTGGTGGCTGCACTACCAAAGTGAGCCAAAACCAAAAAAAGGAAATATGTTTCCAGCATACCTTTCACTCAGATGCACTGCATTCCAGCACACTAAGACATGCATACTGTTATATCCTAGTCTCAGGTTGATATACATATGATATGAGAGCTGTGGGTCTGTGAGTGGAGCTTGGAAGGTGGTGAGTCAGAGGGTTCCAGGATTGACGGCTGGGGACTAGCCGGCAGAGAGCCAAGGCTAGAGGCAGCTTACTACTGATCTCCTTATCTCACCTTTCTTACTGAAGCTGTAACCAATAAATGAGTCTTACCTTTTATAATCCTGGCTCTGGAGTGGTTCCTGGTTATCCTGCTTGCTTCATTTACCACGCCAAAGATACTACACATACCATGTAGTGCCATCTCGACTGTTTCTTGGGCTCCATAATCACTGCATCCTTCTTGCAAATACGTAGGCGGTCTACCCAATTCACAGAAGCTGGAGTAGAAACAACGGCGGGAGAACCAACAGTTTTCCCTATCCCTCGCCTTCGATGGATAGTGGAAACATGAACAAATTCAAACATTGCGCTTCTTTGACACCCCGATCTTAGGCACCCTCCCATGTGATGCCCGCCTAAGGCACTACCCTGCAACACCCCATTTGGTGCCCATGGACTACTGGCCGATTTATGTTTGCAAATAAGAGTCCTGATGTTGACGACAAACATGTCGATCTACGGCGATGCATTTGTTCACGACTTTGGAATGCATTTGACTTGTTTCTTTTGCGATCAAAGTAGCCCATCTTAGGAATTCAGTTAATGAGAAAGAAGCATTACTTTGGAAACAGCCAAATAAAATCCTATTGCAAGGTTGTTCAGTTATTGGAAGCAAAGACCCCTCACCCATTGCCACAAACAGTCTCGTATGTGTATTATACAGTATGTTTTATGGCTGTAGTGAAAGAAACGTTCTTGAAACGTCAGTGCATTGTCATCCATTTTATTTGTGGCAGAGTTCTTGCAAACTCATGGCATTGCTAAATACTTGTTTCTGCTATTGCAGTCCCATCTGCTCCACCGCCGAATATTACAGCAGAAGCCGTGAGCTCCACCCAGATCTTGCTGACATGGGCTGCCATACCTGAGCCGGAACAAAATGGACTCATTCTTGGATACAAGGTAAAATCAAAGTGGCAATGCCCCTATAAAATGGTTTTAAAGTATTATCCTTACTGTTTAAAAAAAAATGTATGTATATCTAAACCTAAGTAACCCATCATTGCCACCAGTTACCATATATTTGCCAGTTTGCAGCAAACCCACTTACCACATTATTGCCAGTTTACATTATACATAGATATCAAATTACATCATGCCCACTTAGCAGATCATTGTGTTTTCATCATGCCCATTTGGCACATTGTGACATATTTCCAGTACACCCAATTGGCACATTGCTGCTAATTTACATTATGCCCACATTGCACATCACTTTCAATGTCTTTTAGGCCTCACATCATGGCTAGTTTCCATTATGCTCCCTTAAGCCATCACTGCCCGGTCTATACGGTCCTCCCCCAGCTGGCTTTATCGTCTTTTGCAAATCGCGGAAATAAATCGTACCAATGCCTACCCAGGGTGGTTTAGAGTCTGAATGAGCAGCGAGCCTGCAACAGGTAATGGGCACAGCAGTAAAGACTCTGACCCTCAGCCAGTGCTACTTTTGGCTTCCAGGCGTGCTGGGATTGGCTGAACTGCCAGCCCCCGCCCACCAAGCTGAAAGGAATGGGCGGGACCTCTGGCAGCACTCCCTCCAGGGACTTGTTGCATGTGCGTTGTTGGTTGTAGCACTTGCCAGTCACACTCTTTGCGCCGATTGTAGTGCCAGAAAAATGACTAAATATTGCGTGGTTTTGTACTGGCAGCACTCCATTCCGGTTTTCATGACAGCACAAAGACAGGGTTTAGGTCTACTTGGTCGAAAATATTTCACTTTTTCCATTTGACTGATTATTACTTTGGTCGTTTTCTGGTAAAAAAAAAATGTGGGGTATGCCCCCCGCAGCTCCCCCTATTCCCATACCCTACTGCTATATATATTTAATTAATTCAACCAAGAAAACGATCAAAGAAATTCGGTCAAATGTATGTAGAACAAGTAGGTTAATAGCCACACACTGCACACATTTGGCTATTGCACCAGCATTGATCATTGTATTCAAAGAACATTTACACGATATGGCTGGTCCTAGGACTGGTGCAACCAGAGCACTTGCCCCGGCAATAGCACTGCAACTAACCTACCCCCAGTGGGGCAGATGTAGTATTTGCACCAACTCGAACAGCAGTGGAAAACCCTTCATTGCACCATTTCTAAGACTTATGTAAAAGTGTGTGGCATGTTGTATCCTGCCATGATATGTATCAACAATGTCTGACGCTGTGGGCGTATCAGCAGGGTTGTCCGTGATGTGGTCCACCCCACTCAAACCCTGAGAGACTTTCAATTCCCCTTCCTCCTCACCTGATGAAGACGAGAAGTCCAACTTCCTTCCACGAGGTCGACGAGTAAAAGTCCTCCTCTCCTTGTGTAGATAGGGTCTGCCTCGGGAGGAAGCCACCGCGACCCATTGGGAATGAATACGCGGGGACTCCCCCCCGTGACAGACAAGTGCGGCAAGGGGAAAAGCCTTACGGCACAAAAACCCCTTTGGAGTGTAGGTATCAGATGATGCGGAACGAGAGGAGATCCAAAGCCCGCTGGAATACGGGAGACCGGCAAACTGACGGTAGGGAGTAGCAATAAGTGTAGGGCAGGACCTGAATGTGAACGGGGGGGGCCAGAGAGAGTCAAGTAAGGCAGGAGGAAAGAAGGGAGGAGAGCAACCGTGCCCGCGTACAGAAGGAGCACCGGTAAGAGAGAGAGAGAGAGGACAACAGGAGAAAAATAGGACAGGAGCGGAACACCGCTAAGCGAGAGTACTGTGGAGCGCTCGCAACGAAGAAGAATTCAGAAGTTGCAACGCGCCGAACCGCCGAGCGTGAACAGAGAAGTACACTCAGCGGCGGCCATGTTGGAAAAAGACTAGAACGTAAACCGCGCTATTGAGCACAACGTGGCGGCACGGTCTGACGACCGCCATGTTTCCACCTCTTCCATAACCGCCAGGAACCAGCGGTTGTGACAGTATGCCCCCCTCGAAGTCGGGTTCCCCCCGGCTTGCCGGGATGTAAACTGTGAAACTGACGTAACAAGCGGGGAGCATGTACATGGATCCTAGGTTCCCAGGTATCTTCCGAGGAAGGATACCCCTTCCAATGAATAAAATATTCGAGGCGACCTCTGCGATAACGTGAATCCCGGATATGGGAGACCTCATATTCTTCAGAGATGGGAGCAGACAAAGTAGGGAGACAGGGGGTATTCTGTTTCCTGTTCCCTGATTTGAAGAGACGTAATTGAGAGGCATGAAAGGTCGGATGTATGCGACTAAGATAGTTAGGTAGTTTGAGGCGATAAGCCACCGGATTGATCCTGGATAGAACATCGAAGGGACCAATAAATCGGGGGGATAGTTTAGAAGGGCGTACCCAGCGGGGTAAAAACTTTGTGGATAGCATGACCTTAGATCCTCTATTCCACTCCGGTACAGGTCTCCGGTGTTTATCCGCTTGTAGTTTGTTACGGGCATTGGCCTTTAGAAGACTTTGGTTGGCGGTGTTATGGGCTTCCTTTAATCTAGACAGAGAGTTTTCCAAGGATGGTATGGGAGTCTCAGTCCAGAAAGTAGGTACTATGGATTAAGGATGGTACACATACGTACAAAAGAAAGGGCTGATTCCCAGTGCAGTGTGTACTGAATTGTTATAAGCAAACTCAGCTGTTGGTAAGAGGGACACCCAGTTGTCCTGTTGTTGGTTGATGAAACACCTCAAATACTGCTCAAGAGTACCGTTTAGCCTTTCTGTCTGCCCGTTGGTCTGTGGGTGAAACCCGGAAGATAGAGCCCTTTCGATACCCAGCAGTCTGCACAAGGCTGTCCAGAACTTTGAGGTGTATTGGCTCCCACGGTCAGACACGATCTTTTTGGGGAGACCATGTAATCTGAAGATATCTTTCATGAAGACTTCCGCCATAAGGGAGGCCGAAGGTATTCTGGGTAAGGGGGAAAAATGAGCCAACTTCGAGAAGGAGTCCACAGTTACCATGATACAGGTACAGCCCTGGGAATTTGGTAGGTCTACGATGAAATCTGTAGATATGTGCTTCCAGGGGCCTGATGGAATCGGGTCTTGTTGAAGCAGGCCAAGGGGACTTCGAGTGGAATGCTTATTTTGCATACAGTTAAGACAGGTCTGGATGTATGCCTGAGTATCGGCTCGCATACCGGGCCGGTAAAAAGATCTCTGCAGTAATTCCAGAGTCCCTCGTAATCCTCTATGCCCGGCTACCCTTGAGTCGTGGCACCACTGGAGAGCTTGTATTCTGAGGTCCTGTGAAGGAAGGATGAGCCTTCCTCGAGAGAAGTACAGACCGTCCCTCAGATCCACCGGAGTCCTCCCTGCTTGCATGAGTGTTTCTTCGGGGGAAATAGATTTCTCTCTCACTTTTTCCAGGAAAGACGATACAGCGGATATGATCTTGATATGGGGAAACATAAGTTCTTTCTCGTATCCCAGAGAGGTTTCATCTCTGCGTGATAAGGCGTCAGCAACCTGGTTTTGGGTTCCGGGTATGTAAGTTATGAGAAAATGGAACTGTGCAAAGAAATGTGCCCATCGGGCTTGTCTGGTGTTATAGCCCTCTTGTTGACGTAGGATCTGTAGGTTCTTGTGATCAATCCGTATCAGGAACGGGTGTTAGCTTCCTTGGAGAAGATGTCTCCATTCAAGACAAGCCAGTTTCATGGCTAGAAGTTCCTTTTCTATAACGGAGTAGTTCTGTTGGCTAGGGTTGAGGGTCTTTGAGAAATAGGCGATGAGATGTTCTTGACCCTGATTAGTTTGTAGGAGAACTGCGCCAACCACACCCGCAGAGGCGTCGGTCTCAAGAATAAAGGGGAGCAGTTGGTCCGGCTGTCTCAGTATAGGGGCTGAACAGAACCTTCTTTTCAGGCAGACGAAACTCTCTTCGGCTTCCCTGGACCATTGAAATGGCCTGGAGGCTTTCTTCAGTAAGGAGGTGATGGGCAGGGTGAGTAGGGAGAATTCGGGAATAAACTTCCGGTAAAAGTTGGCCAGTCCCAAAAATCTTTGGATCTCTTTGTCCGATGAAGGGGAGGGCCAACCTAGTATAGCTTCGACCTTCTTTGGATCCATGGCGATTCCCTCGCTGGATAGGATGAAGCCCAAATAGGAGACAGAGGACTTAGCGAAAGCACACTTTTCCGGCTTTACCAGTAAATGATGATGCCGCAGCCTGCGTAATACTTCGTTCACATGACGGGTATGTTCTTCGGGTTGACGGGAGTAAACCAGAATATCGTCTAAATAGACAACGGTATTTTGACCCAAGAGATCTGAAAATATACGGTCCATAAACCTTTGAAAGATTGAGGGAGCGTTGACCAATCCGAACGGCATTACTTGATATTCGAACAATCCATAGGGAGTGCAGAAAGCCGTCTTCCATTCGTCACCAGTTCTGATGCGGAGCAAATGATAGGCATTCCATAGGTCGAGTTTGGAAAACACTACCGAACCTTGGATGGCCTCCAGGATCTCAGCGATGATGGTACCGGTCCTTGATGGTAAATTAGTTGAGCCCTCGGTAATCGATACAAGGTCTTA
Organism: Ambystoma mexicanum; assembly: GCF_040938575.1. Taxonomy (NCBI): domain Eukaryota; kingdom Metazoa; phylum Chordata; class Amphibia; order Caudata; family Ambystomatidae; genus Ambystoma; species Ambystoma mexicanum. Next base: position 465,945,144 of record NC_090924.1, on the reverse strand, counting down.
GGTCTTTGGAGTCCCTCTTTGGAATGAAGAATAAAGATGCTCCTGCTGGTGATCTGGACGGTCGGATAAGTCCATTTGCTAAGTTGTCATCTAAGTAACGTCTAAGGACTTCTTTTTCCGACAATGAAAGGGGATACATCCTACAAAACAGAACCGGAGCCTGAGGGACTAAGTCTATCCTACAGTCCTCCGGTCGGTGAGGAGGAAGTTCCATAGGTTGTTGGTCTTGGAACACTGTGGCGTACTCCTGGAAACTGTTTGGGATACAGTGGATCGTGCTCCTCTCTGGGGCACACCCCATCTTGACGCTTTCGAACAAGGGTCCTGGAAGACACTTCTCCTGGCAGAAGGCCGAATGAAAACTTAGGAGATTTGCCGACCAATCAATGGTAGGGTTGTGTTGTCGGAGCCAACCAATCCCCAAAATGACTGGGAAATGAGCTGCTCGGATTATGTCGAAGTTCAGTACTTCCGTGTGTTGTTGAATGGATACTCGTACCTCCTCTGTGGTTTGGGTAATGAGGCCGGAGCACAGAGGGGTACCATCTACACCCTCTACCTTCTGGTCTTCCTTCTTGGCTATCCTACGAAGGCCTATCTTGTCGGTCCATAGGGTGTCCAGGAAGTTACCGGCTGCTCCACAATCCAGCAGGGCCAGAGTCTCTATTTCTTTTCCTCTGAACTGAAGCTGGACGGATATCACCATAAGACGTTGGTCCTCCGAGGGTTGAGCAAAAGTAACTGAAAGTGTTACGTAGGAACGGAGAAAAGCCCCTCGGTAGTCCGTCCTACCAACTACTGAGGGCGTTCGTTTCCCGAACGTCTGGGAGGTACATCTGGGCAGTCTCTCAAGAGGTGAGTGGAGGAGCCACAGTATAGACACAGGTTGCCTTCTCTTCTCCTCTTCTTCTCTTCGGCTGTCAAGGGCGATCTGGTTGTTCCTATCTGCATAGGTTCTTCCCGGGTGGATGGACGAGCGGCAGGTGAGGAGGTCGATTGGTGAGTTTCGGGGTAAGAACTGACGTTACGGGTCTTTCTCTTTTCATTTCTTCTTTCAGACAACCGAAAATCTATTTGTACCACTGCTTTTATGAGATCTGAGAAAGAATCAGGGCGAGGGATTCTAGCGAGCTCGTCCTTTAGCTCTTCGCGCAAACCTCTCCTGAAGATGGTATATTGAGCCTCTTCTTGCCAGCCGGCTTCAGCAGCTAGTCTTTTAAAGGAGGATATGTAAGTGAGTAGGTCAGAACCACCCTGACGTACATCCAACAGGTCTTCACTAGCCTGGTGGGCGCTTTCAGTGCGAAGAAATGCCTGCTTGAGAAGATCCTTGAATGCTACATAGTCCTGTAATACTGGGTCGGACCGGGACACCAGAGGGGTAGCCCAGGCTAGGGCATTCCCAGTCATGTGAGTGATCATAAACCCCACTTTGGCATGATCAGAGGAAAAGGTGTTCTGTCTGAATGTGAAATGGATATTACAAGCCTCTAAGAATTCTTTGACTTTTTTCTCGGATCCGTCAAATTTTCCCGACACCAGAGGCAAGGGCAGTAAATCTGTGACTTGCTGTTCTCTGGCGGTGACTCTCTGTTGGAGAGCAGTATTTGCCGTTTGAAGTGCTTGAACTTCCAGGTTTAAGTTTTGTACCGCCGCAACCAATTCTTGAAGTTGCTGGGGAGTTGCCATGTCTGTATCTTGGCGTTGCAAGCTATCAACAATGTCTGACGCTGTGGGCGTATCAGCAGGGTTGTCCGTGATGTGGTCCACCCCACTCAAACCCTGAGAGTCTTTCAATTCCCCTTCCTCCTCACCTGATGAAGACGAGAAGTCCAACTTCCTTCCACGAGGTCGACGAGTAAAAGTCCTCCTCTCCTTGTGTAGATAGGGTCTGCCTCGGGAGGAAGCCACCGCGACCCTTTGGGAATGAATACGCGGGGACTCCCCCCCTCGCGACAGACAAGTGCGGCAAGGGGAAAAGCCTTACGGCACAAAAACCCCTTTGGAGTGTAGGTATCAGATGATGCGGAACGAGAGGAGATCCAAAGCCCGCTGGAATACGGGAGACCGGCAAACTGACGGTAGGGATAGCAATAAGTGTAGGGCAGGACCTGAATGTGAACGGGGGGGGGGCAGAGAGAGTCAAGTAAGGCAGGAGGAAAGAAGGGAGGAGAGCAACCGTGCCCGCGTACAGAAGGAGCACCGGTAAGAGAGAGAGAGAGGACAACAGGAGAAAAATAGGACAGGAGCGGAACACCGCTAAGCGAGAGTACTGTGGAGCGCTCGCAACGAAGAAGAATTCAGAAGTTGCAACGCGCCGAACCGCCGAGCGTGAACAGAGAAGTACACTCAGCGGCGGCCATGTTGGAAAAAGACTAGAACGTAAACCGCGCTAGTGAGCACAACGTGGCGGCACGGTCTGACGACCGCCATGTTTCCACCTCTTCCATAACCGCCAGGAACCAGCGGTTGTGACAATATGTCACGCGATATGGAGTGACATTTGCTTTGACATTTGGTGTATCTCATGCTGTGACATTTCATGCTATATACCGATCCATATGCTGTCCCAGGTCATGACTGTCAGGGGCAGCAAATTCTATCATATTCTGAGGCGTTAATGATAACAGTAGCTCTGCCTTTGCCCCCCACCCCAGCCCCCATGACTCATGACTGTGGATTCATCCGCATACGCTGTCTTTACTGCGCCTCTTTGAGGTGTTGCCTGCGATTGTCTAGCCTAAGGGTGGGGTGCGGAGGGGGTTCTCAGGAGCCTTCCATGCCGCTTTCTCATAGGTTATTATTGCTTCTGTGCTATTTGATTCATGTGGCAGGTAATAGTTTGGGGGGCTATGTACCCCTGTGGTATTGTGGACGGCGTCATGCACTTTGGTTTGCACAAGTGGCTCATGACTCGTGGCCTAGTCCGATAGATTTGCTATAGAGCATCTGTTGGGCTTTGCTCTTGCCCCAGCTGCGTGTTACTCTGGGGTTCGGGAGAGGGGGAATTTGACAATTCTGGCATCCTCTGCCTCGGCTTCTGCCTAAACAAAGGTTTATAATTAGACTGGCCTTCCCGTTGTCGTCCCCTCCCTCTTGTGTTACTTGCTCCTGTTGAGGTGGGCGTTCTGGTGTCACCGTCACTGTCACCGCTGGGAGCGTTCCACATGGTAAGGTGTGGTTTCTGAAAGTTCCCCTTTGCTTTTTGGGGCACCGGCAGTGGTGCCTTCTTGGTAATATTAATCTGAAAAATACGGATGAGTCCTTTCATGTTTATTAGCTTGGAGAGCTTTTTCTGGATTTTTAAAATTGGGATTGAACACTAAATTCGTTCACAGACGCACCCACATTATAAGTCTCAATAGTTGTTGTGTTCAACATAGTGGGCCTCATTACACGGATGGCGGTAAGGGTTTTCCGATATCAGTATTTTACCGGTACCGGTAAATCCTTACCGCCTTACTATGAGGTCCCTTTGCGGGTTGGGGAATTTAACGCCTGCTTTTTGCAGGCGTTAAAAACCAACCCGCAAAGGGACCAGGGAGCTAATTACGGTACCGCAATTTGCGGTACCGTAATTAGCGCCTTCCCCATTCCCATAGAGTCCTATGGGGCAAAAATGGGAATGGGGAAGGGCAATGGTGGAAGGGGGAATTACCGCCCCGCCAATGTTGGAATAGGGTGGTAATTCCCCTTTCCACCAAGGCGGTGCCGGTATTTTACCGGCATGAACCATGCCGCTAATAGCGCCATGGTTCACCGCCATCCGTGTAATGAGGCCCAGTGTTTTCTTTGGCTTGAATGTACTGGAGCAGCTCTTCAGAGACTGTTTTTGCAGAGTTAATGATCAGAATTAGCCAGTCACAGGTACATATATTAGACATACCTATGTCCAATCCTTGAAGAATTACAATTGGTCCAAAAAGATCTGTGCCTCAATTTTGATAATCATCCCACCAGGTGCTGCTCTCCACCAGACATACTCTGCCATAAAGGCGCTGTTTACTTTGGGGCAAATATGTTATTTCGTAGAGTTTCTATTTTGTTCTATTTCTCAGAACTGGGGACCGCCACTATTGGAATGCAATCTCCCAGTAATAATGGGGTTGCTACAATTTCGCGCCTTGAAACACGTATCATATCATATCATATCAATGCCTTCAACTAGTTCTTGTGCAGAGGTCAAGTCATTATTTTCCATTTTACCATCTGGTGTTTTATCTTGTGTTATGCACATAGGTTTATCTCAGGATGCAATGGATAACGTTAGGGTTGTCAGTATTGATAGTGCGCTACAAGTGATTGGATGCAAACAAAGTCCTCCTGTGAGAAACAAAGACCCACTCAGCTCAGCCACTTTCCCTCATCGTCACAAACACTGCTTATGCCCTCTGCTGTTGCATGCCATATCATATGTCACAGCATAAGGTCAACCTCCTTCCTGGTGTTATGGAGTTCCTCGCCTGGTGCTGTGGACGGCAAGGTGGTGACCGCCATGTAATGGGAACAAGATTTGGTTAGTGTCAGAGTGTCTCGGCACAGACCAGTCTTTGGGGGATCTAGAGTTACCCCATACCACTAGCCGAGTAGGGCAGGGCAGCCCTGAGAGCTTTAACCCTGTCCTAACCCCTGGTGGGACCCTGCAGGGCAATGCCGGTTCACCACTCACCCCCAACTGACAGAGCCCGAAGCTCTCCCAAAGAAGACACAACAAATAAATTCAATACAAGAATGCTTTCCCTTTAAGGGAAATGATGTCTCTGCACTGAACGGTGTTGATGAGTGTATAAATGCTGTTACATGTCTACTTAGTGTATCAAAGGACGTCTCCCATAGGGCCGTGGATACAATGTTGCCAGATTGCAGCTTCACAAGTGCGCAGAGTGCAGCGCAGGAAGACCAGGTTCAGATCCATGGTGTCCCCTGAAGAGATTCTGATAATAGGGATACAATGTTACCATTTCCCCACATGGCCAGTGGACCAAAGTATTGTAAAAGCTTAACCATTGTGCTTCCAGCTTTTATATCACAGACCGGAAACCTAAAAGAACTCAGCACAGACAGCACATGGGAAGATCAGGGAGGAAGGAGTAAGAACCAAGATGGCAGACAGGCCAATTTTAGGCTTGGCCTACCCCAGGGTTGTCCAGCTCCAGATCTAGAGGGCTGGATCCATGTCGGGTTTTCAGGATACCCCTCATTAATATTCATGAGATACCTTTTCATACATTGTTTCGAAATGTATGCACATTTTATTTTCCCTCATGAATATTAATTAGAGTTATCCTGAAAACCTGTAAGGATCCCGGCCCTCGAGGCCTGGAGTTGGACCACCCTGAACTAGCCCCTTGAGTTAAAAGCAGCCCCGGGTGCATTCAGGGTAGAAACCCAATCACAGCCCTCGCCCCCTTAAAATCTCCAGACTAATGCCCTCACAGACCTATTTAGTGGAGCAAATATACTATAAAAGCGAAAAGCTGCAGTCAGGTAGTGTGGCTTGCGGGAGGTTTGTGTTTGGAGAAGGCTGGGAATTGAAGAGCTGTGTACGGAGCGGAGACTGGAGGTATGCAGGAGCGTGGTAAAGTGTCAGCAGTGGAGAGCAGGATGAAGGTGGTCAGAGATAGGTGTCAGGGAGGAGGTGATGGTATCAGGAGGTGAGCATAAACAGGAGGGAGTGGTAGCCAAGGAAGAGGTGGTAGCAACTGAAGTGGAGGTGGTAGCAACTTAGGAGGAGGTGATGGCCAAGAAGGAGAGGATACCAACAGAGGAGGGTGAGTGTAAAGGGAACAGTAGAAGCAGTAATATATCAGGAGAAGGACAGTGTCAGGAGGCAGGAATAACTTCAGAACCAGAACGCTGAAGACAAGAAGAGGTGGTGGAGACCAGGGTGCATTAGGAAGTGGTGAAACCCATAGGGGTGAGGGAAGAGGTAGAATCTGAGATGGAGTGAGTGATAAGGGGGAGATGAACTCGGGGGACAGACCACTATGGAGCAGAGGAAAGAAAGAACATTCTGATGCTGTGGTGTTAGGAAAGGTGGTATCAAACGTGATACAAAGGAGACTGAAATAGTAACACAAGGGGGTGCGAGGGAAGCTGTGATTATAACAATAGGTAGCGAGGAGAGGAACCAGGAAGAAAGAACAAATGGACACCTTGTTAACTAGAGCACGCAGATTCGGCTTTAGGCAGTACCAGAAGGTGGGAGTATGAATGATCCAAGGTCAGGGAAGTTACTGTGAGATGGGAGAGGTGGGGAATCAGAACCCGGGAGGAAACCCACGCAGACCCCCAAGGGCCTTGACCTAGCTCCCCCCAGCGACTATATCCACTGGCCGTGCAGCTTACAAAACTGTACAACAGAGTGAGTAAGGTGGTAGAAGAAGCCAGAAAACCTGTACTTAGTTGCGACCAAGAAGAAGGGTTCAGGTCGCCCTGAGGCCCACATCCCAAGGAAAGGGGTGAGCGAACTCTTTTTCAACTGTACGAAATGGGATGCTTCTGAGAGCAGGAAGGCCTAGGGACCCACAATCTGTGGGAGAGACATTGGGCGCGGGGAGTTCGTTTTGTGAGGAGAAAGGGACCCAACCACACTGAGGAGAATAACCTCCTAACTTTCAATTTGCTTGGGAAGTTTCCATTTTCCTTGGATTACCTAGCTCACTCTTGTAACCAGTCTCTTGAGTAGATCGCTATCCCCTGAAGAAGTGAGCCCTGACAAACGGTCTTGACATGCTTCTTGGTCCCGGGTAGGAACCTGGGATACTATGTGTGGATCAGCGTCATTACGTTATATCATATGCCCTCCTTTTTTGATTTCATTTGCATGATCAAAACTGAGTTAAACATATTAGTTGATTACTCAACTGTGAAACCTTATCATGACTTTAAAAGTGCGTTACATTATTTCATCACCTACTATATGGAATTATGCAAAATAATTCCCACACCGACGCTCCATATAGTGCACACATTAACACCTGTGTACGTCTCCAAACTGTGCTAAACAACTATTTTCAATAACATCTTTGATGTGCCTTGTGCATACACCACATACCTTGTCTGTATCGCTTCCATGTTATTTTATCGCGGGATGTTTTTTCGCGGGGGTTTTTACCACAGATTTTTAACAAAAAAAACACATTGAATTTTATTCTGTTTATTTTTGGGGGGTTCCCCCTGCAATCTCCTCATCCCCTTTAATTGTTTTGTTATTCTTAAACACCCACACCCCAAATATATATTTGTCTAACCCACCCAAAAAATGTGATGAGTTTTTTTCGTGAAAAAAACAAGCTTGTGCTAAAAAAAAATCCTGCGATGAAATGAGGTTGTACCTCTGTATCGCCCCGAAATGAAAGATTAACGGAGCTAATAAATGTTGTCACACTAGTTGAAACAGTATGAAACAGAGACTCGTAGGCATAATCAGGTCCAAATGAAATATGGGTTTATTATGCCTCAAAGGTGGATTTGTGTTGAAGAAAGTATCAAATCAAAATTAAGGCCTCTCCGTAACAAAAGTTGGGTGTGATGAGAAATGGTCAAGTTCCAGGAATACTCATACAGGTGGCTGACAACCTTAGTCAGGGCCATCCCTTGAGTTGAAGTCCAGATTCACTTTGTGCTCAGACTGTCAGGCTCTGCTTGAACCTCTAAACCAAAGTCACTCGCACTTCTTTGGATCTGTATCCCTGAGACTTTGTGTCCTAACCAAGTCTCTCAATCTCTTGGCAGAGAGGTTCCAATAGTCAGGTTCGTTTGCTTGTCTCTTGCAACGTCTACGGTCTGATTCCCAAGACCTGTTAGTGCACTAACATTCATTGGTGCAATGGCTACCCCTCCTGGCATGTCGTTGCCCTGTTGGCCCGACAGTGAATTTCTTCTGTGTTTGTCCAGGATGAATTTTCAGGCCGTGGTCATTATATCCTAGGGGCACACTCTTCTTGGGTCCGGCTTCTGCCCTTGTTTGATTTAATCTTACAAGAGCTTCCCACTGGTTTAGCTTCTTCTTTAGGCTCAATCTCTAGGCCGCCTCCATTTTTCTGCTAACGAGGAAGCCTTTGGGTTAGCAGCGCCTGACTCTGGACTGCTCGGCAATGTCAAGGGTTTTGACCCATGTTGAATCCTTAGACTGGGTAGATGTGGGGATGAGCTGTCACCGCCCATTATTCTATCCCAGAAAAGGCTAAATCAATAGACTGGGTGGATGTGGGGATGAGCTGTCGCCCCCCACATTCACGCCAGAATCCAGGAGAACTGCGCAATTGGCACAAGACCACTCCAAAGATACAACCTTCTTGTGGGGGGTTCCACATCACCACTCTACTGTAAGGATGCCATCAAAACAATGTTAAGCAAGGATCCTATACTATCAAGCAAAAGACCACTCTATTGAACTGCAGTAATTCAAGACAGATCCCAAAAATGGATGCAATACCGGTACTCACCACTATCAGAAAGCCAGTGTTTTAAAACCACCAGACTTTTGTGTAAAACTGAACAGAGGAACCCAAACCAGGCCAAGGAAAGACTTGCTAAGAGGTGGATACAATGTAAAACTATATTCTGAAATGACTTGAAGGAAGTAATTATTTAATGTATATGTACAAATTGTAAGTTTGATTTAAACTGGGAACTAAAGTGACATGCTAACAACCCCCGACAGGAGTTGAAACTTGATCAAACTGCACTCCCAGACCTAGCTGCCTCCTGCTTCCCCACCAAAAGGAGATGACACCTCTCTGATTAGATTAGGGGAGGGGAACCTGCAGGAGGTTGAACAAAGCCTTGTCCTGGACTCAGGCAAATGTTATATTGGGGGGGCCGTAAAGTGGCTTCCTTTTGGGAGAAGTGGGAGGAGAAGTGCCTCTGGGAGCCACCCGAGCTGGAGGCAGGGACAGACAGAAGCTTCCCCCATGTGCTTTAGAACCTAAACCACACCCATCTGGGCCAGAGCATAATTTTAAAAAAAGATGGATAATTCATAGTACGGACTTGTCAGAATTATATAAGTAATATCATTATTCTGGTGATTTTTCTGTGCACGTTTTAAGAGGTGTTAGGACCCTGCGGTTTATTCTGGGGGGGTTGCTAGCAGAAAATAGGGTTTTACTCCAAATGTCTGCATGTTAAAAATCTGACACTTCATCAATTAATGTCCATACTCCTTGCGCACATGTGTGTAATTTTTGGTAAATGTCCGATATTGGTAAACCAGTCAAAAAGCGCAAAATGTTGTCATTTTTTAATGCAAGCCCCCAGGAAGATCAGAGGCGGACAAGCATGGACCATAAGGAATATATAATGTGTACATGTAATTTCAACAAATTGTATATCTCGGAAATATGTATTTGAATCAAATATAGATTTGACCCATAAACAGACCTCATCATGATGACAATCCATTTCCTTCCCCCAATCATGGGAGAGGGGAGAATTGGGCCAAGAGAGGGGCAGGCTCAGTTATGCCACGCACACACCCACTTCCAAAACACATAAAAAGAGACTGCTGGGACAGGTAGAGACATTCAATTCCATTTGATGCGGAGCATGCTGACCGGCGACTTCACATCCAGAGATCCAACACTTAGACTTCCAAGCTAAACAGAGACTACAGAACTTTGAACCTAGAAGGCCCACTGCAAGCAAAAGTATTCTCAGCAGGCCTTCAGAATCCAGCAACCTAACCAACTATTCAACAGCCGGGCGAGCTGTCTGAATTCTTTGCCAAGAACTTTTGCCAGTACCCAGAAAGCAGTGTTACATCCAGAATCCACTTGATCCAGACCGGAAAGCAGAGCAGTATCCAGAACCAGAGGCCGTCGTATCCAGAGAGGCTAGACCAGCAGAGCAGAACCGGCGCTGGACGTGTTGACCAGATCCGTGACGAGGCCAGTCATTTCAAAATTAGGAGTGAGTATCCGCCAGAACTGTGCAGAACCCAATCTCTTAGTTAAAATAATCTAATCCAAACTATTTTAACGTAATTGGAACAGCCTCCTAGAAATCGTGTCATCTGTCATTTTTAAAGCTGCACAACTGTTACCTGTCAATTCTGCAGCTGCAAGCTGTCACCTGTCATTTTGAGTTTACTTTCAATCCGAAAAACGACCTTCACAAAATCGTCCATATCTCTGGAACCGTTTGTCCTAGGAACAAGATTTAACTTTCCTCTGAAAGCTTAGAATCTAAGCTTTCCAACAAACCTAGAACCGACATCCTTATACTTTTAACGCAATCGCGATTTACGCACTCGCAAAATTTACCGCGATTTGCGATTTGGCCTGATTTCGTCATCTGTAAAAAGATAGCCACTTTTGCCTGAACTGCTAAAATTCGTTTGCAACCTAATAACCATCCCTGAACCATTGTCAGGGCTGACCTGAACTGATTAAAGTGTCTACCACTCACCCTGAACCTCCTATAGGGAATTAAAAGCAATTTTAGCATTTTTCACTTCCTTGCCACCACATTACAAAGCTCTCTTGCCCGTGTTTTAAAAAGCATACCTGTTGTCTAAGCTTGCTGGGGGGGGGGAACTGAATTCCGTATTGTATGTGATTGTGTTCCTGAAGACTGTGTGTGTTACTTCCATCTCCTTGCATTTCATATAGGGGGGGTGAATTGCCACCAGGGGAAAAGTGAACATATTATCTCTTGTGAAACCATATCAGTTTATTTTCTGTACTGCATTTATTCCACCTTGCATTTCCTTGAAACCATAAAGCATTTCAGCTTCCTCATCCTCTATACTACTTCTAAGTAACCAAATCAGTTTACCAGTAGAACATTATCCATTGTTGATCACGGTCATATTTTAAGTGTGTTATCCAATATTAATGTATTATAAAAGTGTGATAGATATATATTGTTATTTTTCTCAAATAAACCTTTTAAATTTGCAAAACAGACCTACTTCTTGGCTCAGTGGGGTCAGGGGGATTCTAAGAGAGGGGTGTTATATAAGGGTTGTCATCCAGAGTACATGAACTGGACCTAAAAATATATCAATAAGGGTTTCCCTCAGCATCCCAGACTAGGCATTGACTTAGCTGTAGTGTTGAAGTGAAGCCGCTTAACAGCAAGTTTTACTTTGTTTCTTTGGTTGGATTTGGATTATGGCTCCTGGCTGGGCTTCTTCTGTCCCCTTGTTTTAGGATGTGTTACTTTACTTGACAATTCCACCAGATCCGGAGTATGGCTCCAGGTAGCCTGTAACCTGGTTTGTCTGTTCTCATTCTCAACAACTGTAGGCTTGGGCCTTGCAGGTTTTCAGCCGCTGGACCACGAGGCTTAATGGTCTCAGGCCTGATATCTGGGTCATTCTCCAACTCGGGCCCGCTGGCTCCACCTCCCGCCTCTTGGTTCCCACATCCCCCTAGCGTTTGCCCCTTCAGGTTTGGCCATTGCTGAGTTGCTTCTATGAGCCTTATTTTAAACCACCTCCTTTTATCCTCCTCATACCGATGGTACTGTCCTTCCTTCCGTCCTCCAACTCCTCTCTACACTTCTTCATTCCTTTCACCTTCTGCATACTGTTTTCCCCTTGTTCTGTGTCCTCCCTTTGCTTGCTCTTTCTTCTCTCCCTTATTCTGCCTGTTCCTTCCTTCCTTTTTCTCCCTCTTCCTCCTTTCTTCTAATCATTACACCCTGTTATACCATCTTCTTCCTGGCCTCCCATCTTTTCTCCAACCTTAAGCTTTCCTTCACTCTTTCCATACTCCTTCGTTCTGCTCTCTGTCGTGTTCCTCTATTCGGCTTGATCCCTCTCTTCTAACATACCTTCCTTTCACTGTGTTTTTCTCCTTCCTCAAATCTCCTGCTTGCCTTCACTCTTCTCTGTGCTCTCTGACTACCTCCAAATTACTCTAGATAGCCCAAGGGAACCACCTTGTTATGCTGTAGATTACAGGCTGATGGTGTTGATAATGGGTTAACTCGACACGCGTTTTTGGCATCATTAAGGAGTTTGACGAATGGTCTTCAGTATTCGGCTGAGCCCCACCCATGATGTAGCTAAGGGCTATTGCAGCTATCAGTGCCCTGTGACTCTGCCCACCGAGGGCATAACATACAGGGAATAAGACAGCCCTGTCATGATAGATGTTTGATTCAATCATGGCACTCTCCATCTCTGCTATGCATTTCTCTCTCTCCTACTGCCACTGACATCTGCAGACCCCACTGTCACATTGGAGTCAATATGTATCGTTGGTTTGCAGTCTGCCTTGTAGACTGAGTATGGACAGGGCGCTCTCTGATTCAGTGGTTAGTGCTTGCGGGCCTTGATTGCGCTCTGGGTTTCCACACGCTGTGACACAATGTCTACTGCCCCGAGATTTACAGGGATGAGTAGTGGCTAATCCACCTACTCAGCCTCAGACTAGTTGTAAACCAGCAGTTATCTCAATCATTAAGGTCAAGCAGGCACCACCGACTGGTATACCTCCTTCACCTCTTTTGCTAACTCCTTCACCTCTTTTGGTAACAATGTCCAAGGGCAGGCTATACCCCTCAGAAGGTGTATGAGCTGATAAAAGTAGCAACTGAAATAGTATAGTACAGTGGATGCAAAATAAAACAATGTTCAATCAAGGTTCAATAAAAATATAGGTACTTTAATAAAACAATCAATGTAAATAAACTAATTAAAGATACTAAAAACCCACCTATGGAAAAGACACACCACAAAATGCGGAACCTGATGTGAAAGGACACTCTGGGTTGATAAGCAGGGGTGTGCAGGCAAGGATTTCTGAAATTGCCAACGCTCAAGCATATTTTCTTGTAGAAAAGAAAGAGGGGGGGGCTTAAAAGTCACCATGGTCCCACAAAGGGGGCCAGGCAGACAGGGCATCTGCACAGTACCTTTAAAGCTTGTCTTTGGTGTTTAATAGTGTTGAGCCAAGCTTCTTGGTGCTTTCACTGCAGCTGAGACAATGTCGAGACGTTTGAGTCGATGTGTTCCCACTGATAGATGGCATTGACTCAGTTCAAAGGTGTTGGCTCCCACTGTGTCCAGTCTGGTTTGAAATGGTAGAATGATGGCCATGCTGGGTCGGGTCAGCATGCAAGAAAGGCGAGCTAAATGTCTTCCATCAATTTGAGTCTGCACTCAAATCAGTTACTGCCATCATCGGACAAGCCAGTCCGCTTCAGTGGATTGAGTCAGTGTCTAGTTGGCTTGAAGTTCACAAAGCAATTCTAAGTTGCGTAGAGTATCAAAAGCAGCACTGATGGTCCTGCGGTGACTCGAAGTGTGTTGAGCGTGGGCCAGCCTACTCACAGACATCTTGAGACGATGAAAAATGGTCCAAGCTGCTTCTGCACTTTTGAGTTGTTGGTAGGCCCAATCCAGGGTCTCCAGGACATGTTAGTCCTTCAGTTCTGTGGATCCACTGCAGGAAGTTGGCTGAAATCTACAGGGGTCCTCCACCACCAGTGCAGGATCCTGGTCCCAGTGCAGCATGCAGCAGAGCTGCTTTGATCCACAGCAGTCCACCCCCACTGTTCCCTGGGGCTAATTAGGGGATGGAGGTTGTATCTGTCTTGGATGCCTTCTGTCTGCCTCTCTCTGGCAAAGGACGTTTATCCCCAACAGAGGTCATGTGAATCCTCCTTCTTGCCCTGAGAATCCAAAGATGAATTAAGGAAGGTTGGGCTTTCCCCTCCTTATAAAGGCAAAATGCCACAGGGGATTGGTCAAAAGCAATCCTGCTACAAGGGGTCTAATCCAGGCTGTTGTAACAAACGACCTTTGCCTTCGGACATCATAACCAGAGTGCCTTGTCATGAAGGAAATGGGGAGACATGATGTAGTAGCTAGCCCTATCAGATGATAAGATGGTGAATTCCCTCTCTCATCCTATTTCTCTCCTCTGGCTCTCTAGCTCCGGACCCACCCAATGTCTGCTGACTTCAAAGGGTCTCCAGTGGTCAGCATCTTGCTGTGAATGTGGTGCTATCTCTTTTCTGCCTTTGAGACAGTGGTACCCAGGTGATTTCCTGGGGAGGTTTCCAGTGCCCTGGGAGGAAGCTGTTGCCCTTTCTCCAGTAGAATCAACAGGTAGCTTCATGGTCACTGTCTCACATGTCTGTTGTGGAGACAGCCAGACCAGATGGCTAATACACATCAGTCTAGGTATAGCTGAAGCCCTCCTTGCAGAACTGATGCGTGTATGATATTAAATCGCTGTATAATTGTGTGACCTTAGTAGCCACCATGCCCAACCACTCATGGCCTCTATGTAAAGATAAATGTGCCACCAGGCAAACTGAGGTACACAATAATTATCTTTTGAACCTGAGATGCAGAGGAATATATAGACCCATCACTTTGTGTTCCAGCACCTGTCAGGAATGCACATGACCTTTTGAACCTGCCCAGTGACATTGCAGGGCTGGCACCGAAGGCATAAGTAGGCTATGTAGGCAAAGGCACATTTTTGCACAATAATTCTGGCAAGGAGCATTTATGAAAGAGGGGGTAATTCGCCAGACCTCCCTTCCAAAAACAGAATTACCTGATTCATTTTATTTTCTAAAAATCTAACCAAAATAAAAAAGGTTTATCCTATTCCGTCCTCGCGAAATGTCCCACATGCACAGAGTCGTTTGTAGAATGTTGTACTCTGGCTTCTTAGACATTAATTTTGGCTCCGACATAGAAAAAGGAAATTGGGAGAGGCCTTTGGGGACCTGCCATGTACCACATCCAAGGTTAATATCATTTATACTTTTACTCTGGTACAGGGGTCCATCTCTCCCCATCTCAAAACCTAAAAAATGGGGCTTTCTCACATAACAAGTTTAATAAACAATCCAAACATGTTCCTTGCCATCTGCCTATTGTTGGGAATTTGTCAAGGTCACTGGTGTGGTACTCCTAACTAATATGAAAAAATGAAGATAGTGTGTACTTAAATTATTGCATAATTGTCCCTTTCGTGCCTAGAAAACATGATACATAGCCTCATATGTTTGTTTTCCTTAGTGACACACTTACTCGCTCTCATTGCTTGTATATATCAATGCGGCAGTAGACATTGGTTATATGTCTGTGTCAGGACCTCTCTAAACTGAATTCCGTGGAAACTGCTGAACCCCACAATCCCCAAGAAACGTTCCGTCAACAGCAAAAAGCATACTGGATAAGGTCATAACGTTCCAGGGGGAACGGGAAAGTGGATAGAATAGAAAGCAACAGATCTCCTCTTCAGATTGTTATGAGACCTAGAGCCGTGAGAGGAAACAATGGTGAGGACTTCACTACGACTTGCAAGTCCTTTCCTTCCCACGCACTTCCACCCCTACAAAGCCTTGGTTTCTAGGGCTACCTGCATTCCTCCATGAAGAGCTAGGAGAAAATCGCTAATCTTCAAGCGGGAGTCTTGCATTGGACTTGATTCTCACTGGGACTTGCTTTGTAAGTCCTTTCAACGGATGACTAGATTAGAGATCTTCGCCTTAGATCTTGCTGTAGTCCTCTTTTTTTCCAAGGGCTGAAAACGTGGACATTTGGGATAAAAAGGTACATTTGTAGATCCCTGATTAACTCCCTCGAAATTGCTCCAGGATAACTGTTTCAATATGTTCATGTGTATTGATTTGGTGCATCCAGGTTTTAACAGTTTGAGTTTAACTACATAGAGCATTTCTTGTCTTTGTATTTGTATTTGTTTTATTTGTATAGTGCAGCCCGACCCGAAGGCTCTTAGTTTTCAGATGTTCTTATTCTTTATGTTTGTACCTAACTTTCTCTAGTCTTTCTTTTCTCTTTCTGTGCTTTTGGGAAGACTCCCTTTGAAGATATGTTTTATTTTCCTTACTAGGATTGCAGTTTTTACTAGTTAGCTCTTTAGATGACAGGATTGCTGACATGGTATTGTCTCTCTGAGAGAAGCAAGCGTCTCCTCTGCAGCAAGCTAGATACTGCTGCTGTGTAGTGCTGCAGCATGGAGCAGGAGATGCACGGTCTAATTGATAGTACTCGCTGCTCTGAACGTTGCTCACGATTATGCGATACCAAGATGCTACTCCCTGGGACCGATGAGCATCTGCATTCAGCTGCAGTTCTCAACTCACGGTTCCCTCAGGAAGGGTAGAGCAGAGGAGCCCCCCTTTTCTGAACTCAAAGTCCAAATTCCTCATCTATTAAGTCTCAATCTTTTACCAGAACATGTACTATTAAGCTCCTCTGTCAATCTTCTTTCTTGAAAGCTGTAGGCGCAAATGGGGGACTTCAGGAAACGGGACCTGACTCAATATCTTGAGATGATCAGTCAGTTTTAAAATACTGGTTGATGGTCTAAACTGTCTGAAGATTTTGAGCCCTCTGACTTCTGAAGTCTTCCCTCCATCTCGGTTTAGGGAGAATTCAGTTAACGAACACACTGAATACATGACACAATACTAACTCCTAACCTACACATCTCAGCCTGCTCCTCCTCCCTAGGGAGCTGCTCTTGATCTACTCTTGAAACACAACAGAAAACTTCCCCCATCCTACGCACATCTTCTAAGCACCTGGGAGACACTCTAGAAGGGTGTCTTTAGGACTTGACTGTCTGTATTGGTTGTCAGAATAAATATGGGTGGAACACACAGAAGGCGAGCACTCAAGGGCTTGTCTTGAACCACTCTTAAATATATTTGTTCAACAAATCGCATTAACGTTTTGCTCAATCTCGCATACTCCCCACTAAAGAAAAGCCACCTATTTGACAAAGTCCACCTCAGCAGGAGGGTGGCTCGGTAGTCTTTGAGTGGAGAGGTCGGGGGTGGAGTCCCCTAACATTGGGCTCTTTCTGCTTGTCCTTTCCTAATTATAAACCAATCCTACCCTCCTCATAGCCATGCCACAAGCTGGTTCCTCCACCCACAATGGGTTCCACCCCTCCAGATAAGTGTGTTCCACCTAATCCCAGGCCTCCCACACTGGGATGATCCTCCTTTGCAACTGCACCACCTTTGATGCTTCGTCCTCTTCTGGCTTCACCTTCCACCTCCTCTAGATAAACATCTTTTCCTCGACTCTGCCTCCATCTTGAAACTCTCCTCTTCCCTCTCCACATATTTCACCTCTGCCTCTTGATACTCCCCCTGCTCTTAACTTTGCCTCCTTCCTTAACCTCTGTTCCTTATGTTTCACCTTCTCTTACAGTCCACTTCCTACTCCTTAACTTTGCTTCCTTGCTTAATCTCGCCTCCCTCCACCTCCTAATGTTTCACCTCAGCCTCCAGATACACATCTGGATCCTGAACTCTGCCATCTTCCTTAACCTCTCCCCCTTCTAAGTCCTGATGCTTCATCCCCTCCTCCAAACAGTCTCTGGCCTCCTTTCTCTGATTCCTTCCATCCTCCTCAAATAACTCTCTCCCTTCCTCCTTGACGTAACACTTCTCCAACAGCTTTTCCCTATTTGTGTCTGCCACACCCCAACTATCTTCAAATGCTGTCCTTCACTACTTCAGCAACCCACACTATAGCAGGGTTTGGAGCTGTTTTATACCGTGGACATGATTCCAAAGAAACAGGCTGTGGTTTTAGGGGAGGGCTACAAATTCATTTGATTGGTCCAAGCAACTTCCTTCTGGGTTCTGCTTAGAGGTGGAGCTCATTGGGACAGAGACTATTAGAGGTGGAGCTGCCATCTTGGATTTTACTATTGTGCCTGGCGTCCCCCTGTTTGACCTTTGCCAAACACTACCCCTCGCAGGAGAACAAAATGAGTTCTGCTTTTGAAAAATCCCATCGGAGCACCCCTTAATATGAATCGCCTCCCCGGTGTTTGTAGGGATGAGAACTACAGATCTGTAGACCTGGCAAGAGGACTGAGGAACCCACAGTATTCAAAGGTGGCTCTTTTGGTAATTTTGAATCCTTTACCAGGTCCGTAGACCTCAAAGTCAGCAGTATAAGCTACCCAAGCCAAATCATGGGGTCTTGCCATATTGGTTTGATGTTCACAATTCTGGAGCCATCATCATGCTGGGGAATGAACAGGAAATGTAGTTCCCCTGTGGCTGTCCCCCCTTAAGCTGCTGAACCCCAGTGCAGTGCCCCAGGGGATTCCCCATAGGCTTCCGAGGGGCTGCCTTTCTTGTGCTTAGGGTGGTTTCCCAGCCCAATAGGCCGCTGCTCGTTTGACTCCAAGCCCTGAGCAAGGCACTTCATCACGGGGTACAAATGATCGAGTTGAACATCTTGTGCCTTGTATATGTCTATATTTGCATATAACATGGCTGAAAATGCAGAAATATAATGTGTTGTAATGTACTCAAACCTTTTCCTGTTACACCTGCAGCATCTTTTACTCACACTCCTTGATTTGGATGAGCATTATGAGAGATATATAGATGAAATCATGGACATAAAATCTGAGAGCGTGCTATAGATAAATAAATAAATACAATTGCTGTGCATTAGTTGATGTCAGCTACGCATTGTTTAGGAAGTATTCTCACCCATATTCATTGTGTTCGTTCTCCATATGACTACATTTATGGTTCCATTAGCAGTGCGCCAGGTTCAAACATCCCACCACACTTGTGGATGTGGCCTAGCCTTTCTTTGTTGTTTCTGGGTCACCCACCTTCAGTGCTTAATTCTTTTTTTTTTAAAGTTTTTATTTTTATGGGATCTTGGCAGTATATGTGCACCTCCCATTGTACTTTTTTACTTGTATTTCATTCCTCAACAAATGTCTTTGTTCACAAGAGAATATGCAAATGTATTCTTTTTTTATCAATGAGTGTTTCTTTTGAGAAACTCAACGTAAAATGTTACTATAGCTTTGTTTTAATTTTGTATTTTTAGAAAGAACTCCTCATCTTTTACTTTGGATCCTATCGATGCATGTTACTTTGCACCATTCCACAGCATCATTCAGAGAAATGTCATGACTTCTCATGAGGAAAATCAGTTTAGGACTATGTTATTGTTGTATCTGCACTTTATTGCATGTCTGGATGGATGAGTGCTTGGTATGTGTGTAGGGTGTAGCAATGGTAAATCCCCCTTTAGTTTCCTTCCATTTTCCAAACTCTCCATCCAACCTCCAGCTCTCTCCTTCTCATAGTACCCTCACTCACCACTGTCCCCAAACTCCTGCCCCCCAACTCCTACTGGAGCAACCCACAATGCCAGACTGATGAAGATGTCTTTTTTTAGCAGGGTCTCTCCAAAGCTATGGGCTCAATCCTAAAAATGAAAGAAGAGGAGACTTACATGTAAAAGGACATAAATGGGAACAATAATGTTGAATATACCGATCCATATATTGAACATACATTTCACCTGAATCAAATCTCTCAAAGATTAGAAGGACATTGGCCGTTTAGGAGTTTAATCTTAAATAATAAACTCAGTATTGCACACATAACTGCAAGGAGTGTAAAAAAAACAGTGACTAATATATTAACCCTGCTCAGATAGTCATATGTAGATATTCTCCAAAAACAAGCAATTTTTAATCTCGTAAAACTTCAAAGCAGTCTGAGCGATAATTGTCTGCCCTCATCTAACTTATTTCATTGCAGCAAACTCACCAAACAGAGAATGCCTTTTTGCAAGGATTACATGTTCGATCCAGCGTAAGATCCTAACTTGGACAAAGTGTCAGAAACATAAAAATGCATATGAGGAACGCCATCACTCTCTAGACTCAAGGCGGGGGTAGACGGAACTGCATCACTAACCCCCAACCCACACCTCTAGTGTAGTATCCCTTCCTTGGGGATACTACACTAGAGGTGGTCATGACGGTAGCATCCACTGTGAATTTTTAAAAAACTTTTATTGAATGTTTTGGTCAGTTATCAACAATTACCAGCAGGCTAAACAAGATCAACCTGGGTGCCTACTCCTTTCCCTTGACGATAAACAATGTCCCAGGTTCTGCGGCACCCTCGATTCTGTACATCGTCATCGGATTGGCAATGGTGCCCATCTAGTCCTAGGCACCCTCAGATTCTTGCTGTTGAGGGCATCCAGATCCTTTGCTTTTGGTTCTATGTGATATAATCGCTGGAAATAACTTCGAGGGTGACTCAGTATATTTTTTAAAGGCACTCAATACCCTCCCCAGCCTATTTTAGGACTGGTGTACTTAAATAAACAAACTCCAGTCCGAGTATATTTGGGGAAAGTGTTGGATAGTGGGTTAAAAAAATATTGAGTCACCCTCGATGTTATTTCCAGCGTTTGTTTCACTGGGGACCTTGCTTTTCCCCCAGGATTGTGTGCTACGTGCATTCACCTTTTTACGCTTTCCACCGCATGTCTCCAGCCTGCGGCTTTCGCCTTTCTAATCGCAGGCTGGATGTCTAAGATTCTGCAGCAAGAGATAAGTTCACCATTTATGTCTCAAATGGTATTTTCTCGATGGCCTCTCCGCTTCATTTATATGTAAAGATTCCTAGTGATTGTATTAGGGGAATTGGGTCAGGATGTTTTGCCTTCCTGTATTTGCTGGCCACACTACTATGAATCTAGTTGTCAAAAATGGGTAATGTATAAAAAGACTAAGGGCCCAATTCATGGAATTTTTTGCATGGTTCAAAGTCAGTGCATAGATATTTTTATTCATACAAAATGACTTTGAATCAGGGTTTGAGTCGGCAGTGCAAAGTCACTTCTCAGCAGTGCGAAGTCACTTTGAACCGTGGCAGAAATTCCATGATTTGGGCCATGAGTGTAGTCCAGGTCCACAGATTCGCACTGCAGATGTTCTTTAGGATGTATTTAGTATCATCTGTAGATTTGATACGTTTCCAGCCTAACTGCACTGTCCTTGATTGTAGAACTCCAATTGTTTCCACAGGCTCTAGTAGGAGAGGCTTTGTACTATTTTTTAGGGTTGCGTTAAAAAAAATGTACTTGGTCCTTTTGTTCATGCGAGTTACAAAAGGGACCGAACAGTCCCTGCTATATGAGAGGAAAGGCTACGATCGTATCACTGATGGAAATGCAAATTATCTGTGGAACCCCACCAGCTGTGGGGTGTTGGTGGGAGGAGGGGTGACACAGAGGTGCAGATTTTATTTAGGAGCACACGCGTGGGAGGAGTTGTAAATTAAGGTGCGGGAGAACTCACAAGATTTTTCTTAGCACTCCTCCCCTCCCTCACTCCAGAAATAAACATTTATATTTCAGGGGATTAATTAATACATTGTTAAAGAAAAGAGGAGTTTCCTGTAATGTTGCCAGCAAACTAGAAAAGGTGCACATCTCTTAAATGTACAGAGCTGTTCGTCAGTGTTTTCTGCAAATTGTACAAATTGAGGGTCTATGTGATTACTCCAACCCCCAGAATTCCGACAGCTGAAAATGGCGACTTTTTTCCCCAAACCGTTTTTTAAACCCTTTTTTCTCCAAATACATATTTGGGTGGAGACCCTCTGCAGTCCCCCGCATACTACTATTATATCCCATACCCCCCACATATATATGTGGTGTAAGGGGGTGTCGGGAAAAAAAAGTTAGAATTTCGTGAGTCGGAATTCTGAGGGTGACATTTTGGGCCATTACCCAAATCGACAGGAATATTCACAAGTGTTCTCCACAAGTTCCTGGTCCTGGTGATCTGAGTTTGAATCCCACTCTCGGGAACCAACACAGATCATTTACAGTAATAATTGCCTCAATTAGTTTCCCAGGATCTGCACCTGGGGACATTTTTGCAGGATCATCCGACCCCATGACCAGCGCTGTATCTTAAAGATCCGTCGTAGATGTCCCCCTAATGGTTTCTGTACTCTTGGCAAGAGTGCTCAGATGTATGCAACCCGTACAAGTCGCTGGCAAATGATTATTGCAGTATATTTCGGCACCTTCTTTTAACCAATGCCGCCATTGTTCTGTGTGTAGGTGCTGTACAAAGAGAAAGGCTTGGATCTGGAGTCTGGCAGCCACGTGGTGAGAGGGAACCAAACACTGTCTGTGCTGCTGACGAGCCTGCGGAAGTACGTCATTTATGAAATCCAACTACTGGCCTACACAAGGATCGGGGACGGCGTCCCCAGCGCCCCTCCAATACTGGAGAGGACCAAGGACGACGGTAAGTTCTCGCGGCGCGTGGCAGCAAATGGAAGCTGCGCCATCATGTTTACTTCATCCCAGCAGATGTACAAAGCATCAATATTCTGCACATTTCCAGCAGTGAGGGCCTGGCGTTAGGTGAGGCAACCATGGGTACTACTTGTGGCGCTCTAAGATTACTTACTTTCTAAATAAGTAATTACTATTAGGTATTTAGCTGTGTTTTTGTTATGTATACTGCATGCGGTAATTTCTCATACTGCATGCAGTATTCGCAGTACAAAGTACATTTTATGGTTTTAACTTAGTCATGTGGGTAAAAGTAACCTAACCATGCAATATTTCGACCTACTAAATTACTAAATTAGCATTTTGTGTAGAATGTCCTCTGTATGAACTGGATGTTAGTATACACTTATCACAGTCTCTCTGCTGTACTCTGCACAATGAAACCCCACCGCCCTCCGCCACTGAAGTTTCATACGGTCACAGGTGATTTTGCCCCTCACCAATGTATTCTCCTAAGCAGAGAAGGCCTGTAGGTGTCTTGGTGAGGGGCCGAATGCGCAGACAAGGCAACCCCATCTGCACCCTTCGCTCTCCCAACATTGCTGGAGCGAAGGTGTTGCAGGACCATACAGCAGCACGGAAAGGGGACGAAAAAACAGTCTTGTGCAAACCAAGAGTGCAAAAGGGAGAAGAAAGGGCAGGGGATGTGCAGCACTCAAGTGCTGACAGCAGCCTTTTCCTGCCGCTGCTTCCATCTGTTAACCAACCTTAGGAGTCCTGGGTCACCCACAGAGCTATAAATACAGACATTTAAGAGAATAATAAATAAGGCACAACACAGACTCCAATGGGGTGCATGAATGAAGACGTTTAGCCAGTAACAAAAGGTGTGTCAGTGGCAGTGGGCCTTGCGGCCCACTGAGCTGCTGCCCCATGTTGGCGGTCTTACCGCAAAGCAAAATACGTCTTTAATTTACTACATTAAATTTGCGGTTTGTGTAGTGCACTTTACAGGTTGCCTTTTTGTGTGGCTGTCACCTCCCTACGGGCCTTGCATTATCCAGCCGTGTTCTCATCACTTTGTTGCCTTTTTATTCCTGTTTCAACCGCATTGGCTCTATGTCGACAAAGATCGCTTAGCGGCTTGCATTATCCAGTCGTGTTCTCATCACTTTGTTGCCTTTTTATTCCTGTTTCAACCGCATTGGCTCTATGTCGACAAAGATCGCTTAGCGGCTTTTCAGTACACATTTGGGGGTTCAGCTTTGCACGGGATGTCTTTCCTGTTTCTGTGCAGAGGCCAGTACACACATCCTGTGATAATCTGCGGCTACCTCCCCTCATTCCTTTATGCTTCCATTACAAGCCATGCACCCCACAGGTGCCACAAACGGGCTTTGCCAAGCCAAGAATCATTTTAAAATGGGTACCCACGAGCCCTGACACATCTACAACCTCCCCTGCAATGTGTGTCCCCATCTCAGCACAAATATTTCCTTCCAATGCATAATCATGGCAATTGAATGAGGTTCAGGCATTTCTTTGCCGTGTTTTTAATACATTAAGCTCAAATCATGTAATGGTATTGCCAGTTAGTGTGCTTGCTGTGGTATTTTGTGTGTGCCACATGTGCTGGCTATGCAAGGAAGGCATGGTATCAAACTGTAATACAGACACAAGTGATCACAGTTGAAGGGTGTTTATTGAACTTCAATTGGGTTTGAAAAACACTACCTAATCCTAAATCTAAAAATGGGAGCAAGCTACAACCATTAAATAATAATAACGCAGTCTTAGTGTTGTCTTGTCAAAATAAAAGGGCCTATACTAATAAACCTATTACCAATCCTTACTTCTAAATACAAATAGTGTGGAAAAAATGTTATGCAAAAGCAAAGTGTTCAAGAAATATGTCAGGATATTCAAGCCGTTGGCTTCCCTTCCCCACGTTTTTAGCACGGGACAAGGCGGCACACTGAAGTTTAGCGCAGTCTCTGGCTTCTAGGTCAAAGTCTCTTTATCATTCAAAGTCTCTTACTTCAGAGGGCCTGATGTGACAAATATTCAACAGTTCCTTTCTCCTCAGGATTCTCATGTACAACTTCTTGGGTGATTTACTGTTCACCTCGGGTCCCCCTCTGTCAGGCTCAGACCTAGTTTAACACAAAATCTTCTCAGATGATTCACTGTTCACCCTGGGTGCCCCCCTGCCGGGCTCAGACCTACTTTGACACAAAGCTTTCAATTGATCTCCCTCCGCCGGGCTCGGACCAACTTTCTCTGCTTTTATTTCAGAAATTGAAGACTTTCGATTGTGCACAGGAATCGGACAAACCCGTTGCAGGAACACTTCGATTCACAATTACTCGCTCTCTTCTTGATATGCTCTCTTGCTCACTTTTCCAGTTCACAACTGGATACCTTACAGAGACTTTTGACTGAGCACCAACACAGTGCTGGACCACTCTGTCAAGGGTATTGTATTGTACTTTAAAAGTTCAATCACTCATCAGCAGTTCAACTTTACTTGCAGTCTTTTATCACACACGTTTAAACAATGTGCGTTCCAGTGCTCAACATACAATATTGCTGCTTGCAACCTTGGCTTTAACACAGGCTGGTCTTGTATCGGTCTCCCCAACTCACCAGCTGTGTTGATTTCACTGACACTGCTTTGTTGTTGGACCAAGGACAGTACCACAGCGGCTGACCATTCTCCCTGCCTTGATTATTGACGAGGGAGGGCCCGGGTACCTCCGACACACAATGCAGGATTCTTAAACTTGTGTTCGTGGTCTCACGCTTTTCAATCGTGAGGGCTCATGAAAACAACGGTTCCTTGTCAAAAAGGTCAAGGGAACAACACTCCTTGCGATCACCTTCTGTTTTGCCGTCTTTCGTTAAACTGCCATCTTGGACCTGCTGTTTCCTTGTGTGTTTTGGCTCGCTCAGAGTGTGCTCTTGTGCTCCTCCTTTTATCCGTGTGGGGAACTTTAAATGAAGTCAGGTGTGAGTACTTGTCAGTAATTGCCTGACCTTGCCTGACCAATGCATTGGGAGATGTCGGGTAAACAGCTTAAGTGTTAGTCTGTTATCTCCCATAGCGGGCTGTCAGCGTGAAAGTGTTTGTGTTGTAAAACGGGTGGTGGGTAGAGTTCCTGAATATCCTACTCGGTAGGATGGGCTAAAGCTGTTATAGGGAAGGGGTTACCACGTCTCACCATCTTTTCTCCCACTCCTTGAAGACCCCTCCCCCAGGTGATCTTCCTGCACTTGTCCACCCCCAGGAGCTGGATCCAAAAGCCAATGGCTGTGTCCTGGCCACCTGGATGACAGATCCCCAGGGACTAGTCGGTGAGACCTTCTGGTTTCTCACAGCTAACAATAATTCTGTTTCCAGTTCTATATTAATACCTCTCAGATTAGCATCATCTACCAGCATGTAAATAAACCAAGCCACCGGAAATATTTTTGTTTTGGTCAAGGTGAAGGTTGCAGTCACATTATATAGTGGATTTACCAGTGAAAGTAAAGTTAGGCATAATCAGTTCTGTTGGTGAAAAATCACTCCATTGCACCATAAAGACCTGGCCAGTTATGTTATGTTAGAACTGGGCAGTTATGTTACATTAATGAAATTACAAAGCACAGGATTTACACCAACCAAAGCATCATGGTGCTAAAAAACAGAAAATGAGAAACAGAAGAATTAAAAAAATAACATTTAAAACAAAATGTTTTCAGATGACGACGAAACGATTAATGATTTCCAATTGCTCAAAGAGAGCGCAGTGGCTTATTCCATAGTGATGCAGAGGCAACAGAAAAAGCAGGGAGCAAAAACCTGCACAGTGAAAATAGTGCACCTCTTAAGCAACTGAAAATACTTTGGACTGGTGCTTTGCACAGTTTCACTGTATATTGAACTCTGTGTTATCCCCTCGAGGCACTGCCCTACATGTTTCTTAACATGCCCACCATAAGCAGCTTGATTCGCTTCTATACCAAGAAAGTCCTTGTGGTGCAGTATAGCATGTCTTGCTATATATCTAATGTTAAGGCAAATCCCTCTAAGCATCTAACAATGGTTTCGTGGTTGGTAGGAGGAATATGATTTGCTGAGAGACATACAACAATAATCTTAAGGAGCACCGCAGTAATACCCAGTGGCCCACTAGGTAAACAACGTACGAAGATAAGAAACCAAGGGCCGCTTCTTTGGTGCTGTGTGCTCGCAAAATGATGTGTATACCAAAATATAGCATGTACTTTAATGTGTTGAAATAGAAATCCTCCCTGTAACGCAAACTTGTAGTCAGATAGTTTAATGTAATCTTCTTGTGACAATGTGAGGAAACAGACTAAAGCTATAGCCAGTGTATTTCGGATCAGCAATCCCTTATCAGGGCATAGTCTAAAAGAAGAAAAAGAGTACTTAGTTGAATTAAATAGTGATCCATCATAAATGGAAGATTACTGTAGAATGGAAAACATACCTGAGTTCAACAAAGAAGGAACACTGGTGACAACAGATAACAACAAGTCAAAACAGCACCCATAGTGAAACCAGGATATGGCACAGTACCCATAGGTGAACCAACCACCCAAAACAAAAGGTTACCTGAACAACCTCTTCAAATGCAGGAAGACATCTGAAAACTGTGGAAAGAAGCAAAGTAAAAGTGTCACTCTCAATATCGAAATCATATCTATGATATTGGATTAGTTGTAGACTGAATCAGCCAATAAGCTTCACAATGCAATGCCTCCAGATTGTTTTGTGATATGCCTATTTTTTGGTACACATTCAGTAGGAAATGTAGAGATTGTTTGGTCCATACTGACAGCATTAGTAACCCCAGTACAACGCAAGTTAAAAGAATTGGGACATTTACCGGCATGCTGTGCACAAATTGCAATAACGTTATTAAAGGCAACATAGTGTTTCATCCCAGATCCGGGGAAAGGATTCTTCTGAGAAATATTGCGACCTGCGATACCGCAAATATTACCTACCTAATTGGATGTCCTTGTGTCCATTTATTGTCTTTGTGAGCCAATCTGCTCGAGCAGCAACGTGAAGAGCAGATAAACACAGATCCAATCTACGTACAAGTAATCCCAAGTCCATGGTGGGCAGACATTTTGAAGATCAGCGTTGTCAGATATCTCAGATTCGATTTTCAAATTGTGGAAGTGGTTACGCCCAGAGAACATGGCGACAGAGGGAGGCCAGTGAGCAGCACAGTGAGACATTGGAAGAGGAAGCATAATGGTTGGTAGCTCGCGGGTGGCCAACACGGACCCGCTGTACACGAGCGTGGAGACTTAGACAGAGAGAAGCTCCCTGCACAAGAGGCCCGATCAATGGAGACACTGTTATGTTATTTGTACTTGTTACACGCACTTTCACCAAAGGTATCTTGGAGTGAGGAATACACCGATAATACAAAAGCAACCAAATAGGAGTTAAAATAAGCAGGTTTTAAGAAGGCAGTGAAAAAGAAGATAATTAGATGTACGCCTAAGGTAGACTGGAATAGAGTTCCACAGTTTACTAGCAGCAGTTGAAAAGGCACAGCCTCCAACGATGCTTAGCCGGGTTTTGGGCACCACTATCAAACAGTTATTCTCTGAGCATAAAGGCCTAGATGGAACATACGGGTCAAGCTTCTCCTGGGGAAAGCTAGCACCAACCCCATTATACGAACGATGCACTAAGCAAAGTAATTTAAAAACAAACCTTTTCTCCACAGGAAGCCAATCAAGAGCTCTAAGAACTCGGCTAATGTAGGACCCATGAGGGGTAGCTGTATCAACTCTAGCTGCTAGATTCTGCAACAGCTGGAGCCGATGGATAAGGTCCTTAGGCTGTGCAAGACAGAGCGCATTAAAACAGTCGAGCTGACTCGTGACCAAGAAGACACGACTATAGGATGAAGGTGAGCTGGGAGAAATGGGAGAATTTTTCATAACACCTTCAAACTAAAGTGACCAGCTTTGCAGACAGCACTGACCTGAGGCGCCATAGACAAAGAAGAAAGGTAGACTCCTAGATTATTCACAACTGTCACAGGGACAGGAACAGTGCCAAATGAAGAAGGCCAGAAAAAAAGACCATAGAGCAGTATCAGAAGAAGATGTGGCGCATACTAAAAGGGCCCCAGTCGTATCCCCATTTAACTTGATCCAATTGATGCCCATCCACTCCCTAACGGCGCCCAGGCAATCCCTCAGGCAGGACGACACCCCAATGTGGGCATGCTCTAAATGAACTAGAATCTGCGTGTCTTCCACATAGGAGTAGCATCTGAACCCATGGGAGCGGATAAGGCTCACTGATGGTTGGATGTAAATGATAAATAGCAGAGGGGACAAGGCCGAGCCCTGAGGCACGCCACATGACAGAGGAAAGGAGGAAGAGAAGAAAGGGAGGTAA
Organism: Ambystoma mexicanum; assembly: GCF_040938575.1. Classification (NCBI taxonomy): domain Eukaryota; kingdom Metazoa; phylum Chordata; class Amphibia; order Caudata; family Ambystomatidae; genus Ambystoma; species Ambystoma mexicanum. The sequence goes on along the minus strand of NC_090924.1, from coordinate 465,916,654 downwards.
AGAAAGGGTTTGGCTCCTATTTGACAGGAAAGATGTAAACCAGTCCAGCACGAGTTCTGAGAGGCCTTGCAGGGGCAGGCGAGCAAGTAGGTTGGCATGTTCCATGGTGTCAAATGCTGCTGACAAGTCGAGCAGAATTAAGGCCCCAATGCCACCACAATCAGCTAGCCTGGCAAGGTCATCCATCCCTGGTACTAGAACACTCTCTGTGCCCATGCCTGGCCGGAATCCTGACTGAAAGGGGTCAAGCCTAGCTGAAGACTTGATAGAGGAAGAGAGAAGAAGAGAGACTAGAGACTCAAGAAGCTTCATAGAGAAAGGAGGCAGAGCGATTGGGCGGAAGTTAGACAGGTCAGATTCGTCTAGGGAGGGTTTCTTTAGAAGCAGGATCACCATAGACTGTTTCAGCATAGCAGGGATGACCGCTGATTAACAAGATACGTTAACAGCTTGAGTGATAAGTGACACCAAATCAGGTAGAATATTTTTCAAAGTGCTAAAAGGAATCGCAACAGCGGGAGATGCAGATTTCAGCTACACAGCAGCTCATACAACAGCATCTTATGAAAAAAAACTAGGAATGTAGAAGAGTCAGTAATGGACCTGGTGTCTGCTTGCTGCACTGTTGCAAAAGTAGCACTCTTATCCAGCAGAATGTTTTGGCGGATATTTTCAATTTTAGTAAGAAAGAAGTTAGCCATGACATAACAAAGTAGCCGGGAGGATGGAACCGTAGGAAGAAACCACAATGAAGAAGAGAAAGATTTAACCACAGAGAAAAGCTCTTTAGAGCTGTTAAGAGCAGAAGTGACTTTAAGAGTGACAAAATTCTGTTTAGCCAGTTTAATGGCTACATCATAAGTTTTAGATAAGGCAGCAAATCGCACCATCAAAGCAGATTGACAGGTTTTGCGCCAGTTGCATTCAGCCAGCCCTAGTTCAAGTTTCATAGCTCTCAGATCCTGGGAAAACCAGGGTTGAGGGAGACGCTTGCGAAGAGGCGTAGGTTTAATGGGCCAAGTTAGCAACAGGACATTGCAGAAAGTTCCAAAATCCACCAATGATTCGGCCCGCACTTAGATTTGATGATAGCAGACATGTCTGTTAAATTTACAGATCTCCAGTTCGTCCTGAGTGCAAACGAGGGATGGCAGGAAATCTCAGTCGGTGCATCAGGAAAGTAAAACGAAACTAGAAAATGATCAGACCATAGTACTTTAGCAACACTGTAAACCATAAGTCCCGGCATAGAGGAAAATATCACGTCCAGTATACCACCATGGTGGTGAGTAGGTTCAATAACGCTCTGGGCTAGGCCCAGGTCAGATAGAGTATCAAACAATTGCTGAAGTCTGGCCAGCTGTGGACAATTGAATTTAATATTAAAATCACCAAGAATTACCAGGTTGCAAAAGCCAACCTGAAGAAGTGCAGCTTATTCTAAAAAAAGGCTGTACAAAGTTAGTAAACGTACCAGGTGGCCAATATACAAGAAAATGCACTGAATATGCAGCTGAGACGGTAAAACGTACTAGAATTGCCTCCATGTCCAACTGTTGAACAAGGGAAATTTGTTCAATTTTCAAAGAGGATTTAAACAGAATATCAATCCCCCCACCAGGATGTACTGAAATTCTGTCCTGATGAATAATCGTATAGCCCTCCGGGAGAAATTGTGAGAAAAGAGGGGCAGAAGTGGTATTCAACCAAGTTTCGGTCACACAAATGAAGTCAGGTTTTTCATCATTTAGTAGGTCATATATATGATCAGCATGTGCAGCCATAGAGCACTCGTTAACTAAAATTACACAGAGACCCGTACATTTGTGTGGCACAGGCATACAACTCACCGGTCCACTACCATCAAAGCAATGGGGGACGGGCGTGGTTGCAGGTGCTGGAAAGCAGCAGTTGAGAGCGTGAATAACATAAGGTTCGCCCCTTTGGCCCGTCCGTGACCCGGATGGGCCCAGATGGTCTTAACTTTGGCGCAACTTCAGCACGACGGCCCTCTCCTGCTGCGCCCGACCGCTGCGCTGCCATAGCCTAGGTTCTCTATACTTGCACATGTCTATTAACGTAGACAATCCATTTGTGCTGTGAATAAGCAGTGAGGAGGGACTAGCTACCAGCCGTGTAAGAACACAAACAGAAGGCGACTAGACAGAGTACGAGCCTCAGAGTCTGTGTGAGGCCAGGCACCCTCTGTTGCCGATGCAGCCATATAAGGAAATTAGATAAAAAACCGGAAAAGTTCAAATAAAATAAAAGCAGTGAATAGCGTGTGTGGAAAGGTTTGTGGCACCCAGTAAACTGCTGTGGTCCGGGTCACCCGTAGCCTAAAAGAAACAAATATTATGAACAACGAAAACACTGAGTCGAATCCCAGGCACAGACAAGGCTGAGAGGGCAGCGTGGAGAAACTCAGGAACACAAGACGTCTCTAGGAGACGATGGTACCAGAGAGATGGGGGGAAAACCAAAGATGCGTGAGCAAGCTAGTGGTACCAGAGAGTGAATCTTTGAGCACAAGAGACGGGAGCAAGCCAAACGCTGGTGAACGGCAGTCCAGAGAGACCCGCTGTGGAAGAGCTTGGCGGGGAGGGGTGGGAGGGGATGAGGGGGAGGGAAGAGGAGGCCGTGTTCAAGTCCCGGGTGGCTCTGTTGAGCGGCCCCGGTGAAGAACGCCCCGGGTTGTCCAACGGAGCGGCCCGGGTGAAGAAGTGGCCCGCTCCCTACATTTCCACAACGCATTGCTGAGGGGCAGGGCGGCACAGTCTCCATAGGTGGACTGGATGCATTCTTCCAAACACATGCATACATAAAACACACGCTTCACTTAAATAAAGCCTTTTATTATAACACTGGTGTATGTGTCTTTCTTTCCTGGGTATTCCCTCAGAGGGCCAGCATGTAGCCCAACTAGCTTTTAAAGCACAACACAAAAACACATATTAGTAAACTGCTGGCATGGTTCTGCATTAATTTTATGGGTCAGCAACTGGAAAATCGCTTGCATTAAATCAAGCAAGATGTCAGGTATTAAAGGGGACGACGATGTGTGGCCACTTATTACAAGAAACAAATATCACCTATCTTACATAAAAACAGGATACTGCAAGTCACCTCAGAGTTCAGTGACCTTATAAAGGGACTCAGCCTTTCGCCTCCTTTCTCTTTTTACTCCTGGAACGCCTCACTGACTTGCGATGTCCCTATCACGTACGGTAAGGGGTACCTTATCCCATATATAATGTGCAGTTGGGAGTACATTGTTATGCATACTTTACCATCTTGAAAGGTGATCTTGATGATAGCGTGGCCTGCTCGAAAAGGAAGATGCGATATATAGTGCACAGCTCTTCCGTTCCCTTAGCCCTGCTGATTACATTTCCAGCCTCCCAGTCTTTCCTCACTCCATCTTGTTTGTATGAAGCCTCGGGTAGTCGCGCAGCAGAGGGAGCAAGCAACAGGCTTCAGATTCATGGAGATGTAAGTTATCTGGAAGTGTAGTATTTTGCTGGAAGCTGTCAGCCATTTTAAAGATAGCATCATGAAATGTTCATCCTTCAATGCAATGTAATGAATATGTTGTGATTTTTATTTTTATTGATCCTGAGAAAATCCGGTGTGATGAAAATTTCCTGCCGAAATTAAACTGCACTGGATTCTCTTAAGGCGTTTTATTAAAGTAATTATGTTGTGCTGAGCCCAGGATAAAACTGCTGACTTGCCAGGGTATTTTTCTGCACTTAGTATCCAGGAAGCCAGCTTGTTAGAATCTTACCTGCTGTTGTCTTTTTTTGTAATAATGAAAACCCTACAGTGTTACAATTGGGTTGTAGAAGTGTGTCTGAAGAAAGCCTGCGGTGGCAGGGACCTTACTCAGGAAAGGTCACAAGTACTAGTGATGAGGAATAAAGGGTGTGCAATAACAAAGGATGTTATGGTGACAGGTGCAGATGTACTTTCCATATTACATTCTGTTAAATTATAGAACACGTAATGTCATTTGATTTGTGTGGTTGGAAGTGGCATGCCCGTATCTGCACGCTTTGTGAGTGTACGGAATCATTGTTTTAAGAGGAAGGGCCCAGAATTTGGCTGTTCTGAAGATGTGTCACTGGGATGGGGGTGATAAGACCGTGTTTATGGTGTGAGGGCGAAGAAGACACATTTGCAACGTTTGCAGCTGGAAGTGTGTACAATTCGATGCGATGCATGGCAATTCATAATGTGTGTGTCCAGGGGTGCGGCAAATCCCGAAATTCTGATTGGTATTGTGATAGACCTCAAGATGTTATGTTATCAGTCTTTTATATCGGGCCACCACCACCTCTGTGGCATTACGGTGCCCATTGGAGGAATAAGGGAGAAAGAAAACGAGGGAATAAGAGAGTAGGGAGTATGAAAACATTAAATAACTGAAAAGATAAAAGGGGGTTGAGGCGGTAGGGTCTATGATTGTGGTAGCATGTGTAATCACTGATGGTGGATCAAATGACTGTTGATCTGCAAAGAGGGACTAAAACATGTCTGTGATGCTGGACAATTCTCCTTGAAAACAGTGACAAGCGCATTAATAGTGTGGAAATAAAGTTAGTCGGCATATAGTTGTGTGGTGGACCCGAGATGTGCTCAAGGGTACTGTTCAAGTGTGGAGGCTTGTTCCCACCAGATAGCATATTTTAAAATGTTTCACGCGGTAAACCAGGCAGATAATCTAGAGGTGTCAAGCCAGCTGACATCAGCACCTGAAGCAAACATTGCTTGTGTGATGGTGAATGTGGTTACCACAGAGGGAAGGGGGGAAAGGATCCTCTCGATCCTCTCAGCACCACACCTGTTTGGCCACTTAATGAAGTGTGAGATTGAGTGATCCATGATGGTGAGGTGAGTAAAATGCAGCGCCATAGTTGGAAGTAGGTTATCAAGTCCCAGTACTCTGTTCATGACTATAGCGTTAACATTTACCCTGCACTCCCTATACAGGCTGGGTTCATCGGAATATGGGAGAATCTAATCCATTGACCCACGCAGAAGGTTGCAGTCAGAGAGTCCACGGCTATTTTAGGTGATGTTGTGTATGGCCCTTTTAATTTTACTCGCCATACTTCAAAGAAGGCATTCTTTCAGTGCCAAACTACAAGGATGATGGTGGTAGGCATAACATGCCTTCTAGGCGTGAGAGCACACAGCAATAAGAGGCATAATGGCACTCTTGGTTTATGATCAAACCTTTGAAATGTTTGAGTGTGTAATCAGTATATTAATAGACTATAGGATATTTGATTGGTGGTGTGGCATTTCTTGCGGTGTACAGTAGAAATGGGATAATGCTGTGTAATTGGGCAAATTTAGCTTTGCATGGCATGTGATCATGTGGCCATGGATACCATGTTCTTGTGTTAAGTAGAAGTCAAAAGCCACAAAACCCTCCAAATGGTAGTTGTCAAAAAAGAGACAACACAGAGTGTGGTATGTTAAATGCAAGCTAACCCCAGTTTATTGCACTAGACCGGGAAAAAGTCAAGATAAAAGCCAAGCTCTCACTCCAGAATTCTCCAATGTTTGAACAGTCAACAGGAGTTTATATAGTACAGAAAGTTTGTTTGTGATGTCACAGTTGTGAAAACCTATTGCTGCTGCTTGTTTGCTCCCTTTACTAAGCTAGATATGGAACCTATATGTGTGCACCTATGGATTGGACAATCATTATCTAAGACCCAACCCATGGCCCTTCCCCTTAGAAAGTGCTACCTCATCATATCTGGAAATTAATTGGAAGGCCCTAAATTACTTCTGCGTTAAAAACAGACATGTGCTAATGGGGTACAATGTGGTCACACTATCCATGAACTGGCTGTACGCTGACATGTTTATCTAGGTACTAGAGACGGAGAGACAAACATATTGCTTTATTTTAATTTAATCAAATAGCCCATATTTTACCTCCCATGCCATGAGTGCCAAGGCTTAAGGCCTTGGTATCGCCATCCTGCTCTTGACAGATTTATGAATTATTATTATTTTGCGAGTCATACTGCTAAGTTTTCACTGCGGTATTTCATTGTTTTTCTTTAGATGCTTCTTGCATCTTCCCTTCACATATAGCCGGGTGCAAAATATATTAATCTGTCATCTTCTGATTTCCCAGGATGTTATAAACTTTAAACAGTTTTCTGTATCCTTGTAACTTGATTTATCTGACAACTGACCGAACAAAATAATATCTTACTTCGCCATGTGCACTTCCTGCAACGGCTCGGCCTTGACATACCTTTGGCTTAGTCACTGTTAAGCCGGCTACAGTATTTTCCCTTATTTCCTTAAAGCTGCCGGATTGAATTCTCTGCTGCTACAAAAATGGACTTTTGTCATGTTTATGTTTCTTCTGCAACACACATTTGCTCTGCATTTATTTTGCTGTCTACCGAGTACCTGGCACATGCCTGACACATGATTTGTCTACCTATGGGTGTGCTGCAACATGCCCCTACCTATTATAGCCATGCTGCCCCTACATGTGTGGTGAGACCCTCTCTTGGTATGCGCTTTCCTGCCACCTAGTCTACTATATGTAAAAGGACACACTAATTGTGCCAGCTAATACCTCCTCTGTCCCTACTGGTATAGCGAAGCTAACTATTCTTTGTGTCAGCTGCATTTCCAGGATAATTTAAAGTGCAGTTTCAAATGTGTTCTTTCTGATTTTATAATTCTGTGTTTTCTGGGGAAGGCAGGGGGGACCTGCTTTCTAGCCAACAATTCGTCCACTACATTCCCCCCTCTGGTCGAGTCAATGACCACACCTTCATTTTTTCTCATATTATACCCATCCTTGGGCAGCCACACTCTGGTGACCCCCTCACATTACCTCCTTGTGCTACGTATTCTGCTGTACTGCATGTACTGCATGTCCTAAGCCAGCACTCGCTGCTTTCGTCACATTTCATCCAGTGCTCATTGTAGGTATGGGCATTCTTTGGGCATATAAACAATGCTCCAGGTTGTCTGACTGGCGCCCCAAATGGGTACATGGGACAGTAAACTTCCTCATCAGTTTGAGTGTACTGATGTATGGTGTCAGGCACATTAACCATTACTGTCATTTGTAGTGCCTTCTTGCCAGTCTTTTTACATTGGCGTATTGCTATTCTCAAGGTGCAAAACGGCATTAGGACCAGTACCAAAACCGACATTTTAATGCATCTGTCAGCCATGTGGGCATCCAGGAGAATAGATAACGAAGCCAGCTATCATCCTCAATGTCATTTACTTCCTCCTCCATTTTATCATGCAGCTCCTTCAGGGACTATATGGCCTCTGGCAAGGTCCCATTCTCCTCTTCATGTGCGGGTACATATGCCACCCGATTTGGGTGGAAGCTGCACATAAGCTCTTGTACCGCAAGCCCAGTAATGTTTCATTAGTACAGCTGTGCCAACTTTCATACCTGGGAAATCCATAATGCGTTTGCACCGTTCATTGTCAACAAGCCTTACTGAACCATTAGTTCCAAAGCATAATGTTGGTGCTTGTAGTTTGGTTAAGGGTAGTGATCCTGCTTCATCTTCTTCCCACGTTAAACATTTTGCAGTTTCTTTCCATTCCTCAGGGCACACTCTGTCCGTGTTTATTATCACTTCTATTGGTGTAGTCCATACTGCCTCTGCTTTGCATCCCATTATTCCATCAACCCATCCAGGGGGATATACTTTCCCTTTTATTTGTAATTGCTGTCTGTCGGCACAATGAGGTATCAAATTAAATTGGGCATCTCTACACCTTAAAATTTGTTGATCCACTACTTCAACATCTCCTCTTTTTGGACCTGATAGTATGTACATGAGTACATTACTTTTTATTCTTATACCCTCCATTATGTGTGCTTTTTTACATAGCTGTCTACGTATGGGAATTCTGATCCTGTGACATACTTTATCATGGCCAATTGTCCCTGAAATTGTCCTCTTGTTTGGCATACTGCAAGATGTACCAAGCAATGTGCTCTGTACTCAGGTACTTCTTCAATTATAAATGCTTGAGAGGCTGTCATGGCATGGGGGATAAGTGAGCAAACAAAACAGCTTTCCCTTGATCTCTCTCTCTCTCTCCACCTTCTCCATTGATCTATACCCTGAGTTTCGTTCCTTATTTATCTAATTATAAAAATACCTTCTCATGAAATCCTCATCTGTAATGCTTCTCCTAGCCTGACTGGCTCCACAACTGGGTGTAATAGCATTTCCTGCTCTAACTCGAAATCTACTTGTTTTCTAACTTCTCCACTAACATTATGCCCTAGGGACACATTCACCTCATCATAATCAATTTAAATGCAATGTGAGATGAAATAAGCAATAAAACAACAAAAGAGAAAGAAAAATAGAAGTACTGCAATAGCCGTGATGTCAATTGTTTGTAGGGGTGTACTGTAGCGTATTGATCGGGGTGTCATGAAGAAATCAGGTACATAAGGATATGAAAACATTTGTACATTTTGCTTATTAGCCAATAGTCAATTACTATTTTTTCAAGTGAGTGAGGCGAGCTGTATATACTGGTTTAAAAATATTTTGCATTCAATGACAATAATACAATATTTGATTGATGATTTTCAAACCACTTTTACTATTATGAGGTTCATTGAAAAATATAAAAATAGTGCTGATAAAAACATAAAAATGAAAATGTGGAAAATAGAAATTGCCTCAATAAAAAATGTGAAGATAAAAGTGGGAAAAACAGTCCATTGTAGATTATGCTCTTGTGTATATGGTATAAAAATAGTCCCAATAAAAATGTAGAGATAGGAAAGTAGAGAGAATTGTCCGTTATAGATGATTGTGCTTGTGAAAAATAGTATATAAAATAGTCCCAATACAATGTTGAGGTAGGAAGGTAGAGAAAATACAGTGTAGACATGTTTGACCATAGCAGTATTGTATACCTGTATTGTTGTCCATCAAAGGGGCCTCCATTCTTGGAACCTTTGGTGGCTTGCAGCCATCTGGATCACAAACACAAGCCTGGGCCGGTGAAGGTGTCGGACTTGCCTCTTTAAATGTTGATAAAGGGAGTTAGTAACTGCTCCAAGATCCTTGATCTTGTCAGTGCTTAGACCTCCAAGCCAATTTTGTAACAGAAGGCAGATCTAGTAAGTCACCTAATGCAGAGATTCTTACAGTAACAACCATACTTTACACAGCTGTTGATAATGATACTGTTGTTCATGACCTGTTGCTCCAGGATGTCATCTGGAAGGGTCTCATATCGGACATGTATCTCTACAATGATTATCTGGTAGCCCACTTGTATTTTCTCTGTCAGTAGTGGGGCCACATATTGGTGCCAAAAGGTTTCATTCCACTTCATCATTCCTACTGTTTATTCAGAATGTCTGAGAAATGCCTCAGGGTTTTCCCCCGCCACAAACATCTCAGTTGTCGTGTTGCCAGTTTCTCTCAGACATTCTTTCGACAGCCTCCAAAGCTGCACCTACATATGAGATGGAGATTCCTTAAATTCATCATGTCCTTTTCTGATACATCCAGAGAAGAAATGTCCTTTGCACCTCGGTGGATGAATCTTGGTTGCTGCAGAGAGATACTGGGTTGACTGCATCTGGACTCCTGTGGGCCACAAACCATCTTGAGCCCGTGGATCCAGGTCAGTCAGGGTTGAAAGAGAAATGTAGATGGGACTTTATCCTTCGTCAAAGGCTTTACATTGAGCCGAAGTGTCAATCTTCTGAGATTTGGCTCTGGGCTTGTGAGCCGAATCTCTCTTTTTGATGGAAGGCTCACAGCCACCGGCAGTACGGCATTCTTATTTGATCCCAAGGCGATTTGACGAAGTTGTCACTAGATTCTGCTTAGCAGAATCTGTGATTGCGTGTTTCCCTGCCAGACCAGGACAGTACAGGGATTGTAACATTGAAGGCACAGAGAAGTAGCTGTGAGGGTGGAGGGGGCCATTGAAATGTGTTCTCTCCTCCCCAAGGGCTTTCGGTGAGATTAATTTCCCTGATGTCATCTTCCCTTTGCTCGGCATCATGTGACCACATGGCTTTCATTGGTGGTCTAGCCAAGACTGTGCTTGCGGGAGACTGCGTCTGAGATCCTGGAGGCTGCTCACTGTAACCCTGGCCGTCCCCTATTGCAAGGTTCCTGTTCCCATCAACACCCAGCCCCTTCTCATCATCCTGGCATCCACTTGGGCATAACGGCTCTCTTCCTAAGTCTCCTCTTTCCCCTCAGGTGTAGGAAACTCCTGATTTGGCCTCCCTTATTCATGCCAAATGTCCGTTCCTGTGCAATATTTATTTTCCTCTGCATGCTCTTCTCCTTGAGTCGTCCGTATGTTTCTCTTCATCTTCTGCTCCTCCTTTCACTAACCCCACTACTTTCCTTTCCTCCTTTGCACCTCTCTTCTCCTTCTACGCTCTATATCTTGTCTATCTTGTCATCGCCTGGCCTGCCCTCGAACACCTCCTCCTCTTCTCCTTCCTTTCCCACATCTTTCTCTTGTGTTCACTCCACCATCTCATCCTTTAATCCCATCTTCACCACATCCTCCTCCAGTCTTCTCTTTACCACTTCCTCACCTAGTCTTCTTCATTGCCTTTTCCTTCACACATGCTCAACACTTCTTCTCTTCACCTGCACCTACTCCACGGTCATCTTCCTTCACTGCTCTGGGACTGCTACCTTCAACATCTGCTCCCCTGATCTTCTCTTCGCCTCCGCCTCCTTCTCCTTCTCCTTTCTGCACCCCACCTCCTTAGCTCTTTGCCTCACTTTCCTACTCCCACAACCCACTCACTTGCTCCTTAATCTCTAAACTTCTCTCTGCATCCAGGCTCCAGCCTCTCCTTTCTCAGCCACCTCCAAACTCACACAGCCTCTTGCTCCAAACTCCTAAATCTAGTCCATCTCTGAGCTTCCTTTTATATACCTTTGGGGCTATGTTCCCTGTGTTGGCATGCACCTGTGTTTGATTCAGTATGGCAGTGCAAGATTTGCTGTATCAAGTGATTTTACTTGATTGACACAGACTTTCTGCACCCCATGGACCAAGCCTACATAAGGCCTGTCTTTTCAATCTGAACAATTCGTGCAGTGTGAATGCTGAGCCGGCATGACTTTTAAGCAGTTACTTTGCAAGTTGCTCTTTCTGTTACTATGCTGATAAGCATCGCTCCCGCCCTTTCTGTAATTCAGATTTTAGTCTCTGAATGCAAAGTATTTCTCGCCAGAGGACCTATATTAAATCTCTTTATAACCACATTGAATAAACTCTGTGCATTCTTCCTGAAAGCGTCAGATGTTTATGGGGTACAAATGTGACACGCCCTTACTCCTTGAATTGGGTGTTGTCGGGGAGACCGGGGGATCTTCCCCACACCACCCTTGTGCTTGCAATAGGGTTTGGGTGGCGGCACCCGGCCCTCTTGCTCACCACCCCACAGACCCCAATGGTCAGAAAGGGTGCATTATCACAGCGTAGAACAATTTTCTAATTATTATTACACTTATTAATAGCAAGCACCCCACAGCAGCTACTCAATATATTTGTGATAGCCCTTAAGTGTGTTAATGTAACAATTGAAAGTAAGGGAAATGAGTGTTGGATTTTTGGAAATTAATTTACGCACCTATATGTATGTACGTATGAAAACGTGACAATTGTGATGTTTTACACATTTCTTTTTCTTTCTTCTCAGTTCCTGGGCCCCCTGTAAAGCTGGTATTTCCAGAAGTGAGACTGACCTCTGTGCGGATCGTGTGGCAACCACCAGAGGAGCCCAATGGAATTATTCTTGGTAAGGGAAAACTTGTTTGGTTTTTTGAGTCCATCACTGAGGATTCTTGCCAAGGTCACATGGTCAGGGAGCCAGTCCCCATCCACTAAGAACTGGCATCGGATCCTACACCATAAGCTGGGTTTAGGCAACGCCTTGCAGCCCTGTTATGTGGCGTGAGAGGCGCATTCTCCGCAATCGTCCCTGTTTTATGGGCTCGAACAAATGCTCCGTGACTTCTTTTAGCACTCAGAGGGGGGCCCTAAAAGAGACATAACCTAGTTATCAGTAATTGTTTTTATGGCAGCATTAGATCCGAAACATTTCACAGGAATAGTAAAATGTTACCCTTTTAAGACAATATTCCCTTATTTCCCTCTGCAAGAGGGACCAGAGGATGCTGTGAACAGGCTGCCACAGTCTGCTTCCGGTAGGAGGCTTCAGATATATTTACTTAATCTGTACGTCTGACTGCTGTGCTGCCAATCTGTATTCAGGTAGTGCTCCGAACCATACAGGCAGATATGCACAACTCCATCAATGCTTCCTAGAAGTCATGTAGTGCCTCCTTTAAACCAATCCGAATTCTTGAAATGCAATCATTAATGAAGCATTAGAGCCTGCACCACAGGGTGTGATAGGTGAGCACTGGTTACAGGTCCCAAACCAAAGGGCAGGGTTTCTAATGAGTACGAAGATTACCTTGCAAAAAATAAAGGCCAATGGTAAGGGCTCTAACACCATTGGAGCGTTTACAGGGGGATAAAAGGGACACCTCACTTGGTGCTTTTTGTGGCAAAGGTCCTTCTCGCCTTGCCTTGTGCGTGCACTGCACAAAGGAAAGCATGGAATCCAAGTCGTTATAAGCGTTTAGAGTCTGATTCCAAACTTTCTGATTGTGTAGAAAGCTGGAAACAGTGAGATAAGCGAAACCTGTTGTTTAGTGCCTGCATTTCACCCTTTCTAATTGTCTAAAGAGAACAACTGGGCTTTAAGTGGGAAAGGGTTTAGTCCCGCAGTGTCAAAAAATGGTATCAGGGCCTTGCTGGAGCTACCCGGATTTTCCTACCTAATATTCAATTAAAAAATTGACCAGTGCTAATACTGCGTTTTGCTAGTAGATAGCAACGAATTCAAATGGTTTATACATTTGCAGTCAGATTTTTATTTTTTAAATTGTATTGTTACAAGCGCGGACCTAACTCGAGAGCACTGGAGCGCGGTACAGGGTGTGGTTAGCCATCAAATGGGATGGCATCTTTTAACAGTAGTGCAGTACTGTGAGTTACGGACTGTGTGTCAGTCTGTGCATCCAATGAAATTAGCCGTTGGCCATGTGTTGTTGGAAAAATCAGGTTTTGAGAGATTTGTGGAATTTGGGAATTGTGTCGGCATTCTGAGCCAAAACCAGGATCAAGTTCCAAAGAGTGGGTGCGTGACAAGAGAAGGATTGTTTACGGGTCCTCCCTTTGGGGGTGTTTTGTGGTTCGAGCCGATTGGTCCATTTGCTATGCGAGGAGCATATGCCACCATATATGTGGCGCTTAGCCACCAGGTACTCCTGTGTGCTACTTGTGACTGCTATGTAGATGATGCATACAGTCTTTAACAGTATCCTGACCTGGAGAGGAATCCAATGTAATTTGTATGGGACCGGGGTGATTCGGTCATATATTTGCGCATCTGCATTAAGATGTGCTGCAGCCTGATGGACTACTTTTAGGGGGGCTAAGTGAGCAGCTGGGATCCCTGTCACGACGGCATTTCACCTATTAAAACCACAAGGGCAGGCACTATGGTCTGGAAGTCTTGCGGTTGGGATGAAGGGTTCTATTTTTGAGACAGTTGGATGTATGGAGCTCGGCTGTTTCTTTCTGAAAGGACAGGCATCTCTCAATGGTGAAGTCTAACGATTTTGCTGAATCCGAGAGTTTCGGATCAAATCCTTATAGGCTCATATCATTGAGCCACTGTTGGACAATGTGCTGTTTATCGGTGGGAGCAATGAGGATGAATTCAGTCTGCGATGAGTTAGGTTCGAGGTAGGCCGTTGATATCTAGGACTGGGTAATGGCTAGTTTATCACGAAGTGAGATGTCGTGTAGGCTCTTTGTGCTCATGTACAACTGAGTATTGTCTGCGTATTGATGGATTGCTATATTGGGATCTTTGGGGAGTGTCCCCAGAGGCTCCATGTGAAGGTTAAAACGGATTGATGAGAGGATGGAGCCTTGGGGGACTCTGAAGTAGACTGGGAGTCGGTTAGAATGCAACATGTTCACCTGTATGGCCTGGTGTCTTCCTGAGAGGTAGGAGGTAGACCAATTCAGGACAGTGCCAGAGCATCCCATCCTGATGGCGAGGAGGATGCAGTGGTCAATGGTGTTGATTGCAGCAGAGATGTCAAGGACGATGAGGAGGCATGAGTCACCTTTGTCCATAATATGAGGGGCATTAAGAACACCTGGCTGGTGGCTGTCTTGATGCTACACTTAAGGAAGAACCCCAACTGGTAGTGGCAGAGGAGGTTGTTGGTCTATTTTGGAGAGTAGTTTTGTAGTGATTACTTTTTCCAGGATATTATCAATAAATCAGAGGTTTTTAATAGGTCTGTAGTTGGCCAGGTCATCTGGGTCTAGGGTCGTTTTTTTACAAAGAGATCATATGTGACCGGTCTACGGGGTGTCCGGGTATGACCTTTCTGTGAGCGAGGCATAAATGATGCAGAGGAGTGCATTGAATGCCGGGCCCAGCAATTGTTTAATGACGGCAGTCAGGATGATATTGTCAGGAGTAGGACGTCGGTTTGAGGGAAACTCATTTATTTAGGAGTTCTGGGGATAGAGGAGGGAGAATATGGTGGGGAGGGGAAGTGTGTGCTGGAGCGCATGATGTGTAAGGTTGATTTGATAATCTGTTGGATTTTGTCTATTTTTTCAATAAAAACGTTTTTAATTCCGTCAAATTTTTTCCTGAGTTGCTGGCACCTAGAGGTCTCCTATGGGGCTGCTTTACTACTTCCACAAAGGCTTTGCTCTTGTTAGAAGCTGTCGCAGTGGTAGTGGAGTGGTAAGCAGCTTTGGCGTCAGTAATCAGAAACCTGTGGTTGGCACAAAGAGATTTGAGGTTGGTGAAATCTCCAGGGTTACGTTTTATGTGCCACTTTTTCTGTAGAGCGCTGAGTACATGTTTGTTGAAGGTGAGATCAGGCGTGTGCTAGGGGGCAGATGGTTTGGTCTTAGCACACCTGTTTTTTAGGGGGCATGGATGTCAACCAGTTTCATATCAGAGCTATTGAATCATTTTAGGATGACGGAGGCATTCCCTGGGGTGGGGGAAGTCTGCAAAGTTTGCTTGTAGCTCATTGACCGGAAAGGTTTTGAATGACCGGTGCTGAGTGAAGGGGCATTTACCCGTACCTTTGTGGAGCGTGGTCGAGTGGGATAGCAATGTGTTCAGTCGTGTTGAGTGGACAGGGTCTGCACAGGTGAAGAGCAGGGATGGTGTCGAGTGTCTTACCTTTGTTGTGCATGGAGAAGAACACCATTTGCTTAAGGTCTATGGACCCGGTCAGTGTGAAAAGCGTGCTTCAAGTGTGGTTGTCAGCGTGAGACTCTGGCATTAAAATCTCGGAGAAAGACATTATTACTGTATGCTAATTTGGCAGAGGGTAGTAAATTGGAGATGTCTGCAATGAAAGACTCACTCCTGTGAGGTGGTCGGTAGATAAGATGGAAGATTATGGATTCCTTGTAAGATAAAGGGAACCAGCTGGCGAGTGATTGAAACGAGCTTCCTCTCGTAGCGGGGATGATGGAGCTTGGTAATTGCCCCTGTGGATGATTGGCATTCCGCCTCCTGCCCAACGACATGTCGTATGCAGTAGTATGGGGGTAGGAAGGTGGGGTAAACCATGTTTCAGAGATGAAGAGGGCATCAGAGGCATTGTATGAGATGAGATCAGCGATCTTTGCAGCGTGAGCGTTTGCTGAGCGACCATTGGTCAGCTTGAGGGGGAGTGTGTGTGTTGTCTGTGGATTTTGAATGTGGCTAAGGGTGATATTGATGTAGTTCACTAGAGTAGCTTGTTGGGGCTGACCAGAGCGCTTGGCCATTCAAACTCTAGCAAGGGTGGGATACCCTGTGCAGGGATGAGACACATGGTGGTGTCTTCTGGTGAGTAGTGGAAGTAGCACTACTTTGTAGGTGAAATGCAAAATAGCTGGTCTGACGCTAGGCCTTATCAGGCCTGATTATGCACAAACAGGTGAGGTAATTGTCTTTGTCCGTCCTTTGCTGAGGACACCAGTGATGAGGACGCCTAAGGAGGACTAGTGAAATAGGTGCTGGGTGGAGCAACTGAGAGACAGGAACTGATCATGTGACCAGCAGCCTCCTCAATGCTGTCTGCTTGGAAGGCGTGAAACCTGGTGGTGGGTGGAGCTACTGAGTGGCAGGAGCAGCAGCCTCCTCAATGCTGTCTGCTTGGAGGGCGTGAAACCTGGTGGTGGGTAGAGCTACGGGGTGTCAGGACCAGCAGCCTCCTCAATGCTGTCTGTCTGGAAGGTGCGAAACCTGGTGGTGAACGGAGCAACTGCAGGACAGGACCGGGTCACATGACCAGCAGCCTCCTCAATGTGGTCTTATTCTTTCTTTTGCACCACTGCTACTAATACTACTAATACACGTAAGGGAACGCATGCAGAATGCACTGTTTGATTGTTCCACTTTATATTGAAGTCTTGTCATTAGAAAGATTTAATCAAATAAATTAATACACAAGAATAATGGATTTACTTCAAACGTACGAGGTATTGGAACCTGCATTGACCTATTTTAATTTGATTTCCTTTTAATATGTAAATATATTATTTTAGTTCACACGTGTGAGTTGAGGGGCCCGCTCTGGTTCCGAGCTCTTTCAGCCTTACCGTTCAGGTGATGCCCTTCTCCAAACGCTTTCTTGCCTCTCGCACTCATCAGGGTGGCCATTTAATTCATGTCCTTCTAATTAAATCCAATATTTTTGCTACAAGGAATTCTGGTAGTTGTAATCAATCATAGGCAAGTCGGGAACCACCTCTCCATTGCATAGTGCAACACCCACATTGGGGGTGAGGGGAGTTGTGTGGGGAGCGCTCCCAAAGCATATTTTCTTCACTAAGGATTGGATGGGGGCAGAGAGGAGTGCCTCTCGGCTCCTTTCCCCTTTGTGAAGAAAATATATATATTTTTTTACTGCAGATGAATTATATTTAACATGCCTTTCAAAATAGAGGTGACTCTTTCTGGCCAGATGCATTCCTTAGCTACTTACTTTTTCCACACCAGACACTGCTTAAGCCCTACCCAAATATTACCCATAACTCGATAGGACCCTCCCACCCCCCTTGATTTCTGATCCCACTTTAAGCACCGGAAAAAGTAAATATGCTCTAAATTGTTATTGATCTCCTTCCTAACATCCTGACAGCAGCAGCAGCCCTACAGCTGACATTGCACTGTTTTAGGTCATTTTACCATCAAGGGCTACTATCCTTCTAGACTTTGAGAGGGGGGGTCATCATTGAATGCTATAATGCCCTTCTCCAAAGCTGGGGGCATGCCATTGTAAAATAATAGTTACTCCTCTCCCAGTATACTGGGCGAGATTACATCATGGATTGAATTCTTGTCGTATGAATACAGGGAATAACTTTTTTGCGTACCCTTCAGGCATCAGAACTTCCCCAGGTAATAGAGGGTATTCCTAGAAGTACAGTATTACATGGTTGATGCCACTGCAAAGTGGCAGAGTCTATGTAGTCTGCCTAGGATTCCTTGTATCCTAACCCAATATGCACCCCTGTATCCCAGATTACTATTGCAGCAGAGTCAATTTCTTGAATGCCCCTTACGTCTCCTACGTCCCCCCGACCCACTTTTCCTCCACATTTTTGGGGTGTCGTGCTCATACCTTATGCAGCATCCTCTCGATAGTAACTAAAAACAGTGGATCCAGCCTGCTTTCTGTCACAGGGGGAAATCTTTAATTATGTGTGCAAGTTAAGGTCCCAGGCGTTCCGTTTGACGCGGTACGTTGTTCACTCTAGGGTAGACCAAGAACTTGAAGGGTAAAATAAAACGTGTTTCGCATCTAAATCAGTAGTTGCAGTTACTTAAAAAATCATTGAATCCTTCAACCACAACACAGCAGAAGGGAGAGCATGACTTGCCCGCTCAAGCCTTATGCGGCTTTTATGTCAGGGCATGCCTGCTCCCTTCTCTCGGCCAAGGGACGGCAAGAAAATACCAAAGTCATTGACACTTGAGCCACTTCCTTATATGCTAAGCCACAGCCATTCCTAGCCTTCCCCAGCGGGGGAAGAGGGGAGGGATGGAAGTCCATCACTGAACCCCTAGTTCAGGCTCTTCTTCAATCTAGAGATTCGTTGTGGTAACAGCAGCCCAGATGCTGGCTTCCATGCAGTGAAGCGACTGGCTTTGTGGAATTGATGGACAGGGTCCCTACTTACACATTCCCATGCAGCACCACACTGACATGTCTACGTTTTGTGGCGGCCGGGAGATATTTCCAATATTAGGAACTGCCTGTTAACCGTAGCACGTATTTTGATATCTATGGAAAAGAAACACACAGGATTTTACCCTAAATGCTACTATGGTGGGATTTTCCCCCCTGGGTTGTTACTTTTAGTGATGTGCACACCTCAACAATCCATGGCAGTCAATGTAGGCGAGACCTGGGGCGCGCAGAGCAGCGTTCAAATACAAGTGATTTGACATAAGCCACCTTTTAATAAACGTACGGAACAGAAAAGTGAAAGAGAGTTGGGTGATTTCCATAAAGGTGTGTGCTGAGCCCAACTGGTTCATTATAAACTGCATCTATGTATTATTTAATTTAATATTTATTACGCGCCACATGCCCATCGCAGTGCTTATTCCAAAATAGAGCTAGCATGGCCTTGACAAGCGATGATGGTCAACCGGAAACAGATGCAAGGTCAGGCTTTAGTAGTCTTAGTATAGCATCACAAGTACTTCTGTGTGCTAGCATGCCATTTGCTGGTAGGCATCGCACATTCCCTGAACATAAATATATATTATAGGAAAAATCCTCCAGAACCCTCCTTAGCTTCAATTGAAGACACCTGCATTCCTCCTTCTCACACTGCTAATTACTCTCTCTCTTCTTCTCCCCTTCTCTGCAGTCCTCTGCAGCCTTTACTCTCCTTGCCCCACACATCATTTCCCCAATATATTCATCCTCTCCCTGTATTTTACAGATAAAGTTTCAAGTTGGAGAGGTTAGAAGTGCCGCTGCCAATGAAATGGGCCTGCTGGATGGGCCTGGGTGTCATTGCCCCCCGTCCTATTCTGTGAATCTGTGTAGGAGGCCAGCCTAAATGTGTCTGCCTGCTGGGACCGGATGTGTCTGCCTGCTGGGACCGGATGTAATTGTTAATGTCCAAGTCATGTGTCATATTCTATTCCTCCCACCTATTCTGAAACATTCACCGTGTGCAAAAAACATGTTGGAGGAGACATGTTTGGCAAGCTTAACACCGAGAAGAAACGGCTGCATCCCATCTAGGTTTGGCTATCATGTATTCCTCCAAAGGGGGAAATATGTTGACTAAACTCGGGGGGGGCTGGGGGTGAATGGCCTTTCACTAATGTGTGATAATGGTGAAGCCAAGCGAATACGGTGGCTTCAGCATTCCTGTTTTGTGTTTTTGTTGCTGGGGTCAAGGCTATTGGACCCCCTTATAGCCTTTCTTTGGTATCCAGTTATAATATCGAAAAAAAAGTCGAATGCAAAAATGTCGAAAAAAATAATGTCTAAAAAAAGTATTCAAATGTTTTTTTATTTGTATGTTGTTTTTGGGTTTAGCTAGTAAAAATAAACGGGGGGTTGTGGGGAAACCCCCCATTAAATTTTTTTTTAAAAAAACATTTGAAATGTTTTTTTTCTACATTATTGCAGTCGACATTTTCACTATAAACCCCTTTCTTTCTCCCGCCATCTATACCCATGCACCCTCCGGCAACCCCCCTTTAATAGGAGGGCGAAGGTCATGCGGTGGCCAGTATTTTTTCCACCAGCATTAAAATGCCGGCGTTCACGCTCAGCACAGATGATGACGCTAAACGATTACAAAGTAGTAGCGTGGGACTTGTCTGGATCTTATTTTTGTATTCTCCACGTCAGCTGCGGAACTTCGGAAATATTGTCATTTTCAATAGTACTCTGAATATAGTTGGGTTTTCCTGATGCCGTTGTCTTTCTGCATGGGGTGGTGAAGAACGTTGCATAGATAGGCGGTGGCTCTCTGGAGGTTGCATGCATTGGGCCAGTTCTGCTGCGTTGGCACTTTGTCTCTCGAGGCGTCACCTTTCATTGACCTATTGGATGTTGCGCTGTTGATATGTTTTAAAGGCCTACTTTGGGGACAAGAGTGTCAGAAAAACCCCAAAATGAGAATTCAAGCAGAGCGGCTCTGGATGCAAAGATGAATGAGGGCTTGTGTACCAAGGGTTTGCAGGCGGGCCTGGGTGTGGAGGGGGTGCGCGGGCACGAGAGAGGATGGGTTTCAGAGAGTTTTTAGTCTGGAGGCACAGGCTCAGTAGAGTAATGTTGGCTAGCTGGCTTCATTGGTAGCCACAGAACCTGGCCTTGGATTTGGTTGGCTGACCTCAGTGAGTGCGTGGGGACGTAATGTTACATTCTGGCGCTGCGTGGGGCAGTGTCATGGGTTCATGTCTTCATGGGAAAGAGGGGCTTGAATGTAAGTTGGGCCCTGATTGGCTGCCGGCTGTGTCACTTCCTTCCAGGTAGGTGTTATTTCCTTCTTATCTATCCCGGCTCAGCACACACTCTTGTGACAGTATGGAATTCTCTCATGCTGGACGGATGAAGGAAAGACCTGGCTGAAGTAGGATGGGGGTGACTGGTCGCTGTATGCTGTATCTTAGTGATGACCTATTTTGACCGGTAATAAACTAACAGCCTTACATGAAGCAGTGGCTCGTCGTCATCACTGCATGCTTCAATCTAAGCATCTAATAGTCAGACAATGGAGTCCAAGGATTATTTGCTGTGTCATTCTGGGTGACTTTAAGATGCGAAACATGATGACTTGATAGGACACGCTAGAAGTCATTCGCGTAAACTTGCACTTTGAAAACCCTCACCCTGGGTTGCTGCAACTTGGAGTTGGCCGCTGAGTGATGGCAGAGAGCCCCCAGTCCTTCCCTCCTTCCCTTACTTTCTCCTCTTTCCTGGCCCCCTTATGCTGCGCTTGTGTATGGTCTGCAGCGTTCTCTTCCTCTTTCTCCAATGGTCACACACTGCCCAAAAAGCCCCTTGACAAGAGCCGGGCTGTTATGCATTCCTATGCAAAAAGGACAAACATACTCGGAGATACATTTAGAATAACAAAGAGGCGCTAATGTTTGGATGATAGATGAGCCGGTGCTATTCTGCTTAGCTGTGGGGCGGGGGCGGTTCTAATAATAATAAATGGTTATTTATAACCCGATTAATACCCAGAGGTTTTTAAGCACAGACACGGGGATTGAGTCGTATTTCTTCCATGGCGAGTGCGTTGCCCCTGAGCTAGTCTCCCGAGACTAGCGCCTGGTTCCTGCAGGTTGTTGAAAGAGATAGGCCAACACAGGTTTCTGACCACTGCCCAATTAGAATGTTTATTATATACAACCTATCAATCTCAGGACTAATGTACACCTGGCTTTGCAGTTACTCTTTCCCATAGGCGCAACTTTGAGGGAGTTCTGTCCCTCTGAAATTATGAAAGGTGTCTTTGCAACCCTCTTACCCCCCACACGCCAGCTTTTTCACCCTTCATTCATCCCTCACTGCTGACATTCTGGTGAGTTTTTGACAGCAGCAGCAGTACCTCTCAGTGTTTTAGAAGCAGTTCACTGCAAATAAACAGGTCCCTTGGCTCCACCCCTTTGTTACTCTGGCATGATGCAAGTGGGTGCTTTAGGGGCAGAGGTGTGTCTGGCGTCTGGGGCAGTCCTAACTAGGGATTGGCCCATCAAGGCGCCAGGCTGGTCTCTTTCTTCCATCGCCCCGCCCCCTCCAGTGCTGTAATAATGCACACCTGTGTGGTAGGCATGGGCTGACCAGCAGGCTGCAAGTAAAGATCAATGGGTCATGGTGGAACAGTCTTCTTCAGTTACCCTTTTGCGTGAATAGTTAACAACCTTCATGGAAACTATGAATGTTTGTATTGCTAGGACTCTAACAGGCCATCTAACCTTTAAAGCACCCCCCTACTAGAGCCAGGATTTAACTGATTAATTTGAGAAATATAAGATTAGCTAAAGACTTAATTCGTTTTTTTATTGATATACTCCCTGACAGAAAGCTGCACACCCTCAAGTTCTTCTAAAACCAGGTGATTTTCCATTCATGACACAACTCCGAGAAGAGTTGAGCGAAGTTTCAAGTTGTGCCATTTCTCTTGGGTAAAGCACAGCCAGCCCGGCCTTCCTCCTTTGCTTTTGCCACTTGAAGACTCTCTTTAATAATGGAAAAGCAAAACTCAAAATACCATAATGTAAAGAAAGAGGCAGAACGGGATGTGCCACTCGCTCCCCACATGGGGCATAGTTGCATCACTTTGCATCACACACCGCATCATTGTAATTGTGCTCTGCACCAAGGGCCACAATCATACTCTGCACAGCTCCTATCCAGCAGGATAATATCTGCTCTGGCTGTACACGTAATATTTCTCCTGCTTCACATACTCTGCACAGCTCCTCTGCCATTAGAATGCAGCTATCCCGCAGGATAATATCTGCTCTGGCTGTACACGTAATGTTTCTCCTGCTTCACATACTCTGCACAGCTCCTCTGCCATTAGAATGCAGCTATCCGCAGGATAATATCTGCTCTGGCTGTACACGTAATATTTCTCCTGCTTCACATACTCTGCACAGCTCCTCTGCCATTAGAATGCAGCTATCCCGCAGGATAATATCTGCTATGGCTGTACACGTAATATTTCTCCTGCTTCACATACACTGCACATCTCCTCTGCCATTAGAATGCAGCTATCCCGCAGGATAATATCTGCTCTGGCTGTACACGTAATGTTTCTCCTGCTTCACATACACTGCACAGCTCGTCTGCCATTAGAATGCAGCTATCCCGCAGGATAATATCTGCTCTGGCTGTACACGTAATATTTCTCCTGCTTCACATACTTTGCACAGCATCTCGGCCATTAGAATGCACCTATCCCCTGCGATAACATTTAGGGCCTCATTACACGGACGGCGGTAAGGGTTAACGGTCACCGTTAATGGCAACGGTGACCGTTAACCCTTACCGCCGTACTACGAGGTCCCTTAGCGGGTTGGTGATTTAACGCCTGCTTTTTGCAGGCGTTAAAAACCAACCCGCTAAGGGACCTCGGAGCTAATTACGGCACCGCAAAATTGCGGTGCCGTAATTAGCGCCTTCCCCATTCCCATAGAGCCCTATGGGGCAGAAATGGGAATGGGGAAGGGCAATGGCGGAAGGGGGATTTACCGCCCCACCGACCTTGGAATGGGGCGGTAAATCCCCTTACCGCCAAGGCGGTGCCGGTAATTTACCGGCATGGTCCAGGGTGCTAATAGCACCCTGGATCACCGCCTTCCGTGTAATGAGGCCCTTAGTCTTGCTGCACACATATCATCTCTCTCCAGGCTACCTCTCTGCACCCACCCACTTGCCTGCTCAGAATGGCTGACTTGTAGGGACTTGGCCACCCTTACCTACCTGCACACATGCATTCTATACCTCTCTGACGAATTTCCCATACTTGGACTTCGTCACCCAAGGGTGTTCAACCTACAGCGCGTTGAGACCATACCAGTGGGGAAAGGTACTATACAAATTCCCCTTACATTACAAAACTAAAGACGTGAGCACCCCATCGAATCCAGGATCTTTCTTTCTTTCTTTCTTTCTTTCTTTCTTTCTTTCTTTCTTTCTTTCTTTCTTTCTTTCTTTCTTTCTTTCTTTCTTTCTTTCCTTCTTTCTTTCTTTCTTTTTTTCTTTCTTTCTTTCTTTCTTTCTTTCTTTCTCTCTTTCTCTCTTTCTTTCTTGCCTTCTTTCTTTCTTCCTGTAGCTCTGCATCTGCAATGACATAAGCATAGAGTAATGTACAATAATGAAATAACCAGGACCACTGCCTTATCCTCTCCACCTAGAGTGTAGGCCCCACTTTCTACCTGACCATACAATCGCACTCTGAAACACTGGTGTATGAGCGCGATAGAAATAAAATGTCAATTTGATTCAATTCTCACCTCACCCACATTTGGCGGATGTTGCCAGCCATAAACCTCCCCTGAACCCCAGCACCACACAGCAGCTGCAAGCTTTCACCTGTCCCGACTGCAGCCGAGAAACATCTTTTGAATGGTTCTGTTTCAGCCCGCTGCCAAAATACTGGGACAGCCTTCTAGGCCATCTCTCGCCTCCACAGTTGGCACAAAGATGCCTCTGATGAAAAAAAGGGTCTGGGACACCACTTCCCAAGCACCTCCAGAATGTGCTGCAAGAACTCTTTTAACACTTCGCTGTGTATATTTAGTGGTGTGAGAATGTTTAGGTGGAAAGAACTGTGGTGCATGTGCATCTGAAAGCCTATATACAGCTCTGGTTACTTACCACATCTTTGCCTTCTCACAAGACAATCAAGCAGTCACAAAATATTTTATTTGAGGCATCCAAAAGTGATATCGGCCTATAGAACCGTGGGCATGACCTATCGCCTCCTTTAAAGATTAGTATTATGGTGGTAGCAGACCAAGTTTCTGGGAAGACTTTTTTTTTCAAGAATACTTGAGAACAAATCAGACAGCAATTTAGACCAACAATTTGGGTTTTCTTTAAATGTTAAATTTGAAAGGCCGTTAGAGCCTGGAGCATTGGATTGCTTGCTCCTTTTGAGCGGGGTTCTCTTTCTCACCGCCTGTAATATAAAACTGAATGAGTTTCCTTTGAAAAATAAGTGTCTCTATCGTAAAAAAATTTCCTTTCAACCCAACCCTTTAAAACCCATTTATGTGTTACCTTTAAACATTCCATTCCTTCTACTCCTCAAACTATCCAGAAGAGACCACCTCACTCCAGCCCTAAAAACACTACACTGGCTCCCAGTAAAACTTTGCATCACCTTCAAAACAATGTGCATAACGCACAGGGCAATCAGCGGACAAGGAGCAGAATTCCTACAAAAGAAAATAACAGTCTACAAACCAACGAGACCCCTCCGATTAAGCAACGAAATCCGCCTGGAACTCAAACCATACCTTAAGAAAAAACTTGGAGGCACCTCCTTCTACCACTTAGCCGCAAAAACCTGGAACAACATCCCAAAAGAAATAAGAAGCACTGAAGATCACCTAAAATTCAGGAAATCACTAAAAACCTGGCTCTTCAACACCACAGACTAAATCTGGAAACCGAAACTGGAAAAAAGATGACTAATCCGGAAAGGACACGGACATCCCTGACCCGAGAGGGTAGCTCCCACGGCACCTGGATGGGTGACACCGGATAGACTGGAACACAGGTGGCACGCACGAAGACTGAGCCAACTCCCCCAGACAATCCCACCAACACTTTCGCCTGTCCCTTGGTTACCGCCAGGTACCACAGTGGTGTGGAATTGTCGAGATATTGGAAATTCCACTCTACCTGAGAGGTTGACATTGGCAGGTGCACTGGCCACAGGAGTATGAGGGGAGGATAAGGGGAGCTATGAGAGAGCATGTTAGAGGTGGGGGCCAAAGGAGTAAGGAACCTTGTATGCCAGTCGGACCCAGATCAGGACAGAGCCGCACCAGGGGAGACTGCGCAAGCCGAGCGCCTGAATTCAGCATAGAGACGCAAACTAACCAACCCTACTAACAATTTCCCTTGCTGCATACACCTCTCAAACTCCAAACCAAACACAACCAAAATCTACAGCACAACAAACCGCACAAAATTCACTGCATTGCAACAACAAAACAAAAACATGCATAGTCTTGCACAACATTACACGATGACTACCGGCCGCAAACACCCCAGGCCCAGCCAACGGGCCCACCGGGCTGAGGCCGCCAACAGCACATCACTGCTCTCTTGCACTTTTCCTGCTTCGACCCACTAACTCAACCTCCCCTCCTCTTTCAGAGCCGCCAGAGCGCCAGGGGACCACTCCGGTGGTGATAGTGCGCGGTACAAATGTCCTTTAACATTAACAGATTATTGTCCTCAAGATCCCACTTAAGTATCCCCTTCCACCCGGCCTGCGACCATACAGAACTACCTTCCCCCAACTTCATGTATATTTCCGTTAAATATTTAACCCAGGTTTCCTCCAGTTTTGCATGGGACTGCAAGAAAGTCTTGCGGCTTGATTAATTGCCAGAATCGGCCTGAATTGTTACCTAACATACAGGCCAGCATCTTTTCCGAATCATTAATGTAGAGCACACATTACCTCCTTTTTAACCAGTTTCTGTAGGCTTGTCTAATCCTGCGAACCTCATCTTTGTACCCTACTACGGGGGACTTTTTTAGGCCCTTAATCTCTTTATGCATGTGTTTCTTACGTAACTGTATTTCTAAATCAAACCCATTCTTCCCACCTGTTTTGTGTACCCACTTCTTCACATGTCCATTCGTAGTTAGGCTACCCAAAACCTCCCATATTGATGAGAAGCCTTCAGGGGAGCAAAAGAACTACAACCTCACCAATGACATGTTGGTGATCACCTCTTCAAAGGCCTTTGCAAGTTTTGGAACCCATCTCACCTCACAGCTCCTTGGATTATTTCCACTACCATGTGCATATCACTCTCTTCCTTTTTTAAAGGAAGAGTAGTCCTGTACACCAGCAGCGCATGATCACTGAGGTCCAGTGGATTTATTAACAATGAGCCACCCCTGAAGGCTAATTCAGCGGAGACAAAGACATTATCTAAAGTAGTTTTCCATGGTCCTGTCACCCATGAAAACGTGGGCGGTATGTCACCATGCACGTTCTCATTCACAATTCACAAATCCAAGTCTTTCAGTGCTTGGATAACTCTTTTGCCCCTAAGGCGGGACCCCTTAGCCGTACCACTTCTATTCTGTGCAAAATACCAGTTATCGTCCAGGCATTCCGCATTAAAATCACCTAGGACTATAAGTGACGCACCATTTTCTGGAAATTCCCCCAATAGAGTAAATGAAAGTGCCGTCAGGGCCTCCTCCAGTTGTTCTTTATCTGGACTGGGATAAACATTCACCAAAATGCACCTACTGTATAGCCCACCTGGTGCCTCCTGCCAAGTCAGTATTGACACCAACATATCCACTCTGACAACTTCAATGTTTTGAATGGACACCCAATGTGATCGCTTAATAGCAGTCAAGAGGCCACCAAACGGCCTTCCCTTGAGGCCTTGTAAGGCCTTAGTGTAGATAACTTCAAATCCCTCAATAATATGGGTGTCATGGAGCAGTGTTTCTTGTAAGCACACTATATCAAATGACACCAAGAGGTCTTTATTATTTAAAATATTTCTGAAACCTCTAGAGTACCAAGCGGCAATTAACCAATTGGAACATCATGTATAGTGTGCTTGCTTACCATCTTGTGTCCATCTAATACTTCCCCCTTGGGACCAGGCTCCAGTAACCCCTGTGTAAGACGGGTCCTGTGTGTATCCCCTTGAACTATACATATCTGAGACTTGCGCACTAGTCGATCCACGCAACCTCCTTCCCGTGTCTGGATAAATTGGGGCCAGTCTCGGGCGACGCATTCATTATCACATTTGGACTTATGTCTGGAGTGAACCAGCTAATTGACCGACCTGCATTTTTTTTTACCAGATGTTATGCATAGACAGTTGTCTTATGTTTTATTGTATGGTGATACCTGATATGGCATATACCACGTGTAGCTGGTAAATACATTGCTGGCAAATGAACCTTTCGCAAATTCTCGGTTCTTTGCCCTTTTCAACAATAGTACCACTTTAACATGAGTCTGCTTCCCAATTTCTCCATCTCACAAGTACACGATCGCTTATTTGGAATAGAATGAATGGTTACAATTTTCTTGACATCCTTGTTAAATCTACTGTACCTAAAACATAGGCATAATATGCTTGTAAATTGTACACATTAATCTCTGATCAAACCAGTGCCATGAGCTAGTAAGGATTGAAAGAAGACCCTAGCTATCTAGCTAGTAAGGGACATTAAAATGGACCTAGTTACACAGGTTTAAAACGCTAGTAAATGTTTCAACGGGCTTTTGCATTTGGCTTACTGTATAGAAACGTCAGGCTTAGTTGCAAGACATAGTTTGTACAAACCCCTTCCACTAATCCACAGCATGTGCAAGTAGCATGTGCAAGTAGCATATGCAAGTAAGGAAACAATTAGTAATATCCTATATGTCAGTGACCATGTCTGTATTTCTCAATGTCAGCCTAGCAATGCCACTCCAAGTATCAGTCCAAGTATGCTAGACAGTTTTAAGAGGTAGAACATTTCACCTATCTACAAACTATTGTATTCTTTTGTGTTCCTCTAGGTACAAACATAATCTTTCTTTAAAATCATAAATGCAGTGTGTTGAAAAAAAACATAGGTTTGGCAGAGCCCAAGTCTCCCTCTAGCTGACATAAACAGTATGTAGTTTTCTTTCTTGAAATTCGTGCAAGGCTTAAGAAAAAAAAATACAGCCATAGGTTTGTCAGTGCCCAAAGCTCCCATTAGCCCAGTGGTCTTCAAACTGGTGGGGCTAACCCCCCCA
The DNA here is from genome assembly GCF_040938575.1 of Ambystoma mexicanum. Taxonomy (NCBI): domain Eukaryota; kingdom Metazoa; phylum Chordata; class Amphibia; order Caudata; family Ambystomatidae; genus Ambystoma; species Ambystoma mexicanum. The sequence continues at coordinate 465,888,013 of NC_090924.1, read as the reverse complement.
AACCCCAGGGGCACCCGAAGGATATTCAACCCCCCGAACTCATTTTTAAACGGGATTTAGATGACTGCTTTTGATATAAAATCTAAGCAGTCGAAAATCTGCTTTCATTTTAAGCGCATTCTTCCCTACCACCGGACATCAGTTAGGCCCCCTAGGGGATACAGCCCCTAGGTTGGGGGCTGGGCTCAAACAAGATTTTTTGTAAGGGGGGGCTCTGTATGAAAAGGTTTGAATACCACTGCATTAGGCCTAAAAAGCCAATTCGATTATTACAATGTGACCTCAGTTGATCCTTCAGCTCCATTCAAACACCCCACCACCCCCCCTTTTCTAGCTTAGCTTCACCCTCCCTGTCCGCTTCTCTTGAGCTCTGGTTGGTGTATGATCGATCTAATAGCAAATTATCTACCCTGGAGTACTTTCTTTAAAGGGCTGGACTACATTTTGACAGAGCAGTCCATGAATGAGTATACTGCAAATGAAAACCACATATTTTAGTTGTAGCCAACAAAACACAAATGGGGACACAAAATAGCCAAACTGCTACATTGTTTGAACTGCCATGGAAACAAAAATCTGTTTACCTTTACCGTAGAAACGGAATTTTTTGTTTTTTGTTTAGTCAAAATGCTTGCTTGTTTAGTTATTTGTCTCTTATTTGTCCCTGTACCTCTCACGTTGGCAGTGTGTCTATTGCATTATCTCATCATTTTGGTTCTTATTCAAACATGTGCTGCAGCTAATACTTGCCCCTTTCAGATTGGCGGCACAATTACTTGTCTTGCTTACATCAGATTCTTGTGCAGGACTTGAGGTTAAAGTGCTTTCTTCTGTAATACCAGTGTGCTGAATAAAAATGGATAAAACCCGGGCAGGCTTTACTCTCCTTGCTTGTCCATGTGAAATTATAGCATTGCTTCGCGAGGCAGGCTGCTGAAAAGAAAAAAAGGTGGACTAATCCTCTAGCCTTTCTATTAAAAGTGCTTTTGAGCGTGAATATATATTTAACTGCTTTTGTTTCACAATACATCTAGCGCATCTAAATGTGTAAATGCTTGGAGACCCTGCTTCAGAAAGTTGCCTTCTGTACTGTCGTTTTGTTTTTTTTTAACCAATTTATTCAAATTTACAATAAAACATGAACAACAAGAAAACAACAACTTGCACAAAATATACCAACCCCCCCCCCAAAGATTTAAACAACATGAATAAATAAGACCCACCCCCAACAAGTCTCTACAATATAATGCACATATCTAACAAAGAGGGAAGATAAGAAAAACGAGGGAGAAAACAGCAAGAGAAGAAAAAAAAGGAGAGGAGGCAAACATCTTAAACTCACCAGGTAAACTGTTATACAATGTAGTGTATCTCACTATACAAATATCATTAAATACGGTATATGTATGCATACATGACTACTCAACATAGATCTCGAATAACAAATAGTTATCTTAGCCGCTAACTTCTCGATGGGATACATGCTCAGGCCAGTTCCAAGCTCAGGAAGGCCGCCCAAGTTTCTTTTAAAAAGTGGCTCCTTTTGCATTGAGAAAAACACCCTTTCAATATTGCAAGTAATGTACATTTCTTCCAACCAATTGTTGAATGTCAGAAAGCTTGTTGACTTCCAATTACGTAAAATAATTTTCTTAGCCACAAAGGCCCCTTTTAAGATCCAGTTTATCTGATGATTGTTCAAATCCTCCAGTAAGATGGTTCCCACGGGATTAATGACTCAAAATCATGATCCAAATGATCCTTTATCACTTTGTTCATCACCACACTATATGAGCTGTGGACATGGGCAGGTGTGCTAGCCGTATGAGTGGAAAGGGAAGACTGGGGGAGGAGGGGGCCAGATGTGAAAGGGACCTCGAAGGACGGCCGGACCCATATCAGGACAGATGCGCAGGGGCGCTCCCAAACACCACCTGGGGAGATTACAGAAGCCCAGCGTCCCCATTCAGGATAAAGATGCCAACTAACCAATTGCACTAACAATTTCCCCCTCTGCATTACACCTCTCAAACTCCAAACCAACCACAACCACAAACCTACAGCACAACAAACCGCAAAAACTTCACTACATTACAACAACAAAACAAAAAACACACATAGACTCGCACAACAGTACAAGATGACTACCGGCCACAAAAAACCCCAGGCCCAGCCAAAGGACCCACTGGGCTGAGGCCGCCAACAGCACATCACTGCTCTCTTGCACTTTTCCAGCTACTTCCCACTAACCACCCCTCCCTTCCTCTTTCAGAGCTGCCAGAGCGCCAGGGGACCACTCCAGTGGTGATAGTGCGCTGTAAAAATGTCCTTTAACATTAACAAATAAACCCATTTTGCAATCATTGTATACTATGTTGTCTGCTAGTTTGACATGCAATGAAAGGGTTTGCTAATTTTGTGGAAGTGTGAATTTTTGTAGCTCGAGGCATAAAGCAAGAAACGAGTCTGTTCGAAACAATCGGATTGTGACTTTATTACACCATTTAGTTTGTTGTGTTTCTTTTTAAGTCCTGAAACTTCAAGGCAGAGTAATTAGAGGCCGAGATGTTTGAGCATCACATTACTTCACATGGTGTTACTTGTAGACTTCCACTCAGGATGTGGAAAATGAAGGTACAGACATACTCTTTTTGCTAAACACATTTCGATAAGGATCTGTATATTGTCAGGTTGTTTTCTTGTCTGATTTCTGCACTTTGCAAGTTATCTGAATAAAACAGCCTTTCCGTAGCTCTTAAAAGCCCTAACTGTGCAATTATATGAACCAACTATGGCACGGAAGGCATGTGGTGAAATGGCTAAATTGCTGACTGAGTTCAAATCATGTGTTCACATCTCCAAACCTGGAAATCCATGGAAGTCATTTAGTTTAAAAAAAATAGTGTTGTTGTGAGGAATTCGACCATCCACGGGGTGGGTGTCCGCTCGCCTGGGCTTTTCTGAAATTTTAAATGAAAGTGAATGATGGTAGATCAACCTTTGGAAAATGTGTGGGGCTAATCCGCACACATTTTCCTATGCTCGCTGCATGACATACGCATAGACCTCCCTCCTGTCATGGCCAGCCTAATTAACTTTCAAAGGCTCCATGGATCCTCCCTGTCCTTTTGTGTGAACACTGCAGATGGTGGCAGCAATTAACATAATTAACATACTAATAAAGTATAATTTAAACAGGCCCATGTGGGGCCTGGCTGCAGGACTAACAAAGGAGACGGAAAAGACAGAAAAGCCCTACAACCTTTGATGTGCACTGTCAACCTGAATCCAGCTCTCTCATCTCAGTATAAAGGGAAGTGACCTGTCATGTATGGGACCATGTGTTTACAGTAGGCAACGCCCCCAGCGGGATCCCATTCAAAAGGTACAAGAATGTGGTTTGCAAGAGACAGAAAGTCTGGTCTCGCCACAGCGTCAAGGGAGACCTTCCGCTTTAATCAGGAACCACAGAGAGCTCCCTTAACTAGAGAGACCCTTTGATCCACAACAGACAGGAAGAAGGGTGGTACCTAGTATTATATGTTTTCACCCCTTTAGATTTCCTGTTGCAAAGCACTCTGGTTATGACCTTATACATACAGTAGATTGTTGGTGGGGACCCAGGAATTGTTCATTAAGGTAGGCTTAGCCTACACCACTCACTGTGGCCCATTTGGACTAAAAGAGGGCTGAGCCCCTCTTGTGGGCAGATCATCTGAAGACGTTGAATGGAGTAGCAAGAAGAACTCATCATTGGACCTTGGCTGATGGTACAGTCTGCCTTACATCTTCTGCCAGTGAAGGAAGGCCTGGACCTCCAAGAGGGAAGCAAGATCCTTCCACTAAACATCTCACAGGGAACCGATGGAGATGCTGAATCCAAAGGAACCTCCAGAATCTCCAGAACTGGTGCCCAGCCAGCATCCAGCATGCCCAGCTACGCTCTGCACGCAAGCTTCCTAGGTGGGATGTGCCAGAGAGTCTATGAACCAAACCAAGAACAAGGCCTTTGCCTGCAACATTCTCCTCAGCTTTGGGCCATCCACCTTAAAGGACGACACAAGCCCAGTGACGGAGTTAGGAGTGCTTCGACAAGCATCAACCAGCTTCTCCCTTAAAGGACATTTTTGAGCCAGTCAACCCCCTCGAGCTGCAACTGACTGCACCGCTGACTGTTGTCACGCTGGCATCTCTAACATTGTCAGAGAAGACTCGGCCAGTGATTCAGACCTTCCAACCAGCACTGAGACAACGATTCTTGACCCCGAGCCACCATGTAGGCCAGCCTGCAGTCATCTGTCCAGCCTTGCTCGCCGAACTGCCTGCCGCCTGGTACCCACAGCTGTCTTCTATCTTGAACTCTGTTGCAGGAACTGCAAAGCGCCCTGAAACTGACTCGACCATGTCGAGTACCAAGCACTTCTACATGCACAAGGTGCATTGTGGTTCTGTCCCCCTGGTCCTTCTCCGAAGGCCCCTAGCGACATTTTAGAATCCATTGCTCCCTTTGTGTTGAAACCAAGCATCCTTGAACTATTGCAATTAATTACTTTACCAACTACCCTCCTGTCAGTATCCAGTGTGCATCCCTTTGCCTTCTTGAAACAGCCTCTCCTCTACATTCCTAAACAGGGTGGGTTGTATTTTATAGTGTGCTAGAACTGTCTATTGTGACAATAATAAAGTAGATATTGTTATACAAACTTGACTGGACATTCCCTTTCATCATTGGATAATAATTGTATTTTCGCTGTGTTGCAACTAACCAAATATCCACAACCTTGCAGAGATAAGCCTGCCATTCTGTCCACATTACAAAAATTGGACAAGGAGGTTTATAATTTGTTTGTGTTTCTAATCTGTTCGGATCCCTTCTGTTGTACTAGAGGTGTGGGGCTGATTGATGGTTTAGAAACCGATACTCATCCCTGGACCACTGGTGCTCCGGAATGAGATTTGTCACTGTTGTGTTTTAAAAGAATCTGGTGTTGCTTTACATATTAGATTCCATTCATAAAATGCACACCACAAAGTTATTTGTGACTTGGTCTACTCATGACAACACCACCTGCATACTATGGCCCTCTTCTGACTGTAAGGTGAAATTAATGATATATCCCTCTGTTTAATGGCAACTTGTTGGTCCGAACCCAGGAATTGTTCATTAAGGTAGGCTTAGCCTACACCACTCATTGTGGCCCATTTAGACTAAAGGAGGCCTGAGCCCCTCTTGTGGGCATATCATCTGAAGACGTTGAATGGAGTAGCAGGAATAACTCATCATTGGACCCTGGCTGATGGTACAGTCTGCCTTACATCTTCTGCCAGTGAAGGAAGGCCTGGACCTCCAAGAGGGAAGCAAGATCCTTCCCCTAAACATCTCACAGCGAACCGATGGAGATACTGAATCCAAAGGACCCTCCAGAATCTCCAGAACTGGCGCCCAGCCAGCATCCAGCATGCCCGGCTAGGCTCTGCACGCAAGCTTCCAAGGTGGGACGTGCCAGAGAGTCTCTGAACCAAACCAAAAACAAGGCCTTTTTCTGCAACATTCTCCTCAGCTTTGGGCCATCCACCTTAAAGGAAGACACAAGCCCAGTGACGAAGCTAGGTGTGCCTCGACAAGCAACAACCAGCTTCTCCCTTAAAGGACATTTATGAGCCAGTCAAGCCCCTCGAGCAGCAACTGACTGCACCGCTGACTGTTATCACGCTGGCGTCGCTAACGTTGTCAGAGACGACTCGGCCAGTGATTCAGACCTCCCAACCAGCACTCAGACAGCGATTCTTGATCCTGAGCCACCATGTAGGCCAGCCTGCAGTCGTCTGTCCAGCCTTGGTCGCCGAATTGCCTGCCGCCTGGTACCCACAGCTGTCTTCTATCTTGAACTCTGTTGCAGGAGCTGCAAAGCGCCCTGAAACTGACGCAACACTGTCGAATACCAAGATCTTCTACAAGCACAAGGTACATTGTGGTTCTGTCGCCGTGGTCCTTCTCCGAAGGCCCCCAGTGACATTTTACAATCCATTGCTCCCTTTGTGTTGAAAACAAGTATCCTTGAACTATTGCAATTAATTACTTTACCAACTACCCTCCTGTCAATATCCAGAGTGCATCCCTTTTTCCTTCTTGAAACGGTCTCTCCTCTACACTCCTAAACAGTTATACAACCTTGACTGGACATTCCCTTTCATCATTGGATAATAATTGTATTTTCGCTGTGTTGCAACTAACCAACGATCCACAACCTTGTAGAGATAAGCCTGCCATTCCATCCACGTTACCAAAATTGGACAAGGAGGTTTATCATTTGCTTGTGTTTCCAATCTGTTCGGATCCCTTCTGGTGTACTAGAGGTGTGGGGCTGATTGATGGTTTAGAAACCGATATTCATCCCTGGACCACTGGTGCCCCGGAAGTTGATTTGTCACTGTTGTGTTTTAAAAGAATCTGGTGTTGCTTTGCATACTCTACTACTAATAGATTCCATTCATAAATTGCACACCACAAAGTTATTTGGGACTTGGTCTACTGGTGACAACACCACCTGCATACTATGGCCCTATTCTGACTGTCAGGTGAAATTAATGATATATCCCACTGTTTAATGGCAACTTCGTTTTAGATGTATGCATAACTACAAATAAACATATATTTGGCAGATGGGGAGCTGGTGCAAGTGGATCTAGGTCACCTGGCCTAAGCCCCGCCCACCTGATGCCTTACAGGTTGCCGCTCTTTTTCCCCACTTAGGAAGCCCCACCCACCTGGTGCCTTCCTGGTTGCCACTCTTGTTCCCTACTTAATGAGCCCTCAAGCCTCTTTTCCTTTGCAGATAGGGAGCAGGTGCAAGTGGATCTAGGTCATCTGGCCCAAGCACCACCCACCTTCATAGCCCTGCCTCTTCCTTCCTGCTCTTAACTCTTAGATCAAGGGTGTCTCTCGCCCAGACGTCTGAAGCAAAGGGCTGACGAAGAAAAGGGCAATTCCTGTTTGGACCTGTTCGGACAGGAGGACCCAGGGCCTGACCCCCTGCTCAGTCAGCAGGTAAGCATGCACCAACATGTATTTACTCCCTCTGTCCCTACAGGCCATTCACACTCACTCTTGTCCCCCTGTGATGTTCCTTTGTGCCCCCCTCCCTTCTCGCACACAGGCGTTGCCTGGTTTGCTTGATTCTTCTACCTTGCTCCCCCTCCCCCCACTTCTGCATGAGTCTGTCCTGGTACTTTCTGGTTTCACCATCACCGTCTTGTGGCCAATGCTGGATTTGACTTTTATGGACTTCATTGATTCACGGTGCATCACTCTTTCTCAACTCTCATGCTGGACTTCCTTTGCATCTTGTACTCATGGTGGCCCTGAATCATGCTGTTCCCATCTTCATCTTGTATCCTGGCTTGCAACATTATGTGTTACTACTGACTTACGCAATTGTATTCGCTCCCCCTCTTTCTTCTCCACTATTTTTGACTGCTTACTCTTTGTTCTCTCCTCCTCTCCCTTTCACCCTTTTCCTATCTCCTCCCCTCCTCCCCTTACTTTCTTTTATGCACATACTCTATCAGAATTGTCCCTGAACCCAGTATGATAGCAACCTCATCCGTCTCCTGCCCCATCCCCGTACTTGTTTCTGCGCCCCACCCCCCAAGCACTATCTGAAATGTCGTCAGGCCTTGTATAGTAGTCGCCTGTCTGTTTCCATTTCCTTCCCACTCTCCCCCTCCCTTCTTTATCTATGTCTTAGCTCTTGCACTTTCTGAATGTCATCATGCCAAGTACGATAGTTAATTTCACATCCTTACTCTTCATGGCCTGTAAGAATGTCATTGTATTTTCCTTTGTTCCCTCCCTTGCCTTGAAGCGCTTTGAAACACATTGTGTATATGCGCTATATAAATATCACCATCCACCATTAGTGGTTAGTAGCCTTCATTTTGTTTGTACCTCTTCTGGGCCTTCTTATGGGAGATTATTGGTAGATGTAAGGCAGGGGTTGCTATCTATTGATGGGTTCAGAATATGGTACCCTTTTTATGTGTATCTTCGTATGATGGATGGGAAACTCTTGGGTACCACGGAAGGCCGGAAGGGTATGGGTCAAGAATGGGGTACTATGCCTGGGGCCCCATTTGTAATACACTCCACAAACACTTCCTGTGATGCAACGGAAAGTCAGGTGATAACATTTCTGCTCTTCAGGACTGGCTCTCACCCTTCAAGCACATTATAATTATAATAATTCTTGTACAACACGCTTAATACCACTGAATGTTTTCCAACCGGGGGATTGGGATTCAATCCTGTGTTGCGCTGCGTTGTCTTGCTTCCAAGACAAATGTGTTGCCCCTGAGCTATCCTTCCTCCCCTGTGAACTTTGAGAGCTATACTTGACACGATCCATAAGGCTGGCAAGCGATTTGGAGCAGCTGTAAGGTGGCATGGGGCAATCCACAAAACACCCAAATAAATCAATAATAACTGTAAAAGGACCTTCACTGCATGACAAATGTCTAAATGCCAAAAGCGGTTCGGCAGAATTAAGCCAGTAAACTGACTCTACCCCCTTTAGGACCCAGGATCAGACATTCCTTCAGCCAGGTAGAGAATGGGAGAAAATGCTGGCGTTTGCAGATAGCTCTCAGAGGAGCCCTGCCTTAGCACCAGAGAGAATCTGCCTCCCACCCCACATAACCATTCTCATGAAGCTCATAGTGGACCACAGGGCTTCCTCTCTGCCCGGTTCAGGGCATTGGCCCCACAGGAGCCACAGTTAAAAGCCCACTATCGTGTAAAACTGCCTGCTGTTCTACCCATCTTTTCTGTGCATACAACCTGGCCTTTCGGGGTCTCTGCACACAGGGGACAGCATTCACCGAAATGTACACAGACGCAGTCCCCTCCGTGCAATTACCGGGGACTCGGAAAATGAGACGATTAGTGTACAGGAATGGATATGCTTAAAAAATATAAATCTTGACCAAAATAATATGGTTTTTGTTTCCTAAATGCAAGTATGTATGTATGCATGTATAAGAATTATAAAGCACAAACCTAGGTAGAAAGCAACCTAGCCCTGTACAATTAAGGTGAGTAGAGCATAGTGGGGAAGATTGCCTTGTCGTCTATGGTCCTCATTTGTTGGTGAAGTGTTCCTTGAAGAGCAGGTCTTCAGACCTTTCCTTGATCCAAGGAATGGTGAAGGGTGGAGAAGAGAAGGAATGTGCGTCAGCTATAGGGCCTTTAATGCTCCGCACCTCTGCGGCCCTCCGTGTATAGAGACGCCCTCACAGTCTACAGTGTGCCTTTGTGATCTGTATCAAAACGTGCTCCAGCATTTCACAAAAAGATTAGCAGCCCAAAAACACTGTGAGGCACCTGCACGGGGTAAAGGGGGGCACTTCTTTGCTTGGCTGTAATTACCTGAAGGGGCCCCTTCAAACTGATAGCATCTTTCCGGAATGCCTCTTGATGACCACCTGAGCCAACCCTTTTCAACACATGCCTTGTTCAATTCTTCACTCTCCCAATCCCTTCTCTCCGAAACACAGTTCGAAAGGCGACGCATGCTATCGGTCAGGACGTGCCCTTTAAGTCTATCTGAATGCATCTGGACTGGAATATCTTACTGCGCCACGCCGTCGGCTGATAAGCCTCGTGACATTCGCGCAGCCACTTGAAGCCCGCAGGGTGTACGCAAGCGGTCCGCTGAGAACCAGGAGCAGCGCTGTAATCCACGGTAAGTCATTTCCGATTCTGATCCGCTGGCGTATGTACAGACACAGGGCTCCGCGGGAGCCGGGAAGCTTTCAAATCAACACTCTGCAGAGCGGCTCAATTTTCTTCTTCAGAAGTAGGCCTCACGCCATTTCCCAGGTTTTCCCCATTATAGAACAATGATAGAATGTTCATCTCTCTATTGCTCCCAGTTGTGAGCCTCTGCGTTGACTTGGGGTTGTGCATCGCTGCTTCTTCAGCATTCAATATGCTTAGACGGACTCCTTCCCTTCAACTGAGTGCGCAAGAAATAAGGGTTTAGCATGATCCAAAGTCATGCTTGACAGGCAGCCGAAGGCCCGCTTAACAGCATTGTGATCAAAATAGGAAGCGCTGGCAATCAGGTTTCCTCTGTCATCCTATAAAGTCCACAACTGGAAAAAGAGCTAGCAAACTGGGTGGCTTGCTTGTTACGCATGCCACAGCAGCTTCCATGCTGCCCTAACTAGCCCCCTTTGCCCGAGCACGAATTCCTACGGACATCCACACATTGAAATGTGCATCTGTCTTAGCCCTTGTGCACCCTTGCACCTAAAAGGATAAGGCGTGTGAGTGCACGCTCCACATTCCAGTAGGAATCATGGCCCGAAAAGAGGATTGTGGTGGACCTGGAGCTGCATGTGATATGATATGATAGGTTATTTATAACACGCTTAATACCCAGAGGTTTCTAAGCGCAGACCCGGGGATCGAACCTGTGTCGCTCCATGTCATCTTGCTTTCAAGGCAAGCACGTTGCCCCTGAGCTATCCTCCCGGGATGTGCATTAAATTGCCTTCTGGAGGAGGTAGGACATGGTTGCATCATTTGTTGGACGTAGATATAAGATTGTGGCCCCTTGGATGTCATTCCTGGCCCCAACAGCATAAGCGCTGCACTGGTCCCCTGCCAATAACACTGTCCTTTTTAGATGGGGTCCAATGTTCAGAAGGGCGATCTGTTCTTAAGGGAATGGGCAATGCTAGAAGAATGCTAGAACTACACTTGGTGCCAGGGAGGAGCCTTTTGCCCAGCTGTGTATATGGAGACCCTGCACTACGCAAAACCGAGGAGCCTGTGCATGCCAGGGCAGTGTTTGAAATTCTTGTGGCTCCCGTTGGTTACACGGGAGGGGAGGCCACTATTGGATACTGGGGCAGGAGGGAAGCGCCAAGATGCAACAGAGGGTTTTTTTCCTCTCTGATCCGAGTCATCTCCTGCAGTGCTTGTCCAAGGGGTAGGATGCAACAGAGCTATTATGAATACAGTCAGATGTCGCGATGAATGTGAAACGCGCTCTACCGCACGGGACGGTCTCAGACTCAAGTGGCTGAAAAATGCCAGTCCATCCACTAACCCGAAGGGCTGCAGCTGTACATAATGAAGTCCGCAAAAGAAAAATGCTCCGACAAATGGATGACATATCATGTGCTGCAGACACAGAATGAAATGCCTTCGAGAAAAGCGTTTCGACTTGCATTAGAGATGACTGTGATGCGTGGCATTTATTTGTCGCGTTCTGGGACTAAACACGACGGCAGTAAAAATGCAAACATTGGCCGACATTAATCTGCCCAATGAGCAAACAAAATGTTAGAAGTGTGTCAGTGATAGAGGGATAAATATAGAAGAAGTGTGAGTGATTAGGGTTGAATATTACAGTGTAATACTAAGAAGGAAGCTCAGACTCTGCCTAGGCAGACACACAGCTGGAAATACAGTTAAAATGTGAGTTTGTAAAACAATGGGCCAGATTTTTAAATCTTTTTGGACACAAGTGATGCATCTCATCACTTATGCACAAACTATGTCTGAAAGGACACGTATGCACATCTTGCAGGTGCCCTTCTCCACCCGTTTTCCTCTCAGTCAGTCCGATCACTCCACTCAGTAACAGGCTTAAGAGTTTACCCCACTCTTCACTGTGGTTATTCTTTCCTTGCTGTGGGCCTTGCTGGGGTTCCCTTACCAGCTGCTGGTATGAGGTGAACTTCTCAGCCTGGCCCAGGTCGAACAAAGGAAGTGTTATTTTCCCACTGCCCCAGACCGCGTGAGTAGGGCCTTGTCACCTCTCTCTCGAAGGGTTCCTTTTAACTTTTCCCTACTCAGCACCTCTATATGCCTGTTCGTATCCGCTACATGCCTGTTCATCCTCTCACCGTGGACCCAACCCGCTCAGATTGGGGTCTTTCTCTTACCTCCTGCGTTGGGCCTAACTGACTTCCTCGATCCTTCCTATGTTGGCTCTCTACTTGCTCCTGTTTTTCACAAACTTGCTCTGTTTCTTTGCCTTTCACCTCCTTCTCTTGCTGTTCAAAGACATTCTCCTCCTCTTTTCCTAGCTCCTCCACTTGATATATACCCACCTACTCCTCCTCTGCTTCTATGCCCTCCTCTTGATGTTTACCCACCTCCTACTTCCTCTTTATGTTCAGCCTCCTCCTCCTTTTCTTCTCCTGGCCGCACCTCCTTCTGCTGTTCACAAACATCTCCTCCTCTTTTCCTACCTCTTGATATATTCCCATCTTCTTCTTCTCTGCTCCTACACCCTCCTCTTGATGTTTAGCCACATCCTACTTCTCTTCTACCACCTCTTCCTCTTTATGTTGACCCCTCCTCCTCTTCTTCTCCTGGCTGCACCTCCTTCTGCTGTTCACAAACATCTCCTCCTCTTTTCCTAGCTCCTCCTCTTGATATATACCCACCTACTCCTCCTCTGCTTCTATGCCCTCCTCTTGATGTTTAGCCACATCCTACCTCTTCCTCTTTATGTTCACCCCCTCCTCCTTATTTCCTCATGGCACCCTCTCCTGATGATTATGCACCTCCTTCTGCTGTTCACAAACATCTCCTCCTCTTTTCCTACCTCTTGATATATTCCATCTTCTTCTTCTCTGCTCCTACGCCCTCCTCTTGATGTTTAGCCACATCCTACCTCTTCCTCTTTATGTTCACCCCCTCCTCCTTATTTCCTCATGGCACCCTCTCCTGATGATTATGCACCTCCTTCTGTTGAGCACTTCCTGCCACATCCTCTTGCTGTTCACCCACATCCTTCTGATCTCTTCCTGCCATCTCCTTCTGCACCTTTAGCCAGCAGCCTCCCCTCCAAACGCCTGCCATCAACTCCCCCCGACATCAACGAGCTGCACCACAACCGCCTTTCACAACTGACGTCCAAGTATCCACATCCGCTGACGGAGAGTCAAAGCTTATATGACCTTGCAACCCCTCCTACTGGGCGGAGCTTCCTTTGATGCTGTGTGCAACTGTGATTGCAAGTTGATGAAGGACTTTGACAGATCCACCTGGACTTGTCAATTAAGTAGGCAGACCAAATCTCTAAATGGCTGGCCCGCCATCTTCGATTTCTGATCTGTCATGGTTCCCCATCAGAATTCCAGAGCTATGAAGTAAACTTCCTCAAAGTCTCCGACTTGACCCAGACAACCTCAAACCCAGTAAGAATCTGAAATTGCTACTTTACCTTATGACCTTGCCTAGTGACCGGCATTAACTAACCCAACCCTACACTGCCTCGTGCTTGGTATCATGTACTGCATGGGTAGGTCAATGCACATAATTGTTTGATGCAAAATAATTCCCACCTCCTTTGTTGTATTACCTGTCCAATTCCTTCCGACCTCCCACCCACTTCACCCCAACTGCTTGCCCTCACCCCTTCATCGTTTGTGTCATGAAACAACTTTTTATGTCTGTGGAGTGTTTATAAAGCCTAAAAACGGAACATGTGGCTGCCCTCTAGAAGTGAATCTATATTAATTTACATATTGTAGTAATGCATGGGTGTATGCAAATGTTTTACAATTGCACCGCTGTTTTTTGTGTTTATTGTTATTCATTTGCAATAACGTGTTGTGTATAAGGTGCGCGCCGTCAACAACATAGTTAACTTATCAAAACAGTTGTGTATCAAATAGACCTTCCAAAAACATATTTAGGAAGTATGTTAAACTTCTCCCTCTGTCGCAGGAATTGAGAAACTAGGGCTGCCTATTACCCTCACCTTTAACCCTATAGGTTCTATACCCCTTGACGTGCCGATTGTGCCTTGGGTAGATGAACAGAAAGAATGAACACATATGCACACCTGAACTTCATGAGAGGAAACCAAATTGGATGGTTTTAGGGTTGGTAGTGAGGTGCTGAGGAGTTTAACACAACCTTGACACTAGGTTGTGGGTTTGGGAAAACTGTAAAAGGGAGGGAATCCTTGGGTAGATGAAGCCATGTGTAATAAAGTGCTGCTCTCCAAGGCAATGATATTGATCTCATTTAGAGCCATAATGCAAGATTTTCCTTTAATGACTCCATAGCCATTGTACTTTGCTTGTGACCTTCCACAAATGGCTGCTAGGTCGTGCTGTGACATGTGTGGCTTATTAAATGAACTGACCTAGTTTAGTGTCTAATGGAGTGTATGTTTTCTGTTTAAAGTCAGTGGCGGTCACTCATCCTTTAGAGGGTGATGAAGGTTTGCTGGCAGGTGAAGATCATTTTAAAGATTACTGCGCATCAAGGGTAAAGCAAACATGAGTGTTATTAGCTTGCCAGACTGGTCCTTAGGCCAGTCTGGCCAGCTAATAACACGTATGTTTCAAATACCCTTCATGCACAGTTAATGTGCATCAAAGAGAAAGCAAACATAAGTTTTAATCCCTGGCTAGATTGACCTGCATTGAAAACGTGTCATATTTGCTTTTCCCTTCATGCACAGTAAGTGTGCATCATGCTTAAAGCAAAGATAAGCTTTATTCCATGCCTAGACTGGTCTATATTGAAAGCAGGGCAGTCTAGCAACATAATAACACGTATCATGTTTGCCTTACCCGTGATGCACAGTAACTGTGCATCAAGGGCAACGCCGGCCTAAGTGTTACTACGTCACTAGACTGGCCTACATTTAATGTAGGCCAGCGTAGGTAGCCAAGTAATAACACTTCACTTATCATGCTTGCTTTCACTCCTGCTGCACAATACTATTCATGAAGGGTAAAGCAGAAAAGTATGCTTTGCCCCTACTGGCCTCCACCCATAAATGCAGGGGCCCGCTGAGCGGGATCCCTAAATTTAGGGATGAGGGCTGACACGTGCATACAAGCAACACTTTGACCCGTGCATTCACACATCATTCATACAACTCCTTACATGCACGAATTCATAAAAACATACATATCAATAAACATACATATGTACATACAATGCATGCATGCATAAACATATTTAAAAAATACACTTACCTTAACTGCATCTACCCTCCACACGTGCCTGTCCCAACAGCGAGGATCGAAAGGCCCACCTCTCGTGCTGACTGACAGGAAGGAACTGCAATAATGAGAGGTGCCCGGCAAGGCTTCCCCTGCTTCTCATTATTTTGCGCTACGTTTTTTGCAGAGCCCAAAGAGCTCTGCATACAAACTAAAAATCCTTACAGGGTGGCATGCCCCTACTCTGAGTCAGGTACCATAGTCCCCTGTGCAATTGAAGCACACAGGGACTGTGCTGCCTGACACTCAGGTGAGTGGGTCGGCGCACCCTCCCTCACCCCAGCCCAGTGTAGCAGGCCACCACTAGGTATGTATTACTGTCCTGGAGAAGGAGAGTGTGGCAGACTTGCAGGTGCATCATTTGGGAGGGGAGGGGTCCAAGCTTGCAGCCAGGACACGAGTCCCCTTCCCATCCGCAGTGGCGTGCGCTATTGGAAGGGCGGGCTTTTTAACTATGCCACGCATCTCCCAGGTTTAAATAGCATCTCATTGTTGTTCTATTTTTTTCCACTCCGAGTGTCACGTGCTGAGCCTTTGAGCTATTAGCATCGCTTCCATGTTTGGACCACAAAGGCAGCCCTGAAGCTCTGGCTTAAATCTCTTTTGGAATTTAGCAGCTGGACCGAATTTTGGCCGCCAGCTCCTCGCGGAAGCGCACGTGACACTGCTGCCCCACATTCGCAGAGAGCGTTTGAAACGCTGGCATCCCCCGCGTGGAGGGCTGCTGTCTTCGCCGTGTGAGCGCTGGCAGCCCACTGATTTGCGCGGTTGGATCATTAATAATGAGCGATAGCTTGCGCGTGCTCCACCAACTCATCCGACTGGCGAGGACCGAAAGGAGACTGGGCGCAGCAGGTCTCACAGCGCTGCTGATTAATAGGCAGCGCGCTCAACGCTTGGGCAGGAAGCGCGCTCTTGACGAGAATGGGCCGGGCGTGGATCCCCCGCACCGCTGCCAGCACAGCAAGGCGTAGGGGAAGAGGAGCCGGCATATTCCCCGCGCAAGAAGCACGACCTCACGCACGCACCCATAGTGGTTCTACTAATAACGAAAATGTGTGGGGGGGGGGTTTATAGCGCATCCGTGCCATTGCTTCTAAGCGCTATAGCGACATTTCTTACTCCATTTAATTGTACCCGATTTATCTGTAAAAGATGAAAAGGTAGTCGGTTCTGGTTGGGATTCGAACTTGCGACGTGCAGGCTGCCTTCATGTATGAGCCCAGCGATCTAGCCTTTCACAGAGGAATTAGTATGCCTTCTGACTGGCACACACGTCACGTTGTGAACTGTTCTTTTTTTAATGGGACACGAGCACTTTAAGGGAAATGCGCCCAGGTGTTTCCATCCGCTCCTTAGAGCAGTACGCAAACACACTTTAAAATCGTACCTTTACGCTCATAAAAAGTCTCTGGGCAGATTGACGATGACATAATGACGTGGATGCTCGGTTAAAGCCATGCCAGACCTGCTGCCCCGAAATGGTGGTCACAGGTTGCCACACACAGAGCGAAATGAACTAGAGAGAAGGAAGGCGAGATGTAGGGGAAAGCAGTGCTCTAAGTTAAGCCCAGCATGCTAGTGTGGCCAGTTTTTCGGGTCAAATTGGAACGGTTTTGGAAAGAAAGTTGTCCAGTTTGATGCGTTACTTCTCTGTGCAACTAGTTGTTTTGACAAGTGTTACTGAACACACATTCTTCGAAATGAACAATTTGCATCACTTTTTACCCCAAAAATCTAACTGCCATTTCTGACTGGGGCCTATTTTTCATTGGGAACCAAGCCAGTTTTATGCCCCAGCTCACCCCTAGTAGGGAGGGCTGGATAGAGTGTGTGGGCGAGATCGTGAGGCCACTAGAGAGGAGCAGGGCCTGGTTCACAGAGCTTTTTTCAACTGGATTACCCCATTATGAAATGCTTCTGTGAAAAAGAGAGAGAGAGAGAGGGAGAGCGAGAGAGGGAGAGCGAGAGAGAGAGGGAGAGAGAGATATTAATTTCTCTGAACTGACTGGCCCTGTCAAAACCAATCATTTGCACGTGGTTGCCTTGCCAGGCATTCTCTTGGCGTCCCAACGTGTGCAAAACGATGAGAATGCTTTCACGTCTTGCTGGATGGTTGCCTGGCCAACCAGCACTGTGAAGGGTGTCCATTCGTCAATATGTGTGACATTTCCTGGCCTGCCACTGCCACCAACTTGCAGCTGTGTTATATTGGGACGCTGCTGAATAATAATGGGCAGTCAACTGTGATGCCCAAACTGACTTGTCATTTCTTGCCCCCTGCATGCCACCCTTATTCCAGTCAAATGTTCATAACGAGAACTAACCGTGCATTGCCTCCTCTGTTTTGTTTCCTTGGCACCGTAGGGTACCAGATTGCCTACCGCCTGGCAACCGGCAGCCCCAGCAAGTTCATCACCGTGGAAGTGGGCTCAACCGTGCGGCAGTTCACGGCGACAGATCTCACCCCGGAGCTGGCGTACATCTTCCGAGCATCGGCCAAAACCAGGCAGGGCTGGGGAGAGCCTCTGGAAGCCATGGTGATCACGACGGGGAAGCGAGGTAACGTCATGTGCATTGGCAACGGTGGGGCATCGGTGCCAGGGAGAAAACGGGCCTGCAAGATTTCCAAATAGGATTACAGGCCTGGGTCTGGTCTGTCACCTACCAACAGTTTGGCCTGCAAGCCTTTTCGGAGTTTGCCCTTTTTTTTCCAAAGAAGTTTTAAGAAGTTAAGTTATTTGATTTCATATGTTGAACACCGACCACAGCACTCAAGTGTGTGTGTGCCAAGTGTGTGTGTGCCAAAGGGACCGTGCTGCGATGCCATCTCAAGGTGGGATGTCCAGATTTTCAAGACAAAAAACCGGGACGACCAACAAAACAAAAGAAGGGCCACCCCATTCCTTGGCCACTTTAACCTGACCCACCTCACCCCTTTCCCCATTCCAAAGTATCTCCATATAAATTGCGTGGTTTTAACTGCGGATGTCAACACGTTGATAACAAAGGAGCTGTTACTGGTTTCTTGATCTCTGTAGCAGAAGTGGTAAATGCATGTGGGTGGTACATGGAAGCTTGGTGGTGGAAGCCCATCCTCCGATGGCAAACTTTGGGGAAAAGTGGTGAGGTGTGTTTAGTTTATAATTGTTAGAGATCCCGCTGTGTCGCCCAGCCTTTGCTCAAAACCGGGACTTTCACCCTCCCTTTTCCCCCGAAACCGGGACAGGGTTTTTTTTTTTAAAAACTCTCGGGACAGGGGGACAGAGGGCCGAATTCCGAGACTGTCCTGGCAACACCAGGCCGCCTGGTCACCCTATCTCAAGGGGCCATGGACAAACCTTGCTGCTTTTTGCAAAGGCAAAGTTTAAAAGGAAAGGTTTTTTGGGGCGACCTCCATAACTTTGCCCTGAATGGATGGCACCTCAAGAAAATTATCAACTGTTTTCAAAGGATTCTGAATATGTAACTTTCTTTTAATTTCGACCACGTGGGAGAAAGTTGTAACTGCCCAAAAATGACCCTTTACATGCTTCAGAGTCACTTAGGTTTGTCAGACCCACCTCCAAGCCAGCAAACCAGCGGCCACATGTTGCAGCTTTGTTATAGTTAAAGTGAGTGTTGTGAAGTTGTGTTGCTGTGTAAATTGGGCCTTCATTTGTAGTGTGCTAGAGTTTATTTGTGTTAGGGCAGTACTACATTCGGTCTGAGTAGTTCAGCCTTAATGGTGGTTAGCTGAAATGACCTACTCTGTATATATATATATATATATATATATATATATATATATATATATATATATATATATATATATATATATATATATTCAGTGAAAACAACTTTGCTTAATGGGACGTTATGCTTAGGTTGAAATTCAGAGAAAATACATTCTTATTGGGAGGTTGGAGTTGCAGCGCAAAACAACAGAAGCCCAGCAATGTGCTAGTTGTGGTTTCTAAAGCAACATTACTGTGTAACCACCATCATAAAACAACCATGACACAGTCACTGCGATGCTCCATATGGCAATTCCCATTTAAAATGGAGTCTTCTGTGTATTTTAACAGTTGTTGGAGTATTTTTTGTGTTCTCCCGCATTTGAAATGTCAAGCGAGCTTAACAGTTGTTTTCACTTGGACCTCACATGACAAATGAAGCAAACCATGCTTTTTTAAATGTTTTAATGATGTCTTTTTTGTAGTTGAAGTATGGTTTAAAGTTGGATTGTGCACATGTCATTTTATTTTGGTGTATGGGGTGTCATCATAGGTAGCGTACAGCAGTACATTTTAAAGGTTTTCATTAGGCCCCTTTTGCCAAAGATTTTTCAATAATTTCAGTGCTTATTTAATTTTATGCTTTTTCTCGCCAGCTCCCTTCCCTCTCAACTATTCCCCTTTTCCCTTTCGCCCCAAAGAACACACCGGATCACCCCTCGCGGGGACACAATACACCATTCATAGGGCAAGGCACAGTGTGATAAGAACACTACAAATGTGATGTGATGTGATGTGATGTAGGCACTATAAAGACTCATAACATATACAATATCATTATTCTTATGGTACTATTATTATTAGTAATATAATAGTATTTATTGAGCGCAGACCTAGCTTCAAGAAGCGACGGAGCACTTTACAGCATCTACAGTATCCACCAGGCCTGCCTTGTGGCCAATCCCGATAGGCCCTATGCCTATGTCTTGCCAAACTACCCTAAGTGGCCATTGGGCCAGTGTTGTGGCCAGGCCCAGCAGCCATTGAGGGCCTGTGAGCTCATGCCCGACTTTCCCTGTGGCCATGCTCAGTGGCCACTTTGCTCGGGTTGGGGCGATCGGCCAGACCACTTTCTGCCTGGCATGCGAGCAGGCCCAAATCCACTTCATCCCAATTGCCCATGGCATATTTTGCACAGAGCATGGCCTTCAGACAAGCTCAAAAAATTTCCCGTTGGATTGAATTGGCGTGTCGCGTGGTCTTTATTTTGTGAAATCCTCAAGCCGCCACTTCCTTTCAAGGTCTATGAAGGGTGTACTTTACACCTTTACACTTTTCAGTGCAGCTAGTTGGTTGTGGGCCTTTCGAATATATATAGAGAGCACAATAAAGGAATAGATCGTGTGCAGCCACCCGCTATAGCTGGTTGACCCTTGCCCCGCTAACACTTTAACATTTCTGCTGTTCCCTACCTCACCGTAACAGTCTCTCAGGGGCCATGCCCATGCGATGCACTACATGTCCAACATAGCATAGCGTTACAATATAGCTGTTGTTCTCGGAACCATCATTGTTAGGACTATCTTCCAGCCTGAAGTCCGCTTCTAGGAGCATACGTGATGCCCAGATAACCTAATATGTAAGCTAGAGAAGCCATTTCTAGCCAGTCCTTATCAGGGTCCTTCACAGCGGCTACTAGCTACGAAGCCTTACACTTCTCTATTGTCGCGGTAAAACAGTGCAAGGCCTTTCTGAGACAGCTTGACCGCTGCTCGCACTGAACCTTTATGTGAATGTTCGCTGAAGGCCTCCTTATGAGCACGCTGGCAACCATACAAACTCGTGCTATTTTGAACACCACTCGTTTTAATAACACAACCCAATAATAAGCCGAGAATGCATGGGATATTCACTGGATGGGATAATTGCAAGTTGTTGCCACATGCGATATCTTGTATGTATCCATTGGGGTGAATACCCCATGCAATCCCTACTAATAATCTCTAAAAAATTTTTTCTTCTACTTTTTCTGGCTACTCTGCCATTGATGTAATGTTCAGGAGAGTCAAGGCTGCCTGATGCCGGCCAGGACTGTTTTATGTTAAATGTTAAATGTTAAAGGTATTTGTACCGCGCACCGTCACCAACGGAATTGGTCCCCAGGTGCTCTGGCGGATCTGTAAACGATAAGGGGGGATGGGTTAGTAAGGTGAAGCGGGAGTAGGATAGTGAGAGGAGTGGTGTTCTGTTGGCAGCTTCAACTTGGTATACACCAGAGGCTGAGCTTTGGTGCAGGTATTGGATCGGTGTCAGTCCGCGTGTGCTGTTGCTCCGGCTTATGTGTTGTTGCAGTGTTGTGAAGTGCGTGCGGCTTGTGGTGCGAGAGATGGTTGTGTGAGTTTTTGAGTGAGAAAAGTATGCAGAGTTTGAGGTTATATTGGTTAGTTGGTTACCTGACCTTTAGCGTGCTAACATTCACAGTATTGTCTAATTGTGGCACTTGTTGGCCTTCACAATCCTATCTAGAAGTGGCGCAGGCCACTGTTCAGAATTCTATCTAGGTGTGGGCATGCCAACATTCACAGCCCTCTCTAGATGCGGCGCAGGCTGGAGTTCACAGCTCTGAGTGTTGCACATGCTAACATTCAAGTTTCATCTAGGTGCGGGCATGCTATCCTTCATGTGTTTCATCTTCCAGGGAATGAACCTCTTCATTTTGGGCCTGAGTGATTCCAGCTGAGGAAGCCAGAAACACAGAGGGCCGGTGAGACGCCTGTATGTATTGCCTTGGAAGCGGTCCAGTGCTTGCGCAGTCGTGTCAGCAGGCCGAGCCACGCAATTCAAGTGTTACTCAGGCCCAAAGGACTGGGTGGTCGCGCCGCAGCTGCAGTGGTGTAACGGGGCAGAGTGGAGCTGCCAAAGCCACAGGCCTTGGGGGAATGAGTGCTGATTAAGTTAAATCAAAGGGGCTGTCGGAGGCAGGTCACTGAGGGGCCCCAATCAATTTCTGCTTTATTACCTGTCACACATTTTAATCACAATCGATAATCTCCATGCTAAACAATTAAACAATTATTGCGCGTGCCGATCTGAACTTTTCTATTGAAATCAATCGGGTCACGTGACACTACGCCTAGGGACACGAGGCGCCCGATGGGGCCTGGCATGCGCACGCACTGGGGGTGGAGGGATGAGTGGCTCCGCCCTCCAACCGCCCCTCCTCCCCTCTCCCGCCAGAGCATTTAGGTTGGACGCCTCTCAGAATGAGGGAATTCTCCAAACAAGGCAAAAATAATAAGTATGTTTTCAAATTGGTAGAGCGACATCACCTAAAACTTTGTGCATGCATTTTAGCTGAAATGTAAATGCACATGTTCCTGGAATGGCCTAGAAGCTGCTACAGAACTATCGAAGTGAGTGCTGCTTTATTTCAGACACATTTCAAAGCGGCTTTTGTTGAATTTCGTACCTTCCTAGACAAGGGTGTTGCTAGGTCTGGAAAAGAGCAGGGGCTAAGCTAATGTCTGGACTGGCGGGATTCAGGCAGTGGCGTAACACAAAATGTGGGGGCCCCCCTGCGAGCCATGCTGAGGGGGCCCCCCACCGGCAAGAAATCACGTGTTGCACCACACTCCGGGCCGGCATAGATTATCAAGCTTGCACAATACGCACAAACGTGCTGCTGAAGGGGTATGCCGCACACTGCACTAGGAGAAAGACATACATATGTGTTTTAATTCGATATACAGCACACTTTCTGAGAAAAATTGGCTAAAAAGCCAGAGCGTTTGCAATAATTATGTATGGTAAGACCAATCCAATAGATGCAAGTCACCAACAGTGCACAGGAACATTAATGCTTTGATATTAAAAATGCCATGCCACATTGAAAACATGTCCAACTGGCTGCACAATAGAGCAGTGTAGACAAGTAATAACGTTACAGTAAAGCAAGCCAGGCCACATTTAGACATACCTAGACTGGTTGCACCAACATGCCAGTCGAAGTAATAACAATCATCAAGAAGAGAATACACATTTGAGCCTGTGGCCTCTAACACAGCCAAACTCTTTAAAATCTGCAAGTAACTGGTCAATCCTGTTGCAGTCTTTATCTCTCCTGTTCCCTCCCAGACCCTCTGTATGGCTCTGTCATCTCACTACTCTGCTATAACTCAGGACATCCTGTCTTCCATCTCTTTCGTCCCCCCTTCGGCCAGCTCTCCCTCTCTTCCTCCTTTCTCCTCTTTCTCTCTGAAAACACCCGATGAGGTTTCTAGACAAGTCCAATCTATGAAAGTGTCATCCAAACAGGTGCTCCCCTGCTCCTCCAGAACCATCAAGGACCATATTGACACCCTCGCTCCAGGCTTGGCCGATTTCTGTAATCACTCTTTCGCCACTGGAACGTTCCCCTCTCCCCTTAAGCACTCCCTTATGCACCCACTCCTCAAGAAGCTGTCTGCCGATCCTGCCTGCCCGCCCTGCAAACTATCGCCCAATCTCCATCACCCCTTTCCTAGGCAAACTGTTGGAAAAGCTGGCCATCCCCCACCTTAATCTCCACACAAAATCTGTTAGTTGTCTCCATGACCTCCAGTCTGGCTTCAGAGTTGCCAGGGCACAGCAACTGCTCTCCTGAATACCTGTGAAGATCTGCTCTCTAACTTTGATTCCAGCATTCCTTCTGTCCTCATCCTCCTTGATCTTTCCTCTGCTTTCGACACGGTCAACCACGCCATCCTGATCAATCGACTACGTGGGATCCTGGGCATCACGGATCAGGCCCTTGAGTGGCTGACCTCCTTCCTCTTGGACAGCCCCTCCCAGGTCCAACTTGGTCCCTTTCTCTCTGCTCCATACTCTCACCCTGGTTTTTCAACCTCTACCTGGCCCTTTAGACTCACCTGATCTCTACCTTCTCCTTTAACTTTCCGTGTTATGTGGATGACACTCTGCTTTTCTTCAGACACCCTCAGACTCCTCTCCTCTCTCGCTCATTCCTGACTGTCTATCCGCGATTCAGGATTGGTGTGCCTCCAGCGATCTATGCCTTAATGTCAGTAAAATGGAGATCCTTCTCATTTAGACTCCTACCCCAGCTTTCCCTCTCTCACTCTGGCCGCCTGCCTTGGGCCCTCTTCCTTCGCCTTCCTGTGAGGCAAACAACCTTGGTGTCATCTTTGACTCCACTCTCTCTTTCTCTCCTCACATCTCGCACGTCGCCAAGAAGTCTCACAACCAGCTGCTCAGCCTCAAAGGGTCTCTTCCCTTTCTCACCTTCCCCCAGAAGCTCACTGTCTCCAGAGCCCTGGTTCTCTCTAGGCTGGACTACTGCAACAGCCTCTTTCTCAATCTTCCTTCCTCTACTCTCCACCCTCTGCAACTAATCCAGAGCAGGACTGCAAGACTTATCCTTGGCCTCAAGCCCAGGGATCGTATCTCTCCAGCCCTGAAATCTCTCCACTGGCTCCCAGTTGCTGCAAGGATCAAGTTCAAGACCCTCTGCATTGTCCACAAGGCTTTCTGGGCCCGGGGCCCGCACTACACCTAACGCTCTCTTCCAAAATATCTTCCTTCTTGAGCCCTTTGCTCAGCTACCTACAACTCTCTAAGGGTTAGACGCTTCTCCAGGCAGAGAGTGGGGGCGGCGGGTAGATCTCTCTCCTCTGCAGGTGCCTCCCTCTGGAATAGCCTCCCGGCCCCTCTCAAACTTGAGCCGGACCACCTGAAGTTCTGGAAGCAGCTCAAAACTTTCCTCTTCTATGCTTTCTCTCTCTCCCTCCTCTGCTGGCCTACCTGACCTTCCTGTCTGCTGTACCATCTGGTTGCTTGGCTACCCTCAGTGTCTCACCAAGTCCAGACTCTTTCTTGATCAGTCACCCATGCACTGCCTCTGGGCCTACCACACACTTAGGGGCTGTAACTGTAACCCTACAGTCCCTTGTTCTCCTTGCACTACCCAGAGCCGGGCTGCCCTGGCTGCACTTACTCAGAGCATTGCTGCCCTGTTTTTCCCTCCCCTCTCCCTTGCACCTCCCCCTCCCTTTCCTCTTGCACTTCTCATTCTCGCACTTGCACAATCTGAATGACACAAGGCCTAGTAAGATCGTTTGTCTTGTCCTGCCTCTATCTTCCCTTCCTTGTCTTTGTCATGATGCCTACCTCCAAGGAGCCAGGTCCGACCAAGCAACCCCAGAGGCAGGCATCATTTCCCCCAGGGGAGTGCCAGCGGGCCCAAGCTGGGGCCCTTTGGACGCAGTCCTGGCGCCTTAGGCGCCAGGCTCATGTTGGACCTCTGTCCTGGCGCCTTAGGCGCCAGGCTCATAAAGCTAGACATGTGTTCAAGTGTTTTAATGTGCACTTACCTGATGCAGACCATGCTGCCACATCCAGGCCCTCTTGAGGCCTGAATAGGAACTACTTTACCTGTGGGACTACTTTCCACCCGGGTGTGGTCGGGGAAGGATACATACCTGATCGGAGGAAGGATACACACTTGGAACTTCTTCCAAAGCTATTTAAACCACACCCGATCAGCAACTCACGCTTCGTGTTGTTCTGCTCCTCGCAGCTGGACGCTCACCGTGTCAGCTCCTGCATCTGGACTTCAGCCACGCCTGTCAGCATCCTGGGTCACCTGCAAAGAGAGACAAGATACCTACCAGCTAATCTGCACCACAGAGACATCACCGACGATCCTGAAAGGGAAGACATCATTTTTAAAAGCATTTCGTTACGATCGCTGCAGCGCTGCATTTCACTCACCTTTCCTGGGTTCCTCCATCTTCAGCAGCGATCATCCGGATACACAGCCACTTCCCAGAGCCTAGAGAAAAAGACAAGAATAAGAGGTGAGAGAAGGAAGGGAATAGGAAAAGCTCAGTTTCCTTCTAAGACTTACCTGTTGGGTCATTCCCATTTCATTTCGGGTCTTGCTGCTTCCAAGCAGGACCCCGTCCCCTATGGGGAAAAAAGACAAAGACATTAGATGAGCGAATGCAAAAACATTACCTGAGCGCTCATCTAGGACTTACCAGATCTTTACTGGAACTGCACGTTTCACTTCGGGTCGGCGCCATATCTCCGGCATTCCGAACCCCGGCCCCTATGGGGAAAAGACATCAACATCAGCGCTTTGTTGCAAGAAGTCTCCAAAGGAATCTTCATTCATCACCTGAAAAAGACAATGAACATTATTATTTAAAGCTTGAACTTTTGAACTTGCAACAGAACTTTTACAGCGCCTTACCAGTATAATCAAGCTTACCTGAACTCCCATCCAACCTCAATACAGTGAAGTAACTGGGTTCAACGCGCCCCTGCGTTAGAAGCAGGATGGAGAGCTTGTCCTTTCAGACCCTAAGGTGAGACTTCACGGGGAATCGTGGAATGGTATCGTGGAGGGTTGGAAGAGAGTGGGAGGCTTGAGCATAACTCAGTCAGTAGGTAATACTCCCTTTTCACGCACAGGGGAATATTCCTGCGAGCCGGAGAAGCCAGAGTAGAGGGCCCTTCCTGTCCATCTTCAGAGTCCTGCGCTTCACCATTGAAGAAGCATCAGCACTCGAAGCCAGACCTGCGCCTCCGTGGGAATCAGGTGAGCGTTACAGAACGCAAAGCCTACCCACAATTTCCCACCCGGGCGCTATGGAGACTTCCGAGACTGACCAGCTGGCCCAGCTTTTGGGGGAATTACGGGCAGAGGTGCACTCAGCCCGCCAGGAGACTAACGCTCTCAAAAGAGAACTGATCTTATCTAAGGAAAGAACTGATGACCTAACCAAAAGGTTATTACAGGCCCAGGCAGGGCACACTCCTTTACCTAATTCCGGAGACATTTCCACATCAATGGGTTTGAGTAACCCGGTACAAATGAATCTACCTGGACACATGCCTTTGGCCCCGCCTGAACGTTTTGCGGGGGATCCCAAGAAATATGCCGTCTTTATGAACCAATGTCGTTTACACTTTCTATGCAGACCCGGAGCCTTCCCTAACGACCAGACCAAGGTAGCCTTTATACTATCTTACCTCAGTGGCAGTGCTGCCGATTGGTCTATTCCATTGGTAAATCAGGATGATCCCATTCTCCAGAATTTTCAGGGCTTCCAGGCCAGCATGGAAAGATTGTTCGCTCGACACTCTCAAGGACAGGCCCTTGATAACGAACTGCTATCATTACGACAAGGTAATCAGGATCTTCTGTCCTACATAGCCACCTTTAACAGACTGGTTGTGGAAACTGGAAGGCCAGAAAGCAAAAGGATCACATTGTTTCATCGAGGCCTGCGCGGAGAGCTTAAGGATGTTCTAGCTCAGATAGTAAACCCATCCCAGGTCTGCGCAGACTACATTGACTTGGTGGTTCAACTTGATCACAGACTTCAAAATAGAAAAGCAGATCGGTTCAAGTATGAAAACCGAGCACCGATCAAAACCCACGCTACCTCCAAGAGTACCGACGTATCTGAACCTATGCAAATCGGTGGTGTTAAAGGACCATTAACGCAGAAAG
Organism: Ambystoma mexicanum; assembly: GCF_040938575.1. Lineage (NCBI taxonomy): Eukaryota > Metazoa > Chordata > Amphibia > Caudata > Ambystomatidae > Ambystoma > Ambystoma mexicanum. Next base: position 465,860,734 of record NC_090924.1, on the reverse strand, counting down.
AACGAGAGAGAAGGTGGCAAATGCAACTTTGTCTGTATTGCGGGACTTCCGGTCACTTTCTTCGGAATTGTCCAGTTAAACCACTTAAGAAGGTGGTTGGAGCTACTGATAACGAATTAGTGACACCTGATTCGGGAAACGACCTAGCCCGGCAAGCGTAGGGGTCCGCTTGCCGAGTTTGAAAACTAACTCTTTGACCTCGCATTTCGTCATGCCAATGGTGCTCGTGGACCCAAAACAGCCTCAGCAGTTGCATGCTATAAAAGCATACATCGACAGTGGAGCTATTGGAAATTACATAGACCGTGAATTGGCTTCCAGGATTAAGCTTCCTCTCCGCCCGAAAGTAACCCAAGATGTCATTACTACAGTAGATGGAACCGAAATAGCCTCAGGGCCTGTAACGCATTCCACTGTTTAAGTGACACTGGTGGGTCAGGATGGACATCGGGAAGCAATCGTGTTTGATGTGATCAAGGCCCCACAATTTCAAGTAATTCTTGGAATTCCTTGGTTAGAAACACATAATCCCAGAATTCACTGGCGAGCAAAGAAGATAAGTTTTCCTGATTGTGAACCAACTTGTTATCCAAGAAATCCAGCTATGGGTCTAGCCACAGCAACTTCCACCCCTGTACAGCTACCGTCAGAATACCAAGAATTCCAAGACGTTTTTCAGAAAGAACAGGCTAACACGTTACCTCCCCATCGGTCTTATGATTGCCAGATCCATCTGGTACCCAATGCTCAACTACCTTGTAGTAGGATTTATGCTCTTACGGAACATGAGAACCTGCATTTGCGTCAGTATTTAGATCAGTACCTAGCCAATGGTTTTATTCGCCCGTCCAAGTCTCCTGTCTCTTCAGCTCTGTTCTTCGTGCCAAAAAAAGAAGGCGACCTTAGAACGTGTATAGACTATCGCGCCCTAAATCAAATAACGATTAAGAATCGTTATCCTCTGCCCTTGATCCCTGAGCTTATTGACCAGGTGAAAGACGCTTGTGTGTACACCAAGTTAGATCTCCGAGGAGCTTATCACCTGGTGCGCATAAAAGAAGGCGACGAATGGAAGACTGCATTCCGCACCAAATTTGGGCTCTTCGAATATCAGGTGATGCCCTTCGGTTTGTGCAATGCACCTGCCGCCTTTCAGTACTTTATGAATGATGTTCTTCGGGAACTTATCGATGTCTGCGTCATTGTTTACATTGACGACATCCTGGTGTACTCTTCTTCAGAATCTGATCACAGAAAACATGTTAGGGCAGTTCTTGAGGAACTGCGCCAGCACAGACTATTTGCAAAACTCGAAAAATGCGTTTTTCATACCACAGAAGTTGAGATTCTCGGATTCATCCTGACACCGCAAGGAGTCCGAATGGACTCGCGAAAGGTGGACGCCATCCTCAAATGGCCATCTCCAAGCTCGGTGAAGGGAGTTCAGAGCATGCTCGGCTTTGCCAATTTCTATCGAAGATTCATCCCGGAATTTTCCCGAACAGTCCAACCCATCACCGCTCTCCTAAAGAAAAACAAACGCTTCGAATTGACTCTGGAGGCCGAACAAGCCTTCCAGGACCTGAAAACCAAATTCACCTCTGCACCTGTATTGAAGCACCCGCACCCAGATCTCCCGTACATAGTGGAAACCGATGCTTCCAGTTCGGCCATGGGAGCTGTCCTGTCGCAAAGAGTCCCAAAAACTAACCAACTACACCCAGTGGCCTTTTGGTCCAGAAGATTTTCTCCTCCTGAAATCAACTACGCAATTACCGATAAAGAGTTACTGGCCATCAAATCTGCTTTCAAGGCTTGGCGTCACTACCTTCTCGGGGCAAGACACACCATCACCGTAATTACGGACCACAGAAACTTACAGTATTTAAAGACGGCCAAAGCTCAATCTTCACGACAACTCTGATGGGCTCTATTCTTTGCGGAATTTGATTTTGTAATTACCTATCGCCCTGGCTGCAAGAATGGAAAAGCAGACGCCTTATCCCGGATTGGCATGGAAGAACCTAATTCGAGCTTAGAACCTGTGCCCATCATACCTGAGCAAAGAATCTTAGGCTTAACTTCATTGCAATCTATTGAGGATATCCAAACGCAAGTAAAACAACTTCTAGACTCTTCAGCCTTACTGGAATGGAGTCAAAAGGGTCCTCATTACACCATTAAGGATGACTTACCCAAATTCCAGGAGCGGTTGTTTCTGCCAAGTAAAGAATTGCAAGAACTTGTTATTGCCCATCATCATGAATCTTTATGGAAGGACACCCTGGTATCGCTAAAACGGAGGAAAAAAATCAAACGCCACTTCTGGTGGCCTTCTTGGAGAAAAGACATAAAGTCTTTTGTACTGTCTTGTGGAATTTGCGCCCAAAACAAGGCTCAAAAGAAAAGGCCAGCCGGCCTACTTCAACCCTTGGATATTCCACCGGCACCATGGCACACCCTGTCAATGGACTTTATAACAGATCTGCCTCCTTGTGCTGGTTACAACACAATCCTTGTAATTGTGGACCTATTCTCCAAAATGGCCCACTTTATCCCTTTAAAGGGTTTGCCTTCAGCTTCCACCTTGGCCAAGGAATTCCTGGAGAATATAGTTCGCATACATGGTTTCCCTTCCATTTTAGTCTTGGATCGTGGAAGTCAATTTATCTCACATTTTTGGAAGAAGTGTTGCCAACTAGCACAAATAGATGTGCGGTTATCCACCAGCCACCACCCCCAGACCGACGGACAAACCGAGAGAACCAATCAGACTCTCGAGCAATATCTTCAGTGCATGTTACACCAATCCGAGTTAAATTGGAAAGACATCCTTTGGATCGCAGAATATGCATACAACAATTCAGTGCATTCTGGAACCGGACAAACACCCTTTTATACTTTGTATGGTCACCATCCTCGGACCTCTGATCTAGATCCACCTCTGACCCTGGAAATGTCCGCAGTAAATCATCTGCATTCCACAATAACCTGAGCCTTCAAAGAAGCTGCAACTCATTTACAGCAAGCCAAGAAAAAGTATAAAGAAAACGCTGATTTGCACCGAAGTAAAACTCCTCCTTACCAAGTAGGAGACCAGGTATGGCTAGCAACTAAACATTTACCCCTCAAGGGCCCGCAAACCTTCAATCCCAGATTCATAGGACCTTATCCCATCAAAGCTATAATCAACCCAGTGGCCTTTAAACTGGATCTACCGTCCAACATGCGTATTCATCCAGTTTTTCATGCATCACTTTTGAAGCCAGTACAACCAGGAACCTGAGTGTCCAAGCCTCCAGATCCAGTTCAAATTGAAGGGGAATTAGAATTCGAAGTTAAAGACATTTTAGACTCCAAGGTGGTAAAGTCGAAACTCTTCTATCTTGTTGACTGGAAGGGATATGGACCTCTGGAGAGATCGTGGGAGCCTAGTAACCATGTCCACGCACCTCAATTAGTACAAAGGTTTCACCGGAGATTTCCGAACAAGCCCAAACCCCCGGAGGGAAGAACCTTGGGAGGGGCCTTGAGGGGTGGTACTGTCACGATGCCTACCTCCAAGGAGCCAGGTCCGACCAAGCAACCCCAGAGGCAGGCATCATTTCCCCCAGGGGAGTGCCAGCGGGCCCAAGCTGGGGCCCTTTGGACGCAGTCCTGGCGCCTTAGGTGCCAGGCTCATGTTGGACCTCTGTCCTGGCGCCTTAGGCGCCAGGCTCATAAAGCTAGACATGTGTTCAAGTGTTTTAATGTGCACTTACCTGATGCAGACCATGCTGCCACATCCAGGCCCTCTTGAGGCCTGAATAGGAACTACTTTACCTGTGGGACTACTTTCCACCCGGGTGTGGTCGGAGGAAGGATACACACTTGGAACTTCTTCCAAAGCTATTTAAACCACACCCGATCAGCAACTCACGCTTCGCATTGTTCTGCTCCTCGCAGCTGGACCCTCACCGTGTCAGCTCCTGCATCTGGACTTCAGCCACGCCTGTCAGCATCCTGGGTCACCTGCAAAGAGAGACAAGAGACCTACCAGCTAATCTGCACCACGGAGACATCACCGACGATCCTGAAAGGGAAGACATCATTTTTAAAAGCATTTCGTTACGATCGCTGCAGCGCTGCATTTCACTCACCTTTCCTGGGTTCCTCCATCTTCAGCAGCGATCATCCGGATACACAGCCACTTCCCAGAGCCTAGAGAAAAAGACAAGAATAAGAGGTGAGAGAAGGAAGGGAATAGGAAAAGCTCAGTTTCCTTCTAAGACTTACCTGTTGGGTCATTCCCATTTCATTTCGGGTCTTGCTGCTTCCAAGCAGGACCCCGGCCCCTATGGGGAAAAAAGACAAAGACATTAGATGAGCGAATGCAAAAACATTACCTGAGCGCTCATCTAGGACTTACCAGATCTTTACTGGAACTGCACGTTTCACTTCGGGTCGGCGCCATATCTCCGGCATTCCGAACCCCGGCCCCTATGGGGAAAAGACATCAACATCAGCGTTTTGTTGCAAGAAATCTCCAAAGGAATCTTCATTCATCACCTGAAAAAGACAATGAACATTATTATTTAAAGCTTGAACTTTTGAACTTGCAACAGAACTTTTACAGCGCCTTACCAGTATAATCAAGCTTACCTGAACTCCCATCCAACCTCAATCCAGTGAAGTAACTGGGTTTAACGTGCCCCTGCGTCAGAAGCAGGATGGAGAGCTCGTCCTTTCAGACCCTAAGGTGAGACTTCACGGGGAATCGTTGAAGGGTATCGTGGAGGGTTGGAAGAGAGTGGGAGGCTTGAGCATAACTCAGTCAGTAGGTAATACTCCCTTTTCATGCACAGGGGAATATTCCTGCGAGCCGGAGAAGCCAGAGTAGAGGGCCCTTCCTGTCCATCTTCAGAGTCCTGCGCTTCACCATTGAAGAAGCATCAGCACTCGAAGCCAGACCTGCGCCTCCGTGGGAATCAGGTGAGCGTTACAGTCTTGTCGCACCTAGAAACACTTGTGTACAGGCGCATTACAAATGACTTATATCATATCATTTGATCACAGATACCAAGATAAATATACAATGCCGCAGTAAGAAATGGCTATACTGGCATCACCCAAATGGAAGTGTAGCAAGGTAATTCACTTAGCAGGACTGCTTTATCAAAAATGCCCAGTTAAAAAAAGTGATACCAAACTGAGGAATGACTAGACTGGCTGCACCAAAATGCCTCTCTAGCCACTAATACCACATATCATGCCTGCTTAGCCTGGACATGGACAGCCATTATGATTTGTTGCACAATCCTGCCCCCCCACACATCCCCTCTCCCAAACATTCCTACCCCAACCTCTAAAATCAGCTCCATGTCCCTCTTCCTTGTCCCAGATCTTACATATGAGGCTCTTTGCCTCATAGGTAAGTACTGGGATGAGGAAGAATGGGACTAGGAGTAAAGAAGATTACAGGTAGCTAAATCAGGTAGTACCACCATGTACCTCTACCTCATCCCAGTACTTTTGTATAAGGCAGGTTGCCTTATACACAAGTACTGTCTCATGCACACTGAAACGAGGAAGAATAGGGCTATGAGTAATGAGTAATCAAGGCATTAAACACAAGTATTGGTGCAACACCATTGAGCTGACTGGGATTCAGCACTCCGCCCTCCCCCCCTGAAATTGTGGGCTATGTTGACTCGACCTGGCGGACCTTCAGAGCAGTTGCCAGACAGAACAGGACACAGATGTTAAATGGCACCTGGGTTTCGCTGTTAACAGTAGCCCAGCAATTACTAAAAGCATTTCACTGTTAGTACCTGCATTCAAATGCAAAACATTTTAGGCAATTGAAATCGTGATGTGGGTTTAATACTTGCATGCCAGGGGAGTGATTGGAAGGGTAGAGAGGGAACAGGAGACCACTCTTTCTCACAGCAGTCCATAAGTGGGTGCTTTCAACCTTAAAGGAGAGAGTTAACTGCTTGTAACATTGAAGCTGCACTGGAATAGTCTCATTCAAATGTGAAAAGAAATTAGATACCCCAAACAAATAAGTTTGCCCCTCCCCCACCACTTCGCCCAACATTTGAAGGGTTAGCCCCCCGAAATGTAGGTTTTGTTGCACCCTTGAACGCTAGCACACACACCATTCACCATATACACACACACGCACACCCAGCCATCCATACATTTAAGTGTGCATTCTTTCACCATACAGGCACACCCACGCAGCCACCCGTACATTTAAGTGTACACCCTTTCACCATACAGGCACACACACCCAGGCACGCACCCATACATTTAAGTGTGCACCCTTTCACCATACACTCACACATGCAGCCACCTATACATTTAAGTGAGCACTCTTTCACCATACAGGCACACAAACTCAGGCACCCACCCATACATTTAAGTGTGCACCCTTTCACCATACACTCACACACGCACATGTCATAGGGTTAAGGGGAGCCCTAATACTTCAAAAAGAAATTGGGCCTCATTACAACTATGCCGGTCTGGAAACAACCGTGCCGGTAAGCTTACCGGCACTGTTGTTTCCGGATCCGCATATTACCGCTCTGTGGGTGGTTGCTGTCCCACCCGGCAGGTCAGACCTGCCGGGCAGAATGGCACCCACCCGCATAATTTTCACAGAAGCACTGCCACCGTTATTAACAGTGCTGGTGCTTCCGTGGTCCCCATTCCCATAGAGTCTGGTAGGGCTCTAGGGAAATGGGGACTTACCAATTGCCGGCGCCTGACTTCCCGGACCGCCGGGGTTGTAATCCCCCGGTGTTACCGGGAAGTTGGGCACAAGTAAATCATTACGGGTCTAGTGGCAACCTGCCGGCAGCACTGGCACGGTTACCGCCAAACCCGTAATGAGGCTCATTGTTTCTTTTTGAAGTCACTCTGACTTCATAAAGAATTTTTTTCCATTAAGTGCCGAACCATAACTGAAATCATTTCTTTGTGAAGGCAGAATGATTTCAAAAATAAACTATTTCATTTTGAAGTCATAGGGCTCCCCCAGCCCATGACCTGGAGGCCTCCATCCTAGGGTCTTCCATGCAATGGGGAGGGTGGCGCCCTCGGACTTCAAAAAGAAAGTTTATTATTGTAGTCACTCTGCCTTCATAAATACATTATTTCTGTTACAGTTATAATTTCTTTATGAATGTAAAGTGAATTCATAAAGAAAACAAATATATTTTTTTTGAAAAAAAAATATTTTTCTTTTTTTTCTCCAGTGGAGCCCCCTCCCAGGACATGTGCTGGCGGGGCCCACCGCACCGCAGGGGCTGCGAGGGCCCCTGTTACGCCAGTGGATTCAGGGCTAGCTAGCCTTTTGGTTGTAGTCACTGAGCTTCTATCCGGGGCTACAACCAAAAGACACGGGCTATAGCCCCCTTAATCCCCCCTAGCAACGCCTCTGTAATCCTAGAGGTAACCCCTGAACTGAAGAACACTTTCCTCGTCTGTGCTTCTGTTTTGGCCCTGCGCGGAATTCTGTCCTATATGGTTAGCCAGAATACTAAAGTAGCCAGCAGAAATTGAGACGTCTGCAGGGGTAACATGAAGGAAGGCCTAGTATGCAGCCCATTTCACTTAAACCTGCAAATGGTAAGTCTGACCGGGCTGCCTATAGCAGCAGCCTGTATGCTTAAACACGTATGCCTAAACGGACGTTTTGAAACAGTATCTATTTTTTTCCCTACTTCAGTATTTTTTTGACCCTCGGCCCGCGGCTCACCCCCGTGGCCAAACTCCTAGGAATTCAAATGGTTCCCAATGGAAATTAGGTTATGTACACACGTGCATAGGCAAAACGGGGCCTTTAATCCATGTAACCCCTCCAGGATGCATAGGTAACATAAGTTTGCTTAGTGCAATTTTAAGAGTGCTGCTATGCCACCAAAATGCCACTATCAAGCTTTCAATATGTTATGAATAATATTTGGGAAAGTAGATATGAATCGTGGATAGAGAGTATAACACAACAGGAGCTATCATCATCTTAAATGAATCTAAATGTCCCCAGTGGGGACCATTTATCAGTTGGGATTTGTATTTCATCAAGGATTGCAGTCTCATTTGCATTAATATTCAATGGATTTGGGAATGGGAGGTTTTGCCACAGCAGGTTTCACTAACCTTACCCAGAGATGTCATTTAGAGATCGCCAGGTCGCAGGTCTCCCTTGCTACCCCTGTGGTCTCACTTGCTACCCCTAATTTATTTATTTTTTAAAACAACCTTTTTTTTCCAAATTGAAGCTCCTCGGCTGTGGCCAATGCCATGTGGCTATTTCAGCCATTTCTCTTGCTGGAATTCCATACAATAATTGTTAGACTCATTAAGGGTTTATTTCAGGCACACTTCAGGGGTGATTCACTTATTTAGCCTGTTCTTAAACACCTCAAATTCACAATGCAGACAAAATCCTCCAAAATGCATTTAGAGTAGAATGAGCATCAATTTCGGACTATGTATTTTGCTTTTCACAAGTTGCAGTTATAGCATGCTTTTTTCTGCCGATACATATGGTGATCCATTCTTTTATGAAATGTATATCACGTTACAGTAATATTGTAACCATGTTTTTCACAGTGTACTTAGAAACAATGCTATGTGATGCCACTTCCTGTTTTGTCAAGGGGTAAACGGTTGTGTTCCATCGCTTGCCGTGATGTAATTACGGGGTGGGTCAAATGACATCACTTCCTACAATGTCATCAGAGGTCAAGGGTCATGTGATGTCACTTCCGCTACCCCTGGCATTTTGGTGAAATGACATCCCTGCCTTTCCTCCATCCTTTTGGGCGTTCCCCAACATGGGGATGGTATGGGAACCTTTGGCAGCGAAAAATTGAGCTTCCCTTTAAATTTAGTATAGCGTGCAGGGTTGCGGCCTCAGGTGTGGGATCGCCCCACAGAGATCCCACCATCCGGCACCTCACCTCAGTCCCTTTTTCCGCACAGATGGTGTCAGACCTGGCAGCCAGTGCTGACACTTTTTTAGTTTTCCACTTGCTCCCCATTTGTTTTTTCAATTTTTATTTCACTTCCATTTGGTGCCTCGCCTTCCCCGGTGCATGTCGGCCGCTTCACAAGATGTGCCTCATGTGACCGTTCGTTCCTGGCCTCGGATACCCATGTACTCTGTCTTGAGTGTTTGGGGCACGACCACCGCTGGGACTCATGTTTGGCCTGCAGCACTCTCGGTCATAGGGCATTGAAGAATTGTTTGTTGCGGTGTAGGGAGATATTCCACACTTCTCCTCCACCCCAGCTTAAAGACTTTGACCCCAGGACCTTTCATCAAGACAAGGTAGGCCCTCTGTTCAGCATGGCTCCAGATCACGGCGACTCCTTCCCCGGGGTTCCCATGGATCAGGGTTCCTCGGATGCAGGATCTCGCTGGCCTGCGGCCTCTCTGGCTACCGGCTCCCAAGCCGAAGGGCCCGGGTGCCCTTCCGGGCACCCAGGGAACAGACCTAAGGCCTGCCAGTGCTTTCGCACATCGAATGGGCTTTGCAGGATTATCCCAGCCCCCTTCCCTCTGAAAGCGGCAGCGGTTTCTACTGTGCAGGTTTTTGGTCCCCTCAGGGGTAGATCTACCCGTCACAGCCGTACAGCTACACACACCAGGCGCTTTCACTAGGAGCCGGGGCCCAGCACATCCGAGGGTCTGGCCCCTAGGCACCCAACAGCTTGTGAGGACCGCTTCTTCAAGTGCTTACTCATCCTCATGCGCTCTGTAAAGACCGGAGGGGGGTCTGCACTTCTGCTCTCTATATGGTAGAGGGGAGGCACAGAGACCCCTGCCAAGATTCTCTATTACGGTAGCAGTGGACGAGCAATCAAGGCCTAGCTTCTCGGGAGGTGATGCGAGCTGGTTCTTAAGTACAGTGTAGTCCCCAAGCCCCCACGAAGGAATGTCCACACACTGTATCGGTTAAAATACAGTCTTTATATAATTAATATTCAAAGTCATATACACGATCACGATAACTCCGAAAATCAACAATGGTAAATATGTACAATTCTAAAGTGGTACCACTAACGTTATTAGATCTTATTAAAGTGCATACGGTCAGAATGACTCATAGATCAAAATAAAGAGGAAACCAGCAGTAGAGAGAGGAAAGAAAGCAAGATGGTTGAACAATAGGCAGAGTACTGGCCCTGTTACCTAGACACAGTTCTGTGTGGAGATCCCCCCACCTGGGCAGATACAAGCCCAGTCCATATATTGTTCACCCTTTGACTTCCCAATAGTTCTGCAACCCCAAAGTACCTTGCTGTTGTAGCGTTCTGCGTCGGGGAAATCAACAACCCTTCTTGAGTGTCCTCCCTTTCAGGCAGGAGTCACGGGTCGTCGAACGTCTGACGGACAACAGGTCGAGCTGCGATGGTGAAGTGGCCGCGTCGTTCCTAGCGGTGCTCGTTGACGGGGAAGCGTAAACGTCCTGCAAGGAAGAGGCATGCGGGGCACCTCAATGTCGATAGTTCTGGACCGCAAAGAGTTGAAGAACTGTGGCCCAGCAAGGGCGTCGAGTCGTCAGCGTCTCTGTTGTCTTTGGGTGGCGGGAAACCCACCGGTGGATGCTCCTTGGCGCGTCGACGGTCAAGCCTTCTCCAGCAGGATACAGCGGCGACAATGCGGACGAGAGCGTCCTTGGATCAATGAAGTTTCTTAGGCAACGGGAGCACGGCGGCTCCAGTCGGCCATGGCGGTCGACGACAGTGACGGACAACAGTCCGGGCGCTTCTCCTTGGAGTTCCGCGGCAGTCCCCGTATCGGGTCGGCAGCCTGTCGAAGGTCTGTCTACCAGGGAGCTTAGGCAAAGATCAGCTGTGCACGATGGTCCCTCGTAGCTCGGGAAGAGGGCGCCTTACCAGGTCCGCTCTGGGTAAGTTCTTGAAGCACAGCAGCTTTCAAATTGCGAAGGAGAGCAACAGCAATTCTTCTCGTCCAGCAGGGCTCAAGGTTAAGCTTCGCTCCAGTTACTCGTCGTAGTGGAGATCAGCTTCTGAACACGATTCCTAGCAGTGAGAGGTCCCCAGATATACTGTTGATCTCCCATTCATTCCACTGGGTCGCACTCAAGCATCCAGTCACGACTACGGGCATTCATGCAGGCAGGCAACCAATCAGGCACATGAGGTATTCAGGCCATTCACTTCTCTCCAGATACTCACAACATGTTATGTGTATTGGGACAAGTACCGAGCCATTCAACACTCCAAGCTGCATTCATACCGGTTTCGGGCAGGGCTTTCTCAACCATTGTGTCAAACACCAGATACTAGACAGTCACAACATAGAATGTATATTCGTCACACACTCCATTCACCCAGGTACCACCCACAGGCGTACCCACAACATACGGCCGTTGAGAAGGCTCGAGCCAGTCTGGTTGGCACTTCCCCACACTACAATATACAGAGCTTCCACCCAACAGCCAGTCAGGGGGAAGGGACAGAGGCAGGGCTTCCCGGGACTTCGGGAAGATCAGGGTAACAGGTGATGGAAGGCAAGAGGCCAGGGGGGCCATTTTGCCTCCACCAGGAATCTATCGATTCCAATGACAGGGCCTGGGCATCCCAGAATGGAGGACTCTCAGGGCACCAGTCATTTCAGCACAGAGCCTCCACCAGCCCGTACCCTGCTCTGGGGCTCACACACAGGTGCCCAAAAACATACGCTAGGGGCACAGGGTTGTACCCCTACCCATGGGTACTATAAGGGTGTCCCATGGGTCTGTTCACCAAAAGAGAGAGAGCTGCACCGCCAGGAGTCCCGCTTGAACTCCTGCGCGGAAAACACAACAGAACACATGATAAAAAGCAGTAAAGGACAAGGATATGGAGGCCCTGTCCCTCCGATGCATTTCCAGCATCACACGCTCCCCTCAGATGAAGGGGCTCCTGAAGGACATTGTGAAAGAGGTCAGATGGCAGGTGGTGCGGCTCTGGCCCCCTACTTTCGGTACTCCTTCCATTCCTCCTGCACTCCCGGTGCCGGCCCCTCCACTGTTTCAAGCCACACTGGTCATTCTGACCCCTCCACCTCCTCCTGTTCCACCAAAGACTCCCCCTCAATAGTCATTGCACCTGTCTGTGGCTCCAGACGTGGGAGGAACCCACCAGTGTCCCAGGGCCTGGATTCCCCTCGGTCTGTGAAAAAGGGGGCGTGGAGATGATGACTGTGACACCCAGGACGATGATCCCTCTGGAATTGCTAAGGCGTTTTACAACCGCCTTCAGGGTCTGACAGAGTTCCTGGGGGTCCCTTTTCCCGAAGAAGCCCCCCATGAGTCGGTGTGCTGGCAGAGGTCTTTGGGAAACGCACCACGATCGGTCTGGCATCCCCTCCAGAAGGATGTCCTAGAGGTGGCGCAACAGGTCTAGGAGAAGCCCAGGACCAACACCAGATGAATAAAAAGTTGGACAGCAGGTTTAGGCTGACGGACGGGGTGCCAATCCTCCTGTCCTCCCAACTGCATACCCCTTTCTCTGTGGTGGCTGCGGCCTCGTTGTATTCTAAATCATCGTCTTCGTCGTCTTCCTCCACAGGAGCCACCTCCATTTGCCACTCCTAGAAGTACAAAGTCCTTGATTTCTTTGGAAAGTGCTGTTACTCCATCTCGGTACTGCATCTGCGGCAAGCCAACGTGAACGTCCTCTTAGCTGCAGCTAACGAGAAGCTGTAGTGGGAGCTTGGGGAATTGCTTCCCGAGCTCCATTCGGACAAGCAAGCCTCCTTCAAGGCTGGTCTGGCAGATGCCCGGGTCATTGTGTACGACCTCATGGAGTCTTTGGTCTCCCACGTTGACACAACCAGCAGAGGGCTGTGCCTTGGGGTCGAGATGAGAAGGACGGCATGGATGGACAACACAAAGTTTTCATCTCATCTGCAGGAGCGGATCCTGGACCTACCCATAAATTACGTAGACCTTTTTCTTTCATCGATCGATGATGAGTTGACAAAGAAGAAAACCTCCACTCAAACAGCCATGTCCTTGGCCATCCTGACAAAGCCAGGTTAGAAATCCTTCCCTCAGTCCCAGGGCAGGACCGAGTTCAAGCCCCATGCTTTCTCTGGCTTCAAGGAGTTCCGGAACCACGGTACATGGAAGCCTGATAGGTCACCCAGTGACAACAGGAGGACGCATCAGAGTACGTTGCATGGGTTTTCCCGCTCCGCCTTCTCTGCCCCCACCTCTGACGCCAAGAAGCAGTGGTGTCAAGGTCGGGAAAACAGCTTGCCTGTGGGGTTCATTTGGCTCTGTTCCAGGACACCTGGAACCGTCTTTTCAGAAACCGTAGATCCTATCTGTATTCTCCACTGTATTCAGTATTCCCTTGCCTCTGCCATCCTCTCCACCTCTTTGTCAAATCGGCTCCCCGGCTGTTTTACTGGAGATCCTTTTGCTCCTAGAGATGTAGGCGATAGAACCAGTTCCTCTGGTAGACATGGGCTTTATTACTATTCCAGGATTTTTGTGGTACCCAAGAACAACCTGGCTGGCCTGAGGGTAGTCTTGGACCTGTCATTTCTAAATATTTCTTTACCGCTAGAACGCTTCAAGATGATTGCTCCCGTGCACATAGCTGACTCTCTGTGTGCAGGGGACTGGATGTGTTCCCTGGACCTCAAGGATGTGTACCTGCAAGTACCCATCTATCAACCACATCAGACGTTTCTGTGGTTCATGATAATGTTGTACCATTTTCAGTACACAGTTCTCCCATTCGGCCTGAACTCGGCACTTTGAGTCTTCACAAATTTGCTGAATGCAGTGGCGGGTCTTCCCCGCTCGGAGTGCCATCATCTATACCCTTATTTAGACGACTGGCTGGTGAGGGCACGGTCACCTGAAAGGGGTGGTGCACTCCTGCCAGAGATGGCAAATTTCCTTCATCAGCTGGGGTTTTCCCTCAACCAGAAGAAATCACAGTTATGTCTGTCTCAGAAACGGTCTTTCTAGGGGTGCCTTCGAACACCACGGTTCAGTGGGTGTTCCCCACGCCCTTAAGGCTTATGTTCCTCCGCAAGGCAGTGGGACACTTTCTGGCCAACTCGACCACCTTGGCATGGTGGTTCGAGCACATTCTGTCCCTGATGGCCTCCTGCATGCTCCCTGTACAGCACGCTCGCCTCAAGATGAGGCACCTCCAGCTCCACCTGGTGACTATTTGGGATCAGGAGACAGGGTCTCAGTCGGACAGGACTCCAATGCCAACGCTTCTGCTGCCCAATCTTCGCTGGCTGATGGAGGGCATTGTCTCAGTGGGAGCTCCCTTCACCCATCCGTAGTGTACCCTGGTGGTGATGAGGGACTCCTCCCTCTTGGGTTGGGGGACTACTCTGGAGGGCTGTGCGATTCATGGTGCATGGTCCAGGATGGAAGCCCTCTTGCATATCAATCTGCTTGAGCTCAGGGCAGTGAGCCTGGCCCTCAAGGCGTTCTTGCCCCTGATCAGGGACAGGCCTGTTCTGGTCAGGATGGACAATTCAACTACAATGTTTTACCTGATCAAGCAGGGTGGCACCCGTTCCCCCCACCTCTGGTTGGAGGCGGTTTCGATCTGGGAATGGGCCCTGGCGGAAGGGATTTGAATTTCGGCAGTTCACCTCGCGGGGATAGCAATGCAGAAGCGGACCAGTGGAGTTGCTTTGGGCTTCAACACCTATGAGTGGGAGTTGCACAATGACTCATTGTTGCCCCTGTTCCAGCGTTGTGGGTTTGTGGACCTGGACTTTTTTGCATCTCCCTGGAATGCCAAGTGCCCCCAGTTTGCTTCATGGGTAGGTCGAGACATGCTTCTTGCAATATCATCAGCTAGGTGGCTGCTTGGGCCCCTTCCGTCGGCCTTCTGTAAGCACTAATCTCTGGAAACCATCTCCAGGCGTGATGCAGAGTTTGGTCAGGTGGTTCTCAAGAACCTTTTCGCTTCATCCTAGATATGAGGCTGGTTGTCACTGCTCCCCCCTATGTTCTTGTTCTGTGAATCATCCACAAGGATGGAGGAAAGGGGACGGGAAGTATGAGTAATTAAAGTTACTCACCATAGTGACTAGAGTGCTCATAGTCCATAGTCCCCTTTCCTCCATACGTCCCACACTGCTTCCCCCCGCTAGTATGCCAAAGGGTATCTAAGTGTCCGATGTGTTCAAAGGGGACTGAGGTGAGGCGCCAGAGGGCAGGGCATCGGCAGGGCGTACCCAATGCCCAAGGCTGCACCCTGCATGCTATACTACATGTAAATGGGAAGCTCAATTTTTCACAGCCAAAGGTTCCGGTACCGTCCCCATGTTGGACCATGAGTCACTACGGTGAGTAACTTTCTGTTTTTTTTTCCTCAAAGATTTTGCCATAAATATATCTGGGGGTGGGTTTGTGCTAATAATTAATGTAGGTGGACTAAGGGGATGAGGGTTGCGGGGGGACCCCCTGCATATGGATGAAATATACTGCGATGAGAAAAACGCTACGAAATCGCATAGAATCATGGAATTATTACACCACACAATCCCAGGTAAATCAAATTGACTGTTATATCTGTTCAGTGATGGAGGGTCTTGTTTTGGAAGTGGCCCGCTTTCCCGCTTCAGTTTTGTCAAAAAAAGGAGTGGATGTCAGAATTGGCACAGGAGTGAGTACCCCGGACGTATGTGTGGCGGTGCCGTAGAGGTGAGAAGCGGGGTAAGGCAGGGCCAGAAAAGGGAACATCGTCACTGGCCAAATAGAGGAAGGGGGAGCAGGAGTAGCCGAGGGAGTTGCAACATCTTGGACAGTGAATGCGCGGGGCCGAAGAATTGTGTGGGATTCCCCTGTACAAATGAGCTAAGTAACAGAAAGCTGGGAGCATAGGGGTGCGTGTGGATGCAGAGGCTTTCTCCACATTGGGGTCAGGTGGGGCAGAAACGGGGAATAGCTCTTGAGGGGCCACGCAAAGCGCACACTCACAAAAACGGCTGCTCTAAGGAAGCATTTTTGGATAAGTGAAGTGCATGACAAGGTCACAAGCACTTTGTTTTCGTCTTGGAAAAAAGGTTGTTATTATGCACTGCTATGTTTACATTATATAACTCGTCAGGTCCTACTGATATCTGGGCACTATACACAGGTGGGAGAGTTGCTCAGCAGATTGGGCAGCATTGATTTGGTGTGTCAAATATTAGCACTTCATTGTTATGGTCATTGCGATTGAAGTTCACTCCAGAATACCTTTTGTGACTCAGAGTTCATGAAGATTCCAATGTTTTTGGATCGTAACAATGAGTGCAACTCACTTGTGGCATAACTGCTCCCCGGAGGCTCTGAAGAAGGGTCGTTAGCTGAAAACCTGCAGTGCTGCTCCGCTCACATGCTGCTGACAGGGCACTCGTGCACCTCAAGTAGTGTCTTTGACAAGCAGCTGTGCAGTGTGAGCTCGAGGACACTGCAGCGTTGGTGCTCTGCGCACACCTGCGGCTGTCATGGCGCTCGCGCACCTCGATTAGTGTCTGATAGAGTTCAATCGCAATGCCTTTAACAGTAACAATGGAGTACTAATATTTGACACACCAAAGTAATATTGATTGTTATAGATGAACAGTGCTGGAAATGGAGAAAAAAATGTACTCTGGTAACTCTGACCTCCTTTGCAGGGGGTCTGGCTGGGAGAGGGGTGGGCGGGGCAAAGAGTCCTTACCCCAGGCCATGTCACGCAACACCATGAGCCTGATGCATAGAATTTCTTACATGCTGGAAAGTGACTTTGCACACTTTCAGCACGCAAAACTCCTTTCAGTGATTCATGGAAGAGACTTTCCGTGTATTTCCGTGTTTCTGCACGGGTCCGTCACGTGTTTGCGTACACTTCACGCAAGGTGTGGGACGGGCGTACGCAGCTAAATGAATAAGGGACGGAACATGAATATTCCCCATTCTCCTGGCAAAATGTGGAAGAATGTTGCCGTGTTGAGGGACATGCAGTGAAATCGCACACCCAGTCAAGCACAAACCTAACCGAATTTATGGAATCCAACGTGCAACTTCACGTCGGGATAAGTTACACACAAGCCTTGTGGACTCACTTCCACATGATAGGAGGTGCAGAGGCCTGTGCGCATAGGATCGTACATGCGAAGGTAAGGTTTACATAGCAATTTAGAGGTCACACGATGTAGTTGAGGTGCCACTTGGAGTTAGGGGTGATTGTATGCAGATTAGGGGGGGTGCAATCTTTAATTACGGGAGTTTGCACGCAGGTTTACTGTCCACTGCCTTTGGTTACGCAAAGTGGTGTGCAGATTATCGGGGTGCAGTTTTGCGTTATGGAGGCTCATACGCAGTGTCGCCGGGGTAATGCCTTAGTTACGATGGGGGGGGGAGGCCCGCAGTATTGCCTGTGTGCTTCGTGGTGCGTATCATGTAGGTGCAAAGTTTGGTATATGTCGCTGGTTTTATTTTGCGTGGGGCCGTGTCTTGGACATTCCCTGTGTTACTTGTACTTAGGGTTTATTTGCAACACAGAACACGCAAAACATGCTTTTGCGTGCAGGTATGTGCTAAGTCGCAGAGTGCTGTGCGGGGACTTTGCACTTTTTCAATGAATTGTGCCAAATATATCTTTATGCAACCCAACCCTGGCGATTTGCATAAAACCAAAGAGCATTTTGGGAACATAAGAATGCCCACAATGTGAAATTGGAAACATGTCTGTGATCGTGATTCAGCAAGAAACTCTTTGGGCAAGTAATGGATGTTGGATCCTGCTCTTTTCATTCGTTACAAAACTCACCCTAACAACAAAATGTCAGTAAATTGCAGGACATATATACTAATTTGGACAGCTGTTCACCAGGATGTGAGGCTTCGGCTGTTTCTGCATTCTGTATCCTGTGCTGAGTCTTCCATAATGCTGGCTGCTTGTGGGTGAGACCTTGGCTGTGCAACAGATCTAGGAATTTCCTGGCCTTTGACATGGAGCAGAACTCAGGCAGGCCAAACTTGGTTCCAGCCAGTTTCCGTTTCTTACCCTGGAGATGAATGAATGAAAGCAGAAAGCCATAATTCTAAATCGTAATTCCGCTGACATGAGCAAATAGGAGAAGAAGGGTGTTGGGAAAGATCAACCAGGGGTGTTAAGGGTGAAGCTGTAAACTAAACACAAGTGAAGGTTTCAGCAGCTGCTATGGATTATGGCTACTTGGGACCTAACACTTGTTCATCAATATACTCGTGAGTTGTCTGGGAGGTGGATGGCGGGACTGGTCCATATGATTCCCATTAGAGATTATGGGCTGTGTGTGGAATATGGGGTCACCGATTGAATCAGCAATGGAGTTTTCAGATAAAAAGATATAGTCCAGAGCAGTGTGTCGATGAGGTGACTTGTATTAACAAACTGGGTTTCATTCACAGGGTTTTATTAAAGAACTAGAGGGCCAACATTATGCCAGAAACGGTGTCAGTCCTGGGCGCTGCGCTGGTGGATAAAACTAGCCTCTTCCTTAGCTTAGGCAGCTAGCCAGCCAGCCAGCCAGCAGCATTTGGACCACACATGGCCCTCCTCTGTGCTGCTATGAATTGTCGTATTAAAGGAATGGTTCGGTCAAAATTTTGTATTGCCCCTACGGGTCGGCCATGTGTTTTTAAGCCTAAGTCGCTCGATTTTAGAAAAATTTCCTATGGACCTTACCCGAGTTTTCGTCCATTAAACGCACGCGAAAACAGGCATCAGGGAGCTGCCATTTTGTGATAATCCTATCATTTCCCCCATCGCCCTGGCTGACCTGCTTTTGCGGCACTAAATCATATCCCCCGCCTCGAGCCTGACATCATCAAAACATTCATATTCCCCGCTTCTCTCTGTGACGTTTCTGTGCTGCGTAGGCAAACGCGCCCAGTCTTCTTCTACGCGAATTCACACAGAACCCGGAAACCAACACAGATCAACTCACAACACAGCGCGCCACAATTCGGAATATGAAACTGTACTTTAAAATCAAACAGCAACACGGTACATTTGGTAAAGTACATTCATTTGACATTAAATGTTTATAGAATATTCAGCAATTGCCATATCAACTCCGAAAGTCATTTATTTTCTTTTATCTCTATCCGCAAATCCGTAAAAGTTTATCGTGAGTCACGCGCTGTTCCTTTATGGTACACAGGGTGTTGGTTTTCGTTCAAAGAAGCACTTTTGTCGCACGTTGAACCGCAAGGCTGTTCCATCAAGTAGGCACTAGGCCAGCGTAAAGGTTAATCTGTTGCTTCTAGCCGCTAGTACCGCGTAAGGGCATATGGGCCCTTGGCGATTGTCCCATAAGATCATCAGGATTGTGCAGTTGTTTACATTAATCTGCAGCTGCCGGTGTCTGAAACTGGTGGCAGTGGCAAAAGGGAAGGATATACCTGTTTTGAAAACATAAAATTTATAATTAGTCTCGCCAGCCGATCTTTATTAATATTATTCATTTTATTTATTACGGCCGAGCTGAAACTATTTGCTTTCAAGGATAGTGCAATGGAGTATGTTCGGCTCTAAAATCAATGCGAAAACTAACTAAATAAATTGAGGTTAGTACACAATGAGAAACGACTTTTTTTCTACATGCGTGTGGAATGTGGACCTGCATGCCCATGTGCCCGCTACAAGGACAATCCCACAAACGTTTTCAAAGCTCTTTATTCATTCATTTATTCATGCATCCATTAATTAATTCTTCATTCCGGTATAAAAGCATCTAAAGAGTTACTTACATTATATTTGCAATTTCCATTGTGTCTCTGCGTAATGCAGTCCGTAAATCCAACTGTGCTCTTGACAACGATTTTTCGTATACTGAACTAACATGAAACTCGGTCTAGTTTCAGAATTTTCTGCCTTATCGCCTCTTACGTTATTGCACCCCCCCCTTCAAATGAAGTTCTTTCGGCATTGTCCCTGTCTCTCAAGGTCAAA
This sequence comes from Ambystoma mexicanum, assembly GCF_040938575.1. Lineage (NCBI taxonomy): Eukaryota > Metazoa > Chordata > Amphibia > Caudata > Ambystomatidae > Ambystoma > Ambystoma mexicanum. The sequence continues at coordinate 465,840,772 of NC_090924.1, read as the reverse complement.
AAACAATAGAACCTTATACTGCCAGTGCGAGTTGTGGGCCTCTTCAGGGCACGAGCTGAAAATCAAAGCCGCTGACCTTCACTAGAAATGAGCATACATTCTTTGCAACATCCCGTAGTAAAGCCATCTGTGAGAACTTGAAGTTTCGAATCCATCTATGTAGTGCGCCTCAATGTGCCAATGCGAACTGGCTTCTCTCCCATCTGCAACGGCTCGCTTGGCGCGTTCTAAGGCCCTCAATTTTGTCCTCGTTGTCTGCAAGCTTTGAAGCCCCAAAGAACCGTAACTATTGAGACTTTAAATTTTTTGGGGAAGGTCAGGGAAAGTATAAAGTACCCGAGGAGTTGAGTTGAAAGTGAGATTTATTGTTTGTTTGTTTTATTATTTGCAATACGCAAGCCTCCCCTCGGTTAACAGTGCCCAGCATTTACAAGAGATTGCGAAAATTAGTTACATCAACAAAAATATATACATACACATATAGACAAGGTCAGCAATATGAGGTGAATAGAGAGAGAATTCAAAGATGACACCCAGGTTGTTCGGCACCCAGGATGGTGAAGGTAGGGGTTAGGGTTAGCGTACTTTGTATGCACACTGTACAATAACATTTATTTACAAAAAGACAATCGTATTACAATTATTTAAACCGGGATTTGTACTTCACAACCAGCTCTCCTTTGGGTGGACATGGCACAGTGGCAATGTTGGGTTGCAATGGATCAGTGCTCTGCACAGAAACGTTCAAAATTCCATATCTGTGCTTCTCTAATACAGCAACAATAAGGCTTTTGACAAAGTCGAACTCCATTTCCTCATAGACTGGTTTGATCACCCATTGCTTACTTCTTTTTGAAAAGGCCTTAGTGTAGCGAGGCATCCTTACATTACCCTTAGTCCTAGATTGTTCACGGCCGAGATTCTCGTTATGGGCCAAGACCGCTAGTAGAGTCCTATGTCTCATGCCCTCTATGCTGAAATGCAAGCACTTTGGCCTGTACTTTAGGCACATATTGTGGAACACCTCCAAACCTCCTGTGTGACAGAATTCTGTCAGTCCCCTCAAACCTCTTGATAGTGTTTTATCAAAAACAATCTTCTCAATGGCTTTGTGTGTCGGTGAAGATGGATTCAACCACTTCTTCTTCCGTGCCTCCACTGGGGACAAAGGGCCATGTTCACATTGGTGGAAATGTAGGTTTTCAGACCAGCGGTGCACGTTGGTACAGTGGTGCATCATTGACCGCCATTTTTCAAGTAGTATTTCGACTGACCCTTCACAAGTTTTGGAGCTCCACCAAAGATGGTTGCTGATAGACTAGGACCACTCTGAAATACTTTCCAAACCTTTTTTTTTCCCTGCAGCCGAGATTTTATTATTGATTGATTTAGCAAGATGCCATACGTCAAATTGATGTTTAATATGTGGGAACTGCTCTCTCATTGTCTTGGCAATTGAAACGTGCCTGTCCGTGGCTATGAGGTCGATGTGCATTCCCCTCGATTGCAGATATTCCGCTGATTTTATAAATCCTAGTTTCTCCATGGCCACTGAGGATGTACATTGTGTTACCTGCACGACCACCGAACTCACAATTTTCTTACTATCCATGTCCTGAAAGTGGTAGGTGCAGTAGTTGGCAGAAAATCCAGGGCTGTCGCACTGTCCATCGCCGGCTAGCCTGAATCGTTTGCCTTCGAATGTACTTGCTAGAGACAATTGTTCAATTTTCCAAGCATCACTAATGGGCGGAAACAGATAATCATGTTGGTATTTGTAGTACTGCGTTTTTTAAATGAAATGGAGTCCCACAAACTGAAAGAAAGACTTTCTAAAACTGGAGCCACTAAAAAGTGATGCAGCTGCACACAGTAGATTGCCTGCTGGCAGTTTCCCCAGCATCGGTTGTGCAGACCATGAGAACGTATGATGTAATCTACAGGCGGCATTTATTGTGACGTTACTGCCTTGTTTTTGACGAGTTACATGAATCAATGGCTTCCCACATACTTTCCCTCTGACGGAATGCCCACATTTCAGCATACTTATAATATCCATCAAACAACTGTCGAATACTATGTATTTGTCCTCTTTCATTAGACTGTCATCCTGCGTCAAAGTTGTTTCAGCTTGTGACGTTGAGGACATATCACCACATTTGAAAGAAATATCGCTGCTATCAAGTTCTGATGCATCGGTGAATGCTGCTGCTGGTTCATTCTCTGTCATTTCAACATCTGCTACTTCAACATTGATGGGAGAACACAACAATGTCGACAGCTTTTTTGGTGGCAATTTTTTGGCAGGTTTAGATTGTGTGAATTGATCCGCGACTACTTCAGAGCTATCTTCAATACACTATCATGTTGTTGCAGTGGTGCGGTCGTACTGTAGCAATAGTCCAATACAACTTTGCTGGATTCTCCGGACACATTAATTTAATTTTCTGTACATTGGACATGAGCATCCCGAGTCTCAACACGCCGCGTCTGAATTAATAGTTCCTCCATAGCCTCCATAGTGTAAATGGTCTGGCAAGCAACATCTCTCATTCGCTTCACTGTCTGTGTATGTATAGTTCGTAGACCCATGGGTAAGTAGAGGACAGATTGGAAAAGGGATGTTCAGTTTAAACACAAGATAAAGTATAGCACAATTGACTTGAAAAAAACATAAAATAGTCCCCAGCACAAAAACATTTCTAAAGTTATGAACTGTTTGTAACAAACCTTATTTTTGTTTCTTTGCAACTTTTTTGACTCGACCTTCAACATCTGCACGCTGTTGCTCCGATACGTATCCGCATGTCTCCCCTTCCTCTTGCGCTGCAACGACTATATTTTCTGTATCCGCATAGACAGCACGGAATGAGGCTCCATCGACTCCCTGAAACATAGTATTTTCATTACTGTGTATCAAAATATTGTTAGCATAAAACACACGTGAGGATGAACACACATGTACATCTCAATAGCCAAACACGATTTAAACATTGTGTGGAACAATCAAACGACAAGTATTCGAGCTCTGATGACCTAGTTCGATGGAGCTGTCAGTATCCATACCTCTGGCTCTGCATGGACTGACACGAATGATTGTATTGAAGAGGAGGCATCAGCAACTCCCTGAAACACAGTACCTGCGTTAATATGGTTTTCAATATTGTAAACATATCACACACTTGGGGTCGACGGCACAGGTACATCTAAAGAGATAACCACAAATGTTGCATTGTCTAAAAGAATCAAGGAATATTTAAATATGATCAGATTTAATCAACTTATTTCTCCGATTTCTTTACATCTGCATCATCTAAATGGGATCTTGTGATTGTAGTGGAAGCTCCATCGTCTCCCTGAAACACAGTACTTGCGTTAATAGGGAAGAAAGTATAGCAAATGGAATCACGTTATATGATCACGCTACATGGAGCTGTCGGTATCCATACCTCGTGCTGCTGAGGAATATCTAGGGCTGTAGTCAATGTGGTGCGCACTTCCGAAAGCAGTTGCTCCGATTCGTATCCGCATGGTCCCGCTTCCACCGGAATTACTTGAATGTCAGGCTCCGCATCAAGTGCGTGGGTTGACGATTCAACAACTTCCTGAAACATAGTATTTGCATTAGTAAGGATTACAATATTGAAAACACAACACACGCTTGGGGTCGACCGCACAGGTACATATCAACGGCTAACCACGAATGAAACATGGTGTAGAACAATCAAACGACAAGTGTTCCAGTCCTGATGATCACGGTCGATGGAGCTGTCAGTATCCATACCTCGTGCTGCTGAAGAACATCTAGGGCTGTTGCCAATGTGGTGGACGCTTCAGCATCTCCCTGAAAGACAGTACTTGCATTAGTATGGATAACACTAATTATAACTGAAAACAAACACCAGGGGACGACAACTAAGGTGTACATCAATTGGAAAGCACTAACCAAACAATTGGTAAAATAATCACACGATACATAAAAACTATTACTTGAAATGCATAAAACAAGTCTGTAGCGGAATAGCCAAGTATGATTACCTGATACGCGCTAGAAGTGGTTGATAACTGCGAGCACGTGACGGAAGTAGAATGTTCTTGCTTCAGATTCAAGGGATAGTCAAGAAGTTGTAAAGGTAAATTATTGTTTGATAATGAAATGCCAATATTTAAAATTGCCATGTAAGGAGACAGAATACTTGAGTAATGTGCAATATAGCACAGTTGCCTGTGCCCAAATATAGATTTCGTTTGTGGGTTATGAAATCTAAAAATAATATATTGATAAATGTCATTATTCAAAAAGCTATACACTCATATCAATGTCGAAAGTATTACAAATTGGAAACAACACCTAAAATATCAATGATTTCATTCGGCTACCTACACACTACCGCAAGGCCTAAAGCTAAAAACGGACACTTGACTCACCAGTGGCGGATTGTGGATGAATAGAGTGGGAATAGCGTTTGCGAGCAATTTTCGTGTCGATCGCCGTTTATTCTTCTTTGTTACCCAAGATGTGGTGTACATGTTCGAGGGAAAGTGCCGGCTGCAGATGCGGTATCGATCACCCCTCTTGTCCTCAAAGACTTGTTGGACTCTACTTTCCAGCTCATCCAGTGTAAATCCGCAATGTCTGACCCATTCTCTTATTCTATCAACAGTTTTCGGGAATACATGCATTGTAGTGCCTTCAGATTTAGCATGGGTCTTCGAAGGGCAACCGCTAATCGAACAGGCAGGCATTGTTGAAAATTCTGAAAATTAAATATCAAGATTATTATAAAACCTTGATGAATAGAAATGTCATAAAAAAAGTAAATGAACCATACCATGCTCAATGCAAGGTTTGTTTTGGTCGCCGGAACTATACCAGTTCATCATGTGCGGCTTAGTATTTGCATAAGTTACAGAAATCTTTTAAATGATGTGACTAAACTCTGAACATGTGACTCGTCCCTTGGATGTTCTGTCTTGCACGAAAAGGAAACATGCTTACATTATAGACTGGACCCCCGAAGGATGCAATTCGATGACAATTGACACAGATGAAAATAAATAGATGTATTGATAGCATAACAATTGAAACTCAAGTCAATAGCAATGAGACCAATGACCACAGCTCTATTGGGTACTATAATAGCAAATAGATTGAAATGTAAAAATGACCGAAATATGACTAGGATACATGGCCTTACCTTGACCAACAAACAGTTGGATTCAGCAGGCCGAGCAGTATGTTGCAGGAGAACAGGTAGATGGCCACAGGTAGCACACTGACGAGTTTGCTCAAAGCGGTCACAGCTAGCACGGCGACGAGCAGTTTAGCATAGATCTCAGTGCTTCCCAGGTAGAAGGTTCAGGAGTTGACTTGCAAAGCACGAAGATGTTCTCATGCGACATAGCAAGTGGTTTATAAAGTATTAGAAACAAAGGTGTGTTTGTGAATGAATGACGTGTGTATGTCGTGGTATTATGTTTATTGCAGGGGGGTGGCCTGCCTCGGGGGAGGCCTGCCTGGAGACACGGGGTCTGAGGAGGCCATGTGAGCGATGGCCCCTGGGCGTGGGATACCTTTTGAAGTGTACATGCTGTTTGGCACCTTGGCCGTTTGCGCCCGTGACAGCCCCCCATGCCAGCGCTCATCCCCGGGTGCGAACCGCCTTTGATAGAGGGGGTGGGATGGATGGGCCTGGGGCGTGCAGATAAGGCACAGGAAGACTGCTGAATGGAGACACACTTATCTGGATTGCAGGGGGGCAGCCTGCCTCGGGGGAGGCCTGCCTGGAGACACGGGGTCTGAGGAGGCCATGTGAGCAATGGCCCCTGGGCGTGGGATACCTTTTGAAGTGTACATGCTGTTTGGCACCTTGGCCGTTTGCTCCCGTGACAGCCCCCCATGCCAGCGCTCATCCCCGGGTGCAAACCGTATTTGATAGAGGGGGTGGGATGGATGGGCCTGGGGCATGCAGATAAGGCACAGGAAGACTGCTGAATGGAGGCACACTTATGTGGATTGCAGGGGGGTGGCCTGCCTCGGGGGAGGCCTGCCTGGAGACACGGGGTCTGAGGAGGCCATGTGAGCGATGGCCCCTAGGCGTGGGATACCTTTTGAAGTGTACATGCTGTTTTGCACCTTGCCGTTTGCGCCCGTGACAGCCCCCCATGCAGGCACCCATCCCCGGGTGCGAACCGCCTTTGATAGAGGGGGTGGGATGGATGGGCCTAGGGCGTGCAGATAAGGCACAGGAAGACTGCTGAATGGAGACACACTTATGTGGATTGCAGGGGGGCGGCCTGCCTTGGGGGAGACCTGCCTGGAGACACGTGGTCTGAGGAGGCCTTGTGAGCGATGGCCCCTGGGCGTGGGATACCTTTTGAAGTGTACATGCTGTTTGGCACCTTGGCCGTTTGCGCCCGTGACAGCCCGCCATGCCAGCGCTCATCCCCGGGTGCGAACCAACTTTGATAGAGGGGGTGGCATGGATGGGCCTGGGGCGTGCAGGCAAGTGTGTGGGAGCGAGGGGCCATCAGGCCTTCTCATCCTTTACTTCTCAGTAGAAACTGGTACCAAGTGCCTCCAGTAGTGGGTTCGCCCCTTGCCCGTATGTGATGTTAACTTTGGATGACATTCGCGTAGATGGGAACACTGACAGGACACGGGGCATCCATTTTTGTACCCCCTTTCCACTCCATCTTGGTGACCAGGCCTCACTGCGATAGTACAGCGCGCAGAGCACATGGCCCACACCCTCGTTCCCACTCTGACTGGAAAGTCCAGAGGTATTTGCAACAGCTAATAAATGTAACACATCACTCTTCCTCTGAGATCACGGTCCTGCATGTGAACCGGCCTGAACCAAGCACATAGCTCGTTCATCTCCACAAACGTGTCCTTGCCCATGCACCCTCGCCAGTGGAAACTTCCTGCCATTCTGACCCTGTGTCCCTGCAAGGTATTCTCTTTATGTGCCAGACCACTGACCACGCCATGATGCCCACCTAGCAGATCCCCAACTAACATTAGACCCCTACTGCAGTATATCGTTGCCTATCAATAACAAATGCCACATAACGGAGATTCTTGTGAGCACAGACCCACACTTCAAACATTGTATTATAGTGGTCAAGACCCTTGACCTAAGGCCTGTATAATCCAATGTTAATTGATAGTATAGATATATGTGTGACTTTTATAGATACATAACTGACTGAAAGACTTTGAACAAGTGTTATTTAGTGCATGCATTATTGATAATATATTATGTTAGCTTAGATAGTGACCACCCCGCTTCACAGCGACCTGAACTTCACCCATTCCGAGCACAGATGTCTGACGTCCATCCTTGAATGGAGACACACTTGATTCATTCAAAAAATCGAAACAACCGTTGTTAAAATATATGTGGTGTTTTATTTTGTATCTTATTTTGATGACACAAAAATACAAGACTTTATACATTGTACAGTTCAGGTTGCAGCACAGCGAGAGAAAATCCCCTGTACTGACCGCTGTCACTCGGGAACGTTTCTCTTATGGCACGAACGGCACAGGCGGGTATCACCCTTCGAACGCGGTGTCCAAGCCTCCCGTGAAGCCACCATGTAAAGCAACGATAGGCCACCAGCCTGTACCACCTGTGAAAAGGAATGAAACAAACTGTTTATAAATGACCAAGATAAGTTTAATAAACGTTTGTTGTCAATGACAATTCTTGTAACTAATGGCATTCTGCTTGGACAAATGCTATCTAGACACTGCGCACTATTGAACGACTTTTGTGCGTTACAATGATATGTATATGTAATTTTGGATATAGTAAAAGACCATGAAATAGGAGTGTAGGAGTGGCATGACAAGCAGAGTATACTTACTCGTTACTCGGATTACGAGGACGAACAGTTGCGCGAAGTTCGTGCATAAGCACCATCATTATCCTCAACACGGACCGTGTGAGGAAGGCTGCCCTGAAGTCTGGCAGCTCGGTGATGCATTGCGGTCGTGGCTCGCCTTCCGAAATGTAGGCCACGCATCCCGAGTTTTCACAGCAGCAGCAGTTCTCGTCCTCGGTTGGCATTAGCTCACACCGATTGCATGTGCACCAGGTGGAAACCGTCCATGCGACTGGTCCAGGCTCTTGAGCTGTTGAATCGTCCTCCCAACTGCCGTCCGAAGACCCATCGTTTTCGCGTGTTTCCCTTTCCAGTAGTTCCTCCTCGGTATACTCGGGCTCGTACATCTAGGGCATTATTGTAGCCATTGTGTGTTAAACAAACTAAAATAATTGATAGCAGTGGTACTGGTATCTGTTCACACGGGCTACAAGCAACGAAGGTAGCTGACCAGAGCACAGAAACGAGTCACAGAATACTCAAAGTAACACAGAGAGAGGAATGGAATCGAAAATCTGCTGCTGTGTGTTGTGAAACGGTCTGTTTATACTTATTGAGGAAAGAGGCGTCCTGCCATTTCCATGGCGACACGTCATTAGCTGAAGCGCAGCGAATGTTGACACAAGACGTGCTTTGGCGTTGTGAAGTGGGCGGTACGCGTCTGCTGATGACAGGCTCAGGGGAGGGGGATATGATTTAGTGCCGCAAAAGCAGGTCAGCCAGGGCGATGGGGGAAATGACAGGATTATCACAAAATGGCAGCTCCCTGATGCCTGTTTTCGCGTGAGTTTAATGGACGAAAACTTGGGTAAGGTCCATATGAAATTTTTCTAAAATCGAGCGATTTAGGCTTAAAAACACATGGCCGACCCGTAGGGGCAATAAAAAATGTTGACGAACCATTCCTTTAAGGGAGGGCAATGACACGCTATATCAGTCACATTAGATTTGTTTACCAGTTTGCATGACATGTTTCATACTGAAAAATCCTGTGTTTTGAAATTGTGTTTTAAAATAGCTACCACTGGTATTGTTAGTTTTGATAGCATATGTATATAAATAGATTGCAGTTATAGGAAATGTTCTGTTTTATTTAATGACCTGTGACTCAGCTGGAACAGAACATTTTACAAATGTCACCCGATAAAGATCAGTGCACTGGGGTGCGCTTGCAGTGTTATTAGAATGGAAATGCTCTTTGTAAGAAAAAGCCACAAATGTATAATAAAGTGAAGCACAACGCGTCAGCAAAGAATGCAGTAAGATGCTTTTTAAAATGCTGTAAACAGCACCACAGCAAGTCCAGAGTCTTCAGACCTTTTCACCTGTTGACTCTCCAAAGTGGATAAAATCAGATGTTTTTAGCGAGTGATCCTATTTAAGTCAATTGGAAATCGGTTTTTTTTTGTTTAGTTGATACATGGGTAACCTGGCTATTTGATCCCATTGAAAAATATAGAAGACAAGTCGCTGGTTATAGGGTGGACATTATCTCAATGTGGGTGACAGCCTCGAAATGAGTGTGAGTTAAGAGGTGACCCTCCCGTAGGTTGTGAGGTTAAACACGGTGGCAGGGGGCAAGAGTCAGTGGTGTGGCCCCCAGCACTTGAACATTGAACGCTCAAGTATCATACGTGCCAACCCCCACAATTATCCCAGAAAACATGTTGCTATTTTTCATGCATTTTCCCTTTCTCCCTCCTAAAATATCTCCTATTCCATTGCAAGTCAATTGGAAGTTGTAATACCCCCTGCACCCATTTCCTCCTGGATGATCTGAAATGTGGACAGGCATTCCTTAGAAGTCCAGATATGCATCATGCTCCATGTCATTTGAGATATGGTTATCCAGCCGGGTTTCCTTTGCATTCCGTGACTTGTAGTCATTAAACTATAATGGGATAAGAATCAAAAGTACAAGTGCCCGACCGAAAGATAAAGAAAAGGCGGGTGCTCATCTGGCGATTGACACGGGCCATTCTCGTGTGTATGGGCGTGCTGCCCTGCAGCACCGCTCTTTCTGCTGCCTACCATTATGGGGCTTCTTGTGGTGTAAGAGTTGGCGGCGGGAGCGCGAGGGTCAAAGAAGCTGGAATCCTGGGGACAGAAGGATTTGGGGGTGATGCTTTACCGTGCAACCCTAAGAATGGCCAAATCTGAAACAAAATTCCTCCTATTTTTCAGATATGAAAATCACAATTCTGCACCTGGAGATATATTTCTGGCATGTAATGTAGTTCAGACATTGCCCTGAGGCATGTGCAAAAAATGTAAGCTATAGAGGTTTGGAAGGGGGCAGGAAGGTGCATGGGGAGGCCACATGGTCAAATGTCTCCAGACATTGACACTTTCAGACATCCTCAGACTACCTGAGCAATTTTAAGCAGGTCTAGGAGCCAAGCTTCTGTAAAGTGTGCCGCAACCCCACCCCCCCACCCCCCCCCATAGCAATGCAAATAGGAAAGTGTATCATTCCCATAGGACTTCTGCATTTCTAATAAATATGAACTTGACATAATCTTTGGCTCTACGTGTTCATACAAATATGACATCATCAATTTATATTGGCCAACATGTGATGAATCGATCACAAATATAATATGACCAGAAATAATAGGCGCAGTGAGTCTTCTCAGTTCACTCCTTCTGAGCTCTTGAAAATAGCTATTGTTGATACTGGGGCACGCTTGAGCGCCTCTCTGGTCTGGTCCATCACGCAACCTCACACCAACGGCATCTAGTACCTTGCACCATCTGAGCTAGGTATTGCCTTCACAGTAACTCCCTGGTTCAGACCCAGATGAGTATTGCAGCCATGTTCTCCTGCTGACTACTCACTATTCACAGTTAAACACGCATGCATACTACCACCACCACCACTGCCCATCCCTCATCCCAAGTTTATTTCACAGCGTAAGTGTTGTGTCTACGATCTCATCTCCCTTTCTTAACATCTCACCCCACAACTGTTTTTCCTAGCCAGAGACTTAACGTCTGCCAATACCCTGTCAGGGGTCACAATACACCACCTCTCGGATAATGTCAGGAACCGTAAGACCAATGCCGTGGTGGCAGATTATAAATGCTGGTTAACATAACATAGTCCACTGCTTCTGAAAGGTTTGTAGGGCTGCGGCAGGGGTAGTCGCTTGCCATAATCTGGTATGTGCGGGACCTTGCTCCAACCCAGTTGGCCTTTATGACAGAGTCATGTGCATAACCCTCTCAAGGGAGAGTGAGGCGTTAAGGGGGGGCCTGTCACCTGCTCCCCGGTATGTCTGGAGCCATTTGTTAAGACGGATTTCTGAACTCTGTCCTGGTGGCGCAGAAGTTCAGAAGGCCAACCTAATTACTTGGAACAGGGTAACCTCTGGACAAGCCAGACCAATCAAGGTAGCGATCGCGGCGGTCAAGACTAGGTCTCAAGAGGGGTGAGGGTGACTGAAAGCCCGCAGTGAGCACACAAAGCAAGAGCGCTTACAAACTACTCCAAACAGTTGTTTATATCAAAAATAGATACACATTTATTATAAGGCCTTGAAACTAATAACCACAGTAAAAGCAGCAATATACAACGATATTAAACCAACACATACACTATCCACCCAATATATATACAGAACACACAGTTTCACAGCATTAGCAGCACGAAATATGTTATCCACCTGCAGGGGAAGGAAAACAGGCAGTGCGACCCAATGCGTGTGATATGTCCGCCTTCTGAGGCCCCTAACTAGATGGTAGTCCAATCCCTACGAAGAGTGGAGCCTAGCGCTCAAAAGTACCTGCACACGCCGGTGCCAATGGGCAGAAGGTGAAGCTCTTCGGAGGACGTTGGACAGCTCTGTAGGGTGCCCTAATGAAGGAGAACACGGTCCGCGACTCTAGCGCAGCCTCCACTGTGAGGCAGAAGCAGGGCGCGAGTACGGACAAGGGGTGCTGTATTCACAGCGGGGAAAAGCAAAGGGCACTGCAGGAGGGCGACCAGATCCTAGCTAATCTACTCACCGGTCCCCGAAGCAAGCAGGCCCGAGCTTCTCCTCGATAGATGCAGCTTCTGGCAGGTTCTGAAGAGCAGGGAACGTCTCGTCGTCGTGCAGAGTAAAAAGACGTCCCGATCGAAGAAACAAGCACAGTTTTGTCGCCACAGCAGGGCAACGGAACGGCCGGGCGTATTCAAGCCAAACGAGCACCGCTCACCTCTAGCTTAGGACTGCTAAGCAAACGAAGCGTGTGAGCATGCCCCGGACTCAGAAAACCACCCAACCTGTCGGCGATTACAGAGCAGGCCTCCTTAGTAAGCTGGTCAGTCAACTGGATGGCCCAGAGACACTTCCGAAGGCTTACGGCAGGAGTTGATGAAGGTGCCGGGAATAGCTGGTCCTGCTATTCCAATAGGTCGAAGCGCCAGTACAGGCCTTCTTGTTCGATCTTAGGTGGAAAGGGCTTCACCGGACGACAGCAATGAGGAGCAGAAGTTCTTCAGGGGGTCACCAGCGATTCCTCGGTCCAGCCTCGTGTTCGCAGGATACTTGGCTCCTGTATCCCTGGGTTCGTAAGAACTCAGGAGATCGACATGGTAGTGGTGTTTCCAGCTCCCTCTTATCCACGGTTCCCTTCGCGCCAAAACGGAGGGGAGCCAATGGGAGATCCGCTCATCAACACACATACCCTACGTGGACCAATCACGGACCACGGTGGTCCCAGGCATTCACACCACCCTAGACTCTCTGGCACCCAGGATGTGTATTGGGACCAGACAGCCCAGCCCACATCCTGGGGGCACTCAAACGACATGTAGAAGCCCGCGAAAGCAACCGTGTTTCGCGGGAAACTACATGCCCAAATAAGGAAGGCCCCGGGTCGCCTGACCTGGGGGAAGGTAAAGGGAGCAAGACGGACAGTGGACGAGACAAAGGAGCCTCGTGGTCCGGCCATTTTGGGTAGCCGGGCCACCCTTTTGTGTTCGCGGCAAAAAGGTGCTCAGAACGGCAAAAGGAGCTCAAAATAAACCAAATGATCGCTGCCACCAGCCCAGTCCCTGAATGACTTGCACCGATCCAAAAACCATCCTACAAGAGTGTCTAGGGTCTGTAGAAGGCTAGAGACCCAAGAGAGCTGTAACTTAGCTTACAGTGCCCTCTTGTGTCGTGTTGCACTAAAATGGCGACACGATAAAAGAAACTACGGGAAACAGCGTTCCCCGGTACTGACTGTCTTAAGGGCATGTCAGTTTCCCCGTAAGAAAGGAGCGAAAGCCCAGAGGAGTACGGCAGAAGGCTGCACTTCTCTGGCAAAGTCAAGAAAACAGGTTGAAAACAATAGCAAAAAGTTTAGGGGTTGCCACATGGAAGGAAAGTTCCCTACAATAACGAAATCTTTCCTAACACTCGCCCCTCCCAGACTATGGACAGGGGGAACTAATCCACCCCTGGATGAGTCTCTTGTTCAGGTCGGTAAAACATTCTGGACAACCCATCAGCATTGCTATGTTGGACACCTGGCCTATGCTCAATAGTGAAGTCGAAGCCTTGTAGACTTATGGACCACCTAAGCAACTTTGGATTCTCCCCCTTCATGTTCATTAGCCACTTTAACGGCTTATGGTCAGTCTGCACAGTGAAGTGGGTCCCATAGAGGTAGGGCCGCAGCTTCCTTAGGGCCCACACAACAGAGAAACATTCTTTCTCTACCGTGGACCATCTGAGCTCTCTGTCCTTAAGCTGGCGACTAATAAAACCGATAGGGTGTTCCTTACCCTTCTCATCTACTTGTGATAGTACAGCTCCTATCCCAGTGTCAGAGGCATCCGTCTGCACGATAAAAGGTCTTTGATAATCAGGGGCCCTGAGCACAGGGGCCTGGCACAAGGAGTCTTTCAAGCCATTGAAGGCCTTCTCACACTCGTCAGTCCAAGTTACCTTCTTGGGTTTCTTCGGAGTTGTGAGGGCAGTCAGAGGAGCAGCTATGGTGCCATAGTCTGCCACAAAATTGCGGTAATAACCCGTGAGTCCTAAGAAGGCTCTCACTTGGGTTTGTGTAGTGGGGGTAGGCCAGTCTTGTACTGCTTGTACTTTACTGGGGAGAGGCTGTATCCTTCCTCCACCTACTTCATGCCCAAGGTAAACCACTGAGCCTTGTCCAATCTGGCATTTACTCGCCTTTATGGTCAAGTGGGCTTTCTGAAGAGCCTGGAGCACAATCCCGAGGTGTTTCACATGGTCTTCCCAGGTGGCACTGAAAACTGCTATATCGTCTAGATATGCAAGACAGAATTCGTCCAACCCATTCAACACATGATTCACAAGCCTCTGGAAAGTGGCAGGTGCATTCTTCAATCCGAACGGCATTACCCGGAATTGGTAAAGCCCGTCGGGAGTTGAAAATGCTGTCTTCTCCTTGGCATGTTCTGCTAAAGCTATTTGCCAATAGCCCGCAGTCAGGTCAAACGTGCTGAGGTACTTGGAGGCACCCAAGGTATCCACCAGCTCGTCAGTTCGAGGCAAGGGGTGAGCGTCTGTCTTGGTGACAGCATTCAGAGCCCTGTAATCCACGCAGAACCTCAATTCAGAAGTGCCTGCTTTTGGAACCAACACCACAGGACTGGACCAAGGACTACTAGAGGGTTCAATCACCCCAAGGTCTAACATCTTGTTGACCTCGGTCTTAATATAAGACCGTACTTTATCCGACATCCTGTATCCCCTACTTTTGGTAGGTACACTGTCTCCTGTGTCAATGTTATGTTTGCACCAAGGTGTCAAACCAGGCGACTGTGAAAACAGGGGGGAAAACTGCCTAAGCAAACTTTTCACCTCAGCCTGCTGATCAGAAGTCAGGTGAGGGGCCACTCGGACACCCTCAACGGAGCTATCTGAAGGACCGCTTTGGAACAGGTCGGGAAGAGGTTCTGACTCCTCTTCCTCAACGTCTGACGCCAGTAGCAGTGCTGCGATTTCGACTCTTGGGACGAAAGCCTTCAGCCTATTTACGTGGAACACTTTTGGAGCCTGTCCAGGCCTTCCAAGGTCCACTAAATAGTTCACCTCACCCAGGGGCTCCACCACTGTGTAAGGGCCTGACCATTTGTCCTGTAAAGCGCGAGGCCTTATAGGGTTCATGATCAGGACTTGCTGACCAGGGGTAAAGTGAATTAAGGAAGCTTTCTGGTCGTACCAATGTTTCACCAGCGCTTGTCCTGCCTTCAACTTTTCACTAGCCAAGCCCATCAGGAGTACCATCCGTTTTCTGAGCCCTAGCACATAGTCAACTACATTGGTAGTAACAGGGGGAGTGGGCATCTCCCATCCCTCTTTGACGATGGCTAAGGGTCCCCGTACGGGATGACCGAACAGAAGTTCGAAGGGGCTGAAGCCAACACCCTCCTGTGGTACCTCTCTGTAGGCAAACAGCAAGCATGGTAAGAGAAGATCCCATTTTCTTCTCTGGGGCTCCTCCAGAGCCCCAATCATGCTCTTTAACGTTCTGTTGAAACGTTCCACCAGACCATTGGTCTGGGGGTGATATGCAGAAGAGAACTTGTAGGTGACCCCACATTCTTTCCACATAGCCTGCATATACTTCGACATAAAGTTGCTGCCACGATCTGACACAACTTCTTTAGGGAAGCCAACCCTAGTAAATATGCCGAGTAAAGCTTTTGCAACTGACTTGGCAGTTACAGTCTTTAATGGGATGGCCTCAGGATACCTGGTTGCATGGTCGACCAGCACCAGGATAAACCTATTGCCTGAGGATGTTTGCGGGTCAAGGGGACCAACGATGTCGATCCCTACCCTTTCAAATGGTACCCCCACAACTGGGAGCGGTACCAACGGAGCTTGGATTGTCGCGCCAACCTTACCAGACAACTGGCAGGAGGCACAACTCCTGCAGTGACTTTCTACTTGCACCCCCATCTTGGGCCAGTAGAAGTGCATAGATAACCTTTGCTTGGTCCTCTTCATTCCAAGGTGACCAGCAAGGGGAACTTCATGCGCCAACTGCAGGAGGAAGGGTCTAACAGCAAGGGGAACCACCAACCTCCTATGGTCTCCTTCTGTAGACTCTGTGGGCTCACTGTACAGGAGTCCACCTTCCCAATAAATCCGATGCTTCCCAGGAGGTTCACCCTCAAGCTGGGAGCAGGCCTGTCTCCTTAGGCCTTCCAGAGATGGGCACTCACGTTGGCCCTTACTGAAGTCGTCCCTATCAGGACCTCCTTCAACTAACAAGTCTTTTAGTTCAGGATGGTCGTTGGGGTCGAACACTTCAGGCATCGCCACCTCCTCGTCAGGCTCGGGCGATTGACCAACTCCCTCCACCGCAGTGGTAGGCGAGCTCGGGGGAATATTCTCTTTCCCCCGTCGGGACTTGTTGACTCCTTTCGCCTTGGGTTTCCCCTTCGGCTGGGGCGGCGTATTGGACTTGGCCAATGCTGCCCGTGCTTGAGACCGTGTGTAGGGTCTTTCGGCAGTGTCTCCTACGAGCCCTAGAGCTCTGAGATCATTGCCCAACAAGACCTTTCCCGGGACGTTTCTCTGAATGCTCACTGGAATCCTAACTGCTGTACCATTTAAAGTTAGATTAACAGGGATCACGGGAAACATACGGAGGGGGCCGTCAGCCAACTTAGTGGGCATCAGAGTAGCTCTGGCAACTTCCTCTGAGTCTACCAAGGTAGAATCCACTACAGTTCGACTGCACCCACTATCCCTAAGAGCTGGAGTATCCACTCCATTGATCAGCACACTGTCTTTAAAGTAGTGCTTGGTATTATCCGGAATCCTAGCATACGCCTCTGCGACTTTAGGCTCCCAGGAACCCAGGGACACTAAAACTACCTCAGCCTCTATTCCGCTGGGAAATGAGTCTGAGGAGAAGGATGCTCCTGTAATCTCTTCTTCCTCGTAGGAGGAGAAGGCCAGATTAGCGGAGTGGACCCCCAAAGGTCTAACCTTACAACGGGGATCCCCCTTCACATGGTCAGTTGCTCCACAAGAAAAACAAGCCCCATTGGGTCTGTTTACGTAGGGAGGCTTATTATAACCAGAGTTCTGTTTCGGAGGCGAACCTCCGCTACCCTGTGAGTTCTCGTATGGCTTACCCTTATTTTTCTTTTTGTGGCCCTTATGGGAAGAAGATTTAGCAGATTCCCCACCCTCCATATCTTTGGACTTTTTCCCTTCCTCCTGCTTACCAGGATGAGTTTTGTCCTTATGGGACACTCGATGTGACACCCATAAGTCTGCTGCAATGGCCAGCTTCTTAGGATCTATCTCCTTCGAATCGGCCAAATGCTGCTTAAGCTCCGGGGAAGAAGAAGCAAAAATGTGTTCCAGCATGACCAGATTGATCATGCCTTCGAAGGTAGAAACCTTATAACCTTCAACCCAGCCAGTTAAGTTTTTCAGGGACTCAGCTACATACGACACCCAAGTACCACCTTCCTTTTTCTTATACTCTCTAAACCTTTTCAAATATTGGGTCGGAGTCTTCCCAAACTTTAAAATGAGAGTCTGCTTCAACATTGCAAAATCAGCGCGCTCAGCCTTCGACATTTCCATAATGGCACTGCAACCAGAATGGGGCAGTCTGCTGAGTAACCATGCAATCTTATCCGCATTATCAACCTCTTGAACCTCGCATGCATACTCAAACGCATTTAACCAGTCCATAATGTCATTTCGTTCCTCATACACACTGAGCAGATCTTTTGGAAACCGTGGATGAGAGGAAGCCCCAGAACCATGTCCAGGACCCTTGGACCCATTTGCGAACTGAAGCTTGGCCAGTTCCAACTGGTGATCCCTGTCTTTTTGTTTTTCTGCCTGGTCGATTTTCAGTTTGGCTATGCTGAATTCAAGCTCCTGCTGCCTAAACCGCAGCTCTTGCTTCTTGAATTCAAGCATAGCCTCCCCATCAACACTGGCAGAGGAAACGTTAGACATTACATCCTCCCTGTCCTCGTGGTCGTGATGGATCAGTGCAGCGGCAGAACCGTCGGTTCTGCCAGTGAGAGCAGCCCCACCACCTTCTGCACTGTCCTCGGAAGTTATAGCGTCAAGCTGCGCTTCTTGCCACGCCACGATTCTCTGGATCATTTCCAATTTAGTGCCTTGAGAGGAAACCCCTCTCTCCGCACACATCTTCTTCAATGTTTCAGATTTCGAAGCATTTAAGGTTAATAAAGTATTCGTTTCCATACTGTTGATAGGACTATGGCCTTTTTAACGTTATATTCAATACTTTACTGCGTGTCCTGGTTGGAATAACCTGAAAACGCCTTAGCTCGTGCGCAACACTGGATACCTTCAGTCGTATCCCACCGCTGCCACCAATTTGTTAAGACGGATTTCTGAACTCTGTCCTGGTGGCGCAGAAGTTCAGAAGGCCAACCTAATTACTTGGAACAGGGTAACCTCTGGACAAGCCAGACCAATCAAGGTAGCGATCGCGGCGGTCAAGACTAGGTCTCAAGAGGGGTGAGGGTGACTGAAAGCCCGCACTGAGCACACAAAGCAAGAGCGCTTACAAACTACTCCAAACAGTTGTTTATATCAAAAATAGATACACATTTATTATAAGGCCTTGAAACTAATAACCACAGTAAAAGCAGCAATATACAACGATATTAAACCAACACATACACTATCCACCCAATATATATACAGAACACACAGTTTCACAGCATTAGCAGCACGAAATATGTTATCCACCTGCAGGGGAAGGAAAACAGGCAGTGCGACCCAATGCGTGTGATATGTCCGCCTTCTGAGGCCCCTAACTAGATGGTAGTCCAATCCCTACGAAGAGTGGAGCCTAGCGCTCAAAAGTACCTGCACACGCCGGTGCCAATGGGCAGAAGGTGAAGCTCTTCGGAGGACGTTGGACAGCTCTGTAGGGTGCCCTAATGAAGGAGAACACGGTCCGCGACTCTAGCGCAGCCTCCACTGTGAGGCAGAAGCAGGGCGCGAGTACGGACAAGGGGTGCTGTATTCACAGCGGGGAAAAGCAAAGGGCACTGCAGGAGGGCGACCAGATCCTAGCTAATCTACTCACCGGTCCCCGAAGCAAGCAGGCCCGAGCTTCTCCTCGATAGATGCAGCTTCTGGCAGGTTCTGAAGAGCAGGGAACGTCTCGTCGTCGTGCAGAGTAAAAAGACGTCCCGATCGAAGAAACAAGCACAGTTTTGTCGCCACAGCAGGGCAACGGAACGGCCGGGCGTATTCAAGCCAAACGAGCACCGCTCACCTCTAGCTTAGGACTGCTAAGCAAACGAAGCGTGTGAGCATGCCCCGGACTCAGAAAACCACCCAACCTGTCGGCGATTACAGAGCAGGCCTCCTTAGTAAGCTGGTCAGTCAACTGGATGGCCCAGAGACACTTCCGAAGGCTTACGGCAGGAGTTGATGAAGGTGCCGGGAATAGCTGGTCCTGCTATTCCAATAGGTCGAAGCGCCAGTACAGGCCTTCTTGTTCGATCTTAGGTGGAAAGGGCTTCACCGGACGACAGCAATGAGGAGCAGAAGTTCTTCAGGGGGTCACCAGCGATTCCTCGGTCCAGCCTCGTGTTCGCAGGATACTTGGCTCCTGTATCCCTGGGTTCGTAAGAACTCAGGAGATCGACATGGTAGTGGTGTTTCCAGCTCCCTCTTATCCACGGTTCCCTTCGCGCCAAAACGGAGGGGAGCCAATGGGAGATCCGCTCATCAACACACATACCCTACGTGGACCAATCACGGACCACGGTGGTCCCAGGCATTCACACCACCCTAGACTCTCTGGCACCCAGGATGTGTATTGGGACCAGACAGCCCAGCCCACATCCTGGGGGCACTCAAACGACATGTAGAAGCCCGCGAAAGCAACCGTGTTTCGCGGGAAACTACATGCCCAAATAAGGAAGGCCCCGGGTCGCCTGACCTGGGGGAAGGTAAAGGGAGCAAGACGGACAGTGGACGAGACAAAGGAGCCTCGTGGTCCGGCCATTTTGGGTAGCCGGGCCACCCTTTTGTGTTCGCGGCAAAAAGGTGCTCAGAACGGCAAAAGGAGCTCAAAATAAACCAAATGATCGCTGCCACCAGCCCAGTCCCTGAATGACTTGCACCGATCCAAAAACCATCCTACAAGAGTGTCTAGGGTCTGTAGAAGGCTAGAGACCCAAGAGAGCTGTAACTTAGCTTACAGTGCCCTCTTGTGTCGTGTTGCACTAAAATGGCGACACGATAAAAGAAACTACGGGAAACAGCGTTCCCCGGTACTGACTGTCTTAAGGGCATGTCAGTTTCCCCGTAAGAAAGGAGCGAAAGCCCAGAGGAGTACGGCAGAAGGCTGCACTTCTCTGGCAAAGTCAAGAAAACAGGTTGAAAACAATAGCAAAAAGTTTAGGGGTTGCCACATGGAAGGAAAGTTCCCTACAATAACGAAATCTTTCCTAACACCATGTATGCACATTTGTGCCGCTATCTCGGACTGGATGCCTATCAGCCTCTGTCCTGGCCAAATCTCTTTTTCTATTCTTTCAGAGAATACAATGGGCCTCATTATAAGTATAGCGTTAAGGCAACAACGGCGCTGGTATCGCGACCAGCACTGTTGCTACCATACCGCCATACTGGGAGTTCTGCTCGTGGGTGCCCTTGCAGCCACCAGGTCTGACCTGGTGGCCGTACCACCACCAGCGAGCAGAACATGATGGTAGAACCAGTACTATTATTAACAGTACCAGTGCTACCATCCTCCCCATTCCCATTGAGCCCTATGGGGCTCAAATGGGGATGGGGATGTACCGGGCCCGGCATCCGTGAAAGGGCAATAACCGGGTCCGACTGTGCCAGAATAGCCCAGAAATTGCCCATTCTCGGGTGCCGGACCCGGATGCGAGTTTGGAGGTAGCCTTGCCGGTTATACCGGCAAGGCTACCTCCAGCTTCATAATGAGGCCAATGACCAGCTTGCACCAGACTCCCTAGAAATCTGGCATGGACCATAGATCCCGGTAAGCAGCACAAGGCAATATAAAACTGGGACAGAAAGTACCATAATGCACCTGGGCCCAATGGACAAGTTCCAGCTTAGATCAGGAGGAGCAGACTGTTTTCCCAAATGTGAATGGACTGGGCTTACTCTATCAGAAGCAAAATGGGAGCCCAAACACCCACCCCACAAACTCCAGACACGCTACAGGGGCAACAACAGCAAAACTTGAAATGGCAAGGGACTGTATAGTTATAGGGGAGACCCAGGGATACTTTCCAAAGCCTGTTTTAAAGTGACGGATCAAGGGTAGGAAAGAATAAGAGCGCAAACAACCCCTCTGACTAATGGCTGCGGGAGGAAAAGGGAGACTGAAAAGGTGGCAGGCTAGAGAGCTTTATGAAGACTTCTAGGGGAAGTCTTGCCTCTCTAGAGGATAGCTCAGACAGAGATTGGCCCAGGGGAATAGCTGACACAACCCCACCAATGGAAACTGAGGGGAGTTTCTAAGCAGGAAGAAGAGGAATATAAAAAGACAGCAAAGTCACTTGAGCATGAGAGGTGCTTGGCTGAGGTCAGCAGAGCTGGGAGGAGACAAACGACCAGAGAGGAGGGTGCAACAGCTAGGGGAGAACATGGAAGAGACTTTTGGTGTGTTTGGGGAAAGGGAGTATACAGTGTTGGGAGTGAGAGAGTGGTACACATATGGCCGTTTGTATGTGAATGAGAAAGTGCTGAGGGTAGTTTTGGAGGGAGAGCAGAAGGGGTTGAGAGTATGTGCAAGAGAGAGAGAAGAAAGCAAGAGGCAGGAGGGTAGAGGAGTGTAGAGACGGGTAGTGTTGAGAGTATTGCTGTTTGGGGGAGAGTGTTAAGACACAGAGAAGGAGGAAAGAGAGAGTGGAGAGACCTGATGGAGGGGGAGCAGTAAGACTTGGAAACAGAGGGTGGAGAGAGGGGGTAGGAGAAACATCCCAGCGCTCTCCTCTTTTTACTTCACATCCCAACGCTCTCCTCTTTTTACTTCACATCCCAACGCTCTCCTCTTTTTACTTCTCATGCCAATAGTTTTGACTTATATGCAGCACTTACAGCACCACCCACCAGCCAAAACTAAAAACAGGGCTGAAATGCCAACTTCGAAAAGGGACTGGAGAATATCAGCATGCATGCAAAGAGCACAAAGGACTATAAAATGTGCAATATATATTTCTACAGATGTAACTAGTTTGGCCGTCACAGGGAGCTACAATCAATGTTCCCTTCACTGGACAAGGGCCTTGTGGAGTCTGGAGTTCTCTTTTGAGGTCGAAAGGAATTGTCCTCCCTGCTGGCACGAGACTGCTTATTTATTTATTTTTTGTTGCATTTTAAAGCGCTCACACAGCCCGTGGGCATCGAGGCGCTGTTACAGGAATTGTTCGGTATTTTTTAGTCGTGTAATTGTTTTTCTTTTGTCTTAGTTGCTTATTTATATCGCGCTTAAACACCCAGAGGTTTCTAAGCGCGGAACGGGGCTCGAAACTGTGTTGCTTCGTGTCGTCTTGCTTCCAAGGCGCGCACGTTGCCGCTAAGCTATCCTCCCGGGACGACAAGGTAACATGAAGCTACAAAGAGGATGAATGAAAGAGGAAAGCAAAACCCCTGCTGGGTAGAACGAGGCTACAGTAGTGGCCATGGGGGTACTGACAACACTGGGAAATCATCGATTGCATTCTCCCTGTTGTCTTTTTAATTATATCAAGTCATAACTCAGTCAAACCCTACTCCAGGACTTTGATTTATTTTAGAAGCGGTTTCCTTAACCCGGTACGGGGTAAAACCGACATTCTGCACATTTACCGTAGCCTGCTCCAAAGTCCATGGCTGACTCCCTTTGTGCTATCATAGGGCAGGGTCGGACTTGGGCATGAAATGGTCTCGAGCACCAATGAAGAAGTGGCCCACAGTTGCAAATGGCAATTCAGACCTTTTGTGACAGACTGTTTGAATAGTACCCACCGGGGAGTTTTTTGATAAAATGTGACGCAAATTGTGCAATGTAAAGAATATTTATTCAGCAACACTGGTTAAAACTACGAGCCGCATAGTGAAGTAACTCGTCAAAGTGGCTCACTAGGGCCCAAAAAACTGACCGACACCAGCGTTTTTGGTTCGGGCATTGCCCTGTTGTCCTCTGGGCCAGTCCGAGCCTGTCATGGGGTATGACACGTTGGCCCTTCGTTCCTTTATTAGAATCACGAGAAATCTGTGGTTTCATTGGAGAAAGAGCAGGACGTTTCTCGGATGATGATGCAATTGCAGGTTAACTTTCCAGGCATTTAGGAACTAAACAGAACTGGCCACATGTTGCTATTTGTTGTTTTCTCATCGTCATAGAAGGGAGGCACATTGCGAAATGTGGCGGGTTCAGGGGGGCTGGGGTGCTCTGATGGGTGTGGCAGAGGGGCCTGGATAGCATAGCAAACCTCTACTAATGAAGGCAAGCGGCAGTGGTGTCTGCTAGACAGCTGGAAGCTAGAACTGCTAGATTCTACCTGAAGCTGCTATGGATCAGAGGAGTGGGGCATCAAAATACATCCATCCCCAATGCCATGCAAGCGTTTTGAACTCCAATCGGACCCCCTAGAGCGAGCTATTCCTCTGCAGAATACACTGCTAAAGAGGAAACCGGTACAATTCCCCACAAGCCCCTCCTCTCTGGATCAGTGGGAAGGGTTAGTCGACCGCAGGTGTTGCAAATCTTTGTACAAGTCTCAGCAGAGTCTACCTTGTGCTGGTGTCTGAGGCAGGGCATACCTTCCCCAGCGGGCAGCGCCACCTCTGGGAGCAGTGACCACACACTGTTTGTTTTGGTCCCTGCTCTTGTTCTGAAGTAGTCTCCGCTGTGCCGTTCAGGCCCATTCCTCAGTTCTGAGCTTCCAGCTCTTTATTGGGGCATAGAAGCTGTAGCATCAAGCCTCTCCATGTGGACGGCAGCATCGGCATCAATCAATGCAGAGGCGGTACCAGGGCTGCTCTGCTCTCTAGACCACAGTTCTTTGGCAGAACCATAGCCTTCTCTGGAGCCTGCATCGCTGCGCATGTGCTGGTCACTGGCCCCTGGGTTTACCCCAGTCCTAACTCCTATCCTCAGACATGTTTGCTCTGACTTCTCTTCCCCTTTTTCTCCCTATTAACATCCGAGGGGGTGGGTCATTGGGGCCCCCCAGCTAATCACGGGGCCCAGAATGCAGGCTCTACCTCATGGTGGTGTCCGGACATTTCATCGACAACAATTGGTCGACAGGACATTTGGTCGACGTAATTTCGTCGAAAACCAAATGGTCGATTTTTTTTTTTAATTTATATATTTATTTTTAAGGTTGTAGTTTAGGGAAAAAAGGGGTTTTTTAAGAAACAAAAGGGGGTTTGGGGGGTGGACCATCCCCCCCAAAAAAAGGGGTAAAAATAAAAAAACAAAAAAATTCGACCATTTGGTTTTCGACGAAATGGGTTCGACCATTTGTCCAGTCGACCAATTTTTTTCGATGAAATGTCTGGTAACCCCTCATGGTATTGCCTGCTTTCTGAAATGCAGTGGGAACATTACCAAGACGTAAGTAATTTGTTTCTTTCTACCCAAAAAGACCAGAGTATGAAACCGCTGTCATCTGAAAGTTAACAGGTTGTTGGTATGCACAAGCGAATAAGTGAGTGCATAGTAAAGAGCAGTTCTTTCTCACACCTTCGGACAGCACGAGTCACCTGACTGCAGATTCAGACTCCAGGGTGCAGCTGTAAAAGCAGGACCCTTACTGCTCGCATTACATGGTATTTCTCAAAAAGGCTTGGTCTGCCCTATGGAGCCCAAGGGAGCGAGGCCAATAGAGTGTCCGCGAAGTTGCAAACGTCACCAATGCGAGGACAAAGCTAATAATCAGGCACACATGAAAGTAATTTAGCATCAGCGGATGCCGGCGGCAGGGTCTGATCTCTAAAAGAGTCAAGAAGGTCTCAGAAGAGGTTTAGGTGTTTGGAGAATGAGCAGGAGCGCATTTTTAAATCGTGTAGAGGAGAAACCAGAAGGAGAGAGAGGAGAAGGCAGGAGATTGTACAGAGGAGCAGAGGCGTTGCAAGGTCATGGGGTGTAAGAGGGCTATAGCCCCGGGTCTTTTGGTTGTAGCCCCAGATAGAAGCTCAGGGGCTACAACCAAAGGTCTAGCTAGCCCCCAGTCCCAGCAGTCCCGACATTAGTGTACCCCGGATCTTTTCCGGACCTAGCAACACCCCTGGAGGGAAGGTCAGGGAGCAGGCGCACCTATGAAAGGCTATAGTCCAATCTTGATATACAGTGAAAATCCAACTTGAGGATAAAATGCTGACCAAGAGGATTGGTCTCACCACCCATGCAAACAACCAAGACGATTTCAAGAAAGCGGAAAGATAGAGAAAGAAGTGTCGGGACATTTCAACGCCAAGTCTGTGAGTTAAACTGGGAGAGACCATGATAATACACTACTGGTCTTTAAGGGATAAGAAACATTTGCACAATTGAAGAGAACATGTCTTCTTGTTTAGTGATTTTGAGTTTTAGTCCATTTCCCTTGTTGTTCAACTTTGAGAATGTGCCCAATAAAGTCCTTTTTTTGTGGAATGCATTTGGCATTGTGGAAGCATTCTTCTGCATCACTTCCAGTCCTAATTCCGCTCTCTGTGTGTTTTTTGCCTCCGTGAGTCATTTCTATATGGATTCCCCAGACTCAACAAGGCACAGAATAGGAAATCCACTCCATGCATTTTCCATATCACTGCATGGAATCCACCAGCTTTTCGGCCCGTATCCATTTTGATGGAGGCAGAGAGGTTGTGTCCCCTATGGATTCTGCCTGCCCGTTTGCACATGGAGTCCATAGAGATCCACGGTAGTGGTGGCCGCCACTACTGATCACTGACATGCACACACGCATTTGTGCTGGAGATCAGAATTTATTTTCCACCAGAGGTGGATAATGGCACTGGATCCCATGACCATCCGGGTTCTCGTGCCATAACCCGCCGATGCGGAAAATGTTTCAAACCCCTCCCCCCCCCCCGGAAGGAGCAGCGACCAGAAAAGCGGTAACTGTCCCACTTCGTCCGACTAATCAGCTGCAAGAAAGAAAATGAGTGGGTTAGTAGTTTCTAGTAAATTAATGCTTTTTTGTATTGACCTCTTGTGGGAAATTTCTTCTTTGTCTCTTAATGATTTTGAATAGGGAGTGTTATTTCATGCACCCGCAAGCCACTCTTCTAGTGCTAAGCCTTGGGTCTGACCAAACTGCTCAACAGGGGCCTCGACTCTGTCCCTCCGTAGCTGAGCCTGAGGGGTTAGGGGGGTGTCTGCAAGCTCTAGGGAAGTGCACGAAACCCCTGCGCTCTTTTCTACCTTTGGCAAGCCAGTGACTTATGACGAGTGTACAGCCTGACTCTAGTTTCATGAACGGAGAACTATCCACTCTCTTTTATTCATCTATGGACAAACATCAAGACTTTGTATTGTGAATGCTTCAGAAATGTACAAGTTTAAAACATTCAGCTTTTGTGCTACTCTACATGCCGGTTTCTTTCTGAATTCCAAATTGAGTCTAACAATTTAGCTCTTGTACCTGCTGCTATCGTAGTGCACTGAAAAACATTTTATCCCCATTATGTATTCCTTTTAGAGCAATGGCTCTTTAAAGCACTCTCTCTTTACCGCTCTGCTTTTTGTTCTCAACATTTGAGTTGCCCCTTCCTGCCACGCTTGCCTTCACTCTACAAAGGCCACTCTGTTTGCTCTTAGACTTTTTCTGTGAATACCATTATGGATGTATTTTTCTTCTATTTCCCTTGTTTAATCTATTGGATGTATTTGGCTTCTACATCACAACATATAACATGGAATGCATTAAGACAATGCTGCAAATGGTTTTAAGGCACTAATAGCTGTTCCTTTATCAGCTATGTTTTATTTAATCCAGACACCTCACCCCCTTCCACTCCCCTCCTAAAGTGCCTCTTTTTAACTCATTGCAAGTTCAGTGACTAGGGCCCCAGTCTATGGTTGGCCTGCCTCTGCTAGTGCTCTTACACTAATGTGCACCATATAGGTGTACTGCTACCCTGATATGTGTTGCTTTCTCCATTACAGAGTATAAGGACTGATGGCGCCTTATGTGCTCGAATCAACAACGAGCGGACTATGGAGGCTTCCAGGGGAAGCCACAACTTAAATATTGCAAGCTCAGGAGGTGGCATCTACAAGCTCCCACGGCATCCCCCAGATACCCTTCGCCCGGACCCGCTTCTCATGCCCTATAGTCACCCCCATGAAGCCTCAGAAAGCCCCTCCTTATCAGGCCAGTCCCGAACATGCTTTATAAAAGTGTGTATTTCAAGGGGACGAAGAAATAGTGTCCAATAACATCACAGTATAGGAAGACAGTGATGCGGCAAAAAAGGGACACAAATCCCCCTCCAGCACCCCCAAAAAGGCTTTAAAATCCCGTTGGGCAATCAGGGACTTTGGGGTTCCCTCTGGGCATCGCTCTCGAGTCAATAGATTGAGCTGGATTCACCCACCAAGAACCAAGCTCCATCAGGGGGAGGGTCGGTGAAGGAGCACATGCACGCCGTTTGGAATGGCCGGTGTTAGGCAGTCATGATATGATATGATTTGGCATTTATAACGCGCCTATACACAAGTTTTACAAGGAGCGACACAGCCAGGGAGGGGGAACAGAGGGAAGACAGAGACAACAATCTTATTAGGCCAGGTGACATTGAGATCGCGCAAGTGCAGGGGAGGTGGGAGAGGTAAGGTGCAGGGGAAGGGAGAGAGGGCAGTGCAGTACATAGGATCAACAGTTATAAATAAATAATATAAATAAAAACAATAGGTAAAAAGTGCGGCCAGCTTGTGGCAAGTGCAGGGGTAAGTACAGACATCAAGTGTCAAGAGTTGGTGGGGACTGTAGAGATACAGAAACAGCCCCCAAGTGCAGGTGTTGCCTTGGAGGCAGTGCAGGTGTGCAGCTGGCGGGGGAGGGGACCTGGGACCGAGATCAGAGGGTAGCCAGGTGACCAGTGCCGTTTCAGTCAGGAGGAGAGGAGGAGAGAATGCAGAAGCAAAGAGGGAGGTCTTGAGATGCTTCTGGAACTGGAGATGGTTATCCTCAAGTATCAGGGAGGCAGGGAGGCTGTTCTAGAGGGAGGCCTCAGCCGAAGAAAGAGATCTACCACAACTTGTTGCTTGGAGAAGCGACTCACCCTGAGGGAATTGTAGGCGGATGAGCTCAAAGCCACAGACACATGTTTTCCATTGTCAACAAGAGTTAAAAACAACAACAACTTGAAGCAATTGTAATTGGACTTGTTTCTAGAATAACTCTAAAGTGAAAGTGACATACCTCCTGAAGAAAGTTCCCACAACTACCTCAGAGAACTGAAACATGTAGAGTCCCTCTACCCTGGCATGAAATAACCAGGGTTAAATAGACTAGCTCATCTAAAGGGCCCTAGCTATTTCAAGATGGCAATTGCCTCTTTAATAGTTACTTGTTGAACCAATTTTTTCAGTATACATATCACCCTACTAGATTTAGGTATTGGTGTCTAGAGTTAATTGTCTGTTTTTTAGACAGTTTTTAATATTGAATACGTTGTGCGATATCAGAGATTTCTGATGTCTTTCGCCTTTTACATATGCAAAATTTGAAATAAAATGAATTGTTTACATATCACTGACTAGTTTTAATATAATGTACATTAACTTTGCCTGTTGATATGAGCTAACTACCTTTTGTGTACTTGAGTGATAGCACCCGACGCCAGAGGGAAGGCTACTTATCTGTCATTCTGGATATGCCTTATGCCATGACGACAGATGGAGTACTTGAGTCCTCGGACCGCAGGGGCTGGGGCAAAGGCTGAAACCCTTTAGTGAAAGATGCACAACAACTGAATCCACATGAAATGGAGGACCTGCGCATGGCGAGGAGTTGGAACCCATTAGGGCTCAACAATCACATGAACCCTGCATACCTATACCAGGAAAGCATTCCTGACAATGTGCATCACAGCAGTGAGAGGAGTACGAGAAGCTGAGGGAGTGAGAAAGAGGAAGCTAAGCTGTTTGGGCCTCATTGTTAGACAGATGGAAAACAGGAGGTGGCTAGGCCACAGTACACAATCCCTCGTTGAAGGTTAAAACTAGGATAAATGGAATGCTGATAACCTTGTCTATGAGGCTGCCAGGAGACAGTGGGCACTGAAAAGAAAGAAGAAAAGAAACAGCTCTTGATGCGTGCTAAACTAAACACGGCTTATCCAAGAATCTGCCAGTTTATATTCTAGTTATCACGCTTTAGCCCTGCTAGGCATTTGTCATCCGACCCTAAGACCTAGTTACGTCGGCTGGAGGTAACCAATGGCAAGGTGGATGGGAGGTCCCTGAGAGGCAACCCCATGAATAGCCCGCAACGTTCTTCAGATTCTCTAGATCCGTTCCTGGAGACAGACAGGCCTGGCAGGATCTAGGCAACTCTGATTTGTTGTTTTCCCACACCCCGTCTCTCAGTCGTTATTCCTTCTCCCCTGAAACGCTCACCATCTTAGAACTCTGTGACTTCCTGCTGCAAGGGGTGCAGTATGCACCTGCTTCTACTGCTTCTAGATGTGGGTGCAACTGGAATGCTCCAAACAACAGCACAGGGATTCCAAAAAGCCTCTTTAAACAGTGGTCGGGAGCAGTTAGGAGTGGTGCTCCTCTCATTTTATTGTTTTAAATTGTACTGTTCCTTTATGTTTATTTTAGAAAGAAACCGTTTCGGCATGGTTTCGTTTTAAAATAAACGTGTAGGAACAATTTGAAACGTGTACTTCAATGCACTGAACATTCCCTTAAATGGCAGGCGCATTTGTTTGGGGGTTTGGATTGCACGTGGCGATGGGGTTTGTGGGGCGTAAGGGCAGGCCAGAACGGAACATAGTACCGCTGTGAACTGGATAACCCAGCCCTTCAAGATGAGTAGCAATTACCCTGGAGGTGGACGGGGATGCAGATTTTTATTCATACATCAATAATCAAAATGACTCAGGTAGCTGGCAAAAGGAAGACTGTTTTACTATCAATTATCTAAAACGGGGAGCATAACAAACATCAACGAATTTGCTCAATCCTCTTACTCAATGCATTTAAGAAGAAACTGCGAATTAACACACAAACCTCGTCATCAATGACATTGACCTGCGTCACCACCAACGTCATCCTGCGTGGCAAACTACAAAAACCTATGAGTATGGGTGATTGGCTCTGAGTGAACATCTAAGTATACGATCCATACTAGTCTAAAAAAGTGTGAATATGTGATTGGTTACTTAACATCAGGTGGGGCAACTAAGCCCTCCCCTAAAAATGACCACTATGAACGTCACTAAATACACGACATCCCATTGGTTTACTCAACTATAGGACCTCTAATTACGCAGTCCTCTACAATTGGGTGGCACTCTAACCTCCATCAGTACTTTTCCATCTACGTCTAGCAGCATGCAGGCTGGCCATCCAGGTGCTGGTGAGCTCGCCTTAACCATTGCTTCCCACCAATTAGCATGTCAATCCATCATCACCTCAGTGGTCTACTGTCAATTAGGCTTTGAAGCTTGGCCTTGAGAGTGTTCTTACCTCTGAGAAATTCAGGGACTGAAGGCACGCTCTGCCCTCATGCATAGGTGTGAATATCTTGTTCGTCCAACTTCATGCTTCCATGTGACTAGAGACCATGGAATCGAGCTTCTTGTGCATTTTAATACTATTTTCTAATAGACCTCTGACGTCTTCCTTGTTTTGTTCATGCCTTCTGAACAGGCGTTCTGTTCTTTCACACAATTTGTATCCAATGTCAGTCTACTCCAATTTGATAAAACCATGGGCCTCATTACATGGTTGCCACCGGTATTTTACCGAGTCCGCCATGGTGAATGGCGGAATTACCGCCCCATTCCAAGGTGTGCAGGGGCGGTAATTCCCCATTCACCATGGCACTTCCCCATTCCCATTTTTGCCCCCATAGGGCTCAATGGGAATGGGGAAGGCGGTAATTACGGTACCGCAAATTGAGGTACCGTAATTACCTCCAAGGTCCCTTTGCGGGTCCCGTCCTTAACGGCTGGTAAAGCCAGCCGTTAAGGTAGGGACCCGCGAAGGGACCTCGTAGTAAGGCGGTAAGGGATTACCAGTACCGGTACCCTTACCGGTAGCGGTAATCCCTTACCGCCATCCGTGTAATGAGTCCCATGGCTTTGGCTCGTCCAGCCTTGTCTGCTGAGATTCACTTTATAATTTAATTTGCCTTTTAACTGCGACACAATGAAAATGAGGCTTTCTCTGCCTTCTTGCTAAAATCCAGCACTGCTATAATGCTTAGTGGAAACATCCATCCTTTCCTTGTCCATATGCATATATATATATTGGCGCTTGCCGCAATCTAGTCACTAAAAAGCCAGTCTTAAGATTACTTTGTCTCCCTGCATTTCTTTTGCATCTGTGCACGTGTAACATAGCTGAATGTCTTTATCTGTTCTGTGGCATAAGCTTCTTCACCTTGGTCCCAATATGTCACTTATCCTTGATACTTTCTTGATGCCTTATAGAATATCTGCATTCTCTGGTCTCTGCATCTCTTCTAGGTACGTCAGCTCAGCTCTGTGTGACATTTACTTGGCAATGGTTGGTGACTTGGTGAGTTGGTGATGTCACCATTTGTCTTGACCCTTCATTTGCTCTGCTTTTTCAGGAATCTCATTTAAACAACCATCATATTTCCTTGTATGCAAGTATGGTTTCCTCAATGAGAATCTTGCCTCTAGGATTCCTTTTTGCCTTTGTCGTTTCAACTGCTCTGTGTATGTCACATACTCTGGTTTCCAAAATACATGCACTAGTGGTGGAACGGTTGAGGTGGGGGTACCTGGCTCCTCCCCTACACTTACTTCTTTTTGTACACCTTGACCACTGTCTTTAAAGCAGCCTCTCGCGGTCCCCGCCATTTTGTGCAGGCCCCATTCTAACATACCAACGGGAGAGTTGTTCTGAAGGAATGGCTGCCAGTTGTTGACAGTTCGCCACACCGTAGCTTGCCATCGATGCACAATGGGAATGTGATTGGATACACATAGCTCCATGCCCACCAGTTTCCCATTTGGAAGGGATGGGTATATAAAACTAATGTGTACCACATTGCTTCCTGTGCTATATTTCTCTTTGCGAGCCAGTGTCTCAAGGTTATTCCATGTTCTGTATTTAAATCACACTTTTCACACTTCTCGTGCAGTTGAAAGCTACCTATTAGCTGCCCCTCACCCCTTTCTGAACACCGGACATCTCATAATCAATATAGTGGTGGCGTTGTGTTTTCTTCTGCACAATAAATATAAGGTGCTTATATGTGCCTTAAAGAACCCATGTAACATAGTACAAAAGCTAGAATGCTGACTAGTCTCTTTATAATTGCCAACCAGTACCTGCAGTCTACTTAGATTCAATGCCATATGATAGCAAATAAAATATCACATAACCACTAGTCGCACACAGCAGATTTGATTAACTAGTACTTAGCCAATTAGGATGCTTTGAGTGCAGTTAATACTCTCTGGTGTTGGCCACGAACAATTGTAATGCTCTAACACAGCTCTCAGACATATAATGCTCTTACCACAAGGTCTGTGCCTCTGCTTTAACGCAGGGTTTAGCTTAACTGTGGGCAAATACCCCACAATAATGTCCCTCCTGAAGGCTACCAGGCTTTAAAATGCTCAAGGATCTGTCTATCCACAGAAAACAAAGGAAACACACTTTCCTCCTATGGTAAATTAATTGACAAATGCAGGAAAAATCATTTCCGAATTGATGAACTTGCCTATTAAGCGCTGCAGCAACATTGATGTGTCTAGTTTGGCGCTCATGGCACACATCCATTTTTAGGCAGTGGCGTTTTCTCACGGCTTTGCCCCTTTGTTGGTGCTGCTGGCTGGTGACTGTCCTCTTATGGGCAACCCACACTGCACTAGCAGAGCTGCACCATTGTCATGCAAGATGACTGGAGCACCCAACATTGTCACCTTCCAACTCATTGTTGTCTATGAAAACTACCACTGTCCTGCCCATCTGGGTCATAAGGGTCAGAAATAATAATCGACCGGCCCAGAATGAAGAGGCTGCAGTAAGTGCACCCTGTTCCTTGTGTGACAACAACTGAATGAGAGTTAAAATAATACAATTTCCCAAAAACCTCATAATCAGGCCGAGTTTGAGAAAATAAGGGCTGGGCCTCAGAAATAAGTGAGCCCTGACAAACACCCCCACAAATGAGGCACTGTGTACAACCAAATGAATGAATAGTCTCGGGAGGATAGCTCAGGGGGCAAAGCGCTCATCTTGGATGCTAACCGACGCGGAGTAATACAGGTTCGATCCCCGGGTCCGTGCTTAGAAACCTCTGGGTATTAAGCACGTTATAAATAACTAATTATAATGACATGCCAATAATTCACAGCCGTTGTGAGGGCTCTTAGGCTGTACACTCCTTTCTCCGAGGCACTTTAGCAATAAGCTCCCCCAGGATCTCTGCAACGCTCATCCTTTTATCTTGGATTGTCAAGCATGTAGCATTTCTCTTTGTAATCAGTTTCAGGTGGCTCTAGGAACTTTGCCTTCAAGTTCAGGCATGCAGCAATTTTCTTTTCGATGTTCAACCTCTCAGTGGTCAGCTTCTCATAGCTCAGTTTCTCAATGGCAGTAAGATGTGCTTGTACAAGTTCCAGCATGCATTGCTTTTCTTTCATTGTTCAGTTTCTAAATTCTCCGCTGCTCAGTGTTCACCTCACCAATGCTCACAGTCCCAATGGGCTCTATAACTCGTCCTACAAGTTCCAGCATGCAGCACTGTCTTCCCATTGCTTAGTTTTTTAGTGGCTCTAGGGACTGATCTTTGTTTTTAATGTTCAGCTTCTCTCTATATCTACCCTTAATGCAGCTCTTCTTTCTCAGTGTTCAGTTTATCAATGCCTTTAGGAACTATTCCTGCAAGTTGCTATTCAGTGATTCTCTTTCTCCGGTAATGTTGTCAAGGCCCACTGCTGGCCCTAGGGCCCCCTCCTCTTGGAACCTTCCTTCAGTTCTCTGGGTGTTCTTCCAGTGGTCCTCCTCACAGTACAGTGGGGTTTCCACAAACCTGGGTTGCCTCCATTTGTGTCTCTTAGTCAACACCACTCCTCCTCCGCTTGTTTGTTGCTCCTCCTCACTTTCCACTTATTTGGCAAATCTACAGTGTTGCAGCATTCAGCAGTTTTCCTCTACCCCTCACTGCCCTTTTCTCTGCAACTGGTGAACTAGGTTCTCCCAGCTCTTTAAGATGAGTAGCATTACCCTGGAGATGGATGGGGATGCAGATTTGTATTCATACATCAATAATCAAAATGACTCAGGTAGTTTGGCAAAAGGGGAGTCCGTTTTAATAGCAAGTATATAAAACAGGGAGTACAACAAACATTAGCAGTCGTATGATCGTCTTACTCAAAGCATTTTAGTAGAAACTGAGGTTATATTGCATAAAATGGTCATCATTGACGTTGAACTGCGTCACTACCTGCGTGGCGAACTACAAAAACCTATCGGAGATAGTGATTGGTTCTAAGTGAATGTCTAAGCATATGTTCCATATCAGTATAGAACTGTGAAGAAAAGTGTTAGGATGTTTAACATCAGATGGGGCAACCAAGCCCTCCCTAAAACATGGCCACTATGAACGTCACTAAATATATGACATTCCATTGGCTATACAAACTATAGGACTCTTGGTTACATGGTCCTCTATAATTGGTTGGCTTATAACCCCCATCAGTACTTTTCCACCTACGTTTAGCAGCATGCAGACTGAACATCCAGGTGTTAGTGGGCTCATCTACAAACTAACTTCCCACCAATCGTTATATCAATCCATCATCACAACAATAGTACAGTGTAAATTAGTGCTTTGAAGTTTGTACTGCACTTTTGAGAATTTTAAGGAATGTAGGCACAGCTGGCCCTCGTGTGTAGGTGTGACCACCTCGTCCTTCCAATTTCTTCTTTTCACATGACTGGACACCATGAAATCGAGCTTTTTGTGTATTTAATATTCTTTTTAATTGTCCTCTGAAGTATTTTGTTTTGCTCAAGCTTCCTGAAAAGGAGCCCCTTGTTCCTTCACACAATTTGTATCCAATGTCAGCCAAGTCCTGGTTGATAAGACTTTTGGCTTCCTGGCTCATCCTATCACCGTCTGCTGAGATTAATTTTTTCAATTAAAACTTGCTTCTAACTGTAACACACTGGAGTGAGGCCTTCTTATTCATGTTCAGTACTGCTTTATAACGTACAATGGAAACATCCATCTTTTATTTGTCCATATGCATCTATAGAGGTATATATAAATTGGCACTTGCCACGGGCTATCTATTAAAAGATTAGAGCTAGCTTCACGATCATTTTGCTGCTTGCGTTTCAATTGCATCTGTACACGTGTAAACTGACTTGATATCTTCATCTGTTTCTGCGGCATAAGCTTCTTCAACCTGAGCCCAAGATGTCACTTATCCTTGTTGCTTTCTTGATGCCTTATAGAATATCTGCATTCTCTGATCTCTGCATCGCTTCTGTGTGCGTCATCTCTTTCTGTGTGACGTCACCATTCATCCTTGCCTTTCATCTGCTGTGCTTCTTCGGGAATCTCATTCAAATGACCATCATATTGTCTTGCATGCAGGTACTGTTTTCTCAATGGGTGCCTTGTCTCCCAGATTCTCTTAGATACTGGGACTCTTATGGGTACTGCACAGAGTCCACGCTCTGTTCTTTGCTGATTCAATTGTTCTGCATACGTTACATACTTTGGTTCCCATTCTATAGGTAATATGGGCGGGGCAGTTGGAGGGGGAATGCTTGGCTCCTCCTCTACACTGCGTCTCTAGTTGCCACTCTCATCCACTCTCTTCCCCTTGCTTTTCACTGCTGGTTATCATCTTGGTGTCGGTTTTCGGCCACCGTCAAACTCGGTATCTCCTTCTCTACCTCTGCCAGTCCGCATATGCATATCCCGGTGTCTCTTCGGGCTTTCCTTTCAACCGCAGTAACCCTCACATCACCATAGACATAGTAAACAGACTTATGCAGCAGAGGTGGCAAGATACCCTGAACCCCTCGGGCCTGACTCTTAAAGACATACACGTGAGCATATCAGATTTCACCCATCACCTTCCGCCCATGTGCCCTTGTATCCACCACCTTGTACCCGATTCCAAAAAGCCCAAAAATACATTGCCATGCCTTGCTTTGAACTGGTTTTCATTGGCCTACTTGCATTCACTTATTTGATGGTATTTCTCAGGGGCGAGTACACAACATACGTGAGCGTCAAGTAAAGGCAATGAACAAGGGATAGCTTTTGAAAAGCAGAACATTCCCGTTTAGAACTCTTAAAATTGAATTAGTTGGAGAGTGTCACTCTTTTGACCAAGCTGTCCGCCCTGCGCCCCCTACAATTAATCCTGTCACTGGCAAAAGCAGTGTTATGATTGTGGAAGTCTTAAGCAGTCACTAGCCACGGACCGATTGGAATACCTCGTGAAGCCCCGGGCTAGCAATTAGTTTTGCTAATGGTTAATCTGACCCTGACAAATGAATTCCACCTTTGCCCCCTTCCTCGCCCACTCTATTAGAAACCAGATTGGCCCGCATTTAGACCTCGGATTTTCCAGGCCCCTGCATTTCCGAGGGGACCTCCAGATCTGGCAGAGGTTAGCTGTGCTATGATCAAAAATGTAATGCAAGGGGGAAACAGAATGCTGCCTCGTTGCTTTACAAAACCACAGAGGAGGCAGCAGTCACTCAAATGCCCACTTTGCATTGCAAGGGACTGAACGGCACAAGCAGAAAACATCACAAGCTATCAATCAGGGCTGGGGAAAAAGCAGCCTTGCAATAAATAAAGGCACATTTAAAACGCCCGCTAGGTAGGACTTTGCACCGGAAAGCGTGGCATTTCACTGTGCTGATTGAGCCCCAAATCAGGTGTAGGAAAGTGAGAACATTCCAACAATGCAATCCATGGAAGCAGAACAACCCAGTGACTGCAAAAAGCAAGTGCCCGCGTACATGATAAACGAAAAGCAAGAAAGGAGTTTACTCAAGAAATGTTGGCATACAAGTGCATCTATTGTGAAAATGTTCCTTTTTGCGATGTTGTTTCATGGCAATCAGATTTAAGAAGCGATGGACATCATTTTCTTGTTAACCTCTCACACATTTCATTGCAAATTAAATTACATCACAAGAGGTGACATCACATGACCTTTGACTTCCACGGTGCCATGTCAAGTCACGTCATAAGACCTCCCCCTTGTTGCTTATATTAACCATGTGTTAATTAGAGGGTTGTTCTGATGTTCCAGTGATACAGCCATTACTTGGCAGGGCCTCACCCTTCACAGTCATCCTCGGAGTGTGGTTCTGTCTCCCTATGCCAGTACAGCCTCATATGACCAATTCCTGTCATCTTAAGCCTGTTGAGAACTTCCAAGTCGCCTATGGTCATCATAGGCAAGGTACAACGTCATATTTTCAGGTGCTGCCATCCTATAACAAGCACAGCTTTAAAGGGCCAAAACGTTACATTTTATGTCAGGAAAAGTCCTCTTTTGCAAAAAAAAAGCTTCACAGTCAAAAGGGCAACCGTCATATGGCCAGTACAGCCTCTTATTCCCAAATACTATCGTCTTATGTCAGGTAAAGCTTAACCTAGGTATATATATATTTTTTAAATTTATTTTGCATTTTTAAAGCGCTCACAAAGCCCGCGGGCATAGAGGCGCTGTTACAGGAATTGTGTGTTTCTTGGATGCGTAATTGTTTTTTTTTTTGTCTTAGTTGCATATTTATAACGCACTTAAATACCCAGAGGTTTCTAAGCGCGGACCCAGGCCCAATTACTAGAGTTATATATCAAGTACCGCATATGGGATTGCCCAGGTCATCCCCATAAGTCGGGTATAGTTCGCATTTGCAACATACAGCTTCACTGCCTCAGGTGTGGGGCAATGATGTGTCAAGGGCAGACTCAAAGGACAATTTACTGTCATTTGCAAGGTAACCAGAGCAATGCTGGTGGTTATGATTGATTCAAAGACTGTTGCTCATTAGGTGCAAGCCAGAACTCTTGCAGTGGAACACAGATAGGATGGAGAACCCATTCAATGACTAACCGTGGCTTGATTAATGTCTATCGCCACCAAAACGTAACCTTTCTGTAAATCTTTGAGCATGCTCTACACAAAGTAACCTCAAATATGTTGCTGTATTGGGTCTGCCACTGTTATTTCTAAACATTTGTTTGAGTGTTTACTTAATTGCCTCTGTAAATTAGCTAATGGTGTGATACAAATCTATCTCTTCATGTGAGTCTTTATCCAGTTGATTTTATAAGCAATATCTTTGTCAATGCCTCGGTTCCTTGCACTGAAGTCCTGTTTTAAACAAGCAATCGTAAAGTCAACAGTTTTGGTGTGCGTATAGGTATTAGACAGACATTTTCTAGGCAATGCTATCATATGCCCAGGTACTCGCACCGTTTTCCAGCTGTTCCCATTTTATGGCCAGGTGGTGCCTTTATGGCAGTGCCTGGCAAATGCCTATCCATGCTTAATCAAAAGCCCAAGCTGTTGGCTTTGTCAGTGCATGTTGGCTTCAGTTTGTCTCCCGAAGTGAATGTGTATGTGCCGAGATGTGGGTGCCTTGTTTGATACGTCTCATGCTTCAATCAAGCTGCACCTCTCAGAGTTGGTCCACCAAGGCTCTACCTGTAGTTGATAAGGCTAGGATGGCAAGTATGGACCAGTTTCAGATCTACTCATGCTTCTGCCAGAATAGAATGCATTTTTGTCTGTGTGGAAGCCTAGTCTACTCTGCCAGATCGTTTCATATTTCAAACTGATAAGCAGGGCTCAAGTCGAGGGTAAATGCGGGGGGACATAGTCCCCCCACTTTATTGAGAGGGTGGATTCCGTCCCCCCAGCTAAAAGAGAAACATTGGCTGTCCTCTCAACAAAAGGTGAAATGTCACATTTCGTTGCTGCAAGTTCCAAGTAAAACATTTGTATTGGTTCTTGGAGTTTAAAACATGCACACCTTTTAACATTTTCAAAAAGACTATTAGAAAAAAATATCCTGTCTTGGTTTTCTGTGTGTTGATTTTATGAAAGGCAAATGCCATCCGTCCTTTTAAATTTGGGTGGTTATGTAAAGCTAATTTAATGAAATGTGCATATTTCACCTTGATATGCTAATTTCTGGTGACGTCACATCCCATTGCGTTTGTTGGTAGGTCAGAAACACATAAAGATAAATCATTAGGTAAAAAACTATAAAATCCAAATGCCCATTGATCCTTAAAATCATAATGGCCCACCCAACGTTCCATCTCACCCATATTTCATTAACTTCCCTGTTTATGGTGTAGTTATGTCTAGATCTGCCATTTTGTTGCCAATATATGCAGAGTGACGTCACGCGTACGTGACACGTGACGTCACTTCCCTTACTCCTTAATGTAAATAATAACATTGGTGCCGCGATTGCGCCTAGCTCCCTCTTAATTGGGATGAAATACATATTGCCCTTGTTATACTTAGGTATACATGAGACTCTAAGGCTCTGTGACGAAAATGCTGGTTAACAGTGTTTATTTTGTCAACAAAATGCGTGGGAACCTTTACTTTCATAATGAAAGGCTTGTGTTGTAAACGGAGAAGGCCTGCATTAGGTGCTTTCTTCTAAGGAGATCTCTTTGGTTTATTGTTGCCAAGAAACAAAGGAGGTGACGGAGGATCCATAAAATGACAGTTTCACCTGGGAGTATTGAAGAAAGAAGGGAGACGAGAGACATAGCCTGTTGTTCTAGTTGCGCTGTTGCGCTCAGAGAAGAGTATTGTTATAAGTTAAGGGAGGCGATCGTTGTCGCCGTTGGAATCACTGAAAGTTGTTGCGCCGTTGCGCTCACTGAAGGCGTAATGATGCGGAGATGAGGCGGTCGTTGTGGCCGTTTGAAGAATGTTAGAAGTCACGCTGCCACACTATTCAGGTACCCGCAGCTACGCTGTTAAGATACAGACGCTGGTTGTGCAGAGGGCAAGAGACTCGCCGGACAAGGCGATTCGGAGGCGGATTAACAAAGGAAGTCTGGGCCATGTTTCGAAACAGCTGAGTGGGAGGAGGTGTGTCCCATGCTAATACGTCACCGGAATCGAGACCCGGACGAGTCCAGCTGACAACAGCTGATCTTAACTTGATTCGGAAACATGTTATATCCCAATTCGAGCCGATAGAAGACGAAGGAGCCAGAGAGGTCCACTAATAAAGAAATCGACGTGCCGGACACTGAAGAGAATTACGTTTGGTGAGACAGGGAGAGAGAGAAAGCGTTTGAAGTATGCTGAAGCTTGAAAGGTTGTCTGGAAGGAATACAGCGCTACGTTGAGACGGTCTAACCAGAAGCCTCAGAACCCTATGTGCACGACACTGGGAGGAGTATCCTCTTTTCTTTTTCCTTAGATTGTATTTGGAAGGAGCAGGTTTTTTGTGGGGAGCCATCCACTCTAGGATAAGTAGGCTACCCGGCACCAGTCGGTAGAATTAACCGGTTACAGGATCAAAGGGTAATCCCCGCAGTCTCCTGTTACGTTGGAATTCTACCAGGCTCAACTTCTGATGCCACTAATCTTTGTCAGTAGTGGAACGCAGATACTATGTTAATTGCGCCGGGGAAAGTATCCGCATAGAGGAACTGTCTCCTCACTCACAAGATCTAACAAAGGGGAGGTAGCCTCACTGCACAATTTGTGGGGGTACCTTATTCAGCCAGTGACCTGGTCCGGTCTGTGTGAGTGCGCCCAGTGCCCAGCGCATCACCCGCGGGCACCAACACCCCTCCCCGTACCTCTTGCCGTAAGGCCAGTAACCTTCGGGGGGGGGGGGAAACTCGCCCGCTTCGTCGCCGGATCACAGTGCACCCAGTGCGCCCTCTGTTCCGTATGGGGCTGCACTATCGGGCGGCGGGTGACGAATCGGGTGTGCGCCCCCGTCACCACTGGCGGCTCTCCTTTCGTCGTGTGTGCGTGAAGTCTCCGTCTTCCTCCGTGCTCCCGACTCCCGGCTCCGCTCCGTTCCCAGCCCTAGAGCCCTAGAGCCAGTCCTCCGGG
Source organism: Ambystoma mexicanum (assembly GCF_040938575.1). Lineage (NCBI taxonomy): Eukaryota > Metazoa > Chordata > Amphibia > Caudata > Ambystomatidae > Ambystoma > Ambystoma mexicanum. Next base: position 465,799,616 of record NC_090924.1, on the reverse strand, counting down.
CCTTTCGGGCCGGCCAACGGCGCAGTTCGAAGAAAGGACCCAGCCGTCCCAAGCCGTCTCAAGCCGCACCTCTACGCAACGAACGCAGAAAGGCAGGAGCGTTTACTGGTGAACGAACTTTGTCAACAAAGGCAAGAACTCGAATATGTTACAATGTGAGACGAGGAGTAACACTTTTCATCAGGGGATCTACTTTGATTATATGCCTCGCTCTTTTAATAAAATAAGAAGAGAGGGTGGCTCTGCAAGTAGGCAAGTTAAAAGGGTCAGGCCTTATGAAAGAAGACAGTTAAACAAAATACTGAAATAAAGAGACAAAAAGAGTGACAAGAGAAAGAGAAATAAACACATCTCTCGAAGTGATTCGAAGGAAAGAAAAAAAAGAAGCATAGAGACATCGAGTGGAGGAGTGAATGCACTCTACGGTCTGACACAGTCACTTACCTAAACTTACCCCCGGAGAGAGCTTCTTTTGAAGGAATCTGCAGAACCGGAAGAAAGACGTATACTTTTCTTTAAGCCTAAAAAAGAAAAAGAAAGTTCCTGTTAAATAAAACTGTTGGGAACTTTACAACCCACAAAACTACTCAGTGGCACAATCTTTTATTTTTAGATTAAGGAAAGAAGAAAAACTCACAGGCTCATGTTATTTGGACAACTTGATTAGGTTTAAATGACTAACCACATATCACACATTTTCAAATGTACGGGCAAACTGAAAGAATATTCTGCTTGGTATAGAGTAGTTGTAATCTCTGGATGTCTCAGACCACTGTTGTTGAGATAATGTATATAGTTTCTTGGGGATTGCTCTTCCCTATCAGCATAGTTTGGCACCATAGTATTCTCGGATTCTTGTGCCAACTTAATCATGTGATTGCCTATCTATAATAGCATACTTGCCTTGTTGTCATCTGGATATATATCTCCATCCTCAATTCTAGAATTACAGATCACTGTGTCATCCTAGTGGTGCATTAAACCAACAATCACTGACAGCCTACTATAAATAAATGTGTACATCCTCAAATTACAATGTTAATCATCACCCTGTCACAATTCTTCCAAGAGTCTGATCACACTTGAGACTTCAATTACTATTGTTTTTTTTTAGCTATGCTGCTCAGCACTCTCCCCTCTTCCCTTGTCCATACAGTACTCAATTGAAGAACTACCACTTCAAGTATCATGTATATTAGCATAATTCAAAGGTGAACTTCAAGTTACAGGCACTACGTCAGGTGACTCCTTAAGTATTAATACATTTGAATAACAAATTCCCAAATATAGACAACATTGTTGCTATCATGCTAGTCAGGTCTGACTCTACAGCAATATCAAATAACCTAATATATGTCTTTAAAGCAAGGGAGCACAACGGATTTCGCTGGAGGGCCAAATGTACCATGCAAGTCCCATACAGTGGGCCGCACAATCCTAGGAAATGAGCGAGTGCTATGGGCATTGCTGTGTGGATTTGAGAAACAAGGGTTTTAAGATGGACTTTTTATTCATTACTTTTTAATATAACACATGATGCATAACTTCATGAAAAATTAACCACAGAGACTTCCCACACCTGACATGACGGACTAAGTGAATGACTGACTTTATGACAGGCAACACTTCATCATTAAACTCATGTGACTTGAAGGGACATAAATAGTGTCTTGAAGGGACACATTCGGCCCACGGGCCACATGTTGTGCACCCGTGCTGATTTCATGATCAATGTTTAACCCAATAATTGTACTCTGTAATTTTCAGATCATTCTAGATTAAAGTTGGCGCAATAACAATTTCTGATCCCTCCTCTCTTTCCAATGTTGGCTTTTAATATTCCAATGAATTGCATCTGTGCTTAGTCTTCCAACTGATGGCTCAGCTGCCAATGATTTTTATTCATTACTTTTTAATATAACACATGATGCATAACTTCATGAAAAATTAACCACAGAGACTTCCCACACCTGACATGACGGACTAAGTGAATGACTGACTTTATGACAGGCAACACTTCATCATTAAACTCATGTGACTTGAAGGGACATAAATAGTGTCTTGAAGGGACACATTCGGCCCACGGGCCACATGTTGTGCACCCGTGCTGATTTCATGATCAATGTTTAACCCAATAATTGTACTCTGTAATTTTCAGATCATTCTAGATTAAAGTTGGCGCAATAACAATTTCTGATCCCTCCTCTCTTTCCAATGTTGGCTTTTAATATTCCAATGAATTGCATCTGTGCTTAGTCTTCCAACTGATGGCTCAGCTGCCAATGATTCGCAAGCGGTACTTGTGGATCTTTCTTCCTTAGGATATGCATGCTCCTAATTGCCTGATGTTACTTACAAAGACAACTTTTTACAAACACGAATTACTGCATATACTGCATATTTTGTCTTGGGGTTAATACATTCCTGTATGTCCACTTCTGGACCTCCCTGCCTGGAAAAATAATCACAGTAGGTGTGAGCGTATTTTCACAATGTATAGTTAGCACATTTGGGAAAACCCTTGGCCCTCACCCAATTGCTACCAAAGACTTGCCTGGCTTCTACTGGCTTGAAATAAGGCAGATTCAATGTTGTTTTAATATTAGGAGTCCTGGTGTATATAAACCTGGGCTTTGGATCAATATGCTTTTGGAGGTCGGAATCCATAATATGCCAATGCTTTTGAACAATTCTATGCACAACTCTAGTGTCCCTAGAGTGTTTTTTGATGATATTGATAAAAAAAATTGTCATTCATTTTTACTTTGGCCACTGGATGCACCATATTGTTACGATGCATGTTTTGAATTTTACTATGTGCCTTTTGGACACATTCTTTACAATATCCACTTTCCCCGAAATCCTTGTTTAAGCAAACCATATTCCTGCTCAAATATCCTGTCATCACTGCAATTACGTCTGGCTCGATAAAATTCTCCCACCAGTATATTAGTGATGGTTGACTGTCTCTGGCAACTAGTCGCAATCAAAGTAGAATTAACTACGGTGGGTTTTCTGAAAGTTCACTTTTGTATCTTACGCAGTTCCACATGTATGTGCAGATCCAAGACGTCAATGGCACTCTGGCCTGCATGACCAATCAGTTCAATTTCAAATGTATTGTTATTAAGATAACTGGGAAAATTGTTGAATTCCTCCTCAGTACCAGACCACACAACAATGACATCATCAATAAATCTTGTCCAAACCTTTACATAATAAGTAAAGTCATTATTAGTCAGAGCATGTGTTCCTCATACTGCCCCATGAATAGGCTTGCCAAAGAAAATGCATAGTTGGCCCCCATAGCAACCCCTTTGGTTTGCAAATAGTAATCATCATTGTGTCACAATTTTACAAAATAGGTGTGGGGCAACACCTATATCAACTAGGGTTGCAGCTAACATTATTATTAAATTAGAGGGTACCGTAGCGCACGTTTACCCCGACATTACCCCAGGTTTGTCAGTAGCTTGTAGGCCTCCATTCTGGATCGGGAAAATAAAGCTACAATCAATCATAGGGGGTCATTTTCCAAGTCAAGTAGAGTGGAAGAAGTGAAGCTAAATGCGTTTATTGCCACTTTTTGTGAACTGCAAGATTTTGTATGATTTGGCAGGTGAAGTCGGACAGGAGATTGAATTTAACAAGGTCCCACTGAATAATCCGATTGGTTTCCATGTTGGCAGAAAACCAATGGATTCCTATGGGATCCGCCTGACTTTTACACCTGGTAAAAGCAGGCAGATTTCAAAGGAATCCATTGTAGATGGCCCCCACAATCGTTCATTGTGGAAGTGATTTACACTTTTCCAGACATGTAGTGGAAAAGTGAAGAGCAAAGGCAATTTTCACCTGCGTTTACTCTACTTTTCCAGTACTTGGTGGAAACAATTAGAATTAATGAATGGCCTCTTTTGCAAAAAAGTGCAAACAGAAGTTGTCCCCTCGGTGCAGTTTAGGATTAAAACAAAATGAACCCCTTACTCTTTTCATCAACATGTTGCTACAATGCTGTATACATTGTCAGTTTGGTTTATCATGTGGCTTGTGCATTTGTAAAGTAATCTGTACAAAATTGAGTATTCAGGTATTCAAAACCAAACCAACACATATTTGTACCAACTTGAGCTTAGAAGATGCATGGTCAAGCATCTAAATTTCAGACTAGGCTCAAATTCTGGCTTTTTTATTTAACCTAAGTGTGATTCTGGGCATTTTATTGAATTTCACTATGCCTTACTTGCTAAAATGAGGTGCCCCTACAAGTGATTCAGTTAGCATTATAAGCTATTCCAAAAAGCCTCACTCGTGGTTTAATATATGGGATGCGCAGGCATTAGGACCCGCCGAGAACACACACATCTTGCTTTCAAAATATCAGGACACGTTTACTGAACAAAATGGTGTCATTGAATAGCAAATCAAAGTAAGCACATCAATCAAAAAGTCATCATGGACAATTGCATATTATAACCAGTATGTAAACAGTATGTACCAGACAATGATGTACACAAGCATGGCAGGGAAGCAAGGCCCTCTCCTCCCAGTCACGCCCCACCAGGAGTGATACCCCCTAACCTGCACTGTCTGCTCCTGATGCAGTTCTCCCAGCCATGGCACTCTCTCCTACATGCTAGCACTCCCTCGCACCCTTAATTAAAATACGCTGCAACAATGCAACAAAAAATGTAATTTTGTCTTTAAAATGTATTTTTGGGAGAAACAAAATCTCCTATTACTTGCTTGAGTATTCTGGATTGCGGGGGGACCATCTTTCACAACAAGATGGAGGGACCACAAGCACCTCCACTGGGGCCTGCTGGGAGTAGCCGCAGTGTTCAGGAAGGCATTGCTGTCGAACACCATCTGAGATGGTACAAAGACTGGGGTCCTCAATGCTCACCCCTCTAAGAGGAGGTGGAGGCGGCATTACCCTTGATTCTTCCCCAACCAGGCCAAGAAAGGCATGCTGGGGGCAGGTGGGAGCAGGTGGCAGTGGAGGTAAATGAGAATGGTGGTTAGGGGAGCTGAAGGAAGGAAAGTGATTGGAGGGGTGAAAGGTGAAGGAGGATCGGATATAATAGATATAATAGAAAGGGGCGTTGCAACACTATTTTCCTTGCTTCTCTTTTGCTCTCTACTGTTTTTTGGTATATTTCCAGATCTGGGAAGACAATTTTTGCTGGGACATGGATCTGGGAAATGTGGATCAACGCCAGCACTTTGTTTTGAATACTCCTAGACCCCTTCTCTACATGGAGCAAGACACAGATGGGAAATCGGCTCTGTACAGGGACGCTTCCAGCATCTGGGCCTGCCTTACATTTTGATGTGGGTGGAGAGGTTGTGATCCCTTCCCATTTTACATGCTCTAGTACATTTGAAAGAGCAGGTGGAGTCTGTCAGGAATGCGTGTTATGGGACCTCGGTTATCAATCACTGCGGTGCGCACATGCATGCACAGCGGTTATCACTGACCACCACATCCTGCGGTCAGCGATGAAAATTACATCCAAAGCCGTCAGAGACATCTCACTCCTTTTCAACATTCCATTCGAATCAAAATAATCCCACTAGACTGCGCAGCAGACTGTAGGGTTTTAAGCAGGCTGGTACTTGCCCGTCTTGAGTACCTGCACTCATTTCATTTTTGAAGACATGGTGCCAGCACTTGTCATCAGGGGCAGATTACAGAAACTTTGCACCGATGCAAGTGCAAAGATTGCATGGTATTATTACAACGGCAAACTTTTCCCTATTTTTAAAAACACTGGGACACATTAAGAAACCATTGCGCCTCGACAAGTGTAGCTTGGCATATCAAAAGCACCGGGGCAAAAATTCACCTAGTGCACAAAAAATGCATTTTCACTACTTTTTTGCTAATACGAGCACTAGGGCAAACTTTGCCCTGATGCAGAAATGCATCCAAAATGTATCATTTTAGCACTAGGGCAATTTTAGCCCTGGTGCTTTTAATAAGCCAAACTGCACTTGTTGAGGTGCCATGGTTTTTTAATGTGCCCCAGTGTTTTTTTAAAATAGGGCAAACTTTGCCCTAGTGCTAATACCGGACAGACCTTGCACTTGCACCGGTGCAAAGTTTCTGTAATCTGGACCCTGGGACGCCAATACTTTTTATGCATTGAACAGACCAGTGCTGCAACTACTTTGTTTGCCAGCATGCCTCGGATCTACTACTGAAACGTGTAAAAAGGCAAGCAACTCGTGGCCTGGATTGAAAAGAATCTTCTTACTGAAAAGATTCAGATGGCTGGTACAAAACTAACCTGGTGCCCAGTGGCAGATTTAAGGCAAAGGGCCCCGTGGGCAAAAATTACAGAGGGCCCCCAAGTGGGCGGGTCCTGGAGGCGGGGCCCCAAAGTGGGTGGAGTGGCGCAAAGATTAACTTTAGGGACACATGATTCATTTTATTTAAGTTGTGATTTTAAAGGCCCGAGCGCAGACATCCAGCCCTGAACTAATATTACAACAAGCAGAATTCAGGTCTGCTTAAATCTGCATTATTTCTTAACTATAATACATTAAACACTTGCTAGAGCAGAGGAGCGTGTGTTTCCGGAGAGGTGATAAGGCGAGATGTAAACTGCCCAGTCAGAGCACCCTGGATCTAGCTGCAGCAGACAACTGGGAAGTGATTAACACAGAGTAATAGTGGGCATTGTGCACCACGCGGCAGGCGTTTAACGCCCATTAATAGATTCATTGCCTCCATTACAGTGCGCTGTGACCATCTGCTGAATTTCGGGTCTGACTGCAACGTGTCTCAGAGAGAGACTGGGAAGGGAAGAGGTGGGGCAGGGCACAGGGGCCCGCTCGCCATTTGTCTGTCTGCCGACCGTTAAGTCCGCCACTGCTGGTGCCTTAGGGGTGTGGGATCAGGGTCGGATTGGCCTCTCTGCCTTTCAGTCTGTGGCCGGGCCGAAATCGTCCCTGGGGAGTGGGGCCGGTTTCTGCCCATGCCTGGGCCGGTTTTGACGAAAAAAAAATTTTTGAAAAATATATATTTTTTTGCAAAACCATTTTTTCCATATTTTTCGTAACGTACTTATGAACAATGCTATTTGATGCCACTTCCTGTTTTGTTTCATCGCTTCCCGGGATGTCACTTTGGGGTGGGATCAAATGACATCACTTCCGTTGATGTCATCAGAGGTCAAGGGTCGTGATGCGAGGGGTGGGCCACTTTTTTTGAGACGAGGGATGGGCCACTTTTTTTTGGGTCTGGGCCTATTTCTTGTCCCAGTCCGATCCTGTGTTGGATAGAGCAACTCCCCGTCCTCCATGTCGTGTCGCGTTGTAGAGGGCGCATGTGTGCAACGCTCCATCTTTGCCCCATTCCATTAGTCAAATGCTTTTTTTTCTGGTGTAATGAGCTGATTTTGTTTATTTTACCCACCCTGTTTGAGTCAGCACTCCCCTGCTGAGATTAATGCGCCTGATTTCCGAAGGGGTTTCGGAAAAAAACAGTGCGTGTAGCAGGCGGAGAGAAAAGCACGAGCCCTAAATTAATTAAACCTGCATTTCTGCTCAACCTAATCCAGCTATTGCCGCTGAAAGGTTGGTGCGGTTCGTATAGATCTGATTTCTTTTGTCAAACGTATCTCGTGCCCCGGGAGGTCTAAATGAAATAAGCACTTTGCGCTATTCGGTTGTTCTGCGCGGCGCCGCAAAGGCACGCGCCAGACTTTTTCCCGGATGCCTAATCACTCGAGCAGGGCCTGTTAAAGAATATCGAGCGGCAATGCATGCTGGGCCCCGGTCGGAATGGTTACCGGCTAGATGCGAGTTTATATAGGTAAAAGCTTTTTCATTAGTTCAATGGCTGCCTTTTTTGTGTCCAGGGAAACCCCGATACACAGACGGGTGATTGAGATAAACTGGATTTTTAATAAAAAGACCAGCCAGTTCCCCGGAAAGAGTTCATGCTGATTGCTGGAGCGCAGTGGCGGCCGTTTACCTTTTGCAGTTGCTCATGTGAACCGAGCGCTGGGGTTATACGGCCTGCTTATAAACACGCTGTTGTGTGGCACTCCATTAACTCAAATGCTCTATTAATCAATGACTGTCATTCTGTGTAATAGTATTGCCAGATAACAAAGTTTTGCGATTTCAGATAGGCATTGCTGGCAAACAAAGCAGACCGCAGGACGCCATTATCAAGCTCCCTGCCATCCAGAATACAGTAATACGGCCGCATCAGTGCCGTATAACTAGCGGTCAAAGTGGGCAGGAGCTAAAGGGTACGACATTCCCTTTCTTCTCGATGCACTCCATGATCCTTCCCCGACTTTATGCAACCCGACTTCTCCCCTACTGGGGATTCGAACCTGGGCCCTGCAGATAACATAGTGTAACATGTTTGGATTGGTGTTATTTATTTCTAATAGACTGCTTGGGACGTAAAACGCATTCCCAAGCAGCCAAAAAGCGCAGTTCGGCAGTGACCTGCATATGATTGCTGGACGTGCATCAGTGTTTGGAGGTAAGGAGGCTTTGGGGGGCGGGAGGCGGGGGGGTGACTATAGCCATGGGCATGTCCCTGAAGAGATGCAAATGGTGGGTGATTGGAAGGAGAGCCTGCACAAAGCGGCATAGTGTGGGGGACAATGTCACACTGATGGTGGTCATGGAAATGCATGTTCTTGCACTGTGTTTTCTTCAGTCTTGCTAGAACTGCTATAAAATGCAGCTTTGCAGGGTGGAGTGGAGGAAAAGAAGGATCTGGCATAGGGTTTGATGGGGAGGAGGTGAATATGAGGAGTGGGTGAGGAGTGGATGGAAAAGGGGGCAGGGCAATGAGAACATAGTTCCACTACTTTTTGTTTTACAGTTGTTTGTTTGTTTGCTTATTTTTAGAGTGCGCCAAGCCCAAGGGTATCTGGATGCAATTGCTTAAGGAATACATAACATTTGCATGTATACAGATACAAATACAGTTGACACTTGATTTGTGTTACAGATTAAGTCTGTTTGCCAGACAAGAAGGTTGCAGAAAGCCCAAAAAATACAGACAGAGAGAAGGCAATAATGGCATGTGATAAAAAATGAGGCAATTAAACTGGACACAGTCAGGAAGCATTTGCAGACAAACATTGGCACTTAAGTCTGTTGGGCGAATAGCCACGTTTTTGCTTTTTTTCTGAAGACCAAGAAAGATGGTTCAGCTCTTACTGCTAAAGGCAGTGAATTTCCGAGCGTAGAGGCTAGAACCGGGAAGCTGATCCCACTTGCTTTTTGTAGCTTGAATCTGGGGATATTTAAGCAGAATGTGTATTTGGATCGGGTAGGCCTGATGGATTGGCTTCTGGGGAATTTGTCAACCAGATATTTTGGGGTCAGAATTGGAGAGACATTTGTGGGTAATCGCTAATGTTTTGAATGCAATTCTATCTTGCACAGGGAGCCAAAGGGCATTGGTGTCTTGCTGCTGATATGTGGTTGATTCTCGGGATGTTTAACGCTGTTCTTGGAGTGTTATTTTGAAGCACTTGTAGTTCATTCAGGTTTCGCTTGCTTGTGCCTAGGTATAGAGCATTATGATAGTCCAACTTTGATAAGGTAACTGTTCTAGCCAGTGTGATACAGCTATTAGTAGTAAAATAGGGCTTGCAAGCATTAATCCATTTGGAAGTGTAGGCTGTTGCTGAGGCTGTTCCATTAATTTGTCTGGTAAGGGAGAGCGTAGAGTCCAAATATATACCCAGTGTTTTAACTTCGTTAGAGACTTTCATGTTGTTACAGTCAATATTAAAGGAAATGTATTGGTAGTCTAGCTTAGTCAGTCGTGGCCACAATCCGATAAGAAGTAACACTTCGACCACTGCATATAACAGCGTTTACTCTGTATCTATGTACTAATGCATGGATTAGCAGCTATCTGAGGTACTTAAATAGTACCATGTGGCACACATTATTCATATTACGCTAAAAATGACACAATGATCTCACTGAACACATGTAGCTTTATTCAGAGGAGACTCCACGGATGACTCAACAGCAGCACCTTATTAGGAGACGTGGCAGAAGCATGGAGTAACAACAGATCTAGTTAGCACGAGAAGAGCTGCCGACTTTTGGGTTTGCCCGGAGGGAATTGAGGGGAGGTGGAAAGAGGGTGGGAGATGTCCGGCCCTTGGAGCACCTGCGTACTCGGCACCCCTGGGCGTGTTTGTTACAGAGGAAAGAGGCTTTGAATTCCCACTTCCCCTGTAGGGAATACATGTCTGACTTCACTTCTTTGCACACTAGTGAGGGATGTGTCCGTTGAGGGGCGGGCGAACTACTGGTTAGGGGACAGTGGACGCAGCATAGCTGCCTCATCTAAAACAGCAAAGTGCTCACTTTGCCATCCACTAACTTGTAGACTTTGGCTAATTCTACCAGGCAAAGAAAGACTGAAATTTTGATTTCCTCAAATGTGTTGACTTACTCCATACAACTTGTACAACCACTGTCATTCCAGTTGGTTCTTTGTCATGGTAATGGCTCCTTAGTAGTTTGGTAACTGTTTCTAATGGATTCTTACCTCCCACCGATTCCTCATCCAAGATATTCTAACTCCAGCACAGGCGATCTTCAGAAACCTTTGTGCCACCAAGGGGCCCAGCATGGCTCTGCTTCGACTCCATGCAACACCTCTGAATGGCGCACGCTGGATTTGATGTCAGGGCCAGTATATGCCGAGGTGCCATGCCCCATGACTTCAGTTCCTTCTGTCTGTGCACTCTGTTCGCTCTGCAACACTGCTACTCTGAGTTTTACTACAATGTCTGCTTCCACAAAGACCTTGGGCTTCAAGCCCTGTGCAGATCATGGTTGCAAATTTCAGCTTCAGACTCCCACAGGATCTTTCTCTGTTGTTTGGCGGAGGAGCAGACACCTCACCCCCCCAAGATTGGGGGTTGCGTCAGTCGGTGCATCCGAACACTCTCCAGAAACAGGCACCAAAGCTCTTTGCCTTTTTCCACAAGGAAAAAGACAAGAGAGCTCATTTGCGGTCGCAGGGTGCGGAGCAGAGGTCAGAAGACCAGTCTCTTGCATGAAAGGGGACAAAGAAGAATCACCAGAAGAGGTTGCAGTCCCTGAGCAGTTCCTCTCTGCAGCACTCTCCTTCCATTTTCAAAGATGAGGAGTCGCCACTCCACGGACTCAGAGGAAGTGCCTCTGCAGGTACCATTCCCCACCCAATCCTCCATCCCGGAGGAATGAGAGGCCTTCACATTGAAGATGCTTGACATCTTCTCCAAGATGCAGGTGGCTACGGCCCCTGTGCCAACAGCACCATCCGGGCCCACTGCGCTTAAACAAGCTGGCAGGGTCCATACGAAGGGACCCAACCGCATGTCTAAGGGTTTGGCCCCAACTCATATGGGCGGGAACATGTCTCTGCAGCGACACATTGTCATGCATCAAGCAATCTGTGCCAGCCCCTTCTACGTCAGGGTCATCAGGGCCAACAGCACCAGAGTCCCTCAACATGGGGGCATTTCTGTCGAAGATGGATGAGATCTTCGATGAAGGTGATCCTATCCCTTCTGGAATGGAACCTCATGCCCTCTATAGGTGAGGGACTTCCTGGAAACTGTTCTATGGTAAATGGTAACGACTGTTGGATCTGGCTTCTGAATGCATCCCGAGTGTCCCCAGAATGGTCTGGATTTTTTCCCAGAGTTGGACATTTTACAGGCGCCAACTCCAAGGAAGCCTCATTCCAATGACTGATAGCCAATGTTGTGTACACCCTAGAATTGTCAACCCCTCCTGTGCGAAAGTTCAGTTTGAGCTTGAAGACATCTTGGATGAGGGTCCTCAAAATGATACCTTACTGCCTTTTTAATCTGGCAGTTGATGCCCTGATGCTCTAAGCCTGGGAAAAGCCTGCCTCCACCTATGCATTGGACTGAGACTTGGCTAAGAAACACCACCCAGTCCCACAAGACCCATCCTTTCTTTCCACCTATGCTTCCACTAAGAGCTTGGTGGTTCAGTGTGCGTCTGCCAACCCGTAAACTTCCATGTTCCCTTCTCTGGCTCCGGACAGAGAAAGCAAGAAGTTGGATGCATAGGGGAAGAAAGTCTTTTGCTCGAGCAGTCTTGCCTTTAGAGTGATCAATGCCTTCTGCATCCTGGCTACATTTTCTTTTGGCCTTTTGTCCATAGTGTCTGGGGCAGCTGAACAGCTAAATGATGGAGAAGTAAAGGAGGGCTTTGTGGCCCTGGTTCAAGATGGCAGAGAGGTGTGTCTTCAGATTTTGCATTCAGGGCTGGTCACAGCTTACTGTGTGGGATGGGCGATGGCTATGGATACAGTGGCGAGGAGGCAATCGTGGATAAGGACCTCGGGGTTTGCACACAATGTGCAGGCAAAGCTCCTAGATGTGCCTTTTGACAAGCCTAACTTCTTTGAGGCTGTCCGGTGACTCCTTGCAGAAGTTCCAGTCCTCTAAGTCCACTGCAAAGTACCGGGGTCTGGCAGTGCAACAATCCTCGGCTCCCATGTAAAGGATTTCTGCCCTCCACCTCCTATACCCACTGTGAAAGAGGACAAGCATCCTCAGGCAAACTCAAACACGCTTTTTCCCCAGAAGTAGGGGCAAAGGAAGACCCAGGAGCCCTCTTCAGCCCCAGGAGCAAATCTTTCGTTAAGGGTGCTTCTTTCATCCGTTCCCAGTGGCAGTATTTCCTGAGTCAACTATGAATGGTGTCACGTTGAAAGCTTGTGCCTTGCAGGTCGTTCACCAGCGATATTTCCTCCCTTTCGCTCAACGCCCTCCAGACGTCGTCCTTCCAGCCCTCTTTTGCCTCTGGGCTCTCCTTTTGGAGGAGGTTTATCAGCTTCAGGTAAAGGGCAAAATCAAACTGGTACCATGCTCGTATTGAGGCAGGGGCTGGTATTCAATTTACTTTCTGGTTCCGAAGAAGAGCAAGGTTGTGCGTCCCATTCTCAATCTGAGGCTACTGAACTTGTACCTGCGCAAGGACAAGTTCAAGTCTGTAACATCTTCCAAACCCTCGATCGGCAGGACTGGTTGGTGTCCCTAGATCTTTTTAGTGACTAATTCCATGTACCTATTTACATTAAGTACCTGAGATTCCTTGTGGTTCTTTGCCACTACCAGTTCAAAGTCATGAAGTCTGGTCTAGCTTCGGCACACAGGGACTTCACCAAACTGCTGCCAGTGGCTGCAGCTTGCCTCAGTAAGGAATTCATTCATATCGTTCCCTGCCTAACGACTGGCACGTCTGAGCTCGCTCTCCAGAAAAGGCATCAGCACATTTGTTCCGTACTTACAGCTTGTTGAACAGCTTGGCCTTCCCCTGGAATGTCAAGAACTACGTGTTGCCGTCCAAATCCCTACAACTTATTGGTGCCGTCTTGAACACTCGTCCGGGCAGAGCTCTTCCGCCTGAGGAATGAGTGGCTAACATTTTCCAGATGGTGAAGTCCTCCAATCCCAGGAACAAATTCCCACCTCAGCCCTCCTGCACTTGTTGCGTCTCATTGCCTCCTGCATTCTGATTGTTCCAGAGACTCAATTGAGCATGAAATCACTTCAGTGGCTCCTCTGTTGCCAGTGGTCTCAGTTTCAGGGGAACATGTCAGACCTTTTGGAGATCTCAAGCAGAGTTTCTAGACATTTTGCGTGGTGGTCTATCTAAGACAATGTGTTGAAGGGGGCATTGCTTTGGCAATTTTGGCCTCGACTAACAGTGGTTACGGATGTGTCCTTGGAAGGTTGGGGTGCTCACCTTTCAGATCTGACAGTGTGCGGACTGGGGTCTCCCTTGAATTCTTGAAAGCATATCTACTTGCTGGAATTGTGGGCAATCCGGGTGGCCCTGGAGGCCTTCTTCCCCTCTGTAAAGGGCAAGTATGTATTGGTCCTGACAGACAACACATTAGCCATGCACTATATCAACAAGCACGTTGGTGTGGGGGTACTTGCCTCTGTGCATAGAAGCAATGTGAAAGTGGTTCTCGGTTCTGAAGAACAACATGTCTCTAACAGTGGTTCACCTTGCCAAATTCCGCCAGCAAGGATCTCTAGGGGACGCACTGACGGTCGACTGGACATTCAACCTCCACTATGCTTTCTCACCGAACCCTGCCATTCGATTGGTTCTCAGGAGTTTACCGCGGCTTGGGTCCACTTCAGTTTTCATTGCTTCAGACTGGGCTCGAAGAACCTGGTACCCGGAGTTGCTGGACATGTCCATCTGCACTTCCTGGTGCCTTCCGAAGAGCGTGGATATTCTCTCCCAGTCAGAGGGGCGGGTCCTTCATCCAAGCCTCAGCAGCCTTATCCTACATGCTTGGCTGCTGAGAGGCTTAGATACAAAGAGTGTGACTTGTCAGACAAGATCTTATATGTGCTTGTCTCATCACGGAGGCCCACCTCTAAGTCTGCTTATACCTACAGATGGTGGAAATTCTCAACTTAGTGCAGTGGAAAGCCTCTGGGCTCTCCCCTGTCCCATATCCTCTGTTTTGGATTTGCCGCTTTCCTTGGCCCAGACTGGACTGCAGATCGGCACTTTAAACGATACTTGGCTGCTTCTTCCGTTTTTAAGAGTACGCCTGAGCAAGGCTCTTTCTTTATAATTCCCACTATTATGCCATTTGTGCTGGGATTGTGTAATCAGTTTCAACCACACCAGTTTGTGGTTTCAGTGTGGGATTTGAATTTAGTGCTAACATTTCTTGTGGGTGCTCCGTTGGAGCCCTTGCATTCTTGTTCTTCCATTACTCCTGTGAGATGAGAGAGCGAGCTCCAAGTGTTGTCTGTTAAACCTCCCTATTTGATTTTCTACAAAAAGAGGGTGACGTTGAGTGTGACCTTCCTTCCTCCCAAAGGTGGTCTCGGACGTCCATCTGTCTCACAAGATCCATCTTTCTGTGTTTGTTACTCATCCTTCCAAGGCAGAGGAGCGATTCCATCGGCTGGACTTGGTGCAGGCTCTCAGCTACTATGTCTCTCGGACGAGGGACAACAAGAAAGATAACCAGCTTTTTGTAGGTTATGCTGGTGTTCATGCTGGCAGGGCTGTGACCAAATATACCTTGTCAAGGTGGACCATTCCCTGCATCTCAAAATGCTATAATCTGGCTGGGAAGGATGTGTCTGAAGTTTCAGGGCACATACTACCAGAGGTTCGACTGCCACCTCTGTCCTACAGAGCGGTTCCTTGTCTTGGACTGTGGCTATGTCTGCTTCTTTGCACACGTTTGCCAAACATTATTGCTTGGATTCCCTTTTGGGGAAGGATGCACAATTTGGAAAATGAGGCACCACTCTCCCACACTGGTGTCTCAAATATTTCTGAAAATCTGCTCTGCTGGAGATAGAATATCATAGATGAGGAACCCATGGGAGGAACATCCATCAGAAAGAACATTGCAGAGAGGTAAATAATTTGTTCTACCCGGGGACACCATGTCTTTGTCCTGGCCTTTCATTTCACCATAGGTTACATTCTTGGAGTTGTAGTCCAGGTTAATGTCAATAGAATAGATTGTATTACATCATGGTGCCCGATGACATTGGGTCATCTGGGAAGGGTAGCAGGCTGTTTAGTAGAGGCTTGTTGGGGAAAATATCATGTGGTGTAATGGCATTTTGCTATATACAGTATAGCACCCCAAGTCTTGCCAAATCATCCTGCATCTTGTTCAGTGAGTCTAAGTGGCAGAAATAATTATTTCTAGTCCACAGGGAGGCTTACCTTTAATCCCTGTGTGTTTATCATGTGTTTGTCCCTTACCTGTCACAGAACCTCAGTTATAGAGGTCAGTTTCACCTTCTCCTCCTAATTTTACACATTTCACCTTCACTCCCATAAACCATAACCTAGCCAGAAAATGTCAGTGTAATGTTGTAGATGCCCCATGACTTTAATTATCAACAAGCCTCACCGTAGCTTTGACAAGTTAAAGGCTATGCACTGAACGCACCTCTGCAGAAATTATTCATAGGCAGTGCTTGTGTGCTCTGAAAATCCATTGTATCATAATACTGTCAATTTTGCACACCTTTTTTTTGTCAATCTAGGAGTAAAATAGTTATTTCCTGCCCTCAGACGGAATGCAAACTTGTTCATTGCCATAATTAAAATCAAAAGAATGGCACAAAAAAGCAGCATTATTACTAGAACTGACATTTCCATTAAGCAAGGTTGGTGTAGTTGTTTCCCTTCTCTGGAATGTGTGCAGCCCCGAATGAAATGTTATTAGAAGATGAACAACCTTTTTTGGGAGATGTCATATAGCGGGTGGCACAAAGGACCAATAGACCAGAAAGGATCTAGAACAGATTGTTTTCAACAGATTAACAGATTTTTCCTTTAAAACAATGTGCATTAACCCCCCCCTATAATAATCGTCCCTTGACTTAGTGGCAGGGCATTCTCAGGTTTAAGGGTTTCTTGCACCCTGTTTCGGTAGTTAATGGGGCCCCCTTTCCACATCAAGTAAAGTTTGACAAGTGTGCATGGCCCCTTTGTGTCTTTAGTTCCGTCCCCTTTTGATACAGTTTTTATATCAATTTAATATACATTTTATATAAGAAAGATATCAACTTAAAATGTACATTTGATATCAAGTGAATACGATATATATAATTTTTGATATAAAGTGAATATACATTTTATATCAAAATGATGTTAACATGGGAGCATCATGTTGTGGTATTGCTTGGTCGAATATGCGGTCGTAAAATGAATTGTAACCCTTAATCAGAGATCTCTAGTCACACAGTAGGATGCATTTCACCATTTAATATTAGCCTCCTGGCACAGTTGATTTTGTACGATAAATAAGTAGACAAATGCTGTGGATGTGGGTCAGCATCATCAGGCTTAAAATGTGATAATTCAGTGGGGCTGCTCCCAAAGTGTGTCAAAGTATTTGTTTGGTAAAAGTTACCACGAGACAATTATATTCGCAGACAGTGCCTGTCAAGAATACATGATTTTTATAATCACAACATTGAGAACAAACCACCGTAAATAAACTGCATGAAAACTTTTAAAATAGCTGCTCAAGTCAGCAAAAAGAATGTTAACCCTTGCTCTGAGATCTCCAGTCACATCGTAGGATGCATTTCACAATTTGTTTTAGCCTCCTGGCACAGTTGGTTTTGTATGATACCACTGTAAAGCACTTAAATGAGTAGACAAATGCTGTGGATGTGGGTCAGCATCATCAGGCTTAAAATGTGATCATTCTTTGGGGCTGCTACCAAAGTGTGTCAAAAGAAGTATCTGTTTGGTAAAGGCAAACCCCGACACAAGTAAATTCACAGACAGTGCCAATCAAGAATACGTAATGATTTTTATAATCACAATATTGAGAACAAACCATACATAAACTCTATGAAAACTTCTAAAATAGCTGTGCATGGGTGTGACATCCACTTCAGCAGCAAAGTTACACCCACAAGCACCCACACGATGTAACTCTTTTTGGCAAAGGGTGCTGTACAAAACATCAATATGTTTAATAAATAAATCACAGGCTTTACACTTAAAATATGAATGTATCCTTGCCTCACCGCCATAAAGTCTACAACGCCCCATACACCAGAAACCGCATTCAATCAAATTTTTCTCACTGGCAATTAATTACATGTTGCACATTTCAACCATCTCATTTGCCCTATCTCACAAGTGTCAGCGCCAGAAATATAGTTTCACAAACTAAAAGGACCCATGGCACAGGTCATCATTCAGTCTGTAGCCCTGTAATCAGTGCTAAAAGAGTTGCATACTTTAACAGTCTAGATTAGGGTTCATTTTGTTTTTGCACAACACTCGCCGTAGCTTTATAAATGTGTGTCACCATGACCATAACCACTTGTACTCATTCAACCAGTCCAGGGTTTTGGATATGAGATTAAAAGGCTATGATATATTTTACTGTGTTTGCTTTCTATGACTGGAGAGTTTTAGAACAGAAATACCTGGCTCTCATTGTGGACATGCCCAACATCCATATCTCAGACATCCTAAGAGAATTATACATATACTCTGTAAGTGTATAATTATGATGCATTTTTTCATTTAACCCTAAGCCGCCTGCCCCAAACATGTAACCCTGTCACAATGCCATGAGAAACATTTACATGTATAGGAGTCTGTGTATGCATGCACAATTAGCTCTCAGCAATTGTCTGCAAAAAATGCACCCAGTTTTACATGAACATACTAGTAAAAGTTTAGAGTTCTCAACTTAGTTTGCAGCCTAGGAAGATGAATGAGGCCTTAACATTTACAGAAAGGTTGGCTTTTAAAATTCTAAGTGCAAAAGGAACATGCCACATGGTGGCTGCACTGTATGTATTTCGTGAGGTTGCTTGAACTTTGAAAATTAAGAGACATGATCCTTTTAACCAACAATTTGGTGTTCAGTTGAACCATGGGGCCATTTCATAAGTGTGCAATCAAAAGTAAATCCCCATTAAAATATTTATATTGTGTAATAACGGGTGTCTTGTGAAAGCTTACTGGGTACAACGCCTCTGAACTAGCACATTAGCTCTTGTAGTTAATGCGCCTGTCACTGGCATATGTATACGTTTAGCACTTGCTCCTCAAATAAAATTCTGTTAGGCACAAATAGTTTTTTTACAGTGAAGATAGATTCACATTGTCAAAATTCTATAAAACACAGCGAAAGATAAAAACTGTCATTTAAATTGCTAGCGCCCAATATTTTTACTACAGTCACCATTAAAAAACCTGCCATACCAGCAGATTGTACAAAATAAATTGTGGTGCAAGTGTTTTAACTGCCTGGGTTATCTTTGACAAGGATAGCAAAAACCTTGCATTGTCAATACTGTGGAAAAGACAATGCTGAAAACTGTCATTTAAATTGCTAGCACCCAATATCACACATCTAACTCGGAATTAACAAAGCACACATTGCAGCTTGCACATCTCAAAAATTAGTCCTAGCACTCTGATCTTCCCAGTACACATGGAATAGTCAAATATTTTTTGTTTTTACTGCTTTACACCCAGTGCCTGTCAATTGTGCAGCGTGTGTTCACAAAGCAAGTGTGGTCATTCATACCACTTTGCTTCCACAAAACAAAAATGCAAGTTGTATAACATAGTTAAAAATGCAGAATGAGCGCAGCACCATGTACAGCATGAACTGACACAGTCCTAAAAACTTAAAAGAAACCAGTGTTTACACATTACCAAGCATGGCCTGCCACTTGCACCCTTAAAAATGTGTATCTACTCCAGTGTTTTGTACAAATAAATCACAGCGCCAGCGTTTCCACAACATGTGTCATCTTTGACAAAAACCTCAAATACTAACTTTAGATTGCATGCATTTGAATACAATCGTATTATTTCACATGCTTGAAATATTTTGCCAGGTTTATCGACACTTGTCTTTCCTAAAGGTTAATTGTTGCTATATTACATTACTGACTTTGTCTGATCGCTATAGCCTAGCCCTTTGTAACAAACAGTAAGTCTGCAAAGTTTGCAAAAAAGTCTCTGTATCTAGACCACTTAGCGCTGCATGATCAAGACCGTTAAATAAATATTCAAACGATTGGCGTGTAAACAATAAAACACATTTTCAAACTTGCACAGTGTTTAAAGTCGTGCGAGCCACGCTGGTCACTGGAGATTACATTCTGTTCTAAAATGTCATCTCTGCCAGGTATAAGGTTATAAACTTGAAAGGCCTACATTTGCAGCATTAATTAAATACATCAGACCATTGTGTACACTTAGAAAAGTATAGACAGAAATAATTCTATAAGGGTATTAGGTATTCATTTTACACCCTCTATAATATTGACCTCATACTTCCCAAGCTTTAATATTTAAGTGCTGATTGGCGGTGTGACACTTCATAAACACTCACAAACACCTCTATCCATTATCCCAGCCAACATGTAAATTCACAAAACATATGCTAGTGGCTTTGAGTGGCTTTTAAACACTCAATATATTTAGAGAGCCTGCATCAAAAAGTATGCCATATAGGTGAATCGCATTATTACACATGTCTACAAACACCTTTTAAACAAAAGTTGTGTCAATCCACCAATAGTGAAACCCCACAAAGAACTGTACATTTTTTAAACTACAGGCTTGTCATTAAATGCATAGAGTTTTAATTTGAAAATAAACACAACTCACCTTTTCTTTCTGGAAATAATCTTTCTGAAAATTACTAGGCCTGTTTTCGGCCAAGAGCCTTGCAGGGGGTCCACTGGCCCAGGCTCTCAGATAAGAGGCTTCCACGCAAAGCTGCCAGCAGTTCAAACCAATTATCGCAATGGCAGGGAATCAGCAGGTCCTAGGGTTCAAAGTGATATTTCTGCTGGCATCTAAAATCTGCTTTTAGACATTAAGGGCTACATTCACTCGCATGCTGCCTTGTTATCGGCACCCCCAGCATGCTGTATTTTTGCAAATGTGTGGAGCCCGCCCTGTACAAAATCCTTATCCACGAGCACATAACTATATTTGTGCTCACTTTGCAAAAATAGGCCTTTAGAACAAAACTAAAATTACCTAGCCAACTCTGACCAGTCATAGGTAGCAATAGTGTGTATTGCAGGACGCCTCCCCATATGATCTGTCCAGCTCATCAGGCCTTATCAGGCCCATCATCTGTCTTTTCTGCTGCACTTGGCGAAAAATGTAAAAGTCTTGAGTTTGGCAGATAAAAAACGCCTCCCCACAGTGTCCCTGTTTCACAGATGATCGGCGTCTTCTTCATGCCCTGCAGCACTTTTAAACAGCATTTATTCTAAGAGAACTGGGCTGTATGCACATACTGTCCAGATCAGCAGACTTTTGTGTAACTCTAGTGAAGACACTTTGCGCTCTGTGATTTATATTTTGCCGTAACAATGGTTTGGACTTGCATGAACAGTAATTGGTTGATTAAACAGGCTAAATAGGCTGTGTGGGGGGAAGGGCATGTAGTAGTAGTTGAGGTAGATGAACATATACGCTAAACGAATGCCATACCTCATAATATTTGTTGTGTTTGGTTGTTGTTGTTTATGGTTAAAACATTTCAATAAAAAACATTTTAAAAAACAATAGTTTGGACTTTTGTATAACTTTGGAGAGACACGGAACCACTTTCATTATTTAAAAGAAACATGCATTGTCAAACGAAATAGTTCGATTTTTGTATAGACTCTCTGCCACGTACTTCATGCTCTGTCATTTGTATTTTGGGCTGCCTGCCTCTATTTAGAGTCTATATAAAATCTACACCAGTGTTGCTAGGTGATGAAGCTAACTCAACTCTCGAGGGCTATTTTTAGACCCTGTCGATCGTCTGGAATGGTATGACCTCATCTATACTATATATAGACTTTATGTCCAGTTCATATAACATTGATATACATTTTATATCCCTAGAAAATGTGGGCCAACTTTATGTAAACATTTTTAATTCAAATTTGTTTGATATTTTCTGCTCCCTATCAATTAAAGGCCAAACTCCTCTCCGACGTCATCGCTGCATCACGCCGAAAAACCCTCAGTTCACAGTCCCTGTCTTCAGAGTTCACTTTGCCCTCTTTAGTCAACCAAGCAACACCACAACACGTTGCTCCCATGTTTACATCATTTTTATATACAATTTATATACACTTTATATCAAAAGTGATATAAATTATACCCACTTGATTTCAAATATACATTTTAGATCAAATCGATGTTGATATCATTTTTATCATTTTTATATAAAATGTATATTGAATTGATATAAAAACTTTATCAAAAGGGGGCGGGACTAAAGACACAAAGGGGCTGTGCCAACTTTGCAAAATGTACTTGATGTGGAAAGGGGGCCCCATTAAACTATTTTTGTTCCGTCTCTTTCCCCCGCTCCCACTCTCTCTCTTTCTCTTTGTGTGTCTCACTAACTCTATCCCTCTTTCTCTCTCTGTCTTGCCCCCTCTCTCGCTCTCTTCGTTTGTGTCTCTCTGTTGCTCTTGCTCTCTCAATCACTTTCTCTCGTCCCCCTTTCTCACTTGCACTCTCTCTCTTTTGTGTGTCCCTCTATCTCTCTCTGCCAGTCTCCCTTTCTCTTCCTTATTCTGTGATGTTGCACACTGACTCACCACAGCTAATCCCACTCGCTTTTATTCCCGTTGCTTCGAGGATCAGACCATTCAAAGATCAACCTGTTTTGCCTGTTACTCTGAAGAGAAATAAATAGCTCCTTTTGCCCAGATTCGGCTCACCTGCAGTGGCAATCAATAAGAAAACATGGGGTAGTCACCCCCTCGCATCAATCATACCTCTGAACAATTGCTCAGACATCACACAAAATGGTGCCCAGAATAGTGTCCCCAGGGCATAAAGCAACAGGGATGCTTGTTGTGTAAACACAGACCCATTTAGTCAGACAGAAACAGACACCGGCCCCACAACCTTCACCTGAATGTCTTACTCAGAAACCACAAAGCACACAAACTGCATGAGTTTTTCACCTTCTTCTTCAGTACTGGCTGGGCACACAAGCAGCATATTTTGGAAGACTTAAGTGGGTAAATAGGTTTCAGGTAAGGGAGGTTGTTTTTTTTCTCCACTGACTCGCATTGACGTAAAATACAACTGAGTTAGGTAAACATTTTTTGTATAATATTTACATTTTGGTCCAAAAAATCATGAGTTTCCAATCAAATTAGCGAGAGTGGGCCACCATGCCCATCAGTGGCAGTTTCCTTTAAGAAGGAGGCACTTCCAAGCCTAATTTCGGAAATGGTATTTCCATCCTACAAATAAACCCTCACCGTTTTTTATGTATGTTTTGATTCTTTGTTGGGCCATCCTAATTACCCCCACCTCCCTGCCACGTTTCTTAGATCCATGCGTGACACCTCGAGCCAGTCTTTTGCTTCCAATTACATGCTGGAACTTGTAGTTTTGTTTTTCCCATTGCAAGGAGCCTACAAGTCCCAGCATGCAGTGCTAAACAAAACAAAGGATTGGCAGAAAGATTCTGCATGAAATTGGGAGGCTTGGCAGCCATGCCCCTAGGCATCAATAATGAGAGCTCATAGGTGTTACCTTACACAGGTTTTGCTCACATTGCAGAAGCAAGCAAATCAGCGTGTGCTCTTATTTTTAGCCCTTGATGTGAGAAAAGTCACATTTGGTTTTAGGAAATAAGATCAGTAGAAGTCAAAGGTGTGTCTAATAATGGAGACATAGAAGCATTATGGGAGGAGTGGATTGCTCTGCACATAGCATGCACGTCTGTTTTTTTAGGGGGAGAGGGCTGCTGCTCAGACAAGGGAAAGATACTCTTCCTGGCCTTCTCACACCATTATAATCCTCAGATCAGAAAAATGGGTACCACAAATGTGGGTAATAAAGATGGTAATTAGTAAAGGAAAGGTATGTTTCCCCCATGCGTGCACCTGAGCATGATAATCTTCTGCACATGCATGCACGAATTTTGTTTCCCTTGAATCAAACCCTCACCAAATTTGAGATGCTCATCACAAGCATTTCTTCATTTTTGGCCAGTCCAAACATTTCTAGAGTTCTTAAAATATAGGCCAATTAAAAAAGTATACTGTTTGAATTCTGAGATTTCACCAGGTTATGTCTGCGATCAGTGTATTTCACCACTGCTTCAGTCTACTCTGACGTAGCAGCTATTTCGAACACTGAGCGGACCAACCAGTATTAGAAGCAGTGGTCGAAGTGGGCGGGAGCAGTTGGGAGCAGTGCTCCTCTACTATTTTTTACTACATTTTACTGTTCCTATACTTTTATTTTAAAAAGAAACCGTTCCTGAATGGCTTAGTTTTAAAATAAAAGTGTAGGAAGAAGTTGAAACTTGCACTTGCAGTGCACTGCACTGAACGTTCCCTTAAAGAGCAGGCGCATGTGTTTGGGGGTTTGTATTGTGCGTGGGTTGGGAGAGACGATGTGGATTGTGGGTAGCTGGGGCAGGCCAGTAGGGAACATATTTCCACTACTTCTTTTCGTACACTTGGACCACTGACTAGAAGGGAATAAAGTCGTCCTCGTCCCCCATCATATGCATTAACTGAGTTTATCTCGGGCTCCTTAAACACCACCCCGGCTGCCTCCCGGTAATCCACAGCATCACAGAAATTGATAGCAAGAAATAATCTCTGGCTGTGCATCCAGCCAGCCCTGTGGACTCTCTCCCTGTAATAGTAACCCTTTGGTGATTTATAGAGCGTGCCATGCCAGAGTTTAGAAATCCATCTTAACACCTACCATCAGCACCTGCACTCCACCTTGGTCACAGAAAAAGTCAGACAGTTTGTGCAGGAGACAAGATAGTTTAGCACACTTCGGGTTGTTGTTAACATATAACCATCAATACGTGTTCTGTCACTATTATTACCAACTTGTACTTAATTTATTGACCTAGTGGGGTACAGAAGCGAAGGGGAGGATATTGAATCCCATGGCACACAGCATCTGCCTGATTCCATGGCGAGGGTGGTGCACTTGGGCTATCTTGACATAAATGCAAGGATCACCTGCAAAGCACAAGCATCTGCAATGCTCCAATGCACTTTAGCTACAAAATACAACATTACACCCATAGTAGCTGTCGGTGTTGTTTGCAGCAACTAAGACACACATTATGGAACACTCTTCCTGGAGCATCTTACCCAAAACTGACCAGCTACACTACCCTTGCATGCAGTCATTCACTTTTCACTAATATCATATAAATACTATGATAGTGATATATTGTACGTGTTTGCAATGGTGTGAAGGCGTTTAGTACACTTTAAGGACATGTTCATATTAATTCACAAAAAGAACACAAACTGCAGATTTTCAGACCATTTCATTAATACTTTTTTTCTATTTCTTCTTCGCTAGTTTTTTTTGTGTTCAGGATTTAAGTTCTGTTTTATTCTCCATGGTGATTTCAGGTGTAAAGAGTGGGCAGTTGTTTCCCAGCATTACCACCATAATGGGATTCAGCAGTTTACTTTGCATCCTCCTATACATATTAAAATTAAGCTCTTGTCAACATTTGATTTAAACACAATGTGGAAAAATACTAGTAAACCTTAATTTCAGTAAGGAAAAATAATAAATACGGATAAATACAGATACAAAGACCGAAAAATAAATATGGATAAATACATACAGAAATGCCAAGAACATAAATACCATTAAACTGCAAGCCTTAATTATAAGGCGATTACAGTGAACCCGTGTACCCAACAGGGCCTTTAAGACGAGGTAGCAATACTTTGAGATAGATAGGGATGTAGAATATACTCAAACATCAATAATGAGACTGACTCAGGAAGTTGGCAAAGTAAGTCTGTTTTATTTTCAATTGTCTAAAACAGGGAGTATAACTAACATCAACGAACATACGCTTGATCTTCTCACTCCGCGAGTCTACCATGAACAATGTGGTGATGTCAGGATTTAAGGATTATATTTCAGTAATTGTGTTCTGATATCATACGAAGTGTTGTGGCATTTAGGATTTGGGATGTGATTCCAAGGCAAATTGTGACATAATAAACAGCCAAAATACAGTTCAATTATGAAGTAAAGAATGTATATGGGTGTTGCAGGCTGCACATGGATCTATGAAGCGAGCCCTATCGATTGAATGGATGGAAGAATAGACAGAAAGGTGGACGGAGAGAGTAGGACAGATCGGAGGGTGTAGGTATAGATAGACCAGTGGAAGCAGTGCTTTAAGTGGGATGAGAAATCGCGGGTGGATGTAACAGAGGAGTGCTGCCTATGTTCTGGGCCATTGCCTGAAGCATGCTGGGTGTGACCTGAAGGGGTGCAGATAGTTTGGGCAAGGGCTGCTTGCCCAAACCAATAGTCATGAGAACCATCAAACATTTATTTTGAGTCACACTATTGTAAATAAATCTATCTCTGGATCAGTTTGTAAATAAACTTCGAGGGGATTGGGTCCTCCGACGTATTCCATATCTATGACAGTAATCACCACAGCTGTGCTGCTTCGGAATATCTTCTGCGTCTGCGTCCTGCATCGATGACTTTGATACGCCGCCCTCAAGGACCTCCTCCGACGGCCGACGTCACTGGATGTTATAAGTAGGACCCACGACGCCCGTAGCCTCAGTTCCGTTTTTTCTGCGAACGTGTTTGCTTCGGGAATCTCGGTGCGCCTCGACTCTTTGGAGTTTCTGTTGTTTCCCGGTTCTTCGAACCTGTTTGGTGTTTGTGAAGTATTTCTTCGTGAAGATGTCTACCTAGTCTTCCACACCGCGTCCGGGCTTTAAGAAGTGCACGGACTGTGGGTCCAAGATGTCGGTCACGGACTCGCACAACGCCTGCCTCGGGTGCCTCGGGGAGGCCCATGACACGGATGACTGTGTCGACTGCCAGTCGCTCACGTTGAAAGCCTTGTGGGAGCGCAAGAAGTTGTTATCGGTAGGTAATGTGTGCAAGCCCCGGAAGTCGAGGTCTGCGGGGCTTCCGACGGACGACTCAAGGGGCAACTCTTCGCGTCGTCGTCCGAAGTCCAGTGGGTCTCGGTCCCGGAGTCGGTCTCGCCACTCCTCTGCCTCTTCGAGGCACTCGCAGAAGCGCCGTTATCAGTCGTCTTCCCCGTCCTCATCCGAGGACTCCGCCTGTCGGCCGGTCGCTTACCCCACCAAACATGCGACCCCGGAGGAATGGGCTTCCTTCGGGAAGAAAATGTTGGCGATTCTCAAATCACAGAGCACTGGTCCGTCCGCGCCTCCGAGTGGGGTCGGTCATGATCAGCCGAGAGACACCGCTCGCACGCCTTCGGGCTCGGATGGTCATCACGATTCAAGGGAAAGGTCCCGCTTGGACAAGGGGAATCGTTCTCGGCATGCCCGGTCCAGGTCCCGGTCCTCAAATCGCTCGAGACCACGTGAACCTGTGGTGTCTTCACGGAAGACAAAGACGCCGGTGGCGCCGAGGTCGTTGACGGACTCTTTCGTGGGCTTGCCTTCGAAGAAGTCGTCGACGCCATCGGCGTCCCGGCCGTCGTGAGACACGCTCGGGGCCCTGGCCTCGAGGACTGTGTCAGCGCCGTCGACGCCGTGCTCGGCGTCGACGCCGATTCACTCGACGCCTTTCGAACCACCTAGAATTGCTCTGGCCAAGGTCAAGCATGGCTTTGGTTCAAGTTCTGTGCCTTCGTACCGCCATCTGGAGTTCATTTCAGAGGTGGATGAGGGCTCTGATGATGGCATGGTGCCTGACACGGTGCCAGACGAGATTCTCGCGGGCCATAGCCAGTTTGAGGACTTGAGGCACTCCCTGCATGATGCTAGTGGGCTGGACACCTCTCCGGAGGTGGAGTTTTGTAGGCCTGAGCCTGGCACTCATGCCGATTCTTCGTACCGGCGCCTTATGTCAAGGGTAACTGAGTACTTAGGATGGTCTGCTCCCCCGGGGGAGTTTGCTCAGGATGACCTTAGGGATATCCTCAACATTGGTCCACCAACTGACCCGGTACTGCCATTTCATATGGCTCTACAGAGGAGTGTGGCGGCGGCTTGGACTGCTCCGGAGAGTCTCCCGGCAGTGGCCAAGTCTTTTCCGTGAAAATACCACCCAGCCAGTAGTGACCCCTGCTACTTGTCCAAGCACCCTACTCCAGAGAGTTTGATGGTGCAGGTGGCTACGGCCCCGGCAAAGCAGGCGTCGTACCCTACCATCCCTCCTGATAGGACGACAAGTGTTTTGACGGTTCGGCGAAGAAAGTGTTTTCTGCAGGGGGTATGGCGCTTCAGGCGGCCAACTCTATATGTGCCTTGTCAAGTTTCACACACACTCTATGGAACTGTGTTTCCTTGGCGGCTGAACATATTCCCGAATGGGACGTACGGGATGGTTTCCTTGCCATGGTTCAGGATGGCAAGGATGCCATGTGTGAGGCCGTTCAGTTGGGTTTGGACATGGCAGATTGCGTCAGCCGGTCCATGGCTGCGAGCACCGTGATAACGCAGGTTTGCGTGGTTGCGGAAGTCGGGTTTGCTCCTGATATGCAGGCCCGGCTCCTCAACATGCCCTTTGACGGGGAACATCTTTTTGGCAGCAAGGCTGACGAGAGCCTTGAGAGGTTGCAGACCTCAAAAGCTGCAGCAAAGTCGTTGGGCGCTGCAGTTCGACAACCTCTGCCTTTTTGTCCTAGGGGACAGCAATGGAGGGGAGGTTCCTTTCGTTATTACTTATCCTTTGATAAAGCGAGAGGAGCTGCCAGTCAAAGGGGCCACGTAGGAGTGCCAGAGGTGGAAAACAAGGTACTCGAGGTGCCAATGCCGCTCAGGCTGTTGCCTCTTTGCCCTCAGGCAATGCCACTTCAGCTCAGTCATGAGGCCATGTCCCATGGTTCGCCGGTTGGGGGAAGGCTGGCACAGCATCTTGCAGAGTGGAGCGCCATTACCTCAGATGTGAGTTCTGGAGATCATAACCCACGGCTACTGTCTTCCTTTCCGGCAGAGGCCTCAAGACAATCCACCGGGGAATCTCTCTTTGAAGAGTCTGGATCCGTTCCCTGCGCAGGAAATTCAATCCCTGCTGGAGAAAGGTGCCATACAACTGGTGCCTGTAGCGGAGAGGAACAAGGGATGGTATACCCTTATTTTGTGATTTCCAAGAAAGACGGGGGATTGAGACCCATCATGGACTAGCGCGGTTTGAACAAACTCCTCAGGAAGGAGAAATTCAAGATGGTTACTCTCTCTCAAGACCTCCAGGCCCTTCAACTTCAGGACTGGTTTGTGTCTCTCGACCTCAAGGACGCTTATTTTCATGTGCCGATCCATCCAAAGCACAAGAAGTACCTGAGGTTCGCGGTTGGCGACTCGCACTTTCAGTTTCGGGCCCTGCCGTTCGGATTGACCTCCACCCCGAGGGTCTTCACCAAGCTCATGGTAGTGGTGGCAGCGCACCTCAGGAAAGGGGGGATTCACGTCTACCCCTACCTGGACGATTGGTTGATCAGGGCGCGCTCTCCCAAGCAAGTCTTGGATCATCTGTCAGTCCCCTGCCACTCCCTCCACAAGCTGGGCTTCTCCCTCAACGTAAAGAAGTCCCATTTGACACCAACTCAGAGGCTCCAGTACATCGGAGCAGTGCTCGACACTTTCCGGGGGCAGTGTTTTCCTCCCCTGGTGAGGGCTCATCACATTCAGCAGATGGTGCACAAGTTTCAACTTGCCCAGACTCTCCCAGCGTTCGAGTTCTTGAGACTGCTCGGCCTCATGACATCCTGCATTCTTCTGGTGCCAGAGGCCAGGTTGTGGATGAGATCTTTGCAATGGGCACTCAAGCTCCTGTGGTCTCAGTCCTCCGGCAGGATGTCGGACCCTGTTCAGGTGCCGTCTTCCGTCGCCCAGGATCTTCTGTGGTGGGCCAACAAAGGCAATCTGATGAGGGGGGCTCCATTTTGGCTGCCCTGGCCGGAGGTGATGATCGTGACGGACGCATCCCTCATGGGATGGGGAGCTCATGCCAACGAGTTGACAGTCAGCGGTCGTTGGTCTCCGTCGGAGTCCAGACTCCATATCAATCTGTTGGAGCTGAGGCCATCAGCCTAGCCCTGAAGGCTTTTCTGCCGACTGTGCGAGGAAAGAATGTCCTGATCCTGATGGACAACACGGTGGCCATGCACTACCTCAACCAAAAGGGGGGGGGGCAGGGTCACTTAATCTGTGCAGGGAAGCGATGCAGCTCTGGTTCTGGGCAATCCAGCAGGAAGTTTTGATCTCAGCAGTTCATCTGGCAGGAGACGAAAACGAGACGGCGGACGCTCTGAGCAGGCAGAGCGCGATCTCTCACGAGTGGGAGTTGGCTCAGGAAATTCTCCTGGAGATCTTCGCCCTTTGGGGGACCCCACAAGTGGATCTCTTAACCTCCAGTGTCAACCGGAAGTGCGAGAGGTTCTGCTCGCAGGAATATCCTCCAAACGGAGCCTTAGGAGATGCGTTCGTGGTGGAGTGGTCATTCCTACTGCTGTACACGTTTCCTCCAGTCCCCGTTATCCCGCAAGTACTGCGGAGGTTACGGAGGTTTGGTTCCCAGATGATCCTCATTGCTCTAGCGTGGGCCCGGAGGACGTGGTACCCGGACCTTCTCGACTTGTCCATCTGCCCTCCACGTAGTCTTCCCTACTGAGACGATCTGCTCTCACGGGAGGGGGGTCAGGTTCTCCATCCAGAGGTCAGATCCCTCAACCTTCACGCTTGGTTTCTGAAAGCTTCAGGTATAAGGATTGGGACCTCCCTGAAGACGTGATGGAGGTGTTGCTTTCGGCCGGGAAGGCCCGCAACAAAGTCCCTGTAACGTTGCCTTTGGAGAAAGTTCTGTGACTGGTGCAGGGTTAAGAATGTGGATCCTTTTGCATGTGAAATTCCCATGGTTCTGTCTTTTTTGCTTTCTTTGGCCCACAGGGGCCTTCAAGTGGGTACCGTTAAAGGTTACCTGGCGGCGCTGTCCATATTTAAGCGCTCGTCTGAAGAGTGTTCCTATTTTAAAATTCCTTTAATTTCTCAGTTTCTGAAAGGGCTCACTGTGTTCCCTCCGTCACCTTTCAAGGTGCCCGGTTGGGATTTGAACCTTGTTCTCAAGTTTCTGATGGGTGCTCCGTTTGAGCCTTTGAATTCATGCCCTTTGAGACTGTTCACTCTTAAAACTGTATTTTTGGTTGCGGTCACTTCCGCTCGCAGAGTGAGTGAGTTACAGGCACTTTCAGTTAAGCCACCCTTCATTGTGTTTCATAAGGACAGGGTTGTCCTTAGAGTTCGTCCTTCTTTTCTTCCAAAGGTGGTGTCGGAATTTCATTTAGGCTAGAAGGTTATTCTTCCGGCGTTTTATCCTCCTCCACATCCTGGTAAGGAAGAGGAGAGGCTCCATAGGCTTGATCCTAGGAGAGCATTAAGCTTTTATATTTCACGCATGTCCCGGGTCAGAGTGGACGATCAGCTCTTCATTGGTTACGCTGGAAAGCGTTTGGGACAGGCTGTGACGAAACAGACTTTGTCTCGCTGGATTATTTTGGCTATCTCTCAGTGTTACCGCTTGGCGGGTAAAGACCCACCGGTCGGTTTACGGGCCCATTCTACCAGGGGTATGGCTGCCTCCACTGCCCTGCAGATGGGTGTTCCTAATCGAAACATCTGTGATGCAGCCACCTGGGCTTCGGTACATACTTTAGTACGTCACTATTCCCTCGATTCCATCCGGGGGCAGGATCTGGCCTTTGGCAAGGCGGTCCTTTACTCCGCAATTTGATTGGGCATGCTAAATTTCTGTTTTCTAAATTCTTTTCCCACCTCCTTGCATTGGTACTGCTTTGGGAGTCTGTCATAGATATGGAAGACGTCAGAGGACCCAATCCCCTCGAAGAACAAGTTACTCTCTTACCTGGTATCGTTCTTTCGATGGGATGGTCCGACGACGTATTCCATATCGCTCCCTCCCTACCTTCCCGCTACAGAATTTCTTATGCGATTGCAGCTTACGTTTCCGCAAGGCTTTGTGTGTCAGACTGGCAGAAGACTGGTGGCACACGTTCTGGGAAAAAACTACAACTAAGGCTACCGGCGTTGTGCGTCCTACTTATAACATCCAGTGACGTCGGCCGTCGGAGGAAGTCCTCGAGGGCGGCGTATCGATGTCATTGACGCAGGACGCAGATGCCGAAGATTTTCCGAAGCAGCACAGCTGTGGTGTCATAGATATGGAATACGTTGTCGGACCATCCCATCGAAAGAACGTTACCAGTAACTTGTTCTTCTGTCTGTAAATAAATAACGTTCTGCACAGAAACAGTTCAAACAGTGGGTAAATCACACTGCATACAATCAAAGAGCATTCTGAGACATAAGAAAGCACACATATTTTATATTTGACTAATATGTTTGTGTGATAAAGGGATTCTAGCATGCAGCCCTTCTGAGCGCTTAGCACATAGTTGGCTTGGTGCTGACTTAATTTGACACAATTGCTAGATATAGCAAAGCGTGGGGGCCTTTCCTGGCTCTGAGCTCTCCTCCTTTGTTCAGCTTATCGTAAAAAGTCTCTCAAGACTGCAAGGGGAGTGTTATACATGAACTCAGGCCAAAGTTCCTAAAAAGTGTTCAGAGGCAAGATGTATTTGCCACTCTTCAACCTGAGCCAACGATATATTCAAGAAAAAATATTTCACATGTAATTGTGATTTGTCAAGATTTATTTGCAATATGTCAGCCGACACATGTTTCGACATAGTAAGGTCTTCTTCACGACTGATACATGGTTAAGATAATAATTTTGTACACATACATGCAATATATTGAGGTGACACAACACAATTCTCAACAAAGTGATGAAAAACCATCTTGTGACATTATGGATGTGACATGCAAGTCTCCAAATAGGACTGATAACCACAATTACCATACATCCATTGAGTAATGGTAAGTTTACAGTAATGCCAGCAATTAAAAATGTCTCGAGGCATGTGTAAAAAAACTAACTTTTCCCATTATGAAGAATTATAGGCTGTGTCACCTCTAAATATTACATGTATGTGTACCAAATTAATATCTTAACCATGTCTCAGCCTTGAAGAAGGCATTAGTAAGTCAAAGCAAGTGTCGGCTGACAAGTTGCAAATAAATCTTGATAAATCACAATTACTTGTGATGTATTTTCTCTTGAATATTTTGTTGGCGCAGGATGAGAGTGACAAATACACTTTGCCTCTTTCATTTGTCACAACACTCACTCTAATAGTAAGAGTTTAGAAACCATGAGCAATATCAACCCATTTGGTCAGATTCAGTGTTTGAATGTAAGGCTTGGTTGGGTTGTCCTGGTGAACAGAGAACTACTTCTGCTTTCTCCAAATGCGTTCCTTTCACGGCTTGTAAATGATCCTTGTTTGGCTTTCCCACTCCTAACAGTCCCTATATACACGTTCCTTGAGCTGTTTTTAACGGACACTCGTTCGTGCTTTCAGACTCGTAACAGCCCCCGAGTACTCTTAAGCAAAGTATTTAGGAGCCGTTCGGAGTCTGAAAGAGCAAGCGAGGATAATTTACAAGCAGTAAAACCAGCTTGCTTTCACTGCTTGTAAATGATCCTCGGTCGCGCTTTCAGACTCCTAACGGGCACGCATAGTGGAACTTGCTTGGGAGGGTTATCGGTGGGGGAGCCAAGGGAGCTGAGCTGTGCCACAGCTCAGTAGACTTTTTGGACACTACCAGAGCTCCTCAGGACTACTGCAGTCCACTTGCAGCCCTAGGCAGAAGGGTTGATTTATTAGATGTGGGATACAATTGACAGACATACAGATTAAATGTGGATTTATAACCAGGGCTCAAGTCGAGGAACACGCGGGTGACCGGCGTCCACTCACTTTTTTGAGAGGGCGGAATCCGTCCCCACTGTGTGTTTAAAGAATTCAATAGAAAATAAAATATTCCTGTACCCAATTGAAGTGGAAAATGCCACAGACGTGAATCAAACCCATGTTATGCATTTGGAAGGCGAGCCGCTTAGCCTCAGACCACAAAGTGTGATCACATCTCTCATATTGACATTCTGCTATAAAGGACATGTTGTGTTAAAAGTTCTTAAATGGAAAAGGTGCGTACCTTCTATAAAAATACAGCAATGTGTTCTCTTGGCAAATTCAAATGTGCCCTGTGCACTTCCTTTAATTGTAAAAGACAAGCTTAATTGCATTTCCATAGTTCACTTTAGAATATGATCACTTCCTGTGAAGTAACTTCCCAATGCGTGCATCGGAGTCCCCCTACTTTTCTTTGGGACTCGAGCCCTGTTTATAACAATAGTAAGCTGGTGTCTAGCATGTGCTTTGTATTCATTTGTGAGTTTGCTATAAAGAAGGAATTCACCTATAAACAAGGCAGCTGGGAGGACAGCTCAAAGGCAAAGGACACACCTTGGGAACCGCACACTGCTGCGCAACATGGCTTAGATACCCGGTTGAGTATTTAAAAGCTGGCGTAGTACAGCTTGAAACATTACATGCATTCCTAATAATAACAATAATTTCATTCCGCTGACAGAAGGAGCAATAAATTAACATCTATTCATTGTTTCTGTTTTCTGTGTGTGCAATTGCTGGGCCTTAGAGTAATGGTGCATTCTTGTAGGCTTCAACAGTCTCTTTAAGCGCTTCTTTGCCAGCGTATTTTAAATAATCTAATCTGCATGTTTCTTTCATTGGCTTCCATTTCTTAATTTCAGAGCGCCCTGCGCCTCCCCGGGAACTGTCTGTGCCGCAGGCGGAAGTGCATTCAAGGAGCCTGCAGTTACACTGGGTCCCGGGCAGCGACGGATCATCCCCTATACGCTACTTCACCTTGCAGGTGAAGATCCTTCCCAATGGAGAATGGCAGACCTACTCTTCCTCCATCAGCCATGATGCCAGCTCCTGTGTCATTGAAAGGTACTTCTCTTCAGACCACCATTGCATGACACCTCAACAACATTTCACATCCTCTGAGCACAGGAGTTCGTTTTGTTTAGTTTGCCTCTACCATACAAAATTATTTGGATAAAGTAAATGTTACCTGCTCCACCTCCTCTTCCTTTTCTGTCCACCACCAATTCCCTCCAGTAATCTGTCCCCTTCCCAAACCACTCACACCACTCTCTCCCAGCTCCTAACTTGTCTAGGTAGTTGGCCACACCACTGGGAACTACCCCAACCTAACTCTATTTGGGTGTGGGTTATTTTACCAAAATTCTGACTGGTTCAGTGGCTGTGGTTCACATGCTTCCTGAAGCTCCCTTTATTTCACTTCTGGATCCATGAATATTCAGAAAACGCTTTTATTATGTGTGATTGCTTTTCCAGATTCCCATAATTCTGTTCTGCGTGCAGCAGCAATGCGCTATATAGTGATGTTTAAGCATCCTTGTGTGCGGTGTGACGAATCTGGAGATTCCATCCCTTTTTCCTTGGGGGCACCACCTTTGAGGCTAGGGATGTGAGCCCGCTAAGCCTAGGGGTTTAGGAAAGTGGGAACCTCACTGGGAGTGACACCCCCCAAGGGGACAAAGACTCCCATTCCCATAGGGTACTCCCTATAACTAAGACATTTTCTGCATACGTGGGAAACTGAGAAACTGCATTCAACTGTGGGACTCAGAATGACGTTGAAAGTGCCTTTGGATGTTTGGCTCAAGACAATGCTGGATTCTCTGTGAGTTTAACAGCTGAACATCAACAACACACCCATTTAGGCCAACGAGAGCTGTATTCTACTGACAAGCTTTGGACCTGAAAACAGGAGGGAAACCCTGAGAGAGAGGCCAGGGTGAGCAACTCTGAAGGCAGGACATACTGCCCCATTTTCTTTTATGTTTCTTTCTAGGTGTTCAAGCTAGTTTTGAGAATAGGATTTGCACAGTAAACCATATTTGTTATCTTGCCCTTTGGCAAGCACCTTTAGTATAGTTCGTTAGGAAGGGGACGCCCCTTGTAGCAATAGTGTTAGAAAGGCATTTTATTTAAGTGAACCCTTTGAGAATATGTCCTCTGGGCCGTCCTTCTTCTGGCTTGCCACAGTGGTCCAATGCATCTACTTCAATGGTGTGGGACCATGTTGTTTAACATGCCCCTGGTTGCTCTCTAGTTGGAACATTCGTGTGATGAAAGCATGTTCAGCTTAACAAGAAAAGGCTATGCCCCCCTTTCTTAGCATCCCAGACACTGTCATACACTCCCCTGCCATCATGCCGCATGGGAGGTGGCAGTCCCTTGAGAAGTCCAATGGGCAGACTCTGAGGGAAACAGGGCCACACATGTTCAGGTTCATCAGTGTGCATACTTACGTTTGGGGTCCTCGTAAAGAAAGCTGATGCATATGGTGTACCAATATGACAAGCCTTTGCCAAATGTCTGGGACATGGGGCGGTGGTCGAGGGGACACTCCCCACACTGCCCCGGGCACAACATTGCATAGTTGTGCAACCCCAGACCCTACCTCGAGAACTAGGCAGGGGGCGTTGTCACACACCACAGACTCCAAACCTTCAGGAAGGCCCTCTAGATGGAGGTCAGGTGCACTCACACGAACATTGACAAGGTGGTAAGAACCGTGCTGCCAGTAGTTGTGCGGATGTCCAACCTGCGCGTTATGACCAAGCAGAGTGCCTGTGCGTGGGAACAGCTGGGTACTTCAGTAATTGGGCACCTGTGTACACTGCACTAACTGCACAGGGAGACCTTGCAGGGAAGCTACCACAGCGCACTTTCTTCACACTCCTGTTGACCAACCAACTATTGTTATGTTAATGCCGGGCTCTTGTTATATTATTAAGCCCACTTCCCTGGTGCTGGGGCGCCTCTGTCGTGAAAGGCCTTCCTCTCTGCCTGAATGCCTGGGCGAAAAATAAAGGTCTGATACTGTGACAGTTTAAAGACATTCAACCCTGGAGTCAGCATGCTTCCAGTCTCTGCGATCTACAGTATTGGACTCAAAGCTTAGCATGCATACGAAAATGGGTTCCTCTTGGCACAATGTATGAATGGCAGCCCCTAACACCGAGGCAAAGGTCAGCAGCCAGGCCTCTGTGGCATTCAGTCCCCTACACCGACAAAACGAGCACTTCTCACATGGATGGTGGCTTACACAATGTGCAGGTATTGTTCTCACATGCAACATGGGCCCAGACGTGTCCGCTGGTGCAATAGAAAACTCCCATAGCATAGACCTATCACACACGGCCCAGTGCCCGCACACCACCCTCCATTAAAACAAATACACCTCCTAAAATATGTTACTGTACTAATCTGTGCAAATGTATAGCATCATGTTGTCCTTCTCCTGCATTGCACTGTCTACCGTGTAGGTTTGGAAAGTGGCCTACCCAACTTCCCGAGAGCCCAAAGTGCTTCTCGGCCAGGAAAGCTGCAGTTAAGCGCTATACAAATGCCACACAAAATAACCACCACACAGATGCATTACACCTTCCGGATGGGGAATACTTTTCTAATGAGGAAACCAGAGAAAAGACACAGTAATAAAAAGCTGTTCTTTTAATCGCTGCTTGAAACGTTGCCAGGTGGTCTGCGTTTCTCTGTTGCAATATCTTGTGTGTTGCAGGTGTTCATGTTTTGAATGACTGCATAGGGGGCATGAGAGTGCAGATACATGTATAAATGGATGTCACTCTGGTGGCTTAAGTAACCCTGTTGGGATCACGGTGGAAAAATGCAACCTTTTTTCCCCACTCACGTCGAACTGTCCCTGGTTCGTTGGTTTATAATTCCCGTGAAAAACAGTGGGAGTCAGATAAATTAAAATGTGCCCCTTATTTTAAATGGGTTTTTATTGATTTTTATTTTAGTTCGTTTAAGTCGTGTTGTTGCCCTTTCAGCTTTTTTGTATCGGTTTTTAGATCTAGCAGTAAGTCCTTTACTCTTTTCTTGGTATGCTTGCCAAAGCTATTCATCGTCATTGTTACCTTAATACAAGGGTCGGCACCCTTTGGCTCTGTTGATGTTTTGGACTACAACTCCGAGTAGCTGAGCCAGCCTATTCAATGGTGAGGGATCGTAGGACTTGTAATCTAAAGCATGCCAGCGCCCTCAGGTCTGTAGACCATTGTCCTAATGGAATCTGAGTTGGATTTATTTTAAGTACTGCATAGTTTCCTCTGGTAACGCCAGTGCTTCGATTAACTTTTCTGGAAAGGAAGTCACGAAATTGCAAGCCTAAAATCTGGCAGCCATTTGTTTTTCATTCTAAGTGACTTTCGTGGGAAAAATATGAAAATCAGAAGTTAGGTTTGAATAGACTACCTTACACCAGGTGTGCCCACTCCCTTTGACATTTCATGGCGAGGTGGATGGGGAGGGACCTTTGGTGAAGTACAACTCCTTGCTGATTGGAGCCTCCTCGAGTAATCTGAAAGAATGTCAAACATTGCCCAATGATGCTGTTCGTATCACAAAAAGGATCTCAAGAAGATGCAGCATCACGGAGCATTGAAGGGCCCTGCACTGGCTTCCAGTGAATGAGCGTATCGTCTTTCAGAGCCTTACCATTGCTCATCCATGTATTTTTGGGACTGCTCCTAAATATTTAAAAAACTTCCCAGTAGAACGTTGCGTTCCTCAGCCCAGTCCCTACTTAACTGTCCAACTTTCACTTTACCACTTAGTGGGACAGGTTTTGATGATTTGGAACACTGTGGGATTTCTCATATTATACATGTCCAGATTAATGTGACTGTGTGGATTTTTCAATTTGTAATTCTATGTTTCAGTTTTTTACTGATCCGCAGGCTCTTTCCTTGCATGCTCCCTGATATGTCACTGCGTGTTGAAGGCCAGAGTTGGTAGAGTTTTGATATGGATGTGCAATTTCACTTGCCCTGAATCACAGGGTGCCAGATCCCTTCTCTGGTTGTGGCGCATGTCCTTACCAAGGCTGTGCAACATTTCTTGGGGTGCTGTTGTGTCGATTGATGCCTTGTGTGCACAGAGGGATCACTCCACAGAGCGCCTAGAATGGGTCAGTGTTTGTGACGTGCGGTATGCAGTATGCTACTCCCTCAGCCGCCACACCGACTCTAATTCAGGACACTTCTGGCTTTGCTACTTCGAACATTCCTGCTGGCCTCAATATTAAAACAAGCTTCGGGTATCCTCGCGCCATAAACTGCTTTCATTTGTCTAGGAAAGCCCCCTCTTGCATTCTGCCCTGCAAAGCAAGTGAAGAAACCCTGTTCATTATTGAAGCTCTAGAGGGGATGGTTGAGAACAAAAAAACTATGATCAATCTGATCACATTTGGTACATGTTAGATCAGTGACCCAGCATCCATTCCCGTCATTTTCAAGCAGAGGCTCGTAGAACAGACAAGTCCTGGCATTGAACCCGCCTAAGTACCTGCCCAGAATGCCAATCTTACTCCTGCTCTCCCTTGGTTGACAGCTGAATCCACGTCTGTGTGTAAGTGAAATGAGCACCTTCCTGGTCGTCTCGAGAGCCAGATTTCCAATCAGGGTGCTGACAAAGTGATCTGCAATTAGCAGTACAGACGTTCACCAAATGACTCTGGGAGTGATGAGAGAGGGGGAGGGGAATCCAAGGGCTGACACATTCATGTGCTATTAGTACTCTTACGCCCCGTCCTCTTTCCTCAATAGTGATAGCGATGTCCCTCGGAACAGGGGATAGGGCCATAGCCTGTTGCATAGCAACTTGTTCTAGAACTTCAAGTCACAATGTCTCTCAGTCTCAAGAAGTACCATAAGTCCCCGCCCGAGAGGTGGACATTGTGCACAAAGAAAAATCTGTTTCACAAAAAGAAAAGGCTCTATTTCTCCAAGTAATTGTGACTTCCCTTCTGCTGGGTTCCTTGAGCTGAGGTAATCGCTGGTTTCACAGGGACGTCTCCTCTTTCTTTCTCAATCGCCCCATGTCCTTGCTGGTCAACTGTGGGTGACGCTAGACAGTGATCCCCTTGGTGTGGCCTTTGAGGTAGTCTCCCTCTGGTAAGTCCTCACTGTACTGTACCAGGGGAAGTAAGGGTATGGGTGTCAGGCACATCTCACCTAAACTCCAGAATGTGGGCCAAGGAAGCTCAGAAGGGTGGGTGGGTTTCTAACTACTCTTCCTAGGATCCTATTCTAGTTAAATTAATCCACCCTGAACCTTGAAGGGCCTGCTTTCCTATTCCTCCCCTGGCCTCTCTGACTTCGCATTCTCTTAATCCAGTGTTTAATCTGTTGATCTCTGTAATCATACTTTCTACAAATTCCCAGCCTTTCCTTTCCCCATGTCAATCCTTTTCTAACCAACTCTCATCAATGTATTAGTTCATTTCCTTTCTACTCTCTTGGCCACCTTCTTCACTCCATGTGCTGCATCTGTCTCCCATCGAGAGCCTTGAACACCTCTCACTCTCCTTCACCCCTTTCAATACAGCTATCTCCCCTCTCCAGTTCGCTCCCACTGTCACTTTCTTCACCCCTTTGGGCATAATTGTCCCTACTCCCCAGATCTCTCTCTCTCTCTAACCGTCTCTCCATTTTTGGGAACAACCTTAACCACTCTCCAGATCTCTCTCACTATCACCTTCTTCACCCCCTTGGTCACAACTGTATCTACTTCCTAGATCCTTCTGTTACCTTCTTCATCCATTTGGGCACAACTTTCCCCATTCTCCAGATCACTCCTAATATCACCTGCTCCCTCCCCCATCTCCTGGGAAGGTATCTGACCACTTACTCATGAGTCCCGTCCCTTTCCTCCATCCTTGTGGGGCGTTCCCCAACATAGGGTTGGTACCGGAACCTTTGGCAGCGAATAATTTAGCTTCGCCTTTAAATTTAGTATAGCGCGTGGGGTCGCGGCCCCGGGCATGAGAACGCCCTGCCGAGGCCCCGCCCTCTGGTGCCTCACCTCAGTCCCTTTTTCCGCACAGACGTGTCGGACCTAGCAGTCCGCGCAGAGACTTATTTAGCTGTGCGTTTGCTCCCCGTTTTTGTTTTTGTTTGTTCAATCTCATTTAACTTCCCTTCGGTGCCTCGCCTACCCGGTGCATGTCGGCTGCAGGAGGATTCACGAGATGTGCCTCATGCGACCGCTCGTCCCCGGCCTTGGACTCCCATGCACTCTGTCGTGAGTTTTTGGGGACTGGGACGCATGTTCGGCTTGCAGCGCTCTCGGTCACGGGGCATTGAAGAATCGGTTGTCGCAGTGGAGGGAGAGCTCCCACACTTCTTCTCCGCCCCACCTTAAGGACTTTGTCTCCAGGACCTCTCGTCAAGATAAGGTAGGCCCTCCGTTCAGCAGGGCTCCACAGCGCAGTGACTCCTTACCCGGGGTTCCCACAGAGAGGGGTTCCACGGATTCCGTTTCTGGCAGGCCCAAGGCCTCTAAGGCTACTGGCTTCCAAGCTGAGGGGCCTGTGGATTTACTGGGCTCTCTGGAGGGCACACCCGAGGCGATCCAGGCTACCTGCTCCCAAGGTGAGGGGCTCAGGAGCCCCACTGGGCTTTCCTTGGAATGGTGCTCAAGTTCATCGTCCTCTTTGCCCCCAAGGCATAAGGGATCGTCGAGTGCCACCTCCAAGAGTCTCTCCTCTGCACGATCCAGCACGACTACCGGCACAGGTGCTGAGGGGGCCCCAAGCCTAACAGAGCTCGCTCCGGGGATGTGAGTCAGGGCGTTACGACTACCGGCCATCCGGCCGAGGGCTCAGCACCTACCAGAGTGATCTCTGAGGTTGATTCTTCCGCTGTGGGTGCAAGACACAAGGTGTATCCTCCCATGTATCAGGCCACTTGTGGCTCAGGACCTTCGCGTCCCCCCCGCCAGGGCGTGGCGTAATGCTTCAGAATGGCAGAGATGCATGTGGCGGAGCCTGCCAGGCCGGTGGCCATCTTGGATCCAACTCGGGGCCCGCCCGTGCTCTCCCCCATTGAATGGGATCTGTAGGAAGATCCCTGTCCCCTTCCCTCTGGAAGCAGTTGCAGATCTTCCGGTACAGGCATCTGGTCTCCTCATGGGTACATCTACCCATCGCAGCCTTACAGCTACATGCTTGAGGCACCTCAGCACTTTGACAAAGAGTGTAGACCCAGTGCCTCGGAGGGCCGGGCCTCTAGGTACCTGGCGGCTTATGAGGAACACTTCTTCAGTGATTTCTATTCCTCATGCGTTCCCCTAAGATGAAGGGGCTCCTGAAGAATATAGTGAAGGAAGTCATCCGCAGGTAGCAGCTCCCCGGCCGCCTTTCTGGGTACTTCTCCCGTTCCTCCAGTGCTGCTGGTTCCATGGCCAGTCTCTCCTCTGGTCCAGACCCTACCAGTTATTCAAACCCCTCCACCTCCTCATGTACCACCAACGCCTCCCCTACAACAGCCGTTGGACCTGTCTTCGGCTCCAGATTTAGGGGGCACACCATCAGCACCTGCCTCCCAGGGCCCGGACTCCCCTCTGTAAAAAGGGGTGGGTGATGACAACGATGAGTACAATGACGCCCAAGACAATCAACCCTTGGCATCTGTTAAGGCCTTTCATGACCACCTTGAGGGCCTGGCAGAGCTTTTGGGGTTCCTCTGCCAGAGGAAGCCCCCCAGGAATCAGGAGTGCTAGCAGATTTTTTAGGTAAGTGCACCATGGTCTGGTCTGGCATCCCTCTCCAGAGGGATGTCAGCCAGGTGGCACAAAAGGTCTGGGAGAAGCCCTGGCCCAACGCCCAGATGACCAAGAAGCTGGACAGCAGGCTCAGGCTGACGGACGGGGAGCCAATCCTCCTTGCCTCCCACCCGCAGCCGAATTCTTCAGCGGTGGCTGCGGCCTCATTATATTCTAAACCCTCGTCTTTGTCGTCTTCCTCCATGAGAGCCACCCCAGTTGTCTTTCCAACGAGGTCAAGGTCCTTGAGTTTTTGGGAAAGCTCTGCTATTCCATCTCAGGACTGCATCTGCGAAAAGCCAAAGCAGACCCCCTCTTGGCTGCGGCTAACCAGAAGCTGTGACAGGAGCTCAGGGAATTTCTGCCAGACCTCCCTTCGGACAAGCAAGCCTCCTTGAAAGCCGGTTTGGCAGTTGCCAGGGCCATTGTGCAGGACCTCATGGAGTCTTCATTCTCTCAAATTGATACAGCCAGCAGAGGTCTGTGCCTTGGTGTTGAGATGAGAAGGACGGGGTGGATGACCACCACTAACTTTTCATCTGACGTGCTGGAGCGGATCCTGGATCTGCCCTTCGAGGGCGTGAAGCTTTTTCATTCATCAACCGATGACAAG
This sequence comes from Ambystoma mexicanum, assembly GCF_040938575.1. Classification (NCBI taxonomy): domain Eukaryota; kingdom Metazoa; phylum Chordata; class Amphibia; order Caudata; family Ambystomatidae; genus Ambystoma; species Ambystoma mexicanum. The sequence continues at coordinate 465,756,822 of NC_090924.1, read as the reverse complement.
TTGGCAAACAAGAAAACCTCCAGTCAAATCGCCAAGTACTTGGCCATCCTGACAAAACCTGTCCAGAAATCCTATCCTCAGTCCCAGTGCAGGACCGAGTTCAAACCCTGCACTTTCTCTGGCATCAAGGGGTTTCGGGACTGCGATAATCAGAGTCCTGACAGGTCACCCACGACAACAGGAGGAGGCAGCAGAGGGCTTTTTTCAGGATTTCCACTTCCCCCTCCTCTGCCCCCGCCTCTGACTCCAAGAAGCAGTGACGTCAAGGTCGGGGAACATAGCTCGCCTGTCCGGGGCCATTTGGCTCTTTTCCAGGACACCTGGAAGGGTCTTTTCAGCAACCCGTGGATTCTATCCGTAGTCTCCGCAGGCTTCAGTCTTCCTCTTCTTTTCCGTTTACCATCCTCTCCTCCTCTTCATCAGATTTGGTCCCCAGCTTTTTTACGGGAGGCCCTTTCACTCTTGGAGTTGCAGGCGATAGAACCGGTTCCTACCTCAGCACAGGCTCTGGGTACTATACCAGGATTGTTGTGGTACCCAAGAACAACCAGGCTGGCCTGAGGGTTGTCCTGGACCTGTATTTTCTAAATCTGCCTTTACCACTGAAAGGCTTCAAGATGATTACTCCTGCACACATAGCCGAGTCTCTGTGTGCAGGGGCTGGATGTGTTCCCTGGACCTCAAGGATACATCGGACGATTCTGCGATTCACTATGATGTCCTACCACTTTCAGTACACAGTGATGCCCATCGGCCTGAACTCGGCCCCTCGTGTCTTTACGAAGTTGATGAATGCAGTGGCAGGCCTTGTCTGGTTGGAGGGCCACCATCTGTACCTTATTTGGATGACTGGCTGGTGAGGGCAGGGTCACCTGAGGGGGTGTTGCACTCCTGCCAGAGATTGATGGATAGCCCTCATCAGCTGGGTTTCTTCCTCAACAAGTGGAAGTCACAGTTGTGCCAATCTCAGGAACTGGTCTTCCTAGGGGTGTGTTGGAACACTACAGTTCAGCAGGTGTTCCCTACATCCGAGAAGCTCCTGTCGCTCCGCAAGGCAGCGGGGCACTTTTTAGCCAACTCGACCACCTCGGCATGGTGGTTCCAGCACATTCTGGGACTGATGGCCTCCTGTGTGCACTGTACAGCACGCAGGCCTCACGATGGAGTCCAACTGGGAGCAGGAGACTGGGTCTCAGTCAGACAGTACCCCGATACCACCACTCCTACTGCCCGATCTTGGTTTGTGGATGATGGATGACAATGTTTCAGTGGGAGCTGGGAGCCCCCTTCACCCGACTGGAGCCTACCATGGTGGTGATGACACACGCCTCTATTTCGGGCTGGGGAACTACTCTGGAGGGCTACGTAATTCATGGCACGTGGTCCAGGATGGAAGTCCTGCTGCACATCAATCTGCTCAAGCTCAGGGCAGAGGGCCTGGCCCTCAAGGTATTTTTACCACTCATCAGGGACAGGCCTGTTCGGATAAGGACGGACAATTCTGCTACAATGTTTAACCTGAACAAGCAGGGTGGCACCTGTTCCCCCACCCCCCTCCTTCATGGAGGTGGTATCGATCTCGGAATGGGCCCTGATGGAGGGAGTTTGGATTTCAGCAGTTCACATCCCGGGGGACAGCAATGCAGAAGCGGACCAGCTGAGCTGCTTGGGGTTAAACACCTACAAGTGGGAGTTGCAGTCTCACTCCTTGTTACCCCTGTTCCAGCATTGGGGGTTTGCGGACCTGGATTCGTTTGCATCCCCTCTGAATTCCAAGTGCCCCCAGTTTGCTTAATGGGCAGGACAGGGTTGAGGGTCTCTGGGACATGCCTTACAGATCTGTTGGCATAGCCACAGGTGTTGTGTTCCTGCCCACCCCTCTGCTCCAATGGACCCTCTGCAAGTTCCAGGCTTCGGTGTGTTGCAGCCACATCCTGATTGCCCACTACTGGCCTTCAAGACCCTGGTTTTTTATCTGCTGCAGTTGTGCTCCCAGGTTCCCGTCCACCTTCCGATTTCCAGCGGGGGCTTCCTAAGCGGTAGGGTGGGGCGGTAGAACATCCGTACCCGGCCAAGATGGCCCTGGGGCCTGGTTCCTGACCACCTGAGGCTTCAGCATGCTCAATTTTCAGATGACAAATGGGACATCTTAGGCCAGGAGGCCTTCTACTCGGTCCTAGTATTTTTTTTTTTTTTAATTGATGTTGAAATAAATCAACTTTTCAATATAAAACTTTACATTCAATTGATCAAAAGATAAAGTATACAAGAAACTTTTCATGATTATTGAAGTAACAAGTATAAGCTTGAATACTTAGCAAACATTAAAAGGCGAGGTAGAGAAAAATGTTCAATTATTATAAAACATCTAACAACAGGTTAAGAAGTTTAACGCTCCCCACACACCAGATAAACAGAAAAGCACCTGGAAAAAACACTGGAAAAGACAATTCTTTAACAGGTCAAATTCACTGCATAAAGAAAATTAACAATTGCAATTTGAAGGGAGACGTTTGTCGTGCACAATAATGTGCACCATCTTTCTACTGAGTCCAAATTCCCCAGATGAGAGCAATGCCGTGAGAAAAATTTCAGGCGTTCTTGTACTAGAGCTGGGCATAACGAAAGTATGTGTTCCAAAGTTTCTGTAGTTTTGGTATAAAGACAAAACCTGCAAAAGGTTACAGCCCCCTTGGAACATTTGCGTTGGGCCAATAATTTGCGGGTATGCCATAGATTCATACGCATTCTCAAAATGCCTGATCGTATTTTCTTGCAGGGGAACTTAAGGAGATATGGTTCTATATAACCCAACCTCTTGTGTCTGAATTTTCCAGGTATTGCAGATTTATATTGAAGACATTTAGTGCGAGTCTTGATCCAATCATTACAATAAATTAGCTGTTTTACCTTATTTGGATTTGTCAAAAGCATATTAAGTGACGCATCTACTTCTACAAAGGTGAAATAGATAGCACGTAACCAACCGATCAAAGACTCCTGACTGCCATGGAGATTGTGACTCAAGCCCATATAAAATACATGGAACTGGTTTTTGCTTCCAGTAGAGAACTGCCGGTTTCATCGTAAAAGCACCATAACGGTGCATTATGATTTTTGTCTGAGAAACGGCCGAGTCAAGTTTGCACTTCACAACATCCAAATGGGCATTCACTGAGGCACTACCATCAAAGACCATACCCAGATAAACGTAACTTTGAACTGTAGCAAATTTATGTGGTTAATAGATCAACTTGTGGTAGATCTCGACGTATTACGTGGTCTATAAATGACAATTTGGGTTTTAGCCCTATTCACCCGTAGGTCGTTGGCCACTATGTAATCGTTGAAACCATCAAGAAGTTTTTGAAGACCATATGGGGTTTTCGAAACTAACACCAAATCGTCAGCGTACATAAGGGTCTGAATTGTACAGTTATTTATCTTGGTTGAGTACGATGATATTGCCTCAAAGATCTGGCGAACGTCATACATAAAATTATTAAAAATAGCGGAAGCCAAGAGACAGCCTTGGAATAGCTCTAGATAGAAGGCCTTCCAGATTAACCTAATACGTACAGATGTCTCACCATGAAGCAAGTGAATAAGTTGCTGTAATGTAGTTGGACATTCGTCTCTAGAAAGTTTCACAAAAAGAATAGGGCGAGAGATGGCATCAAAAGCCGTATGAAGGTCCACAAAGGCAAAATAAAGTGCTTGTTTAGAGTTTTGTGCTTGCGACTTAATAGCGTTGAGACAGAGCAGATTGATATTTGTGCCTAGGCCGGCTAAAAAACTCGTCTGGAAAGGATCTCTTGTGTGAGTATCTTTTGTCCAAATATTGAAGTCTCGCAAGATCAGTTTGGAAAACAATTTGCCCGGAGCATCAAGAAGGGCAATGGGCCTATAGTTGCGTGGAAGTGTGCGGTCCCCCTTCTTGTGGATTGGTACAATAATTGAAGTTTTCCAGAGTTCGGAATATTGCGAGAAGTAATGATATTTTGAAAAAGTTTATTCAATATTTTGGCCCACATTGAGGGGTTCGATTTGAACATATGATTGCTGAGGCCATCTGGGCCTTTGGCTCGGGAAGAGATAATTTGTTTGATATAGCCATCAAGCATAAGCGGGCCACACACAAGAGACCAACTCTCTGAGCAATCTGGTAATTGGACCAAGGGCACAAAAGACGGGTCTGCATACAAGTTGGTATAATGCTCAATCCATTGAGTCTCAGTTACGCTAACAATCTGCAAAGCACTCTGGCTTCTATGGACACATTGATTGAAAATTGCCCAGGTTTCGGCTGTGTTTTTATTTGCTATTAACCTGAGCATGTGTTTGCTATCCGCTTGCAAGATGCATGCTCTGCGTTGGTGCATCCAATTACGGTATCTGCATTTAGCTGCTCTCAATTGCTGAATACAATTGAACTGATTTAGCTTACTGATTAGCCTTTTTTTCGTGATGATATTCAGTCTTTCTAGCCTTAACAAGGGGATTAAAAGCATGTTTATGTTTCTGAGCCTCTGTTTGATTACCAGAAATCACTGAATGTTGAAATGTAGTTAGAAGATTAGTGTACTGTTTTGGATGGACAGAATGATTATTAAAAGTGATCAAATCTGCTAAAGCTGATAGATTGTTGTCTGACCAGCGAAAGCGCGTTTAGCATTATTAACCACCAACTCATTCGCATACTAGGACTTATTAGGAGCTACATAATTCCAGTTGATTGTAAGGACTAACAAGTGATGATCACTATGCACCTGAGGGATTATTTGAAAGGAACGTATCTGTCCAGTTAAGTTGGTGTGGGTATACATGTAATCTATTGTTGTAAACAGATCCCCTATGCCATGTCGGCTGTTCTGGAATGTCACCCTGAATTGCACCATTGGTCATGTGGAAATTGCGATTCATCATAAAGGACGACCATCGCTTGACTTTGTCAATGGTGCTTTTCCCCTTAGGATGGATGCAATCGAGATTGAGATCACCCACAATAAGGGTATCCGTAATATCAGGAGAACCAAATCTAGTAGTCGAGTCAAACCAGCGTAAAAGGCGACATCAGTCAACCCAAGGGGGTTGCGATAAATGTTAATCAAAGCAATGGTGTGCATTGGACATATGATTTTTACAAGTTGAATAAAGGTAGATACCGAGGCCCAGGCCTGAACAGTAAACCCTCTGGACATATTAACTCCCACTAATAGGCCTGATGATGGTCGGCCTTTTTGGCCAGCAATGGCTGGAAGTAAGACAATCTCATAGTTGTTCCATGCGGGAGTTTGCAAAAGCCAAGTTTCTTGTAGTGCTATTATGTCCAAGACAGACAGAAAGGCAGCAATAGAAGTTTGTAAATGTACATGGCCTCTAGTATTCCAACTACCAACACTAATGAGGCGTTCTTGCAAGGTTACTGGTGGTTATGACCTATAAGACTGGGCGCCTTCAATGTTATTTACCAAGAAATCACTTGCATTAGGGTAGGTAGTCCTTTGATTCACATTATGACCCACATTTATACGTGCAGGATCTTATGCCAATAGGAAGTCCATATTAAACAATTGTATTTTGGATTTCCAGATGGTGTTTAAGACAATACCCGAAGGTATCCACAGGCGTACCACCGAACAAGTGCTCTCGGAAATAAATTCAATTTGTTCGATGTCACTTGAACAAATATCTTCTAGCTCCACTATTTCGGAGAAAATATTTAGCACACTACGGCGATTAAGATCGTAGGTGCCAAAATGTCCTCCTCGACATTTTAGAATCAAAGAGTGACATTTCCGAGATGTCAAAGAATTGGGATTTGTTGCCAATGGAGCAGCATTTCGTGACTGAGAGGTGACCAGTTTAGGTACATCGTTGAATTGAGGCTTTGATGATGCTATGCACTGGACTGGGACAAACTCAGGCAGATTACAAGCAGGCATAGAAGGCTGTGGGATGTCAATTGGTGTTGGCAATGAGCTTGGAAGCAGCCATTGATTCAAATTCGAATTTCTGTCACATGGCTTTTGAGGTGGATCGGGAAGAATAGAATTAGTACAGGATGCTAAGTATGCATCTACTGCCTCACGTATTTGATCAACTGGAAAAATGGAAACAGGTATGGAGCTCAACTTGATGGCTGAGATCACGGTATTATCGCATGGGAGCGAGTTTATTGAGTCTTTAGCAGGAAGCAATTGCTGGCGCTTAGATGCCAGGTCCAGTTCACGAATCAAAGCATCTAAGGGAGGGTAGATGGACACCACAGTTGTACTGGCCAATGGATGCATGAGGGAAGCAACTGGCCTGACAGGGGTCTCCAAAAGGCTCTGTGTCAAAGGTAAGGCAGGCAGGTTCTGTTTTGGTAACACCACTAAATCAGCAACGGAGAGAGCAATTGGAACTTGGATCGGTAGGCTAGGTTTCTCAGAGCTAACAGTAGAGAGAAGGGCAGGAGCAGATGTTGGTATGGGCCGGACAGGCTCTAACAGAGGCACTGGGTTCTGGGCGGCTTGTACAGCAACCACTGTCTCAGATTCTGGTTTCAAAGTTTGAAAAAAGGTTTTCATAGTTTGTTTCAGAACTCTCAATGTAAAAAGTTCGGAATTCTTTCTTTTAACTACCTTACGAGGCATCTTCATGGCCCTTTTTCTATTTCCAGGCATTGTTAAGGAGGGTATATTGTTAACTCCTTTAGTGGGAGTCATAAGGATCACAGACGTTGCAGATGGAGAGGGCTCCAGAGCAGAAGGGGCTGGTGGGAAATTTATCCATGATTCATTGAGGGTAACAGGATCAATAGGAACCGCCAATTGACCCTCAGAGGTAATGATGTCAGCAAAGGCGGGAACCAGTGAAGCAGATATAAAGATGGAAGGTGGAGAAGCTGGCGAGCCAATGGCGAGGATCGAGACATCATCATCAAAAGCATGGTCTATTGTCCGGTTACCATGAGGATTCGAATGTGACTTACTAGCCACGGTTTCTAATAATGTCAAAATTTCATGTACTTTAGTCGATTGTTCAGAGACTTTTGTATCTAAACCTTCAAATAATTTGGACAGACTTTGTAAGTTTAGCTGCATAGCAGCTAAGGTGACATCAAGCACTAAAGAAGGGGCACCGGTCACCACTAGAGCAGCGTCCAATGCGGACGGCAGTGGTACAGGGCACACAATTCGGGGTGGAGACATCATTACTACTGGAAGGACAGCCGTGAGCGGCTCATCAGAGTTATCTACTGTGTGAGGAGAAGTAAAAGTGGAAATCTTTGGGGGAAAACAATTTTTGACTGGGCTCTGAACAGGGCACTCTTGCGTAGGTCGAGCCTGCGCCCTACGGGGTGTTGGATAAACAAAAGAGATAGATGGAGAATTTGGCGAGGGCTCTGTCCCCGAAGTACCTGAGGTAAGAACAATTATACCATGGGGATCGGGAAGCACGAGATGTTGAGACCCAGAGTGACTGGCATATATTGAGAAATCATGGTCAGAGCGAGGAGAAGAGGTTAATGGCCTCGCCAAGTTTCGGGCACTTTTCCTTTTAGTGAAAAAGCGTGGTAAGGGTGTGTGGAGCATGGTATTATCAGATACAGGTAGGGCGGCCACATTGGTGTCGAACATTGGTAGTTCCTGCACTACTGACTCATGAGGGGGCGAGGTCCGTGCAGCTACAGGAACTTCAATATCAGCCACAGGCACTCTTAGCACTTTTATACTTTTCGAATTAGCCAACATATTTGCAGGATGAATATGGATAATTTTACGAGAAGCGCATGAGAGTCGTGCAAAAGGTATAGTCAGCCCCTTTTGATGTAAATTTGAGGGCATACCCGTAGTTAACAGATACGCCATAAGTGTATATTTGTATAACAGACAGACCACGTGGGCTAGTCTATGAAGAGTGAATAAGGTTAGCAATAACAATACAACACAATTCTAACTACGACAATAAAACAACCAAACCAAAACAACGCAAGCAAGAAAACGAGTTTCTTGGTGAGCCCAGCTCACTCACTATTCTTTACACGAAAGTTCTGAAGTTCAAAGATTTCCCATGTGACAGCACTTAGCGCGAGTGGGCGTGCAGAGCAGCTTTTTAAATGTCTATTACGGAGGGCTGGGACTGAAATACCTTATTTACAGTTCGGCTCTTTCTTCAACTTAACTCATTCTGCACAATCTCCTTACCGAGAGAGCCACCACGAGCGCCTAACAGCCAGCAGGCTTGTCTCCACCGGGCTTACCGCCGCAAGGGTGGATGTCAGTGGGCTTTAAAGCTGAGGCATACCACGTGATAGGTCACGTGGTGAGCGCAAGCCCCGCCTCCTCTAGGCAGCGTTCGAGTGTCTGTACCTGCAAGAGCCCCGTCTCAGCTCGCAGTGCAGGACAGGTCAGGAAGGTAAAAACGAACATTTTTCACAGTTAAAAAAGCACTTTTCCTTGTCCAGATACACGCCGCTCGGGCGGATGTCAGTGGGCTTTCAAGCTGAGGTATACCACGTGATAGGTCACGTGGTGAGCGCAAGCCCCGCCTCCTCTAGGCAGCGTTCGAGTGTCTGCACCTGCAAGAGCCCCGTCTCAGCTCGCAGTGCAGGACAGGTCAGGAAGGTAAAAACAAACGTTTTTCACAGTTAAAAAAGCACTTTTCCTTGTCCAGATACACGCCCTAGTATAAGAGCAAATGGACTAGGTTCTGCCATTAGGTTTGTGACAAGCGTCTGGACCCTGTCATCTGTCCTCTGGTAAAATGTACTGGCTTTTGCAGCACACCTGGCTCACTCTGAGTTCAGGTGGATACTTGCCACACTTGGCAGCTGTTGGGGCTTACACAAATTCCCCTGAGCATGTGTTTTCGGTAGCCATCCCGGTCGTTAAGGACCACCATAAGGGGTTGTCTAGGCTTTTTCCTCCGGTGCATAGGCCGCACACGGTTTGGGCCCTCAATGTGGTTCTTGCAGCTTTGCAACGCAAGCCTTTCGAGCCAATGGCCTCTGTGGGCATCCGCTTAGTGACAGTAAAAACAGATCTACTTGTTGCTCTCAGCTCTGCGTGCAGGTTTAGTGAGCTGAAGGTGTTGTCTTTGTGCAAGCCCTTCACCACGTTTCACAACGACAAGGTCATCCTGCACAGTCATTCAAACTTCTTGCCCCAAGTGGTCTCTCCATTTCATCTGAATCAAGAGATTGGCGTGCCAGTGTTCTTCCATAACCTACAGTTGGAGGCAGAGAGCGCCCTACATTCCTTGGACCTCAAGAGGGACCTCAAGGTTTATCTCTCTCAGACACAATCGTTCAGGAAGTTTGAGACATTGTTTGTGACTTTTGGGGGCTCCTACCCCGACTCTCAGACTACCAAGGCTTCCATGGCCCATTAGATGGTTCCGGCCATTTCAGACGCATACACACCATGGGCAAACCTGCTGCGGAGGGGATTCACGCACATTCAGTCAGAGCTATGGCCACGGCCGTGCTGTCGTGTCTTGGTATGCCATCAGCAAGGCGGCTACTTGGGCCAACTCTGTTGGCATTCAATAAGCACTACTCACTGGACACTAGCTCCAGGCGCGATGCAGAGTTTAATCAGGCGGGTCTGAAGAACCTTTTTGCTTCGTCCTAGATATGAGGCAGGTTATCACAGCTGCACCCTATGTTCTTATTCGGTTGAATCGTCCACAAGGATGGAGGAAAGGGGATGCGACGTATGAATAATTAAAGTTACTCACCGTAGTGACTAGGGTACACATAGTCCTCTTTCCTCCATGCATCTCATCCGCCTTCCCCCGCTAGCATGCCAAGGGCTAATATAATATGTGTACAATGAGGACTGATGTGCCGCGCCAGAGGGCAGTACCTTGGCGAGGCATTCCCATGCCTGAGGATGCGTGCCCGCGCACTATACTAAATTTAAAGGGGAAGCTCAATTTTTCTCTGCCAAAGGTTCCAGTACCGTCCCCATACTGGTGGACGTCCCACAAGGATGGAGGAAAGGGGACTATGGTCTTTGAGTACTCTAGTCACTATGGTGAGTAACTTTAATTTTCTATCCTCTCTTCCTCTCACCTTCTTCACACCTGTGGAAACAAGTTCATCCAAGGTCACTTGTCCTATTGTCCTATCTTGCCAGCACTCCCTCGCTCAATAACGTTCAGCCCCAGTTCTCCTGGTTCCTCAGTTGTGTTTCCTGTGTTTGTCCTCCAGCCCTCAGACTTCTGGCCCTCTTTTCCATTCTCTTACTCTCTGCTTCTGCTCCAGGTCCTCATGCTCTCGCCTTCAGCCTTTTTCAAAACTGCTCTTATCTTCTGTATCTGGTTTCCAGCTATGACTCCAGTCGCTTACAAACTCAGACTGTACCCTGGGGCTGTTATAGGGCTTTAACCGGGATGGGGATTAGCTCTCAGTCTTCTCACCCTGGGATGTCCTACAGCCCAGATCTGAAACTTGAGACTGGCACCCTTAGTTAGTCCTCTCTCTTCCTGCCACACCCCGGCCCTGCCTTTTACTCTCTGTTTGGAGAAAGGGAACACAGGTGTGTCTCTTCAGGCAGATGGTGTGGGAATTGACTGCTGTGCCCCACTCCTGCGGATGGCTTCCAGTTCTGATGTGGGGCCTGGGCCATGGGGCTGGCTAGTCCCTCCTTCGTTTGGTCCTCGCTCTTGCTGATATGCTCCCTAGGTGGGCGTCCTGAGCTTATCAGTTCTTGGCTGTATGGCAGCGGAGGCCTTGCACATTGGATGGCAGGTTGACTGGCGAGTTTCCTTCCTAATTCAGGTTCTCCTCTCTGGATGGCATTTCTGCATTCGTGTGAGGGGAGCAGACCGTGCTGGAGCCTACAGATCACCATCCCTCAATTCCCATAAAGAGCCAGTAGCCACAGAGTCACCAGCTTTGGCAGAAGTGAAAGCACTGGGTTCTGGGTTTGGGGAGAGCCGATTTTCCTGACTCCAGATGATCTCCACTTCCCATGTGAAGGGTCTATGCCCCTTAAAGGAAGCATGTCCCTTGTTGGTGCTATGCAACTTGTGCCTTGTTGGTGCTATGCAACTTGTCCCTTGTTGGTGCTATGTGACTGTCCTTTGCCCTGAGATGGGAACCAAGTGTGGGTGACCGAGGGGATCCTCCCCAGACCGCCGCATGCTTTTCATGCACTAGCTTGGGGCGACACCTGGCCCCCACAGTTACCCCACTAAAGGTCTCCAGGGTGGAAAAGGGGACTTCATCGCACGGCTATGCAATTTGGCACCAGTCATTAACTCTAGTTAATTTAGCCTGCCCTCCATTTGCACCTTTATCTGTGGCTTGTTTACACAAGTCAAGTAGGGCCCAGTAACTAGCGTTATTGACCAACTCCTTCACCGGCAATGCTACAGCGCAGAAATTGGGTTATGGAAGCAATACTGGCAAAAAAGCGTCCCCGGTTTGGCCAGATTGGACCCCCGTTTTCTGCCGCCAACTTCTGTTGCCCCGTTAGAAGGCTACTGCGTCTTACCGCTAAAACAAGGATACAATGATTGAACGCCTGTCGGAGCCAACATGCAAGTGTCTATTTTTCAGCAGTATGTTTTCCTATCTGCACTTGTGTTTCAAAGAGCCATTGTGGCTGGAGGCGAGAGGCAAGGCCCAGAGCAGCCTGCACTGCTCTGTGTGCATTTGATTAGCGCGCCGAGAGGAGGGGGGGCTTGTCGCGCTGTCTCTCCGCGTTGCCATCAGTTGCTAAGCGATGCTCGGGGGAGCCCGCTGACCTTGCTGACACGCTGTACACTAGTCAGAAGCCTACTCCACCGCCAGAGGCCATAGTGTACAATGCAATCAATAGCACTGTGTGCCGCTCCCGGGCAGTCCCCAGCGGCCTCTCGCGCCCCTCTATCGCGAAAACTTGCTGTCCCTCGGTGTCCTTCAGCCGAAATGCGAAGCACAAGCTAAATACGTGCGGACAGGGTATTTATTCATGTGACGCCCAGTGGGGGGGGTCTCCCGCATGCTGTCAAATTCCGAGTGACAGCGTATCGCTCGCGCGCATCTGCAGGAGCGCACGGGTTGATTGCTCGCCCGGGAGGCAGCCAGTGCAGAGTGCAAAAGAAGTTCCGAACTTTTTAATCATTTCCGTATTTTCCGCCACTTGTTCTTTTGTGCAGACGCGCCTGCTCTTCAAGGCAGAGAGGGCTCTATTTAATCTACCCATCGCGCGGTAATTGAAGTCTGAAAGATGTTACACGTTTTTCATATCTGTGTGCACCCCGAGGTTCGGGGATGAGTGAGTGATATGCAGAGCACACCGGAAACATGATTTGCTTCGAGGTTCAACGCTTGCCTGCCTGGAGACAGAAAAAAAAGACAGAATAAGCGGGTTTTAAGAACACTCTTTAAATTGCCATAATTGCGCCAGCTGCGAAGACTCAAAAGCAGCGGAATGGCATGTATTTTTCAAAAATGCAGTTTACAGTGACTTTCAGGATGAAAATTGATATACATGTAATCTTTTGCGAATTTTCTAGCGAGCTAGGTATTTCAGACCCACAGACCTGTAATCTAACACTAAGAAAGAGCTGCGCTTTAAATACAGGCTGCTGAATAGCTGAGCACGACCCGAGGCCTCTGAAACTAAAGGCCCAGACTACCAAAGAAGAGTAGCCTGTCTGGCTCTCGAGACCTCCGGGCAGATTCCAACCTCCAGCTCTGGATGGTGCACGCTAAATGGATTTTGCACACTTTGGCTTGCTGCTGTGACAGGGAACTGGTCTTTGAGGTTCTAAGAAGTCCCTGTTGTAGGGTTCGAGATTCCCAGGAGCTAGGAGCTATTTAGCTCCTGGTTATAGCCAAGGGGAGCCTGGTTACCTTGAAACCAACATCTACCCGGATCTACATTGGACCCGTTTGGCACGTGGTGCCATACAAACCTAGCTATGCAATATTTACTGTGTATGTTTGGGTATGTGTATGAAGGAGAATAAAGAATACACCTAAGGGACATTTAGAGCATATTCAATAGTATAAAATGGGCAAGAAGTTAGAGTTTGCATCTGGCGCAGTTAGATTTGCTGTGCACTATGTACCAGCTCTCCAGAGGCTGCTCCTGCCATAACTGATTATGATATGATGTGGTATTTATAACGCGCCTATACACAAGTGTATCAAGGCGTGACGAGGCAAGGAAGGGGACCAGAGGGAGGACAGACAGCGATCCTACTAGACCAGGTATCATTCAGATCGCGCAAGTGCATGGGAAGGGGGAAGGGACGGTGCAGTACAAGTTAATAGATAATAACAATAAGTAAAAGTAACGGCCAGAAGTGGCAAGTGCAGGGGTAAGTGCAGACATCTGGTGTCAAGTGCTGGTAGGGGGACTTCAGCTTATGACTGATACCCAGGAGCTGCTTTTTGCTCCTTCCCAATTTCATTCCCTGGTGTTGTGGGCACAGGATCCCGTCCTGTGATTAATGATTGCGGCACTGTTCCAAACACAACTGGTCCTGCACCACTAAAGCAGTGCCTACTGATGGAGTGCAAGCACGGGTCGAATAGGTGGGGAGCTAAGAAGTTGCTTTATAATAATAAATAAATAAATAATTTAGCATTTATATAGCGCTACGAACCCTCAGGTATCTGAGCGCAGCTTATTACCCACTGAAAGCCTGAGTTTGGCCCTGTCGGGATTCGAACTTGCGTCAGCAGGTTCTGCACAGATGTCAGCAGCAGGTTCTGCACAGATGTCAAAGCATGCGTTCTACTCACCGTGCTATCGGACCGGATTGTATTATGCATACTTCCACTACCCCTTGGCTTCACCTGCCCCGCCTTCTCACGCTTACGGATCTCACCTCCTTCAGCACTCTCCACATACATTTGGTGCCTCCTGATAATGTTTCCCTCCTAAACTACAGGGCAGATGCTGCACCCATACCCAAGCAGCAACATCACCTGCCCTCTCCTGCCAGAATAAAAGTATCTGGGCTACAAAACCTCCCCCCTCCATGCAAAGAAACCATTGGATCTCTTCCACTTCTCTATACAAATCCCTGCTCTCTAGCACCGTTAACAAAATGGCGTCACCCACTATTCCTTCCCCTGTGCAGAGCTGTATTAAACAATGTCCTTTTCATATCTCGAATCACCCTTAAAATGACCTCTGGCTAGGTGGAAATACACTGTGTATAGGGCCAATAAATATAGCAATCAATGGGGCACCACAGGATCCCCTACCCTTGTTGCACAGCAGTGAAGCCAAACTTGTCATTGGGTGTAGTTTTGTTCTCAGCGGGTCTTATGTTCATGGTGTAATTTACATTCTTCACCTGAACCTTACACCTGTGCATTTTCTGAGAGGTACATTATCTTTCTCCCTTCCATCCGAAACAATAAGCAGAGGTGGTTTTGAGTGAGATGGGGATTGTGATGAATACGTAGACCATTTTCTATACAACTATATAGTGTTAGCTATATCTAGATGAACAGCTGAGTGCATTTTTCTCTGACGTGAACAAGAATTCCTTCATTGCAAAGTTATATGGATTTGCACAATTAACAGGACGGTCAGCTTTTCTACATATCTCTTCTCTTTCCAAAATGGGGAATAGATTACATTATTGTTCATGCAGCCCTGGCCATCGTTTAATCTTGCTTACATGTATTTCCTGCGATCTTGCCAGGCCTCCTCGTGCTTTCGGGCCGCTACACTGGCTTCCTGTCGAATAGAGTACTGCATTTAGGATCTTGTGCATTGTACACTGAGCAGTTTTTGGCACCAGCCCAGAGTTCTTAAAAACCTGCCTTACGAAATACATGCGATGTGGCACCGGCCCTATTCAAACCATTGCTGATTGACAATCCCAGAATTTGAACGGTTTAGGAACGGGCCGGGCCTTTTCCTGCTTTGCTCCTTCTTTCTGGAATGTTCTTCCCTCTTCTCTTAGGTAAACCTCGAACCATGCCCGCCTCCGGAAATGGCCAAATACCCTCATGTTTTCAAGCGTGAATTGGGTGTAGTGAGCGGAAAGCTAGCCCAGGACCAGTTTATAGCAAAAGAGTGTTTTACAGGTTTAATTAACATCATTGACATAACATTCTGCGCCTAGATGCATTTCATACAGGCAAGAAGCATGTTGTTGGTTAAATAGAAAATGCAAAAAGAGTTGGCGCCATGAGAAAACCTCTCCAAGTGCATCCTGGCTCTCTCTGATTTGAGTTAGCCCATTGCTTGGAATGCCGCCCCGTTCTGCTCATCCTGGTGGGGGGTGCGGGGGGGGGGGTACATTGATTAGGCACAACCTTACTAGGAGAGGTGCAGTTCAAACATATCTACAGGCTGGAAGCTAAGGTTGTCCCATATATATTTGTGAAGCATTACTTTAGCAGAAGTAGAGCCAGGGTCATACCTGTACTTGCCCCTAGCAGGTAGAAGGCAGCTCAGATTGTTGGAGCTCTTCATAAGGGGTTGGCTCATTGGGGAAGTTTATTTGTAGTATCTCTGTTTCCATTTTGACCGCAGTGGCATGTATGTTCGTCCGGAATTCCCATAAGGAATCATTGTAAGCTCCGCCTCCTCCCCTCCCCCCAGCACTTACGTACAAGTTCAAAATTCCACGCGGGGTGGGAACATTTGAAAAAAATAAATTCTCCAGAAATCCACAGAAAGTGGGAAACAATTAAAACGTGCCCCCATCTTTCCTTTCAGTGGTGGGCCCTGTGTACATTCATGTTGTCCTCCTCCCTCGCCTCATCTGCCGCCTGGCTGGCGACTGTACACTCTACCGCAATTCCTAACACCTCCTGCTCTAAGAAGGAAAAATGGGAGTATGCCCCTTCCTACTTTCCTCTTTCCCCCACCCTGGTTACTCCCCACCCGTACCTGTCACCCCCTCCCCTCATCGTTAGCATCACTTCCTGATTGCTTGCTTCCAATGCACACCAAAGCCCCATTAAGCAATGCACTAAGGTGCCTCCGGGTGAGAGACCAGCTCAAGCTGGCAATTTGTTCACCAAAACTCAGTATATTACTGCGCTGTTAACTGAGCGGTTTGCAGGTCCTCTTGCAGCTAAATGGGTTCCAGGATGAAACGCAGTTAACGGGATAAGAACCCTTTCCCTCTAGCTAATGAGTAGTAAAAGGCCTTCATTTAGGCAATGCGTTTGTTTTTGAGTGCAAGGGACTCAGACTGTAAACAGCGGGCCTCTCTCTCCCAGTCTAATAATCCTGACCAAAAAGAGGTTCGATTTGTTTCTGTGCGCATCTCTCGTAAAATACGCCACTTTGTGTACCCCGTCAGCAAAGAAATACCACCTTAAAGCTCTCCTACACCTTACAATCAAATAAAGAACGTGCCCACCTTGTGCTGATGCCCCTTACTAACATTCTCTCGTCCCTCCTCTCACCTTTACAAAATAGTAAGCATACAGACGCCGCACAGTCCCAGACGAGTGTGCTTACCCTTGCACGAAAGCGTCACATCTTTTATTGGCATGCATATGAAAAGGTTGGCAGGAATGTATCCGCTTCCATTTACAATTATCAAAATAGGAGCCTGGTCCAAGGTGTGGGTGCATTGGAAGAGTCAACATAGGCTTCGGCTTTGTGGTCGTACTCCTCACTCTTGGCTGCAGTTCCTTTAGAGAAGGATTTGTGCCTTGATTTCTGTCTCATGAATATGTCTCGGGGCTCAGCAGCAGATACGGAGCCAAGAACACACTTGTTCTCTACTAAAAGCCAAGAGTCCACATGACACACACAAACAAAGTGCAGGTCACAGGTGAACACATTACTTAGCCCTGGTCATGTGTTTTTCTGATGGATTCTCCTCCCACAGATTTCTCACCTTGGATACTGCATAGGCAGTGACAGCTTAAGCCGGAAAAGGTTTCACTAGCAGGGGGTGACGTGTGCCTAAGCACTCGCTCTGTCTCTCTAAGTAGGTTGGGAGGGTGATGAGGAAACTCTGGGGGTAGAATACATCTGAAAGAACATTGCCAGAGGTACATAATGTGTTCTTCAGATGCATTCCGTTCGCATACAGATTCCTCATCTTAGATACACTCCCTTCACAGTAAGGAAGACCCAGCGGAGGACCGAGAGCCAGGAAAGCGTTGTCAAACTAAGACATTTTGTTGGACTTCTCTTCCAAAGTGGACTTCGTGAGAGAAAATGGAATACAGACAGTAATGCTTCGAGAATGTATGTTGGGAAGGCCGCCTTCCGACACATGGCCAAGGCTGGAACTCTGCTTTGTAAAGCTGAAGTGGACGCAATCCCCTCAACAGAAGGCCTCAATGCCAAGTTGTACGTCTGCCAGTTTGTAGCACTCTGAGATGCAGAGAAGGATCCACGATAAAGCCTGTCTCGAGAATGCAGAACCTTGCCTGGCTCCTGTAAATGCCACAAAATGTCTGTCCTTCCTGAGATCTGGCCACATATCAGCGTAATGTCCTTTTCATTTTGGGTCAGGGGAACCTTTCCTCATCCTTTGGATGGTTACATTTTCTTCTGGCTCAGGTGAAACTCAGACACCATTTGGGAAAAATTAAGGTCTAACTCTTATAACTTACTCTACAGAATAGGTCAACTAAGGAGGTTCCACAGAGAGTGCCTGTAAATCACTCACTCTTTGTTTATTGGTATTAGCTGCTTCCTGGATTCCATTGCTAGCTTTCCTCTGTGTTTATTTGTCACTTCCCAGTGCTTTCCTGAACAGCAGTCTGTATGTGTTCTATGGTTGCTTGCCCCTTCTGTGGCAGAATGTGCAGAAGCATTATAAGCTTTATTTCCGAGACTACCCCTAAAGGAATTCCTGTTTTCGTTCTCCTTTCCCTTCCTTCACTTGGTGGGAGGGATGAGGTCTTGGGTTTGTAATTGTGTTTTCTCTGCTCCTGTTCCTTTTCTGCTTCTTGAAGTCTGTTCCTGGTTTTCCCTTGTATTCCTTCCTTGATTCGCGTATTTATTGTAGGTGTGGAGTTCTGTTTCTTCTTATATGTTTGTGAATGCCTATGTTTTCATCCCTCTCCAGTAAGTACTATTCACATGTGTCCCCTGTCAAGAGTCTTATGTATTAAGTTATCCTACCTTTGCTCTTATTGCCTTCTGGGGGTCCCTGTTTCATCAGCAAGGTTCATGGGCATCGCTAACATCCCAGGTGGTGTTTCCCGTCCTTGAGAATATTGTCTTTAAGTTGTCTTATATAATATCATCAAAGTTGCTCTCACACCCTGTCTTTACCTGCCCGATATGTGGGATTGTCGTTGATAGTACCTGTAACAGCAACTGGGGGTGAGGAGCTTGCTGAATTTCCTTGTTATCATAAAGAGCCCAACATCCTTTTTTTATATATTTGTATAATGGTACTTTTACACAACCTTGGTGTTTGCACGCAAGTATCTTGACTTGTGAGTGCAAATGTACTCACTGTGTGTTCTTGTGCACATTTCCCTTGCCATATCCACTGCCCTTTCTCTACTCAAAACAGTTGCATGTTTAAACAAGTAAGTTGGGTCAGAGGAAGCTGGTCTATATTTCTTAACCAGCTCATTGTCTACTATAGCAGCGGAACAAGGATGTTTCCACAAATCCAAACTGTGTTTGGCGATCACTGGTTTGAAGGGCATTATAAATACCTGTGGGGTCATGCTATTGGGCAGTTCTAGATGGGGCCTACAGCCTCAACCACCTTTTCTATGGTGGGTCCAAAAGCAACCTTCTGGTGGTTGTGGAGATGCTTCCATAAAGTCAGCGCCTTGTGAGTTGTCAAGCTGTTTGTCTCCTGAATGTCAGCGGCTAACGCTGTTAAGTTGGGCTCGTCGATGATCATCTCTTCAGGAGCCTGTCCACGGGCAGTCTGCAATGGTTCAAGACCACAAGTTCATACGTCTCCTTCATCATCGTATCCCTCCTGCATCACATCGAAATAGCGCTCCCTTACAGTGGTATAGAAATGGGGGTATCTGGACAATGCATCGGATGCAATACCATTGAATGCCTTACCATCGAAAAAATTGCATCGAAAAAAAAGCATAGAATGCATTTTTTTTAAAGGTAAAGGTTTTAGTGTAATTATAATGGGTTCTAAAGGTTAAAAAAAACAGGGGTTGGGGGACCCCCCCATTAACTTTTAAAAAGAATAAAAAGCATTTGATGCAATTTATTTCAATGCATTTTTTTTAGATGGAATGGTATGTCGATGGTAGGAATTTGATGCAATGACTAGGAACCAGAAATGGGTATTGATGTGCTGCGTAGAGGTTGCAACGGAAGTGGGCTCTAATGCCACCATGCTCGAATTTGGCACCTTGCGCTCTGAAGCAACATTTGGTTTGGAAGGGAGCCTAAGCCTTTCGGCATGCAAATTCCACTCTTCGAAGGATCCCTCATGGCCTTCTCTGGCATGGTGGGACTTTCTCTCTCTGTTAGGGTTGAGGTTGAGGCCGCCAATGCATAGGAAAAGAGATCAAGCATTTTCTGTCTGAACGCCTCCCACTCTTCTGCCGAACAAAAGGCAGTGGGAAATGTTACCTTCCTGTGGAGTCGGTTGAAGCTTTGCGAACCTCATCTCCTAGAGTGAGACCTATTGCACTGCTTTTTATGGGCCCTTGTACGCTGCTCCCTCTCTGAGGAGGGCTCTTTCTTGGGTGTCGGCTGGTCACTCTGCCCTCCTCCGAAGAGGGACGTCTGGAGGGGGCTTCTCATAATCTCATTGGCGGGCGGCCTTAGCCGCGCTTTCACAGATTGCCTTTGGGTTCATGGCCTGACAGGAACGACACCCCAAAGCATCTTGGTGGGTCCCCAACGCCAAATGCAAATGCTTTGGGGGTCAGTAATAGACATCTTAGAAGTGCAATTCTTGCCCCACTTGAATCCCAAGATTTTGGTAGAACCCAGCTTATTTCTTCAATAGTGACGCATTAAAATATATCTGCGAAGAAGAGAGTTTGTGGTACAGTGTGTTTGTTGAGCGTACGTAAAAAAGGAACAGAGGTTGTGGACGTGATTTGCCATATATATGAGTTGGACACTGTCACTTTTGGGACCAAAGAGTGGACCATTGAGGCGAGTCGGCGCCGAGGCACACTCACTCCCTGCAGGAGAAAATGTTCCAGTACCAGCTGTCATGGTCTATGAAGTATCTAAGATGAGGAATCTGTGGGAGGATGCAAATCATTAGAAAAAAATGACTCTTTTACTTGATGATACATGTCCTGCAGCGGCAGCGTGAACTACTTACTGACTCTTCCATTGTACTGGTGCCTTCTAACATGCATGAAAAGGTGATATGGGAGAAACTACTTTTTGGGCAGTAAAGACAATTCACTTTACAAGACTGACTTTTATCGTCAAAATTGTAGAGTGTTTCGTCCAGAAGAGAACTTTCAGCAAATATCGAGATGTTAGATATGTCTACTCTTCGTATCCCAAGTTGGGCAAGTTGTGTTGCGGACCCTCTTCACCCCTGGAGCCATTAGCATCTTAGCTATTTGGCATTATATTTAACAATGTCAAGCCATGCAGAATTCACCAGGGACTAAAACAAACGGATACTTATAGAGTAATGATTTGTTGATCGCTCCGTCGGATATTACGCTCATCAAGGATTTGTAGTGGCAGGCAGATACTACTACCAAATTTGAGACAGCACAATCCAACCCCAGAATAATGTTATACTATGAAGACTTTTAAAGGATTTCAACCTTGTTTGGACAGTATTTGGTCACCAGAGATATGCACGCTCTACATCAATTATCTCTTTCGTAATCTCCCACTGAAAGCGTTTAGCGGAAGGTGGGCATGGCGTGGCAAGCCTGAATCACTTTGCCTGTGTAGCAAGGCCACGAAAGTAGCACGCTTTCGCTTTTTGTGCGACCTGTACTTCACTCTTAGGCGTGGCATCCTCAGTCCCTTTTGATGCAAGTAAGGACAATTCACCTACAAGAGGCCCTTGCCTGAGCTTACTGTGCTGCAGGCTCGGTGGAGATATTTGTGATTGCCACCTACGTTTATAAAGCATGGAGAAGGTGGAGCTCCCTTCTGTGGATTTGTAACCAGCTGGCCTAGTAACATATACAGGACTGAGAAGAAGATGCCAAAACCTGCAGTGCAATGTTATCCTCTTCCTGTGCTTTCCCATTCTTCCCTCTTGTGATCAGAAGATTGTCTTACTTTATAATCATTTAATAGATTCATATTTAGACTGTTTTCCTTTTTTGCAAGCATTCTAAATGGTTTCATGTTTAATATTGTTTGTAATGTTCTGATAGGATCCTATGGCATTTCACAGAGGCTCCTGCACAGAATGGTGTGGCCATGTGTTGTCACTCTTCCTTGGCTTCCTTGTGTTTTTTTAAGGGATCTCTGTTTTTACGGGTAGGGGCAATTTCTTCTGGGGTCATGGAACATAGATTTTATGTTTATTTATGGCCCCTGGGGTCGCTGCGAAAATAGGTAGCATTGTTTTGGTCTTTTGCTGTCTCAGAGCAGCTCAACCAGTCGATGAATAGTCAGTGAGCAAACCCTTGTCATTGGGGGTCTTCACACCCTAAGTCCATAGCAATCACCTGCTCCACCCGACCCTCTCCTGTTCATCCACTGGTCTCCCCTCCTGCCCAAAGCCTCCCTTATTGGGTTACCTGCCTCCTGCCGCCCCACTCACCACCAACCCTAACCCTTTTTGTGTTTGGTTTTTCGCCCTCCCAGTCCCCCCGTCTGCCAGAACAGCTTACCAGCTCACCCATCCTGCACCCTTCTCTTATGACTATACGTTCCTGCTCACTGCTCCTGCTTCCTCTTCCATGTGTGGGGTACATTTCCTGTGCAGCCTCGTTTGTGAGCGGTACAAGAGACGCGGTCCACCGACCCGATACAGGAACATAGCCTCAATGGGTATAACTACGATGTTGGTCAAGTAACTTGCTCCTGATTACGAATTCTTCCTCCTTTTTACAGGCTAAGTCCATTCACGTCTTATAAACTGCGTCTGAAGGCAACCAATGATGTGGGGGACAGCGATTTCAGTGCAGCGACCGAGGCCGTTACAACGCTCCAAGATGGTAAGAGAAGTAATACCAGAGTTGTCATTTCCTTTACTCGGAAGAGTCTAGAATGGGGAGCTCCCGACATGTTTTAATCCAAAATACCACTTAACAATATCTATCTGCAAATCATGCTGTGAGTCACCAGGTTTGCCCGGCTTTCCTTGTTTACGGAGTTCCTATCTGCATTGAGAGAACCTTTAGATCAGGGTTGTCCAGCTCCAGGCCTACCCCTCATTAATATTCATGAGATACCTTTTCATACAATGATTCTAAATGTATGCACATTTAATTTTCCCTCATGGATATTAATTAGGATTATCCTGAAAACCTGTAAGGATCCTAGCTCTTGGGGCCTGGAGTTGGATAACCCTGCTTTAGATAAACGTACCTCACGACCAACACAAAACCTCATGCCGGGCTGCCCGCAGTTCAGATGAATATCCGCTACAGTGTATGTGAAGAAATTGAGGGGCATGTGACGGCCAGAAGAATTTGACGTGTCTGCTTGTTATTGTATTTGCAGCGGTTAGTTCGATGTCATCATATGTTGCTGCTGTCCACTTTTACACGGTTTTCAGTGGGTATCTCTTTTACTACCTAGCTGCTCTTCATTGTTGCATATTCAAGTCCGAATGAATATTAAGCGTTGCTTAAAGATGGAGAATGTCTGACACAGTGCCTAAAATGGGAATAGGGGGCATGTAACCTACGCCTCTATGGATGTTTTGGACTGCGACTCCTCTGATCTGTCATCTTTGACTATGCTGGCTAGGGCTGATGGGAGTTGTTGAAGTCCAACACCTCTAGAGAGCCAGAGTTTGCAAACCCCCTTCCCACAAGTTGGAGGTGTTTTTATGGTATACATTACATTAGCGGCATTTGTTTTAGTTATCTTAATTTGCCTTGAAGTTATAACTTAAATTATAGGAGATTCAGTGGTGAAGTAGTCTGCAAAAATTCATGACACCTTTCTTGGATCTTTTTAAAACAAAGCATCATTGCATCACAAATTTAAAACAATGTGCTGCCAAGCATCTGTGTAGCTGACAGAATGGGGACATTTCTCTATGAGGTCCCAGCATAGCCCACGCTGAGCTGTCAGCAAGTCCTGACAAGTGGAGAGAATGCGACCCACTCACCGTGTATGTAGGCATGCCATTACTCTGCCATGCCTTTGGACAGAACATTGTTAAATGGGCCCCTACACTCCATGGGTCATATTATATACAGTTTCCCAGGGCCTACCAATTGGCTCAGTGCGGTGGCAGGTCTCTGATTCCCCCACAGCAAACCAGATCCTCTTCTTCCCACTGGGGACCTCTTACACACCGTCACAGGGCAACTATTCATTACCTGTCCAAAGCAAACCAGTTTGACTCCAGCTCACCAACGTGGCTTTGAGCAAGACTTGAATCCTATCCTACTTCTAGCCCTCCACACCAATGTTGTGCCTGTATTTAACACTCTGCTTCTCTCATCTATATTCACGAAGGCAGCTCCTATTTTTCACTCCACCCGTTCTGTTTGGATTTAGTTGTACCTCCACACCCAGCTTTTACATCTGCGACAGACTAACTTCCATGGCCTACTCGATCTCAATATGTCCGTATTTGCGTATTTGACATCCACATGGATGGAGAGCAGTCAATAACATGAAAAGTAGCCCGGCGTCACTGACTACAATTTTGTGTCCATGCACCATTCCATGTCTGTCTAGGTATATGTAATCATGTGATGCTATTGTGATTTATACTGCGCACCGCTACCATTTTCATGGTCTCCTCGCGCTCAGGTGGGTCTGATAAGGGAGGCGTATTGGGAGGGCTTAATCATCTTGGATGGCTGTATCGAATCACTAGAGAGAAATGCACGCCATTACCCTCCCCTGCACCCTCTGCCCAGGACTATTATCCACCTCCAGTGTTGTTTCTAGATAGTCATCATGCGCATAGCTGAACCACAATTCAAAGGTGTGAAGAATTCGACCATACGCACGGTGGGCGTGCACCCGCCTGCGATTTGCGTGGAACTAATTAGCACACATTTTCCTATGCTCACCGCACGACATACACATAGACCCGTGTACTCTGGGTTGACACAGCCTACAGGCGCTGTCCCTCTTGTCAAATTTAGTGGAAATATGACAGCCAAGAGTACATCAAGACATCTCAGGAGGGAGAGGGCAAAACCTTCCTCCTGCCATGGCCAGCCTAATCAATTATCAAAGGCTCTATGTAGCTGCTCTGTCCTTTTGTGTAAGCACTGCAGATGGTGGCAGCAATTAACATAATTAACATACTAATAGAGTATACTTCACACTGGTCCACAAGGGGCCTGGTTGTAGAGTTTAACACAGGAGACAAAATACCCTAACAACCTTTGAAATGCACTTTGTCAACCGTAAGCCAACCGTAAGCCATCTCCCGCCTCTCAATATCAAGGGCAGTGACCTGTCATGTCTGGGACTATCTGTTTACAGTAGGTAACCCCCACAAGGGGACACCATTCAGAAGGTACGAGAATAAGGTTTGCAGGAAAAAGAAAGTCTGTTCTCGTTGCTCCTTCAAGGGAGATCTGCTGCTTTAATCAGAAACCACAGAGAGCTCCATTAACTAGAGGGACCCTTTGATCCACAATAGACAGGTAGATTGGGATAACCTTTATGTTGCAAAGCACTCTGGTTATGACCTCATGCATGCAGGATATTGTTGGTGCAGACCCAGGATTGGTTCATTAAGGTAGGCTTGGCCTACACCAGTCACTGGCCTGTTTGGCTTTAAAAGAGGCCTGAGCCCTTCTTTTGGGCAGATCGTCTGAAGACTTCGCAAGGACTAGCAAGAAGAAATAATTTGGACCCTGGCTGAAGGTACAGTCTGCCTTATAGCTGACGCCAGTGAAGGAAGTCCAGGATTTCCAAAAAGAGAAGCAAGATCCCTCCCCAGGGAACAGATGGAGATACTGAATACAGAGGACCCTCCAGTAGCTCCAGAACCGGTACCCAGCCAGCACACAGAATGCCCTGCTAGACTCTTCAAGCAAGCTTCCTAGGTGGGAAGTGCCAGAGAGAGGGTGGACCAAACAAAGGACAAGACTGTTGCCTGCAACACTCACCTCAGGTTTGGGCCAACTGCCTTAAAGGATGACACAAGGCCAGCGAAGAAGCTAGGAGGAGTGTATCGACAAGCCACAACCAGCATCCTCCTTAAAGGACATTCTCAAGCCAGACAGATGAGCCCCTTGAGCTGCAGCCGAGTGCACCGCTGACTATTGTCACGCCGCAGCAGCTCACGCAATCCGAGATGCTTCGACCAGTGCTTCAGACCCGCCGGCCAGCACTGAGACAACTAATCCTACCCCTGTGCCTCTGTGTAGGCCAGCCTGCAGCTGTCCGTCCAGCCTTGCTTGAAGAACTGCCTTCCGCCTGATACCCACAACTATCTCCCACCTTGAACTCTGTCGCAGGAACTGCAAAGCGCCTTGAAACCAACTCGACCCTGTCAAGCACCAATAATTTCTACAAGCAGAAGGTACTTTGTGGTGCTGTACCCCTGGTCCTTCTTGAAAGGCCCATAGTGACATTTTACGACCTGTTGCTCCCTTTGTGTTGAAACCAAGTGTCCTTGAACTACTGCAAGTAATTACTTTACCGACTACCCTCCTGTCATTATTCAAAGTGCAACCCTTTTCCGTCTTTGAAACTGTCCTCTGCATTCCTTTACCGGGTGGGTTGTATTTTATAGTGTGCTAGACCTGTCTGTTGAATAATAATAAAGTTGATATTTCAATGCAGCCTTGACTGGACAGTCCCTTTTATGTTTGGGTAATAATAGTATTTTTGCTGTGTGGCAACTAACCAACGATCCATAACCTTGCGTAGATAAGTCTGCCGTTCCATCCACGTTACCAAAATTGGACAAGGAGGTTTATAATTTGCTTGTGTTTCCAATGTGTTTGGATCCCTTCCGGTGTACTAGATGTGTGGGGCTGATTGATGATTTAGAAACCGATATTCATCCCTGGACCACTGGAGCTCCGGAAGTTGATTCGTCACAATAGGACAGAGTGTTGGCACTTATCTGCTCCATAACCCCTCCAAACCCCCACCCCGGTAGGATTGGGACCTGAAAGATGTCCTCCTCGGATGCAAAGAGTTCATTAAAATGGTCTTAGATCACTGATCAGATAACGTAGAAGCAAATTAGGTGTGTGTTTTTAAAAGGGTTGTACGGTCCACATAAGTAAAGAGTGCTTTCCAACATTTGACTAATCACTCTCCCTCAAGGTAGGTGCAGGATACATGGGTTGCTGCGCCTGCACACACACACACGTGCATGCACACACCAGAATAAATTGATACGGTCATGAGAGCAACAAGAGACATTTCTCGTCAGTGTTTAATGTGTGCCACCTTTAAATCACTCATTTGTGTTTCATTCAGTTCCAGATGAGCCGCCAAGTGCTGTGGCAGTGACTCCGCGCACCACCACCTCTGTGCTCATCCAGTGGCAGGTAAGGAAAGTGATGGCAAGGGCATACATTTGCATACAGTAGATAGTACTACCAAGTCGTTTCTGTGTTCATTAATTCACTCGTTATGCTAAAACCCAGAAGTGGTGCTTCCCTCGACGACTGTCAGCAGGCGCTCATGGTGATGTAGTTGGCAGAAGGCTAGTTAGATGCCACTCTTGAGATCTTTGGTGAACCATAGTTATCACTGGTCTCCCCAGGGTCATCCTTGGATTGTCCTTTACATTTACAATGGCTTTCTTCTGCCCAGAGCTGCATCACATCAACAAAACTAAATGACAGCTCTGCTGGGTTCCTGCTGTGCTCTGCAAAGGCAGCCGCATGGCGCAAGTTTGGGGGTGCAGCCCACGAACACTGATGTACTCAATCTTCCAGAGTATCCTGTTTGCCCTGCTCCACTTAAGCCTATTTTCTAGACCTCAAGCCTGTCTCCAAGGAGCAGTGGAGCAATTTGCAGTGAACCTTTGTCATCCAGGGTGCAGGGTATAGGGGTGTTGAGATGCAAAATGCACATGTAATGACGTGGAGCCCCCCCTTAGCCTGGATGCCTGGCTAAATCAGAAAAGGTTCTGCTTGGAGTTATTTCCGTTCAGACAGGAGACAAACTATTAGATTTGTGTCTATCTTGCTTAATAATTAGATAGTAAGCTAATTGAGTTAATCACTCCATGCAGGCGGATGAGTGTGCATGCGTGTTTTGGGGAGGTAGGACACCTCCTCCAGATCACACATGCAAAACCTGGCTGTGGTGGGTCAGCCCGTTATGCTTTCCAGGTGGGTGAATTTGCTTATTTTTTATTTTTATTTTTTATTAACGTGTTAGTTTTTGTTTACAAACTTTTACATTATGTTGAGGTCCTGGTACAAGGAATTCATATATTTTGTGAAAAAGCAATTAGGTGTATTTAAGCTTCGGAAGAATTATTGTTGAATGGTATGTTTAGCATTTTTCTTTGGTCATGATGAAAATTCAGATTGAATGATGGTAATGATCAGTTTCCAGTTAGTGCCAGAGATTATTTGTAGCCACATGCTTTCTTCTCCACAGCAGGGTCTCTGGGAGTTCATCATGTTGGAGAATTGCTTCCTGCGTTCGGTTCGGTCTTCATAAAGATATGGTAGATTGTTTCTGGTTGGTTATCAATTTCGCAGAATCTGCAATAGTTTCCTTACCTGTTATTTGTTTGGTTTCCTCTAGATATTCTTTAGTTGGAAGAATGTTCAGCGCGAAGTCTGAGATACAGATCGTGGATAGTTCTCGAAGGGAATCTTTCTAAGTAGGGAGGAATTTGGTTGAGGGCTCCAATTTCCAGGTCGGAAATTATGTTCATTTTGTATGTAGATATCTCCAAGCTATTCGTTATACAGTCATTATATTGGATTTATGTTTAGCTTTCAAAGGTTTATTAGATAGCATCTCAATGGAAATGTCGTTTTGATTCAGGAGCAAAAGACACGCTTTTTTCCCATAGTTTAAAGGTAGTCGGGTTCTTGGTTTCTTTGCCTTGGGAGAGATTTTGATTGCCGGTGTTTCAGCATTGCTGATGATCTTTCTGTACAAGTCCAGCTGTTTCCAGCTTTTGATAGAGTATAGCGATTGAAGGCCTAATTCATGCCAGATACAGGGCATTGTGTACGACTGGGCCAGGCACAGTATTTTTCGCCAAAAAAGGCCTTCCACAGTTGGCTGAATTGTGGGTGAGATGTTGATGAGTGTTTTGCTCCCGTACAATAGTATTGTGCTGACTTTCTGCTTGTTGAAGGCGAGTACTGGTTTTATGGTGTATTGGCCGTATTTACGATGGATGATCAGGCCTTGTCTGGCTTGGGTGAGTGCCTTAGATGGGCGTACCACTGCTGTTCGACGTTGGATTGTGAGATCCAGATACCAAGGTATTTGGTCTCCTTAACTACTTCTAGTTTTTGCCCCGCAAGATGTAGCCGAAGAAGGTCATTTTGTTTTTTGGTGCAGAATCCAAGAGACATGACTTTTTTTTC
This sequence comes from Ambystoma mexicanum, assembly GCF_040938575.1. Taxonomy (NCBI): domain Eukaryota; kingdom Metazoa; phylum Chordata; class Amphibia; order Caudata; family Ambystomatidae; genus Ambystoma; species Ambystoma mexicanum. The sequence goes on along the minus strand of NC_090924.1, from coordinate 465,728,291 downwards.
CGGGTTGATTTCAAGATTGTTCTTTATGAAATCTTCCAGTTTGGCTAGCATTTTTTGGAGGCCAACCTTGGTCTTGTCGAAGATTACAATATCGTCTGCATACAGAATGTATGGGACGGAGGTGGCATTTATTTTGGCGGATTAGATGATGGAATCTTTTGATTTTCGATAATGTCGAGCAGCTAGAAGTTAAAAAGGGTGGCGGCAAGGGGGCACACTTGTTTAAGGCCCTTAGTGGTGTTAATCAAAGAAGAAAGGTCTCCGTCGTTTGTGAGTCTGACTCAAATGGTGGTGTCGCTGTAGAGCGATTTGATGGGTTCAAGCAGCTCTTCTGGGCAGTTTTGTTTTTGAAGTTTTTCCCACAGTTTGTTTCTATTGATGCTGTCAAAAGCCATCTTAAGGTTGACCAATATGGCATGGATGTTAGTCCGGGTTCTAATTGATTCCTGTTTCAGGATTTTAAGAATTAGGAGGCTTATGTTGGTACCCACATTGCTGGCAAATCCAGTTTGCAGAGGATCTTGTTTGTTGTTTTCCTTGGTCCATTCATTAAACCTTTTAAGCAGAATTGAGGCGAAGATTTTTCCAAGCGGATCGAGCATCACCAGCGGGCGATTGTTTTGGGGTTGATTTCTCTCACCTTTCTTGAAAACAGGAACGATGATTGCCAGTTTCCAGGTTTTGGGCATATAATTGTTTTCAGAAATGAATGTGAAGATTTGCACACAAAATTTTGGCCAAGCTTCCGGCTGGTTTTTGATGATGTTATTGCTTAATCCGACGGGCCCCAGACCTCTGGAGGAGTTGCGTAGTCTGATGTGTGAGAAGATTTCTTCGTAATCCCAATACTTATACCAAGCTTTCTTGTCAGTGTTGTCAGCGATGTTTTTGCACACTTGCTCTGGTTTTGCGTTAAATGTACAGCGCAAGTGATCGATCCAGGCTTCTTCAGGGAAGTCAGCAATCAGTCGCTGATGGGCGGCTTGAGTGGGGTTAAGTAGTGACCAAAGGTCCCTGGTGTTCTTTTTGTTCAATCCAGGCAACATAGATTCAGCGTCGTTTTCACAGACGATTGCTCTGATGTTGTTGAGCCAATATCTGTATTTTTATTTAATACTTTACATTTGTGACTTTATGTCTGTAGAATCCCTTTTCTTGGCCATTCTCAGAGATTTCCTAATTTGTTTTTTGGCAAGGGCAATTGCCTCGAGGTAGGCGTGCGCATGAGCTGAGTTTGTCAGCCGGTTTTGTGCACTTTTATGGAAGTAAGGAGTTAGGAGCCATACATAATTGATTTTTTCCTTATCGTTTCTATTAGATGATGTAAATAAATATTCCAGTCCTGCAATCTTAGCTTCTGGTATACGTAGTCGATTGCATCCAGTGTTAATAGTTAGGTTTAGGATTTTCATCTTGTCAAGGGGTTAATAGGGAGCATTCCAAGACGTCTGAGGTTTGGCATGATCGATGTTCTTGTCGGTCTTATTTTTCAATTATAAGATTTTAGAATGGAGATTAGGCAAGGTGTAGATATAGTCAAGATATCCTTTCGATTTCCCGTTGTGCCAGGTCAGCTTGGCAGGGGTATCACCGCTTGTGTTCACGTTCAGAAGTCTAAAATTGTGTCTCCTTAGAGCAGCAGACCATAATTTCTCAGTTAAATGCATTTCAGGGATTGTGTTTCCGTGTTCCTGAAACAGATGCAGGTTTAAATCGCTACAGATGATTACTTGCAAGAATTTGAATTTTATATAGAGGCTGTCAATTTGTGTCAGGATCTCGTCTTGAAATCTCTCATCAGACGGAATAGACGGACTCCAGTATTTGTTGAGGATAGCCAAGAAATAAGACTCCTTTGTTCTCAGATTTGTAAAGTTTTCTGTGTGTTTTTGTTGGAGAACAGTTCTTTGGAACCAAACATTGATGGACAGCATTTTAATTAGTTCATAGTTAGCGTCTACTCTCCACAGCGTTATAAGGCCAGATTGGGGTCGGCCCTTGGTTCCGGTTATTTCCCAGAGTTGTGTGATTCAGGTATCCGTCGCAAAGTGGGCTTGGAGACAGACTATTTCAAAGTTATTGAGGTCATTACTTTCCTTTCCGAACAAGTGTTTGGAGCCTCTTGTATTCCACGAACAGAGGTTGGTTGTCTGTATCTGTTTATTCTGTGGGCATTATAGATAGATGGTGGTTTTCTGTAGTTTTCTGCGGTTGTGTTAGCTGGAGCGAGTAGTGAAAGATTTCCCTGGATGTTGTTTAAGTAGCTTTGAGCATGTCGCTGACTTTTGGGTTCCCATGCCGTAGGTGGCAGAGCTTTGTGAAGGTCTGGTGGTATGGGTTGTTCTCTTCTTTTGCTTCTGTTTCCAGATTTGTTAGGCCGTTCGTCTTATTCATTTCTGCTGGATAATGAATTTGGGGGACTGGATATAGAGTGACAGGTGAATCCAAGTGCTTCCAACTGCTTTGCTTGCTCTATGATTTTAAGGGCTGTGTTGTAGGAATTATGTTCTACTAGTATGGCGTCTGTTTTGTCTTCATCTGGTAATTCAACCACTTTGTTATCATAAGATTGGATGCCTTGTAGAGAAGGAATAGCGTGGAGCAATCTCGGCAGGTTTGTTTTATTCAAGACTAAATCATCACGCACCGTTTCTAATCTGTGGATCTCAATTCTATGTTTAATTGCTTTCTCACACGGATTGACGAAGTCTGGAAGTGTTAAAGCTTGGATGGAGTTGTCGTCAGTGTAGCGTTGGGCTGAAGTGGTTCATGTGTCTCCTTCAATATATTCGTCAATGTATAAAGACGAAGATTTGCTGGAGACATTCAAGGGCTGAGCGTCCATTCTGGCTGCAGGCAAGCTATTGCAAGGTGCTGCAGGTGGCTCAGGGGGGGGGTCTTCGTATATTGATACATTTATCAATAGGTCTAGGGTTTCCTTGTCTGTTGTTGCCTGATTTTTAGTACTAGCCTTGTTCGCTGATTTGTCATTTTGTGAATCAGGGCCCTTGGTTTTTTGTGCTTTGGGTTTGATCTCTTTTGATGTTACTGTTTTGTTCGATGGGGATAGAGTTAAGTATCTAAAAATTGCTTGAGAGCCTTTCCATGATGGTTTGGGGATGGGTTTTGTTTTCTCATGCATATTGTCAGAGTTGTTGTTATTTATAGTCGTGGCTTTTTTGTTCTGGTCGAACATTGGAAAGGTATCTGTGGCGGCTTTGGTTGATCAAAGTTTTTCTTGTTCAATGATTTCTTTGGAGCAGTGTGCCAAGGGCTGGGTGTTGACATCAGGGCATTCAGAGGTTTTAGGAGGAACAGGGGAAGGGTCTGAAGGGAAGGCTTGTGTTGCAGGTGGAATAGAGAGGTTTGGGGTCGCTGCGTTTCCCTTTGTTATTCCTTCGTTAAGAGGGATTTTCTGCAGGCTTAGCTCATGGCTGTGGGTTTTTTCTTATTGTTTGGTGAAAAGTAAGTTAGTTAGCATGATAGTGATTTGTACCTTCTCAGTGCGGTCTTGCCTCGCAACATCAAATACGCGATTTTGCCAGTTGTTGCTGTTTTCAGCCTCAATGTCCATTCGTGCTTGGATCTTATTGGCAAACGTCTCCATGTCTATTTGTTTGGTATGTATCATTGCGATTAGGGTGGCTTCATCGCGCATTACTTCATTGATGGACTCATAGAGTTTGATAAACGGGATTAAGGCCAGGTTAGAAGCAGTTATCATAGTAGCTCTGCCATGGTTGTGGGTAGTCGGTGTGTACGCTCTTCATTCGTAGGCTCACATTGGCTTGTCGCTTTTATCTCCTTTTTGTTGCAGAATTCAGACTAAGCCAGGGGAGCTTGTGCAGGTTGCCTCTGCTTATATGTGTTGGTAGATTTCCAGCTTTTTGCTGTCTGTGCAGTGTTGTCGCTGCAGTGAAAGTTGGTCATTGTTATATTGGGTCTTGTGGAAGTAGATCCATTCAATTCTCTTGGCAGAGGCTTGTTGTAGAAGAGGCTTCCGAAGACTTCCTTTCTCTTTTCTTGGTCTTTCATAATTGACTCGATCTCAGTGATGTCCAATGAGAGTCGTGCGGCACGTCGCTTTTCGGGATTTTATGAGGAAACATTGTCATTGGTGTTACTCAGTTGATGTTTATCATAATTAAGTAGCCAAAGTTCTTTGGCTTGAAGTGCCCGTCTCTTTTGTGCCGTTAGAGGTGTGGACATCATGTCTTTGATGTTGTGGTTTGCCGCTATACCATTTTGTGTCTTCGCATATTTACAGTGATTTCCACTTTGTTCTTCTTTGATTTCTCTAGGTTGTTGCTGGCAAAATGGAGTTAGAGGAACTAGGTTTCCTTGAGTTTCTACTGTAAATAGTTAAATAGTGGGGTTGGGGAGAAATCTCTGATGAATCATTGTTTTTGCCGTATTGGTGTTTTTGGTTGTTGGTATTGAGATTTAGGTAAAAGGGGGGAAGTGGTGCTTGTAAGACACTCAAAAGAAGCACTGCTGGTGAAGTGTTGGGTATGATGACAGTTTCAACCAGTTCTTCTCTATTGTGTTTAATAGGGAAGTCATTGTTGACATGGGGAGTAGTTTCTGTTTTTTCCCCATCGCAAGTGAGCGTGTCTTTTATAGCAGACTCATTGTTACAATCTGTGTCTGTGTTGGTAAAACAGTCAATTGAAGAGGCGGTCGAGGGAGATTCAGCACCTTCTTTATGAGTCTTGGTTTTATAGTTCCCCGGAGGTGTAAAGACGTCGCTAATTTCGTCTTCCAGTGGAAGATTCAAGGGGTGTGAAGCACCATCTTGCAGATCAGTGGGTGGTGTGGAGTTGCTGATGTTACTTTCGAAAGTTGTTGAGTGTGGGAGCAGTTTTGCTCGTTGTCTGGTTCGTTGAGCAGACAGGACTTCGATGATGAAAAGGGAAGTGTAGGAAAGCAGGGCAAGGAAGGAGCCAGGGGCAGCCACAGAGCAGAGACTCAAGCTGCGAGCGGGATCAAAGGGGAGAGCCCCGCAGTCTTCCGCTCGTGTAGGTGTTCACGGGTGAAATTGTTTTAAAGATGTTCGGGATGTGTGGCAAATAGGTAGGAGGTGAGGTATGGGTGGGATCAAAGGGGCAAGCCCCTGCAGTCTCCGGCTCGTGGATATGTTTTGAGGGAGTTGCTTTGGTGTAGTTCGAGCCTGTTAAACAACAGTGGGCAAGAGAGTAACGCGGGCAGGATCGAAAAGATCAAATGGTCCCTCCCATGGGCTCCAGTTTGTATGCAGTTTGCATGCAATTGCCGCCATCTTCTGAACAGGTAAAAGGTGCAATTTCTGCTTACCGGTGGTGTAGTGAACATGTAGATGTGTCCTCAATCCAATGCAGGCATTTACACGGCGCGCGGTTTCTCTATAACTACGCGTGCAGGTTCAGGAAATCTGTGAAGCGTGAAGGCACAGAGACCCAGAGAGGCTGGGCGGACGCGGAGCCTGCAGAGCCTAAAGACCAAAAGACTCTGCAGCCAGACGCCGCGGCCCGCTCCGCTGTGTTCCAGTTTATATGTATTTAAGGACAAAGAAAGAGGACAGACTGCTCGTGCTGCTTCACCAAAAGACTCTGCAGCCAGACTCTGTGGCCCACTCTGCGGTGTTCCGGGGTATATGTATGTAAGGACAAAGAAAGAAGACAGACTGCTCGTGCTGCTTCACCAAAAGTCTCTGCAGCCAGACTCCGGGGCACGCTCCGTGGTTTTCCAGGGTATATGTATGGAAGGACAAAGACAGAGGACAGACTGCTCGTGCTGCTTCACCAAAAGACCCTGAAGCGAGACTCTGTGGCCCGCTCCGCGGTGTCCCGGGGTATATGTATGTAAGGACAAAGAAAGAGGACAGACTCCCCGTGGTGCTTCACCAAAAGACTCTGCAGCCAGACTCTGCTTATAACAACACCTAATCTTCAAATGTTTTGGCGGCAAGGCAAATCCAGCTGCGAGCACTGCATGAAGTTGCCATATTATTAATTTGTAGCGAATTTTCTTTTGAGAAAACTGCTATTAGCTGCAATCCCCCCCCCCCGCCCCCGATCAAGGATGTTCTGGGGTAGGTACCAATCATGCGGAAATAAATAATCTCTGCTTCAGGTGCGTGTTTTAGTTGTTTTGTGGTCACCGAGAAGTTAATAATAAGCTGCTTCCCATCAAAATGAAGAGCCATGTGATACAATAATGGCAACCCTGCTTAAGCGAAATGTCCCACTGTGCTCTCGCCTATCCAAAGTGGATGCCGCATTATGCACTAAATAAGGGCTGCTGTCGCTGGACATCATTATCTTTAAAAGTTGTCCGGTTGCTAGGAACGGTCGCTGTCTGTCTGGCATGCATAAAGGCAGAGCAGCACAGGAGAAACATCAATTAGACCACCACTAAAGAGAAGTGTCAGGAACGCATCAGACTAACTGTACAGGAACAATCAATTACCTGTCTCCCCACAGACCAGGCAATCGTTGTTCTTTCAAAGTGACGAATACGCGCGATTGCTGCTTCAGGGAATGCCTCAGAGTCTTGCATCCGCGCTTATTATGTTACTTCTTTGTAGTGGCGTCGCCAGGAATCAAATTTAGGAGGGGCACAGAGAGGGCCAAAGAAAAAAATAGGGGGGCACAGACAAAAGTAGGAGGGCCCGCCTATGAAAGGTAATGTGTGACATCACAAGCACTCCTGCAGAGAGGCTTTTGTGCACAAAAACTACCCACACCCCACTGCACTTCCCCTCCCATCAGAATGCAGGCCGGAAACCATTCAGTGACTAATGTCCCATCATTAGCAGTTTCGTGGCTACATTCTGATGGGAGGGGCTGCAAGCACAGGTGGGGGCACAGGATTTCACAAGTGGGCCCCCCCACAGGATTTCACAAGTGGGCTCCTCCCAGCGACGCCACTCCTTCTTTGCACTGTGTCCTCAAAGGAGAGCACGCATAAGATATAAACAACGACCGACCAAGCCAATCAGCATGCTACTTGCACCCCGGGTGAAGTCTCATTTGTGCACGTACTGTCAACATATGGCAGGTGCCCACGTATGTGCCCATCAACAGTCGGCACATGCCCTGGTTGAGACTCACTGGCCCAGTTGCAGCCATCATACAGTATGTTCATTCCAGCCTCACATGTCCAGCTAATCCTATCATGGGCTGGTTTTGCCATACTGTGCCCAGGTATTACCATTGCTTGTTAGAGGCATTCTACTTCACTCAGAGTAGGAGCTACGCAACATTATCCGCCACTGAACCTGCCCTTCTTCACTCGGTGCGGAAGTCCCAAAAGAGCGGAGTACTTCAGAATGCCCACTATCTCACACAGTAAATATTCGCCCACAGGCATATATGATCCCAGAATGTATCCTGGCTTCACCCTTAACAGGTACATATGATCCCGAAAAAAGTCTAATTTTCCCCTTAAGACTTATATATTTGTGTTTGTGTAAATATGTATATTTTTTTTAAGCAAGGCCCTTGGGTCGCAATCTGTGTTATGAGTGCCCTCCAAGGACTGTGGCCAAAACAATATTTGGCCCACAGCAGTCTCTCTCCCACTAGGGGTCAGAGATTAAAAGGTTCATGATTATACTCTGCTTTGGCTATATTTCCCAGAGATCACTTAGTTAAGTTACCCTCTACATGACTACATGTCTGTTAATTTTTACTATTATTATATATTTTTATAGCACAAACCTAGTCTGGGTGCACCAGAGCACTGTATAATCCCTAGAGCAAAACATTGGTAGCAAGATTTTTTTTTTTTAACTTTTATTTATTTTTTGCACAGAGTTACCACATTACATTCCTTACAGTAAAGTAGCATATTGTTCCAGGTTACAATGGCGTACATGTTCAGGCGATTTCTATACATGCATTATGACACTTCTTCGTGAATCTCTTCCCCTTTGCTTTTATTGAGCAAGTATTGCCTAGATCCTCCCCAAATGTCTTTAGGGCGATTTGTTACGTGCAGTAAGCTAGAGTAAACTTCTTCGTTGTCATTCGCCCAGGATATATCATGCACCCAATCTTCCATCGTGGGGGGGCGGTATCTTACTTTTCCATCTCATCAGTATAGCGCGCTTAGCCAACAGCAGACCCAGATTAAGAAGTCTGCGCTGTATGGGTTCATTTTGCATACAAATCCCAATAAGCATGACCCTTGCTCCCACTGTACGGGCTTTCCAACCATCTCCTCCAAGGCTTCACACATTTGACCAATTGGTAGCGAGAATTTAACACAAACCCCTCTCGCCTCTTACATCCTCTTATGGTTTTTCATACCACTTCTTTGTGGATGATTTTCAAATCTATTTTTCCTTTTCCTCTTACTCTTGCACAATTCAATCAACTCTGTCTTCTGTCTATTCAGTCTTGTCTGATCACTCCCTTCATCTTAATCAATACAAGACAGAGGTTCTCTTCTTTCTTGCTACTGCTATCCTTCCTCCGCTCTCTGCTTTATTTCCTTTTCTTCTTCTCTTCCTCACTCCTCTTCAGCTCGTAATCTCAGAGTTCTCAGAGACTCCTACCTATCCTTTTCACTTCACATTTCTTGTATGGCCCAGTCTTGACGTTATCAACTTTATATCATCCGACGGACCGTCTTTTTCTGTCCTTTCATGGTTCTAAAATTCTTATCTCTTCTCTTATCTTTTCTCGCCTATTCTATTGCTCTTCACTTCAGCTTGGCCTCCCTGCTTATCAGCTTGTTTGCGTCTATTTATAAAGCATCTATCCGCCTTCTCTTTCTCCTCGTAATTTTGTTTCTTCTGTTCTTCAATCTCTTCAACAGCTTTCCTTCGAATGTCAGCTGCTATTTCACTTTCTCTGCAGCCTGTTTAAGTGTCTTCACAGACAGGCTCCTTCCTATCCCTCCTCTTTAATCTCTTTTTACTGTCCTTCTAGATCTCTCTGTTCCCAATCCTAATGTCTTCTCTTTTTTCTCTGTTCCCAATCCTAATGTCTTCTCTTTTTTTCCTCTCCTCCTTGTGCTGATTTAAATACAGGCAAAACCTAATGTTAGATCAAGCTTTAAAAGTCACAAGATTTGAATACCGACAAGAAAAAGTGCAACAATGAAATCTGAATAATTACATGTGCATGAGATGTCAATGTGGGGGAGAGCTGAAGCAAGGGTTACCCTAAGCAAATACATTGGATAGAACAACGTGGAAGTAGCAGAAGCCCTGGTAAAGAGAAGGCAGCTGACATTTGGGCGAAAGATACCTGGCAGGGCAGTATGCCAGGGGATCTAAAATACCTCAAGAGAAAGGATTCCTGGCAGGGCAGTATGCCAGGGGATCTAAAATACCTCAAGAGAAAGGATTCCTGGCAGGGCAGTATGCCAGGGGATCCAAAATACCTCAAGAGAAAGGATTCCTGGCAGGGCAGTATGCCAGGGGATCTAAAATACCTCAAGAGAAAGGATTCCTGGCAGGGGAGTCTACCAGGCAATCCACTGAAATTGTGAACAGACTGTACCATGGTGAAAGGATTCCTGCCGGGGAGTGTACATGGAAATCCAACAGAAATTGTAAAGGAAGTTTAACAGTGATACAAAATGCCTGGCAAGGAAGTATACCAGGAAATATGCAAAGTTTACCAGTGAAACCTTTGAGTGTACAGAACGAGAACTTTGTGAATCCAATATACAGACATGTATGTTCAATAGAACCACTTTTGCTTCAAAGGCATTGATGGATGTTTTGAAAGATATTGTGTGAATAAGAACTTTCTGAATACAGTGTACACTGTAAAGGAATTTTTGGATAAAGAGACACTCTTGTAATGTAAAGAAACTGTTGTTTGAAAGAGACACTTTTGCCATCCTGCCTAAAAATCCAGGGGGATGAAACTATCCTCTGGTTTAAAGGATTCCTCCTTGGAAAATACTTTTGGATTTATTTTTATGTTTTGGTTATGAACACTTTCCACTAAATATGTCAGAGACATTTCCTTGCACCCTTAGTAGTTTGTTTCTAGTGTGAGGGTCAGTTTAAAAGGTTTTGGACACAAGGACGGTTTCTAAGTTACTAACTACTGGACACAGACTGATTCTTAGTTTTAGTTTCTTAGGTAGGGAACCAGTATAGGGCTAGAGAGGAGTTTTCCAACCCATTTCTTTTAAATAAAATATCTCACAATGAGAATACTACAACTTTGTGCCCGCCTCTCATTTCAAACTCCTCAAATATGGTTGCGATTGGATTCAGTTGATACAAACTGGGGGACCCTTACGTTTGAGAAACTTAACAAGCTTTTGATCCTACCGTTGCTACTGAACATTGTATTGTATTTGACCTATCCAGGGGTCTGCAACCTTTGGCTCTCCAGATGTTGTGGACTACAATTCCCATCAGTCCTAGCCAGCATAGCTAATGGTGAGGGATCATGGGATGTGTAGTCCAAAACATCTGGAGAGCCAAAGGTTGCAGACCCCTGTTAAGTAGGGGAGAATTGATTCAACCGGGGGACCGAGTTTTGATGCCTACAGAATTTGTCCTCACTGCCCCTCCTGGAACCTACATTAGACTAGCCTCTAAATCAGGCCTAGCCTGGCCAAATGGCTTGCTTAGATGTATTAAGTGGTGCAATGGATACTGACTATAGAGGAGATGTAAAAGTGATGATTCAAAACAATGGTAAAAAGACCTACCAGGTTAAGGCTGGGGAAAGAATTCCACAGGGGGTCCTGGAGAAGGCTCTATTTCCCAAACCCCAAGAAGTTAAAGCTTGTGATAAAACCAGAAGGGGAACTAGAGGTGTTGAAGAAGCAGACACAGAGCCTCGAACTAGACCTGAGGTAAAACCATCTTCATTGTCAAGAGGAAAATTCTCAGGTCATCCCGTATTTATCCTTTGCCCAAGGAAATTATCCCTTGCTTGCCAAACCTTTTCTTAAGATACTACTGGAGGAGGGAAGGGAAAAAGGTGGACCATTTGTTTTCTTAAAAACTGGATTATTGTATAGGGGAGATGTTGCACCTGATGGTGGCCTTAGGTCTTAAATTGTGGCGCCTAAAAGACATAAAACAATTGCTTTAGAAATTGCTTATGCCCATCTGACGGGCGGGCACCTAGGAACAACTAAAACCCAAGCTCAAATCATAAATCAATTTTATTGGCCAGTGATATACGCAAGATTTTTGTAAGTACTTGAGCCCTTTGTCAAAAGACCAGTACCCACATACCCAATCCAGCTCCCTTACAACCCTACCTATTATATACATACCTTTTTCACGCATAGGTATGGAAATAGTCAGAGCTTTAGAACCATCAAAGTTGGGAAACCGATATATTGGTAATATTGGACTATGCAACTCGTTATCCTGAAGCCTTTCCTCTATGGAACAACATCTCACAACAAAATCTAAAACATTTAATTCCATTTTTTCAAGATTTGTTTTTCCAAAGGAGATCTTAACAGATCAAGGATCTACCTTTATTAGTAAACTCATGTCTGAGGTAAAGGAGATTCTTCAGATTAAAATTTGGCGTATCTCTATATATCACCCACAAACTGATGGTTTAGTTGAACAATTTAATAAGACCCCAAAACATATCTTCAAGACATTGGTTGAAGTAGATTGGAAACATTGGGATGTTATGACACCTTGGGCTCTTTTTGCTATTAGAAAAACACCACAATCCCCCACAGGTTTGTCCCCATTCAAACTTTTATATGGAAGAGAACCAAGAGACGCCTTAGATGTGTTACAGGAAATCTGGGAGGAATGAGAGTAAGCCTCTTTACTATTATCTCAAACTGTTCAGAGGTTAAAAGGGCATATGGCAGCAGTCCGGTCCATAGTGCATACCAATATAACCGGGACCCAGGAACAACAGAGTATCATGATAAGAAAACTGTCATAAGGTCTTTTTCTATTGGTCAAAAGGTCCTAGTACTCCTTCCCTCTTCAGAAAATAAAATGTTTGGTAGGTGGTATGGTCCGTATGAGATTATAGAACAGACCAGCCCCTATACCTATCAAGTCTCCCAACCAGATAGAAAGATCAAGACTCACATTTATCATGTGAATCTTCTCAAGGAATGGAAAGAAAATCCCATTGAAGACACCCCAGTAATGCCAAGTAGTCTGTTATCTGACAAAGTCAACGCCAATAGTTTAATTCCTTCAAATTTGTCTCAAAAACAAGACTTAATGGACTTCGTAGAACAATTTCCAGATGTTTATAGAACAGAACTTGGAAGATTAAATGGAATGTATCCTTACATCTGCACCAATTCAGGCAAAAGTTGTTCACTTAAAATCGTTTTGTATAACGGAGAGTAGAAAGAATGTCATTCAAGATCAATTGGAAACTATGCAGCACGGAGACAGCAACCATACAGGTGGTTGACGATGCCCTCAACATCCTTAACGATGGCAATCCCTGCTTCCTGGTTCTCCTCGACCTCTCGGCCGCTTTCGATACAGTAGACCACGAGGCGCATACGGTCACCCTACATCCACACATGGAGATCAGCAACCTTGCCCTACACTGGTTCAAGTCCTACCACGCAAACCGGAAGCAGTTTGTTCAGATGGACTCCTCCACATCGCCAATGCTACCCATCACCTGTGGAGTCCTGCAGGGTCCCCTTACTCTCCCCAGTGATCTTCAATCTATACATGGACTTTCGGTGAGCCCACCTAGCCATACGCAACATTCACATCCTTCAATACGCCTATGACACACAGCTATACCTCAAGATTGACTGCACAACGACATCCATAGGCTCAAAACCTGCCTCCCCCTGATGCAGTCTTGGATGTCCAGTGTATACTTGAAGCTGAATCCCTCCAAGACCGAATTGCTACTCCTCACCAACAACACCAAAAACCCAGACATACAGACCTGGCTATCAACCATGAACTCGTGAGGGCTTCACTACAAGCTCACCTCCTGCGCCAAATCCCTCTGCTTCCACATCGACAAACTCTTCTCTTTTAAGACCCACATAGCTAAGAAAACTCAGACAGCTTGGCATCAGCTCTCCCTCATGCGAAAAGCAAGCCCTTCCACCCGCCGGACAGCTGTAGATCCACTGTTCAAGCACTGGTCTTATGTCACCTGGATGGGGGCAATACACTTGTCTAAGGCCTCCCGTCATCCTTCCTTTCACCCCTGAGAAGTGTCCTACACAGTGCTGCATGCCTCATCAAGGGTCTGCGCAGATACAACCACATTACCCCGGCCCTCATCGGCCTTCACTGTTTCAGGGTCCGGCTTGACTGAATTCCACAGGAGCTGATGCTGGCCCCACAGACCCTCACCAGGAGTTCACCTCTCAACCCTAAAGTAAAAGCTGAGCTGAGAACCCCAAGAAAGGGAAAGGGGAATTTGGATAAAATAACAACGGAGACACTGCAGCCCTGCAACCTTCTGGTAGGCTTTGGTATCTGTAGTAAACAAATACACTTGGTTACTTATACATTAGTGTGAACCTTTTTCTCTAAATTATTTTAAAAACAAACTCTTATACCTCTGTTTAAGACTTAGAGGTTAATTATCTGTATGGAATATCTTGTAAACTGTTGTAATGTTTTAGTGCATATTGTCACTAGCCATTCCAGACTCTTTAATATCCTAAAGAAAAATGACTCTTGAAAACACCTTACAACCTTAGATATTCTTCTTTGACTTTTAAGTTCATTTAACTCCAGTAAGTTCGAATTTTCAAATACTCTTGAGAAATGCAGTCTTTCTTGAAGTATTGAATTCTCTTGTGTGAAAATTGCATTAAGTAGAAACTCAAACTTTCTTGAATGCTACTGCTTCTTCTGCATGTGAATCTTTTCTTTGTTACACATATGAATATATAGTTACTTTCTTGAAATAACCTATTCACTCTCTGTAACAATGCGATTAACATGCGAAATCACAAGACGTGAAAAATTGTCCTCGCGCTAAAAAATGACACGCGCACCTTAACAAATACGCGCATACGTTAACAAATTCACGTGTACGTGAAACACGCGCTCGCACTGAAAAACTATGCGCGCTAGTTCAAATGGACCCGCGCTCTATCGCCAACCGAACTCGCGCTATTACTTGCGACGTCTCTCACGTGAAAATAGTTCACACGCCACAAATAACTTGCGCTCAATAAAAATGGACTTGCGCTCTATCGCAATCCAACACGCGCTCTCGTACGTAACGTCACTCACGTGAAAAATGTAGACGCTCTAAAAATTACCCGCGCTCAGTTAATGTGGACTCGCGCTCCATCGCAATCCAACACGCGCTCTCATACGCACGCGCTCCCAACGACGTTGCAGAAGACACGAAGACTTGCGCGCATGTTAAACAGTCTTGAAACACTTTTCAAGCTATTAACAACTTTAAAACTTGCGCGCACAGTCTTTTCAATTATTTTCCATATTGTATATAAACTGTAAACATTTTCTCTTCTTAAAGTAAACTTTAAACTTCTAAACTCTTTAAGTTTCTGATATAAAATGGAAGTTCACAGTGAGAATCTTCAAGCTTTTAAAAGGAACGATCCCACCTGATGTCTTCTTGATCACTCTGGCTCAGCAACGATTTTCTCACTTCTTTAGTAAATCTTCTGAACTCTGAAAGGCCTCACTTAAGGAGTTTAACTAATGTACAACCAGCCACTCAATTACTTTGGATGAAAGGCAGTTTAGAATCTTGCTCACCTCCCAAGAATCCAACCCATTATCCTATCCACCAATCAGACAAACCAAACCTACTATTGTTCCTTAAACCAATCAGATTAAGTTTCTTTCTCTCCATCTTGACTTGGGCAACCACAATGTTAATTCTATGTACATACTCTTCCTGATTACTACTCCAGCCAGCCCTGACACACTGGCTCCCACTGCAGACACAAATCCTCTTCTAGTTTTTCTGCATCTGTATTGTGTCGTTATATATCTGTATTGTGTATACCACTGCAAAGTGCTATTTTGCTTCTTGAAGCTAGGTCTGCACTCAATAAATACAATAATAATAATAATAATGTTAAGGGCTGATATTATCGAGACCTCTCGAAGCCCCTGGTCATCCCCAATCATATTAGTCATCAAATCAGATTAGTTGTGGAGGTTCTGAATTGACTTCAGAAAGGTAAACAAGGTTTCCCAATTTCATAGCTATCCAATGTTTAGAATGGATGACCTTATTGACAGATTGAGAACTGCTGTGTATCTCTCCATGATTAATATGGCTAAGGGGTACTGGCAAGTTCCATTTAATCCAGCAGACAGCAGACCCTTCTTTAGATTGTTTAATCGGATACACTGCGGCATTGCACGATAACTCTGCTGGCACCAGAATCCCTTGATTCATCAGTGCTGAAATAGTCTGAAATATACCTTCATCGGCTTCTCAAGATAAGGGGTACTGTTTTGCTCAGGGTCAAATTTCTCCTGGCTTAAACTTTATTTTTACCTATCCTATCCCCTCCAATAAACCTACGTTATGGGTGCCTATGGTCCATAGATCCTCCTGAAAAAATGCTGGTTGCTGCTGCATTATCGCCATTCTTTGTGGGACTTCTCTTTTCTCTATCCTTATCCAGTATGTAATGCTCATGAAGAACACCACTTCGTCATCGCTTCAGTCTTGTCAGGGTCCGGCTTGACTGAATTCCACAGGAGCTGATGCTGGCCCCACAGACCCTCACCAGGAGTTCACCTCTCAACCCTTAAACATAAGCTGAGCTGAAAACCCCAAGAAAGGGAAAGGGGAATTTGGAGAAAATAACAACGGAGACACAGCTGCCCTTCAACCGTCTGGTAGGCTCTGGTATCTGTGATAAACAAATACACCTGGTTACTAATATAATAAGAAAACTTCTTTTCTAAATTATGCTAAATAAATTCTAAACTCTTTACCTCTTAAACCTCAGTAAAAGACTTAGAGGTTAGTAACCTTTGTGGAATATCTTGTAAATATATCTTGTATTGTGCAAATAGTTCAAGCCAACCTAGTCTCTTTAGAATCCTAAAGTGATGGCCTTTGCAACATCTTTTCAGAATTAGATATTCTTCTTACTTCAAAGTTCTTCTGATCTTATGTAGTTTTCAATGCTTACATAAATTGCAGTCTTTCTCTGAAAACATTGAGTTCTATTTGCATAGATTACTTTAAATTATATTCTTTAACTTCCTGGAATACTGCTTTCTTTCTGCGTGTGAATTGTTTTCCTTATTTACACATTTACACAAAGAACGTATAGTTTCTTCCTTTACTAGCGTGTGCGATAAACACGTGAAATCAGAAGACGTGAAGAGTTGTCCTTGCGTGTAAAATACACACGCGATTATCTTAAAAAACCTGCGCGCGTGAAAAAATACGTAAACGCGATAAAAATAACACGCGCTGATAAAAATGGACTCGCGCTCTATCGCAGCCCGACACGCGCTTTCTCTTGAGACGTATTTCGCGTAAAAAAGTATACACGCGCTAAAGTTAACTTGCGCAATTCTTTTAGGCACGCGCTCTATCGTAAAACCACACGCGCTTTCTCAGGAAACGACTTTCACGTGAAAAAATGTACACGCGCTAAAATTCACACGTGCAATTCTTTTTGGCACGCGCTCTATCGCAAACCACATGCGCTTTCTCAGGAAACGACTTTCACGTGAAAAATGTACACGTGCTAAAATTCACACGCGCAATTCTTTTTGGCACGCGCTCTATCGCAAACCACACGCGCTTTCTCAGGAAACGACTTTCACGTGAAAAATGTACACGCGCTAAAATTCACACGCGCAATTCTTTTTGGCACGCGCTCTATCGCAAACCACACACGCTTTCTCAGGAAACGACTTTCACGTGAAAAATGTACACGCACTTTAAAAAGAACACGCAAACGGCAACTTGCGAGCTCGCGCACACATTAAACAGTCTTGAAGAACATTTCACACAGTTAATCAACTTTAAAATCCTACGCACAATCTTCAAGCTTGTTTTCCTTATAATAACTTTAACTGTAATGTCTCTTTTCTCAAATGAACTTGAAACTTGTTTACTCTTTCAGTTTTCTTATAAAAGAAAATGAAAGTTCACTGTGACAATCTCAAAATCTTTAAAAGAACGATCCCACCTGATGACTTCTTGTTCAAATTGGATCAGCAAACGATATTCTTACTTTGGTAGATTTTCTGAGCTCTGGAAAGGCCTTACTTAAGGAGCTTAACTAATACACAACCAGCCACTGAATTTCTCTGGATGAAAGGCAGTTTAGAATCTTGCTCATCTCCCAAGAATCAAACCCATTGTCCTCTCCACCAATCAGGCAACCAAACATATTGTTTCTTTAACCAATCAGAGTAAGTTTCTTTCACTCCATCTTGACTTGGGCAAGAACAATGTTAATTCTATGAACAAACTCTTCCTGTTACTAAACCAGCCAGTTCTAAAAGCACAACTAACCCAGCCAGCTCTAAAGGCACAATGTTAATCTTGTTACTCTTCCTGTTATGAAACTAGTCAGTCCTGACAGTACCCCCCTCTTCAAAGCCCTGTCCCAGGGCCTGGTTTAGCAGGGAAACTCTTGTGAAATTGTTTTATCAATTGAGGGGCATGTACATCTACTTGATCCTCCCAAGATCTTTCTTCAGGACCGTATCCCTTCCAGTCAATAAGATATTGTAAGGTACCTCTAACAATCCTGGAATCTAAGATTTTCTTAACTTCAAACTCTTCGTCATTTTCCTCTGTGTAAACTGCTGGTGGTGGTTTTCCTAATCTAGTTCCTGACACACAAGGTTTCACTAAGCTAACATGAAATGTAGGGTGACTTTTGATACTTGCGGGTAATTTCAGTTTGATTGCTACGGGATTTATTATTCTTTCTATTTCAAATGGACCAATAAATCTCGGACTAAATTTAGTTCTTCCCTTTAAACGTAAGTTTTTTGTGGACAACCAAACTTTTTGACCCACCTGATAATGTGGTGCTTTACGATGTTTCTTATCAGCAAATGTTTTAAATCTTAGCTTACTTTTTTCTAAGGTTTCTTTAGCTTTCACAAAACCATCTCTAATACAAGTCAATCGCTGCTCAACCTCTGGATTGGAATACTCAGATGGTAACACTTCTTTCAAAAATCGTGGATGGAAACCATAGTTGCTAAAAAATGGAGAATACTTAGTAGAATCCTTGACAGAATTGTTATAGCTAAACTCTGCTAGCCAAAGAAGATCTGCCCAACTTCCTCTTTCTTGCCAAAAAGCTCTAATATATTTTTCCAATTCTTGATTTACTCGCTCTGTTTGGCCGTTGGTCTGTGGGTGATAACCTGAAGAAAGCTTTACCTCAATTCCCAACTCTGTACAGAAAGCTCGCCAAAACTTAGAAATGAACTGGGACCCTCGATCTGATACAATATGTGTTGGTAGACCATGTAATCGTACTACTTCTTGCAAAAAACTTTTTGCCAGATTCCTTGCAGAAGCCTCTCCTTTCATGGGAATGAAATGCCCAGCTTTAGTTAGTAAATCCACAACTACCAATACTGTAGTGTAACCTTGATCTTTGGGAAGATCTACAATATAATCCATAGAGATTGTAAACCAAGGACTAGGAGGTACTGGTAATGGATTTAATAACCCAGATGGTTTTCCTCCTCCTGACTTTACTCGAGCACAGACTTCACATGTTTTCATGTAGTCTTCAATATCTTTTTTCATTTCTTTCCACCAAAACTTTCTCTCAATCAGTTCAATAGTTTTACGAATTCCAGGGTGACCTACCAACTTGGATTCATGACATTCTTGCATAATTTCCTTTTGCAGTTCCTTGCTTGGAAGGTAAATTTTAGAATGAACACATGGAAATCCTTCAATTAAATGTCTTCCATAATCCTCCGCTAACCAAGATTGAATTTCATCTTCTGGTAATTCCTTTAGAATCTTTTTAAGAAGCTGATTCTCTTCCTGTGTAGCACTTAGGATAAATTTTTCAGGATAAATTTTTCTTCTGCAATCACTGGTTCTAGTAATAATTGATTTTCAACTTCTCCCGAATATCCTTGTCGTGATAAAGCATCCGCTTTACCGTTTAACCGCCCAGGCTTGAATGTTATCACAAAATCGTATTCTGAAAAGAAAAGTGACCACCTAAGTTGTCGAGGTGATAGTGTTCGAGCAGATTTCAAAAACAGAAGATTTCGATGATCGGTTAAAACGGTTACTGTGAATCTTGCTCCCAACAGATAATGTCTCCATTCCTGAAATGCTTTCTTGATTGCCAGGAGTTCTCTGTCTGTAATTGTGTAGTTCACTTCTGCTGGAAGCAATTTCTTAGATAGATAGGCCACAGGATGCAACTGTCCAGTTTCAGGATGCCTTTGAGAAAGCACTGCTCCAATTGCAACATTAGAAGCATCTGCCTCCACAAAAAATGGTTGTTAAGGATCTGGGTGTAATAAGATCGGTCCAGATGTAAAACAGTTCTTCAATGTTTTGAAAGCATGATCCGCTTCATCTTTCCACTCAAATTTCATTCCTTTCTTCAATAATTTGGTGATAGGAGCAACAGTTTGAGAGAAATTTTTAATGAATCTCCTGTAAAAGTTCGCAAAGCCCAGGAAGCTTTGGATATCTTTAACACAAGTTGGAGTTGGCCACTGTTCAACTGCCTTAATTTTCTTCATATCCATTTCCAAACCTTTGGGAGAAATCATAAAACCTAGAAATTCCACTTCTCTGGTATGAAATTGGCTCTTTTCTAACTTAGCAAATAGTTTATTCTCCCTTAGTCGTTGTAACACTTTCTTGACATGTTCTTCATGTTGCATGAGATCCTTAGAATAAATGAGAATGTCATCTATGTATACTACTACAAAGATGTCAATAAAATCTCTTAATACCTCATTTATAAAAAATTGAAAGGCTGCGGGAGCGTTACACAATCCGAATGGCATTACTTGATATTCGAAAAGACCAAATTTTGTTCTAAATGCCGTCTTCCATTCATCACCTTGACGAACTCGCACCAAATGATATGCACCACGAAGATCTAGTTTGCTAAATACTGAGGCTCCTTGAATCTGGTCTAACATTACTGATATCAAAGGCAGCGGATATCTGTTTTTAATTGTTATCTTGTTTAATGCTCTATAATCTATGCATGTTCATAAAGTGCCTTCCTTTTTGGGAACAAAAAATAGTGGAGAAGCTGCTGGCGATTGAGAGTGCCTGATGAAACCCTTATTCAAATTTTCTTGGATGTAATCCTTCAAATGTTGATTCTCTTTTTCTGTTAAGGCATAGATGCGACTGCAAGGAATGTGGGCCCCTGGTTCTAAATCAATTTTACAGTCATACTCTCTATGAGGACGTAATTCATTAGCTTCCTTTTCACTAAACACATCATTGAAATCATGGTAACACTTTGGTAATTCTCCCATTACAGCCCCTATAGAATGTACTATAGTTCCCAAATTCACCAAACCTTCCACTACTTCTGAACAATTATCACTAGAAACATTTTCCTGAATTGCTTCTTTACAACAATTTGTAACACAAAACGCAGAATCCAATTTCACCACTCTTCTTCCCCAATCAATCTGAGGGTTATGATACGTCAACCAAGGCATTCCCAAAATTATTTTCAACTGTGGAGTGTCAATTAATTCAAACACAATTTCCTCCTAGTGTCCTCCAATTTCCATTTCCAATGGGATTGTTTCATGTGTAATTAAACCTGATGTCAGTTGAGACCCATCCACCGCTCTCACATACTCTGGTATATCTTTTACAACGTAAGGCACATTCATATCTTTAACCACATTCCAATCCATGAAGTTACCAGTGGCTCCTGAATCTATTACTACTGGACCACTTCCCTTTAATTCCTCTTTAATATACAAGGATACATTCAATGTAATATGTGGTACTGCTGCTTGGATGGTATTTGCCACTTGCTGATTTCTGGAGCTGTTAGTAGATGCAGAAGGTTTTGGACACCAAGGGCAATTTCCAACAAAATATCCTGATTTCCCACAATATAAACATAAATTATTCTGTCTTCGCCTATCCTTCTCCTCCTTAGTTAAAGGACCTCTCACTTTATTTACTCTCTCTGCGTTCCCAGTTCTCAATTCTTTATTTACAATTTCTAATCTTCCTCTATCAACTCTAGGGAAAACTCTGGGTTGCTCAACTCCTCCTCTTCTACGCTCAGCCTTGCGTTCCCCTAATCTATAGTCAATTTGTATGACCAGATTAATTAAATCCTCACATGAAGTGGGTCTATTAACAATTGTAGATAATGCATCTTTCAATTCCTCCTTCAAACCTCTATAAAATAAAGAGGATTGCTTCTCTTCTGGCCAATTGCTCTCTAATACTAAAGATCTGAACTGTGTGATGTAAGACACTAAATCTTTGGTTCCCTGTTTTAACTCTAGTAGTTCTCCATCTACTTCTTGAGATAATTGGCGTCTGTCAAACATCTTTTTAAATTCTAACTTGAAAGCTAACAAGTTCTTTAGTATTGGATTCTCTTGACCAACCAATAATACTGACCAAGTTGCTGCCTCACCAGTGAGGTAAGACAGCATAAAAGCTATTTTAGAAGCATCTGTGTTAAAAGCTTCAGGTCGACAAAGGAAATGAAGTTCACACTGTGTAAGGAAAATCTGTCATTTCTTGGCCTCTCCCCCAAAACGTTCTGGAGGTGCTAAGGGGACTGGACCTACAGGTATATTCAAACTTCCCCTGCGTCTTTCTTGAGAACTCGTTCCTTCACCCAAATCCTCTCTAATTAACACTGGTAATTCTCTACTAGTATCCTCTGAATCTCTTGACTCCAAAGAAATTTCTTCACCCTTACGGGTAACCTTGGAGTTTAACTCTTCAAACTTGACTTGTAATTCCTGATTTTCTTTTCGCACAGCCCTCATTTCCTCCCTTAACTCTGAAAACATGTCCCTTATGGAACTAGCTAGTGCCTCTGTGGGATCCATATCAGCTCAGGTGGAAAATATTATCGTGGGCCTTTCATCCTGTCAGGGTCCGGCTTGACTGAATTCCACAGGAGCTGATGCTGGCCCCACAGACCCTCACCAGGAGTTCACCTCTCAACCCTTAAACATAAGCTGAGCTGAAAACCCCAAGAAAGGGAAAGGGGAATTTGGATAAAATAACAAATAACAACGGAGACACAGCTGCCCTTCAACCGTCTGCTAGGCTCTGGTATCTGTGATAAACAAATACACCTGGTTACTAATATAATAAGAAAACTTCTTTTCTAAATTATGCTAAATAAATTCTAAACTCTTTACCTCTTAAACCTCAGTAAAAGACTTAGAGGTTAGTAACCTTTGTGGAATATCTTGTAAATATATCTTGTATTGTGCAAATAGTTCAAGCCAACCTAGTCTCTTTAGAATCCTAAAGTGATGGCCTTTGCAACATCTTTTCAGAATTAGATATTCTTCTTACTTCAAAGTTCTTCTGATCTTATGTAGTTTTCAATGCTTACATAAATTGCAGTCTTTCTCTGAAAACATTGAGTTCTATTTGCATAGATTACTTTAAATTATATTCTTTAACTTCCTGGAATACTGCTTTCTTTCTGCGTGTGAATTGTTTTCCTTATTTACACATTTACACAAAGAACGTATAGTTTCTTCCTTTACTAGCGTGTGCGATAAACACGTAAAATCAGAAGACGTGAAGAGTTGTCCTCGCGTGTAAAATACACACGCGATTATCTTAAAAAACCTGCGCGCGTGAAAAAATACGTAAACGCGATAAAAATAACACGCGCTGATAAAAATGGACTCGCGCTCTATCGCAGCCCGACACGCGCTTTCTCTTGAGACGTATTTCGCGTAAAAAAATATACACGCGCTAAAGTTAACTTGCGCAATTCTTTTAGGCACGCGCTCTATCGTAAAACCACACACGCTTTCTCAGGAAACGACTTTCACGTGAAAAAATGTACACGCGCTAAAATTCACACGCGCAATTCTTTTTGGCACGCGCTCTATCGCAAACCACACGCGCTTTCTCAGGAAACGACTTTCACGTGAAAAATGTACACGCGCTAAAATTCACACGCGCAATTCTTTTTGGCACGCGCTCTATCGCAAACCACACGCGCTTTCTCAGGAAACGACTTTCACGTGAAAAATGTACACGCGCTAAAATTCACACGCGCAATTCTTTTTGGCACGCGCTCTATCGCAAACCACACGCGCTTTCTCAGGAAACGACTTTCACGTGAAAAATGTACACGCACTTTAAAAAGAACACGCAAACGGCAACTTGCGAGCTCGCGCACACATTAAACAGTCTTGAAGAACATTTCAACAGTTAATCAACTTTAAAATCCTACGCACAATCTTCAAGCTTGTTTTCCTTATAATAACTTTAACTGTAATGTCTCTTTTCTCAAATGAACTTGAAACTTGTTTACTCTTTCAGTTTTCTTATAAAAGAAAATGAAAGTTCACTGTGACAATCTCAAAATCTTTAAAAGAACGATCCCACCTGATGACTTCTTGTTCAAATTGGATCAGCAAACGATATTCTTACTTTGGTAGATTTTCTGAGCTCTGGAAAGGCCTTACTTAAGGAGCTTAACTAATACACAACCAGCCACTGAATTTCTCTGGATGAAAGGCAGTTTAGAATCTTGCTCATCTCCCAAGAATCAAACCCATTGTCCTCTCCACCAATCAGGCAACCAAACATATCATTGTTTCTTTAACCAATCAGAGTAAGTTTCTTTCACTCCATCTTGACTTGGGCAAGAACAATATTAATTCTATGAACAAACTCTTCCTGTTACTAAACCAGCCAGTTCTAAAAGCACAACTAACCCAGCCAGCTCTAAAGGCACAATGTTAATCTTGTTACTCTTCCTGTTATGAAACTAGTCAGTCCTGACAAGTCTTCCCTGAACATATCATCATTGGTTGGTCAGTCAGTCTGTACCCTTCCTCAAGAGCTATCACTGTTCTCCACGGTCTACCCTCATCACCTATCCCTTCAAGCATTGCCATTTCTTTTCATACTATAGCTGCTTCCAACTCTAAAGGAATAGTCTGTCCACCTTCCCCATCCATAGGGATTTGTGGTCTAATTTAAAACTCATCAGGTATCCTCACAATCTTTCCTACAAAGCCAGGTAGCCATGTCAACAAAATGCCTACTCCATATAGAGAAATCTCTGGATCTACTGGAACGCCTCGCAGAGCCACTTGCCCTGTGAACACCAATGTGAACTTTCCCACGTTAAAATAGTGTATTCCTGGTGTGGAACACACTATTCCTTGATCAGTAAATGAAATCATCATATTAAGTTCCGTCATTAAATCTCTTCCTAAAATGTTAACCGGTGTCTGACATGTCACATACTCCTACGGAGACTGGTAATTTATCAGTAAAAGGAACTCAACTTGTAGCTCCAAAGAACCCTTGAGCGTTCATGGCAATACCTGACATTAGATATTTTTCCTTCTGTATACATGAGCAAGTTGCTCCAGTGTCTACAAGAAAAGAGAAAGATTTGCCTCGTATCGTCACATCGACCCTTGGTTCCTCTTGGGGGTCTGGTGTACTGAACACATCAAGTCACCCTGTGTGCTGTCCTGTTGTGGGTACAAGCTCATCCCTGTCCCTGTGAAAGGATTTCCTCCTAACACAGTGACACCTCCTATTCCAGGTTGTAATATTTGTTCTGTATTCGCGTACTGCTGTGTTTGCATAGGGGCTTTGTTGCGACTGCCCCTGGGGTGGATTCATTTGTGCTTGTCTCTGCTGTGGCACATGCTGTAACTGGGGTGCTTGTGCCTGATAAGATATGTGTCATTGGGCAAAGCCCTCTCTGTTTTGTGTGCTGTATGGCTATACTTGCGTGTTCACATTATTCCGAAAGCCTCCGTTCATGGGGAATCCACAACAAGCCTGGACCTCTCCCTGGGCCGTACCCCGCTCAAAAGAGCAGATGGGAATTCTGCAAAGATGGCACCCACAAGAGCCACTCAGCGTACATGTTTTGGGACTGGTCACCGTAGGTGGGCACGGCCCTTCCGGCGAGGCCACCTGGATACCGGGGTGGTGGAATCACATCGTAAGGGTCACCAAATGAAGGCAAGCCCCTTTTTACACACATTCCAGAATAAAGACAACCCGCTAGGAAAATAGGCTGGGAGATAGCGTTGCAAGGATAACAAGGTTTAATTGTACAGAATACAAATATCAGCAAAGGACTCTGCTGCTCAAGAGTGCTCTGACTCCTCCTGCTACAAACAAGGGCTTAAAAACCCCATGATCGTCATTACATACAGTACTAATGCGCGCCACCGGTTGGAAGCACCCTACACATGAGCCTGCCTCATAGGGGATGCCAGGCTGTAATTGGTTAGTTCTTTCCTGTTGGTCTGGATCCACGTGGTCAGCTGGGCTCATCCTCGCGGTGAAGGGCATGGCACACATTATTACATTGTTGCATTCTAAACTAAACATGCTAAGCCTGGTTATTATATCATTTTGGCAGGCACCTGGGCGGCACAGGAAATGGTGCTAGGGGGAAGGGAGGATAAAACATAGTCACGCTGACCCACACATTCAGGGCATCGTTGATACCACAGTTGCCGCACTCAAGGTCCCCACCCTGGGTTTTGATCTTTCATTTATCCCTTCCTGTACCTCGTGTTACAAGAGATATGGTTTCATGCTTGGAAGAATGCTGCCGCGCATGCTTAGATCTTCTGCAGACACTTGATTTGTGTCAGGCCAGGTGTATTGTGCGCACATTGGTGGATACAAAGGTGAGGTTGTTAGGTCAGTAGTGTGGGGCTGGCTCCAGACTGGCGGGATGGGGGTTAGAGGCCTACTGTCAGTTTAGTGACGATGAATTGGCGCAGTGCGGAACCTGGTGTTGTCTCACGCTCTTGCCGGACACGGAAATAGGGCCTAGTGAGCAGAGAACATGAACATTGCGAGCCTGCAACTTATTCCTTTTAGGTCTAATACAAAATGGAGTCATGTGCTGGGGGTTTTCTAGTGCCGCACATCTACTTCTAGGTGCTGCAGTGCCTTATAGTGTGGATTGCTCCCCCTTGTATGCTACATCAACTCATATGGTGTTCGCCTTACCTGAAAGTGCCTAGGGGGGTGGGATAGACTTGTTTCCATCCCAAAAATGGTTTCTAAGTTACTAACTACTTGACAGAGACTGATTTTTTGTTTTCGTTTCTTAGGTAGGGAACCTCCTTTATTTAGAATAGGGCTAGAGAGGCGTTTTTCCCAACCCATTTCTTTTAAATAAAATTTCTGACAATGAGCATACTACAACTTTGTGCCCGCCTCTCATTTCTGACCTCTCACAGAAAGCATTCACTATGCCTCTCTTGAGAAATAAGTACCCATAACAGATAAATTGCTGAGCAACTACATGGAGGTCTGTTCTTACCTGCACGAGCCCCTACTATGTGGACTGAACTCCAATGCTGCGGTAGCCTCCCAGGGACGACAGGCGTCATTAGGTAACATATTCTGGTAGTTGGAGACCAGCCAACTTTGCCTAGCGTTTCTGCCATTTGGGAGAGTGGAATTGTCCTGGTGGGGCGTCACCATGCTATTTTATTTTAATGTTCTTGATTACTAATGGGATCAGGACAATGAAGGTACTTCCAATCCTAGTTCCCCATGATGTGTATCTTGATAACAATCCTAAACTTTTGCTCCTCCCCGCCTAGCAGACCTGCAGTGCTATTGACTACGATGCAACTGTCCTCTGCCCCTGCAAAAGGTAGCAGAGGTCTAAATGTCAGTGCAGTGCTTGATGGGGCTCTCCATGAGCTTTGGTTCTAAGTACTCTTCGCGAGTAAGAAGTGCTGTCTGAATGTGGAGAACTGACATTCATGCCAAAGCACAAGGGACATTGTGCCTGGCTGGTAGCTTGCAAATAGGCATTTTTTTCAATGATTTCTCAATGCATCTGCATAATTTTGTCTGTTTTCCTTGTGTTACTCTCCAGTGTTTGAAAGGGAAGTAGAAAAAGTTGTGTCCTGCAAATTCGCTTTTGTAATTGGACAGTTGTTGGTGCATGTGTGATGGGCTAAATCGAAACTTGCCTTATTTCCTATTGAAATGTGTGCCAGTATCCTGCTTTTGCTTGGAGTCATTCTAACCTTTGTGATGGGAATTAAGATAACCAAGAAGGAGACTGGGGATGAGATGTAAGTAACTTTACCTTTCCTGGCCACTGGCCACTAATTCATGGCTGAGGCAGTTTGTTCATGGTTCAACGCCTCAACCCGTAGTTTTTCAAGATCTAACTTTTTTCTCCTGGGGCTTTATGCATAGGCCTAAAACTTAATTGGTTGGCAGATTGGCCTTTTTATTTTGAGAAATAGATGGGTCAACTGCACAATCTGCTTGTTTTTAAAGCGCAGAACATGCCTCCATGCTATGGATTGTCTGCCTAATCCCAATGCTTTGGCTTCAGGTGACTATGGAATTGATATGCGAATAAGTCGTCAGAGGAGTGCTGATGAATTCTATGTAGTCTGTCGCTGTCTCATCTAGCACGCACACTGAAAAATGCAAATCCAATACTGTTGCGCCCGCAGCGCAAACTGATAGTCGTCTTAATGCAGCCCCAACTGCAAGTCAATTCTTGGGCAAAGAGCTAAATGGAGGCAGCCATCCATTATCTTCCAGTGGCACCGAGCAAATGTATTGGTGTTCTTGTTTTTCAGCCACCAAAGGAGGAGAGTTTGAACGGAGTGTTAGTGGGTTACCGGATTTACTACCGGGAGTTGGAGCCGGAGAACCCATCGGGGGCGGACTCCAAGACCATAAAGAATCCTTTGGCTCTACGAGCAGAGCTGAATCGTGAGTATCCAGCACTCACTAGTTACACATTGCAGTGCATTGTTAGTGCTACAGGGCCTTTATTAACTTGTCAGCACAGGCGTTGTCCATTTGTAGCCTTGGATAGGTCTTTTGTAAACATGTTGTATTGCTCTTCATGTTTTGACGCTTAAGTGCCTTGAACAGGACATTGCGGTCAGTGGGCCTCATTACAACCCTAGCGTTAAGGGGTTAACGGCGCAGTAAAAGGCTGCGGCGCCGTTAAACCCTTAACGCCAGATTCACACATTAACGCCTGCTTTTTGCAGGCGTTAAAGTCCAACCCGCTAAGGTACCTTGGTGCTAATTACGGCACCGTAAATTACGGTGCCGTAATTAGCGCCTTCCCCATTCCCATTGAGCCTTATGGGCCAGAAATGGGAATGGGGAAGGGCCCATGGTGAATGGGGATTTACCGCCCCGCCAACCTTGGAATGGAGCGGTAAATCTGCCATCCACCATGGCGGAATCCGGCTTGGACCATGGTGCTAACAGCACCATGGTCCAACGCCAGGGTCGTAATGAGGCCCAGTGTTGCGACATTACTTGCAGCGCTGATGCTATGGAAAGACAGTTCTGGGAGCTGCATAGCGCAAGGTGGTATCACAGCATACAAGACCGGCCCTAAAAACAGGAAATCTCTCTCTGTTGGCAGCTAGGGACGATGCGTGAACCAGCCCTAATAAGGCATTGGAAGCGGCACTGTCAGTGAATAACCTCTAGAGAGCTTCACAGAGCGACATGGAGTAAAGGGAGGCCCCTGGGTGGTATTGATACCGTAGCGAGACCTGTTTGGAAGTGTGGAGGATGAGGCCTTTTGTGGTAATGCATTATTCAGGATTCTGATGAAATCCTTAACTTGAATGTGAGAGACGGGATTGAGGGCAGGATATGGAAGTATATTTCTGATGACTAGATAGTTCAGTTTTTACATCTGCTGTAAACCAGGAAGCCGAGTTTGTAAACATGGAAAACCTCCAGTGGCTGCATCCCACGTTACTGATCAGCTGGTGTGTTGCACATACATTTAAACATAAAAGACGTCCTTGATTAACAACGGTGTGAATAATAACACATAACTAGTGAACAAGAGTTCAAACATATGTATCTCTAGCCCCAGTAAATTCAAAGGATTTATTTTGTACATTTTGTACTCCATGAAAACTAGCGAGCGTATTCAGTTATTGGAATGCATAGTACGATAATAAAAGCTCGGAGTCCTGAGGAAGCGCTCATTAGTGTGATAAATGTGTCAACTTTCCAACAAAAGGTATTATTTGGAGAAGTGGCTTAAATTCTCGCTAAAATTTCTGATTGAACACCAAGAAATGCCTTGCTGGCAAAACTGCCATAACATGAATATTTCTTTAATGCACACGGTGGCTGGTTCCGCAGGAATTGTGTTTATGTAGGAAGTGCATTGCTTGGAAAATATACACAAATAATGGACAACCAACGCTTATGAACCTATTCATTTACATGTGTACGTTACTTACTTACTGGGACTTTGCATTTATTCAAATTCTTTTTCCCGGGGACTGGAATTTGGGCATCTCAAAAGAGGGAGAAAATAGAAAGAAGGGGCTGTTGGGAATGTTTGCGGATTGGGGAATAAATAAAAGATCCTTTGGAGTCTAGTTTTCCTGCATTTGTGAGAATAGCAGTGATAATGCTTGCCTGCTAACTTCATCATTCTGCATTCTATCATACTGTGGAACGCTGGTCGCGCTCCTTCGCTATCAGTAATTTCTCATGATCCACCAAGAAATCAGGCATTTTACAAGCAGCTTCCATATCACCGCAGCAATCAGCTCAAATAGCCCATAAATCTGCATAGTCAAAAGTGGAGTTCCCAAATTGGTGTTACTCCACAAGAGGATCAGATCCAACCCATCGTACTGGCTGGTCTTTCTTGCCACGTAACACTGGCATCTTTTATACAGTAAAAAGAGTCAGTTATGCACAAGTTTTCAATGAACGCCCACATCCTGTCAGAGCCCTGAGGAAGAGCCCATGCTCGAAACACGTGTTGCCTGAATATACATATTTTTCTTGTTTTTGGTGCTATACAGATGCTTTCGCTGTTTTTGAAAAATTGTTTGAACACACGTGAGCATAGGCTAAAGCCCATGTGACCCCAGATTTGATAGTGGAATTGTTCCACGTATGTAATACCTGGATTTTTTATTACATTGTTAACACTTCTTGTTTTTGGAGAGGTGTACAATTAAGCATTCTGTATGATCTGGCTCTAATGCCTTCTACTTATGTTTCATGTAATAATCCAAATGTATTTTTGAAAGGTATTACATGCTATTATTCTTAGCAACAATTTTTCAAGAACCACTCGAATAAAATCTTAGATCATTCCTTTTTCTGATTTATTGAGTGAGGCGCCTAGTGAGACATTAAGTTTGTCCCATATTGCTCATTTAGCATTCTGGTTCATATGTATCAGTCATGTGAATGCAGTGCCACCACTATTGCCAGAATGGAGAGGTGGTGTCCTGGGCTGCTGAAAATCTCTACATATTGAACTGATATTGCTGTTGGGAGCCAGACCGCATATGACTATGGCTGCAGACGGGGACCTCATGTTTCAGTGCTTTCTCTATACACTATAGAGCAGCCTGTTTTTAAATGTACGTTTTTTGTTTAGTGCTCACACTAGCAGAAGTTAGCCAGTATCATGGCACATCCAATTTTTTGGAGGACATAGAGATAGTGTGTTGACAACCGTTAAACAATTTTGCCAATGTGAGCGAACCAGAATTAGACCCCTGGTCTCAAGTTCGTAAATCATTGGTTGAACCACTGCTTCTGACTGTCTGAACCAATTTAAGAAATATTCTGTTTCAAATTCCATTCTGCTAGGCCAATCATTAGCATTTGATGTGCCAGTGAGCTGCGCCGTAAGCGTAGTGAACATCCAACAGGATTTGCTGTCCTATGCCAAGATGTAGTCAAGGTCGGACTGAGACAAAAATAAAGGCGGCCAGCAGAAGAAGCACACCTTTTCTAATCACAATTTGCGACTTTACTGTTTGATTAGTATCTTGGGTACATTTTGGGGGACATTTGTGGCCAATGGGGTATTGGGTCATAATCAATGGTCAACACTACCAGATGTATAGACTGGTTTATAGTGAAAAGACCGAAAAAAAAAGTATCGAAAAAAAAGGTCGAACCAAAAAATCTCAAAAAAAAAAAAAAAAATGTTTTCAATACGTTTTTTTTCGAAATGGGGGGTTCCCCCCCCCCCCCCCAACCTCCCTTTTTTCATTTTTTTTATTTTACCACTTTTTTTTACTTACCTGACCCCAAAAATACATATAAATAAATAATGCTTTTTTTCGATATTTTTGTCATTCGATATTTTTTTTCGGCTTTTTGACTGACCACCGTATAGACTCTGTCATCGAACAAACCCCCGATAGGCAGGCAAGATCGTCCTACACTGTCCTGTAAGATCAATGCTCCGGCCATTGCCCTGTGAGCCGGGGTGTAGTAATAGTGGAAACAGTGGCTTGCACAAGTGCTTCGTGCACTGCTTCACAAAACTCTATAGATACCAAAAACCGCTCCAGTGGAACTAAAGATTCGGTTATGTGAGTGGTTACAAATGGCAAAGAGTGTTCCACCTCTGCATTCAGTTTTTGTGGTGGTAGTTTATGGTGCTGAATGCATGCTGTTGTTATTTTGGTATATAAGTGGCTATCGAGCTTTCCTCTCAGTGTGTCCTGGTCATTGCTGTGGTTGTATGTTTCAGTAGGAAGAAGCCAGGTGGGTGGGGTTATAGAAATCTGTGTAAAATAGACCCACTTCATAAGGGCCAGGAATGGGGTGTGATTTCTCAGCCCTGTAAGGTGCCGTTTTAAAGGTAAGCGTCGCTGTTGCCATGTGTCTGTAACGTGAATCCTTTGCCAGCCCTGCACAGTAACACGATGTCTGCTCTGCTTTCCCCCAATAGCCCAAAGCAGCTTCAAGACTGTAAGCAGCAGCTCAGCTTTAACAACGTATGAATTAACACGTAAGTGCGCCTTACCCTTCCTTGCAGCGCCTTCCCCGCTCATAACAACCACGTCCAGGTTCATAACCCCAATGTTCTTTCCAAAGGCTGCCAGCCAAGAGAATGGACTCCAATTCCAAGGTAACCGCGCCCGCGCTCCTGGCAAAGAGATCTGCAACAACGTGAGAACGCAAAATGTGCTCCACAGTCTCTGAAAGGGGAAACGCTTTGGCGGGGTCAGGTTTCTCTCCCATGGAGAGAAAATAAGGTTTTTCGAGGAAGGGAGTAGACCCTGTTGAATGGAGACGAGGGAATCGGATAGCCAGTCCTTTATCCAGAAGTAGGCCCGTTCATGCGTTTGTTCTTTTTAACTCTAGTCCATTTGGCCACAGCTTAAACAAAACCCCGCCTGTGTGCCCAGGACAAAATAAATACGGGCATTTAACGATTTGCTGTGCAAATATGCATGTATCTCACACTCGTCAAATTGAAAGGAAAATTAGGTACTCACCCGTTTGAACGAAAGTAAAATGGTCGCATTTATTTAACAGAATGTTTTACTGCAATGTGTACCCCAAACCAGTAGATGGTGAGTAGAGTTCAGGTATATAGAAGGGGTTGCGTTGTGAGGGTAGGTGTGGGGGGGAGGGGGTCTCCGGGACAGAGCAAATATAATGAAATTAGGACAAACTCTTGATAGTGGCTGTCAAAGCACTACACTTTCATAGCGGTTGGAGGAGAAGGAGATTTAAGTGTTACTGGTTGAATAAACACATTGGGCCTCATAACGACCCAGGCGGTAAATTACCGCCTGGGCCGTGACTTTACCACCATGGCGTAAACTACGTTTACGCCATGGTGGTTGGCGGACTTACCGCCCCATTCCGACCTTGGCGGGGCGGTAAGTCCCCAATCCCCATTTACCCTTCCCCATTCCCATTTTTGCCCCATAGGGAATAATGGGAGTGGGGAAGGCGTTAATTACGCCACCGTAAATTACGGTGGCGTAATTAACTCCATGGTCCCTTAGCGCCATGGATTTTAACACCTGCTAAAAGCAGGTGTTAAATCCACCATGGCGCTAAGGGACCTCGTACTCAGGCGGTAAGGGTCGGCGCTGTTTACGCTGCCGTAAACCCCTTACCGCCTGGGTCGTAATGAGGCCCATTGTATAATGAATTTATCACAAACTATCACTATCTTAATTCGTAAAACGCAGCATTTCTTCTGTGTGAGATTGGGCATTCATGACCGACAGCTATGAAAACCTACCACCAAAAACCGCGACCACTGCATTTTCTAATGGAACAATAATCTTGAGAAACGGGGACAGCGCAGCCAAAATTCAGCCATTTTACTTTCGGTCAAATAATTTCGGTGTTCTAACATAGAAACAAAAATGATGTTTTTGGTAAGTGATGGCTCATGGTGCACACTTTTCTTTTGTATGCAGGCTTAGTTTTACCCTATTTGTTTTCTCCCAAGCCTTTTAGACCCACCATAACTTTGCCAGTGTTTTCGCGACATGCCCAATGCTCCAACCACAGTCTATACCGCACTGGCGATCCCTACTGACCAGTCGCGACCACATTGCCACAAGACAGAATATGAACTGCTCTACCATCTCTCAAAAGGTTTAGCCCAAGGTGGAGGCCTGTTGCCTGGCAAATGTGGTCAAATGCCACCATGCTGTCTCTGCCATGTCTATGAGGGCAAGCTTTTATAATTCAGTTTGTTATGCAACCTTTTGCTATAGTGAAACAGAAGAGGTATGCGGAAGCGGTGTAGAGAAAACGATTCCATGCTTCTAATTCACTTTTTAAATGGTTTGAAAATTGATGCGCTAAGAAGCTTTATTGTTGCAAGCCTCACAATTTAGGTTCCAACAATAAAACGTTACATTTATAAGTTATAAAAGAAATGTTAGCGTAACCTTTAAAAAATAATGTATCCCCCCCCAAAAAAACAATAAAAAGGTGGGGAGGTGCAATTGCAACTAAGACATTATTGTAGTAACCTTTTCAATTGAAAGACCTTCAGAGAGCAGCTTAATTTTCTTGGAATAATGGTGACATCCTATTATATCCACTAGCCACAAGCACAGGATTTGACGCCTTTCTTCTGTGCTTTGGAAATGAGTTCATTGTACGCAGAATGTCCTGTGGGCACACTATTTGGTAAGAAAACAAAACAATAAGACTGATGGAGTGGTATGTATTTATTTATTGAAATCTTTTCTATTGTGCAATATGCCCGGAGAGCCCAGTTGATTTGCATGGCTTGTGTACTTTGGTTCAGTATACTGGAAAACCACCCCATGTCTAAGTGCTTCTGATTTTTCCAGTGGAACCTGAGCATAGCTTTAACCCCCTAGCAGACTGGACCGGGGCTCTCCCCTGCTCCTTTTACCAGAGGTCCTTTGCCCTACCATTTGACTTTCCTTATAATTCCACCAGAAAATTACCACATCAGTCGATTAGGCGGCCGTGGCTGCTAGTGAACAGAAAGCCTAAGCTTCCAGCTGCACCAATGTGCCCTTACATTCAGGGCCTTGAGATGAGTTGTTAGGAACCTCTAATCATCCATTGTTTAATCCACTTCTATTGTACTTCTCTTGGGTTTGCAGCCTTCCTAAGAACCCCAGAGGCTTCTTTTATAATTGTTGTTAGAGTAATGCCAGGTTTCGTGGGCGTTGTCACAAGCAAGTTTCCTTGTACAACCACTGCCTAAGAAACACATTGCTCACTAAGCCCAGAGAGCATTATCTCAATCTGCATAAGTCATAGAAGGCACTGATTTAGGCTGCTAAAAAGCTAGCATTCATTCCACTGTGTTACGCCCATACTGTTAATTGAAGTTCTTCACTACTTCCAGGCTGCTCCAGCAGTGGCATTTTAGGTTATGCTATCTCGGTGGTCTGCTGCCCACTACCGGTAAAGCAGGTCCCCAGCCAATCATATTATTGCTTGCCAAGATGACTCTTTCAATCATGATTTTCATTCATCACGTCCCCTTACTTCCATCCTTGTGGAGCGTCCCCAACATAGGAACAGTAACTTTTTGCAGCAAAAAATTAGGCTTCCCCTTAAAATAAAGGTAGTATAGCGCAGGGGCACAGCCTCAGGCGTGGGAATGCCCTGCCGAGGTCCCGCCCTCCGGCGCCTCACCTCAGTCCCTTGTTCCGCAAGGACAGTGTCAGACGTGGCAGCCAGTGCAAGACTTTTTTAGCTTTCTGTTTGCTCCCCGTTTGTTTTTTAAATTCTTATTTCACTTCCCTTCGGTGTCTCCCCTCCCCCGGTGCATGTCAGCCGCAGGAGGATTCACAAGATGTGCCTCATGCGACCGCTCACTCTGGCCTCGGACCCCCATGCACTCTGTCTTGAGTGTTTCAAGCCCGGCAACCGCTAGAACTCATGTTCGGCCTGCAGTGCTCTCGGTCACAGGACATTGAAGAGTTTGATGCACTGGAGGGAGATCTTCCACACTTCTCCTCCACCCCACCTGAAGGACTTCATCTCCAGGAACTCTCATTAAGACAAGGTAGTCCTTCTGTTCAGCATGGCTTCACAGCACAGGGATTCCGTCCCCAGGCTCTGTGTGGATTGGGGTTTCTCGGATTCAGGTCCTAGCAGCCCTGAGGCCTCTAAGGCTACCGGCTCACAAGCTATGGGGCGTAGGGACTAGGAGGCTGTCGACTGAAGTGCAATTAAGTTTGTCCTCTTCTTCTACCCCAGGGCATGGCGCAAGGCTTCAAAATGGTGGAGCGGCATGTGGCGGAGCCTTCCAGGCAGACGGCCATCTTGGATCTAGCTCGGGGCCCGCCAGCGCTTACACCGATTGAATGGGCTTTGCAGGATGATCCCAGCCCCCTTCCCTCTGGAAGCGGCAGTGGAACCTGCAGTGCAGGCTTTTGGTCCACTCAGGGATACAACTACCCATCACAGCCATACAGGTGCCTCCGCACTTTGACCAGGAGCGGAGGCCCAGTACCTCGGAGGGCCGGTCCTCTAGGAACCTGGCGACTTGTGAGAACCGCTTCTTCGAGCACTTCCTCTTTCTCATGCATTCCCATCCAATGAAGGGGCTCCTAAAGGACATTGTGAAGGAGGTCATCCTGCAAGTGGCACCGCCCCAGCCCCCTCCTCTGGGCACTTCTCCCGTTCCTCCTGCGCTCCTGGTTCCAGTGCTGGTCCCTCCACCAGTTCAAGCCCTAACAGTCGTTCTGACCCCTCCACCTCATCCTGTACCACCGCCTCCCCTCACCAGCCATTAGACCTCTCTGCGGCTGTGGACCTGGAGGGGGACGCCGCTAGCACCTGTGTTCCAGGGCACAGATTTCCCCTCGATCTGTGAAAGGGGGAGGGGGCGATGAGGACGATGATGCTCAGGACAATGAGCCATCGGCATCCTTTAAGGCCTTTCATGACTGCCTTCAGGGCCTGGTGGAGTTCTTAGGGGTCCCTCTTCCCAAGGAAGCCCCCCAGCAGTCAGGCGTGCTACCAGAGGTCTTCGGGAAATGCACCACAATCCGGTCTGGCATCCCCTTCCAGAAGAAGGCCCTGCAGGTGGCACGAAAGGTCTGGGAGAAGCGCAGGGCCAACGCCCAGATGAACAAGAAGTTGGACAGCAGGTTTAGGCTGGCGGAAGTGGAGCCAATCCTCCTTGCCTCCAACACACAAGCCTCTGTGGTGGCTGTGGCATTATTGTATTCTAAACCATCATCTTTGTCATCTTCCTCCACAGCAGCCACCACTAGTTAACTCTCCAAGGAGGACAAAGTCCTTGGGAAATGGTTGTTACTCCATCTCCGGACTGCATCTGCGGCAAGCCAACACGGATGCCCTATTGGCTAGGGCTAACCAGAAGCTGTGCCAGGAGCTCGGCAAATTTATGCCCGACCTCCCTTTGGAAAAGCAAGCATCCTTCAAGGCCGATCTGGCAGATGCCTGGGCCACTGCGCAGGACCTCATGGAGTCTTCGGTCTCCCACATCGACACAGCCAGCAGAGGGTTGTGCCTTGGGGTCGAGATGAGAAGGGCAGCATGGATACGCGCCAACATGTTTTCATCTGATGTGCAGGAGCGGATCCTGGATCTGCCGTTTGAGGGTGTGGACCTTTTTCATTCATCGACTGATGATGAGTTGACGAAGAAGAAAACCTTCTCTCAAATCACCAAGTCCTTGGCTATCCTGACAAAACCAGGTCAGAAATCCTTCCCTCAGTCTCGGGGCAGGACTGAGTTCAAGCTCCTTTTTCCAGCTTTGAGGGGTTCCGGGACCATGGTACACAGAGGCCTGACAGGTCGCCCAGCAACAACAGGATGAAGCAGCAGAGGACGTTGCATGGGTTTTCCCGCTCCCCCTCCTCTGCCCCTGCC
Source organism: Ambystoma mexicanum (assembly GCF_040938575.1). Lineage (NCBI taxonomy): Eukaryota > Metazoa > Chordata > Amphibia > Caudata > Ambystomatidae > Ambystoma > Ambystoma mexicanum. The sequence continues at coordinate 465,691,038 of NC_090924.1, read as the reverse complement.
TCTGATGCCAAAAAGCAGTGACGTCACGGTTGGGGAACACAGCTTGCCTGTGGGGGCCATTTGGCTCTGTTCCAGGAAACCTGGAAGCGTCTTTTTTCAGCAACCTGTGAATCCTATCCATAGTCTCCAGGGGCTTTCGTTTTCCTCTTCCTTTGACTCTACCAACCTCTCCTTATCTTCCTCAAATCCGGTCCCCAGCTCTTTTACGGCGGTCCTTTTGCTCTTGCAGATGCAGGCGATAGAACCAGTTCCTCTTGTAGACAGGGGCTTTGGTTACTATTCCAGGATTTTTGCAGTACCCAAGAACAACCAGGCTGGCCTGAGGGTAGTCCTGGGCCTGTCATTTCTAAATCTGTCTTTCCCACTGGAACGCTTCAAGATTATTCTGTGCATATAGCTGAGTCTCTGTGTGCAGGATGCGTGCTTGCATGTACCTATCTATCAACCGCATCAGACGTTTCTGCGGTTCACCATTATGTCGTACTGCTTTCATCAGTACAAGGTGCTACCCTTCAGCCTGAATTCGGTCCCTCTTGTCTTCACGAAGTTGATGAAGGCAATGGCGGGCCTTCTCCTCTTGGAAGGCCATCATCTCTATCCTTATTTGGACGACCGGCTGGTGAGGACTGGGTCACCTGAAGGGGTGGTGCACTCCTGCCAAAGATTGGCAGATATCCCTCATCAGCTAGGGTTTTCCCTCAACCAGAGGAAATCACATTCATGCCCGTCTCAGGAACTGGTCTTTCTAGGGGTGCGTTCAAACACTACCGTTCAACGGGTGTTCCGCACACCCGATAGGTGTATGTCCCTCTGCAAGGCAGTGGGACACATTCTGGCCAACTCGACCGCCTCAGCATGGTGGTTCCAGCACATTCTGAGCCTGATGGCCTCATGCGTGCTCACTGTACAGCACACTCTCGTCAAGATGAGGCACCTCCATCTCCACCTGGCGGCCAATTGGGATCATGAGATGGGGTCTCAGTCGGACAGGATACCAATACGATCGCTCCTGCTGCCCGATCTTCGCTGGTGGCTGGTGGAGGACATTGTCTCAGTGGGAGCCCCCTTCACCTGACTCAAGCCTACCCTAGTGGTGACGGACTCCTCCATCTCGGGTTGGCGAGCTACTCTAAAGGGCTATGCAATTCATGGAGCATGGTACAGGACGGAAGCCCTCTTGCACATTAATCAGCTCAGGGCAGTGGGCCTCGCCCTAAAGGCGATCTTGCCCCTCATCAGGGACAGGTCTGTTCTGGTCCGGATGGAAAATTCTACTATTTTTTACCTGAACAAGCAGGGTAGCACTGCTCCCCCCACGTCTGCATGGAGGCGGTTTCGATCTGGGAATGTGCCCTGACTGAGGGGATTTGGATTTTGGCAGTCCACCCTCCAGGGGACTGCAATGCAGAAGAGGACCAGTTGAGTCGCTTGGGGTTCAACACCTACGAGTGGAAGTTGCATAACGCCTCCTTCTTGCCCCTGTTCCAGTGTTGGGGGTTTGTGAGCCTGGACTTGTCTTGATCTGTTGGCACAGCCGCAAGTGTTATACGTTCCCACCCACCCCTCTGCTCCAACCAACCCTCTGCAAGTTCCGGGCTTCCGTGGGTTGCAGCCTCATCCTGGTTGCCCCCCCCAATGGCCTTTGAGACCCTGGTTTTCGGATCTGCTGCAGTTGTGCTCCCTGGGCCGGTCCATCTTCAATCCCCAGCAGGGGTTTCGTGACGCAGCAGGGTGGGCAGTGGAACATCTGGGCCCGGCCAAACTGGCCTTTGTTGCCTGCTTCCTGATCAGCTGAGGCTTCAGCATGCTCAATTTTTGGATGACAACTGGGATATCATTCATCAGACCAGGAGGCCTTCGACTCGGTCCCAGTATAAGAGCAAATGGACTAGGTTCTGCCATTGGGCTCATATATTTCGCATGTATTTGGCGGCCATTGGGGCTTGCAAGAATTCCCCTGAGCATGTGTTTTCAGCAGCCAACCCACTGGTTAAGGCCCACCTTAAGGGGTTGTGTAGGCTTTTTCCTCCTGTGTATAGGCCGCATCCGGCCTGGGACCTCAGTGTGGTTCTTGCAGCTTTGCAACACAAGCCTTTTGAGTCGAGGACCTATGTGGACATCCGCTTGGTGATGCTAAAGACTGTTTAATTGGTGGCTCTCTTTTCTTCACACAGGGTTATTGAGCTATAGGCGTTGTCTTTGTGCGAGCCCTTCAACATTGTTTCACAACAAGGTCATCTTGCACACTCACCCAAACTTCCTCCCCAAGGTGGTCTTCCCATTCCATCTGAATCAAGAGATCTACCTGGCGATGTTCTTCCCGAACCCACAGTCAGAGGCAGAGAGAGCCCTACATTCCTTGGACCTCAAGAGGGTTCTCGAGTTTTATCTCTCTCGGATGATATCCTTCAGGAGGTCCGAGGCATTGTTCATGACTTTGGGGGCTCCTCTCCCAGCTCTCGGCTTCCAGGCTTCCATCACCCATTGGACGGTTTAGGTCATTCCCGAAGCATAGATGCCCACGGGCAAATCTGTTCCTGAGGGGGTGTCTGCCCATGCGGTCAGAGCTAATGCTTCTTGGGGTGTCATCAGCAAGGCGGCTACTTGGGTCACGCCGTCGGCCTTCTGTAAGCACTACTTGCTGAACACCAGCTCCAGGCATGATGCAGAGTTTGGTCAGGCAGTTCTGAAGAACCTTTTTGCTTCATCCTAGATATGAGGCAGGTTGTCACAGCTCCACCCTATGTTCTTGTTCAGTGGAATCACCCACAAGGATGGAGGAAAGGGGACGGGACGTATGAGTATTTAAAGTTACTCACCGTAGTGACTAGAGTACTCATAGTCCATAGTACCCTTTCCTCCATATGTCCCACCCACCTTCCCCTGCTAGTATGCCATTTGCTGATAGGGAATAAGTGTAGCCAGGTGTCTAAGCATACAATGTGTTCAAAGGGGACTGCGGTGGGCGCCGGAGGGCAGGGCCTCAGCGGGACGTACCTGAGGCTGCGCTCCTGCGCGATAAACTAATTTTAAAAGGGAGGCTCAATTTTGCTGCCAAAGGTTCCGGTACCGTCCCCATGTTGGGAGACACGCCACAAGGATGGAGGAAACGGGACTATTGACTGAGTACTCTAGTCACTACGGTGAGCAACTTTAATTTATCTATTGCGGATTGACATATGTTTTAACTTTGAGACCCTAATCTCCAACCACTTTCAGGCACAGTAGCTCTCCAGCATGGTCAACTCAGCAACTATTGCCCTTCCTCTTTTTGCAAGACTCACCTTCTCATCTGCAAACAGCAGGGCAAGTGCCTTCGCCAGCTTCTGGTTTTACCGGGTAGTATAGCTCAATGGCAACGTGCTTTTCTTGGAAGCAAGGCAGAGCAACACAGTGGCGAATCCCGAGTTTGTGCTTAGAAGCCTACTTTGGTTTTAAGCGCTTTATAAAAAAACTATTGTAATTAATAATTCTAATTACATACCTCATGATATGTAAAATGTTAACGTCCTGTTGTCCACAAGAGTTGTGCCAAATAGCCTATTATTTGCACTTGTCATAATCTATTGCTAATCAGGTCAACCACTGGATCTTTCACACAGTTGCCCAACCCCACATTATTAGGAGTAGTTGCTGGCAAGGCCTTTTTATCTGTGGAAACTGTCTGCCGTGCTTTTCTTTTGGTTTCATCATTGAATCTCTCTATTGACACTTATTGGTTGAAAATGCTTTAACATTGATCACCCTTAGCAACATGTGCTTTTCTTACCCGAGTGTTGAATCACGTACTGAAAGTTGTGCTTGAGAAAGCCAAAGAAACGTAATTTCAATAAAAAACACAGATGAGAATAAATGTTCATTTCTAAACATTAAAGAAAATCAGAAAAGGGATGGGTGGAAACAATGAGCTTCTAAACCTCTGGGTATTTTTCTGGGTGGTATTCCATTCCATTGTTTATAACTTTGCCGGGCCCTCCAGAAGGGGAAAACTATGGCAAATCAGTCTTAGCATCACCCACCAAAGTGTGCAACCCATACTGAACTGCTAGGCCACCTGTAGGGACAGCCTAAAGCGATTGAGCGTTTGCTGTCCTTGCCTGTTGAGTACTGGAGCCAGTTCATGATGGTGGAACAGGAGAATATGGATCCAAGCCATATTATTGAGAATACCAATGCCTATAACACTCCACACACTCCTGACATAAAAGCTACATGCATTTATCACACAATCCTAAGTGGAAAATTCCAATCTGTAAATGGTCGCTTTTCTCATTGCCTCGTGCCAAATCCAGTGAGGAGGATCGTCGTCCTTTTTATGACCTAGGATGCATATTGAGCCTTTGTACAGTCCCAGTGCTGGTCTGTAGAACCATGTATTGGGTCTTTTATAGATTCCGATTGGGAACCCATGTAACATTAAAAACCAAAAAGGATTCCCTGCTTGCCATAGTAGCACATGCACACTTGTGCCATTATGATTCTACCGGTGCAGACTAACTGCATTCTAAATCTGTTTCAGCTACAGATTCTTATTCCCACCACCGAGAGGAACCCATGAGGTGAGCTCCTGCTTGGCTATTTTTGGATGTGTAGGAGATTTATTTAGAATGGTCTGGGGCCAGGGCTGTTGTCCCTGGCCTATCTGGTCTGCAGCAATGCCACTTTGACACCTGCAACAAGTGTTTGATGAAGAATGTGGATTAGGACAACCATGAGTTTTGCATCTACCTGGACCTCTATGATGAAGCCGGCCAGTTCTGCCAATATTTGTCCATCAGGGCAAAGCAAAGGGGGCTCTTGGCCCAGCTGCAGAAGTCCAGTTGTCAGATGGCCACAATGACCCAAAAAGACCCTGCAATCCTGCTGATGTTGATTGAAAGACCAAGGAGAACCGTGCTGGCAGATAAAAATCAAACCCTTCAGAAGTGAGGGGTTTGGGGGAGTAGCAGAGATGCATTGGAATACTCTGCACGTTTCTAAAGTAACAATCACTAATGCACTGTCCACAGGGGCAGGTCAACAAAGAGTAAGACAAGGCAGTTGTTTCCATCGTCCTTGGAAGAAGGTGAAGCTACCTTTGTGATCTGAGAAGATGATCATCAAGAATGTGTTGGCTGTGGAATTCAGATGCTTGTGAGGCCTAGGCCTCAGTTATTGGGTGGTCAATCTGCCAGATCATCTGCTGAAGGGCTTGCGGATTAAGTCCTAGCAATGGTCCAGATCACATTTTTTTAATTGCCCCAGGAGCCAGGGAAATCGGTTCCACAAGCACAACTGGTAAAAAAGAGCCGGACATTGTGCCATATACATTCATTGACAAGACCCTTTATGTGGTGTTGCTTTTTAATTTTAGAAAGTTTGGTTTGGTGGAAAATGGTCGATTGCACCACTGTACCCCTGACGGTTGGTCTGTAAGTAATTCAGACGAAGGATGGCACCACCCCAAATGGAAAGGCCAAATTATTTGCAGTCAGCTTGGCGGGTCAGGATGGCTTATCACGTGGAGGTGTATGTTCACAGTTGTTAGCAGGATTTTGAGTTGCTGGAGAAGCTTAATGGATCGAGCAAATGAACTACACCTATAAAATGAAGCTGGGGCACCAGCCTCTATGCCACCAATGGCAAGTGAAGATAAAAAATCCAAGGCTCCTGGTTCTACACTATTACTCTCTTACAACCTCCGTGTCCAGATTTCATTGTGTTGAGACAAAAATAAAGTTGACCTAGGTCCACATCGACTTTGCCTCTGAACAAGGTAAGAAAGCTAGATCTTGGGTCCAAAGATCTCTTTCCCTATGACGAGTGCAAGGAGAAGTTTGGAAAGTCGAACAAGAGGAAGGGATTCAGTGAAGGACTCTGGGAAATCGAAATGTCCAGCTGTTAAAGCTGGACAAAAGGTAAAGGAAAGATATTTATTGTAAAGGTTGATAAACAAACTATGCATGTTTGATCCATGTCCTTGCCAGTTGGAAGTCAACTGCAGCCAAAGTTTAGTTGCAATCATTTTAAGTAGTTGACTGATGACCACAGAGCCCATTTATGTCCCTCTCCCAAGAGGGAGAGCAACCCAAAGAACCTGAATGCTGATGGACTGGAGAACAGACTAACCTGATGCTGGGGTGCAGTGAAACTAAATTACTGGACGATGGTGCTGCCTCAGCCAAGTGATGAACACTGTGCTCCAGTGGTTTGAAGAAGGAAAACCCAGTACTGTTTGGTGTTTCAGGAAGTGATGCTGGTGTTTAGAAGCTGTAGGTGGCAGACCCAACCCACTGCTAGTCCAGAGTTCTCTGCTCTAGCTGCAAGATGAGTTGTGCAGGTCCAGTTGGAAGCCATGAGCGAGCAAGGAGTTCTGGAGGGGTATGTAACCTTAATGATCCCACTGGGTCTGAATACCTGCAGATTCGGATTTGCCTGATCACAATCTGGATTTAGCGTAACTGTGCTGTAGTTGATTTTGGAAAGTGCCTAATAGCGTCACTGTAGTATAGTTGAATTTAGAAAGTGTTCCTAATAGCGTCACTGTGCTATAGTTGAATTTAGAAAGTGTCCCTAATAGTGTCACTGTTGTAAAGTTGAATCTCGAAAACGTGCCTAATAGCTTAACTGGTATAGTTGAATTTAGACAATGTGCCTAATAGCGTCTCTGTAGTATAGTCACTGTGGTAAAGTTGAATCTAGAAAGTGTGCCTAATAGCGTAACTGGTATTGATGAACTTAGAAATTGTGCCTAAATGTACGCCCCTGTCCGCTCTCGTCCTTGATCACTGGCCCTTTACTGATAATCACCATATCAAACTACTACGCTTACTCTCTCCTCTACACCATCATTCAGCTAGAACACAGCTGTACTATGACACATTCGGTCTAGCTGTTCTCATAATTAACATGACCCCATGAACTCCACATCATCCTAATAAAACACAGCTAGCTGAGCACATTCCGGCTAGTTTAAGCGTCTCTTCAGGCCTAACGCAGCCAGAACTCAGTCTGGGTGTCCACACTCCAGACTGAACACATCCAACTGATTTCCTCAGCACCACACCTGCCACTAAGAAGCAGCTTTCATGCAACAACCACACCAGCTTCACACATATCCGGTGCGTCCATGCATCATACCACTCTCTCTCTCTACTGACTGAACTGCGGTTCCCGGGGGCGTTAAGCCTACCAGCGCTTTGAGATCATACCAATGATACATAAGGCGCTATATAAATGCCAAGTAACATAACATAGCATAACATATATGGAAGCACAAGTCGCTCCAAACATTTATCTGCGTTTGGGTAAATGTAGTCCTGTGGCTGTCAGTTCAAGTACACTCTCAACACGCACAGCACAGGGCCACGTCAAAATGTCCTCTCTTGTGAGGGGTAGGCTTTAGGCCCCAATTGAGCTCTAGTTCACTCATGCTCTACCCGGACACTAAGTGACACTACTTCCATGCTGTCAGTCTGCAAGAGTATAGAGTATGCATACTGCTGAATCTTTGTAATTCAAAATATATAGCTACTATTCAGCCACGTGGTTGCTAAGGTGTGACTCTGATGCCTGTTCTACAACTTTCCAGGCTTGAAGAAATACAAGCGCTATGAAGTCCTGATGACCGCATACAATATCATTGGGGAGAGCCCAGCCAGCTCGCCTGTAGAAGTTTTTGTTGGAGAAGCAGGTAGGTTTATCCTCCGCAAGTGCTGTTAATGTTGCATATTATTGGGGGTTTCTTTCCACTTTGGTCCCTGTATTGGGTGGGGGGGGAATATATAAGGGCACCTGCTTAAGCCCTGAAAAACCCAGGTGGGCATATGTTTTAGTAATCACAGAAATCGGGGTGGGAGGTCACACATTCATTTCATATTGTTTTCCAGCAAAGGATCCACAATGTTTCTTAGGTTGCAACAAAAGTCAATCACAGAAAGTGTTTAGACCTTGTGTTTAATTTACGTATTTATAACAAATGTGGGGATACAGTACCCAGGGACATTCAAATTTCGCATTTAAAATATACAATACAAGTGAGTACAACCCAGTCAGGTGGACTGGATTTCGATAAACAAAATGTTTTGCTTTCATTGAACGACATATTGGCCCTCATTACGATACCGGCGCTAAACCATGGCGCTATTAGCACCATGGTTGGTGCCGGTATCGTAACGTGTCCGCCATGGTGAAATACCGCCCCATTCCAAGGTTGGCGGGGCGGTATTTCCCCATTTCCTCATGGCCTTTCCCCATTCTTGCCCCATAAGGGCATAATGGGAATGGCGAAGGCGCTAAGTACGGTACCGCAAATTGCGGTACCATACTTACCGCAAAGGTCCCTTTGTGGGTCCCTACTTTAACGGCTGGTCTCGCAAAGGGACCTCGTAATTAGGCGCTAATGGGTTAAGGGCGCTGCAGCCTTTTACGGCGCCGTTAACCCATTAGCGCCAGGGTCGTAATGAGGCCCATTGTGTTTTACAAATACAATGTGAACACAGAACAAATTTCAGTGAACATAACGTATATCAGTGTGTGGGGGAAACACTGAATCAGTAATGGACTCGTCAATCGTCGACACTATGGTGTTTCGGCCCAGAGACAAGCTGTTGAGTGAATCTTATGTATAAAGGCCTTCATCAGGACGTGTGGTAGATGGTAAGTCCGAGTCCTGTGTTCTCTATCTACAAGTATTAATGGAAGACGGGTGGGTTAGAAGTTGTGTGACCTCGGAGATACTTAGTACATTATTCAACAAGCTAAACCAGATGCTTTTAGCTACAAATAAGAGGAACGCTATGCTGAACTAGCATGGCGTGTGTCTTATCGTAGTCTATCCTGTGCTATGGTAAGTCTGATGGTCCACTCTTGCGTGGATGACAGCTGGCGTGTGAGTAACCAACTTGAAAAAATGGCCGTAAGAGGGAGATAACTACCTAGAACGACACAAAAGACATGAAAGAGATTTTTGAAATGCCTGGACTAACCGGCTCATGTAAGGGTGACTACTATGAGGTGCGGAGGGGATCTTACCTCCAGATCCTATTTCCTGCGTGAATCTTGAAGGGGTATCTGATTCCCGAAGTGAAGGAAAAAGCAGCTGGTCCAAATGCCAGCCGTTGACGTACGAAATCTGTGGGGATGGGGGGGTGGTTAGTGGTGAAGAGGGAGGAGCGCAAGGCTGATGTTGGTTGGTTGAGTTGCTTGATATTGTTAGGCACCCGGAAGCAGCATCAAGGCCTGTGTGAACATAATAGTGGAAAATGCAGTTTGTGGTTTGGCCAGTGTGTGTGTGGAGTGGGGCATGTGAAGGGTCAAGTAGGAAATGAGAGTACTGTGGAAGCAGTTACTTACACTACTTTAGGGGCACTGCGAGGCGGATGATGGGTGCCGGGGTGGAAGGTCTCTGGAGTGTGCTATGACCGGGCTTGTTTGTTGCTCAGGTTACGTGGTTGAAAGTTAGATGTCAGGATGGTGATAATGAGTCAAGACCACAAAATATATCAGACTGTTTATTTGCTTTTTCTCTTAAAAATGGATCCACGGTGAGTTTGGAGAGTTTGTATGCTACATGTCACAGTTTGTATCCCTCATTTGTTGGCCTTATGTGCGTTTGTAGCATTTTGTTTTCTATAGCACAAACCTATACGTTCAGGTGGTTTTAGCAAGCATTATCCGCCTCGAATTCTAATTAATTTGCGGGCAAATGAGTGCAGATGTACCTGAAAGATTTGTTTTTTTTTAATCCCTGTAGTGAGTGGCCTTTAGTCTTTCTTCTATGTCAGCCAACCCCCACCAGGCATAGTGCTTAATTTAAGGAGCAGCTGAGCTGTGCGTGCTTCAGCGTTTGATTGGAATTGAAGTGGCTGTTCAGTGCGCATTCAGAAATTGATATTAATGTAGGCTTGATGGAGTTACTACCAGAGGACACATTTTGCTCGCACACGAGAAAGGTCGCTTGTAAATCGCGGGGGTACATGGGAGAAAACTATCACACATGTTTAACACGGGGCGAGGGAGGTTGGGTGGCTGCCTGCCTGGCTGGACTGGATGGGAGATACATGGCATGTAGTGTGTGGCAGTGGCGTTGCAATCAAACATTCTAGATGGCTTTTCCCCTCTTTTGAAGTAATTGAGAAATAGGAGACATGGCTCATTTCATATGGCATGACGAAGAGAGTCCGTCAGAAGGATATGAAAAGAAAATGTAGTGGTCTGAGCCTGGCTCCCGTACTTCCCAGAGTTCCATCTGAAAGCTGCGCAGCCAGGCCGTGTCCTCTGTCACTTCCGCCTGCCACTTACGGGCGCCGCCAGTGGGCGGAGGCCAGGCGCCTCGCGACAGATAATGCCGCTGGATCCTGCGCTTCGTGCAGGTGATACTTGCGTGAAGGGGAAGAGGAGAGTGATGGCTATCACCGTTACCAATGCTTCTGACATCGCTGACCTTCACGCTCCAGAGGCGCCGAGACTTTATAATTTGTGCTCTTAATGAGCAACAGCGACACGTTCTTTCGAGAGGAGAGCAAACACGTGCGTGTAGGGCCTCCAGGGGAGGGCTGCCAAGTCCTAGGTATTGCGAGTTCATGTTCAGCTTGGGCCTCTCTTTTTTCTGGCCGCGCTTAATTGCAGGCATGTTTTTCCCTCGATCACCATGGCACGGAATGTGGCGGGAAATTGACGTTCCGCCTCCGCTGCTCTGCCATTGAACTATCCTAATCTAAATCAAGCATCTTGTCATATGCCCGCAGCACACATTTGAAAATGAACAGAGGCGTTAGTGCGGTCCTTTTGTACTTTGCCTTCTCAGCCCTGCTTCATGCCCACACGTCCCCAGCCACCAACGCAGAGCTTTTTGCAGCAGGCGGCTCCTGCTCGGTGGCTGGGGACGAGGCCGCACTTTTCCCTTTAATGGGAGCGTAGGGGACTTGCCTGAAAAGATCATCTTTTATTAAATCTTCAGTGGCGGTAAGAACTTGAACGCGCAGTGCCTTTGCGAAATGGGGGCAAGAGGTTGGCGCATGAGCTTTTTTCCACCCTCGCCCCCATTAGCATGGTAGCGGGCATTGATTGCTGTCATGGTAACTTACACTCCAAAACACAGCGATATTATTTCATATGATCTGTCTTTATTTCGTTTTCAAAAAGAGATTGCACCCAATTGCCCACTAGTGTGTTTTAAACACACATATGTGTCCTTGCTTGAAATGCGTGCATTTACATGCAGGTTCACTAAAAAGTCTTCCGATGCCAGAGTTGGGGTGAGGGCACATTTTATTTTGTAATAAATGTATTGTTAAATGTTAATGTAAGAGAAGTGTAGCCTGGTTTTCAGGCCCTGGTCTGTGCAAAGGTGTACTCTTCCCTTCCCCGGAGCAGAGACCATTCCCATGACCATCACTCCCACTCCCCAGTACGCTGGGTAGGGAGGGGCGCTACACCTGCCAAATAAAATTGCTGTAAACAGGAGATGGGCTACACCCCGAGTTCTTTGATGATTAACAGACACCAGAGTGCATTTTTATAGAGACCCCAATGGGCCCCCCCCTTTATTTAACACACCCTTTTTCTTAACGCCTAGACACCAGGATTCCCCAGGCGTGAGCCCCATCTACGCAGGACCAGCTACGTCAGCTCACCCTTTCTTGCAGGGGTCCCAGGGACCCTAAGGATGAGCTTCCCGCAACCAGTCCCCTTCCTAAACTCAGGTACCACCCATGTGGAGAATGAGGCAGTGGACACATCTTGCAAGGCAGCCTTGGACAGGACGCAAACCTATCCCACCACCTCACACCAGGGTGCCTCCCCTATTTAAACTAAAGGCCATCTGATCTATTCCTACTTAACAATTACCCTACTTAACATTCCCCTAATACCCTAACTCTCTATTTACCCCTACTTAATATTTACCCTACACAACATTAATCATATATAAACATAACTACTCATACATCTACACATAGACCCACAAAATATATACAACATAAAACACTATATTACAATGGGGTGACTGCTGCATAAGTCACCCCTTCACAATTACTTGCGTATCTGTCCTTCTGGCATTGGCATGGGTGAAGAACGGTAAGTGGTTGGTTGCAGGATGGGGGCCTGTTCGCGGATGACACTGGTGACCCCCTCGGGATGGCCCCCTGTTAATAAAATGGCCCCTGGCCCGTTGTCCTCTTTCAGGGCGACCTCATCCACCACATGGGTCACCCCACTGCCTGCGCTCCGGACACTGTTCTGGGCGGCCCCCTATGCAGATGGGGACCGCCCACACTCATTGCCGCAACCCGCGGTATAAATCTTTACTTAGGGTGTGCCCCGTTGGCTGGCTGGGACACCCGCCCGACATCACCGCCGCAACCCGCAGTATATTTTACAGTCCATGGGTGGGCTCTTGGCTGGGGGGCCCACTCGAAGTAACCGCGGGTGGCCCACTCGAAGTCACAACACAGCTCGGGCATCATCTTCTCCTCAGGCGGCATCCCTGTTGCTTTGCAGATGCCACTGTGCGCCAACTCCTCTTCCAGGCCTGTCCCCTCTGCAATGTATTGCTGCAACGCAGGGGGGCCTCTTCACCTGGGCCGCTACGCTTGGCAGCCCAGGGCTTTCTTCATCCGGGCTGCTCAACGGAGCGACCCGGGGCTTACATCTTCACAACGGTGGAGCAGGCTTACGCGGCGCGTCTCTGCATTACCTACCGGGCTGCTCCTGACATACGCAACTGTCCACGAGGCAGGCCTTTGGAGCCACAGACGGGCGCTTTGTTGGGCCCACCCCCTACACACAGTCCCGATAGGGCTGTTCTTAACGGGCCCGGGCAGCCACTGCCACGCTGCCCAGGCCTCAAATGTCTCTGGGGCCCATCAGGTCTGGCCCCCAGACTGGCCAACAGGCATTACAGCCCAGGGGTGACCAAGCTGCCCCTGACATAGCAGCTTGGCCCCCTGCTCACAGTCTCTGCAGGGGGCTCCCCATTGCGCCGCCTGGTCCTTTTCAGAGGATTAGGGCCGTAGGGGGCGCTCGAGACATTGCCCCCCCCCACTCCCAGGAAAAACTCTCTACTTTATTCTCCCTCTCTTCAACTGTCCTTTTTCCAACTGTCCTTATTTTGAAAATCCCACTGGATTCTTTCTTCTCTCCCCTGCCCAGCCCATTCTTGAGCAGGGGAGTTTGTTTCTATTGTTCTGTCCTTTACTTCTAACATTCTTCCAAAACACACACACATATACACAAAACATATAACTCCCTTCAATGAAAACCTTTTATTTATTATTAACTTGATGTCTGTGTCTTTTCTTTGTGTGTTCCCTCAGAGGGCCAGCATGTAGCCCACGGGTTACAGAAGCCTAGTCAATTCTGTATACAATGTACTTGGAAAAACATGAGGATCTCAAGTGAGGATATGGAAGGGAAAGTTACTGTAGAACGCAATCCTACCACTGCACCCTTCTTGCGTTATGCAGTATTTAAGAAACAACAGTCCTTTTAAGTAAAACATGTTGCTTCAGTTTGACAGGTTTAACCTTAAGAAGAGCTGCTCACCTACCTCAATTGCTTTACAAACTAAAACTACGCAGCTCCTAACATCAACAGGTTACTTGAAATCCTGGCCCAATTCCAAGTGCTCCATCTGGTAAACTCTCCCGTTAAATGCTGCAACATTTACGCCTAAAGGTTCATTTTAAAGTATTACCTCTTCTAGCCACTAACCCAAAACATTCGACTGTGACCATGCTCCATCCTTGCCCTGTCCCTCAAGGCAAGCCAGCCCATCCGATCAAAACTAACCAGTAACTCCCTAATTCTACCACAGCAAATTCCATTACAAACAACTCTTCGCTACAATTAATAATCACATTTCTACTGCAATCGAGAGAAATGCTCTACTGGGTGTTTTCCTGCCCCAACCAGACCTTTTCTCCCTGCTTCTCTTTGCACATGTTAGCTGTATGTCTGCTACTTCCTGCATGTTGTATTAATTCACCATCATTGATAGAAATACACAATCCTTTTGAAACATCATTATAGCTTCATATGTGATCTTGTAGCGCAGCATCACTTCAATAGTCTGGCCCCTGTAAAACCTTTTATCTCCCTGTTAAGTTACCTCCTTGCTTTGTCTATTGCCATGGCCCTTGTGCGCACCCCATAGCCACTTTGGAACAAACTTTGTCTAATGCAACTCTCTGTCTGCCTCTTTAACTTGATCTGCATCAAGTCCCTTTAACATTTTGATCAGTCCATCACCTGACTCTGCAACTGATTATTGAAATGGATTGTGTCCTCCCACGTATTCCTCATGTTATGATATATCCATATCCAGCTTTGGCTGCTTCGGAACATTTTTCCAGCAGGAGGCACTGCGTGTGAGTTGCGCGCTGCGCTGTGCGTTGATGCCTGTCAACTCGATGTCGATGCCATCACTGGTATATAGCGCGTGCAGTGACCGTTGGCTTCAGTTCTGTTTTTTCTGCGAAAGCAATCACTTTGGAAGATTGGCGCACTTCGAATCCTTCGAGAAACCTATCGAATTTTGTGAAAAAAATTGCATCTTCATCGGCATCATCAACTCCGATATCGGGGGTTTAAAAAATGCCACGACTGCAGGGAGAAAATGTCCCTTACGGAGCCCCATTGAGTGTGTCTGTGGTGCTTGGAATCCGATCATAAGACATCAGAGTGTACATCCTGCCTGCCAAGACTACTACCAGGAACTACATAGCCAGTGTTGCCGGCAAGGCCAGAGTCTCCTTTGAGGTTTTCAGTGTAGTAAAGAGAGAATTTCAAAAAGTAGAATTAGTCACAGGCGAAGAAGAGAGATATTGGATAGAGACATCAGGGCAAGGAGTTGGTTACAGAGAGTAAGTCAGGCCCTATAGTGTGGGGGACCTTGAAAGAAAAGAGAGGAGAGGTGGGAAAACCTGAGTCGGCAAGGGGTGAGCCCGGGAGGGGTGGTGGTACAAGCATGTGACAGATTGTCAAGAAGGCACAGGAGAAGCTAAGTGACATGGATGAGCTAAAAAGATGACAAGGAAAGGTCCCCTTAGGAACAAGCACATGGCAAGTTGTCGAAGTGGAAAGTGATACGAGGTTGGCCGGACAGAGTGTCAGGGCCCGGAGACAGGGTGGGGATGAGGTTACAGAGAAGCAAACCACAAAGATCCTTACATTTGCTGTTGCCTTGGTAATCATCTGCGCTTTTGTAAAAAGTTGGCTCAGGTCTACCAACCTCTACAGAACCAGTTGGCAGTGGATACTGTGATTTGAGACGTCAGGAGGAAGTCTCGTACTATGTATGCAAGCTACAAAAGACAAAGACAAGAGAACTTAAACTTAGAAGGGAAAGAACTCTCCAAATAACACACTTTAAAAGACAAAGAAAAGAGAACCTCAACTTAGAAGGAAGAGAACTCTTAAAATAACACACTTTAAAAGACAAAGGGCCTCATTACACGTAGTGCGGTAAGGGTTTACCGGTACCGGTAAGGGCACCGGTACCAGTAAACCCTTACCGCCTTACTACGAGGTCCCTTTGCGGGTTGGTACTTTAACGCCTGCTTCTTAGCAGGCGTTAAAAACCAACCCGCAAAGGGACCAGGGTGCTAATTACAGTACCGCAATTTGCGGCACCGTAATTAGCGCCTTCCCCATTCCCATAGAGCCCTATGGGGCAAAAATGGGAATGGGGAAGGGCAATGGGGGAAGGGGGAATTACCGCCCCGCCAACCTTGGAATAGGGCGGTAATTCCCCTTTCCACCAAGGCGGTGCCGGTATTTTACCGGCATGGACCAAGGTGCTAATAGCACCTTAGTCCACCGCCTACCGTGTAATGAGGCCCAAAGAAAAGAGAACCTCAACTTAGAAGGGAAATAACTCTTTAAATAACACACTTTTAATGCTGGGTTGAAAGCCGGAGAGAAAACATGTATGTTTGCTTAGGAACTGAGGCAACACTCTTTTGTTACTAAATTCATTCCTGTTTCTTCAAGAAATAGTTATGCTAACACATTCCTCACAACCAGGACATCTTAAGTAGAGGCCTTTGTGCAGTCCAAACTCATTTTTGGCAACTCCTAACTCAGCCGCATCCCACTGTAGTCACATTGTCACACAATTACAACAACACAAAAACCTGAAACATTCCTGCAAATCCCCTCTCACTGACAGCTCTATCCTCTGAGTGGGCATCTCACACCTGCCTACACTTGAGCTATATTTATGCAAAATGTTCTGCCCGACACTACAACTTTGTATGTGCAGTTTCAATGATAAAGCAGCTGCTGCAACTAAAATGTACCCTTTTGCCTTAGTAGCCTGGAACACAAATCCCCAGAATCAAGCGCTAGGCTCAATAATTCCAAATTCCCTGTTGGCCATTTTGTCATCTGCAGCATTATTGAAACCCACAATTTCACCTTGAGCTGCACATAGTTTCCCCACATTTACCTACACTTTCCATTTCATTGCCCTGATCCACAAAGGACATATCCTCACAGTAGTGCAATGCCTCTATTTTAGCCCAACTTGAATGAAATACTTAAATGTAAGAAAGTGATAAACTGCTAAAAAAAAAAGCATGCAAAACTCTGAACATCCCAGAGGAAGCACTCTATCCTTAAATATCTTCCTCTGGAAATGCATTCCCAACATTCAGCAAACCCCTGCATGCAACCCTTAAGTCCACTACCTGATCTTCACTTGCATAAGGAACTGCACATTCCCCTCAATGGATTGCCTTTCTCCGGCAGATTCCTCATCTGATAGATATCCTCATCCAGCTCTGCTGCTCAGAAACCTTTTTGACAGGGGGTGCAGTGACGTCGACTCGGCCGTCGATCTGTCTTGTTCAGTGCTTGATCGTCGGCTCCGGACATGATGTTGGGTATCGTATTTATACCACGTCATTACGCCCTTCTTTGTTTCCGTGCGCTCGACACGCTTCTCTGAGGAACACGACATACTGAGTCTTCGACTCTTAGACTTAGTTTGACAAAATGTTGCCATATATTTTTCTATTCTTCGAGCGTGAGAGGTCGACCCCCCCAGATTTCGACCTGCATGACATACGTCTGCGATGTCTCGGTGCGAATCACGACACAGAAGGATGCACTTTGTGCTCGAAAATGAACCCAAAGTCGGTGTGCGATCAGACAGCTTAACTCGCGTTAGGCCGACCGCCTTAAAAAAAACTTGCACGTTGACCACCCGGTCCTCCGAGGCCGATACAGAGGGGCCTACCCCCGAAAAGGAGAAACATTGACGAAAGGCCAAGAAACAGTGGCACTCAAGGAGCCACTCTTCCCCATCGTCGTCATATAAAAAGAAGTGGCACCACCATCACCGGTACGACTCCAACTCCTTGTCATACAAAGGTAAGACCTTGGCTGGGCCGACCACTCGGCAGGAGTGGGAAGACTTTAATAGCCAAATGTTGGCTATGATTGAGAAACAGGCAGCGGCTGGTGCGGGTGCGCCCCCCAAGCAGCAGGCCTCGGTGGCAGCAGAGGTGGTAAGCACTCCCGAATCCACGCAAGCCTCTTTGCCGATGCCATTGGTGTAGGGGAAGCCTTCATGCTCGACGTTGAAACAGGCACTTAAGCCTTCGATGCCGGGACCTTCCCGTGAATGTCAAGGTGCAGACGTCCCCGACGTCTCATCGGTTCCTAAACCCTGTTCGACACTAGTGGCCATTCCGTCGACGTCGAGCGATAGACCCTCGACGCCGGCCATCAGCGACAAATCCTCTGCCCCACTCGCTCGGACCAAATTCTTTGGCTCCATGGCTACCATTTCAGCAATGATCAGGGAGATGACAGGGAGGCATTGATCCCACATTTCAACGGTTAGGAGGTGTCAATTATTTTGACAATCAAGCAGGTCTTTTGGCACTGGCTCTTGGATGAGGGCCCGGTTACAGAAAGAAATATGCCACTTAATCTGGCAATTGCAAATCCCATAGGCTCCTTGTGGCAGCATCCCTGGTCCATCCCTCGGTTAGCTCCACTATGACAGGAAAGTACAGGCCCGCAAGAGGAGATCCATCTTTTCTATCTTCTCATCCTTCTCCGGAAGGCCTTGTTTCGCAGGCAGCCACAATCAACACCAGATCTGCGGCTTCTACCTCAAATCTGCCCACGGACAGAGAGGGTAAGAGTTTAGATGCAATGGCCAAGAAAGTTTTTACTTCTGGCAGCATGCCTCTGAAGGCCACCAACATAGCATGTGGATCTGCTAAATACTCATTTGGTCTGTGGAAGTCTATGGAGCAGGTGGCCCAAAACATTCCAGTCACTGCAAACGGGCCTGGACATGGCCCACTGAGTTGGCCGCTCAATGGGATCAGCGGAAGCCTTAAGAATACAGGCTTATTTGAAAACTTCTGGCTTCTCCCCGAACGTCCAGAACAGGCTGCTCGACATGCCTTTTGAAGGTGTGCATCTTTTTGGCCAGAAAGCTGACAACGGCCAAGGAGTCACAATTAGCCCCAAGATTGCTGGGTCTAGCTGCGCAGCCGGCCAAACCTGCCTTCAGCTTTGCCTCCAGGGGCAGAGGCTACGGGCGCTACGTGCCTTATCGCAGGAAGGCGCAGCTCACCCAGGCCAGGCAGGGGCAGAAGTGTTTCTCGCACCCCAAATGGGGCAAAAGGATTTCCAGGGCCAGCAAGCAGCAGCGGTGGCAGCTCTGCCCTCTAAGCCGCTTTGATTTTCTCCTCCCAAAACCTACCGGTTGGTGGACGGCTGGCAGAGCATTGGCCCAAATTGTAGGAGGTTACCTCCGACGTCTGGGCCCTGGAGCTCATGCGCTGGGGCTATTGTCGGCCCTTCTTAAGAAAACCATCAGGCAGACCCCCACCACCTCCAAGCCAACTGGGGCAGGAGCTTAGGAGAACTGCGAGTCCTGTTGTTGAATGGTGCCGTGGATGAGGTGCCTCCCGAGCAGAGAGGATCGGGCTGGTATTCCCGGTATTTCCTGGTGTGTATGAGATCTCTGTTGTGGCTCCTACAGGGTCAGTGGTCCCAGCACCTCTGAACCCATTCGTATTCCATCTAGGTGTCCAGGTCACCTTTCTGGCCACCGTTGCCTCTGGCCCGATTGGTCACAGAGGCGTCTCTGAAGGGTTGGGGTGCTCACTGCGAGGATTTGTGTGTGAACGGCCTTTGGTCAGCAATGGAAGCCAGGTGGAACAGCAACAGGCTGGAGTTGCAAGCCATCAGGTTAGCCCTGAGGGCTTTTGCCCCATCTCTGAAAGGGAAGCGTGTCCTGATTCCAATGGACAATACAGCGGCCATGCATTACCTGAACAAACAAGGTAGCGTGTGCTTCTTTCCCCTTTGCAGAGAACCAGACCTCAGTCTTCGAAGTTCATCTGGTGGGAGTAGAGAACAGTTTGCTGGATGCTCTGATCAGGCAGAGCACTGTCTCACACAAGTGGGAAGTGTGCCAGGAAGCCCGGGAGGAGGTCTTCCCTCACTGCGGCACCGCATCAGTGGACCGGTTGGCCACCAAGTCCAACAGAAAGTGCAGGCAGTTTTGCTTGAGGGAATTCCCAGCGAACGGCACGCTAGGGCACGCGTTTCTTGTGGATTGGACCTTCCCTCTCCACTACGCCTTCTGTCCGATTCCGTCATTCCTTGGGTTCTCAGGAGGTTGAAGAGGTTTTGAGCAACCATGATCTTGATCGCCCCAGATTGGGCGAGGAGTACTTGGTACTCAGACCTTCTGGATCTGTCCATCTGCCCACCTCTCTGGTTGCCTCGCTGCCCGGATCTTCTGACCCAGTCGGAAAGGTCGGGTGCTTCACCCGAACCTAAAATCCCTAAACCTACACGCGTGGCTCTGGAGAGGGTGAGGTACGATGACTGAGACCTCTCAGACAATCTGCACGTAGGAAGCTTCCTCCTGGCATCAGGGCACACTCGACCAGAGGGGTCTCGATTTCTACGACCTTACAGAGGGGAGTTCCCAGTAGGCATATCTGCCGTGCAGCCTCATGGTCTTCATTGCACACATTTACCATGCATTATTGTCTGGACGTTGCTCACAGGGCTGATGTGCGTTTTGGCAGGGCAGTGCTGCAAAATCTAGTGTTACACAGCTTTCCGGCCTACTCCGTTGTCTCACTGCTTTGGGAGTTTATCAGATGAAGAATCTGCGGGAGAAAGGCAATTCATTGAAGGAGAAATTACTTACCGTAATGTTCTTTCTATGGATTCTTCTCCCATAGATTCCTCATTGTCCCTCCCATCCATCCCTGCTCGGAAACCATTGGCGGTTGTTGCGCAGCTATCTAAAGTGAAGGGACACCTAGTGATGGCCCGAGGTTACCGTTTCTGTCTGGCTAGTTGCATGTTTTCCTACCCCAAAAAAATTCTACATTTCCTGATTTTTCTATATTTGGGAGCCCTGTCCCAAGGTCATTTTCCATCCCATGGGATGTTGTTACTATTAGGTTAACTGGCTGGTTAGCCTTGTTTTCCATTGTTTTATTCTGCAGCGATCGATTGAGCACAGGGGCAAAAAGGTGGAACTGAGTAATGGGGTGTAGTCATGTGGCATATATACGACGGTCGACGTCACGCCCAGAGCCGAAAATCGAGCACCGAGCAAGACGGATCAACGGCCAAGTTGAGGTCCCTACGCCCTCAGTCGAAAACGTTTTCAAGTAGCAGAGCTGGATGAGGATATCTATCAGATGAGGAATCTGCGGGAGAAGAATCCATAGAAAGAACATGTGATTTCCCCTTCTAGGATTTAGTCATTCACTGATGACTCCTCCAGCAAAGCCAAATGGTGAATCGTCCTGAACTCTACTGGGTATTCCTGGGTACCACCTTAACAGCACAGGAAATTATCTGCAACAAGTCTGAGCGGTGCCCTTTCCCAGGGTCTAGAAGAGGACACTCCCAGATATATTCTGAAGCCAAGTTACCAGACCACTTTCAGAAAACTCACCAGCAGTGCCAAGTCTTCTGAAAGAGCTGCTGGAGTCATCTGAAAGCTGTCTGTTCGTTGAACCGCAAGTTTCTCATCGTCCATGTGATAACTCCGCTTCAGAACAGATCCATCCCTAAACCCAGGGGCTAGCACAGGACACTTTTAACAAGATCTGTTCTGAAGCCAAGTTATTGCATGCACAAGCAACCCACGTTTCAACAAGCAGACTGCTTTTAGAACACTCGGCAGGGGAGACTGAATACAGAAGCAGACAATCCCACAAATACTTTCTGCACCTCTCTAAACTGCAATATGTATGTACTGCAATTTACAGACATTTTTTGGTAGAGTGAGTACTGTGACCATTCACAACTGCAGAGTCCAACTTCCATTTATTCGCTCAAAAGGGTTTCTTACTGAATCACAATAAGACATGTGTCAAATTTAGAATTGTGGGCATTCTTGTGTTCCCATAATGCTCCTTGCTTTAATGAAAATCGCCAAGATTGGGTTTTATGAAGAGTACTGTGTTGTAACCTGGCGCCCCTCGGCCCCGCCCCTCTTGCCCCACCCCTCCAAGCAGGAGAGGTTTCCCCAGTTAATATTTCCGATTTCCAGCAGGAAATATGGAAGACTCAATCAGTTGGTCCAGTGGCTATCCCCCTTTCCACCAGTTCCTTAAACGGGTAGATTGCTATAATTTTCGTTACCTCCTTACCAAACTTAATGTTCTGTATCCACCATTTTAACCTGGGGTTTCCCATTGCCCAACTTAAACACCAAACTGTAAGCAACATCACAGTAACTTTTCCCCTGCCATGTCCGGGTAATACTGGAGCTACCCCTCAAGCAATGAGCGCTTTATTGGAGTATGCCCCCCTGCCCACCACCACTTTTATTTTCCATCTCCTTTTTATAATCCATCACTCCCTAATCCCATTACTCTCCTGTGGCAAAGCACTGCGTAGCCGGGTGCCATTCCCCCACACATACAGAGGACCGTTGTGTGTTGTCCTGTAATCCCAGCTCCCAGCACCTCCAGGTTGTGCATGCCCAAAAAAGGGCAGATAAGGCTTGTGCAACCCACTAGCTGCCTTCACCGAGGGTGCTGGCAGTGAAGGCCCCCTTCATTGCAACCAAAGATCTATATCACTACCGCCAGGACCACATTGTCATTTTGCCACATTCGACCCCTGAACTCATTATACCAAAACCACACCAAACCCCTAAACTTCATGAAGTCCTTCCTTATAACGCTCATAGATATGAAGAGGGCCAACAAGGTGTCCATGCAATGGCTACTGTAGACTCTGACATAGATAATAAAAGTAGAGGACCACATCTCCCTGGGCCTCCTCACTAGCACCCTTTCCTTTTCACTTGACCATTCTTTCTGCATTGTGTTCCGTAGTCAGAAACGCATACACTATTTTCCCTCATCCTGCACATGAAATGTGCCCCCAGTAACTGTGTGGTCCCCTTGCATGTCATTTTCTTTCCCTTCTTTTCACCCTGACTCAATGTCCTCTTTTTCTTCTTCTTGTTCCCCTTTCTTTGACCTCCTGCCCCCCATGCCTCCTTCATTGCATTAGTACCACCCAACTAAGGTGACCAATCTCTTCGACCCTTGCCAGCCTATCCTACTTTCTCATGTTATAAAACAACCATCCTCCCTGTCAACTGCTGGCAGAAGCCAGGACCTTTCTGATGTGCATTGCTGCTTTTCACCTGGTCTACTATCATCCCCTCCCTGCAGACCACCGCTGCGTGTCCACCCATGCCTCCTCTTGCCTTTAGTAGAGAACTGCTGTACTTTGTCCCTACTGCTTTCCACTCCTGGGCCCTGGCCCTGGTGTGGTCTGTTTGTCCTTGAACCCCTCCTATTTCGACGTCCCACTCCTGCTGTCACTGACCCTTTGGCCAAACCCACCCAATACTAACACTCAGAGCAGCTTGAGGCCTACTCCTTCGCCCCCCTCCGTTCACTCTGTCCTGCCCATGACCCCCTCCGCCCTCCTCTAGGCCTGCCTAGCCACATCCCACCACTCCAGATCGCACTCTCTGTGGATTGCCTGCAAGCAACCCCCACAGCAAAGGCTCTTTGCTCTCTGTGGATGGCCTGCAAGCAACCCCCACAGCAAGGGCTCTTTGCTCTCTGTGGATGACCTGCAAGAAACCCCCACAGCAAGGGTTCTTTGCTCTCTGTGGATGGCCTGCAAGCAACCCCCACAGCAAGGGTTCTTTGCTCTCTGTGGATGGCCTGCAAGCAACCCCCACAGCAAGGGTTCTTTGCTCTCTGTGGATGGCCTGCAAGCAACCCCCACAGCAAGGGCTCTTTGCTCTCTGTGGATGGCCTGCAAGCAACCCCCACAGCAAGGGTTCTTTGCTCTCTGTGGATGGCCTGCAAGCAACCCCCACAGCAAGGGCTCTTTGCTCTCTGTGGATGGCCTGCAAGAAACCCGCAAAGCAAGGGCTCTTTGCGAGGCCAACCTCTTTGCCAACCCTCCTCCCTCTGTAAACTCAAACATGACACTCCCTCCAAATAAATCTCTCCGCCTTCGTGCTTAGCAATGTGCAGGACATCAACATGCAAATGACCCTGAAAATCCCCTACCATCCTGCTCCCTGCTGCATCATGCTCCCATTCCCTCTCTTTCATATGCACATGGCTACTCCCAGCACCCAAAATTGCAGCCCGACTCCTGCCTGGACAGCCCATTGATAGCTTCAATAAGCACCGCTCTGCACAATAAGCACCGCTCTGCACTGTCTTTCTACACCACACTACGCTATGCTCGCCACAGCCTGTCCGCATCACGTGGGTTAGAAGATGCTCAGCAAGACATAATAATCGCAACCACTGATCTAACAGTCGGCTCAGCTGTGCTCTCCCACCCACCACCACCAGCAGCTCCTACTCCCACCAACAGAGGGCATCATATGCTAAGCCACCCTGACCTACTCTGAGCCCCCAGTTTACATGTCCTGTAGAGATTGGCGATGCACGAACCCCTTCAGACTTGGCACCTGGGGGTCGGCGAATTGGATAGCAAAACAAACTTCAGATTCTGGCTCTACCCACAGCCACTGCTCACTGTACTCAGTTCTCAGTATATACGCCTATGAACCACGGAATATGATTTTCCTCCTCTTATTGCTGGAAGGCGTCTTTCTTTCTGTGCATAAGTCCTGACTGCAGCCTTAGGATGGTTGTCTTCAAACTTGTTCTTTCTCACACTCTTTAATTCTGTCAGCTCTGCACCTCTGTGATGAATCAGGAAGATAAAAGCTCCTCCGTGCTTCCCGCGCAGTTTAAGATGCTGCCGTGGATCACTGCGCTCACCGCGCACTCTGGCTTCTACTTTATAAGTCACCACGCTCCTGTGCTATCTGGCTTCAGTTTTACCAATCACTACGCTCCCTCACCATCAGGTTTTTGGTTTAAATAGTCACTGTCAGGGCGGGCCCTAGGATTTACAGGGCCAAGTGTGGCAAATTAAGTGTGAGGCCTCTTAATTGGCATTCGATGACATCACCAGAAGTGACATCACAGGATGTGACATCACAAGATAATAACAACTACGTATACCGCAGTGAGAACATGGTAATCCGAGAGGAGAATTTCCAATAACTACACTAGAAAAGTATAAAAGGTGCCCACCTTTTAAGACCAACAATTTATAATGAAATATTCCAAAGAAAACAAAATCCAAACATGAGACATGCACTTTAATGGCACTTTTATGTGTTCTTGTGCGTAAGCGTCTGCATTGGAAACATGACAACCTGGTGTGAAATCCTAGTAGCTGGACACATGAGCAAGCAAACTTTATTTTACTGCTGACCTCAAAAACACAGAACCAAGGTTGCGTCTACCCGTTGAAAAAAGTGGGTGGACGCTGTCCCCGCACATGTATCGACCTGTGCCCTGAAAATCAGTACAGCGCCAGAACCAGAGAAAATAAGAGTAAATTGCACCCACTTTAAACGCTCTGCTTTAAGAAAGAAAGTGATCAGCAGTGTTTATGAGGCCCCCAGCGCCTATTGGGCCGCTGGGAGGGGTAGTGGCATTTGTCTCTTCAGAGTCACAGCAGGAGGTTGACAGGTGACAAGTTACCTCAACAGAAGAAACAAAAGAAACCTCAAGGGACAGCCGTTTTTGTAAAACATTTACTGACAAGCTTCCCCATCATCTTGCAGGCTGCAGCGTCTGCCGCCTGGGTGCTCAGTGTGGACTGCAGCAAGTATAGGTACACGGAGCGCACGGCCCACGCTGCAGCCTGCAACAAGAGGGAGTCAACGTCTCCCTCGGCATGGGCCCTAGCTGGCGTGCGGCCAAGTACAGCCGCACATGCTGCGCATGCCTAGCGCCGGCCTGGGTCACTGTGCTCCTGCTGCTCTTAATGTCTGTGTGCTCCTTTGAAGCTTTGCCAAACATTTCCTACCTTCTGCAACGCTCCGTTTCCATGGACGCTACTGTTTTGAAAGCTCGTCCTAAAATGGTGTTACGTGCCATACAACGCCGCAAGGTTCCCTTCTCTAATCTCGGCACAAGCATGTCGGATTTTATTCCTAACATCCTGATATCGTGCGGAGCAAAAAGCAAGTACATTCATTCCAAAAAGTTTATGAAAACGGTGTTGCAAGAACATAATTCATAATTCTTGAATCCTCTGCTGTGTTTTCTCCTTCATGCATTAAAGAATACATTTATTTTGTACACTGCTGTTTTCTTGGCGGTTCTGCATACACAGAGTATTAAACATTTTTACATTAAAGTAGTACTCTGACTACACAAGTGTAGCTAAAGTCCTAGCAAACGTATCACTTATCTCTGGTTCGAAGACTGATTAATTCCTCTACTGTAGCTTCATGTTTTCTGGAGCTAGTGTTACTGCGACCGACCTTGATTACTTCTAGGGATGAAAAAGCAGTTTGCTGGTGAAGGTTCCAAGTTACCTCCAGCTGTCCTTCAGCCAATCACTTTGGTGTAGAACCATCACCATCTTGGAGTGGGACTACCCCATAATCCTAAAGGCGTTAGTTAAGGAATATAGCCAAATTACTTGAATGCACCCAATACCCAACATCCATAACCATACTCTGACCCAAACCTCAACATCTTACCACACTGTTCCTTTACTTCACAGCCTAATGGCCCACACAAAGTGCACTGCTCTTCTGTTTCTGTGTTCTATTCTCCTATTTCTAACACGGAAACCACAGATCTGACACCTACCAAATAATCACAACCTCTGACCTAAAAGCCAAAAAGAAATGGGCAGCCACTGGCAGGGTGTCCATTAGACCCACTGACCTCTGCTGAAACCCCCAGCTCTGCCATACACACAGCACTCCCAGCAAACCAACAGCTAGAAGGAATTGTTGGTCCTTGTTGAGATGTTCCTCTTCTTAAACCCTACACGCCCTATCCCAGCTGATCCAAATTGATGATTTATGGGCTGTACCAAAATCCCAAAGCAACGAATGGAAGACTCATGCTTTGCGTCCCCTAGGTCGTCCTACTAATAATGACATAGCATCATGAAACCAAAAGTTAAAATGCAAGACAGGCTTAGCTCTGCACCACTGCTCCTATTGATAACATTCCATCATAAAAACAAGTTACAGTGTAACCCTACCTTAGCTCTGTACCCTTTGTGAGAAACCTGACGGTATTCTCCCACCTACTGCCCTGGGATCTTCCATTCAGGTGGCCCTGGAAGGGCCATCGCTTTTGGATCCTGACTCTGGGGCTGGACAAGCAAGGGAAAATCACCTGAGTGGAGGGTCACAGGGGATTGGGAGGAGAGTGCCCAAAGGCTAGACATTGTTCCCCCTCTCCCAATTATACACCAACCCACTCTCCCTCTGCCTTAATGGGGTATTCCCAATCTCACCCCATCTCCCCCTCCCCATTTCCAATAAGTACTGGGATGAAAAAGATGCGATTGGGAGCAATTGAGGATTAACCATAGAACCAACATAGGAATCCAAAGTGAGTCCTACTATACTCAACCAGTAGGCTGTCCCACTGATAGAGCCAGGCATGGTCAGGCAATTAGCCCAAACAATTTACAGCTGACTCCACTTGACAATCACCTCAGGTATAAAAGGTGTGATTCTGCCAAGAAGTACGAGCGAGCTGGGATTGCTGGTTGGAACGTGCAGCAGCAACACGAGAAGCCTGGGAGGATCGGAGGAGATGGGACACTAAGACACTGGCCGGTGAACCAGAGGGGTCGCAGTGTGGCGAAGGAGCGGTGTCTCTGTGAAGCTGGTGGAAGGCGATGTGCTGCTTATTGGTCCTTTGCAGGCCCGTTCTTGTTCCGCTTGGACATCTGTCGGTCCCAGGGGGTATCTGAGGGGCAGGTGGTGAGTCACTGACCTCCCACGCTGTATCCTGGAGAGCTTCTCGCCGGCGCTGCGCTGCCTGGGTGAGTCTCTATGTGAATGAGAGGAACCCAGTGGTGTGAGGGTGGCTGGAGCAGGAGCGGCGGCTTGAAGGAGAAAGCAGAAAGTAAAGCGGTAAGCAGAAAGAAAGAGAAAGCAAGGAAAAGCAGAGTGCACAAGAGGCGCAAAGCGAAAGACAGTAAAGTGAGTGAGTGTGCAAGCAACCCGAAGCAGGAAAGAGGGTGCAAGCAACCTGATATATTGAAAAGAATGACAGAAAGAGAGGGTGCGAGCGACCCAACAGAGTGAAAACGAGTGAAAGAAAGGAAAAGTTAAAGATGAAAGTAAAGAAAGGAGGAGAGCGACCCGAAAGATGGAAAGGAGGGTATGGAAGATCCGCAAGCTGAAAAGGGGCACGATACATGGAAAGGAAGGTGCAAGGGTGCACGATGAAAGGACAGAGTGCCAGGGGCACGATAAAGTCAAGAAGAGTGTGCAAGAAGCACTGTGAAGAAGAGAGAAGGGTAAAGGTTTGCACCATAGAAGTAAAGAAGATGAAAGAAAAACAAAGCCTGAGTGGAAAACAGTACAAGAAGGAAAGGTGCCCAAAAGGAAGCAACAGAGTACAAAGAGGGTTCAGGAGTCAGAGTGGCCGCAAAGGGGAGGAGTCAAAGCTTAGAGTTTTTTTAGAAATTCTCAGACACTACCCCATGGAAAGAACTGTGTGTTAAAACAGTGCATCTTGACAAGGTGAACATTTGTGTGAAACCAGAGGGGCCTATTCTTGGGCAACACCAGATGCTCCAAGGAGGGGACAAGAGCATCTTCCTCCTGTCCACAGTCATCTTTACTTACTACCTCTTTGAATTTAAGGCCAGTGAAAATCTAATACTGGATCTTGCAGTTCAATATCTATCCCTTTCTAGAAAATAAAAAGGACTCTACTAAAATATCTAGTTTGATCAATATTAGCAAGAATTGAAACTCTCCTGATGATCCCTTTTGATTCTCAAAAAGGGTGAAACACGTGTAGAGTACCTGAAAACCTTCTGTGTAATAAAAACACGTTCAACTATCTTCATCCATAAGTGTGGAAATTATTATGGCTCTCACCAACTAAAGCTGGATACTTATCTATTGGAGTGGCGCAATTGGGATTGTACAAGTTAACTGAAGCTTGGGGAAGGGAACCGTGGGAGGCCCACAAACGATATTGTTGAGTTTGAAGAAGCGGGGCATGGCTTGGGTAAGGGTACCCAGAGAGGCCCACCAGAGACATTGTTGAACATTATGAAGAGAGGCCTAAACCTTGGGGAAGGGAACCCTGAGAGGGCCAGAGACATTGCGAACTCTGTTGACCTACGGCAAGAGCCGTACGTGGACGGTTTCAAGGGCAGTCCTTTTGAGTTGAACTATTTTGACCTGGCAGAACTACACCTATTGATGAGAGTACCTGAAACCAGCTGTGGGTTACATTTTTTTTTAACCACCCTTTTCCTTTCTTTAATAAGATCCCTGAACTCATTTTGTCTAAGAGTGAGGGCAAGCATAGGTTTAGACACAGACAGACTTTGGTTTTGGATTTACGGACATCGACGGCCCTTAGAAGTATCAGTTGAGGGAACAATCCCTTTGAAATGAGGGCCAGTTAGGTGTTACACCAACCCCGGAACTTAATTAAATAAAAGTGTTCAAACTGTCTCCTTTGAGTCTGTGTCTCTTTGATACGATGCCTGTCTCACGCCTTGTTTATCCTCATTACATCACACCAGAAAACCGAAAGTTATGTAGGTATACAGCCCTAAGCTTGCCTAGAGTACATTCTTCTGCGTCCATGTCTGATGTAACTCTACCATAGCTCTCTACCCTTGGAACCCCCTGGGAATCTGAGTTTTAAGCTGGAATAAATGCTTCTGCGTCCAGTTCTATACTAATGGCATCACAAGAAACAAAAGTTAAGGTGAAATACAACCTTGATCCCTCATCCTAGCTCATACTGGTGGCATTACACCCAGAAACCAAAAGTTAATGTGAAATATAGCCTTACCCGCACTATTGACTATACTGATGACGTCATACCAGGAATCCTTAAGTTAATGTGGGCTATTACCCTAACCCCTGTCTTTTCTCATACCGATGACCTAACAGCATGGAGTCTGAAATAAAACTGTAACACAACTCCACAGATGTACTATACGGATGACTTCAATCCTTCCATCATACCTATATTTGCTCAAGGGACCCTTAATGTGAGGACGCTGGATAACATGTTTTAATGGGTATTAGGTCAAATGGCCTTGTTCTTTTTTCCAAGAGGAAAAAAGATTGATGACCCAAATATTGGTCTTTCAAAATCAAACTGTCTCCCCCTGCACCGCGCAGAAGTGCGCCCAGGGGCTGACAGGCATGGCGAGACAGCGAGGACGAGCTGCAGGGGTAAGAAGTATGTGTAGTGCGTCCGCGTGTCTATGTGCACGTGAGTGTGAGAAAACGTGTGTGTATGGGGAGGAGGCTGGGGGGGCAAATGGGGGGCTTGGAGGGTGAAACCTACCCACATTTTTTTTAAAACAGTGGTGATATCCCTTTCCCGTTTTCTGGGGGTTGCACGAAATCAACCAAAAAAAATTTGGTCTGTTCGAAATGCGACCTTCAAAAAATCTGAAAATGACATAGAACCGTTTTAATGTGCCTCCCCGCAAACGAGGAAGATAATCTGGGTGTGCGCGTCTGACTGGCAGAAGAGTAAACTGTGTGAAGGTGAATGCGGGGAACGCAAAAGGGAATAATCTCCAACCCCCAAGAGCCATATCTGCTTAGCAACTTGATGAGGGAAGCAATGGGGTGATCAATTTTTGGTGCAGTGGATACAATGTAACAAAGTAGGTGATGGGCCCAGTATACATGCTTATTCATATAACATGACGTACCTGGAGATGGGGATGTTTTCATGCAGGTAGTTGAGGTGCTGCTCACTTCGTTAGGTGAAGAATGGACCATCGGGGGGGAGGATCTGAGGGGGGGGAGAGAAGGGAAACAAACCAAATCATGCAGAGGGAGAGACACCAAGCACCCCAGATCATAGAATGATTGCATCTATTATATGGCGCCACAACCTTTTCCAAGCTTGATTTATCATCGGCTGGAGCTGGCACTGGAATCCAGGTGTATTACAATCTTTGTGACACATCTTGGCCTATTTTGTACAAGCCCTCAATTTTGGGATGGGGATGTTGTCGTCGTTGTAAATATTTAAGGAGGAGGTTCACAAACTCATCAGGCACATCTCCAACTGTATTAACTGCAGTGACAACATTCTGGTGTTTGGCACAACCCAGTATCATCATGATGACATACCACACAGGGTGTGCATGGCACTGGGAGCAGCGCGCCTCACACTCAATAGAGAGAAGTGTGAATTTGGAAAGAAGACACTTAAGTTTTTCGGTCACATATTTTGGGAGCAAGGTATGAGACCTGACCCACAGAAAGTGGATGCGCTGAATGAGGCTCCACACCTCCACAATAAATCAGACCTCCGGTCGTTCCAGGTTCTGGCAAGCTATTGCACCCATTATCTGCAGGATTTTGCAACGATCAGTGCTCCTCTGAGACACCTCACGAAGGAGAAGGTTAAATTCAAGTGTTCTCCCAAGTTGTTCAAAGCTACCAGTTGAAACCTTGCTTCGGCAGAGGAAATGGCGTACTTCCATTCAAACAGATGCACATAACTCACTGTGGATGCAAGCCCCGTTGGATATGGGGCCATTCTGGCACAGTTTGACTCGGAGGTGCCTCAACGCAAGTTTATTGTTTCATATGCCAGTAGGAGTCTCCCTGACACCAAGCAGGCATACTCGCAGGCAGAGAAGGAGGGGCAAGCAATAGTATGGGTGTCTGAGCATTTCCACCTCTTTCTCTACAGGAAACCATTCACCATGTAGATAGGCCATCAGTCACTTTCCCTCTTTGGGAGTCCAAAAGCTTGAATGCCTCCCCATATCGCAAGGTGGGGTTTGAGAATGCAGGACTATGACTTCAACATAATACATGTGTTGGGCCAGGAGGACAATCCACCAGACATCCTGTCCCGACACCTGACTGGGTCTGTGAGTGTGAAACCATCTGTTGCTGACCACTTCATTAATTATATAATACACCAAGCTGCCCCAGCGTGGCAGGATATGAACACACTATCGAGGGAATCGGAAGTGGACACAGATTTTTTGACCATTGAAAGGTGCAGGGAAAAGGGGAGAATGGAAGCATGCAAAGCAAAGGCGAGGGTGGAAACCCTGGAAGTCCTGGAGGAGGTTTCCTGTTTGCTACTGGTACGGGAAGAGCTCTCCAGAACAGAGTATCACATTTCTAAAAGGCAACAAGCTAGCGATCCCCTCACACCTACACCAGCAGGTGCTGGAGCTGGCACATGAAGGACATAGGGGTGTGATGTCCACCAAAAGGGTATTACGAGAGAGAGTGTGGTTTCCACATCTAGGCTCACGTGTGGAAGTAGCCTTGAAAAGACGGTCACACCTATACTGTGATGGCACCAGCCACAAAACACGAGCCCCTATATATGTCACCTCTTCTGGACTCGGTGTGGGACACAGTGGCCATTGATTTCATTGGGCCTACGCATGATGGGACCTACGTTCTAGTAGTGGTATGAATATTCAAGATTCCCGGTGATGCAATTGGTGGCCTCCACGGCTGCGTCGAACGTCACTCCAGCACTTGATCTGCACGGCCTCTGGAATCCACAGGGCTGTGAAGTCTGACAATGGTTCCCATTTAAAGGACAGGACTTCAGGAACTTTGCGGAATACTTGGGTTCCCATCATCAGCGAGTGACTACACTCTGTCCTCAGGCTAATACCATGGTCGAGAGGTTCATGGGCAACGTAAAAAGGTCACTACAGTACTCACATTTAACCAGTCGTCCATTGGAACAGGTACTCTACCATTTGTTGAGGCACTACCGAAACACACTGCACTGCTCCATGGGGAAGTTTATGTCGGAAGTGATGTTTACATGGCTGGTAGGGACCTGACTGCCACAGGCAAAGGAGGAAGAAGGTCGATGCCCTGATGACTCTGAGATATGCTGGAGGGATGTGTGTGCAAAGAGCAAGGTGAAAAGATATGCAGATGGGAGAAGGAATGCAGAAGAGTATGGATTCTGTACTGGTGATTAAGTGGCAGCACGGGAGGCACGGACGGTAAAGGAATGTCCTCCCTATGGTCCTGAACCATTGATGATTGTTCAGCGAAAGGGTTCAATAATAACGGCGAAGAGCCTGTAGGGGAAAGAGATCACTAGGAACTCATCCCATTTCAGAGCAATGGTGGGAACACCGAACCGGGTCCCTGGCGGTGATGAGAGTACTGAGGGAGGTCCGGAGTCCGATACCTCCTACCAAGCTGACTGTGGGTTGTCGGACACCAAGTGGAACACAGATAAGTCCCGCCAGCAGTCTGGCGTCAGATCACGGGCAGCGAGAGTGAGGTACAAGCCAACACGACTCATTGACGATATGGACTAAGAGTACGCGTTTAAAAAGTGGGAAGATGTAATATTCTGTAGGGGTGCTGTTAACCCGCTAGAATAAGAATGGTCCATAAGGGAGGGGGGAGAAGGGAAGTGACGGAGGACGCAGGGAGGGACGATGGGGACACAAAGGAATAAACAAGCCCCGGTTACTGTCAGCCTGTTAAGGGGGCTACAGTGGTCGAGCTGATCCCCCCCTTATAATACTTTTGCATCAGTGAACCTTTTCTTTGAAAAACCGCAAAATTACTAAATTGCTTCATTTTGCCAGGTCTGCTTCAAAGGACAAGCAATGCTGACATGCTTTGCATGATGGGCTGGATTTTATTTTTAATACATGCGACACACGGACAGAGAATGGGATGTCTGATAACAATTCAACACTTCATTTGAAGAGGAACCAGTAAAATAGACGATTAAGCCGAATACTAGAATTCATTGGCCTAAAATGATAAGAAAAACCAATCATTAGTGTAAATGCGTGACTGTGACTCGTAGGATACTAGCAGATGTTGGGCTTGTCGATGTTGGATAAAGCAAGGAAAACAGAAGAGGCATTGGTCGTTTGCTTGCGACCTGCTGACTTCCCGTGGAAGCGAGAGACTCCCCGCGAGGCATGGCACTGCATGACCCTGAGTGAGGGCAGCAGGGAACTAAGTTTAACAACCTCTTAGCTGCATGTGAGTCATCGCCGGTGCAAACCCCCCTGCAGGCCGTTTAAAGAGTGCTGGCCACTTGCTGTCTGTGAGGCATTGGCGATTTACCTGCCACCTGCTGGCTTTCTTTTGAAACAAAATGAACTTCCAAACAGACTCGGCACTGCATACAGATCCTGAAAATGGGTTCCTGGAGGCTATTCTAGATGAATAGTGCGGACATGGCATGGGGCAAGGACAGTCACCTTCAGGCCCAGAAAAGGCACTGGGAAGAACAGTCACCTTCATGGTCAGTCATGTCTTAGGACAAGGACAGTCTATTCAGGACCATTCTTGGCATGGGGCAATGGCAGTCTTCTTCAGAGCCAGTTAGTGACCATTGGTTGTGAGAATAGTCTCATGGCAAACCGCAGCAGCATGCCGGGGAGGTGGCATTGGGAGGCATGGTGGTTGGCCAAAAGGAGTTTAAAAGGGCTAAAGGGTTGTGCCGGCGTCAGGCAGCTTCATGCTGCCATCCGTGAGCACTGCTGCTTGGCCCCAGTAGTTCCGCAATATGGCTGGCCTCGGGAGTGCAAGGACAGGGGAGGGTATAGGAGGGTGAGCGGAGTGGGCAACTGTGCAGCGCAATTTAGAGGACAAAGCACCGCTAGAAGGCTGCTCGGCTGTTTTGTTGTTTTTCCCACCCGTCCATCCCTTATTTGGGAGTTAGTTTGGAGTGTGTATCTTATCAGGGTGTGCAGTGTACTCCGCACGCTGCAGTGAATTGTCTAGTGTACTTTCAGCTCCGTCCAGGTCAAAGGTTCAGTACAAACTATGCAACATCGTGAGACACTCCTTCCCTTCATTGGGGTGTTAGAGGCCCCCAATCTGGAGGTGTGGGGAAAAACCTTCTCTGTTCCGACAGGGAACTGACAAAGAAACACCATCCCACTCCATGGGCTCCAATGTTTCTCTCCCTCCTCGTCTCACAAGAGAGTTTGGTGCTTCAGGCCACGACAGCTGGCCTAAGGACTTCTACCAGGTAAAGTAAGAGGTTTGATGCATGGGGTAAGAATGTTTTGCGTTGGGTGGTCTTGCACTGCATGCCATGAATGCCTCTTGCACCATGGTAAAATTCTCCCTCTGCCTGTGGCTGAATATGTCCCTGAAGGAGAAATTAGGGATGGCTTCCTGCCCTTGGTCGCTGATGGCAAGGAGTCAGCACACCAGATGTTGCAATCAGGACTGGACACTGCGGAGCTGTGTGGGCAGATCCATGGCCACAAGCACAGTGGGCAGATGCCACTCTTGGCTGAGGACGTCCGGGTTTGCGGTCAATGTTCAGGCAAAGTTGTTGGACATGACCTTTCGATGGTCAAGCTCAAAACCTCTTTGTAGCTAAGGCTGATCACGCCCACCAGAAGGTTCAGTCATCAAAGGCAATAGCTATGTATTTGAAACCTTTTGTGCAACAGCCCTGCACAGAGGCCCAAGAGGCTGTGGTCATTATGCCCAGGGGCGAATGCAGGGCAGGTGCTTCCCTCGCGGTAGAGGTGCCCAGAGAGGTGCAGAGCCGCAGCCACCGTCCCCACTGCACCCAAGGATGGGAACCCCTCCATGATGGGCTATGCAGCTCTATTCCGGTGGGGGGTGAGGCTTGCTCTTGCTCAGTCCAGAATGATCAAGGACCACATCTGACGCTTGGGTTTTACAGATCATCCAACAGAGATATTGTCTCCCATTCCTACAGCTACCTCCGGACCATGCCCCCACCATGCCATCCCCTTGTCTCCTGACCCCATGCTCTTGTGGAAGGTCTGTCAATTTCTGTAACAAAACACGGCCAAACTGATACTGCAATCAAAAGGAGGCAGTGGGTGGTACTCCACCTATTTCCTGGCGCCGAAGAAAGACGCAGACTGGCTGGTATCACTGGATCTTTAGGATTCATTGGAAATGCAGGAAGAACCTGAGGTTCGTGGTGGGCCAACATCACTACAAGAGGAAGGTCCTGCTGTTCGGTCTTTCTTCCGCATCAAGTGTTTTCACCAATCTGCTAGCAGTGGTAGAGGCTCGCCTCAAGAAGGAGGGCAATTGTGTCTTTGCCTACCTGGATGACTTGCTCCTCTGAGCTTGCTCCCCATTTGTAGTGTTGGAGCATCTACTCGGCACAGCCTGGGATTTTCCCTGAAATTCAAAAAGTCTCAGGTTTTGCTGTCCCAGTTCCTCCGAATGATCAAAGCGGTCTTGCACACTTGCCTTGGCAGAGCTTTTCCGGCCGAGGATCGAGTGGCAAACATCTTTCTGATGGTCCATGTCCCCCAATCCCAGGAACAAGTTCCGGCCTTGGCTTTCCTGCACCTTCTAGGCCTCATGGCCGCCTGCATCCCAGTGGTGCCAGAGGTGAGGCTGCTCATGAGATCGCTATCGTAGCTTCTCCGTTGTCAATGTTTGCAGTATCAGGGCCACGTGTCGGACCTCTTGCTGATCTCGGACCAGTGGCTCAGGATCTTTCATGCTGGGCCGTACAGGATAATTGCTGAGAGGCACATTGTTTTGTCAACCTTGGCTCAGGTGATGGTGGTCACAAGTGCATCTCCGACTGGTTGGGGTGCTCACCTGTCAGACCGAACGGTGAGCAGACTGTGGTCTCCAGCGGTGTCTCTGGAACACATCAACTCGATAGAGCTGAGGACAATCAGGCTGGCCCTAGTTGGTTTCCTCCCCTCTGTAAAACACAAGACTGTGCTGATCCTGACGGCCAACACAGTGGCCATGCCCTAACTCATTAAACAAGGGGGCCTGGGGTCCTTGCCTCTGTGCAGAGAAGCAATGTGGCTGTGGTCCTGGGATCTAGATAATGGTGTCACTATGACGGCGACTAATCTGGCTGGAAGAGCGAAGGTCACAGTGGATGCCCTAAGCAGACAGACGTCAACTTCCCACAAGTGGGAGCTCTGCCAGGAAGTTCTGGATGAGATCTCCTTTAAGGAGACTCCTCAAGTAGACCTCTCTGCTTCCAGTGTCAACAGGAAATGGAAACAGGAAAGTTGTCTTGCTCCAGGGAATTTCCTCGTCAGGGAGCTCTGCGGGATGGCTGATGGTCGAATGGACTTTTTACCTCCTTTATGCGTTCCTTCCAACCCCTATGCCTTGGGGAGGAGAGAATTATCAGGATCTCAGGATCCAATACAAATTCAGAACTAATAAACTGGCACCTTCTCATTTGAATATTTCTGAGGTGTGGCTTAGAGGGTAAAAAGTCCTCGCACAGTGGGAAAAGGGAAAACTGCCTAAAAATCATCTGTGAGGAAGTTGCCTGATACCATCCAGGTGAAATGATTGAAAATTGCTGCAGGATTACCCTTGTTGGAAGACAGCAATTGGGAAAGACTAGAAGCTGACTGGGCCCTATGACCAAGGAAAGCTCAAAAGAGGGGTGAAGGCAGGGGGGTGATGACTGGGCCTGGAGAGGCTGTTTGACCAGACCCATGTGCTCTCCCGAGCATGCAGTCTTGATGCCTTTTCTGAGCACCAAAAACAGAGATTTCCAATGTAAGTAGCTCGCCCACAGAAACAAATGTGGGGATTTGTTTGTATTTCTTCCCCTTTAATTAATGGGTGGGGGTATGGAAGTAGATCCTTAGTATATTTGATAAATAATAAATGAATTCCACTATAGCCAAATACCACGGGTGATTTTGTTACATTCACAGTGTCTGTTAATGTAATTGGGTATACCCATTTTTCTTTTCAAACCCAGACTTCCCTAAAGGGAAGGGGTGTCCTTGTCTAATAATTCCTGTCACCACCCCCCAGACCGGGCCTTTAAGCAGAGGGGTGTAGAATGGAACTGAAGTCTGGGTTTTTGGTGTTAGGTAGTGTAAGGCAAGTCCCAAATCCAATAATAAAAATCAATCCAAAGAGACAAAATGGAATGCACGAGATGTGAGAAAAACAAAAGTTTATTACAACAGCGCCCGGCCTGGGAATAATCAAAAAGACATTCAAAATGGCTTCCGAAAAGGGCTGCATTTATAATCACAGTTGGAGGTGAGGTGACACACAATCTTACAGATTATTCACACATTTTCAGCCTGGGATTGGGCAAGGTAATTTACACTGTAGCTGAATCAATACAATACCTAGCCATATTGGCTTATTCTACCCTTGTGACCAGGCGAAAACATCAATGTATTAATTAATTGACAGTGAGCTCATCGTCCATCCCATGATGCTGATTGGATGTTACTCTTTATATTGTGCATCCTCTTAATGTAATTGTTGATTGGATGTTCCATGAGGAGTATTCGTGGGGTGAGTGACTTCAAAGATTTCAACCAATCCCTATGTGAGGTGTGACGGCGGCAACAAATTGATAACTTTACATCCTTTCCCAAAAACTTAATCGGTTGGCACCAACTTACCATTCCCACCATTATGAACTGTTCAACCGACAGTTACCATCAGAACTCCTCGTTGGAAACATTACTTGCTTTCCCTTCAACACTTCCTTTCTCATGGCTTGTGCATGACTTCATTAGCTCTGCCTCTAACCATATGATTTGGGAACTAAAGTGTCTCTGTACTTTATTTCTCTGCAATGGTATATGTGGCTATAAATCAAAATAGTATGCATGTAATTCTAAATACGACTGTGTGATATGATATGATATGGCATTTATAACACACCTATACACAAGTGTTTCAAGGCGCAACGATGCAAGGGAGCGGTAACAGGGGGAGAACAAAAAACTATGTTCTTACTAGGCCTAGTGACATTGAGAAGGCGCAAGTGCAGGGGAGCGGGCAGGAGATGTGCTGCGGGTGAGGGGAGAGGAAGGATGGGCACGTGCAGGTCATGGATCAGTACAACAAGTAGTGCAGCCAACAGGTGGCAAGTGCAAGTGTTAAAAGTGCAGACAGCAGGTGTAAATAAGTGGAGGAAAGGGACTGTAGGTAGGGTTACAGATACAGACCACAGTGCAGGGGATGTCAGGAGGCAGTGTGAATGTGCAACTGGACAGGCAGGGACTTGGGCCCAAGTTCAGAGATTGGCCAGGTGAGCAGTGCAGTATCATACAGGAGATCAGCAGGGTAGAGGAAGAGAGAAGTCAGAAGCAAAGAGGAAGGCCTTGAGATGCTTCCGGAACTGGAGATGGTTCTGCTCAAGTTACAGAGAGGCAGGGAGGCTGTCCCAAAGAGAGGCGCCAGCCGAAGATAAAGATCTGCCCCCAACTCGTTGCTTGGAGAAGCGACTGACCTTCAAGAAGTTGGAGGTGGAGGAGCGAGGAGCTCGAGTAGGAAGACATTTCTGAAGAGAGAGTTGGAGCTATTGTGGTTCAAGGCCCCAGAATGCCTTGTGGACAATCCAGAGGGTCTTGAACTTGATCCTTGCCGCCACTGGGAGCCAGTGGAGAGATTTCAGGGCTGGAGAGATACAATCTATGGGCTTGAGGCCAAGGACAAGGCTTGCAGTCCTGTTTTGGATGAGTTGTAGAGGCAGGTAGATTTAGAAAGAGGCTGTTGCAGTAGCCCAGCTAAGAGAGAACCTGAGCTCTGGAGACAGTGAGCTTCTGGGGGAAGGTGAGGAAAGGAAGAATACCGCTGAGGAGGTATAGCTGGTAGTTTGACTTCTTAGAGACGTAAGAGACCTAAGAGATTTGAGGAGAGAAGCAGAGTGTGGAGTGTGGAGTGTGGATGAACCAGAGGTTCTTAGCCTCACAGGTGGGAGCATGAAGAGGGCCCATGGTGGGCGGCCAGAGAGTGACAGGAAAGGAAGGTGCAGGTGAGTCAATGAGGAGGATCTCCGTCTTACTGGCGTTAAGGCAGAGACCATTGGCGGCACACCACTCCTGGATTGCAGACAGACAATCCGGGATGGGAGGGGGTGAGGAGGCGGCTAGGGGAGCCTGAAAGCGAGCTGAGTGTCATTCGCATAACACTGAAAGTTGGAGCAGAGTGCAGCTATGTGGTGGGCGAAAGGTGCCTGATATTGGTTGAACAGCCCATGAGAAAGATTAGACGCCTGGGGTACACCATAGGTAGTGATTGAGATAGAGGAGAGGAAGGACCCAAGTTGTACCTGGGAGGGTCAGTCCGAGAGGAAAGAGGTTAGCCGGGCTAGGGCCTGATCGGTGATACCCAGGTTATCACAGCCGGTTGAGCAGGATGGCATGGTTGACCTTATCAAAGGCAGAAGAGAGATTGAGTAAGATGAGGACAGAGGGGTGGTTTGCATCCAGGTAAGAGAGCAGGTCTTCATGGATGTTCAGAAGTGCAGTTTCTATGCTTCTGGCCGCTCTCAATCCAGACTGATGGTCATGGAGACAACCAACAGATTCAGTGTGAGGTTTAAGCTGGGAGATGGCCAGCTTTTCCAAGGGTTTGCCCAGGAAATGAGTAATGGAGATCGGGCAATAGTTAGCCCGACAGGAGGGTTCAGCTGAGGGTTCTTGAGAAGAGGGTGCACAAGAGAGTCCTTCAGAGGGGAGGGGAAGGTTCCAATGGTGAAAGAGTGTTTTCAGAAGTCAGCCAAGGCTGGAGCAAGGGAGTCAATCTGGTCCTTGATGGTTTTGGATGAACAGGGAAGAACCTGTTTTGACGGGACATTCATAGATCAGAGATGCCTTTAAACCTTGTCAGGGCTGAACAAAAGAAAGGAAGAGAAAGTAGGAAGATAGGTGGCCACAGGAAGGCCAGAGGTAGAGGAGAAAGTAGAGGAGGAAGGAGGGGAGGAAGAGGGGGTGGACAGGATGTCCTGTTTTATTTCGATGAAATGTGAAGCCAAGGCCATGCAGAGGGCCTTGGAGGGGACAGGAGAGGTAGAGACTGCAGCAGGATTGGCCAGCTCTTTGCAGATTTTAAAGAGTTTGGCTGAGTTGTTAGATGCTTCAGAGACGCGGGCATGGATGTGAGCTCTCTTCTTAGTGTGGACAGAGAGTCGATACTGCCTTTGGAGCAGGCGGCAGGCCAGTTTGTCAGAGGATGCACAAGATGGCAGCCCTTTCCTCTCAGCCACCCTACACTTGTGTTTAAGGGTGACGAGTTGTGAGTGGTACCAGCAGTTGCACTTGGCTGTGGGCTTCAAGCGGATCCTCCTGACTTGGGAAAGTATATCAAGAGTGTCAGATAGATGAGTGGAGGTTAGTGTCAGGATGTGAGTTAGCCAGAGGTGCAGGAGGGGGAGAGAAAGTGGCAGCGAAAGCCTCAACTGACATAAGCTTTATGGGGCAGATGACCGAGAGGGTGGGTGGCAGTGTGGGGTTGGTTCAGCCTGAGGGGTAGAGAAAGAGAGAGATGAGAGGAGAGGAGAAAGTGGTCACTCCAGGATAGAGGAGTGGTGAGAGGGTTAGAAAGGGGGAGGTCTGAAGAGATCAGAACATCCAGAGTGTGCCCTGCAGATTGAGTCAGGCCAGAGGGAAGAATAGAGAAAAAGAGAGTTGCAGAAGCTGTGAAATAGTATAGAGGAGGGACAGGAAACCTCCAGGTGCATGTGTAGGTCTCTGAGGAGGAGGAGTTGAGTGGATGAGGCCAGAAGGGAGGAGGAGAGGTCTGCCCACTCAGAGAGGAAGGAGGTAACCTGACCAGATGGCCAGTAGATAGTAGCCACAGTCAGAGAGCAGCCAGGAGACAGAGAGAGAGCCTACAGACCAGGCATTCAAAGGTGGAGTAGGCCTGAAAAGGAATGATGGAGGCAGGAATGCACTCCGGGAAGATCATGGCTACACCCCCAACGGAACGGTACCCACCAGTGTGCGTTGTTAAGTACAGTCATAAATCTTCTTAAAAGGTCATCAGTCCCTGATCGATTATATTGCATTTGTAATAGTGTTTTATATGGCTCCAGTCTGGGTGGTTGGTTTTCTTTCAGCGTGGTTTTCCCTACTGGGGGCAGAATTGCACTTTGCTCGTACTTTCCTGACACACATGCTTTCTTTACTGCTCATTGCTTTATCCCTACCAAGTGTGATCTTCAATGTATTACATTTTGATGTACTGGTTCAGGACATGATTTGTTAAATATCATTTGAACGCAGGCATGTGAACTCAGCTAAGCTGATGTATCTCAGCCAATCCATGTGCAGTATCTGTCCCTTACCTCTGGGTTCTGTTACTTCTTTGTTGCTTTTGCATGAGCTCACTACCGAAACTCAAGCTTGAGAATGTGTTCACCTACCTGCCTTGACCAATCAAAGCGGCATTAAGTTACAGCTTTGTACATGTGTGCTTCTTTGCAAAGGCCTAACTGATATTTTCTGCTAATGGATGAGGATTTTTAAGCTTCAGAGATGGCTGAGTTTGTTTCTAGGCCTAGTTGTGTGTAATCTGCGCAATTCGTGTAAAAAAGCTTACCCTCATTTGCTATTTTTATAAGGGCCCCTTATGATCCCTTCATTAATGTTAAATGCTACGATACTTGTTAGGGATGTGAGGTTTGACTTATGTAGTTATAGTTTAGTCATGCCTTGGGGACACCGCTTACTGAAGCAGGGTTACTAGCACATGTTGGGCTTACATGGGGTTGCTTTCTTTAAGCTGTGCGTTTCTTCACAGGGACGTTCGAAGCTTGTCTCTCAGCTCACGCTGGGGACATTGGGTGCATTCCCCAACAGTAGAGCAGTGCTTTGTTAAATTAAACAAAGTGTATTTCCTAATTGAAAAATGCACACTCTATCCGGAGAGGAAGAAAGTGACAGTGATAGAAGAAAGATTTTGTATAGCTTTGGGGTGAAGAAGGAAGAAGGGTTCTATTAATCGAAAGTATTATCAAAAGTCTGGTGTGTTTTCAAAGCTAGCATTTTTAAGTGTGCATGGAAATTATACATACAAAGCGCTGCACGTGTGAAATTGCTTTTGAAAACAGAGAAATGTTGCCTTTGATTTACATCTAAACCTTATTGAGGAATGCTAATGCCCATGATATTGTAATGTTCTAAGGCATTGTTTACTTTTAACATAAAGGGGCTCTTGGGACTGGAGGTTTGAAATGGTTGTTCGGCTTGTGCTCCATGTACATGAGACCTAAAAGAGAAATTAGAAAAAAGGGGAGATTTTGTATTGATGATTTGTTGTGTGCCACAGAGAAGGTGGTGTGTGTAATCATTTGGTGCAAATATTCTTTCTGTACCCTGGCCTGGTTCTTGGCTCATTGGTGACACAGGGGGATTGATCTACGTGGCTCTATATAGGTCATAGACAGGGCTGGTAGAACCAAATCAGCTATATATTGTGGGGTCCTTCAACTGGAGGGGAGCGAACTGCCCATGTTGAGTGTGGTCTCC
This sequence comes from Ambystoma mexicanum, assembly GCF_040938575.1. Taxonomy (NCBI): domain Eukaryota; kingdom Metazoa; phylum Chordata; class Amphibia; order Caudata; family Ambystomatidae; genus Ambystoma; species Ambystoma mexicanum. The sequence goes on along the minus strand of NC_090924.1, from coordinate 465,648,261 downwards.
TAATATATTGTTACACTGCATACACAGCACGGAAAGATTGGCTGCAGCTGCACAGCTGAATTCAGACCAGTTTCTTGGGGCAGGCGAAGCACACCCAAAAAGCTCATGGGGGGTGCAAAGAAAGGGGCCCATCCAGACTGCTGCCTCTGAGCCCTGAGAACAATGAAACATTCATTTTTTACACAGGAATGCATACTGCAAACGCTCCAAAATGCTCTGGGGGCCCACAGCCTGTGCCCCCTGCCTGTTGTGTTGACAGAGCCTTTAAAGTGGGGACATTTATAAGTGATTACTCATTTAAGAAGCCATTGTTTTTACACAGTATGTGCTTAACTTTTTTAGTGTTAAGAACTGAACACGGAGCATTTTTATTCTGAAGGCCGGCACAAAGCATCAGTTAGCTGACCAAACCTATGCATTTTTCTAAGAGAATTAACGTGCCACACAGAAAATGTTTTAAACTATGTTCTGTATTTTCATGTCTTTTTATTTGACACACCAAAACGTTTTTAGTTATTCTAGTGACTGCTTCGGGACATGGACTAAATTAATCCGCTTAGCATCAAAGCTCTTCATGTCCTTAACAAGCTAACCACTGCCTAGCGCACACCAGATGGCACCTCAATGTGACTTGGCACCTTGATGAGGAAAGGAGGGTTAATTGTGTGTCACCATGCAGACAGTAGTCCATTGCAAATAAATGCTGTGATATGTGTGCAGCAATGATGTGTGCGCTTCACAAGGCACCACCCTGTTGGTTAATGGCGTCTATGTGGTGCTCCTCTGTGCAGCAGCACAAATGCCAGTTTTTGTATAATGTGTCCCATGTCCATACAATAGCACACTGGAACGTTTTGTGTAAGACGCACTTCTCCCCCCCAAAACTACAGCACATTAATGCTGTTTACGCAAGAAAAATAATTTTGTGTACCCACCATTGTTCTATGTGTTTTCCACAAATGTTGACTTGAATATGTACACTGTAATATGTGAATTTCTTGGCAAATCCCAATAGGAGTCGGGTTTGTTGCACACACACAATTTGGAGATTGTCCCAAAAAATGTTTTTTTGGCATTGTGTGTTGTAAATATCTTTCTGTTTTTTTGTCTGATAGTTCTGTTTTAGCAAACCATTTTGATGTCTTAATTTCTCTAAATGTTGGATTTATGTCTTTTTGCACACAACTCTAATATAAAAAAATGAGATTTATCTCTACAACATACTATTGAAGAGTGATTCCTTCCTTAGCAATGCAGAGTTTGATAATACATGTGGAGGTGTTGTTGTGCGCCTAGCATCCTTGGACCTATTCATTTGTATTTTTTGTTTTCCTGTATAGGGGGCTGGGCATGCTCATACTGAGACCCAGCCCCTCTTCTAATATTCTCCAGAAACAAGAAGTCAAAGAGCCCCTGTACCCCAATTGAGTGGCTGATGTTGCAGCCATTTTATACTTGCATCTAAAAACATAAGCTTTCCGAATGAATGTCTGGTTGATGGTTACAAACATCTTAATGTTAGGGTGTGTGTTGTGAGCAGTGATGTAAGCACTAACCCTTGTGTCCGTTATGCATTTAGAGATTCACATATACAACCCTTTTATCACAGACTTCTTTATCAATTATAGCGATCTGTGTTCAGTCTTATATTCCTGAAATGTTCTTGTGATTTAATGCAAAGCAGACAGGAACACTCATTGTTGTTATTTGCCCTCTTTCCCACTCTCATAGGGGTATTTAGAAAGTGTACCAAACTGTCCATCTTGGAATGACCTATCAGAAAATAATTCATATGGTTATTCTAGTATTGCCCCTTGAATAATACAAGTGAGGTGGTACAAACAGAACGTCTGCCACTCAGCGCCAGTGGTCAGTGGGCCTGCAGACCCCGGCAGGCTGGTCAGACGACAGTGTGCCAGTACAGGCAGTTTGAAACTGCATTCAGGCAAGGCCTTCCCTAAGAGCAGGTGACAGAAGAACAGTTTACTTGGGCAGCAACAGCTGTGTGGTTTTTAAAAAATATATTTTATTTATTGTTTTAGAAAAGAGTACAGACATGTCAAACAAACAGTAATGAACATATATATATACACGTGAACCTTAGAACACTAACAGTAAAATTGTGATAAATCCAGCAAAATCATACACAAACCAACCACAACCCCACTCACCCTCCAACAACCATCAAAACACTTTTGGAACTAGTAAATATCTAGAATTTCCCCCAAATGTTATCGCACACCTTCACCTTCTGCTGCCTCTTTCACATTCGATTTCTTCTGTAAAGTACTTGAATCACAATGTAATGAAACCAACATCATTTGTATAGCAACGATTGCTTGATATTGAGGAGGGGTTTTGTTGCACGACTCAGAGGTGTAGTTTGGGAGTGATGTGTGCCATTGGGGGGGAGGGGGTACTAGTATTTCGCTCTGGGCACCAACTTGACTGTAAACTGCCCTGGCTGCTTTGTGAGTGTGTGCTCGAGCCCACCATGCACCCTTATCTGTTATCTTTATTGAAAGAGTCCGTCTGAATGCACGATTGCCGTATGCTCTTGGAACAAGGTCCGCTCATATTGGTCTTTCGCCGTTAGCTGCACAACAGGCGGCCTGCGATCGACTCACCCCGATGGCCCAACGCGCAAAAAATCATTACCTTTATTTATGCGCATGGTTATTTATGCGGCTGTTGAAATTCTTTCAGTTAGTTTTGATTGAATTGTTTTTTTCTTTTTTGGGTGAGATTCCGTCGTTTAATGGAGCGGTAAATAAGAATTTCTGATAATGAGCTCGAGCATCTGTCACAGCAACCTGGCTCCAGTTATTAACATGTCCATTAACGGCAGGGTGGGCAGCCATAATATGTAAACCACACAGTTAGAAACACAACAAATAGTCGGTGTCAGCCTGAGTGGGTATTAATTACTCTTTTATTTTATAACAGTAGTGCGGGGGAGGGGGAGAAGGGTCATGCTTTGTGGAGAATCTCCGAAGGAACCAATAAGAAAGGCTCACCCTGCCAGGGAGCAATGCGGTGTCTGTGTGTGCGTGTCTCTCTCTCTCTCACACACACAACATCAGGGCTATAGTGCAGGCAGAGACAGAGCTATGCCTGGATGTTGTTTTGTCCTTCATGCCATCTTTCTAGAAAAAGCTGGAGAGATGTTCAGCCTGTGTCGCCATGAGACATGCGCACTGCAGAACCAAGCTCCTAGTGCTGAAAGACAAAGTGGCCATTTTATGGACCCCAATGAATAGCATAAGTTACCCCAATCCGTATACTGCATGAAGTTATAGGCTACCAATGAGTTTGGTGCCATAGGCCAAGTTCTTCGTATCAAGTCAATATTTTCAGGGAACTGGCACAGTACTTGATTGGGGATAATTAGCCTATATAATACCACTATAATACATGGCAGCCTGCAATACCCGTATTAAAGCCTGTGAATAATGTTATGATATATGATTGGTTATTTATAATGCGCTTACTACCCAGAGGTTTCTAAACGTGGACCCGGGGATCGAACCTGTGGTGCTCTGTGTTGTCTTGCTTCCAAGGCGAGCATGTTGCCCCTGAGCTATCCTCCAGAGACATTCTTATTACAGGCTAGTTTTGACATCCCTACTGATCTGTAATATGAATATTACATCACTACTCGGTAATCAGTTATTATTACGCCCCGCTGGCAAAGTCACAACACCTGCTGCTCTAGACGGCACAGAGCAGAATGCCAGCTGCCACTGCAGCACTTAATCAACGCCTCGAAGAGCCTTGCAAATTCCTTTCATGCAGAATGGCTTTTTGTGAGACTTCCCAGTCATTTGCTGATGAGGACCTGTGTATGACAGTGTGCTTATTGTGTGCACTTCTGGAGTTTACCACATGCGTGCGGGAATCTGCATGTTACTTATTTTAAAGCACAGCACGAAAAAAACTTTTTAGATGCATTTTATTAAACTGCTTAAAATATTTTTCTACCACACCAAGGCTGTTTTTAGAAAAAAAATCCAAACAGATTCTATGTATCAGCAACAGCAAGCGATTACAATATAGTAAGCAAGAGGTTGGTTATTAAATGGAGTGACAGTGTATGTTCAAAAACGATATCACAAGTCACCTCCGAGCTCTGTAACCTTATTTGGCTTCTCCTCTGTTTGGTCACATGACTCCTCAGTGACTTGCACTGCCCTTGTAACTTACAGTAGGGGTATGTTATTCCTTATCCAATATATAGCGGCTGTGCTCTTATTAAAGTAGCCTTGAAAGTAGGACAATAGACTGTCTTTTTGTTGGAACATTCCACTGGCTGGGGGTTTATATATTCGGGTGCTTTTCTTCAGAGATGAGGATAGGCCTGAAGGGGCTGTTGTCCTTCGTGTGATTCACTTCTATCCAGAACATCAGAATATATGAGACCAAGTACCCTCTGGTGTTATATAATAAGGCTATTGCAAGTCACCCAGGCGTTTTGCGACAAAAGAAGAGAAATGAGGCGTAAGGACGTGTAACTTTATACGGTCACCCAACTCCAAGGAGACTTGCAATATCCTTTAAACATACAATAGGGAGTATATTATTCCTTACAATACATGGCCTTGCGGGACGTGTTTTGTTGGGCGCTCCCTCTTGTTGCTACACATAGTCCGTGTAGAATCTGTTTGTATGGAGAAATAAATGCACAAATATGCAGCTTGCAATGCGCTGCGAAAACATGTTAAGCCGGTTAGAACCATGCATTTAAAAGTAGTTTTTTGGTTTAACACAAGTGATGACAGGCAGATAGATTCTTGCGCTTCTGTATTAAACTCCAGCGGTGCTCAAAATAAGCATACCATAAAGAGTTCCTTCATTACTGGCGAGAACAGGTCTCTCAGAAACAGACTAGGTACTGGTTTAATTAAGAGTTCCAGTGACAACCGGGATTTGGGCCGGTGCTGACTCGAGCAGCAGGCATTTGGGCGTCACAACATCCTGCAATAGGTTATTGCAGTTCCGGCAGTGATGCCATGTTCGTACCAAATGTGAGTAGTGATGTCACTGCTATACTCGCAAAAGGACATTGCTAGCAGGCGTGTATGCACATATTGCAGGCTGACATGTATTATACATGGATAACATGTAAGACATACAAGAGGTGCAGGTGCTGCAGCGGTGATAATGCAACCAACCAAGAGCTACTTGAGTGTGCCCTTCGGCAATGTATCTGCTTCATGAATAAACATGTGCGGGGATTTCGTCCACTTCAAGATAATTGTCATTTTATTGTAAACAAAAGAAAATAAGCATGGCACGTCTAATCTAAACCGCTTTTGTGCGTTTCTGCTCAGGGCCATCTTTAAGAGACGGTCTGGTAAAAGACATGCCCTCGTCTCCCATGAGCTCTCCTTTCTATGTTTGATTGGCCACCCTGACGCGCAATCGGGCTCTGCAACCCATGGCAACCGACGGCGGAAGCGGCAATTTGCAATCAGAGTGCTCTGACCTCTCCTGGCTGCGCTGGGCCAGCGGAAGTAGATTCTATTGACGTGTTTACAATATAGCGCAAAATTGGCCAGTTAGGGAACAATGCGGGTGAAGTAGAAAAGGCAATTGACCGTACCTGAGCGCCTAATGATGGCGAGTTCTTTTCAGAAGTGGATTTTGGGGTGGGAGCTTGGGTCTATTTAACCTTATACCAGACACAATTTACCAACGAGGGATGAGAAAGGCAGCACAACGGACTGCAGCACTGGAGCTGCTTTTCGGGCTACAGGGATGCCCCAGTTAACCAGTTGGGTCATCAGAACTGCTGGCTCAGTAAATGTTTTTGGGGATCCTGCTTTATTTAAGTCTTTCATTTTGGTTAAGAAACAAGATGGCAGCAGGTTTGGCTAAACACTCTCATGTGTCCGGGTTGCAACTTTGCCCACAACGGATGCTCTCTGTGAATACCTTTGTACTCGTCCAGAAGTTTGGGTGCTTATCATGTGGTTTCTGTGCTTCCTTTAGCCCCAGTGATGCCCCCCTTAAACATCCAGGTGAATCCGCTTTCGGCAAGTCAGCTGGAGGTAACGTGGGACCCGCCGCCGCTGGACAGCCAGAATGGCAATATCCAAGGCTACAAGGTACCTGTTTGTTAACCGTGAACTTCTTTCAGCGTGCTGTAATATTACTCCTGCACACCGCTTTGATGAAAGTGCTTTATAAATACAATAAATTCTTTTCATCTTCCAGGCCCAGGCTTTAGTCGAATATGAAAGAATTTTAGTTTCTTTGTACATATCTTTTTTATAAAATAACATACATTGTGATTTTAGTAAAATTTGTAGTGAATATTTGCAAACCTTGCTGCGCCATTGCACTGCAGTAATTGGACATTTAAAATGGATTCCTTCCTCCCACGGACTCCTCATCTTTGACATCTATCTCCCAGCTCAGCTGCTCTTTGGAAACTTTTTCGCCACCATTGGGCAAAGCACGCCTCTGTGTCAGCTCATCCCGACGCCCATAGCGCCCCACACCGGATCTGATGTTGAGGCACCCGTCCTGTGCTCTTAGTTCTTTTTCCCACACACTCTGCTCGCTTCAGTAAAACTGCTTGGTCTTTTTGAAATTTTACTGCTTCTTGTCTTTCAACATTTTGCTGAATCCATCGAAGCCCACAGGCTTTAAACCCTGGGTCGACTGTGGATGCCAAATGTCTGTTTCAGATCCACACAAGATCTATCTTTACTGCCTCGATGAAGGGCATGACACCCAGGATTGCACCCCAAGGCGCTTCGCAAATGGGAGATTAAACTGTTCACCTTTGTCCATAAGGAGAAAGGTGACAAACAGACTTGTTCAAGGTCGCCCGATGCTGAACATCGAACAGAACAATGGTCCCCAGTCCGCAAAGACAAGAAGAAGCACTGCAAGAGGTCTGTTCACCTGGTGGATCTTCCAAGCATCATTGTGCTTGCTATTCAAGGAAAAGGAGTAATCGTTGCAGGGACTCCTTTGAAGACCAGGCACCGCAGGTACTTTTTACTATCAAATCCTCTACTCCAGAGGAATGGGAGGCCTTCTGGCCTAATATGCTCGGCATCTTTGCCAACCATACGCCCTTGGGTTCAGCTGCTCTGAACACGGATAAGATCCTATCCCGGGGTTGCACCGCTCTGTCTTCGGACGTTAGGCCTCGATATTTGCCTCCACCGTGCCTCCTTAGGGTGCATTCATGTCCCAAATGTAGGACATTTATGATGAAGAAACAGGTGTCCCCGTTCTCTTTGGGTTGTAACCCCTACACCCCAGAGAATTAAGGGGCTTCCTCAGAGGAATTTTATGGAGAGGAAGGTGATTTGGTGAACCTTGCTACTGATCTTCAGGACGTAAGTGGTCTGGACACCTTCTTAGAACTGGACATGCTCCATGCGGCCACTCCAGGTAAGCCTCAGGTGGCTTTTTAGTGTCTGATTGCTAAGGTGGTTGATACCTTAGGGTTATCAGGCTTCTCCCGACCCAAGGTTCAATACAAGCTTACAGACATTCTGAAGGATGGATGAAGGCCCAAAAAAAGAGACCCTTCTGCCTATTCGATCGAGTGGCGAACATCTCCAATATGGTTCATGTCTTCCAATCACAAGAGAAAGTACCTGCCTCTACTTTTATGCACTTGCTGGGTTTTATGGCCTTCTGCATACTTGTATTGCCTAAGGCCCGCTGCGCATGAGGTCGCTTCAGTGGCTTCTCATTTGTCAGTGGTCACACTTCTAGGGGCTCAGATCTCCCTTTAGGTCTCATTGAAAGTGGCGAGTGACCTCGAATGCTGGTCCCAGAGGAACAACCTGCTGAAAGGCGCGTCGTTTTGACAACCATGTCCCCAACTGACTCTAGTCACCGCCGCATCCATGAAAGGCTGGGGGGCTCACCTACGAGACCTGACGGTGAACAACCTGTGGGCTACATTGGAATGCCAGAAACACATCAATTTGCAGACATTGAAAGCAATCAGGCTGACCATAGTTGCTTTCCTCCATCTGTATGGGGCAAGAGAGTGCGGGTCCACACTGACAAAACAGTGTTCATGCACTACCTCAACAAACAGGGTTGTGTGCGCCTTACCTTTAAGCAGAGAAGCAATGCAACTCTGTTTCGGAGCTCTGGGGAACAACGTATCTCTGATGGCAGCTCATTCAGCCAGCAGAGAGAACATCATTGCAGATGCTTTAAGCAGACCGTCTTCGATCCCACATGAGTGTAAACTGTCAGGAAGTTTTGGAGGAGGTCTCTCCTGGCTCTCCCATTGTGGGGCCCTCAAGTGGACCTCTCCTCTTCCAGTGTGAACAGGAAGTGTAAGTGGTTCTGTTCCAGGGAGGGACTTTCCTCGACAGGGAGCTCTGGGGGATGCTTTAACAGTCGAGTGGGTCTTGGACCTGCTCTTTATTCACACCGATCCCTGTCATACCACTGGTTCTTAGAAGTCTATGCCTGTTCTGGTCCACAATGATCTTGATCACTCCTGACTGGGCCCGGAGTACTTGATACCTAAGTTTGCTAGGCATGGCCATTTGCCCTCCCTAGCACCTTCTGCAGAGAGTGGACCTCCTCTCCCAATCAAAGGGATAAATCCTACATCTGAACCTCAGCAGCCTGGACCATGCTTAGCTGCTGAAAGTTTGAGGTATAAGGAGTGGGATTTGACTGAGGACGTCTTGGACATACTGTTCCCTGCTAGGAGGCTTGCTATCAAATACTTGTATGCCTTCAGGTGGAATTGGTTTTCGGCTTGATGAAGGGAGAGGGATCCCAAGCCTTCCTGTTCCACATCCTCTGTTCTTGATTTTCTGCTTTCTTTGGTCCGGACAGGCCTGCAGATTGGCACTGTGAAGGGGTACCTTGCTGCCATTTCAGGTTTCAAGTGAACCCGGAGAAAGGTTATTTTTTCATGATTCCTAAAGTCGTGTAATTCCTAAATGGTCTATGCAAGTTTTCCCCCTGCTAGTTTGCCCCGTGCTAATTTGCTGTTACAGTGTGGGATTTAAATGTAATGTTAACAGTTCGTATAGAAGCTCTGTTTGAGCCCCTTCATTCTTGTTCATTAAGATTGTGCACCCTTAAGGTGATTTTCCCGGTTCCCATTGCTTCTGCTAGATGGGTGAATGAGCTCCAGCTGTTATCAGTTAAGCCTCTCTACTTGGTTTTCTCCAAAGAGAAGGTGACGTTGAGAGTGAGGCCATCTTTCCTCCCGAAGGTGGTCTCTACTTTCCATCCCTCTTGCTCAAAAGATCCATCTTCCTGTCTTTTTTCTTCTGCCTTGCCCTTCCAAGGCAGAGGAACAATTCCATTGGCTGTAACTGGTGTGGACCCTCAGCTACTACGTCTATCCGACGAGAGAGGCCAGAAAGAAGGGCAGCTTTCTGTTGGTTATGCTGGTGCCTGTGCTGGGAGGGCTGTGACCAAACAGACCCGGTCCAGGTGGACCATGCCTGGTGTCTGGGAATGCTATGATATGGCTGGTATAGATGTGCCTGAAGGTCTCAGGGCACATCCCATCAAAAGACTGGCTGGCACCTCAGCTCTGCAACATGGAGCCCATGTTCTGGAGATTTGCAAGGCAGCTACTTGGAATTCTTTGCACACGTTTGCTAAACATTACTGCCTGGATTCTCAGCCTGGTCAGGCCGCTCAGGTTTTCTGGTTTAATGTGGTGTCCTTGTTCTCCTCCCTCCAAATCTATGTACTGCTTTGGGAGAATATGAAAGATGAGGACTCCATGGGAGCAAGGAACCTATTAGAAGAACAAATTACTTTTCTCTTTGTGAGGTTCTTTCTGATGGATGTACCTTGCACAGATTCTTAATCGCCCTCCCAACCTACCCTGCTTGGTGGATAGCTAGTAAACCTTGGTTCTGCAGTTCCTTAACATCTGAGTGCTAAGGAAAAAGGATGAAACTGAGGTCAAAGGGTGCAGTGCTTCAATATATACTTGCCCAATGTCATATCCAGCACGGGGGGCGTCGTGCGGAGCTTACTCAGAGCTGCGTTGCACACCCTGATGTTGGAAACGTTTCAGAAGGCCAGCTATGCTGGGAGGATATCATCAAAGATGAGGAATCTGTGGGAGGAAAATCCATCAGAAAGAACATTACCAAGAGGTAAGTCATTTATTCCCCTCGGAGCAAAAACAGGTGCCATCCCATTCATACTGTGCTTCAAGCTTGGAGACATATGCGCATGTCCATTAACTATTTACATGGATGATGACTGACCCTTGTAGATGTCTGCCAGTTTCCTAGGTGGGTGTGAGCTTCTTTTCATAGGATAAGAAATGGGAACCTTTTTTGTAAGTGACAGTGAAATGACGAGGAACTCTTATTAATAAGTGTGCCCCCATCTGGGATGCAGCAATTGCACCCCAGATGGTGGAAGAAGCTCCCTACTACTTGACCTCTGTATCTTTGCGTAGTCAGAGCAGGCACCCATTGCATGTCCGTAGGCTGGATATAGGCAGGAGCTATGCCTGACTTAACTTTCGAGGTATGCTAGCACATTTTTCTTTTTGTTCTCATTGTCCAAATATTACTAAAGCTTCCTGTTTGTTATTTTACAAGCATCTGCAATGATACTTGGATATAGTAACTTGAAATACATTATTTCCTTGCGTTTTTGCATCTATCTCTTTATTATTTTTGAAGTGAACAATACAGGCAAATGCAGAGGAACTCTAATCGCTTTTGTGATGTTGTGTGTTGCTATCCTAAAAGTAACGAGAGAAAATGGCTCTTGATGACTGCACTAGGCCCTGGCTTAATTTAACTTTTGCAACCTGAAATATGTACTTTGCTTGGTAAAAACCCTGATTTCATACTTTTAATTGCTCAGTTGGCATTTTAAGACACCCATCCCACGTTTGATTTATAGCTCCCACATTTTGAGACCAATTTTATGTCATTGCATGTTGACACTGTCCATTGAATGCATCTGAGGTCAAATGTATCCTCTTGTACGTGTATTGACCTGAAGGGTATGCAGTGATTTTAACCATTTCAAAACAACTAATGGAATTTTCAACAGACCTAAAACAACGGGGAAAAAACTAATTTTATAAAACTATATATATGCAGTTGGTAATGGGAATAGTTGTTTTTGGGGTGGAGGAAAATTAAGAATTTTAAAAAGCATAGGTTTGGGGGAATCCCCCAAAAACAAAGAAAAAAATGTGTGGTTTTTTTATAGATGTTTTTGCTTCGTTAAAAATCAATTTGTTGTTTGTCCTTCATTAAAATCTCATGTAACCGCACGGAAGGGCTTCATTTCAATGTGTGTTCTTTTTCCAACAGATTTATCACTGGGAAACTGACAATCAGAACGAGACAGAGAAAATGAAAGCCCTTTTCCTGCCGGAAACTACCGTCCGCCTGAAAAACTTGACCAGCTACACCAAATACTCAATCAGTGTGTCTGCATTTAATGCGGCGGGTGATGGACCCCGAAGTGACTTTAGACAGGGCAGGACGTACCAGGCTGGTATGAACTTCATTCATCTCTAATTTTCCACCTTGTGACGGCCGAATCGACTTTCCACAGCACTGTTTTTTGCCCAATCTGTTATCAAATTCTTTCTAGTACTAGTAGGTTTTTAGTCCCTTCTTTCTGGAAGGCTTTAGCTTCCAGTTGCACGCATAGAATGGTACGTCGTTAATGTTGGATGCACAGTGACTATCGAGGGCAGGCCTGGCGTTGATATCGTGTGTTTGAGAACTCAGGGGTGTAAATCTGCCCCATTGATTCCCCTCTGCCTTCCAATACACAAAAACACGGCATCAGGAGACAAGACCAGGGACCCAAGGCAAGATGCAACACCTTCAATGAAGTCCGTTTTTGTGATACCAGTCCATTGTGGATGATCACTGTTTTAAGCCCGCCTCCATTTTTGTGTTGACATAATTCAGAATGTTATAAAAGGTGCATGGATTTTGCATCTATGAGGTTACCTGCAGATGCGAGTTATAATTGTCTACTCGATTTACACCGGTGAGAAACTCCCAAAGAGGACTCGGGCCCGTAACAGGGGTGTAGGCTGCGATCCTACTAGGACATTAACCAAAGCAATCCTCCCGCCACTACTATCTTGTAGGACAAAAACAATCCCACACTTCTTAGCAGTGGATGTTAATATTTTCAGTGAACGTTTAGGCATATGTTCAACATGTTGGGTGCTCCAAGGAGAGCGATTCAGCCCTATTCTATTCCTTCCTCGGCTGTTGCATGGGTTGGGGCAGGAGCTTGACTTTTGGTTTTTTTCACACCTTCATTTTAACCATTTCAGTTACTGATTTCCACGCCTTTTCAGTCTGTGCAGCCTGGTGCTTCCCCGTTAGGGTCAGTTACTGGACAGCTGTCTTTGCTGCAAGGCATTGAAGGTCTTCAGCTGAATACATCCACCCTTTGAGAGCGGCACCTGGCAGGCATATCAGTAGAAAAGCATCACTCCTTCTAATGCACCACAAAGTTACACTTTAGCTGTGTTGTCAAAAATTAGGTTGCATGGATGATATTTCAAACCTCAGACAGCGCTCGCTATCTTTCCCTACTCGTAGCTTTTTAACATCTGTACAATTGTAATGGAAAATTATAAACAACATGATCAGTTTCACAAGTTTCTTGACTCACAGTTAAGTACTTCGTATCCTCTGATTACTCAAGGAATACCAAGCAGGCAGATGTGGCCATAGTAACAAAATCACACTTTTATTGAAGACCTGCTGATTCAACCAACCTGTCTCGCCATACCCGATGAACCTACTCCTTCGCCTGCATCACATCTTTCTTCCAGAAAGTTCCCTCCACTCCACCGCATCGGCCCCCGAAATCCCCCACACGCCGCCCATCATTGCATTCAGTTCCCTTCACATTCCCTAGACAAAATGTCTTGTAATTGACTCTAGAAAGAATGCACAGGTAGCTCCAATGGCACCTGTCTGCATTCCACCCAAATCCTGCGAGTGGTCAACTAGCGAGACGTGCTGCACTGCCTGCACTTCGCGTCCTGCCTAACTGTAATGATGCACAGCACGTGCTGCTTACCGGAGCAACCACCTCCATCCTGGCCCTCGGGAAATTTCCGAGCAGACCCTTCTGTGCCCAGAGGACAATTGCATGGCCAAAACAAGAACATTGCTTAGTTCACTTAACAATTTCTTGACCTATGCAGGGAGCGAGCGCTTCATCGCTTACACTATGAGAAAATGCATGGTTCATATGAGGGTATCTCAATTACTTATTACAGGTATTTCATGGCTATTGTGGTACCGTTTAGTGACAAAATCATTGTTTATACGAGACAGTTTAATTGCTCGTATGATGTTAAGTTGTATTATTCCCCCAAAGAGCACATTTCTTGACACAATGACAGCAAATTCATAGCTCCTTCGGTGTTGGCCTCATGAACTCTGTGGTTCACTGCCTGGCATATATCACACACGTTTTTTGTATTTTGAACGATTTTTATGCCTCCCATTGGGCAAGTATGTCACAAATTGGGACTGTCACTTACATCAGACATTCCAAAACTCATGCAGTGTGATTTCATAGTGGATGACAGCAATAAAGGCAGCATCCAAATTGGAACATTTTTGAGAGCCATTGTCACTAGAATAAAACTCTTTGGCAACTGATTTATATTGTCCATGAGTCATTGTGAAGCACACTGCGGACACCACCAAGGGTCCAATTCACGGAATCGTTTGCACGGTTCAGAGTTGCGCTGCCGACACAAACCCTGATTCATGGAACTGTGCAAGGTGTATTGTTGAAGTGCAAAGTCATGCTGGAAAAAATGACTTTGCACTGACTTTGCCTTGCAAAAATACCCTTTGCACAGTTCCATGAATCAGGGTTTGTGTCAGCAGTGCCGAGTCACTTTTCAGCAGTGCAAAGTCACTCTGAACCGTGCAAAAAATTCCATGAATACGACCCTTACTGTTTTTCATGGGTCATTTGTTAATATTAAGCAGCTGAGAACACATTGAAGAAGGCGAAGAGACCATGATTTATTTGTTAGGAGAAGCATTGCATTTCAGATGCTGTGACTTCCAGAAAAAGCAGCATGCAATCCATTGAGATGCTTACTCGTTAAAGGCATGGTCTAGTAAAAATGTTTATTTAAAAAATAGATAGGCAACATAAAAAAAAATACTAGCATTCTCTTTTTTAAAACTTCCTATGTAAAATTTTGAGCTATTCAAGCTCAAAATTCGCAAAAGCAAGCACATGGGCGCATCCATTTTGTGAAATGGATGCCCTCCTGTGCTGGCTTTTGCTTTTGCGGCACTAATAAAGGAAAAGCCAGCCAGCTGTAGTAAACAAAAGCTACCGCTGGGTGGCTTTCCCTTCATTAGTGGTGTACGCGGAGGACGGGGACCGGAGACCAGGGCAGGAAAGCTGCAGCTGAATCTCGGTAAGTGCTATTTATTTTTTTTTAAAAATAAGCACTAGCTGCATTTTTTTTTCTAAGTTTTCCGGGCTGGAGGAGCCCGGAAAACTTAGAAATAAAACCGCAGCTTTAAAAACATTGTATTTATGTTTGCGGTCGCTTTTGAAGCGACCGCAAACATAAATACAACGTTATTGTGTTGGGAAACGCTGTGGTTTTTCTTTCCAAGTTTCTCAGGCTCCTCCGGCTCGGAGGAGCCTGAGAAACTCAGAAAGAAAAACCGCAGCGTTTTCCAACACAACCGTGTTGTGTTTCTGCCTGCTGTGGCTATCACTTTGGGTCTCCGGTGCTCCCAGGGGAGCACCGGAGACCCAAAGTGAAAGCCAAGGCAGGCAGAAACACAACACGGTTGTGTTTACATGCCGCGTAGTATTTCTGCCTACAGCTGATTTCTCATTTGGGGCTCTCGGGCTCCCCACGGGGGGCCCGAGAGCCCCAAATGGGAAATGCTAAATGCTGCGCTGTCTGCCTAAATCTGCTTTCCCATTTGGGGCTCTCAGGCTTCCCGTGGGGAGCCCGAGAGCCCCAAATGGAAAAGCAGATTCAGGCAGAAACAACGCGGTTGTTTTCCGCAATGCCACGTTGTTTCTGCCTGAATCTGCTTTCCCATTTGGGGCTCTCAGGCTTCCCGTGGGGAGCCCGAGAGCCCCAAATGGGAAAGCAGATTCAGGCAGAAACAACGCGGTTGTGTTGGAAAATGCTGCGGTTTTTCTTTCTGAGTTTCTCAGGCTCCTCCGAGCCAGAAACTTGGAAAGAAAAACCGCAGCGTTTTCCAACACAATAACGTTGTATTTATGTTTGCGGTCGCTTCAAAAGCGACCGCAAACATAAATACAACGTTTTTAAAGCTGTGGTTTTATTTCTAAGTTTTCCGGGCTCCTCCAGCCCGGAAAACTTAGAAAAAAAAACGCAGCTAGTGCTTATTTAAAAAAATAAATAAATAGCACTTACTGAGATTCAGCTGCAGCTTTCCTGCTCTGGTCTCCGGTCCTCGTCCTCCGCGTACAGCACTAATGAAGGGAAAGCCACCCAGCGGTAGCTTTTGTTTACTACAGCTGGCTGGCTTTTCCTTCATTAGTGCCGCAAAAGCCAGCACAGGAGGGCATCCATTTCACAAAATGGATGCGCCCATGTGCTTGCTTTTGCGAATTTTGAGCTTGAATAGCTCAAAATTTTACATAGGAAGTTTTAAAAAAGAGAATGCTAGTATTTTTTTTTATGTTGCCTATCTATTTTTTAAATAACATTTTTTACTAGACCATGCCTTTAAGAGGTGACCGCGTCTAGAGTGCGAGCATTTCACACTCTAGAGCAGATTTTCTTACATTTTGTACACTGTTCAGTGTTAAAAGGAACGCTGCCTTCTTTCACGGTGGGTCCTTGGGCGCCTAAATCCAGTTGGGAAAAATATAACCTATGAAGGCACGCCACGGCATATACATTCTGTTTTTATGTACTCATTTGGGATGTATCAACCCCCAAACTCTTTCGCAGCAATCCACCCTCTGGCTTGACTTAGATGCGCAAAATGTCTGGTTAGGTGCTGAGGTGGCAAGCATTGAGGTGCCAGGTTGTCTTTACAATGAGTTTGGGCCTGACGGGTCATATTTGGGTTAGTTCTGGCACCTGCTGCCCCTCTGCGTGCCTGATGTGCTCCCCCCCCAGACCACAGTTATCGCAGAATTGACTGGCGACACTGCCCTTTTAACGACGCTATTGTCTTTTCAGTTCCAAGCACTCCCAGCTTCCTGGCATTTTCCGAAGTCACCACCAGCACATTGAATGTCTCCTGGGGAGAGCCCACAGCGGCAAACGGAATCCTGCAGGGCTACCGAGTGGTGTACGAGCCATTGGCGCCAGTCCAAGGTAAAAGGCCGCAGAGCCGCTATCTGCAGAAAATTGCACCTACCTTCCCAGATTCATACATCCATGACTTCTTGAACTCATAATTCATATATTAATGACTTGGTGAGGTGGTGCTGCTAGCATACTGGTAATGCACCCGGGGCTACGTTAAGGCCCTTGCTTCGCTCGGGCTTGTAACTATCACCCGGGGGCTTTACCAGACCAGTAATACCCCCCTCCTCGGGTTCTATTGCTTCAATGGCACCTAATAGTGGCATCATCATGCTGATAGCACTGCGTTACTAATCTGTTCACTTCTTCTATTGCATAATGAAGTGGGTAGCATAATGCAAGTGGTGGTCTAAACATGGCAGTAGCTCCACATTATTTTTTGCTTCTACTGCATAGTGGCGCCAGATGGTACTATTATCATGCTAGCAGCAGCACATCACTAATATTTCTATTTCTACTGGGTAATGGTGCCATATGGTGGTGTTATCATGCTGGCAGCACCACTGTACTCATATTTTTACGTCTACTGTATAATTGTGCTAGATGGTGGTATTAGCATGCTGGCAGCACTACATTACTAATATTTCTACTACTACTGTGTAATGGTGCTAGATGATGGTGTTGCCATGCTGGCAGCACTTCATGTTCTAATAATTGTACTTCTACTGTGTAATGGTGCCAGATGGTGGTATGATCATGCTGGCAGTACCACATTACTAATGTGTTTACTCTTCCACCACATAAGTTAGATAAAGTTAGTTGTCCATCTGCATAACTAGGTGTTTTGTCAGCTGGACCACCAATGTCTCTTCCCATATATATATATATATATATATATAGTGAAAATGTGTGGGTATGTGGCTTCCCATATGTTCCCTGTACAATTCCACACCGTTTCACCAATCTCCACCACATTTTGAACAGTCACCTGTTAGGACCCCCGTAGATGACTAGCTACATGACATTTGGACACCCAAATCATTTTTATGGTTATTCAAGGTTTTGATAATGTGTTTTTTCTCACTAAGACAAGTGTAACATTCTTATAATGAGTTCAGTATATCATATAAATTATCATTTGAAATAAACAATCTACATTTAAAAAGAGGCAGTTTAGAATGTGTGTTCAATTAGTAGCCCATGTCCTTGTTTAAAATAGTTGCTTTAGTGAAAAATCTCAGCCCTTTCCCTCAAGATAATCTTTTTCTCTGGCCGTGCAACCCTCAGCAGGGACTGGGATGGCACTAGCAAACGTGCAATCGACTAGACGACACTCACACACGTAGACAATGACAGAGACACCGGCCCTCATTAGGACCCTGGCGCTAAGGGGTCTGCGCCAGCGTTAGCTGCGCCGACCCCTTACCGCCAACTACGAGTTCCCATAGCGCCATGGTCATTTTTCCGCCCGCTTTTTGCGGGCGTAAAAATCCATGGCGCTATGGGACCTCGGTGTTAATTACGCCACCGTAGTGTACGGTGGCGTAATTAACACCTTCCCCACTCCCATTGAGCCCTATGGGGCCGAAATGGGAATGGGGAAGGGTAAATGGGTCAATGGGGACTTGCCGCCCCGCCGACCTCGGAATGGGGCGGTAAGTCCGCCATCCGCCATGGCGTAAAGGGACTTTGCGCCATGGCGGAAAAGTCCGCCGATGGCGGAAAAAATCCGCCAGGGTCGTAATGAGGGCCACCGTGTGAAACAGGGAGAGAGCGAGTGCTACGCTGCCAGAGAGAGAGGGCGCTAGATGGCGGTATGGTACGCCGGGTACATCTAGCAATATACAAGGTTGCCAATACTTGATTAGCGTGGAAAAGCAATATGTCAACATCCTGTCAGCTGATGGAACAATGTCTAGCGCTGGCTGTTCATTACTACACTCCTGGGCAAAGCTGAAATGGACATTGATCACGAAGAGTTCACTTTTGTAATATTTCCTAAATTGGCATTGCGCAGTTTGGACATCACACACAGTCTTGAATCTATTAAAACATGTGTGCTCACTACAATTACTTTGCTCCCCCGATACAACAGGCAGCGTTGAAGAAATAGCTAATGCGTTACATGAGTGCAGGATTTTGTGGTCTAATGCCAGGTTCAAGTATTAATCAAATAATCATACAGGTGATTAGGTGTACAAATATATTCTGGGATGGATTCCAGTAGGTGGCACGCCTGTGCATTGCTTTCGTACTTGTTGCATGGTCAACAGCTATGGTGTTAAGATGTGAAGCTCCACAGAGAGACCAACACCAAACTCTGCATAGCCTGTAAGAAGATACCCCGGCAGAACATGGCAGGGCAGGTGAAGTGGCCAGTACCCAGAATTCCAAGGGAAATAAAAGTACCTCAACACTTTGAGACGGGAGCAAGACATTAAAGGAGGATGTTGGTGTTATGCAAAGAAATAATGATATGCAGAAATTAAACTTAACTCCTACTCTTCAAGGGCATCACCCACACAGAAGGGGTCATACAGCCTTCACATTCGCGGATCACGGGAGGGACAAAGAGCCTAGCCCAAGGTGCGGTAAGAGGCACCCCCCTACCAGTGAAAACACTGATGAGGTTGGGGGGGATATCAGAGATCCTACAAGCAAGAGAGCACCTAAGGAGAGACGGGTATCCCGTCAGGTGCCCAGTGAGTCACTGTCTCCAACGACAAACCATGTCGTTTGTGCAGCACTGGCACAAGTAAAGACGCCATCATCCACATCATCAGCCTCGCTCACACCCACACGAAAGGAAGAGAAAGCCATTGATGCGATAGGCAAACGGTCTACTTGAATAGCTTCTTGCATTTACGACAAGCAAGCGCAGATCCAATACTGGCGGTATGTAATGATAGATTTTGGAATGAAATGTAGGAGTTTGCAGAGGATCTGTCTGGGAACGGGAAAGACCAATTCCTAGCAGGTCTGAAGGATGGACAAATGGTAGCCTATGAATGGAGGCAGCTGCGGGACACGTTGACACGGCTGCGTGGGAGATGTGCCTGGGGGTGGGACTCAGGAGGGGTGCCTGGCACAAGAGCACACAATTGTTGCAAGAAATGCAGAGAAAGGTATGAGTGCTACCATTTGATGGGATCAACCTTTTTCATCCATCAACGGATGATGAGTTGACAAAGGAAAAAAGTGAATTCAATAACTGCGAAGAGTTTTTCTGCCATCCCTAGACCGGTGTCAAGAACAAGCACATACTCTTCTCAGCAGAGGATGCAGCAGTCGAGCAGCGGCTTCCAAGATTTCCTTGCAAGAAACCAGAGCAGAGACTGCAGGACACGAGCTAGTGGTGTACCGCCTAAGAAGAGAGGTAGGACAGGAAAACCCTTCCTAGGTACAGGCTCTGCACAATATGACGAACCAAAGGTTTGACGTGCAGACGTCCCAGCAGCATACAACACCGGAAGGGGGAAAATAAGCCTCCATTTAACATCATGGAAGGCAATCGCCTCAGACCTTAGCACTCTCTCGGTGGTGTGCTTTAGCTGCCAACTTCCTGGTCCCTTCCCTCTCCCTACATCCCCTCACTTCCCCCAGCAATCTTCATAAAATTTGATGGAGGGATTTCAAAAAGTAAAGGAAAAAACTGGATGCAACAGAGGAGATCTATCTGGAGAGGCCAGTGCAATGCTATTTTTCCCGTTTCTTTGCCCTTCTGAAAAAAGGACAAAGCAGGTTGATGAACCATTCTTGACCTCTTGAGCTTCAACGTTCATCTCCCGAACGAAAGATTCAAGATGGTAACGCCGAGTCATATCCTCTCAGGCCTGGTGGAAGGGGATTGGATGTGTGGTCTAGATCTGCAAGATGCGTATATATGCACACACCGATCTGACCTCCACATGGGAAATAATTAGCATTTCCAGTACAAAGCACTTCCCTTTGGTCTAGTGGTGATAAGACTTTTTCGAATTTTGTTTTCTGAACATTTTCCATGTTCCTCCTTCGTCCCCCCACACACTTCTGCCTCTGCGCCTCCAAGGCTGCCTTCCAACCCAGTGCCCTTGCCTTACGGCTTCATCACATGACTGCATCCCCCGCTTCTCGCATACGTCCTCGATGCAGATCATCTCATGAGAAAGTTGTGTCCTGTGCAGGTCCACTCGACAAAGGGCCCTTCTTATGCCTGTGCTCCTTTTCCTTGCCAGCCCCCAGCACCCCCCAAAGTCCCTTTCACCCCTCTGCACCCCTCCACACAAGTGTGCCGCTCCCCTCTGCTTCCCCTTTTTTTGCAGTTTGTGCTCAAACCCCCTTCCAGCTTACCTCTTCCTCAACACTTCTTTCCTGCTTCAGCCACCAACAGCTCACCACACTCTGATTACCTGAGATGATGACTTGTCTGGGGGATTGGGGGGGTCTGCCCCAAACGTCCTCCTCTCCTCACCACACATCCACACACCCTCCCCACTTCCCACTATGTCGTCTAAGAACCATGACAATCATGGCCACCAATTGAATATGCTAAACAAGGAAAAGAGGGCTTAGTATTTGTCCAGCACATTCTGCTGTGGAACAGATTGATGTCTGTTGAGGGACTTAATACCCTAGTCCATGGTCCGAGTTCCCCCAAAAGACATTCGTGGAAAAGGACTGGGACACTGGTGTTGCAATGCATGCGTCCAGGCTGCTATTTCTTTCAAGATTCCGTGCTACGCTATTCGCCTTTTCGCCACCATTTTGTGACGACGAACTATTAGTATCGCGAAAAGAGGATGATAAGTGAGTATGCAAGAATACAACTTAAAAAGACAGGAGCTGTTCAGCTCATGAAAAGAATCTCATCTGGCATTTAAAACTGAGCAGGGCCTGTTTTAGTAGGCCCTCAATCCATTTGAAAAACCATCATCCAATTGAAGTCTGTGCGACTGCCCTTTTAAAGGTCACTGTGCGCGTTTGTCTGTGTTTTCCCATCAATATTAACATGCACTTTGATGGCCTTTTAAGATGCATGCTTCTACATTTGATTTGAACTAATTTCATTTAATTTACATTCATTCAGATTTTTTGATATAAAAGGATTATTACGCGGTGCTTTACTGTTTGCCAGTCTCCATGCTAAAAGGGGCATATGTGTCTTTAATGGGAGGCTGCGTCTGCTTCTAGTTCCCAAAGCAGAGTTCTGCCTGCCTGCCTTTCCTTTCATTTCCACAAGGTGTGTTTCTTCCAGCAGACCCCATCGTCGCTTCCATATGGGAACCTGGGGTGCAGAGGCCAAAAACATGAATCATTCAGGCGTTTTCAACCTTGGGTTCGCCTGATGTTTTGTACTACTGCTCCCATCCTTCCCAGCCAGAAACGTCAATGGTACGGGTCGCAATCAAAAAACCTCTGGGGAGCCAGAGGTTGAAGGCCCCTATTCTAGGAGTTGGTGACAGAGTACCCAGATTACGGTCAGGAATTTCTGGGCCTCATTAAGAGTTTGGCAGTAAATCTGGCGAATAGCTGCCCAATTTATTTACCTTTACCACCATTCGTTCCTTTGGCATTAGTCGACAGGACTCCACAGGAATTTTTGGCAGATTTACCGTGAGTGGTAATACTGCGTGGTAAATCTGCCAATTTCTGGAGGTAAAGTGGATGATTCAACTCCAGCATTTTACTGGCGGTGAATACTCCACACGGGGAGTGTTCATGAGCATGTGAATCCATGCCAGACCCATGCTGGAGAACAGTTACAGGTAAGTAACTTGTTCCACACGTACTATGTGCCAGTAGCCTTGTTGCTGGGTTGGCTCTAAATCAAGAATCCTGCCTGTCTTGTTTGGCCTTCAAGGCTTGACTTTTCAGCTGTGTGGGCATGGTCCTTCCTGACATTGGCATTCATTGCAGGCAGCCGACGCGAGGTAAGGAGGCCCATCCGGGCATGCCGCCGATTTCCGGGCCCCAACTGGGCCCCCAGGCCCTCCGAGCGTCCCTCTTCCTGCTTCCCGCCCGCCTCCCAACCCGCCCACCGCCGCTCTGATTGGGCCGTGAGCCCAGCTGAAAGGGTCTAGCAACCCTCCTCGCACCGGCCCCTGCATTCATTGCAGGCAACCGACGCGAGGTAAGGAGGCCCATCCGGGCATGCCGCCGATTTCCGGGCGCCAACTGGGCCCCCAGGCCCTCCGAGCGTCCCTCTCCCACCCCGCACCCTCTTCCTGCTTCCCGCTCCCCTCCCGCCTCCCAACCCGCCCACCGCCGCTCTGATTGGGCCGTGAGCCCTTCATCACTGGTCCGCCCAGGGCAGCCCTCTGCCCGGCAGCCCCAGCGGCTAAGGGCCCCAAGGCCAAGGGCGGCTCCAGGAAGTGTCAGCAGGTGTCCGCAGGGGAAGCCAAGGAAGCCACCAGACATCGACAAAACTGTAAGTGCTGGCTTGGGTGGGGGGTAGAGCAATTACTCTACTCCAGAAAGCTCCTGCCACTCTCACTTACCTTTCAATAGCCTGCAGTCTAATGTTAACCAGCACCATTGCCCTAGAGAACCACACTGATTAGACTGCGCCACTTCTAGGCAGTAATGTGATTGTTAGCATATGCCGCACTTAGATGACATCCCTAATAGCCTCTCTGTGAAAAATAGAATTTAGATATACATTTAGAAAGTTGCATTTAGATGTGTACCCAATAGCTGTGAAATGTTGCATTTAGAATTGTGCTCAATAGCCTCTCTATGAAAAGTTGAATTTTTAGGAGTACATTTAGAAAGTTGCATTTAGATGTGTACCCAATAGCTTCTCTGTGGAAAGTAGAATATAGATGTGTACCCAATAGCTTCTCTGTGGAAAGTAGAATATAGAAGTGTGCCCAATAGCCTCTCTGTGAAAAGTTGAATTTAGAAGTGTGCCCAATAGCCTCTCTGTGAAAAGTTGAATTTAGAAGTGTGCCCAATAGCCTCTCTGTGGAAAGTTGAATTTAGAAGTGTGCCCAATAGCCTCTCTGTGAAAAGTTAAGTGTGCCCAATAGCCTCTCTGTGAAAAGTAGAATATAGAAGTGTGCCCAATAGCATCTCTGTGAAAAGTTGAATTTAGAAGTACATTTAGAAAGTTGCATTTAGAAGTGTACCCAATAGCTTCTCTGTGGAAAGTTGAATTTAGAAGTGTGCCCAATAGCCTCTCTGTGAAAAGTTGAATTTAGAAGTGTGCCCAATAGCCTCTCTGTGAAAGTTGAATTTAGTAGTGTGCCCAATAACCTCTCTGTGAAAAGTAGAATATAGAAGTGTGCCCAATAGCATCTCTGTGAAAAGTTGAATTTAGAAGTACATTTAGAAAGTTGCATTTAGAAGTGTACCCAATAGCTTCTCTGTGGAAAGTTGAATTTAGAAGTGTGCCCAATAGCCTCTCTGTGAAAAGTTGAATTTAGAAGTGTGCCCAATAGCCTCTCTGTGAAAAGTTGAATTTAGAAGTGTGCCCAATAACCTCTCTGTGAAAAGTAGAATATAGAAGTGTGCCCAATAGCATCTCTGTGAAAAGTTGAATTTAGAAGTACATTTAGAAAGTTGCATTTAGATGTGTACCCAATAGCTTCTCTGTGGAAAGTAGAATATAGATGTGTACCCAATAGCTTCTCTGTGGAAAGTAGAATATAGAAGTGTGCCCAATAGCATCTCTGTGAAAAGTTGAATTTAGAAGTGTGCCCAATAGCCTCTCTGTGAAAAGTTGAATTTAGAAGTGTGCCCAATAGCCTCTCTGTGAAAAGTTGAATTTAGAAGTGTGCCCAATAGCCTCTCTGTGGAAAGTTGAATTTAGAAGTGTGCCCAATAGCCTCTCTGTGAAAAGTTGAATTTAGAAGTGTGCCCAAAAGCCTCTCTGTGAAAAGTAGAATATAGAAGTGTGCCCAATAGCATCTCTGTGAAAAGTTGAATTTAGAAGTACATTTAGAAAGTTGCATTTAGAAGTGTACCCAATAGCTTCTCTGTGGAAAGTTGAATTTAGAAGTGTGCCCAATAGCCTCTCTATGAAAGTAGAATATAGAAGTGTGCCCAATAGCCTCTCTGTGAAAAGTTAAATTTAGAAATGTGCCCAATAGCCTCTCCCTGAAAGTTGATTTTAGAAATGTGCCCAATAGCCTCTCTATGAAGCTGATTTTAGAAGTGTCCCCAATAGCCTCCCTGTGAATTAGAAGTCTCTGAAAGGGCATGAAACCCATCATATCTCACCAACATGCTTACTCTCTCCTTACATCACCACTCAACTAGAACACAGAGATACTATGACACCATTCGGTATAACTGTTCTCATATCAACATTCGCCGCTCTCTCCACATCATTCTAAATAATCACTGCTGGTTACACACCCCCCAGCGAGGCGTTCTCCTCAGGCCTAACGCAGCCACATCCGATCTGGATTAATCCTGCCAGAACGAACACATACTCCTGACCTCTCAACCACCACACCTACCGCTAGAAAGCAGCTATTACATTGATACTGCACGAGCTGTACACATACCTGGTGCTCACACGCACCTTTTTGACTCTCTCTACTCTCTCTACTGATATGAACTTCGGTTCCCAAGGGCGTTCAACCTACCAGCGCCTTCAGACCATACCAATGGTATATAAGGCGCTATATAAATGCAAAATAACAATAACAACAATAACAACAACTTCCAAACTCAGAATTCTGTGGTGAAGTTAAAGTGGCAGTAACGGAATTACCACCACTTCTTTACCACACTGCAGAACCCGTAATGAGGCCCATAATATTGTCTCTTATATGTGTAGAACTTAAGATTGTCGATAGCAAGGGGCATAAGGCAATATTGTTGATGTTCTATGGTTTTGTTCTTGGTGTATTATTTTAGCTCAATAAAGATATGTTACAAAAAAATTACAATTGCTTGCTATTTTGGCATCGCTGAAAAGGATAGGTTAGCCTTTCAAATATATCTGGCAGGAAAAACATTAGTGGATGTACATGGATCGCACAAGTTGACGCTGTGCGCTATCCTGGTGTGTGGGGGTCGGGGCAGCACTTAGTGCACACGCTTTAATGCTGCTTGTAAGGATGCTGTACTTACACAGCACTTTGCTTCCATTTTATGGCTGAACATCACGGAACAACGTGTCCCACATTTATTATCATTCAATTACAGTACACCCTGGGGAGGATACATCCAAGAATGTGTTTACGCAGCCGGAATGTGCTCCGCGAGCCTTTAGGTTTACATTGATTTTGCACCGGTGCCGTAGACAGTTGATCTACAGTATGCCCTGTGAGCTTGAATTTCCTTGCAAGCAGCTATTGACGGCGTAATAAAGTAGAGCAGCGCCAAGGTCTAGACGGATCCTTTACAATAAGAGGCCAACAGCATCCTATTCCTCTATGCCAACATCCTTATTCTTCCGCGCGTCATTAATCTCTGGTTGATTTCCCAGTTGTGTTGTACGATTTTTCCTCCTCAGTCCCCACTTATTATGCTTAAACTCTAATTGGACGGATCTGTGCTGAAAATTGGCTATTATCACTGCTCAGTTTCTTTGCTAATTGTAAGAATGATGCTTTCTCACCCAACGGCAAGATCATTTCCTGTTTCACCAGCTGTTCCTTTGCGAGAATCTCATCTGTGTCTATTTCTTTCTTCCTTGTCGCATGCATGGATGGCCCAGGGGTGAGCAAGGTTGTGACAGTGGACATCAAAGGCAACTTCCAGCGCTGGCTGAAGGTCCGAGATCTTACCAAAGGCGTGACATACGGTTTCAGAGTGCAGGCAAGGACCATCAGCTACGGGCCGGAGTTGCAGGCCAACATCACCGCAGGGCCACTAGAAGGTAAGGATAGCCTAGAACCAGTGACGGGTATGCCGCTTCCTGACACGAGTCAAACGCAAGGTAACACAATGTAGCGAGTTGCGATGAACACCTATAATCCTCTACTGGACAGCGTCAACTAAAACTCAAGAGTGATAACTGCCCCGGAAAGTGTTGGGATTAATTTCACTCAAACTGGTGCAAGGGTCTATCTAAAGGAACGCCTGTACTATCAGGATCCTCGACTGAATCCTGTAACCTGCTGGCATGCAGGAGAGGGGCAAAGTAAGCGACACCTGACCACTTGAAAGAGGTCACTGCCCATGAGGGCAAACCAATCTTTTTTCATTTTTGTTATTGTATTCTGGTTAAAAACAAGCCTTTTACAATACATATAAGTGACACATATTTTTTGTTAACAACCCATATAAAAATATACCTTGATAGATCAGAAAGTATATTACATTTCATTAAGATTTGGCCTCTGAATCAGCAATACTAAAATCATAAACACATTAAAACTTCGGCCTGCTGCACAAAGTCGTACATTCCAATTCATATCTTTGTGCATAGCTCTTCCACACTCCATAAAAGTTCATTACTCTCCTTACCTCACAGCACTCAGCTAATGGGAGCCCTTGAGCAGGCCCAGATACCTTACAAATCTCAATGTGGCCAGAATCATTGGGGAAGAAAAATCCCATGCCAGAGTGCTTCTTCATCATACAATCTCAACTCTCTCAAAATGTTTTCAAAGAATAAGTGCCTCACATTCCTCAGTATAGTACATTGGCCTACAATGTGCCTAAGAGATTCCATGGATTCTGAAAGTTGATCAAATCTACATTTCGCTGTGTGATAAGACTCCTTATCCCTCACATTAAAGTTAGATTCCTCCTCAATTGCAAGATGTCCTGATGCCAATTCATATTGGGGAAGCTTTTTCAGTAGGGAGGCAAGAAGAGATACTCACATTTCCTGCCCCAGGAACTCAACAATTTACCATACTTACAATCATGGAGAATACTTAAATCCACAAATAAGGAATCTTTAAGAGGATCTATAATTTCTTTTAAAACGAGGGCACTCCATGTTGGTCTTGCTTTCAACAAAATCAAGCCTAATTCCAATCCGATAGCTCCTCTTGGCACACATTGGGGCATTCAGAGCACTTCGCTCCACAAGGGAGCGTCCATGATTTCAACCTCATCCTAATCAAATCACAGTATAGTTTCAATCCCATGTATCATTTTCGGGATCGCCTTTGACACATTTAACTACTGGTTCAATAGAAAATCGAGAAACTGGCAAGTAAACTTTATAGTTTTTTTAGCGACTTAACCTCAAGATTTTCATATTCCTTTTATTAATATTGAGGTCATTGGCGTTACCATACAGCTCTAGCCCCGTCAAGAGTGTCTGTATGTCCAATTGTGTGAAATCCATTAACTTCGTCCACGTTGGCGAGCCACTATAGACACTGTTCTCCCCAATATGGGCAACACCAGCGAAAAATTCTCCAAACCATCCCCGATGTCCAAGATGAAAATTATAAAGAGGCACAGTGCCAGGATACAGCCTTGGCAGAGGCCCCTTTAGGTGTGAATTTCTTTGGACATATTCCTCTCGTGTTGGAGTCTAACTCTCAAACTGGTGCGTGTGTATCAAAATGCTAAGTAAGTCCCCGGAAGGCCCCACTTTTCCAATTTAGCCAGCAACTTACCCTTACCCCTATTGACCACATCAAAAGCCAACGAGAAGTATACAAAACACAGAAAGATGTTGCATTTGATCTACTCACCTTACATTGGAATAAGGTCAAAATTAGAGCAGTAACATTTGTTCACATACTTTTTCTAACACCTTTTTGGAACATATTGATATGACCTGTTTGCAAGGCCCGATTTTCAATTTCTCTGAGAATCAAGGATACAAAGATGTTATTGTCTACATCTAAAAGTGTATTGGGCCTCTAATTCAAGGGATCTTCTGTTACCCTTTTTGAAAATAGAGCCTACATAAGACAAGCAGCAGGAAGATGGACATTTCCCACTGTTGATAATATTTACAAAAAGGGAATAGAGGACGGCTGCCCATGATTCTGACTCATGTTTTATGATTACATTCGACAGGCTATTGGGACCCATAGCATTGGATTTACTTGCCTTCTTAAGCACCCACAGGACGTTGTCCCGGTCAAAACTCAAAGCCCATTTTGATTGCCCCACCTTATCCTCGAAACTCTCTTCACTCCGGTTTTTCCCATACAACTTCAAAAAGTGTGTAACACATACCTCTTCTGCAATCGGATTAGTCTGCAGGTCCGCCTGTTGACATTCCAAATTGTGGATCAGTGACCAGAATTGCCCACCCCGCTGGTTTAGCAAAATGTTTAGCATGGCCTTTGCATCATTCTGTAGCAATTGATGTTCATGCTGTTTCAGCCAATGTTTATAGGCTTGTTTGGTTTACCTTTTTATTCTGACCCACTTGAAGCTTTTTGATTACTCTTAGATCCCGCCTCAAAGCTTTTTTTTTCTGTTTGCACCTCTATATGAAATGTATGCATATGGGTTTGTTTAACTGGTTTCTTGTCCTTATTAATAGCATAGATCACATCCTTCAAAAATGTGAAGTTTAAAGGCAAGGTTAACTCCTTACCAATCTTCTCCTCCAGGCCCATAAGCACCTTGCCAATTACATCATTATACTTTGAGGAGGTGTGATTGAACCACCTAATGTGGTTACCCGCCAAATTGATGGACCGACAAGAAGGACCTGCTCCGACCGCCAGATGGAACTGGGCCCTCAGCATGCTATGATCACTTAAGTCCATCTTGTCTATGCTAAATCATTCACATAATAGGAACAATCCTTATTATCCAGAGCATAATCAATTTTGGAGAATGCGGTTCCATTAGACCAAGTGTCACAGGACTCTAAATCCTCGGCCACATTACCATTCAGACACACCAGACTCATTTTCCAATAAACTGTAATCACTCCTTCCTCGCATCGTTAGAAGCAGCAGCCTGGAGTAATAACTAATCTCCCATTCTATCCATATCACCACCCTTATCTAACTTGGAATTAAAGTCCCCTATCAGAAGTAAAAACCCTCCCAAAACTTTCAAACACCACTCCTCCAAAATCGAAGATACTTGATTCAAACACTGTCAATGGAGATTATTGATTACGCTCACTACGCCCTTCATTTATCAACGACCAGTTCATCAACAACCTGAATCTGTGTGAATGAACCTCTTTAATACTCCAAACCAATGAATTTCTTACTGCAGTCACAAGGCCCCCTGATGAACGACCAAGTAAACCCTGGGAGGCCAATTACTGACTAATGCCATAGACATCCCAAGAAATAGCAGAGGTAAGCCAGGCTTCTTGTAAAATAACTATTTCAAACTGTCTTAAAAAAAATCACCCAAGTCCTGATTACATAACAACTGACCATTCCCTCTGCTATTCCAGGAGAGGAACTCCAAGATTTCAACTTGATTAAAGGCGCTGAGAAGATCCCTCTCAACTGATAGATATTCTTATTCAAAGCTGCTGCCAACCAAACCCAACCTTCTCATCCCCCTTCAGCTGTTTGCTATAATTAAAAACCTTGCGTTCATGTTCTTCCACATTAATAAAGGTGTACCTTGCGTACAGATCTTGGGTTGAGTGGGTATACAAATTGCTAACACTTATTTATTTGCTGCAATTCCCATTCTAATTCCATCCTTAGGTCAAACCCCATCACTCTAAAATTCACTACCTCAGATAAGATTAGATCTCAGTTAACTCTAGAGGGGATACTTAAGGCAATTAAATACAGCATACACTCGTCAAATGAATCTACTTGCTCTATATCAGTAGAGGTTATCAACCTCAGTGTTGGTATATTGAAGGATACATCTAAAATATTCCATAACACCCAATTTGATCGAAAGAAATTGCCTGTATGGAGGTTTTTATCAAATTGGGTGTCACCGTTTTGTTCGAATACAAACATTCTGAATATATTTGGTATTGGTTTCGAGGTGCGGGGTGTCCCCTGCTTCCTTACCATTTGCAGCGGGGGACAAAAATATAAACAATGAAAGGTCAAAATAGGGGGGGGCGGCGAGCAATTACACTATGGGCAGTTCACCCACGAATAAAACGAGCACAAACTAATAACCTAAATCCAAATATTCTACGTATTTAACGCAGGTCTTTGACGATCCGGCAATACAAATTCAATGATAATTCTCGAAGAATAGCTAATAGTGGGGATTCCTTAATGAGCATATGCAGAAGCCCAGGCCCCATTTTTCACCCGATTACCATCTGTAATTTTAGGCCAAACACTCCGGGATTCGTTGTTCCCCTGCCCCACCTCCATTGTCCTGAACAAGTCACTCTAAATGCCTTTATCCAAAAACCTGGAGGGCGAAGGTAGGCAATAAATAACATCCCCTTCACCCCCTCCAAGACATCTCACTTGCCTCCCCATCTCCTTCATGCTAACCCTACTCTGGTCCACATTCTCATTGCCACTTGATAAAGCCTGTGACAACCTTTCTGCCAATTCCGAAGCCATGAGCTGTGATGTTTGAATCCAGGCAAAACTCATTATTTGCCTAGCAGGTTTAGTTCCTGCCCAGTCTGTAATTTTCCTTTACTTCAATGGTTTGCTACTCACAGTATCACGCACATCTTCAGGGAGGTGTAAGGAGCGTAGACATTTTCTAGATGCTCTCCTATTAATTATGGCCCACCTTCATTTTTGTGTTTTTTTCTCAATCTTCAGTTTCTTACACTTTTGATAGGTACGGCCCATTGTCTGTTCACCTTCCAATTTTTCCATACGCTTCATGGGGGATGTTTTCTTGCTATTGGCCTCCTCAATCAATAAAGAAAGTGGCTCTGTAACTGAACTCTGGATAACTTGAGGTTGCGCTACTACTTCATTCTGCAGAGAATTTGTATTGGCATTAAGTTCACATGGATTACATTTATCTAATCGCAAACAGATATAATTTAAAATGGCTGCATGCTGCCTGACTTCATCCTTAATGTTGTCAATTATGTCCACTGAGGATACCAGATTCAAGGCAGAGAGAGACACTGGACCCAGGCTCACGTTAACCCCTGGTAAATCGTGGAGGCAATAAGTGCAGACCAGAAAAATCAATTGAGGAGGGCGCAGTACTATCCGTGAACATCCTGGGAGTGCGGTATAATAAATGAAAGGCAGCCCCTGTACCACAGACTTTGACCCTTTAACCACCTCTTTCAACGGGGATACTTCCCATCCAGCCAACATTTCATCATCCTCAAAGCTTGCGTTAATATCTCTTGCGCTGTTAGCTGAGGCCACCGGCCCCAGTGGCTCTGTAAAACATTGATTGAATGAGACTCCTGGTTCGTTAATGGTGGGGAAATACTGCTTAATAGTACTAAGCCATTGCAACACCTTCTTACTATAAGGGCATCTTCCGCCTCCAGGCAGTACCATTGAAGGCACAGACTGCTCCTTGGACAATGCAGGAACAGGCACAGTCACAAATCAACGGAGTAGTCATATGACTGTGCGGGTGACAGTCAGACCCACCAGCAGCCACTGGAGCTGAGGTTGCTGATGAAGTCGAGAGATGAGTCACTGGCAGCAATGGTGGGGGCTGAGCTGCCGGAGACACTATGGGGGAACCTGTACCCCCACCTTCCCCAGCTTTACTTCGCAGAACGTACATTCGGCCAGAGGCGCAAAGTAGTCAAATTGCAGGCTTACTTCCAAAGAACAGGCCACTCCTACCAGCTAAATGGGACGCCAATGCCTCTTCTCCTCCTCCCGGTCCCTCTACTTTATACAAGTGGGATAATAAAATGTATCAAGGATGGAGCGAGATGTTGCAAACACTACAAGGACCCCAGCAGACTCCACTTGCCGCCCCGCTTGCGGAAGTTAGCTATCCTGTGAGTTTAGCACTAATTTAGTCAACACCTCTCTAGCCTCGCCACACTGAGACAAAACAGAGCGGGCATACAAGAGCGCAGCAGCGAGGACAAAGGCTAAGCAACGGTAACCCTAGGACAGCACCCAAATCTTACCATCAAGGCAACTCGTGAGCCTCTCTCAATTCTTTACTCTGCCGAGGTGAGCGCCTAGATGTGGCAGGTTGCACAGCTCACAAACGCACCTGACTCACAAGTGGGCCACAACACACAGCGGCTTCACCAATCTAAGCTGCTTTACCTGCACTAGCTGTGAGGATGCATGGCTTCAGTCAACACTATTGTACAAAGGGATGTTTCCACAAGTCACCACCCAGCCTTTCCTGTGGGGCCAAGATATTCCACCTGACCAGATGCATCCCATCTACACCTCCATGGCAAAACATAGTGCCATATGTCATTTAAATAAAACTGTGCACACAACTCTAACACCCTGCCGTGCGCTCCCCTAAGCCTGGCATGGTGCTAGGTCCTCTGGGTCACTTCAGTATCTCATCAAGACACTAGCATTCAGTCTCCCAAGACTGACTTAGGGTTCTCCCAATCCAATGCAAAAAAGCTGTGTCAATTAGATCCACCCCAGACAACTGATGGACTACACCAGTGAGTTATTTTATTCAGCCCTCATTGCAACTTTCACAAGAGCCACATGTCAGATCTGAGCGATCAATAAAAACAACGTTATGTGGCTTAGTTATCTCCCTGACCAAGCCACTTCTTGTGGGTAACCGATTTAAAATTCCCGCTCATAAGCTGCTCCTTTACATCTGCTTGGATCTGAGACTTCAGCCACAATCATGTTGTGGGGTTACACAGAGGAAACATGTTCACACTGAAATTAACCTCTCTCTCGACATGGGTGCAGAGTATGGCTGAGCTCGTCCTCGTACTTTGAGATTGACCTGACCATATGCAAATAGTCTCGACTGAATTGTGTCTTATCGACATCTTCTTATATATATTATTTGAGTTTTTTTTTTTAACGAGGCATGTGTAAGATATTTCACACACGAACTTGACAACAAAAATAACCGTGTGTACGAATACTTGAGATTGAGAAGAAATTGCTCACACAATTTACCGCGCACATGCGTGAAATATTCCAGGACGGTATCAAGAGTCCAATATAGAGACTCATTTTTAGCCTATGTTAGGCATAAACTCCTTTCATCTAGGAAATAATCCTATGGTGTACATGGTATTTATGTCAACCCTCGGTCAGGGCAACATTTATATGAATACAAATTAAATAAATAGCACAGACGCCTACAAACCATAATAACGCAACGATCCTGCCACTTGTCTCAGCATTTCATCCAACAATGCTCACAGTTTATTGGATCCCTCTCCAGTGTGGAGGGATACTTTGAATGCATTCCTCCTTTGTTTTCAGAGTCATTAGATGGAGGCCACATACATCTTACCTAAATATCAAAAACATATATATCCCTGTCTCAATGACATTTGATGAAAGGGCAACCACTGGTTGACTGTTTGTGCATGGAATGAAATACTTCATCAATCTTAAATACAGGCCTATTAAGCGATTACGCCGCAGCCCCTTTCAATAGCAGGTGAATGACTGTACAAATGGTATAAACCAACTCAAACTAAACCAACCTGCACTCGCCCCCACTCCCCTCTGCTATACACTCTTGGGTGATCGATGTGTGGCTCAGAAGTGTCTGTGATCAAATAAACTCCAATTAGAGACCTACCGGTAGCTGCAGACTACCACATATACACGTTTCACACATAGGTATGGTAAAATAAGACATGACACAATCCCCTCTTGGTACCTCCCCGTGTGAATGGAATGCAACAAGCAATACCCGGAGCCAGGTGAAACTCTGCACTGCCTGTCTATAACCTTAAAGGAGCAGTCTCATGTACAACCCACAGTGTGAAGCCCACTGTGTTCAAAGCACGGCAGGTGTACAGCTACTCTCTGAGGTAATGAATGGGCCGCCATTGCTTACACCAACTCCTGTCAGACTTAAACGTAAGAGTACAGTTAAAGTGCCTGGGCGGGTCAGGACCACAGAAAACGGGGAACCCACAAGGCTGCAAGAGAGACTGGAAAAGAACCCCTCCCAACTCCTCCTGAGCAAAATCCAGTGCGGCTAACGGCTAAACCGTAAAACCTGCAAGGGTCACTAGACACAGGGAAACTGTTAAGTATTGAAGAAGCCTGAAAAAAGGTTGCTGGGGCTCGCAGGAAATCATAACATTAATCTTACGCTTTCCGGCTGTGGCCTTGTAATGAAATTACAAACGTATGAGGAAACTAACCACCAGAACTATCCTTAGACTGAGGAGTATGAAAATCTATAAACCCCTGTGTTACAAATGCAGGATTATATCAAACATAGTTCACACATGGAGTTCAACACTTTACATTTTTAATTTTTTTTTAATATTGCATACACAATCCCCGACCAAGACGATCTCTCTCCCTCATTTATTTTCCTTAACCCAGAATTAAATGCAGGGATACACAAGGTTTTCCTATTCAATATGTTCTGTGGCGCCCCCAGATATTTTTCATAGGGGTGGCCACACTTGAAGTCTTAGGGTGGCACATCAAAACAAACATACATAAATGAATGGGCCGTTTGGGGGGGCCCGTGCTTTTATAAGGGTGGCCGTGGCCCCCCTTGGTCACCCCTTCGAGGTGCCCTTACACAAGGTGGAACCCTTGGAGAATGGAGATTACTACTGGCACTATTTAGATACATTAGAATTGGAATAAACCAAGGTTGTCCAACATACGGCCCGCGGGCCACAATGCGGCCCTCCAAGCCATTTCATGTGGCCCGCGAGGCTGTACAGACAACATTGAACAAATAAAGAAATACACCGGGCGTGGTGGAGGACTGTTACTGCCTCTGGTGCCCCCTAAAAGAGGGGGGGGGGCACCAGAGGCAGTAACAGGCCACGGCCCAGTTTATTTATTTATTTATTCAATGTTTGTCGGGTCCGTGGACCCGATTAATTTATTTATTTCTGCAATGTTGGGCGGACCCAACATTGCAGAAATAAATATATTAATCGGGTCCACGGACCCGGCAAACCTTGAACAAATAAATAAATAAACCAGGCCGTGGCGGAGGACTATTACTGCCTCTGTCACGGCCCGGTTTATTTATTTATTTGTTCAATGTTTGTCGGGTCCGTGGACCCGATTAATTTATTTATTTCTGCATAAATAAATTAATCGGGTCCACGGACCCGACAAACATTGAACAAATAAATAAACCGGGCCGTGGTCTGTAACTGCCTCTGGTGCCCCCAGCACCAGAGGCAGTTACAGGCCACAGCCCAGTTTCAGGGGCCCAGAGTATGCGGGTGCTCGGCCCCCCAGGCCGGAGAGAAGAGACGCAGTATGGATGGTCCTTTGTTCCATCCATACTGTGTCTCTCTCTGGCGGCCCGGGTAAAAGCCGGGTAAAAAACAATGTTTAAAAATTGTGGGACGGATGCAAAGCAAGATGCTCTTGTTTTACATCTGTCCCTCAATTTCTAAAAATCGTTTTGGGTTGGGTATACTTCTATATCTGTGTGCACGGATGTAGAGGTACACCCAACCCAAAACGATTTTTAGAAATGGAGTCACAGATGCAAAGCAAGTCTGTCCCTCAATTTCTAAAAATCGTTTTCGGTTGGATGTATTTGTGCATCTGTGCACCCCGATTGGCCAGGGGGGTGCACAGATGTAGAAGTAACCCAACCCAAAGCAATTTTTAGAAATGGAGGCACAGATACAAAGCAAGTCTGTCCCTCAATTTCTAAAAATCGTTTTGGGTTGGATGTATTTGTACATCTGTGCACCCCGCTTGGCAAGAGGGGTGCACAGATGTAGAAGTAACCCAACCCAAAACGATTTTTAGAAATGGAGGCACAGATGCAAAGCAAGTCTGTCCCCCAATTTCTAAAAAATCGTTTTGGGTTGGGTGTATTTGTACATCTGTGCACCCCTCTTGGCCAGAGGGGTGCACGGATGTAGAGGTACACCCAACCCAAAACGATTTTTAGAAATGGAGGCACAGATGCAAAGCAAGTCTGTCCCCCAATTTCTAAAAAATCGTTTTGGGTTGGGTGTATTTGTACATCTGTGCACCCCTCTTGGCCAGAGGGGTGCACGGATGTAGAGGTACACCCAACCCAAAACGATTTTTAGAAATGGAGGCACAGATGCAAAGCAAGTCTGTCCCTCAATTTCTAAAAATCGTTGTGGGTTGGGTGTATTTGTACATCTGTGCACCCCTCTGTGCACCCCTCTTGGTAAGAGGGGTGCACAGATGTAGAGGTATAATGTACCCAGCGGGATCAAACCTGTGTTGCTCCTGAGCTATCCTCCCGAGACTCCGAAGATCTGAAATACATTTAATGATACAGAACCAGAACTATTGAGCAAGTCTAACATCATCTTCATTATCATCAGAATAAATCAACACTGTTGTGGTTATACAAGAGCTAATATATTTAAAGGGATGGAATTACTCCGAATGTGGCAGCACTATTCAATAACCCAAAGTGCTTAAGCATAGTTAATGTGAAAATATGACACTTCTCACCATTGGGACAGTACTGCCTTGGACAGAGTTTCACAGTGAAGAAGTGAGCAAGTGATCCGGGGTATGCAGCCCACACACACGCATGGCATTCCCATGCACCCACTTGCGCGAATTGCACCAAATTAGTGAGATTGTGCTCCAAGGCACACGCACAGCCTTTGCTCTGAGGTTTGACACACTCACAGGATGGGATGGCATTTCGTTCTCCTATCCTAGTTGTGTTGCTCTGCCTTTTGAGGGCTACTACAACCTGGATGATTATAGAGGGGTGGAGTAGGGGCAGTATTGGCCTACTGGGATGCAACTGGAAGGCTTAAACCTCCTTCTTACTTGCCTTTAGTATATGCAATACATGCTAGCCAATGTTTCCACTGTTCTGCACCCCCCCATCCCCCTAGCACCAAGTTGGCGACTACGTGCAAATGCGGTCATATAAGTGCTGGTTATATCACTTTCTATATTTGGGCACCACCCGGGAAATTCATAAGTCGGCTCCCCTGCCCGATTTATTTATTCAATGTTTGTCGGGTCCGTGGACACGATTAATTAATTGATTTCTGCAATGTTGGGTCCGACCAATAAACCGGACCGTGGCAGAGGACTTTTACTGCCTCAGGTGCCCCCTGGAATTGGATTTTGCTTCTTTCATTACCACGAAAGTAATGAATGTGTATTACAGAGATAAGCTGGCATATGTATTGGGCACACTGCACATGCTCAGGCAGCATCAATCATGCCTTGTAGAGGACAATGTTGGCCTAAATTGGTAACAGCGAGCACAGACATGTTGCTACAGAGGCATATTTTGGGCACAACCAGCATGTCAATGTGTTACATCAGTGACAGTGCTGTTTTACACTGTTGACACATTGATCATTAAAATGTTGTGTTCTACAATGTTCTTGTCTGCTGTTAGTGACATGGAATGTACATGTTCCCCTTTAGAACTGATTGTAAACGTATGGCTTTTTGGTCACTTTTCCTGCTGTAAAATGCACAATTTCAGCCCCATATTTGGAAAAAAAATAATCTTGGGGGGGGGGGGGAGACCCCCCCAAACCCTCCCTATATTGTTATAGCTCCCTCGCTACGCTCGGTCGCCCCCACTATTTCCGAGAACTATCAACCCATACACACTGGAAGAAATCACAAGAAACTAACCTTTCATCACTGCCCCCGACACCAAAAGCTATCTTTGGGACTGCATGGTTATGCCTTTGATGCTGTTGTGTGAAAGGTCACACACCATCGCTTTTGAATATACTGCTTTGGGTGAGGGTGTTCACTTTTGGCTCACCGGCCCTCCGGGTGACAAAAAGTGAATGCTTCGGCCCAACATTCAAAAAGGTTGGACAAGCCTGGAATAAACGTATGAAAACAGTTCATTTGATATTTGACCATGGTAGTATTGTGCGGAGCTACATTATGACTAGGTTTTCTCTTTCAGGGTCTCCTGGCTCACCTCGGGAAGTTTCTGTTACAAAATCTAGCTCTGGGCTTACTCTCCAGTGGGCCGAGGGACACTCCGGAGCCAAACCAACCATGGGCTACATCATAGAGGCACGACCATCAGGTAAGGTGTTGAATTAATGAAATACACTCAAGTAAAAATAGCCGATTGACGTTTTCCATAAATATGATCTTAGTTGCTGGTCTGCAGGCACTATATTTTTATCTAGCACATTGAATTATAATAATTGGGAAAACATGTATGCACAAGCCGGGTCCTTTTGCCAAGCTTGCTTTCTCTCTACAATCTTGATTGGTGCATCCAGTTTGTAAGTTGATGGTGGAACCCCACCAACCCATCAAAATAGAAGGGCTGGACCTTGGTCTCTAAACCTTCCAGTTTTATTGCCTTTATCCATAGGCTTACTTGTTGCCCCAGCCATACAAATGTACAACAATGCATTACTCGATAAAGTAAGCATAGGTTGCTACAAGGATTAAACAGGGTGAGAAGATTTCCAGATTCCAGGTTCTTGGCTCACAGATTTGCCTTCATTCAACCATTCTAGCTTTGTTTACAATAAGGTACTGCAAGAGGCAGCCCCATCACACCACATGCTTTAACGTGCTACATTTTTGTAGCACCTCAAGGTTCCTGTGTACTTTACAAAGGTGTACATGCAAAACAATGTATCAACAACAAGTGGGGACTTAAGGGAGAGTATATTTTATACAGATAGGAAATGTGGGTTGTGGGGGATTAGGGTTGGGAGAGAACAGTGGAACAAGGGAGATGAGATTTGAAGGAGTGTTAGTATAAAGAGGCATAGGTGCTATGCAATTATGTAGGTTTGCTAGTTCAATTGACACTTGTGTAGCAAAGCTAGCTATTTAAGGTTTCAATAAAAACATAGCTGACCCGGAATACCTCTGTGAAACAAAATGTGTTCCCCTATCTGGCAACACCTGAGACGGTACAGCAAGGAGACGTAACACATTTTGTAAAAACCCTTGTACCAGACTACTTATCGTCACCTGCCCTCTTATCGGAATACAGTCCCCTGCCTTACTCAAAGGGTCATCCACCCCCATAATGGATGAACAACCTTTCTCTATAGGTAAATCTATGATAAAATCCATTGATAACATGTGCCATGGCCTGGGGGAATGGCTACAGGAACTAATAGTCCAGTCGGCGTCCTTATTTTAGTTTTTGCCTGAGCACAAACCTCACAAGTCTTAGCAAAATGTAGGACATATGTATGCATGCCTTCCCACCAAAAACTACATCTCACTATAAAGTTTTACGATATCCAGGATGTCCCACGCAGAGATCCATGGCATTCCTTCAAGGCATCTTCCTTTAACATCTTTGTGGCAGAGTCTAGCATCAACTAATGCAAGTCCATCCTTAATCTGTGTGATGGGGTCTTTCTCTACCCATCTTCTCATCTGTGCAGACAACATTCATCGTTATACCTCAGCCTGAAAATTCACTCCAGTCTCGCTACTCCTCCACACAATATTTCCCACACAAATTAATGGTTCTAGATTAGCAGAGCTAGAGTTTTTCGCTACCGGGTTGGCATCTGGACAAAACATCTGCCTTACCATTGTGCCTACTCAGGTTAAAAGTTAATCAAAAAAATTGAATTTGGCAAATAATAAAGACCAACGTGCGGTCTAGGCTTCAGAGTCTCAATCTTCATCTCAAGAACATCAGGTTCCTGTGATCTGTCACATCTGTGACTGTATATCTGGCTGCTAATAAATAACGTCTCCATCCTTGAAAAGCTGACTTTATGGCAAGAGGTTCTCTGTCAAATATGTTATAGTTCATTAGCACCAGTGAAAACCTTTTGGCATAAAAGGCTACTTGTTTTAACTGTCCCAACAAGGGGTGCTGCTTGGACAATACCACTCCAATATTTAATTTGGAAGCATTTTCCGCCACAAAAAAATTGTTAATTGGTATCTAGATGCAACAGAATCAGACCAGTTGTAAAACACCCTTTAAAAGACTTCCTCAGCTTCTGATGTCCATTCCAAACACACCCCTTTTTTCAATAGTCTTCATTCTGGATAAACCTACAATAAAAGTTGGAAAACTCTAATAAAATCTGCACCTCTTTCACACTTGTAGGAGACGGCCACACCTGCACTGCCTGCACCTTTCAAGCATCCATCTCTAAACCCTTTGAAGATATCACAAATCCCAGAAACTCTATTTCCTCTGTGTGAAACTGGCTCTTTTCAAACTTAGCGGATAGATGGTTATCTCTAAGTCTCTTCAGAACCAAACTGACATGCTCTTCATGTTGTTTGATGTGTCCGTAAAACAAATTCATACATTATCAATATAGATGACCACAAAAACATCCAGGTATTCCCGAATCACTTAATTTATAAGAAAACATGAACTGCTGCTGGAGCATTACACAAACCATATGGCATAAACAGATATTCAAACAGACCAAACTTGATTTTGAAGGCCATCTTCCACTCGTCACCCTCTCGTATCCGCACCAACTGATAATCCCCCTGCAGATCTAATTTTGAAAAAATCTTCGCTCCCTGAATTCTGTCTAGCAAAACTGATATTTATGGCAGTGAGTAATGTTTTTTATGGTAACCCTGTTCAACGCTCTATAGTCTGTACAGGTGCATAAAGACCCATCCTTCTGGGGCACAAAAAACAATTGTGAAGCTGCTGGAAATTGGGAGTGTCTAATAAACCCCTTCTTCAAATTCTCTTCCAAATACTCTTTCATGTGTTAATTTTCTTTTTCAGTCAAGGAATATATTTGACTGCAGGGTATGGATGCTACGGCTTGAAGTGCTATCTTACAATCAAAAGGGTGATAGGCTGGTAACTCCTCAGCCTCTGCCTCATCAAAAATCTTCCACAATTCTTAAGAGCATCCAGGTAACTCTCCCACAGCTGCACCTGCTAAAGCTCACGGTAAATCCACCAAAATCCTCTTCTATGGACTGCATAAATGGGAACTAACACCACCCTATCACCACTCAGAATCCCATGGTAAATCCACAGGACCAAGAGGCGGTAATGGAAATGGATTTTGGTGGTAAATCCTTGGATTCATCGCCAAATTACTACCAAACTCAGAATGAGGTGCTTAATATTTTTGGTCTTCATAGTGTGGATATTTTTTTTCATTTATTTAAATTTGTTACATGATAGCAACATTTTACAGTGGAATACATTTCTGGTCAGGAAATAGCAAAAGAAGAATATAGAACAGCATTTGAACAATTTAACAAAAATATCACTGAATAATAATAGAAAGGTAGGATTGAGCAAAAATACACCATTCATCGCAATATAACTTTACCTACCCAAGCATTAGATTTGCAAACTAGTCCATAACCACTTATTTCCATAGTACACACACACACACACACACACACACACACACACACACACACATATACATACTCAACCAACAGCAGTAGCATTTCCACAGTACATTCCCTTACTACTGAAATGGGCATACATAGTCTATGGTATATTATACCGGCAGATAGGCCTGGCAAAATTCCACTTAAAAGATCATACAACTCTTCAATTTACCTATGCAGATCATTAAATGGTGTCCACATGTGCAGTTAAAAATCCCCTTTATCTTGTTTTCTCATACATCACCATCTCATATTCAGATAAGATAAGGAGATGTTACCCAATCCTCCATTCATGGTTTTTCCCTAGTTTTCCAAACTTTCACAATGTGTTTTAGCCACGTGACCCTTACTTACCCAGTCTTGTTGATTTTTACTAATTTCAGAAACCCCTGTATCCAGGTGAAGTATATTCCAAGTGAGCGTCTATTAACACAGGTGTTCATCATATTGTCTAATCTATTCATTACCTCCACCCAGAAATCTTTTGCTCCCAAAAAACTCCAAAGCATATGGAAAGGTGTCCCTCTCTCATTACCACATCCCCAACAAACATCATTGTCTAGTAGACCCAATATACACGTCTTTTTTGGGTCGAATAAAAATGGCCAACTAGCTTTTATTGTATCAGGCGAAGGTTGAAATCCAGATTAGCATGAACAATCTCTCCCATTAATTCCTCCCATTCCTTTACAGACCAATCATATTCTGACTCCATTGACCATTTCTAGCACAAGTGCTCCCATCTGTCATCATATTTCTTTTTAACTGGCATGAATTTGAGGATGGACAACACCATCTGAGGAGGATTAGCAAACAATTTACATAATTCTGGTCTGTCTTGTAGGGGTGTGCCGAGTATCTCAAATCTATGTATTAGAAGTGTTTAAAGTATATTGTACCATCTTGTTTTCACTGTCTGTAGATGAAATGTGTTTGTGAGCCTGTCAAAACTGATTATTTGGTCCTCGTCTAAAATGTCAACCACTATTATGATAACTTTTTTTGATCAAATTTTTCCAATAAAACATTCCGTTTTCTAGTTATAGCGCTGGGTAATGTCATAAGGATGCACTCATGTGAAGCCAAACGTTCTGCTCATTTTCCTCCAACCATTTTCGCAGGGTTCTTTGTGTAGTCATCAAGGTAAGTAACACTCCCTGCTCGTAGAGTGTGACTAACTGAATATAAATTGTCCAGTGCAAATGGGAGGGACTTTTGTGTCTCAATATCAACCCATTGCAGGGATATCCTTGGGTTTTGCATGAACCAGTATGCCGACCTCTTAAGGAGAAATCCCCTATGATATTTCTCGAGATTTGGCTGACCAAATCCATCTTTCCTAACACTACAAAGTAAGCTATAATGGGGTATCCTCAGCAACTTGCCTTCTTCCCAACGGAAGTTGTGAAAAATATTTAGGTATTTACTTGACCTTAGTGAATAGTAGAAACCAATGTGATTAATGTTGTAGTGGCTGCGGAAATACTGACTGGAAATGGAAGAGATAGCAATTAAGCATTTGGGCCAAGATAAATGCCATTAAGATGGTACTGCTTCCAAAAGCACTCTACGTTATCAAATCCTAACCTATGAGCTTTAATAAACGCATGCTTAAGAAGATGGATATATCATATGGGTCTTGAGGTGGGTGACCATGTATATATTAAGTCGAATAGAGACTAACTAGAAGAGGTTGTAGTTGGGGTGCAGGTTGTGGTGGCCTAACAGTGCCAAGGCTTGTCCAGAGAGTGGTGTCCCCCCATAGGTATCCAGACTTCGGTCTGCAAGAAAATAGAAAATGGCAGCAGATGCGGTGGGGTGGGTGGCAAGAAAGGTTCAAAGGCACATGACAGATAAGGTAAGAAAGGAAATGAGGGGTAAAGATGGAGTTGGTGATAGTTTGCATATCTGCAGATTCAGTGTAGACTGATCACAGTATCGCTCTGATGAGAAAAGGACAAATGCGTAATGCTCCTGTGAACAAGCTGTGTAAGCAGCGATTATTATTTACCGGGTTAGTACTGAAATTAGTCCGTAAATAATGGCATGATGGTCTTGAGTTTCTGTCTGATGTACCCTTAAAGCTTTATTGTGCGTTAGGTGTTGCGGTGAACGGACAGACTCCAGGGGGATATATCCTGGATAGGCCTGCCAAATGTCAAGTTTGATACTTCTCAAAGAAGTTGGGTGCGTGCAAAGCAAATGCATTGGACACTCAGTGGGAGAGAAATCCGGTGTTTGCCACCCCCCAGAGGATAGTAGCCTGGCCACATATTAAGGGACTGGTACAGCGGGAGGGCATTGTGTGACAGTCTGATAACCTATTGCACTAGATTGCCTGCAGTCACTGCGCAGCTGCACATTCCGCAGGGGACTTTGTGCGTTACATTACTGCAACCACAAAAATGCATGTTTAGCACTTCCCGCCACAGTAAGGTTACCTCATAGCACTGAGGGTGGAAGAATGGGAATGGGGGTCTTGGAGGCTGCAAGCCAACAATGTAAGCACCAGTACTCTCAAAGGTCAGCAATGGCGGTCCCTCAACCCTGAATGGCCAGTTCTATTGCAACGACAGACAACGCTATCCGCACAGCGACAGATATGTAAATAGTTAAGAATCTCTTTCTGATCTGGGACTGAGAATAACCACATCCTAATCATCCAGCAAAACGCTTTTCTTGCCATCAATATTTAA
Organism: Ambystoma mexicanum; assembly: GCF_040938575.1. Lineage (NCBI taxonomy): Eukaryota > Metazoa > Chordata > Amphibia > Caudata > Ambystomatidae > Ambystoma > Ambystoma mexicanum. The sequence continues at coordinate 465,604,072 of NC_090924.1, read as the reverse complement.
ACCCCCCTGGCAGTACCTTGAGGTTGGGAATCGCTGCTGTCGCCTATTAAAAGCCTCATTACACAAAACGTTCACCGCTGCATAATCTAATTCTTTCCAGTTCTATTGCTCCAGCAGGACTCTCCTCAGGGTGGCTCGCCTTCAGTGGGAAGCTGTGAACTTTCCCATCACATGCTGTCTCTTGCAAGTTTCTCTCAACGTATCATAAACGATCACTGTGAATAAAATGCATGCCTCTGGCATCAGAAGTCACCTGTTTTGCTTGTGCAAGCCCAGGATAAAGTTGTTTACCAAGCATGTCCTAGGAGATTGCAGTTACGCCGTACCTTTTGCTCTTTGCATTCTACTTTTTTGCCATGGCTGAATGAGTTAAGCGCACACCCTCGATCCCTGGGTATCTTTCGGAACATGGCTGTTTGGGGGATAGCCACTAAAGTTAGGCTTCCTGGTAGTTACCTGATCATGGTGCAGGATTTAAACTCGCTAATAGAGGACTTGCAAAGGCTAATGACTCTGTCTAGCAATAGAACATCTAGAGTGTTTGGGCCCCCTCTAAAGCATTCATCGGTGCAGGTTTTGAAACATTGTGTCAGAGCGCAGTATGTGTGGCCATGTTTGTTACAATACAGAGGCCCTCAGAATACTGTTATGGATAATTGACCGGTTTCATCGGCTTCTGGGTACCTCACAATTTATACCATCTGAAGTCCCTACAGATTAGCTGACAGGTGGGGTCAGGCCCGGTGATAAATGGGAAATATATCCTCTAACATCCTTTCATATATCTAAGTCGAGAAATTTCAAAGCACAAATAAAGGAGGGACAAATGGAAAAACATTGTTTTCTGTAGACAGCAAGCATCGAACCATTCTAGGCAAGATGACTGTCCTTAATTTTCATCCTTCTAGGAGGGTTCCTCTTTGTAGCTACTGGTGTTCATCTCCGCCCAAAATGGCTTCTGCTGCCTTCAGCCTTTAGAAAGAGTGCAGTACATCTTAAAAGTCTTGCTAGCATCGCAACTTTTCTTATTTCTAGATCCAGGAGCAGAGCTAGGCAGGTAACTGGTGCGGCGCCGCCTCTGGGCTTGCTTCCCTTCCTGATGCGCCTTTGCTTCCCACAAGGTAATGACATATTATTGACCAGCTCCCACCGAGAAGCTTCTCGCATCTGTGGCACCAAAACCTGGCACTTTCCAGATTCCCCATTTCCAGCTGGTTTCTTAACCACCCACCTCCCCCCCCCCCCCCGACCCTCCCATTTTTTGTTTTATTGGTGCTATGATAAAAGCCTGTTGCTTTTTCGTTATGTTATGTAATACGAATTTCTATAGCGCACGGTCACCCGAAGGTGGTATGGCGCTGGAGGAGAGAAGAAGCAGATATCCAATGAGGAAGATAACTCAATCAAACAGATAAGCCCAGTGATTTGCTACCAGTATTCAAAGAGCGTATTTCCCCTTGGACTTTACTGCTGTTTTACCTTTCAGCTGCCTGCGCTTGTCGTATGTGGTTCTATGGAGCTCTGTTTGACCAGGGGACAGGCGACCACCCTCCCTGCATTCAATATCTGAGGCTATGGTCAGACCCGGAAGGCACCTCACGCGACAGTGCTTAAAGGAGAGGCTACTGTTCTGATGCTACATTGGCACGGAGAAGAGGAAGGGTTGCAATTTTGATGCGTCACATCTTCCCTTAGGTAGGAGGTGGTTTAATTCTACACGCCAGTTTAACGAAGCTGCAGTGACGTGGAACAGGCCAGTGGGAACGCTGGGCTGCGGATTCAGACCCCACAAACCCCCAACCATGGACGTAAACTAGCCTACTGCTGGCTGCAGAGCCAGTCCCGTTTCTCGAAGGGTCCCAGCTTCATGTACCCTGCTCCACGATATCTCTAGGATGATTGAATACGTTTTTTGTTGTTGCAATAAACAAAAAGGGCAAACAAGAAAACCAGTTAAAAAGACATAATTGATGTGTTTTGAGCCTGCGGGCCATCAGTGCTTTGTTAGTGCTCTGTGTCATCTCCAGTTGCAATCCCTGCTCATGACTGATGGTTTCATTCAGCTGGGAGACCGTGGTTAATTGTCCGTGAAATCAAGCTTTTGTTTGGTGCAGCGCCTGTTATAATACCTGTAGTGCCAAGTACTGTGCGGAGCCGGAGAGAAATAAATTGAGTGGCCGAGCCCCGCCCGCATTGTCTGAACGCGGAGTGCGGCCATTGTCCCGGGTGCTTATCAGAGCGCGCGCTCTCTGCTTGGCGTTCTTACGGCGCGGCTGAGACGTCGAAACCAAGGTCAGCGCGTCGAATGAACCAGAACCGAGGCCGCTGCTGCTACAATGGCCAAGGAATATTTACAGGCAGGCCCTGTCTGTGTTATGGCCTTTCCAAGCCTCTACGCTGCCGGCGCACTCTCGGCCGGCTATAATTTAGCACACTGCCGTGGCGTGCCCGTGTTTACCAAGCAGCGAAGGAGGCCCAGGCGCTGACAAGGCAATTCGATTTTATTCTACAGTAACAAGCAAGTCTGTCCTTGCTCGCAGGAGCACGGTGGGGGTGCTGAGTGACTGGGATGGTTGCTAAAAAAGGCTGTGGTGCCTATATGCAAAAATAAGTTAATGTGTACACAATTTCTCATTGTGCATGGTGGCAAAAATGCTAAGATCTGCTCTGAGAGCATTGACGGAGATCAAACAAAATGATGCCAAGATAGCGACTCAAGTTAAGCACTTTCCACCTACAGAAAATAGGTTAGAATCTCAACAAGACCTACACAGACTGTTATACTTGTGGGCACAGTGTTGGCGAATAGCACCCCTTGCAAGTGGCGGTGCAGGGGATGGTAGACATCCAGTATAGCATGCATAAATGTATTCATATTTTATAACGCACTTGATAACGGAGACCAGTCTCTAAGTACAGGACTGGGATTCGAACCTGTGTTTCTCTGCATTGTCTTGCCCCTGAGCTATCCTCCCGACTTTCTTTTTTGCATATCAAACTAGCAGATATCGTTGTAAATTAAGCTTTAGAATGGGAGTTTTATTATTGCTCGCTTTCATTGCATAACAAGGAATTCGATAGGTAACTGGAGCTGTGTGGGAGTTTTCAGTAGAAAACTTTCCATCACAACTCCAATTACTTTACATATTAGAATAGGCACTGCTAATAACAAAGAAACATCTTAAAAAGTAATTTCCCTGTCTTTCCAAATCAATCCTTGGTCCATCAAAGGACTCCAAAGGAAACAGGTGAAACCCACTTACCGAATAAGTGTTCCGAACCTAGAGTGCTGAAAGCACATTAACAGCATGTTTGTCTCTCCTTTTTTTGTGCAAGGTGGGCCCTGGAGGAGACATAATGGGCACTGCGGGTGGTGGAGAGAGGCGGAGGTGGGGGCGTTGCTTTCCCCAGCAAAGGCTGCAGAAGCTTATTCGTTTAAGTTGCGATAAAGTGATCTGAAAAGCTTTCATTTTGACCTTGCAAAATACTTGAGGAATGGTACTAACTTTCAGAAATTGATAAGTGCAGGTACTCAAATGCTAAAAAAATAAGAAGTGCAGGAACTCAGGGCCGATTAGGACCGGCCCATTAAGAGCACTGGTTCCCACCCACTTTGAGCTGCGCTAGTGGGCAGTATTGATGGGTTCTCTGTGCCAAGGGTATTCTGAACAAGTGCCTTCCCAAGACGCAGAAGGTCTGGTGCCTATGAAAGGGTTTCTAAGCGTTTAATCATAAAACCTCCAAATCTCAATATCAACAGGTGACACACTTAGCTTATTTTCAGGAGTAGAGAAACGGGGAAACCAGTAGGATATCCCCATCCTGAAAAATGGCACACCCACATGGCACTTCATTGACTTTTATAGGGTTTAGACAACGAAAATCATACATAAATGCTATACATTAGTTACATTTGAACATCATACTTCTAGCAGATTATCATTTTACCTTAATTACAACACACACAGAGCCACATGTCTCAGCCTAACCACAAGGCATATTTGCTTTGCTACATCCCACTATTTGTAAGCATGAGCTACCTGGTAATCACTAAATCACGCAACACCCCTGCCGAGGTTGGAGCGAGGCTGAGCTTTGCTCTGATGTCTGGTATTCCGTATCCCTGCTCAGGGCGTAATTTTATTCTGAATGGGTACCCGCTTGGCAGCCACAGCCTTATGGTATATTTCATATCTGTGCCAACCAATCGGTTTTTGGCTTTGTACATCAAATAATGGCTACAGTGTTTTCCCATTCAACATTGTTCACGTTATGGAATGAGCATGTTGATTGTATGGCATTGACTGGATGGGTTGTGGTGGTTTGGGGACTTTAACTGTGTTTTAAGTAAGGAACTTAACACACTGAGTAAATGTACTATGCCACCGAATTGGTCAACTAAGACGCTCTTCAGACTTATATCAGACCTTCTTCTTATTGATGTATGGTGATTACGGCATGGGCTGGAGCGCTGTTAATCCTGTTATTCTGGAGTCCATGACTCCTTTTCGTGCAATGATAATGCAATCTGTGTGGAAGAAGCTGCTAGGTTGGTTGTGAGTGCAGAATATTTGGAAAGACCGTTATCTGATCATGCACCACTTTGTTTGGAGATATCGAAGCGGCTTCGGGTGGTACCTGTTCATATGTGGAGGTTCAATAATACAATGCTGCAGGACACAGCGTTTAGATCCCCTCTTAAAGATGAGATTACTCAGTTTCTTGAGCGTAACTAGGGGTCCACTGACAGTCGATGTACTGAATGGGAAACGCTGAAGGTGTCTTTCCGCTAGGGTGGGGGTACACTGAGCGCTCACCGTTCTGGTTGAGAGGTTGGAAGGGGTCATGGTTGGGCTGTACAGATGAGAGGGCATGGGGGAGGATGTGCAGCCCTCCATGGGTCAGGTTGGAAGAGAATTGGCCAAGGCAGGGGATAGATTGAATGCGTTTGAATATGCAGGATATGTGGAGTGGCAACACGCTGATGGTGATATGGTGGGCCAGCTCCTTGCATGGTTGATGAAGATCGAGGGGGGTAATCAGTCGTGTGATGGGGTAAGCGATGTTAATGGGGATATGTTGGTTGATCAGGACAATGTTTGCAAGGAGTTTAGGGATTTTTACGAGAGGTTGTATTCTAGAAGGGATGGGTTAGAGTTGGATCTGGCTGGATTGGACATACTGACGACTGAACAGGGGAACAAGCTTGCTGCTGTTATCAGGCTTCAGGCTGTGGTGCCTGCAATTCATAGCTTAAATCAGGTTAAGACTCTGGGAATTTAGGGCCTACCGGTGGATATTTATAGGGCGTAAAAGGATCTTCTTGCTCCAAAGCTTCTGGAGCTGTACATGGAGGTGTTCACTTTGGGAAGGTTTGCTTGTTCTATGCTGGAGGCCTTAGTGGTAGTTCTCCCTAAAGTAGGCAGGGATGGAGTGTGGATTGCGGGTCCTCTAGGCCGTTGTCCATGATCAATCTAGATAACAAAATTATGTGTACTGTACTGGCTCGCCGTCTTCGACGGGGGGTCCAGGAGCTTGTGCAATCTGACAAGACTGGGTTAATCCCAGGCAGGAGCCCCGCTCATAGTCTTAGGTGGATTTTCCTTATCCTTGATAAGTTCAGGTCTCTCTGGATGAGGTTGCTCGTCCAGAGAGGCTGCGTTGTTAGTTTGCACACCTCTAAGGCATTTGACTCCATTTGTTGAGAGTTTCAATGGCTGTATTAGAAAGGATGGGATTGGGTTATCAATGTATGGGATTAATATGAAGGGCCCACTTCTAGAGTGCTGGTGAATGGGCTTGTATCCTCAACTTGGCCAGTCCAGAAGAGGGGCACGCGCCAGGGCTGTCCTCTGTCACTTAAGATTTTGGCCCTGGTGATGGAGACATTGCAAGAGTGGTACATAGAAGGCACAAGGCTATTGGTTTAGCTCTTGGAGGGGTGCCACACTGCATTTACCTGTGTGCTGATGATATCTTGTTATACGTTCGGGTCCTGGCCCGTAACCTGGAGGCTGTGGTGGGATCTGTGCGCGAGTATGGTGAATTATCCGGATTGGTGGTCAATCATACATTGCCCATTGGGACATGGGAAAGACTGCAGAATATTGGGATGGAAACCCTGAGTGACGGTTTTAAGTATCTGGGGATCATGGTATGAGCTCATTGGCAATGGGTATATCAACGCAATGTGCAATATGATATGATAGGATTGGCTGAAATGTACTTTGTCTGTTTTGGGGCGACTGGCGCTTCTAAAAATGATAGTATTGCCGCATCTGCTGCATGTTTTCCAAGTCATGCCCATGCCCCTGCCGAGTGACTGTTTTTCAGAAGATCCATATGAATAGTTTTCAGGTCCCTGCAGGGAGGGCTGGTGTAGGTGCACCTTATTTTCTCCTATACCATTGGACAGCTACCCTCCAGCACAAGGTGGACTAGTTTATGTACCCTTATGTACCCTTAGGCACAGTCACTAATATTATTGCATTTGAATGCAGGCCACTCCAGCTGTTTGAGGTCATTGGTGCCTGGGAGGGGGAACTTAGGTTACATCCATCGCTGGAAACCATGCTTATACGAATATGGAAAGGGACGACCAGAAGGGACAGACATAAATTAGCTTTTTTATCGGAAATGAGTCTTGTGGTAGGTTATGGTATGTGTTCGGTAAGAGGAGGTTTGGATGCGTTGCTCGGATAGGATGAGGAGGTTGGATGGAAGGCTTGTACATGGATCATAGGGCTACGATGTATTCAGCTTTCAGAGAAGCACACTGTTTATGGCTGAGGTTTAGCTGTTTATCAGAGGGGTTCTCAGTGCGACCAGAGACTAATGGAGATTTACCCTGCTGTCATCTCTGCTGCCATCTCTTCCAGACTGGATGGTGCAGCCGGACCAAAGAGTAGGTGGGGAGAGAACTTGGGTGAACTTGTCACTGATGATGAATGGGCATGACTCTTGTGCATGCGAAAAAGGTAGCCAAGAATGCACAGTTCATTTGATCCAGTATAAATGTGTGATGAGTGCATACTTCACGCCTGTTGTGGTTCTTAAAATGGCCCATGGGTCGGGCCCTAATTGCCGAAGATGTAGGAGAGAGGTTGGAACGTATCTGCACATGTGGTGGCGGTGTGCAAGGATTTAGATGTTCTGGGATTGGGTGGTAGGCAAGTTGGTGGAACTTACTGGATTACCGATACAGGCTACTGTTCGGCAGTGCATATTGGGTTTACTCCTCTGTAAAAAGGGAAGGAAGCATAACATGCTCACTTGAGTACCGTCCCTGGAGTTGATCATTGCTAAGTGAGACTGGTTCACCAGCAGAATTCCTCAACCAGACAGCCTAGGAGAAGCATTCAGGATTCCATGCAACATGTTCCTCTACTCGCTCCCACTACTTCAGCTGATTCCAAAGGTCTTGAACGCAGTAAGAGCAACCATGCAAACCGATTCTCGTTGCGCCCGTATGTGCGAGACATTAATGTTTTGCGAATCTACTGACCCTTTACTAAATGCATCCAATCACACTCTGTCTGATCTTTAATATTTTGTCCCATTCGGTAGGCATGGTCCTCCATTACAACTCTTCATCGCCTAACCTCAAAGTCTGTCTCCTGAATCCTTGAAATTCGGACACATAGATGTCTATTTGAGAGGATTACAGGGATATAATAGCAACGGCAAGGGCCCCGACCACCAACAAGTGCTATAATAGGAAGCAGTAGTAGTAGTAGTGCGTCATTTGTTTAGCGCCTTTCACCATTACTATGGTCACAACGCACTGGTTGGTTGAACGCCCTCAGGGGACCGGAGTCCAGGTATGGGAATTTTGAGGAGGTCCTAGTATGCGTATGTGCATATTGGCCAGAATGAAAGCATCCGGGGAGTCCAAGTCCCTGGAGTGAAAGAGGTTCAGTGCCTGGTGCCACAGCATTGATTCCTTCCTCTCTCAACCGCATCAGATAGTTCCATACCTGCTGCTTCTAGCCAAGGAAGGTTTAGCCATTTCCTCCATCAAAGTCAACTTAGCGATAATTTCACATTGCACACTGAAGCACGATCAGTTGTTGTGGTCTCAAAAACGGATCAAAAAAGTAATGTATGGCTTATTCAGGATATTTCTCCGGTGCACACGATTGCTCCATTATTGGAATGGAATACTGCATTAGTAAAACTGATGGGATAGATAAAGCAAATATTTGATTCTTGGAGGACAGAGTTATTAGTCGCAATCGCATCGGCTTGTTGAGTGAGTGAACTTCAATCACTTCCTTTGCAGCAACCAAATCTGACATTCCAAAAAGACAAAGGGGTTCTGCAGACAGTCTAAATTAATTCTGAATTTTTAGCTTCCCTTGAATGAACCTCTACTGCTACTTGCTTTCTTCAATACCCCTTCAACGCCAGCAGGTTATCACTGCATTCACTGAACATTAGCGCTCAAATCCAACATTCATTTTTACTGCATCGAAGACAGCGGAAGATTCCAGGGACAGACAGGCATTCCTGGGCAGACTGTTCTCCTGAGGTGAGCCTGTTTCAATGTTCCTGCTCCCTGTCTACGGTGTATGCATTTCCTACTTTTTACTGTATTCAAGAGCATGTGAATCTATGAAAGATCCACTCTCGGGGAAGGAATAAGTTACTTACCTGCAGGTACGGTTTTCAAGCATTGGTATGTTTCATAGATTCATATGCGACCCCCCGCCCATCAAACCGGATGAGGCTCAATATTGGGCATTGTCCATGTGTTACAAGAATCTGAAAATGGCCTCTTGGGGTGTAGGTTAGGGAGAGGGTGCTTATTGGCTAAGGGTCAAATGGTCCACAATTAGTTTAATAGAACTCTAAAGAGAGAGCGTTTTTTAAATATTTACAATTGGACCTATTTTACTAATATAACAAGGAACGCCAGCCCGACAATGAGGAATATTCAGCAGCATGCGACTCAATGGAAGATACCAATGCAGGGGAACCGTCTATACAGGTAAGTAAATTTTTCCTTTGCAGACATCAAGTGATGCAAGCTCTCTGCATAAAGTTACAGATTTTGAGATCACAAGTCCATGACTGGTTTCCATTTAGCAATGTATTTATTTTATTTATTGAGCTTTTGTTAGGCGACTATACAACAAAATGGTGTTTCCAGGCTCCACGAAGCAAGGTGGGGGGGGGACATAAGAGTAACTAGTAATGGGTAAATAGTAATAGGCTGTGTGACATTCGGACGTGCAAGTACAGTGAAGAAAGTGCAAGGAATGGGGCTGGCGGGCAGCAGGTATGGGCAAGTGCTTCTGAGGGCCCGGTAGGGAAATGCCAAGAAGAGCCAGAGGAGGAAGACACTAGCAAGTGCTAGGGCAGAGGCATCCCAAGGGTGGCATGTACAGCTGCCAGGAGTGGGCGGTGCTGGGGGGAGAGAGGGGAGAGTGCTGGTGTTGACTGGGCCTGCAACATGTGAGATTCACAAAGGTCCAGGCTGCCAGTCTCAGCGGCAGTGGGGTGATAAGCAGGGAAGGGAAAGAGAGAAAGAGGTAGAGAAAATAAGAATTTGAGATGTTTCTGCAATTTAAGGCAGTCTGGCTCGAGTCTGAGGCGGGACGGAGGCTGTTCCAAAGAGAGGCACCAACCAAAGAGAGAGTCCTGCTGCCCACTCTATGCTTGGAGAAGCATTTGACAAGCAGAAAGTTTGAGTTGGAGCAGCGGAGGGCTCTAGCAGGGGAGTATTTAGGGTGAAAAAGTTGGAGAAAGCATGGTCCTAGCCCCCAGAAAGCCTTGTGGATGATGCAAAGGGTCTTGAATTTGATCCTCGTGGCAACCAGGAGCCAGTAGAGAGATCTTAAGGATGGAGAGATATGGTCCCTGGGCTTGAGGTCAAGGTTATGTTTTTCTGCCCTATTCTGGATTAGCTGAAGGGGGAGATTGAGGAAGAGGCTGTTGCAATAGTCCAGCCTCGAGAGGACAGAGTTCTGGAAACATTCAGCTTCTGGATAAAGGTGAGGAAAGGGAGACTGCTTCTGAGGAGGTGAAGCTGCAAGTGGGCCTTCTTGGCAATGTCTGTGATGTGACTGATGGGCGAAGGAGAGCGAGGAGTCGAAGATGACCACAAGGTTTTTGGCCTCACAGGATGGTGAGGGAAGAGGCCCTAAGGAATTATTTATGTATCCTTACATAAATAATGAATCCCTTTGCATGTGTTTTCCTCTACTATAAGGCTCCAGGAGCGATTTAATTTAGATTACGTTCTTGGAATGCTGCTACATTTGTAATTGTGTCTTTGTATAATTGTTTTTCCTGCCTCTACATTTTGAAGTGCTATTTATAAGTCTGAAAAGTAGGAGTCTTTCCAAGAGTGGAGTAGTTGGAAGGGTCTGACTTTTTCTCAGAGATCTTTTTACGCTGAGAATGCCTGCTGCTTCCTTACGCTGCTCACAAATACATCTCTTGCAGTAAAATGTAAGGGGTCTTCTGCTCCCACATCATTAAGTTTGCAAAACCATATTACCTTTCGGAAGGGAAACTGTGTTGCGCAATCCAATAGTTGCTTTCCTTGACTGAATTTCTCTGTTTTTTCAATGGCACAACCAACACCCGTCAGTAAATGGGCCCTTTTATACAGTTGTGATATTGTGAGACATGTTTCTGAGTGGGGTTTGTCCCCTAGAACACATCATGGCTTCCTTCCATGATCACGGCTGGACTAGTCTCCCCAGTAGACCTGTTCCGCTGCCTAAGGAGCTGCTATCAGGCAACAGGGAAATGAAAACTGTATCACTCGGGCAATCCGAGGCTCACCTTCTGAAGCCCTGCTCTCTTAGTTTGGTCGTCTCAGTTCATTGGGGTTCATGTAAGGTAAATCTGTCCGAAGACAATTCGAGTCTGGGGGAAGGGCAAAGCAATAACTGAAGATCCAGAGCCCGGGTAATTACTCAATCATTTCATGTGCTGCCCTTTGGCACCGCTCTGCCCTCCGGTGTTGGTGGGTAATTTATCATCCACGCCGAGCACTTCAGGGAATAAGGATACATGTGTTTCTGTACCAGGACTGGCAGCCTGGTTCGCCTGCTCCTGAGGAAGGTGGGGAGGCCATGAAAGGTATTTACAGGTTCTGCAGCATTTTGGTTTCGGCCTAGGTGTGTTGACTATGTTAACAATGCAATCCCCTCTTCTATTTCATCATTTCACTTTAAAAGCCGCCCTATTTAGTCACTATCAGTTCTACAAGAAATGTAAGAGGAACATTCAGGCTTTCTCAACTCATTTCAATGCACTGTGTTTTTAAAAGAAAGACGTGAAATGGCCGCATCTTCCTGGTCTGTATTCTGTCCCCTGTTCCACATGTATTGGGCCCTGTAACTTCCAGCCTTTTACTATGTGCGTCAGCTCTCTAACGAGAGACGTGGCACAAGATGGATGACGGGTTCCGTGAGAGGAGGGGCGGCGTTATCTACTACAGCCCCTCACACTTTGCCTGGACGGTACTTCGAGGTTCTTGCGAGGATTATTCAATAGAAATGTTCACGGGATACAGACCATGGACTTTTCACTTCCCGGATCCCGCACAAACCCTTTCGTGGGTTTAGTTTGACCTGGTCTCTGTTCCTCGGATGGAAATGACCCTTGCGAGGAAGCAGAAAAAAACACATTTGCACCAAAGTGCCGACCTATTAACAAAATATAGTAGACCAATTTGCTGACTTACCTGGTTTGATTTTGCAAACTGACCAGGTCTCTCGCTTTTGCATTGCATCGCCAGGGCATTGTGTTGTACAATTAACCTTTCTTCAAACCCCTTCAACTCCTAAGCCGTCCATCTTTTATTTTTAGCGTTCGGAATGAATTTGGAGGCTGTATTATTAGACACTTCATTGTGCTCCCTGGCATTTGGTCGGAATTGTCAAAATATGATTACAGGGGTGATTACGCCAGATGCGGACGGAATCCTAAGGCTGCGGGCGGCGCACCGTCTCCACTTTCCAGCTGCCAATCACCTGTAGCACTTAAGCTGTCAGTCAGGTTTGATATCACCACGAGGGCATTTAAGGCTCCCGACACCGGGGGAGTCCCAGAATGCAAATACAAAGTGCTCCCTCGCGCAAGCCCGCTTGTCACATTATTCACCCCTGCTGCCTTGTGTTCCCCACCCCACCGAGAGCGCAAATACGCCAGCCAGTGCCCACCGTGTCCTGCTTAGCGTGCACTCGGGAGGGAGGGGGGTAGGGGGGTGGGGGGGCGGTGGGGGGTTATTCTACGCAGAGTGCCGGCAACCTGCACGAGGGCCCTTTCTCCGGCTTTTTATGGCAGGTAATTTGAAGGGAAAAAAGGAGCTTCATTAAAAAGAAATTATTGCCATTTGCTATTCCGTTTCATTGTCGGCAGCCTTTTTCATTATGCCTTCCTGGATGACAGGCAGCGCGAGGCCCCTTTGGCACAGAGATTCATTCACGTCAGATCCGCGCAGCCAAACTTGAATACAAAATGGCTCCCATTTCTTCGGCTGTCCTTTACGACTTGTGCATTATCATAAAAGTGATATGTTAGAGGGGCTCTAAATGGGAACTCATTTACTGTGCAGGAAACTCTGGGGCACAGAGGAATGCTGTACAGCTAACAGCCCATTACGAAAAGCTGTCAAACACTCAGCCTTCAGCAAACTAGAGCGCTGGATTAACTGACGGGCCTGTCTGGCTGAGTAGGTCCCCCACGCATGTGTGTGGAACGGGAAACGGCCTGTTCCTGGTTGCACACCGTCCATGTGTGGCGGTTAAGGTTCCTTGTACAACGTGACATCATCGTCAAGCTTCCAGTAGTGCCTGGAAATCAGGCAGTGGCGTGTCCAGGGAGTGGCCTGGGGTGGCACAGGCTACCCCTGGAATCTGATTGGCCACCCCAACCATTATCCTGAACTATGATCTTTATGTGTTTATGCACTCGCACTTCACGCCATGCCTGCATAAGTCAGTGCCCCACTTGGGCCAAGCCCAATCAAAAGAGTCTGGACACGCCACCAATGTTCCCTCTGATTATTTTTCTCTAAGTGCAGAACTGGTTGCCTTTCGTGCGTACTTTATTTTCCATCTGTGCAATTGACTCACGAGGTGAGCCACTTTGTGAGCATGCGTAGTTAGTGAGCTACCATCTCTGAAGAGAGTTTGGAAAGGAATTGCCCCTTCCAAAACCCTGCAATTCTTTACTAATCTGCATAAAAAGGTGCATCTTACAATACTTTGTCCAAACAAATAGGTACAAAAAAATATTGTATATGTGATTGTAGAGAGAACTCACCAACCAGTTCAAGACCTCAAGATGTGCCACGGTAGCTAGCACAGGTACTCCTGTGCAGAGAGAAATGTGTGCTTCATGTCACTGGAAAAACACTCATGGCTAGCAAAAATCAGACCGGATACAATATTTGCAGATGGAATAAAGTCAACTAAAAGGAATGTGTCGGAAAACATGCCAATAGGAGTTCATGTGCCACTTTAATGAAGTAATTCAAGGACCACATGAGAACATGCCTCTCATAATTTGTGTAAGGATGATAATTGTATCAGAATAACTGCACCACAGAATATGATGAACAGAATTCCCTAGCGTCGACTTCGTTGACTATCCACATTATGTTGTCCTGTAACCAGCCTTACAGTTTACAGACATATACACCATCCATTTTTAATCCCTAAAAACCGAACAATGTGCCCAATAAAAAGGGGAAACGGTGAACACATAGGAACCAACCCCTGGCTTCTGCCCACAAAGCTCCACTGATATTTATTCAAATCGGTTGTGATAACAGAGCAGTGGCATAGGAAGGAACTCTAATAATATTTCTGATCTATCTCAAGACACATTTTAAGGGCAAAGAACATCTTTTAATAAGCATAAAGTATTCCTGTTGGCAAAGCTAATTACTGTTTTACTCCCTGAAAAATCATTTCACTCTAAGTAGGAGGCACATTCTTATCAGAGCCTTGCTTGTAACCCTGACATAGGAAGTAAAATGACTGTGCACATAACACAGCCTACAGTTTTGCCCATCCTTCCTCACCACAGCCTAGACAAAATTCAACAAGAGACTTACTGAGGATTCTTATAGAGCCTTGTTGAAGTAATCACATATGTATGCCTTTTAGGTTAATAGCATCAATGCTCAGAGGTACAACAGCTTGAGAGCCTTCTTCTGTAACCAAGGGTCCCTCTGTAATTCATTATCAGTTAAACAAAATGCAGGAGGATGCTACAGTCAATAAACACATAACACATGTTTAAATAGAAATGCCCTCAGCAGCTGAGAATAGAAAGAACAGAAAGTGCAGTTCTCTAGACTGTTACTAGAGTTTCCTTTCCTTCAGCAAACTAGCACACTTTGTTTTACACTGTACTGTACTATCAAGACAACTGACTTTTTGTTTTTGACAGTTACTGATTTGTTCATCACCCGCAAGGAATGTTCTCCTGTGCCCTTTCACCCGTACTCTTCCCAAGCTCCTGTGCTCGTCTCCAATACTAGTTGACATGGCACTGTAAAACATGAGATTGTAGCAGTGAAACTCTCACTGGGATATTTGCATACCCCTAATACTTTGCAAGCAAATCATATGTAGTGCCTCACCATGATATTATATGCATTTTAAGAAAATGTCATGAATCTGCAGGTACACAATTATTTTGCCGAGCATACAAGATCGTTTGCAACTTATTACACCCTTATATTGTTGGGTAGGTTTATAAACTGCTAAGTGAAACCTTTTTTTATAGCATCGAGTTACAATATAATTTGTTAAGGTTTATGTCCAATGCAACTCTGAACTCTTTGGATGCAGATTGTGTCAAATGTATTCTACTGTCTGAATATCTGTTGCCCAATACTATATACGACTAATACCTGGCATAGCCCATACCCATTATCTCTTGCAGACCAAGTAAGTGATATTGCAATGTTGCTCTCCACTTATAGGGTAATGTTAGCAATGCTTAAGTAGGAGATGCTAGCATGACATTGGTTTACTTAAAATTCTTGGAGAGCAAATTAATATTTGAGTTTTATAATGCGTTAACATTCAAGGGACCACTTCAAAGCGCTTGCGTTACATATGTACTAAGAATAGGAAGCATGGGATGAGGTTACACATCCAAGTAGTCTGTTTACCTACAGTCAGTATCCGATATTTGAGATGACAGTTAGATTACATTGTGTGGGTGATGCTTTTATTATTAATATTAGTGTATTTATTGAGCATGAACCTGGCTTTGGGAATCACCAGATTGCTTTTCAATCGTAGGGGGAAGAACGCAGTGAGGGAGACAAAGACTGGCCGTTGTTGCCCTCCCCTGTTAGCTCCCACTCCCTTGAGTGGGAGCTAACAGGGGAGGGCAACAACGGCCAGTTTGCAGCAAGCGATCTACAAGCAACCAGGGGAGGAGACAGTGGGGGGGCAGATCATAGTCTCGGGTATGATGGGGAGTGGAGGGTGTGTGGACCTATGTGTTACGGAGGAGCCATTCCTTGAAGAGGAAGATCTTGAGCTCTTTCCTGAACTGTAGCAGCAATGGGGTAAGTCTGATGTTGATGGTAGGAGGTTCCAGAGTCTTGGAGCATAGTCAGAGAAGGCCTTTCTTCTTGTGTTTTCCTTCCTGCACCATCGTAATTCAAGCCTGCATATTTCTTTACTTCTGGTGGATCGCAGGCCTATGGAGATGAGGAGTTTCTCAGTGAGGTAGCTTGGGGACTTCGGGGTGACAGCCTTGTAGATGATGCAACAAGATGTGAAGATGTACAAGCTTGCAGTGGGAGCCAGTGCAGTTAGTGGAGGTTCAGAGTTGAATTTTTAAAGTCCTGTCATGAGTCATGCTGCAGCATGCAGGACACATCTCAGGGGTGCCACAGTAGTCGCTGTAAGGCCTTCAAAAAGCAACTTTTTGTAAGGCACAATAAATAACAGAAGTTCTGGTACTTGAACACTATTCAAATTACAGCAAACATAAAATAAGTGGATGTAGGTGCATGTCTGGTAACCTTTTGCAGAGCCAAGAGAGGAAGAGTCAATGTTATCTGGTAATATCTAAATATGTTTTGGGGTAGAGGTTAGAGTAAGCGCATGGTGGACTAAAGCATAGGATTTATGGGTAGGGAGGGAACAGTAGTTGGTTAATGTGTGCAAGCATCTCTTAGATATTTCTGTTCATGGAGCCACTTTTTCATATTAGTTTTACCTCTTGTGGCTGCATTCTATTTTCAGGTTTTTAAGGTCATGCTTGCATAGTAGGGTAATGTAAAGGAGCCACGCCAGAATATCATGACTAGTTAGTTATTTTAAGAGAAAACAAATGTCATGTAATTACTGTGGCTTGTGCCTTATTAAATCTGGCATACTACTACCTTGCATAGTATGGCCAATTGCCATTAGGTACCCCATAAATAGAACAAGCATTTGCATAGTCAATAGTTCTAGCGTTTCCTGTTCATCGCCACATATCTGTTTGATGATCTTAACCCCATCGAATGGGAACCAGAAGAGTGTCCACCTACCCCCAGACAAGATCAGTGTTTTTTACGGTATAATGGCATACAATGCGAATATCTACTCCATACAGAGCACTTTGCCTTTTACATTTAAAGGCAGTAATGTAGTAAATAATTGGTCTTGACATACACTGTAATTATAAAACATGCCTGCTGTTTAATGTCTGTGGACCCATAACATTAGTTAGACCTTTTAGACAGACTTCTGTTCACTGTGGTGTATGGAAGTCTTTTTAATATGTCTGGCTACTAATGTTACGTGGTGTGGATGGGCAGAGATGAGGGTTGGCAGGGGTGAGGTAGTTTGGGTGGATTATGGGTGTAGACAGTGTTGAGGTAGGGGATAGTTTTGTAGGTTGTGTGGTAGGGTGAGTGGTGGTTAGCGGAGGTGAAGTAGAGCAGGCAGTTGGGTACTGATAGGGGTGAGTTGGGGTAGAGAGAAGTATGGTAGGGTGAGTGGGGGTAGAGAGTGGTGAGCAAGGGTGGATGGAGGGTAGAGTATGGTGTGGTAGGTTGAGTAATAATGATAATGATTTGCTATAAATATACCGCTTTCACAAAAGTGCTGTAAATAGAACATATATACATACAATTATCACCCAACCGAAGTTGGCACTCATTTATCAACCTCGGAAGGATGAAAGGCTAAGCTGGACTTGCCGGAATTCATACCTGTGACCTGCACATCACACACAGAGCACAGCTGTGAACACTTAACCCCCTGAGCTATCTTACTAGCGAGTGGATGGTAGAGAAGGATGAGGTAAATTCTTGGGAGTAGAGAGCAGTAAAGTAGGGCAGTGATGGATGAGCTAGGGTATCCACAGCCTTCTGAACCCCTTTGCAGCACAACAGCTGAACCAGCAACTGATCCAGCAGCATCTCTCCCCATCAGCTGCAAGGTAAGCCCCTGGGGCCTTACAGCATTTGCGCACGATCGAGCTCTCCACACTTGTGGATGTCATCTTGTGTGCAACCCGCATTGTGCTCATAGCACTCAGGAACCGCGGGCATGAACACCCGCTCACAGCTGATCTAATCTTTGTATTCCTGCTGTTTTTACCTTATTTACTTGTGTGCCAGCCATTCCAAGATGGTGGCCTGCACATTGCGCACTGGAGTGCCTCATCCATGCCTCATCCCTGATTGACTTGAGGCCCCCATCATCACCGCCTATGGTATAGCCGGCAGGCTTGGCCGGCCCTCTCTCCAAGGCCCACTCCTAAGGCCCCTGACTGCTCCCTGTTCGCTACCAGGATGCTCCAAGGTGAGAGGCTGTACCCCCTTTGCTGTATGCCTGTTTGTGCCGCTCCAAATTGACTCTTGCATCTCTGTCACATCCACCCTGCAACATGGGGTGAGGCTCCATGAATCTGCCCATCTGATTGACTCTTGCATCTCTGTGTCACAGCCACCCTGCAACATGGGGTGAGGCTCCATGAATGTGCCCATCTGATTGACTCGTGCAGCTCTGTGTCACAGCCGCCCTGTAACTTGGGGTTAGGCTCTATGAATGTGCTCACTTTGAACTCTTATTGCATTTTGCTTGTGATGTAATTACCTCTGTACATTTCTACATGATGTAATCACTTCCTGCGCTTCCTTTCTATAACCAGAAGCAGTGTAACCAATCTCTTAAGCATGAGCATCTAGATACCTCTGGGTTTTGTGCACTATATAAATAAATAAAGTATGTGTGTGGTGGAGTGTAGGTAAGGGTGAACTAAAGTAGGTGGGTGAGGGTGTAGAGAGGTGGGTTGTAGGGTGTGGTAGAGAGGGTTAGGGGAGTACAGTGGGGTTAAAGTAGGGTTGGTGGGATAGAGAGGGGTGAGGTAGGGTGGCTGGGGGAAGAGTGGAGGGGGGGTGGATGGCTATTGTAGAGGGGTGTGAGGTGAGTTAAGTGGGGTAGAAAGGGGTAAGGTAGGCTGGGGTGGTGAGAGAAAGGGATGAGGGTGGGTTGGTTTTAGTAGAAATGGGTAGAGTGGGTAGGGGTAGAGAGGTTTGAGGTATGGTGAGTTGTAGAAATGGGAGAGGTAGGATGGGCTGGGATAGAGAGTAGTGAGGGGAGAGGCGGTGTGGGTTGGGGGTAGAATGGAGAGAGGTGTGGTGGGTCAAATAGTGAGGAGTGAGGAAGGGCGTGCAGGGGTGGTGAATGATGTAGGGTGTGTTGGGGTGGTGTAAGGTGTAGGGAATTGGAGAGAGTGGGCGGGTAGGGAAAAGGTTGATTGGGTGGATTTGTGTAGGCAGGGGTGAGGTAGGTGAGTGGGTGCGAGTGTAGGGGGTTTGTGGTAAGGAGGCTGTTGGAAAGTAGGGGTGAGATAGCGTGTTTGGTGTATAGGCATGGGTGAGGTTGGGGAAGGCATGTAGAGTGTTAAGATAGGGATGGGGTAGAGTGGTAAAGATGGGTAATGTGGAATGGTCGAGGGTACAAAGGGGTGTGGTAGGGTGGCTGGAAAGTAGAGCGGGGTGGGGTAGGGTGGTTGGGGATAAAGCAGAGTGATCATAGGTGGGAAAGAAAGGGGTGAGAAAGGATAGGTGATCTGAAATGGAGAGAGGGTTAAGGGAGTAGAGACAGGTGGGGGAGTTCAGAGAAGTGAAGTAGGGTGAGTGTCGGGTAGATAACAGTGAGGTAGGGTGGGAGAGTGTGTAGAGTAAGTGTGTAGAGTAAGGTGTAGAGTAAGGTAAAGTGGGTGGAGGTAGAGAAGTGAGAGGCGGGATGGGTTGAGGTCAAGAGGGGAGAAGTTGGGTCTTGGGGTCAGGGATAGGGAGGGCAGAGGTAGGGTGGGTCTGACTGTCGGGTCCCGTTTGTGAAATCCGTAGGAGCTGCTGAATCCCACAGAACCTCTCCAAGAGTTGCGGACCCAGCCCCTTCCTAACTCAGCCGAATCAGCAACCCCTGGGAAGGGAAAGTAGACGTGGACAAAATAATAAACAGAGTCTCTGTCGGGATCTGTTTATCCTCTACAACTAGCTGGGCGGTATTTGGGTTGTGTATTCAAAATCCTTTCTTTAGCACTATTTTGGCTGTCTTGTTATCCTGATTCCCATAATACTTAACTTTGGTATTAACCATTTGAGGTGGAGAGTGGGTGATAAGCAGGGTTAAGGTAGGGTAAGTGGAGTGTGGCCAGGCGCAAGGTTGGGTTAAGCATTGAGATTGGTAAGATAGGGGAGGGGATATAGAGAGGCGAGGTAGGGTAGGTAAGTGGCTTATTCTGATTGCAAGTCAGACATGTTAATTTGTGCAGGTGCCTCTTATAGCTCCTTGGAATATCTTCAGCTGCCTAGTGGCACCTCGTGTCAGGCTCAGATGATAAGCTTTTCATACTGTATATTATTAGCACCTGGGGGAGTGGTGCCAGCACTTCAGGTGGCAGGGGATGCAGGCTTGCACCAAAGGAATAAGCCTGAATTCCAGTCCTCACTGGGTGCCATTACCCCATCCCAACACATTTTTGGGTCCCGAGCGCCTTTCCTGCTACTTGCCCAGAAGTTCTCCATCCCCTGATTCCCACCTCTTGCTTGGGGAGCGAATAGACTTGACCACCGAATCCCCAGGCGGGCTTAAGTGAAAGCAGCCCACCACCCCTCGCTGAAGTCTTGCTTTGCCCGGGCCTACAATGGCTTGGGCTGGTGAGCCATTAACCACCGTAGCCCGCTTGCATCTTCATTGGTTAACTTAACCTTGCAAACTTGCTCTTCAAGTAATGACTGTCTTCTTTTCTTTTTAAACACTTTATTTAATATTTTCTAAAACAAGAAAAACAATTTGAACATATTCATAACATCAGTGGATTACATTCTGGGTACATTGTTTATATCAAATAATCCAATCACTATAATAATCAAATTCACATTTTGTAATATTATCCACTATAATTAAACCATGATATTACTACGACAGTCCTATAATATTAACAAAACCAGACAACACACCTCTGACGAACACAAACAAATAGTAATTTTTTATCAGTCACCTCTCCTTTCACATCATATTCTCCTGGTAGCCTAAGAATGCTAGCATCAAACATACATTTAATTAAATGATCCCCATAACTCAGAATATAAATCCTCACGCGTCCGGTTTTTTAGCATGGCTCTCTCATAACTAGTCAAGGTACGCAAGTCTAACGGCCATCTCTCCACTCCTGGCTTTTTCCTCAACTTCCATACAGCACAAAAGCAGATGTAGGACCTAACTGCGAGTTTTGCCGAAATTCAGCTGTAAATCCATGGAATTACTCAGTCTCGTGGATTTACCATAGGATTGCTACTGGTGGCAAGGCGTCGTGCATCCCCACATCGGGAGGCCATAGGATTCCATGGGAATTTTGGTGGATTTTTCACAAGCACTAATTATGCCCCAGTCAATCCTCAACTTTCCCCTCCAAACTTGGAATCCAGGTGTGTGCTAAAGTAGTAGTAATTCCGTTACTGCCAAAAAATATTACAGGGTTACTGCCACTTTTTTAATACACTGCCACACTCAGAATGAGGCCCTTTTTTAAAAAGTGTTTAAATGAGGACACTAAAACCAAAAATCTGTGCCCTCCAGTGGTTCCCAGGGTCCGACCACCGGCGTAACGGGGGGCCCGTGATGCAGGGGGCCCCATGCTGCTCATGCCTGGTGGAGGGGGCAGTGGGCCCTCAGCAGGGCTTGCAGGGGAGCCCCCACATTTTGTGTTACGCCACTGTGTCTGCCTGATGTTTTTTCAGGGGGTGGGATCATGCAAATGTGGGGTTCCTTCATGTATCACTGCAGTCATTTTATTTTAAGGGTCTTCGTAAACAGAGTGAACGAAGACAGTCATAAGTGTGCATGACTTTAGGGCTGACTTGTTTATGCTTCATGGAATAATGTAAAATGACACGTGTGTGCAGACACTAATTACTGGGAATTCTCTTCAGTGTCCATCGTAACGGCTGTGCCACTTTCTATAGGTCTGTAAATATTGCTCTTAGGGACTTGGACTCTTGGTCGCCCAAGCTGAACATTTCCTTTGCCTTCTATGAAGGCACTGCAGCAGCTAGCAGGATGCAATACATTCACTTCTTCAGAGCATCATTGTCCTTCCTCACGGTGATGCCATTTGCCTTATTTGCATATCTGTGTATTGTGGGGAACTCGAGGCAATAACGCACATCACACCTTACTTATGGTTCAACACATTTTTATGGTGACTAACAGACGATCAGGGTTCGGTTCAGATAAAAGCCGAATAGTTACTAGTGAAAGCTCCACAACTAAATACAGACTTTTAAATAAACCTACGTCAAGATGAGTTGCATTAAATAGTGATCTCTTACTGTTCCACGTGTTCCCCTCGTGATCAAACATTAGATCCAAAATCTATTCTAACAAGTCCTCGCCACTCCAGGGACACCCTAATCTACAAAGAATTGTCAAAAATATTTCTCCAACAGATCAGTCTTAATTCTAAGCATAATGAGTCTTTAGCCTCCCTGCTTCCGTGGCGCTAATAAGACAAAAGTACCAGGGATTAGGCCAGAGCAACAGTTCATAAACCTACCATTCCAATGCCACCCCGTCCTAATGCAAAACAAAAGACTTGCTCCTTATGTCTTGCAAGTTTTACCAAAGCCCCTGCAGGACTTGGCATTCTAGAATTCGCGGCAGGTCCCTCCTGGAACTCTGTTTCCTGATTCACTATGGGTCCCTGCTTGACCAAACCTCCTGTGTCTCCTCATGTATCAGGGTTCAGTAGCCCTTATCATAGGCCTTTGGGTATGGGATTTGCAGTAGGTCTCGGGTTGCAAAATACACTGTAGGCTCTCTCCTAGGCTTCATGTCTCCATTGTATAATGGTTCTTTCTTGCCCTGTCTCCTTTGTTTCAAGGCCACATGATTCTCAGAGGGCCTCTCTCATAGACTGTAGGGTTCACAATTCTACTATCGGTGCCAGAGGCCTCTTAATATCTTTCCCAGGGGTCAAGGGTGGTAATCCCCAGGCTTTGGCTTTCCAGTTCCACCAAGAAGGGGAAGTGTGATGATGCCCTACTGGTCCGCCTGCATCACCAGACCATCCTCCAGGCAACTGATTTCCAGGAGTTCTTCCTCCGGTAGAGTCCCATTGTATCAAGGGGACATCAGCAGTCTTTTCTCCTTCCTCTGAGTCTGAGCCCCAAACTGAAGTTTCCCAGCCCATTCTATATCCACAGGGCACTAGTAAAATGGACTCTGGTTGGTGCTCATCTAGGTTCCTCGGTACCCCTCGCTGGAATAGTTATCCTACATGATGACTTAATTTGCTCTTACAAACTCGCCACATATTGGTTCCTGAATCTACCAAATGGGTGCATTGATGTCCTTCCATCTAACCTGCAGGGGAGAGGTTTCTAAGGCGGCTGTGGCATGCAGCGACATCCTTGAATTCCCTCGGTCTGTGACAGCAGCTCCACGGCGTTTTGGGGTCTCTTCTGCTTGGTGCAGCATCCCCTCCATAATACCTGGTTGTGGTGTGCCCCACTACATGATTCTAAATTCCAGTCGACTCCCCTGCGGTGTATTCTGGGAGGTGGAGTTCCTAGATGGAAGATTGCATAGGGATTTTCTTGCAGCCGAGCTACTATGTCTCTCTGGGATCCCTAGTGCAGGTATGCAATTCTGTTCCCTATGCGCAAGGCAAGTTCGCCTTGGCCAACTATTGTGCCCCTTACAAGAGTGGGGAGTGGCTTCCTACTCAGCACAGTATCCACTTAGATTTGAATAGTAGTAATCTCACTCTATGCTGTTGAAAGAACTTAGCTGGTGTTAATGTAGCCGCTTGGACCTTCAATGAGGTCTAACGGACGTTACCAGCCTAGCACAGCCTCTCGCGGCTTATTATTGGAATTAGCACCCGGCAGTAATGTAACTGGGTAGCAGAAAAGGAAAAAAGTCAGCAAAACTGAGGTGTGCTGCAACAAGACACACAGATGAAAGTGTCCGTGGGAGTTGAACGCTGTTGTGAAGAGTGGGCAGGGAGAAGAAAGATGTCGACAGGAGGATACACAGCCACCAGCACACACCGCCTGCCTGAGATCCTCAACTCATTGCCAAGAAGGGAGCAAATGAGTCAGCAAGAGCATTCAAGTGGAGAGGGAAGAGGGCAGTGAAGAACATAGAACAGGGTGCCAATTTCCAATATACAGCTATATACTGTAACCCCCTGGCCCTTATGGGCCCTGTTAGCTAGGGAGTTATGCATATTTGAGAATTATACAAATAAATAAAAACTAGACATATTAGGAGTTTGTTTAAAGCTTTTATTAAGTGTGCATGTGATTTACATAGGCTGACCTGCTTTATTGCACCATGTTCCTCACCATACGGACACATGGAACCTTGAGGCTGAAGGACAATGGCAGGTCTCCCCTGCCAACCAACAGACATGGACTGGACTTACCTGGGAGAAGGAGAGGAACCGTTGAAAAGTGACAGTTGAAAGGAGAGATTTGAAAGAAGGATGTAGAAAGATAAAGCAGGAAGAGAAAGGACAGAAAAGAAGAAATAAGAGTTGAGACCTGTGGGGGGATCGCAGCCTCGAGCGGCCTCCCAAAGCAATCTCTGATGAGCCGGGCTGCGTCTGCCATCTGCAGCCCAGCATGAAGATAAGACCCAGGTTGCGCGTGGGGTGCGGCCTAGGTGAAGGAAAACACCCAGGGTCGCATGTGCGGGGCGGCCAAGACACGAGCGTGACCTGTGAGGCGGTGGCCAACCCGGGTGGGGCAGAAGAACAGGAAGTCCCGGGCCACGTGGCCCGGGCTGTGTGGGCGCAGTTACCTGAACCGGAGTGTGGCCTGATAGCTACAGGTCGCCCGGGGACCAATCGGGGAGGACCAAAGGCAGGAAAGGTCCTGGGTCGCGTGCGCTGAACGGCCTGGATGAAGATTCTGGCCGTGGCGGAAAGAAGCTTGCCCGCCCCGTGGTCAGGCGGGGCGGGCGGTGCAGAAAAGAAAACCAGAAAACCCTGGCGGCACTTGTGCGAGTGCCAACACCGCCGGCGGGCCTGCAGGCAGTGCGCTCTCCCCGGGGCCAGACGGGGAGAGTGGAGAAGGAAGTACTTGCCCGGAGCATCATCCGTAACTTCCTAAGCGGCTGGGGCTCTTCTTGGAGTGCGTCGGCTGCATGCTGACTCCGCCCAGGTGGTCTGGCCTGGCCGGAGTTCAACAAAGACTCACACCACCACGGAGGAAACATAAACAGAGGGCTCTCAGCCCCAGAACAGTGTGTGCACACTGCCCTGGAGGAAATGTAACCCTGCACCTTCTAGCAGGGAGACTATGGGCTCATAAGCCAAAACTAATAGTCAGGGTTTCACTCAGTATTTTCACCGCGCCAGAGGAAATATGAGATTGTAAGCCTCAGCATGAATGCAAGGGCTGCCAAAGCACAATATGTATGCAAAAGCTCCCAAAGCCCTAGGGGAGGAATTTGCATGTGCCCACCAACATGAAGGAAATCTCGCTTTCAACAGCCCATATTAATGCCAAGGCTTTCCAAGCTCAATTAGGACACTGGGCTGCCAAAACCACCCATATGCCCTGTGAAAGCCACCCGCGGCAGAGCGGGGGTTTGTGGTCATGTGCGCAGAAGGACATGGACGGCACCAGCAGAAGGTACTGTAATTTACTGACTTTGCTTTGGGACTGACCAATGAGGACTGTGGGTTAGTTAATAAGGGCAGACTGCAGCTGCTAAGGGAATTTAAAGTGTTGCAATGGAAAGGTACATTTGGAAAGTATTGGGGAATGTAATAAAATGGATGTTTAGGGTGAAGCAATGAATAACCTGCTTAAGGTTAAAATGCACAGGGGTTTGAGCAGTGGATATCTCCTACCTATATTAATGATTCATCAAACATGGAATGAGTAAATAGATGGGGACAGGGTGTGTTGAAGGAATTTGATATGTCTAAGGATTGCAATTTCTTTTATATAAAAGCTCATATGGGCATCAAAACGCTCCTTTGGTGTACTGTGCCTTATTAAGAGCAAGGAACTCCGCATTGTGGCCCATCTCCTGAACTAACATCAGTTTTATTTGCAGGTTGTTGAGCACCCCACCAGAGCAGCTGGTCTGGGATGGTGGGGTGGTGTCAGTAGGACTGTTCCTGGTCTGGAGTAAGTGCTCCCCCAGACCAGGAAAAGAAAATTAAGGGGCTACACAACGTCTTTTATTTAGCAAATGTATGGGATTCAAACCTTGACTTTTCTAGACCCAGTTTGTGGAGCAAGTTTTCCTGTTTGCTCCATAAAAATGCCAGCTATTTCTAGTTCCAAAGTAATATAAACATGTGTTTCTCTCCCAGTGCACTAACACCTGTTCATTTCTTTTGCTGCAGATGAAGGACTATGGGATATGTTTATTAAGGACATCCCTCGCGGGGCTACTTCATATACAGTCAGCCTGGACAAACTCAGGCCGGGGGTGAACTATGAATTCCGTGTGGTGGCAGTGAATGAGTTTGGCTTCGGAGAACCAAGTGTTGCTTCTGCAGCAGTATCGGGTAAGCAGAAACCCTCACCATATACTGCTAATTCCGCTATGTTCTATGCGTTTTATTTCTGGCAAGAGGTTCATCTGAGCGCTTTATACAAACCAGGTGCATGGCAGCACAAACCGGCGTAGAGCTGCCCCACTCTGACCTGGAGGCTGGATTGTAGGAGCTACATTTTGGATACTCTTCCAACTCAGCCGTGGATGTTGTAGATCCAGTGTGAAGGTCTTTGTTCATTGCCTCACAATAATGATGGTTATCCCCGCTAAGTATCCCCATCTTGGCCGCGTTCATCCTTTTATGCATGATACACATGTCTGTGCCTTTCCATTCCCGCAAAGACATCGTCTTCACCTCATCCGGTAAGGAAGCTCAAGCCTGTACAATGAGCTTTGATGTTTTTATGGAGTCACAATCTTCACAAAAATCTTTGGTACTGGTCTTTGTGTGGCAGTAAGGTGCGTGATGTTACATTATGCAGTGTTATCAAGAGACACGAGGAGGTATAGGACACGTGCCTGTTCCAGTCCTTCATGTATTACTGTTTCCGGCCACCATCTTGAAAGCCTTTTGCAGTCGTATACAATGGCGAGCTATCACAAATCATACATTTCAGAGTACGTTCTATCATTCTCCCATTTTGATTGGTCCTTTTCCAAACGAATTACATAACAAAACTAAAACTCTGGGACCAAACACGTTAGTTAATTTTCTTTTACTCATTGTAGCAAATCTTTGCGCAGTCGGTTCCTTTTTAGTTTTCATTGTGAAAAGGTTTTCTTTACTACCTATTGGAGTTGCACCAATTTTCTGAGTAGTCAGCGAGTTTTATCTTTGTCCAAGGATAACGATTAACATGTGCACTTGTTGGGCTTTTCACCATTGAGTTTAACAAGGCATTTTAGTTCAAATCTGCGTTTCAGTGTTCTTCGGGTTTCCCGTGTGCATAAGGGAAACCAGAAGAACACTCTTGGTGAAGATGTCCATGTTTTCGCCATTGCTGTCAGTAGGGCTGCTTTTGACTCATTCTATGTAGGCTGAACTCACTACTTTGATCTGTATGTATATTTGTGAAGTATTCAGTGGCCATTACCTTATTCATTTATTGCATTTGTGTAGCGCCCATACTCGAAGGTATCACAGCGCTTGTGCAGAGTAGGTAAGGCAGATACGTTGTAAATCCTAGAGAATGAGAGTCACAAAAGTAGTTGGAAGATCAGTCATATTTG
The DNA here is from genome assembly GCF_040938575.1 of Ambystoma mexicanum. Classification (NCBI taxonomy): domain Eukaryota; kingdom Metazoa; phylum Chordata; class Amphibia; order Caudata; family Ambystomatidae; genus Ambystoma; species Ambystoma mexicanum. The sequence goes on along the minus strand of NC_090924.1, from coordinate 465,576,821 downwards.
TTGTTAGTTGGCAGATCAGTCATATTTGTTGTTAGTTGGCAGATCAGTCATATTTGTTGTTAGTTGGCAGATCAGTCATATTTGTTGTTAGTTGGCAGATCAGTCATATTTGTTGTTAGTTGGCAGATCAGTCATATTTGTTGAACAACCAGGTCTTCAAGAGTTTTCTGAAGGTGTTGGAGGATGGCTCGTCTCTTATGGAGCAGGGGAGTGAGTTCCAAAATACTGGCGCTGTGTAGCAGAAGCTGCAGCCTCCTGCTCATTTGCGAATATACCTTGGGGTGTAGAGAGCAATGCTGGCAGATAATTGAAGAGGGCGTGCTGGGATTTGGGTGGCAATGTGGTGTGTAAGGTAGGCCGCAAGTTTTGTTGTGGATGCACCAGAGGGTGATATATATGGTCTTGGTTCTATCTGGGCTTTAATCGGGAGCCAGCGTGCCTCCTGCCTGGCGGTGGTGATGTGTTCAAGGGGTTTCAGACCAGTGGCGGCTCTAAGGGTATTGTTTTGAAACAACTGAAGGTTGCCAAGGGTTTTTGCTGAGGTGCCTGTGAATAGCACATTAGAATAATCAGGTTTGCTGACTATGAGTGCACAGGCTAGTGTTAGGCAGTTGGGTAGAGAGAGGATTTTGTGACTAAGTGAAATGAGTTTGGCTGTAAAGGCTGTGGATGAGGAGAGGGCGTTCACCAGTGTCTTGATGTGCTTGGACACTTGGATGGAAGTGCCATCTGTGCCTTAGATGATCTGTATGATTATTTTTGGACACTGGAACCTGCCCCCAAGTGTGATGTCTTGAATGTAATTGCTTCCATTTTATTACAGGTTTTATCTCTTTCTGCATTTTAAACAAGGGCATAAGATGCCAAAGGACCCTATCAGGTTTCTTGCCACTTGCCCACAGCTCTACCAAGGCAGGGGCATCATTTCTTGCGGATTAGCAGCACATGGCATTTCAGATGATGATCCCCTGTCCCTAATTCATGCACAGGCCACATGGCCCTCATCTCAGTCAAGCTGTTGTGAAATTTTGTCCACAGTCCACTCGGCCAACTGCAACTGCAACTATTTTGAGAGGTCAGAGTTGTAGAGGTCCTTGTACTAAATAACTGTAATCTCTGCCTTAGTCTCCTACTTGCCTAACCTCCACCAAATCATCATCATCAGAAAAGCTTCAGACCACAACATCATACCTCATCTAACCTCCACATCGGACCGCTACCCTTATTGATTAACTGAGATTGAGGCCATTCCGCTTGTCCTTTGGGTATCACCTCTTCCTTGACTGTTAATAAGATTGCAAGAGCTATCAGAGGCTCCAAGATAGATTATTCTAACACGCTTTATGGATGATCCCAAACTTTGCCATCTGAACCCTTCAGGTCCTACAGAATACGGCAGTCTGTATTATTAGTAACACTTCAAGCAATCAACATATATCTTCCTATAGGCGCAATCTTCCTTGGTTACCCATTAAAGTCAGGATTGGTTACAGACTTTTGATGATTGTACATAAGGCTTAGCAAGGAAAGGACCAGCACACAAGCCTTCTCTGCCTACGCCTCAAGACTATGGAACCTCCTGCCCGCCGGCATCAGACTCACCTCCACGATCCTACAATTCAGAAAAGAACTCAAAACCCACCTCTTCAAGGACTCTCTCCTCCTCAGCACCTAGGCCGTCATGTCGCCCCTCGTGCCACCTGACTGGCTAGAGCTAGACACTGCCCTCCAGTTTCCTCCCTGCCACCCGATACAGCTGTACCACTCTTCTGTGCCCGTCTGTATCCTACCCCACGATGTACAGCTGTTCTGTTGTTCTCTTTGAAAAGCGCTCCGTTGTGCATCTGTACTGTTGTATACCTCTGAAGGGCGCTCCATTATGTATCCGTATTGTTGTTTACCTCTGTTAAGTGCTCTGTTGCTTCTCGAAGCTAGGTCCAGGTTCAATAAATACCATAATATTAATGGCAACTGCCCAGGACACATAAGAAAGTGTATGTCTAAATACATGCCATCATGCTTCCTCACATGAGGATCATCCCTACTGTTTCATACCCCTTGGTATAAATGGGCACTGGGGCTGGGACGGGCTTGTTCTATCCATGCAAACAACTGTTGGATTTCCCTGCCCCCTGAATCTCAGTGCCACGATAGATCTACACGTTTTCAGCAAGAAAATCAAAACATTTATATTATAAATTCTCTTAGACCCCTTTCTATGATATGCTGGACCACGCACTTAGAGGTTGTAGTGCTTTATAAGGACAAGAGAAAGATGAACGCTCTTCTTTCTGATATAAAAGAATATTCTTGAAAATATCTCCTCATTGGAGGAACGAAGACATATGCAAAACTTTGTCAACCGAAGGGTTTCAAAATTGTCCTGTGTGGTTTTGGGCTAATCACTGTTTCTTTTCCCTGTCTCTTTAAACATGAAGGCTCCTAAGGGGACTGCTTTTTTGCTTTGTGTCCTTGAGTATCTCTGACTTGCAGATTTGTTCCCACGGGATCAGTGTTGCAAAGTTTTATTTGAAAACATATATTTATTCAAGGGATAGGGCATCAATTTGAAGGCTCTGAAGGAAGCGGTTGGGGGGCAGGGAATCTGCCTTATTTAAAGATTGTTCTGCTGATGGCAGCCCACTGGCATATGTGCCACTGGGAATCGATGCACTGCCAGGATGTGCAGTGGGGCCTTAGTTCTAGGCTCATTCTTACCCACCTCTTCCACAGGCCCAAGGAAAACCACAGACATTCCCCATATTTGTGATAGGGGAAATCAGGCAAGCTGTACGAAGGCAGCCAGAGTAGCATTGCTACCGCCAACCTCCTGCCCACTCTACCGCTTCTAAATCACGTGGCGCTTTAAATTGGGAATTCATTGACTTGATTCTATTTGTATGGACCCTCTGAGATGCAGAGTCATCTTTTAAGGTGTCCTATCAGATATAATTGCAGCCAGAGGTTTTCTGCTTTCTTTGGCCCACATTGTAACCTTAACTAGACCACAAGCTCTTTTTAACTACAGTTTCCCACCAACAGAAGACTCTGTGCTTTGGCACTTGCTTATGAATACCATTTTTTCTGCCCCTTCCATAAAAGGGTGATGACCAATGAAAATGGGTGGAACTGGCAAGTGACCCAGCGACTTAAGCTTATGCCTTCAAACCAGCTTAAATGCCATCTCACAAACAAAAACGGTATTACGCTATTACTGTAGCAGCTTCAGATATGTACCAAGATTGGTTAAACTTGTTTTTAATCTGATAAATGTGTAATTCTGATTCAAATCTCGTGCACATGATCACGTTGCAGTTCTGTAAAATATTAATTTGATCAGCCAACATGTTGAGTTTTTATGCTTGGCTGGAATGTAACACCAGACCAGACGTCTCCCAGAGTAAGTGGCTGGAGCTGGAGGCCTTTGTTCACATGGCAAGAGAGGGGCTTGTTGCATGGACCTGTAGTGTCCCGCGTGTGGTTGCCATCAGTAGAGCGGATTCCCACACAGATACTCAGACCATGGAGCCAAACTCAAAGGGGGGGGCTTTGAAGGGGACAATACATGTATTTTGATCTGACGGGAGTGCAAACAAAATCCCAGCGATATATTTCCTTAGATGTCAAAGAAGTATCTTTGTCTTCCGAGAGACAACGAGAAAGTCCACGCCGCCAGATAATTAGAGGAACTGTTCATATTAATGTATTTAGCCTGCCCTGTGCTGAGCTTTGGTTGACTTTAGAGAAAGATTCCAGATATGTGCACTTGTATGTTTAAGTAGCACTTCACTAGGTGAGACAGGCTTCCACAGTAAATATGCCAGCTTGGTGGCTGCAAATCCACCCTTTATGGGGGTATGGAGCCCTTTTTTCAAGACAGTGGTTCATACGTTTTTTCCGCATAACTTGATGGCATTTTGCGTACCTCTGCAGATAGCATTCTAGATGGAGTGCTGATCTCCGGGTGTGATTTTAAGGTGAGATCTGGTATATGGGTGACTGAGTGGAGTACATTTATTGATTGTTCTATTCCTAAGGTACATCCCGCTGCCGGTCCCCTTCAGACTTGCTCCTCCTGTGGATTTGCATTGCTGCACTCTCATTGCTATGTCATTAAATAGCCCTGTGTTCTTGAGAGCAAGATTGACCTGTTTTGCCATTGGCATTTAGCGGGTCCATGGGATTATGTATGCCTCAGAGAGTTTTCCTACTGTGTGAATGTCACAATGGACCACTATTTTGTAAATGGTTATGTAGGAATTGAATTTTCAGCTAGTGAGATCCAGCAATAGTATGGGTGTAAATGACCCACCTGTTGATAACCCTCAGGATTTTAGCGTACTCTGTACTTTGACCAGTCCAACCCTTTGCATAGACCATGAAAGCCGTGTTTTTTTGTTTAGATCAAGTGGGTACATAGCTTTACATATCTATACTTAGCTTCTACAGCTGCACGGGAGGAACTGTATATCTCTCAGTATCCTAAAAAGAGGGTGGAGGAACTGCATGCCTGCCACATTTACCGTGTAGATATTTGTACATCTTTTACGGCCCTTTCGCTACTTCTCATCATTCAACCGAAGAAAAAGAGAGCAAACTGGTTCTAAACCAGGGCAAAAGAGATATACAAGACCATGGAGAGGCCGTGGTGTCAGGGAGTGCAGACAGCTTAGGCCGCTCTCCCTTCCGCCCACTCTTCTACACCAAAACCACTTTTATGATTTGTGACACACTTCTGCAGTGGTAGGAAGCCTGGCTCAGTGCTCCGAAGAAGGGTCCACCATTACTACTGCCTCCTTTCCCAATGCATCCAACATATTGTCCATCTTCTCAGCCTTCTCAGCCACCAGATCCATTGCTCCTACACAAGATATTTTCCCTGCAGGAGAAAGCAGCCCACTATGGAGGTGGTACTCGCACGAATTCCTGGTGCCGAAGGAGGACTGAGGACTGCGGCCCATCTTGGATCTTGGGTGCTTGAACAGGTGCCTCAGGATGGACAAATTCAAGAGGGTGATCTTAACACAGATTGTCCAGAGCCAGGAGTTACAGGAGTGATTGATGTCACAGGAACTTTACCAATTTTGGGTCTTGCCTTTAGGTCTAACCCCCACCCTGAAGGTTTTCACCAAGATGTCAGTGGTTGCATCAAGTCTCAGGTTGGGGGTAGGAGGAATCCATGTTTTCGCTTCACTGGATGATTGGCTCATCAGAGCTCGTTCCACAGAACAGCTCGGGACCATCTGCGCCAGACTTGCCATCTCTTGCACAGACTGGACTTCTACCTGAACTTTAAGAAGTCTCAGGTTACACACTTCTCAATGCTGCAGGTAAGTGAGGAGCCGTGAACTCTCTCTAAGGAATGCTTATCCTTCTGAGGCCTGTGATGTAAATATAAGCCAGATGGTCATGAAATGGAAAAGATCACATCTTCATCAGAACCAACACAAAATAGCTCAGTCACCACAAATAGAAATCACAGCATTCACCTGATGGCGCTCACCTGATAGCCTCTGGGCAAATATAGGATTCACCTCAAGCACATCACGGAGAGTCGGATAGCAGGCGCGACTGGAGCTTTTAGGAAGGTAGGGTGTAAAATCAGGGAACTGAACCTGTCTTTTCTTTTGTGGATTTCTGACAAGCTGGAAGTGTGTCAGATTTATTGTTTTCTCCCAGTTCCCTTTCCCTCAAAGGTGTTGAGTTTAGCGGGGTGATAAATAGCACACTTGATGTGTGCCGTGGCCTGTGGAATTCTTTTGCTGGGGACCTGACATTGAGCACAGGTAAAAAGGCGTCATCCTTTTCTATCACACCACAACCCCAAGTATCTGATGGAATTGACTGGTAAGAAATTGAGTGGCCCTTTCTCGGTAGATGCAGAGATCTTCGTCTCAGGTTAGAATACCATTATAGGGGAATGGGCTCTGATTGAAAACTACCTTCATCTGAATGTGTCCACCATGACATGTGTTAATTGCTCTAAAGTCAGGGATTGGTTTGTGCTTGTAACAACGTAGGCATGATTGTAAACTAATTGCGGCAGGCAATTTTTTTAATTGAAAGGGTATAACCTTTTCCCACACATATTCCGGAGCGACCGAACGCAGCGAGGGAGCACGAACCAACCAAGGAGCGCTCGAGTGGGCATGGGGGTGGGCGTTTTCCTGCAACACATTTTTTTAAAATAATGGGTTAGAGTAGGGAATTTGACAGCACACTTTCTGTGAAAAATTGGGTAAAAAGCCAGTTTGCAATTGGTTTTGTAGGGTAACTCATGAAAAAATCCAAACGATGCAAGTCGCCAAGAGGGCACAGGAACATTTCCCAATGCATTTTCATGGTGCCTCTGCCCACAATACATTCAGTATAAAAACATGTTCACGCTGGCGGTGCCCATACATTTCCATGCTGGCTGCACCAATATATGTCAGCATTTCTATATAAGAACACACTCAAGTTTGATTTGCGCGTAATGCCGGTAATGGTACTGTAAGAAGACATGTTCATGCTGGTTCTGGCAATATATATGGCAGTATCACCAGGTAAGAACATAATCCTGTTGGCTTTGCCATTTAACATGCCATGCCACAATATGAAAACATGTCTAAACTGGCTGCACAATGTACGTCATTCTAGGCACGTAATAACCATTCGACGGCAGGACATCCTACATTAGGCGCAGTTGGACTCTACAAGCAATAACTCAGGTCACACTGCCAGTTGACGGGTCAAAAAAGCCACCTTGCCTATTGCACAAATCCTTGCACCAGGCATGTGTACGCATGTTTTTTAGGAAGCCTTCTCTGTGAACAATATCTGCAAAATAGCATTTTCTGGGTGAAATGCAGCATAATGTCTGCTAAAAGGATACGGTACCCAAGCAGTGGCGGCAGCCAGACAGGCCTTTGTGTCTGGGGCTTTGTTAAATGCTAGAAGTGGGAGGTCTGGCTGAAAAACTGCGAGCCGCCGTGATTAGTCTAGCCGCCCACAGGGGAATTAACAGCCAGTTCTGGAGTAACTTTTCAATCCGGAGTTAAGTTATTGAGACAGGCGTTTCTCTGAGTCCTAAGGACTCAGGGTGGGAGGGGAGGGGAGAGGGTTTACATCAAGCACTTACATATCAAGTCCACGGTTGACTGACAAGGGAGCCTGCCTATTTATCATAGGCTCGTAGTGTGTACTCTTGATGACGGTTGTGTTTTTTTTGCGTTTCTCCGTTGTTTTATTTCATCAAGACCATAGCTGCTAATGAATCGACTGGAATATTGCCGCTCTCTCGCCATCCTCCCACAGGGTTCATTAAAATGAAATAAACAATATCTGTTGTTCTGAAATGCTCCAGTTTAGAGTCTAATTGAAACCGCTGAGGGGCCGGTATCCACGCTTCCGGCTCTCACGAGCCCCTTCGGTTACCTGCGATTGCTACTCAATGTTAATGGCTGAGCACGTTTGGACACTTGAGCCCCTAGACAGCAGATAATTGGGAACCTTTGTCTGGGGTCGGGTTGACAAACGGAATATGCCGGAACGGTACCAAAATATCTACACAGACTAGTTAATGAAAAGCACCTAAAAAAGATGGAAAACACCCTGAAAAATCACTTGGACAATATATGCCAGGAATATTGTTCTTTGGTTAACTCATTTCTGACCAAAAGTTACGTTTTAACACGTGAACGTGTTGCAAATATTTCCAATTAAAAACTGCTGGGAAGGGGTGTTTGCACAAGAAGGTTTTGGGCTAGAAAACAATATCTCTTATTAACATATGCCTGTCCAGAAACCCTTTTGAGCAGAAAAAAAGTGTCTTGCCATAGTATTTCCAATATGTATTATTGTGGGGCCGGCAGTGAGCACAAAGCCGGCCTCACTGGTGCTGGGGGTGCCAGTACCTTTCTAGATTTGGGGGGTCACCCAGACTTATGGCTATTGCAGGGCAGGACCCTGATCGGCCATGGGGACACGGCCTGGGTGCCACGGATGCCAGGAGCATCCGAGATAGAGGGTGCTTGGGGTGGACCCATGCCACCAGGCTGATCTGGGGGGCCCAAACCAGCAGGGACCTGCAGGACCGTGGTCACACGGTGTGTGCCTGCAGGCCGGAAATGAGAGACAGCGCCAGAAGTTCCATTACTGGAGTCTGCAGCCATTCTGAGGCACGTGCGTCCAGGGGCTCCTTTTATTAGCTCGGGACATGACATATTCATGGTCCATCTTAAAAGGACAATAAACCCGGTAGGTCACATCATCTTAAAATGGGAGGGTCACACATAACATGTATAAACATTCAAATATAGCAGAGGTAAATATTAACACTTCAGAATAATATTTAAAAAATAGAAATATTTTAAATAATTCGGTCTACTCTTTACATATTTAAAATATTTCTATTCCAAATTAATCGCGCGGGCTAATACTTGTCTGTGCGAGTTGTGAAAGTTTGCATTTGGGATTACCATGCCTTTCCCTTCATTGGTGCATACTTGCCCAGAATTTATTTAAACAGGAAAGTCACCTTTCACCGTTCTGAATGGCCTGGTAATACCACTTTCATGCGTCTGAAAAATATTTGAGGTAAAAGAAAAATGGAAAATAATAAATGGTTCCGATATATCTCAACTAGCAAGCTTTTGGCGTTTGTCATCTGCCAAATAAACAGCTGTTTCACCCGCCAAGCCCCATATAAGTCAATGCGCTTTAATCCGCCAAAAACAGAATCTGGTGTTTTCACCCGCCCTGGGGCTTCAAAGGACTGAGCATGCAATATACAAACTCAGAGTTGGTGAACGCCAGTCCCAAAAATCAAGAGGATGGAGAAGATTGTCAAGGGGGAAGGACTAAGGAAGTAGTGAAGAGAGGAAAGAGGGAAAATTATAGAAGGAAGTGGGGAGGTGAAGAGAAACTATAAGGAGCACAAGGAGGCGGAAGCAGAGTGCCGAAGGGGAGTTGGAACCTAACGGTGCCCCAGACCGGAACAAGACCGTACCCTAGGCTTATGACATCCGATCGCTGCCACACACCCGGAGGGCACAGGGGTGGTAGCGCCTGACAGCAGTGCATGCACAGGAGAGCGCACGTGCCTTCACTCCAGGGGGTTGAACACGTTTTCTACCAGGAAGAACCAACAAGAATCAAGAAAAAAGTGTCCAGAACCACTTGAAATCACCAGTGACTAACAGAGCGACATCCGGAGGGTGAAACATCGCTGACCCAGTGTTAATGATGGAATTAAGATCCCAGTACTCTAAGAACGAAACAACCCCCGCTCATGACTTAACTGTCATGAGGCATTACTAAAGGGTTTAAGTATTTTATTTGGTAGCTCCTTTAAGGACAAGATTAATGCAGTGTAATAAAGCACACAACAACATGTGAGTGTACTAATGACACAACAAGGACATCAGTTTAACATAGCTTATTTCCCCTGCTGGGATAGCAAGAGGTTTTACATTGTCCTTCCAACATTAGTCTGTATTGGGTCCCATCTTCTTGTCTTAGTGCCCTGGTAAATCTTCTGGCTTGTCTGAATCCTGGCTAGTCCCCTGGTGACTTTTCTGGCTTGTCTGTGTCCTGGCTTAGTCCCCAGGTGACTCTTTGGGCGTGTCTGTTGTTCCAGAGATAGTTTGCAGCTGACACTTCTGGCTTATGTTTGTGCTGGGTTAGTTCCCAGGTGACTCTGGGCTTGTCTGAATCCTGGCTTAGTCCCATGGTGATTCTTCTGGCTTGTTTGTTTGCTGGGTTGGTCCCCTGGTGACTCTTGGGGCTTGTCTGTGTCCTGGCTTAGTCCCCAGGTGACTCTTTGGGCTTATCTGTGTCCTGGCTTCGTTCCCAGGGGACTCTTCAGGCTGGTCTGTGTCCTGGCTTCGTTCCCAGGTGACTCTTCAGGCATGTCTGTGTCCTGGCTTAGTCCATGGTGTCTCTTTGGGTTTGGCTGTGTCCTGGCCTATTCCCTGGATGACTCTTTGGGCTTGGCTGTATCCTGGCTAAGTCCCAGAGTGACTCTTTGGGCATGTCTGTGTCCTGACTCAGTCCCCTGGTGTCTCTTTGGGCTTGTCTGTGTCCTGGTTTAGTCCCCGGGTGTCTTTTTGGGCTTGTCTGTGTCCTGGCTTAGTCCCCGGGTGTCTCTTTGGGCGTGTCTGTGTCCTGGCTTAGTCCCCTGGTGTCTCTTTGGATTTTTTTGTGTCCTGGCTTAGTCCCCGGGTGTCTTTTTGGGCTTGTCTGTGTCCTGGCTTAGTCCCCGGGTGTCTCTTTGGGCGTGTCTGTGTCCTGGCTGGGTCCCCTGGTGTCTCTTTGGACTTGTCTGTGTCCTGGCTTAGTCCCCGGGTGTCTCTTTGGGCTTGTCTGTGTCCTGGCTTAGTCCCCGGGTGACTCTTCGGGCTTGTCTGTGTCCTGGCTCAGTCCCCTGGTGTCTCTTTGGACCTGTCTGTGTCGTCCCCGGGTGTCTATTTGGGCTTGTTTGTGTCCTGGCTTAGTCCCCTGGTGTCTCTTTGGGCTTGTCTGTCTCCTGGCTTAGTCCCCTGGTGTCTCTTTGGGCTTGGTTGTGTCCTGGCTTAGTCCCAATGTGACTCTTGGGCTTGCTTTCTCCTTTTCCTTGGCCAGGGCATCCCTTTGTTCCTGTGTCTGGCCCTGGGTCAGAGTGATGGCCTTCTGCTCCTGGATTTATCTGCTACTGTCACTTCAGCCATTTCCTTCCCTCTGCATGGCCTTCCCCCTATTCTCTCTTCACTTCCTCTTTTGCCAGGACTTCTCGTTCCTCTCTCTTATCTATCATGGAAGGGTTTTCTGACTCTTGTTTTATAGCTTACATCTTGGCCATGGTCTCAGCTTTTACTTCAGCGATCTTTCCCAGACCACATCCGGAACCAATCACAGAACGTTCCGCTGCACAAGTGGTTAGGGTACATCGTTCCCCCTCCACTGAAGGGTGCAACACATTGAATGCTCCTGAAATTCACACTTCCATGACATAAAAAAGGAAAATGGCCCTTCATTGGTGCCTAGCCATTCTCTGTCAGCACACTAGGCCTAAGGGCTATCCCAATGGGTCTGGTGTGACCAGCTTCGACTGGAGGCTGACACAGGTCAGCCCAGCCGCCACTGATAGAGCATTACACATCCGGTTTATCTGAGAAGCTATATTATCTGCTTGCATGGGAACTCCTGTGGCTGTATTGTAGACATTTTGGACTGGGACAAGTGTACTTTTCCAAGGTATAAGCTTTGGGGCAAAAATTGCCCTAATGCAAAAAGCCTGTTCTTTCAGCGCAGTAGCCTAGTGCTAATAGCATTCCAATAAATGAACATTCTAATAAACTCCATGTTAGCGCCAAGGCAAATATTGTTTTAGTGTAAACATGTTTCTGTAATAAGGCCGCAGAAAGAGACAAAGGGTTTGGAGGCAGGATGGAGAGGGTGTGGGGTTGTTGACGTGGCAGGGGGAGGGGTGACCGAGTTTTTCCCCAAAGTAACACCCAAGTGTCCAAAGACCGTAACAGCAAACATAAGCGCCTGCTTTGGGGAAGCATGGGGGGGTGAGAGAAGGAGTCAGAGAGAGAGGTATAGCGGGGTAGAGTGAGAGACAGAGAGAGATTGGCTCAACTTTCATCCTTCCATTGGCATTAAGATACATGCCACAATTTCAGTGCCAAGTCTGCCACCAGTCTTTTAATGGCAGACAAGTACTGTTTTTAAAGTACCTTTTGTTCTTTCAAGTGTAAAACCCCACATAACCGCCTTTCTTTCAACTTGTTTGGTTCCCCCTTTCCCTGTCATTCTTTTTTTATCGCATAAAAAACGGGCAAGTTAAACACTTTTTTATAGGCATAAAAAGACAAACCAATGTCACTGATCAATAAAAAGAGCATCACTTTGAAGTGTGCGAGCGTGAACGCCCTATATTAATAGTATAAAGAGGTGAAGTATCAAGACCTAACCAGGTGGGTCACCTCCATCATTGCACATTAAAAGGCAATGTGGCACTAGAGGGTGGGGAGGTGGGGGCTTATAGGAAACTCTTTTTGGATGCATGAGTACATATAAAATACAAGTAGGAGAGATGCCCCAAGTTCAAGTTGCTGAGTTATCCTGAATTCCTCGTTTTCTTCTGCAGGCCAACTGGAGACACCTTACTATGAAGAGTGGTGGTTCCTCTTGGTCATGGCCCTCTGCAGCCTGATCCTCATCCTCCTGGTCGTCTTCGCACTTGTGCTCTACAGTCAAAGCAAGAAATACAAGAGTTGTAGCACAGGTAAGTCCTATTCTTTACGTCTGTGGCTCAGTACGGGCCCTCCATTGTTGGGCAGCACGTGCGTTCTTTGGCTATGCCGGGATTTTGTATATTGTGCCAGTTTTGTACCTGCTGTTGTGTTTGAGAGGTGTGCATGGTATATTAGCTCCCAACAATGATACAAAGAGTGGTCCTGGAGATGGGATCACTTAGCAGGATCACTTTGCACAAGACACGGTTTGAAATGACAGAATAAAGATGTTGTTGCTAATGGTTGAAGACTGCATTTGTTGGATTCACATGGAAATCCATGTAGGGAAAACAAATTTTCTTTGCACAAGGAAGGGAGTCTGGCTTATCACATAGAGTGGGTGTCAATTGTCTGGCCCAATTACGTTTCTATTTTGAATGTTTTGCAGCAGCTGGTTTGGCATCTGAATTATAGCGTGCTGTGAGGATCATATACTTTGAGGGTGCTCACCGCCACTTGGCAGGGTTCTTCACTTCCAGTTTTTCCTGATTATTGAAAAACCCTTGACTATAAATGGCGCCAGTGGCTGCTCATATAACAGATGCACCTCTTTCTTCGAAATCACACCGGCACACTTCCCTGCCCTTTCTTCCTGCTCCTTGACACTGTTTTGTTTCTTTTTTCCACCTCGTTTTTACCACATGATTGCTTCATGCTCCCTATTATGAGTCTGTTTTGTTTTCTTCTTCCCTATCCCAAGTCTATATCCTTTTCTCCTCTATCACTAGTCTATCCCCTTATCGCCTTCCCTATCCAAGTCGTATCTCCTTTTCTCCTTCCCTCTCATGGGTCTATCCCCTTATTGTCTTCCCTACACTGAGTCTATCTCCTTTTCTTCACAAACAACGCTGGAGCCAGGAAAGAAGTTTATATATCAGTAATTCACCCCACAGCCGCCTCCTTCCTCAATCTCTGAAACATTCTTGCTAACTTCTTTTGAAAAACATTTTTTATTGTGCATATGGTTTTACAATTTAAAACCTTACACACACATACCATCTTGGCAAATATAGTTACCACAATCCACGCTTACAAATCAAAACAATTCCTCACAAGCTGTCAAAACGATTAGCTGGAAAATCCTTGGATTACATTATCACACCAGCAAGATAAAACCTAAGACATCTTTGTAAAAGTCAGTGAAACACATATTCACAAACAAGTGAAACACATATTTAAAACAAGTTTAAGCGAATTATACAAGATTTACATCCATTAGGTATTGATAAAGTACATTTTGAGTGCAGCTGAAGTAGAGTTTACATCGAGGCTACGCCATAACAAAATCCTGCCAGTTCAACCTAAAATCCAACGGCTCACAATAGATTAATATATGTTTATGGCTTTCAACATGTTTACCACAATGCCTACAGAGGGAATTCTCAAGTACCTCCCTCCCCCAAAACACTTTAACCTCCCTTGTAGGTAAAACATTTAATTGAAATCTTAGAATTGCTCTACTAATCTTCCAATTGGGAAATATTCTTAGGTAAGGGGCGACTTACCTCAATACTCCATACAAGATCGGGGAACCTCTTACATTTGTCCACAGCTTTAAAATGTTGGCACCAATCCAACCTCCACAACTGCTGCTCAAATGTATGCAAGTTACTCATGGCCACATCAAAATCATAGCCCCTTTGATTCAGTTGTTCCTTGCGAAATTTAAAGCAGTGATGTTCACATACATCATTCTTTGTTTCAACAACCTCATACAATGAGACATCGGGTGGCTCTACATTTTTTTTACAAACCAGGAGCATTTTTCACAGCACTCTCAAGTTTATGAAAACTATGCCTGGCTAATGCTTAATTGCAGCCATTGGGATTGACTATCGTAATCCTAGTACTGCTGTGCAAAACAAACCCTCCACTACCATAAAATCATAAGTATACAACTGATGATAAGTTTCCATTCCATAGCTAATAGAGGGAATTATTTTCGCATCATACAATTTGAAAATGGGAAGTAGCAAAAATGTACCATAACGTGAATTGAACTGTCTAATTTGTGATGTCTCTAATCGGGCCTTTTCTTTCACATAATTAAGGCAGATTTATTGGGTCGTCAATATATTCTCATCCCCAAATTTTTAATCTCTTTTAAAATCTCTAAAGCAATCCCCCAGCTGAGTCCAATATTCTGCCTACCTACTGTAAACGTCAATACATTTGACTTTTGGGTATTTCACACAAGCTCATTTTCTCTTGTATAAGTCTCAAAAGTTGCCAGCAGACGCTGTGCACACCAATTCTTGTACAATCAAGGAGAACAATGTTGTCTGCATATGTCATCCAAAAAAGAACATTTCCATTTATTATTGGAGGCACACAATTGGCTTTTTAACTCTTTCCTCAAATCAGAGAGGTACAGATTAATGGGGCAATATGCATCCCTGCCTGAGTCCCCAATATGTGGGGATTGCTTGAGATAATTTTTCAGTAAAGCTATGTCATACCTTCAGCCCAGTGTCCGAATGGAGGAGTATCAAAACGTTCAGTAACCTAGTCAGGACCCCATGCAGATAACTTCCTCCATAAAATTCCATGGCTTAATGTGTTAAAGGCAAGTGAAAGATCCAGGTTAGCTAAAAAGACTGGAAGGGACTCATATTGCCAGGAGTGTTTTTGAAAATGATCAATAACCATACCCATCAGTGTAGTTCGCACCCCAGATTTGAAGGCAAACTGATTTTTTAAAAGAATGTACTAGATGGTACCCATAATTTAAATTCTTCTTAAACCAAGGACGCAAATATTTTCGAATCAGTGTCAAAGAGCGCTATTCGTCTAAAATTGTGCGGATCAGTTTTATCTCCCTTCTTGAATATGGGCACAATAATAGCTTCCTTCCAGGATAAAAGGGAACCTTTGTTAAGCCAGCAGTGCCTGAAAAAGCATGCACAGACTTCCAGCCTCCATAGGAGGATCCCCCTTGGACAGTCCATCCATTTGGCCCAGGTGCATGATAGCTACTTGCCTTGTTTATTAAAATGTTAATGTCATGCTGGTCAAGTTTGAGCATCCAGTTTCCTACTGATGGGAGAATGACATCCTTAATAAAAATGAATGGCATACAGCTCCATTAAATAGTCTACCCACACTGTCTCTGCAATAGGATTAGTCTGACATTTCTGGGTAATTGAATTGGAGTTCACCAATCTCCAATAATTCATATCCGATGTATATATAAACGTGGCAAGCCTAGCTTCTCCTTCATTCTGGTGTTTAATGAATCTTAAAGCTTCTATCTTATTTTACTATCTTTGCTTGGCCTTCAGAATTAAGTTCATTCACACTATTTGATTCATGGCACAACATTTTAATACTTCTTATCAATATTCTTTTGAGAACCCCGAGTACCAAGTGGCGTTTTTTTTAATATATACGCTTATTTTGTACAAAAGTGGGGAAAGGCGATGGGGAGCAGCACTTTGTAATTTTTGACCATTGATCTAATTCATTTTTAACACTTAGGTTGAATTTGTTTGCAATA
Source organism: Ambystoma mexicanum (assembly GCF_040938575.1). Taxonomy (NCBI): domain Eukaryota; kingdom Metazoa; phylum Chordata; class Amphibia; order Caudata; family Ambystomatidae; genus Ambystoma; species Ambystoma mexicanum. Next base: position 465,561,065 of record NC_090924.1, on the reverse strand, counting down.
TCCGGTGACCAAACAAGCCTGTTCTTTCCCCTGTTCGGTACCACGTTCTGATTTCCAAAAAGGATGACTCTATATTCACCATATTAAAACCAGGCGCGGAGCATGTTGATGTGGCAGGATTGTTATGCTGTGCTATGCAATGCGAAGGTGCGCTATATTAGGCTCTCTCTCTCATACTTTTGGGCCTAAAATCCTCCATTTTGCCTTTCCCTCTGCCTCCCTCTGAACTCCGCTCGGCGGACATTTTGAAACCAGGCACAGAGCATGTTGATGTGGCAGGATTGTTATGCAATGCTATGTTATGCTATGTAATGTTGTGTTGTGCTAAGGTGTGCTATATTAGGCTCTCTCTCATACCTTTGGGCCTAAGCGCCTGCATTTTGCCTTTCCCTCTGCGTCCCTCTACACTCCGCTCCACAGACATGCCCAAACCCCTCCACGTGCAATTAAACCAAAACCCCGTAACAAGGAAAATGGATATGTCAGACCTTCTCTTCCGTTTGCTCATTACAAGTATAGCATTAGCACCATATATGGTAGATAGTCTGATTTCTGCAAATACCACTTACCTGTATTATAACACAATGTACCCACACAGCTTTGTCCCAAGATGCTGACAGTTATTGCCAAATGTCTGCAAATGTCATGCCAAGTAACACCCCAATCTAGAAAATGCTATAATATATTAGTGATTGCTAATATAACCTGTGCTCTAAGGGAGGACCCTTCAGAGAGCTTCACTTGCCCTTGCATGCCACTTGTCCTTGTGTGTGTTCCTGCTTCTCCGCTGATAATATCTCTGTATGCTGTTTATTTTCTATCTAATACAAGAAGCCTGGTTTACCCTCAGTCTGGTGGGTCATCTTTTCTCCTTATTTATGCAAGCTGAGGCTTTTGCCGAGGGGACCCTTGGGAAGGGAACAACCTTGGCTACCACAATGTAATGATTACTCGGCGTACCATTCGTCATTTCAAAATAAGAACATGCATGATGCACATTTTCAGATGACACGATAAAGTAAATTCTGGAAGAGATAGATCCTCTACACCACGTGGCTTGAGCTGCCTGGTTACCGTTAATCATACCATTCAGCACATTAACGTTCCAGTTGTTGAAAAATCAGAATCAAGCTTTACCCTGGCCCCCTTCATTCACTTTCGCCTGCTCAGATAAGTATGGACTATCATCATAAATCTGTTTCCACCCCATACAATCACTATTAAAATATCCTGAATTAAGTATATTCTCTGATTCCCCACTATTAAACCACTTGAGTATGAGATTGGTTAAAGATTGCATCATAGTTTCTTGCAAATTCTCAAGATAGTTACAATAAATATTTATCACAAGGTAGAAGGACTCTGTCTTAGATTTAGTGCGTATTTCGCCAGCCAAAGTACCAGTGAGTGAATTATCCCATAACTTAACACTTTGTGCCCAACTAGAACTTAAAGCAATCAGGGGGGCACTTTTAGGCCTCCCCCGAGTAGCACACTGTATCAAAATTTGAAAGCCATTAAGCACCACTGGATTCAGCATGAAGGTTTCTTGCAAGCATATAACTTCATTATTTGCAAGTTTGGAGCAGAGGGGCTGCGAGTTTACAAGATGATGGAATCCCCTAGGGTTCCATGACAGGATGCTGAACTAAATCCCATGACGCCCAAGTTCCCCCTGAGGATTTTAAGCAGATAAAAACCCTGTAGCCAGACCAGTCCTAAAGGGGATTTCTATTTAGGATAACAGTATTTTTCACAAAAACCTCTCTCTCCATAAATTTTCACAATGTGCACGTGATCTTCACAACTTTAAAATGCTCAACCGTAGGTTCATTCTCCCCACCCCAATGATTGTTTAGCTCACTCAGTATATAAGTCAAAACCTTTTAAGCGTAAATCATCCAGGAAACCAAAACTATAGGAATGCACGAGTCTAGAATGAGTATAAAGTGCTACAATGTCAGTATGTGCATTATTGAAAAAGTCTACATGATCAATGTCCGTTGAATTTATAGTACGAAATGCCAGAATGTCACGTGAAATAGTCAACATATTACTCGTATTAAGGCTAACCTGATCCTCCGAAAGGAACATGGATTTGAATATAATACAGGATTTTCGGGGGAAGGCAGAGCTGGCAGAAGGATTTCTGGCACAATGCCCTGTGACATCCATCCAGGTTTGAGAAGTGTTACACCCTGCCTTATCCCCTCTCCCATGACCTTGACTAAATAAATCATTTTGTTGCTGTATTAGGCGAATCCTGATAGTTCCCAACGGCGCTACCCCAGATCTTGTGAGAGAAAGAGGAGCATGGTCTTTTGTAGGTCTCTAATTCGGAAGATCAAATAGAGATTGATCTGTTTGATGTGCCCTTCTTAAGCAAATGACGCTGTCTTCAAAACACACTTCCCCTACAACTTCCAAGTCCGACTCATGTACACTATGTTGATCTTCTGAGGAATTGGAACATGGTTGAGGTACGCCCCTAGAAGCAGCTATCTTAAAAATCGGTTTGACCCTCTGGCCCTGCCAAAGATCTTAACAATTTCAACAATGAGCTATGGATTTGCTTCCCCCTTCATATTTTTATTCTTCTTAGGTGGGTTACTCGTAGCCCCCTTTCCTTGTTTCTTTATACGCCTTCTATGAATTTTCATGGTCGCAGAAGAATCCAATTGAGGCTGAGCTAAGTTCTCCTCATCTCCACAAGGTAATGCATTCAGTCATTTGAATTCCTCTAGAAATTCCATAGAAGGGGGGTATCCATCATAGATGAAGACTCCCCCACCCCCGACTTGAGGAGAAGTCACTTTACAGGGAGACATAAGCAACATAGTATGTGGCACAACACTTTGATTGTTGCATCCTTGTGTCTGTATAGCACACATTCCCAATTTCGTGAAATGTGCCCTCACCACCTCTTTTATCTGATCAAACCCCTGCTTATTAATTCAGCCTTGGATTTGTAATACACACATTTCCAGCTGGTTTTGAATATTAGTTAGTTTCTTTGAATACTCCACACGTCTTCTTTAATCTGGTCAAAAACTCTGACCCGCAAATTTAATACAAAGTTAAGGGCCGGAAGAGCAGGAGCAGTAACTTTGGTAGTTTGGGCTGGTTGTCTTAAATGTTTGGATGCAGAGGAAATAGTTGATAATTCCAGTCATTAAGGTCATCATCGGGGGCAGCCGTATCAAACAACGCTGGTGTGTTGTCCAGTGATCCTAACGAGATACAAACATTTCAGGTAACTGGCTCTGCATTCATGAGAGTCGTATCAGAAACTATTTGATTCACCTGGCCTTGATTAGATGAGACTCTATTAATAATTTGACATTCACTTGGCCAGGGGATTAACAACTATTTCCCTTGGTAGATCCCCGACACTAACACTGTTAGTGATATTATTTTCAAAGCTTGAAGAGGTGAGAGGGAAATCATGTATTGCCAACCCTGATAAATTGCTTCTTTCTTCAGTCTTCTCTCTTCGGGCGCGTGGTATTTCCGAAGGAGACCCTAATGTTCCTAGGGTCACCTGAGTCGGGAAGAGGCCTCCAACGCTATTGTCAGGGTTTAACAGTGCTTGCTGATAGGTGTAAGGCACCCTATTACTCCTTAAGTTATACATAAGTAAGCTTAGTAAGGAGAAGCTTACCAGCCGGCCACCTGTAACCTGAGTCCCTGACAGCGGTTTGCCACGCTTCAAATGTCTTTCACTTGTCAGGTCAGCTTATTTTTCGCATGTCTTTAGCTTATCGGGTCAGCAGAGCGTTCAAAGCCAGTATGGGGTAAATGGAACAAAGACAAACATAGACGAGTAAAAACAAGAGGCAAGCCAGGTTCTGAGGGTGTCACAAAGAACTCTGGGCCCCACCCCTGGTGGACTCAATTATGTGTCTTAACCTTTTATTCTCGATCTATGCAAAAAATGATATAGGGGAACAGCAACAAAATGTAACACAATGCACAAGGGAGTAATGTAGGAATATGGAGGCCTTGACGAGCCAGAGCGTCCGATAATGCTCTTACCGCCAGTCCCCCACCAAGACTCTGAGCGGTACTCACAAACTTTCAGAGCCCAGTGGGAACGGTCACAAACTTCAGGCTTCACGCCTCAACACGGCTACAGCACGGTGCACATTGCCTTGATGAGCCTTTCGGAGCCCTCACGGCCCTCTCAGCGGGCCACAAATCGTAGGCCACCATAGGCTGCAACAATCTAGCTAGTAGCTCTGGCAACACTGCTTTCCAATGCCGAAGCAGCCTCCAGCAAAGCTAGAGGAAAGGACCTACTGGCATCAAGCCACACTGATCCCTGGACAAACCGAACGGAACAGCCGCTTCCGACACCAGAGTAACACCAATATTGATGACTTCACACATTCCAAACCTGGCCTGAAGGCTGCATTGCAATAAACGTATTAACTACAACATTCAGATATAACAATCTCCTTTTCTTCTTCCCTACCTATTATGGGGGCCGTCAAGGCCACTCAAGCCAGCCACATCAGTGCAGTAGTAACAGTGTCTCTGTTGATTGTTGGGGTCACCTGGTTTCACAGTGGTGCAGGGCGGACCCTAGTATGCCGTGCGGACACAGGCCTGCCTGGTGTGTCGGTGCACCCATGGATGCTTGGAGAATCCGGTTGTGGATTGGCCTGTGTGAACCCTGGCCACCATGCTGGCAAGAGGGCCTCATGGCAACAAGGCCTGCAGAAAGGTGGTTACACACTGCAGGCCTGCAGACACAAAATGAGAGGCAGGCGGACACAGGAGTTCCATTCTTGGAGTCTGCCGCCGTTCTAAAGCATGTGCGTGCATGGTGCTTCTTTTTATTAACCTACAGTCATGGCACATGACGCATCTTAAAGGAGCGGGATACCACACTACCCTAAGTCTATTTCCTTTTCTTCTTCCTACTTACCGTGTTTAATTATGGGCTATTTTAAATGTCATTTTCGGTTTTCACCACATTTATTTAAAAAAAATATATATATATATATGTGTGTGTTGTGTGTTTGTGGTAAAGGATAAGGAATTGGGGGGTGGCACGGTGAGGTGGTAGGGATGGGTTACAGAGGGGTGAGGGGGAACCGCCTCCAATTGAAAAAAATAAAATGCAGCGAAAACAGCCACAGTAAAAATGCACACGTTTAAAAAGGCTGGCATGAAAACAGGGGAAACCCTTCGACCCTATCCTGAGTCTATCTCCGTTTCTTCTTCCCTATCCTGAGTCTATCTCCCTTTCTTCTTCCCTATCCTGAGTCTATCTCCCTTTCCTCTTCCTTATCCTGAGTCTATCTCCCTTTCTTCTTCCCTATCCTGAGTCTCTCTCCCTTTGTTCTTCCCTATCATGAGTCCCTCTCCCTTTCTTCTTCCCTATCATGAGTCTATCTCCCTTTCCTCTTCCCTATCCTGAGTCTATCTCCCTTTCTTCTTCCCTATCCTGAGTCTCTCTCCCTTTGTTCTTCCCTATCATGAGTCTATCTCCCTTTCTTCTTCCCTATCATGAGTCTATCTCCCTTTCTTCTTCCCTATCATGAGTCCCTCTCCCTTTCTTCTTCCCTATCATGAGTCTATCTCCCTTTCCTCTTCCCTATCATGAGTCCCTCTCCCTTTCTTCTTCCCTATCATGAGTCCCTCTCCCTTTCTTCTTCCCTATCATGAGTCTATCTCCCTTTCCTCTTCCCTATCATGAGTCTATCTCCCTTTCCTCTTCCCTATCCTGAGTCTATCTCCCTTACTTCTTCCCTATCATGAGTCTATGAGCATGCACCAACATGTGTTTACTCCCTCTGTCCCCACAGGCCATCCCCACCCCTCTGGTCCCCCCGTGATGTTCCCTTGTGCCCCCCCATACTCGCACACAGGTGTTGCCTGTTTTGCTCGATTCTTCTACCCTGCTTCCCCTACCCCCTCCACCCTACTTCTGCAGGAGTCTGTCCTGATATATTCTGGTTTCACCATCACCGTCTTGTGGCCAATGCTGGATTGGACTTTAATGGACTTCATTGATTCACGGTGCGTCACCCTTTCTCATGGTGACCCTGAATCATGCTGTTCCCATCTTGTATCCAGGCTTGCAAAATTATGTGTTACTACTGACTTCTGCAATTGTATTTGCTTTCCCCTCTTGCTTCTCCACTCTTTTTGACTGCTTACTCTCTGTTCTCTCCCCTTACTTTCTTCTATGCACTTACTCTATCAGAATTGTCCCTGGACCTAGTATGATAGCAACCTCGTCTGTCTCCTCCCACCTCCCCTTACTTGTTTTTTCCTCCCCCATCCCCACCAGCACTATCTGAAATGTCGTCAGGCCTAGTACGATAGTCGCTTGTTTTGTCCCTCTCCCTCACCTTTTGTTTTTTCCGGCTCTACCAGAAATGTCGTCAGGCCTAGTATGATAGTCGCTTGTTTTGCTCCTCCCCTACTTTTCTGCACCCCTCTCCCTCACCTATTGTTCTTCTCCGGCTCTACCAGAAATGTTGTCATGCCTAGTACGGTAGTCGCCTGTTTGATCCATTTCCTTCCCACTCTCCCCCTCCCTTCCTTATCTATGTCTTAGCTCTTGTACTATCCGAAATGTCATCAGGCCGTGTACGATAGCTAATTTCACATCCTTACTGTTCATGGCCTGTAAGAATGTCATTGTATTTTCATTTGTTCCTTCCCTTGCCTTGAAGTGCTTTGAAACACATTGTGTATAGGCGCTATATAAATAAACTATCATATCTCCCTTTTGTCTTCCCTATCCTTATTCTAGCTCCCTTTCTTCTTCCCTATCTTGAGTCTATCTCCTTGTTCACCACACAGATGAATTGCACATACACATACAAATTTGACCAATGTGATGTCTAACGTCTGCTGAACACAAGCCTTCCGTGTTTTCATATAAAGAAATGTCTGTATTTCATCAAAGTCTTGTTGACAATCAAAACATATCAATGAGTCAGCAGTCTTGCTCCTGTACCACAGACTCTACAAACAAACCAAAAGGTAACACAATCGGCTTTATTTGAAGTTAAATGTAGGCGTGGGTGTGATGTTGTGGCAGTGGATATGACTGAGCCATCAGTCACCCAGGGTGTGTTCTGCTGCAAGCCGCTTGTGAAGGCCTTGTGGTCAACATGATACTGAAAGTAGAACTTCAGCTCATCCGTGTTGCAGTAACCCTTACGCATATGCCCTCGTATGACGGTCAGAGAATCCTGCGTAGAGTTGAAAAGAAGGGCTGTACTGGAGAAGATCGTCAGACTCCATGTCCAGCCTCCGGCAGCCTCGGATTGTAAAGTCCCTCCCCTCCCATCCTCCCCCCATGGTGCTCAGTGTGTTCCCTGTTGCTTCTCAGACCTCTACACACCACTCTGTGAAATAACAGTTCAAGTTCCACAGAAGGAATATCGTCTTTCACTGATGGGAGAGGGATGAGATGTGTGGGGGACATACAGACTGTGTTGTTTGGTCATTTACCCACCCATTGGCCGCCTATGGCTATGCTAGTCCAGACACTTGTACAGCCCCTTCCAACCTAGATCACATATCCCTGGGAGCTATTTGAGTCTTGCTCTGTGCTTTCTGGCCTGCCTCCTGAAAGGCAATGGCTTAATTGCAGCCATAAACCAGCCAAACAACCTCTTGCCATGTTAGACAAGTGTTCCTTCAGCCACTTGGCTGTTTAAGCAGTATGTACGCCCTTGGATCTGTTCCTTGCACTGAGTTCCTGTTCACAACAAACATTGAAAAAAGCTAACAGTTTGGGCTCTTGCATTTGTACTAAATAGGCATTTGCCAGGCACTGCAATAGGTTGTACCATTTGGCAGTACATGGAACACGTGTATCCCATGACAATACAAAAGCCAAAACTGTTGGCTTTACCAATGCGTGCTGGTTGCGTTTTTTTGTGTCTTTCTTTTAGTTATGAGTCGCCTCACCAGCAGAGGCGGATCTAACAGGCGTCAGCCAAACAAATGGCGAGCGGGCCCCTGTGCTGTGTGGAAGGGGCGGGGCCCTTTCTGCTTAGGGGGCCTGCTTTGCAGTGGCGAGTTCTCAGCTCGCTTTCCCCCTGACTGCTGCCAGAGAGCACACGTGCCATCGTCTTGTGGCTCATTGTGGATCTTAACACCGTTTGTCAGCCCTGAGGGAACATGGCAGGCTTTTATGTGACAGCATTAACAAAGCCAAACAAGGTTGGTGCGAAATGAAGAGGGGTTTGGTCACTGAAAAAAAAACAACGCTGTTTTTGTGGCGTGTTTTGCATGTTAGTTGCCACAGGCTTTGTTATACAAATATCAGTTTCTCCTTCAATATGCATGCTGCAATACAATCCACATAAGCACGTTGTTGTGTGTTACATTTTTTTTTTTTTTACTTTTCCTTTATTTCAGAAGTTTACAGAGCACAGCCCTGCCCTAGAAGGCACCATATGGTCTGATTTTAAAAAAGCACTTTTCAATGGAAAAATCCCATTGGAAACATTTTGTAAATCGGGCACACAGGGGTGTGGTATGGTTGGGGAGAGTCACAGCATTCTATCATCTTTTGGGGAAAAAAAACAAATAAACTAATAGATATAGCATCTGGTCCTGCAGCGATCACCAGCAGCTCATCACACTGTTGTCACAAACCTCAATTATCTTCTTGTTTGTTTTTTAACACAGTCCATTTTGATCTGTTTTGCATCTAAAGGACACGCAGATGCAAAATATTGTAAAGGGCTCTGTATTTCCATACTAGTACACCCTTATACAGATCCGAGGTTTTCTCTCTCCAACCCGTGCAGCAAAAGCTTAACACTATGCAATTCTGCTGTTTTGTAATGCATGGCTGCAGCAACGCCCGCACAAACAGAATGACATCCCTTTTCTGCGACAAGGACGCGTATGTTCTCTAGGCGTACAATAAATAGCATTGATAGCAAAGCCTGCTGAGGAGGCCCAGCTGTTTCCAGTTAGTCAGACCCCTAGGTAACTGTAATGAAGACAACTTAATAAAAAAATTGCTTTTGTCCATAAAGTTTGCCATTGCGCACTGTGACCACAATTAACTCCGCCCACCCACAGCTCCGCCTCCACAACCCGCCCACCTAGGGCCCTGCGTCAGGTGCTGCCCACGGGGCCCTTTCCCTTAAATCTGCCACTGCTCACCAGGTACCAAATTATTGAATAGCTTCTGCTTTTTTTCTGTTCCATGGCAACCCTTTGACGAATGCGGTTATAATGTAACGTGTGGAATTGTTATTTTCAATTTCCCCTCGATTTCTACCATCAGCATGAGTCGGCTACTTTTTGTGGAGAAATGCCACATCCGCTAAAAGGGGTACTGTGTGGACGCAAGTCAGGGTGGTGTCTGTGTGATCAGGGAGTGGTGCAGATCTGTTCTGGTGCAAGGGAACCCCCACTATCTGCATGCTTAGTGCGGGAGTGCTGGGCGGACTCTGGATGCGCCGATCACAGTACCCAAAGTAATCATGGACACGTTTCCTCTTTACATGTAGAAAATCCGACTTCATACAAATCGGACGTTTATTTCACTGTTAAATGTGCACCTGTGATTTACACATCCGTGTAACGCTTCGGTTTGCGCTTTCGGACTGGATTAATTGGTATCAGGTAATATTTTCGCCAGCAAAAATATCGCCGTACATATGGTCGTCGGGAACGGCCATATGCAATATTTTTGATGGCGAAAATATTAGGTGCGGGAGTTGCGGGGGTTTCCCCCGCACATAAAAAAATGATGCGGGGGTTGCGGAGGTGTACCCCGCAGGGTCCATGTGTTTATTTCGCCGCAAAAATATGGCGATATTTTTGCGGCAAAAATATCACATGGAACCGATTAATTGACCTATTCAGTAGTAAAAGCTGTATTGGTGAGAATATTTAAGGCTTCTCTGGCAATACTAGGGGCTTGATTCGCCAACGTTTTGCATACATCACTGCCTGCAATGTGCACAGGCAAATGCCTCGAAAACCTGTAAACTCGGTGCCCCGGCCTCTCAAAAATGCATCTGCGACACACACGTCATAATTGGATTTTGGACTATCAGGGCCAGGCAGCTGCGGGCTATGCACTTGGATGCGTATCCCGGGTGCGCTTTCATGGCCGCCTGTCACGTGCCTCTTTTCCCTGCACCTGCGATATGGTCTCAGATCACAAGTGCAGAGGAAAGCGCAGTGCTGCCCGGGGTCCAGAGAGATTGCTGACATCATTCCCCTCTGAGCAATAGAAATACTGCTGTAAATGGGGGAAATTACACCATTTCTGCGACTCTAAAATACCGTGTGGTTTTACTGCGCTGTCGGCGTTTTAGAGAATGCTGACTGCCATTACTGAGCCCAAGTGGAGCAGAGGTTGCGGGGGGCTGTGGAGGGGGATCCCCCGCACTCCTTGGTCGCAGTAATGGGAGACGGGAGCTGCGGAGGAACAGGAAAAAAAAAATGAAATTAAAAAAAGGACCCTGCAGCGTCAGCGCCACCCAAGTGGGAGGAACTGACGCCACAGGGATACAAGGGAGTTGGTGGGGCACACAGAAGTGTGCTGCAATAAAAGTAACTGGGTGGAGGTTGGATTATTGGGGGGCAAAAGGGATCTATCTGATCACTGCGCAGCACCGCAATTGGCGTCAACATTTGCGTCTGCGCAGTTACAGGCGGAGCAGTGGTTATATAGATTCTAAATGGGGTTGGGTTTGTGACATGGATGGACCATTAATGTCAAGACTCCACCCGCCTGGTTGCCCCCAACCAACGAAGACATTAGTGAGCAAGAAAATCTGGGTCTTTAGGGTGGCAGTGTGCATATGAACAGCGTGAGGCGCTGGTGCACCTCGCAGCATGTATGTGAAGATTTTTTGAGAATCTGACCTAAGATGTTACTGATATTCTAACAGGGATTTTTATTTTCTTCTATTCAGGCAAACCCCTCTCAAATGAGGAGTCAGTGACTCTGGACAACGGGGGATTCGCGGCTCTCGAGCTGAACAGTCGACATCTCACTGTCAAGAACACATTTTCCAAAAAGAATGGGACCAGGTAGTTACACAGTGCCCCACCTCTACTCCTGTCTTTCCTGTTGTTCTGTTTAACAGTTGTTTAGGTATGGCCTTCTTTATCTGGTTAAATGTGCACAGAATGTACCCAAGGCGGGTACGGCGACTGGGCCTTTCAGTTCTTTCAGTTGAAATGGGTCCTGGAGCACTAGTGGGCCACCGAGCAGCTGCCCGATGTTGGCAGTATTGTAACAAAGAATCATATGCCATTAATTCAGGACATTTAAGGTGCCCCATGCGCGCGCTACAGTCTCCCTTTGCTGGCACCCTCAGGCCATCACCTTCCCCTTGCAGTTAGCACAATGCTGTCAAAGAGCGATTAATAGCTTTTCAGTCTGACATTTAGGGGCCGATTCATGGAAATTGTGCGCCCGGAAAACAGGGATTTGTGCGCCATTCTGCCCGCAAATCCCTGTTTAACAAATGGGGATTTGTGGGCAGAATGGCTCACAAACCCCCGTTTTTCGGCGCACAAATTCCATGAATCAGGCCCTTAGTGCTTCAGCTCCCTCTTGGCTTTCTTTCCCACGATAATCTGCAGTTATTACGTTTTTTATGATATAGCTATTTAGAGTTTTCTGGAGCTACTATTCAATAAAGACTTCCAGGTTCGAAATGTTTATTCTATAATGCCAATCGGCTGGATTTAGCTCCATGCTGTAGACCTGTAGCTCTGACATATATATTAAAGCTCGCTCTTGAGGTATAGGAATTATCTATTGACTCAGACATCCATCCACTGTCTGGAAAGTTATGTCTTGTGGGAGTGACGTAGCACTCCCCCATTGGCCAGTTTCCAGGCCATACGAGCTGGTTTGGCCCAGAAATTGCCCAATTAGGGGGAAGCCACATAATTTCCCCAGTGTCGCTGTGCTGGCCGCAGGGCTCTCGTCGCGGCGCTCCCGAGTGACCATCGTAGATCCCTGCAGCAAGAGCAGCGACATGGCTGTCAGCGAGGTGCTCCTGCAATGAGAGGGAGTGCTGCACCGAGAGCCCCGCTGCTAGCACTGCAGGGCTCTCGGCGCTCCCTCATCACGGAAGCGCTGCGCTGAGTGCCCTGGCACCAGGGCCGCTCCCCACATTACCCGGGCCACATCTGGCAGACGTGGACCGTGCCCTCTCAATCCCCAGCCTCCCTTCCCCACTCCTTACCTTAATCCGACGGGGGCAGAGTCGTCCCCCCCTTAAGTTTTGCTGGGCCACACCTGGCAGATGTGGCCCGGCTTCTTGCCACCCACAAAGGCCACTCTCTTGCCTTGGCAGGTCACGCTGGCCCGGCTGGGATTTAAACCCCTCCCTTTTCTCCCTCATTACACTCTACGTGGTTGCTGAGAACTAGCCAGGTGACAGCAACCTCTCCATGCAGGTTCCCTTTTTTCCTTTTTTTTCTTTTTTACACACCTCCCGCATTCTCCCCATAACCCAAGATATCATCACATTTTAGACCACGCCCTGTGGCAGTGCGGGAGTTATGGGTCATGAAGAACTTGTTAAGCACCCTTTCTGCGCTCGGTCCTTTAGCTTGGTCTAAGGCCCACAGGCTAGGTCTAGAAAGCTTAAATAGAACATAATAATAGTTTGGGTTTTTATCCAGTGCGTCATGCTGGGTTCCCATCACTTCCAAATGTTTTAATGACAGGTCATGTTCTCACTCAATTGGACGGAACTCGAGTGGTCGACCTCAGAAGGACGCGAGGCTAAGTCGGCCCTGCTGTGGGATTTGAACTTGCAAAGTGCAGATGGACCTCATGCCAGAGACCAGAGCTTGACATTTGGCCTGTCCCCCTGCAGGCAAAATATCTTCTGTAGTCTAGGCTCAAACCAAACTTGAGTTAGTGCTAGAAAATGGGTTCGAATTGTTTAAAACAGAAACACTTCTATTTTAATTATTAGAAACGGACTGGAGCCAATAATGTTCCACTACAATGCACATTCTGCAATGCATCAGAAAAAGAATGTAATGCAGCGCGCTATGCTGCACGTCTGCATTTGACCAGATTATTATTTTGTTTTTGTTGATTTAGTTGCAAGCAACTTTTCAAATTTGTATAGAAAATACATACCAATACAATTCATATGTTATACAAATTACATACAGAAATAAAAATGCCTATGTTACTCAACACAATAGATCCAATATACAGTAAAAGCAAAATAAATCCCCTTAAGAAGGAGTACAGACTAAGTATTAATTGCCACGCTAGTGTTGCCTAGACCAGTCTGACCTCAACCAATCTTGGCACATACTCATATTTACATTTCCTTTACACATGGCAATAATATTCGTAAAAATTGGACTAGGGCAATCTGCAGCCTCATGCGCATATTTGTAAACCGCATTTGACAAATTTATTTTGGGCTTGTGGTTTGCACAAGATAAATACATTGCCGCATGAATCTGTAACATACTTTTCAAAGGTCTTGATTTTTACAAATGTGTACTCAACAACATGAAATACCTGTTCTCTGCAATGATAACCTGTAAAATGTGCGCCCAGATCCCCTTGGGTTAGGAGCGCTAAATACATAAATAAATAGCCGCATCTTTCCAATGTCCCGAGTTGTTCAGTGCCATCACATGTTGTGCCTCACTGTCCCTTACTGACTCGACAGATCCCCGCCTCGCCCAAGCCCTGGTGGTTTACACTACTCAGACGAGGACATCTGCAACAAATACAATGGAACAGCACTGACGGAGAACGCGTCGCTGACCGAAAAACCCATTGAACTAACCGAATCCGAGGTAAGCAATCACGTGCAAAGTGCTCTGGGTAGCACTCCTTTGCTCTTTTGGCAGTCTCAGGAGGCATTGTTTTGCAAAGAAGAAGGGTGCATTAAAGTGTTAGTGGGTTGAGGGAGTGGGGGGTGCAGGTATGAAACTGAGGTGTTGAAGAGTGCAGGCTGAAAGTACCTGAGTGCCCTGGTGCTTTTATGTACTTGTGGTGGTGAGACTTGGATATATGTCTACTTGGAGTAAAAACGCAAGTGCTATTAGATGGCAGTACTGAGACACAGTAAATAGCTGTTGTGTGTGTGTGTCAAATTGCAACATATAGTGTGGTCATTTCTTTGCAACCCCGCCGAGCCTATCACTGTGTGGATGGTGCTAGTTGGCATACAGCTGTCTTGGGTTTAGCATAAGGGTGATAGAGAGGTGAGTGGGGATTGGGCTTCCTGAGGAGTCCTGTTATTTGTGTTTAGAGCTAGACTGAACTATTTAAGTCCCAGTCTACGGCTGAGCTGAGAGGAGATGGCATCTGGGTTTACAAGTCCCGATAAGGTGTTCTTACTGTCCTGGGTTCAGTTGAATGAGGGTTAGGGTGTGGTCTCTGTGCCTTATATTCGTTGGGAAGAGTTTGAGGTGACTGTTCTGACTGACACTGGTCTCCAAGGTGTTTTTTGATTCAAATGTTATGGACAGGCATATTGCATGCGCGAGTCCTGGAGTAGCATATACAGGGGCAGAGCAGTGAACGGAGAGACACATCTGGCCTGTTTGTTAATCTAAACTGTGATATTTACAGCAGTGAACTATCAACATTTTCTCACTACCGTTTAACCAACACCTTTGGTCAACCTCAACTGTTACCCAAACTCAACCAGCAAACATATTTTAGAAATATATTTTGTAAAATTATGGAAGTGTGAAAAAACATATTTTTCATTTCATACAGTGTTTTTTAATGTGTACGGGGACCTTTTAAGTTTATGTGAGCTTTCAAAAGCCCTTGCGAGGCAATACAAGAGAAGATATGGAAAATTCTTGTAGAAGAATATACCCGCTGGTTCAATGCAGTAGAACGGTATCGGGGCTGAGGGGGCAATCACTGCACCCCACTAACATGGCCCACCCCTCCAATTACTCTTATTTCTCTTATCTCACCACCCATAAGCATTGAGGTGAACTGAACTGTTTAGCCATCTCTCACATTACTAGGAAAGTCAGATCTGGGTGCTTTGCATTGCTGTTGCATTTAAAACCAGGCCTTTTTCCCCTCTTTCTAGCAAAGTCTGTCTCCCCCCCACCTTGGCTGTTGATCTCTGTTGTCCGTCCCCCGTGTCTTGCGTCCATACTGTTTCCTGCATTCCGCTTAGGGTGTGTTCCTACTTCTGCTTCCTGTGTGCCTCCTACTGTGTGAACCCTCCCCTCTGGGCATCCTGTGTTGATCAGCTCTGAGCTATGCTTCTTTTCCTCTCTCACGCTCCCCTCCTCACACCCTCTATGGTGCTCTCAATTTCTCCCATCTTTTCAAACTGGTACTCTATCTCCTATCTTATCCCTCTCACTAAGTCTGGAAGGAAAACGTTGAAGAAGGATATCCTGGTCACCGACATCCTCTTAGTCATTCCCTCTCTAAACCTATAAACCCCTCATATGGTCTCTGTTCTCTCTCCTTTCTCCTTTTCTCTCATTAATGCTGGCACCTGATGGGAGGTCCTCTTGGCCTCCTTCCACTCATCCATTGCCATCCTTAATGTACATCCTTAATGTATACCCTTCATGGTCCAGGGCTCACAGCCCAGTCTCCTCCTCCTGGATAGGCGTCTCCCACATCTTATCATCTTCCTTCCTTCTCCTGCCACTCCTTCTACCTGCTCTACGGTCCCTTTGCCACCTCCTTCCTCTTTGTATCTGGCTAACCCCCTCTCCCTCCTCTCTGGCCACTATGCCACCTATGGCTACTGCCTCTGCCCACCCTTGTGTCCCTCTGCCACTTCCGCAGGGTGTACCCCATTGCTGTACCCCACCCTGGAAGTCTTTCAAAAGTGGCAACCTGCTCCATGTAGCTAGTCTCAACTCTTGCCTCTGCTGTCAAACACTCCTCTGACATCTGCCACCTCCTCCAAGACCTTCACTTTCATGTCCTTGCTCTCACAGAGACATGGTTCACGGCCAGCTCAGTAACGAGCATTAACACTCTTGTCCATGAGGGCTATAAGTCCTCTCCGAGCCCAGAACCAATCAGCCAGGAGGTGAAGTGGCCCTGATCTTTCCTGAATGGGTGCCTGCCTCTGTCATTCCCACTCAGGCCTATTCCTCCTTTGTATGCCTGGTCTGCAGGCTCTCTATCTCTCCTTGCCTCTCTCTAACCATGGCCACCATCTACAGGCCACCTGGCCAGGTTGCGTGGACCTCACCTCTTCTCTTCTTGTCTCTTCCTCTCAACTTCCCCTCGGAGATCTCAACATCCACCTGGATGACTCTGACCTCTCCTCTGGGCTCTTCCGCAACCTTTGTGACTCTCTCCCTTTCCATTCTACCCTCTGGTCTGACACACGCTGCCGGACACACCTTGGATGGTCTCATCTCCTCAGACATCCCCCCTCTCTAACCCTGCCACTACTCCTCTCTCTTGGACTGACCACTTTGTGCTCTCCTCCCACCAGAAGCTTCCTGTACCCCAGGTAAAGCCCACCCAAACACTGCCACCTGCCTTATCGGTCATTCGGCACATGAAGCGTGTGTCAGAGGCCGCCTTTGCCTCCACTTTCCCTGCTCCTCCTACTCCTTCGGCTGACTCCCACTCTGACACATCCCTCACCAACCTGCATCTTTCTATCTCAAACACTCTGGTTATCCTCGCCCCTGTAATGAGGATCCGTCTGAAGCCTACTTCCAAGTGCAACTTTTGGTATGACTCCAACTTGGTTGCCCTGAAAGGTAAGTGCAGGGTTGCTGAGCGGAAGTGGAGGGTTTCGGCACCTTCTCTGACAAACGGGCCTGCTGCCTGCTCTAAAAACAATACATACTCTCTGCCTTCTCCAAAAAGATTGTCCATATTGAAGCCTGCGTCTCTGCGGCCTCTATCAACACAGCCGAACTCTTACAAATCGGCAAGGAGCTGGCCAATCCTACTGGAGTCTACATCTCTCCTGTTGCTTTCCAGGCCCCCTGCTCGTCCCTGGCCTCTCATTTCACCACTGAAACTCAGGAGATCCTGTCTTCACTTTCCTCTTCCCCTCTCTCCCTCTGCCTCTCTCAGGCCATCTTTCCCCCTCCTCTCCTTCTTTCCTCCCTCTCTCCGATAACACCTCACAATGTTTCTAGACAAGTCCTACCTATGAAAGTGTCTTCCAAACAGGTACTCTGCTGCTTTTCCAGAACTATGAAGGACCACATTGCTTCCCTCGCTCCAACTTTGGCCGATTTCTGTAATCACTTTTTCGCTGCTGGATCTCCCCCTCTCTCCGCTGTGCCTGGGGATCGAGATGAGAAGGACGGCATGGAAGCATGCCACTAAGGTTCTGGTGTGCAAGAGCGGAACCTAGATCTTCCCTTCGAGGGCATGGACCTCCTTCATTCATCCACCGATGACGAGTTGACAAAGAAGACGACCTCCACGCAAACCGCCAAGTCCTTGGCCATCCTGACTAAGCCAGGACA
Organism: Ambystoma mexicanum; assembly: GCF_040938575.1. Taxonomy (NCBI): domain Eukaryota; kingdom Metazoa; phylum Chordata; class Amphibia; order Caudata; family Ambystomatidae; genus Ambystoma; species Ambystoma mexicanum. The sequence goes on along the minus strand of NC_090924.1, from coordinate 465,543,626 downwards.
GAAGTCCTTCCCTCAGTCTCAGATCAGGGCCGACTTCAAACCCTGTGCTTTCACCGGCTTCAAGGGGTTTTGGGACCTCAGTACGTGGAGGCCTGACAGGTCGCTCAGCGACAACAGGAGGAAGTAGCAGAGATGTTTTTTTGTGCTCGCCCCTCCTCTGCTCCCGCCTCAGATGCCAAAATGTGATGTTATCGTCAGGGAACACAGCTTCCCAGAAGAGGGCTGGCTCTCTTCCAGGACAGTTGGAAGTGTTATTTCCAGCATCCCTGGATCCTTTCTATAGTCTCCACAGTCTGGTGTTCCTTGGAGTGTGCTGGGACATGGCGGCACAGCGGGTGTTCCCCTCGCCGGAGAGACTTCTCTCTCTCCACAAGGTGGTAGGACACTTTCAGGCCAACTCGACCACATCTGCATGGTGGTTCCAGCATCTTCTGGGACTAATGGCATCTTGTGTGCTCACGGCCCAGCACACCCGCCAAAAGATGTGACGCCTCCTGCTCCACCTAGCAGCCAATTGGGACCAGGAGACGGGTCTCAGTCGAACAGGATTCCAATCCCCCGCTCCTCTTCCCAAACTTTTACTGGCGGCTGATGGACAGCAATGTGGCAGTGGTAGCCCCCTTGACCCGACCAAAGCCCACTCTAGTGGTGACGATGGATTCCTCGCTGACGGACTGGGGTGCCGCCCTGGAGGGCTACTCCATTCATGGCGCATAGTCCAGCGAGGAGACCCTCCTGCATACAAAATCTGCTCAAGCTCATGGTGGTGGGCATGGCACTCAAGGATTTTCTGCTGCTCATCAGGGACACTGTGGTTCTGGTCAGGACCGACAACTCCACTATGATGTTTTACCTGAACTAGCAGGGCGGCACCCGTTCCCCCCCCTTCTGTGCATGAAGGCCGTGGTGATCTGGGAATGGGCCCTTACGGATGGGAGTTAGATTTCAGCAGTCCACCTCCTGGGGACAGCAACGCGGAAGGGGACCAGTTCAGCCGCTTGTGTCACGGCTCCAAAATTCCAAATTCCAGGTGCAGGAGTGGTGCGAACCAACTACCCTCACTACGGTCTGGGCACCTGTAAAATAACGCTTACACAAGCCTCAGAGACCCCAGCAGGGAAAGAGGGTTAGGATCTCGTTGGTTGGCTAGGTCTCGAACAGAGGGTAACCGGATTGAGGGTTAGGAAAGGGGAAGTGGATAGGCAAGGGGACATATGGGGAAAAACAACAATAATATAAACACTATTGCCCCCACAAATACACATTGTGCATTACAATAACTTTTGATACAAAAGAGGCACTTAGCTCTGTGGGTGAGTGCTGGCTTCCTGCCTGAGCACTCTCGGGTCCGGAGCTCGGAGCAGTTCAAATGCTGCAAGAGAGTTTTAGCATTAGTGATCTGTGTTACCTCACATAGGCACAATACAAGCAACAGACACACAACAATATGGCACTCCACCCCTGGGTTTGGTTAGTGCAAGCACATGCATGTTAAATAGTACTGGCAAACAGTAATTGTGCTGCGGTGGATGTAGCACCCAGCTATGTTAGGAGAGTCAGAACGTGCAGCCCAAGTTCGCCGCACGTGGCTTAAAAGGATTAAAATCCATCATGCTGCCAAGTTTTGCTGTACGTGGCTTGAAATCTAAAGCACTATGTCCTGCCAAAGGTTGCCGCACGTGGCTAAAAGTATGCTTGTAAACAAGGCGCTGCGCGCGTTGGTCCTAATGCTGCATGCGGGCCGAAATCGGCGTTGATTAAATACAACGGAACGCGGTTAGGCACTTAGCTTTGCCCTCAGCATGGGACACGATATGGCTGGGCGGTGCCCCCTGCGTGTGCCCCTCATCGGGTTGGGAACCCCAATGCTTTCACGTGGCTTCCGCGTTCTCCCCCGTAGCTGCGCGTCTATTTCCAACATGGATTGGTTCGCTGGAGCTTTGCTGTACTTATCTGCTTGGTGCAAGGGGCCGGAATGCTTGTTCCTTGGGGCGTGGCCCCTCGCGTGATCCCCGTCGGCAGGAGCTCTGGAAGGTGCGTCCGTTCCGGTCGGGTGCTTAAGCACAAGCCCCGTGCCTTTGTCCTGTGCGCGTGCGAGCCCCTCCTAACCTGGGAGTGAAAAAGTAGTTCCCAGCCTGGAGGCTTCTGGGAATTGTGGTCCGTAGGCTTTTCTGCCTGCAAAAAGGACAGAGAAGCCTCCTATAAGGCTGGAGGCTGTTCCTTTGGGTTTGTCTTGTTTTAGGTTCTGCTGTTCTGCGCCCAGGGCCCCTCACTGAGCCCTGACCACCCCTGATAACACCCTGCACCCTGACAGCTTGGGGTTCAACACCTACAAGTGTGAGTTTCACATCAGCTCCTTATTGCCTCTGTTTCGGAGATGGGGTTTCCAGATCTGGACTTGTTCTCGTCTCCTGTGACTTCCAAGTGCCCTCACTTTGCCTCTTTGGCGGACTTGGGTCTGGGGTCTCAGGTGGACGCGTTCCAGCTCTGCTGGCACAGCTGCAGACGCTATGCGTTTCCTCCTCCACCATTGCTACAGCTGACCCTCCGCAAGTTCCTGACTTCAGCGGGCTGCAGCCTAATCCTGTTTGCCCCACACTGGCTGGTGAGGGCGTGGTTTTCGGACCTACTTCAGTTGTGCTCCCATGGGCCTGTCCATCTTCCGATCCCCATTAGGGGCTTCCTGACGCAGCATGGCGGGGCAGTGTAGCACCCAGCCAGGCTGGCCGTTGCGGCCTAGTTCCTGAACAGATGAGACTGCAACATGTTCAATTTTCAGGCGATAACTTGGGCATCATACAGGAGATCAGGAGGCTGTCTACTCTATCCCAGTATAGTGGACCAGATTTTTCTATTGGACCTGTGACAAGGGGCTGGATCTATTCACCTGCACCCTGGATGACGTGCTGGCCTTCTCTGTGCATTTGGCCATCTCTGGCGTTCAGGTAGATACTTGTCGCACCTATTTGGCAGCCATCAGGACCTACAGGAATTCCCCAGAGCATGTTTTCTCAGCAGCCAACCCGGTGGTAAAGGCCCACATCAAGGGGTTGTCCAGACCTTTCCTACCATACACAGGCTTCATCCAGTCTGGGACCTCAATGTGGTTCTGGAGGCCTTGCAGCGCAACCCCTTTGAGCCGATGGCCTTGGTGGACATTCGGCTGATGGCATTGAAGACAGTTCTATTGGTGGCACTCACTTCTGCGCACAGGGTCAGTGAGCTTCAGGTGTTGTCTTTGTGCAAACCCTTCACCATGTTTCATAACAACAAGGCCATCATGCACACTCACCCAAGGTGGTCTCTCCATTCCATTTGAACCAGGAAATCTGCCTGCCAGTGTTCTTCCCAAACCCACAGTCGGAAGCAGAAAGGGCTGTGCATTCCTTGGACCTCAAGGGGGTCCTCAAGTCTGAGGGATTGCTCGTCACTTTAGGGGGTGGTACGTCTCCTGGTAACTAGGCTTTCAAAGCTTCTATCGCCCGTTCAGTGGTGCAGGCCCTTTCAGAGGCATACACGGCCATGTGCAAATCAGTTCCTGGGGGGATTCCTGCCCATGCGGTCAGACCTAAGGCCACGGCTACTTGGGCCACTCTGTCTGCCTTCTGTAAGCACTATTCCTTGGAAACCAGCTCCAGGCGCGATGCAGAATTCCATCAGGTGGTTCCGAAGAAACTTTTTGCTTGGTCCTAAATGTGAGGCAGGTTGTCACAGCTCCACCCTATGGTCTTGTTTGGTGTATTCACCCACAAGGATGGAGGAAAGGGGACGGGGGATGTACATGTAATTAAAGTTACTCACTATAGTAACTGGAGTACTCATAGTCCATAGTCCCCTTTCCTCCATATGACCCACCCACCTTCCCCCACTTATATGTCAAGAGCTAATATATCTAGTGTAGCCAGGTATTTAAATGTCTGATGTGTTAAAAGGGGACTGATGTGAGGCACCGGAGGGCAGGGCCTTGGGGCTGAGGGATGTTGCCACACCCGGGACCACACCCTGCGTGCTATACTAAATTTAAAGGGGAAGCTCAGTTTTTCCACTGCCAAAGGGTCTGGTACCATCCCCATTTTGGGGGACACCCACAAGGATGGAGGAAAGGGGACTATGGACTATGAGTACTCTAGTCACTACAGTGAGTAACTTAAACTATGCACTGAAGAAAACAGAGGGGTCACTAATGATTTTGGATTGTGTATCCTTGACGTGGCTTCAGGGAAGACATGTCAAAGGAGAATCAAAAGTGGCTCCTAGCCACCCCTCTTCCCCTAGAGAAGAAGGTAATCCAGTAATGATGGTCAGTGCTGGTTAATATAAGCCACATTGTATATAGAGGATCTTGAGTGGTAGAGAAAAGAGAGGAAATAAATGGGGCCGGTCCAGCCCTGGTTTTTAACAGCAACCTGAGAATGTAAGTAAAATAACTTGGCAAAGTAATGAACAGTTTACAAGCTTGAACCTATGAACATTTTTCAACGACGACAGGGTGGTCCAAGGGAACCTCTACATGTGTTGAGAGGTGGTTGAAACTAGAGAAGGTTAAACAGGCTGAAGCACAGCCAGGGAGGAAGTTGCCAGGGACAAGCAGGAATAGGAAGGCAGAGGAAGCTGCTGGAGCAAGGAGACGGATCTGCAGGTGCCGCATTGCATGCTGTGCAAAGGTATGCACAGAACTGCGAAGAGGGCCAGGCACGGACATGAGTGTGTGAGGATAATCGAAGGAGTGAACATGGTGGCATCAAAAGAATTGGCAGCATTAAAGTTTAGCCAAAAAAAATATTAAAGTCTCCCTGACGCAAATGAAAGGATATTGTATTTGCCAACTATATTTTAGCTTGGTTGCTGCCCTCATAAAAACTGCCATTGTATGCTAGCAGCATGCTTGACAGAGTACTGTCGTCATTTGCTGGTGATGTTCAGCCATCATAAGCCTTGGTAGCGTCCCCACCTGCTCCTTAGTGCTTCAAGCCTTCGAACGAGGTGATGACTGGAAAGTTTAGAATTAATACGAACCTCTGGCATTGCTCTGGGCAACCCCGAAACCATCGTTCTTCGCCTGCCAACCCATTGCAAAAGGGGAAAGACCACATGCAAATCAGGCTTGGTCCCACCCCAAAAGGGGCAGTCTAGCCAAACTGCTTGGCCACATCCCTTCTGCACGAGACCACAAGCATCCCCAAATATGTTTCAGCCTTGTTGGGCCTCATCAGTGAGGAGTAGCTTGGGGTCTCTAGGCCCAGCAGGCACAGGACCCACGTCTGGGCATACCCGTCCCACTTGGGGTGACTACAGCAAAACAAAGGGAGTAGCTCGGCAGGCGAAGTACGATGGTCTGGAGGGTTGCCCACAGCAATGCCAGAGGTTAAGATTAATTCTAAACCTTCCAGCCATCAACTCTTTTGTTTTGCCTTAGAGTAGGGAGGACCATGCGTGTCCCATGTTTGTCAGAAATGTGGACCCTTACCTCCTCTTGCCCAACTCTTTCCAAAAACTTGAAGCATGAAGCAAAGATCAGTAGTGGGCCTAGGAACACGTACACTCCAAACTGCTCGGTAAAATATTCAATAGGTGAACACCACACCATCAGGCAATAGGTACACAATATGGCATTTGAATAGTGTGTCCATTCAACGTTTGTTTAAAATAATTTGATAATGAAGCTGGATTCCAATTGATGGAGAACTTTATTACTGACTCAGTATGTAACTGTCTAATTTGCATGTTCTACCCCAGAACAGAAGGAGGATGACTACTACTCCCAGAATGCAACTTTTCTGTCTCAACTCACACAGGAGACTTCCCTGGGAGGATTCCTCCAATCAATCCGTAACATACATTTTTCTCTCTCACATATCTGTCTTCAGTTGAAGATGCTGTTAGCTTAATCATCCAACATAAGCTGTGAGGTAATGACTACAACTAACAGAATGCATCCTGTTACTCGTCAGGCGTTCCAGCGCCCTTCTGCTGTTACTGGCTCCCTGGCTTGTCAGTGTCCTCCCTGCATGCATTGCCCATGCTCTCCGGATTCACAATGGGTTGCCATCTTTCCTGTCGCTGCATGGCTACCCTTGCTTTGTGGTCTCAGAGCGAGCACTAGCCTCTTGAACTCCCAGCAGCTTGCACCCCTGCCGGTCTCTGCTCAGATCTGCATTAGCTTCCCAGGCTCGCGGTGACTTGTGTGGAGGATATATCCAATACCTTTTCAAATACTTTATTCTTGTCCCAATGCATAATGGGATAAAACCCTATAGGTATTCCCGGTGGTTGTGCAATGGAGAGAGATATGCCTATTTCTGAAAGGTCTAAGCAAAACGTGTAGGGAAGGGGAAAGCTAGAATGACTCAGGGTTTTACTATCAGAGACCCCAGTCTCCCCATGGAAATACGTGTACTTCCCTTTCCTCGGGCTTCTAGCATCCTACATACTACTTGACACCTGGCAAATAAGGTCTCAGGGATATAGCACGCAGCTAGCTTCTCGACACTTCACCAAACGCCCAGTCTCTGGGATACATCACCTAGCTCTCCGTTTGTAATCCTTTCCAATGATATTGTGTCAAGCTCACTTCTGAGGTCATAGTGCCCCAGGGATGTAATACCCTGCTCACTTATGTTGAGGATATTGTGCAAAGCTCACTTCCAGGGATATCGTGCCCAACTCACTTTTATCAGGGGGCTGGCATCCAGCAAGCTCTGCAGCAGTCACATGGGTCAGGGTGTTTGGGTTCTCTCAGCCTTACAGCTTTCCCATGCCCCTGCGCTCCCTTATGCCCCTTAGCCCCGGAGGCCCTTTAGCTCTTCCAGACCTCTCAACCCTCTTAGGCCCAACTTGCACAGGTCAGCTCTATGCTTCAGCTGTGTTCCCTCCGTCCAGGAGTCTCTTTCGGCTCTAGTCAACTGCTCCCATTGCACTGATTTGGTTAGGCCTTTCCTGGGTTAGGTACATGTAACCTGCCCCGATATTGCTGGAGCTTTGAGACTCCTTTGCTTAGTCTCTCAAGCGGTCTCTTTGGTCCCAGCATGTCGTCATTGTAATATCCTCCCTGTGTTTCCTGGCCTCCCAAGGCATCAAAACTCCCTGCGCCCATTCTTGGATCGATTGGAAGACCCGCCTTCTGATTCCAGCTTTGCGCCTACTACTCAACATCCCGAGGCATCACCAGAGGTCCTGGCGGCCGTGGCAGTTTCATCGCTCCTTTTCTTCTCCTCGAGCCCACATCAGGGAAGCGGGATCGAGTGTCGGAGTATTGTTCTCTACATAACAAGTGTGTGCAGCCGTATACAGTGGTTTTATCGAAATAAATTACTGTGTGGTAATTTACGTCGACAAAAAATAGTTGAATTAAATCTGTCAGAGTAAATTACCAGTCATTTATTTTGTTAAAACCACTGAGGTTTGTGTGCAGCCATGCCATTTTCCCATTGAGCCAGGATCATTGGCTCTAAAGTTCTGCACCGGTTCTGCTTCCACATTGTGGATTATGGATTGGAGGCTGATTCTCGCCACTATACTTAAAAGCCATTACCGCTGTCCTCTTGCAATGTATAGATAGTTTATAGTATATCTATATTTGCATATAGATATGCAATATATTGATAGTTTATTTGTATAGCACCTATACACAATAGCCCTCATTACAGGTTTTCTGGTCTGGAAACCGTTGTTTCCAGACCGGCGAATTACGAGTCTGCTGGTGGGTGCCGTTCCGCCCGCCAGGTCTGATCCTGGCGGGCGGAACGGCACCCGCCAACAGACTTTCACGGAAGCACCGTCACCGTTATTAACGGTGCCGATTCTTCTGTGGTTCTCGTATCCATGGAGTCCTAGGGGACTCCACAGGAATGGCGATCAACATCTTACCGGACCACCGGGACTGTAATGCCCCGGTTATTCAGCCAAGTCAGTCGCCGGCAAATCACTACAGGTCCGGCGGCTACCTGCTGATTTTTCCGGCACGGTTTCTACCGGACTCGTAATGAGGGCCAATGTGTTTCAAAGCGCTTCAAGGCAAGAGTGGGAACAAGGGAAAAAATACAAACAGTGAACATTCTTACATCGCCTTGAAAAATAAGAATGTGAAATAACTATCGTACTCAGCCTGGCAACATTTCAGAAAGGTGGGGGGGGAGGGAATGGGAACAGACAGGCGACTAACTTACTAGGCCTGACGACATTTCTGTAAAACAGAAGATTACAAGAGTAGAGGGTTAGGGGGAGGAGAAGGAAGGAGAGGAACAAAACAAGTGACTAATGTACTAGGCCTGACGACATTTCAGATGGTGCGGAGAGAGAGGGGCAGGGGGAGGAAGAGAAAAAAGAGGGAGGGGGAGGAGACAAACAATGTAGCTATCATCCGAGGACAATTCAGATAGAGTAAGTGCATAGAGTAGGATAGGGAAGGGGGGAAGAGGACAGAGAGGGAGAAAGGAGCGACAAGAGTTAGCAGTGAAAGAGTGTAGAAGTAAGAGGGGAGAGACAATACAGTTGTAGAAGTCGGTAATAACACAGAGTGTTGCAGGGAACAGCAAATGCAAGACAGGTTTCAGGATGAGGATAGGCACAGCATTATACAGGATCACCATGAGAACGTGATGCAGAGGAAGTCTGGCATGAGAATAGAGACAGGAGAAGCACCATGAGTCAAATGAGTCCATAAGTCCAAATCAAGCATTTGCAACAACATGGTCATGGTAGAGCAATAGGCTATCAAGACAGCTCCTGCAGTGGAATATTTTAAGGGGGGCAGAGGTAGAGGGCTAAGGGGAATGGGGGAAAGGGAAGGTAGGATAGACAGGAATAAGCCATGCAGGAAACACAAGCATACAAGAGGGGTGGCAAGGGAACAGCATTCAACAGCACAGGCAACCAGGGGAGGGGAGACAAAGGGAGCGGTATAGAACAACACATGCAACCAAGGGGAGGGGCAAAGGGCATAGCACAGGCAACCATGGGGGGGCAAAGGGAGCGACATACAATAACACAGGCAAACGAGGGGGGGCAAGGGTAGCGGCATACAACAACACAGGCAACCATTGGCGGGGCAAAGGGCACAGCACAGGCAACCATGGGGGGCAAAGGGAGCGACATACTACAACACCACAAGCAACCAAGGGAGGGGCAAAGGGAGCAGCATACAACAACACAGGCAACCAAGTGGGGGGCAAAGGGAGCGGCATACAACAACACAGGCAACAATGCAGGGGTCAAGGGGAGCAGCATACACCAACACAGGCAAGCAAGGGCGGGGCTAAGGGAGCGGCATACAAACACACAAGCAACCAAGGGGAGGAGGGGTGCAGTATACAACAGCACAGACAAGCAAGGGAGGGGCAAGGGGAGAGGCATACAACAGCACAGGCAACCAGGTGCATGGGAAACGGCATACAACAGCACAGGCAACCGGGGGCGGCAAGGGGAGCAGCATACATCAACACAGGCAACCATGGGGGATGCAGGGGAAGCGGCATACAACAGCACAAGCAACTGGGGGGGAGGGGAACGGCATACAACAACACAGGCAACCAAGTGGGGGTAAGGGGAGCAGCATACAACACAGGCACCCAAGTGGGGGGGGCAAGGAGAGCGGGCAGCGTTACGGTAGCAGAAAGGGAGCGGACAGGGGTCTTAGGTGTGGGCCTTTCGTGAGGGGGCCGGCCAAGCCTGCTGGCTACCCCATAGGCCATGATGTTGAAGCCTTAAAACAATCAGAGGCAGAGTTGAGCAATCAGGGACAAAGGGCTCCAGTGAGCGAATGGGAGAAGGTTCAGAAGGCCAGCCTAGTTTCTTGGAACAGGGTAACCTTCTGGACCAGCCAGGCCAATTAAGGTAGCATTGGCGGCAGTCAAGACTAGGTCTCAGAAGGGATGAGGGTGACTGAAGACCTCAATGAACACACAGAGTAAAGAACACTACAAATCACTCCCAAGGTGTATATATATTAAAAGTACAAATAAATGTATTCAAGGCCTTTGAGTTTCAACACACAGTAATTATCAACAGTAATACCTTTCAGCCAATATAATCCTACTACAATACATATATACAATACCAAACGATATAAAGGGTTAAAAAGCACAGGATGGGTCCACAACCTAAAAAGGGGAAGAAGCAAACAGTGCAAATAGTCTTTAGGCAGTTCTTTACCAATCAATCCCTAACTGAGTGGCAGTCCAGTGCCAATGAAAAGTGGAGCCTAGTGCTCAAAAGTACTGTTGTCCAAATGGTTGATTGGATTTAGGGATATGGGGTGAGAACCCTTACCTTGGCCAGTGACCAGTATGTCTAGGGTGTGTTTTCCATGGTTTGGTGGGGTGGTATGGATTGGGAGGAGAACATTGCAGATCCCAGCCTTGATCACCTACAGTTAGCTCATGGCTCTGACACTAAGTCTGTGGTGTGCCGGCTTTCCTGGTCTACAGAGTCCCTTCCAGCTCTCAGGAGAGGGTTAGTCACAGTTGCAGTCCCTCCTGTCCCTGCCGGGCTTTGCCAACCTTTGTTGATTCACAGCACTATGGTCTACTTCCTATACCTTCCCTGGAGAGCTTTGCCACCCTGCATTGACTCACAGCAGGATATTCTCTTTCTTCTCCCTGCAGGGCTTTGTTGACTCACAGCAGGTTTCTCTCCTTTCTGTCCATACAGAGCTTTGCCAAGCTTCGTTGACTCAGAAGGATGTTCTCCTGCAGGGCTTTTCAAAGCTTTGTTTACTCACAACAGGATTCTCAGCTTCCTATCCCTGCATGGCTCTACCAAGCGTTGTTGATTGACAGCAAGATGCTTCTTCCTGTTCCTGCAGGGCTTTGCCAAGCTTTGTTGGCTCACAGCGGAATGCTCTCCCTCCTGTCCTTGCAGGCTTTACCAAGCTTTGTTGGCTGCGGGTGCTCTCCTTCCTGTCCCTGCAGGGCTTTGCCAAACTTTGTTGACTCACAGCAGGATTCTCTCCTTCCTGTCCATGCAGAGCTTTGCCAAGCTTCGTTAACTCACAGCAGGATGCTCTCCTTCCTTTCCCTGCAGAGCGTTTCCAAGCTTTGTTGGCTCACAGACGGATGCTCTCCTGCAGGGCTTTGCAAAGCTTTGTTGACTCACAGCAGGATTCTCCACTTCCTGTCCCTGCACGGCTCTACCAAGCTTTGTTGATTCAGAGCAGGATGCTCTCCATCCTGTCTCTGCATGGCTTTGGCAAGCTTCATCGGCTCACAGCAGGATGCTCTCCTTCCTGTCCCTGCAGGGCTTTGCCAACCTTGGTTAACTCATAGCAGGATGCTCTGCTTCCTGTCCTTGCAAGCTTTACCAAGATGCGTTGGCTCACAGCAGGATCCTCTCCTTCCTGTCCTTACAGGGCTTTGCTAAGCTTTGTTGACTCACAACAGGATTATCTGCTTCCTACCCTTCATGGCTCTACCAAGATTTGTTGATTCACAGCAGGATGCTCTCCTTCATGTCCCTGCAGGGCTTTGCCAAGCTTCGTTGACTCACATCAGGAAGCTCTCATTCCTGTTTTTGCAGGGCTTTGCCAAGCTTTGTTGACTCACAGTGGGATGCTCTCCTTCTTGTCCCTGCATGGCTTTGCCAAGCTTTGTTGACTATAGGCAGGATGCTCTCCTTACGGTCCTTGCAGGCTTTACCAAGCTTTGTTGGCTCGCAGCAGGATGCTCTTCTTCCTGTCTTTGCAGGGCTCTGCCAAGCTGTGTTGACTCACAGAGGGATTCTCTCCTTCCTGTCCCTGTAGGGCTTGGCCAGCCTTTGTTGACTCACAGCAGGATGCTCTGCTTCCTGTCCTTGCAGGCTTTACTATGCTTCGTTGGCTGACAGCGGATACTCTCATTCCTGTTCTTGCAGTGCTTTGCTAAACTCTGTTAACTCAGAGCAGGATGCTCTCCCTCTGTCCCTGCAGGCTTTAGCAAACTTCGTTGGCTCACAGCAGGATGCTCTTATTCCTGTCCTTGCAGGGATTTGCCAAGCTTTGTTGACTCACAGTGGGATTCTCTCCTTCCTGTTGCTTCTGGGCTTTTCCAAGCTTTGTTGACTTGGAGCAGGATGCTCTCCTTCCTGTCCTTGTAGGCGTTACCAAGCTTCGTTGGCTGACAGCGGATACTCTCCTTCCTGTTCTTGCAGTGCTTTGCCAAGCTTCGTTGACTCAGAGCAGGACGCTCTCCCTCTGTCCCTGCATGCTTTACCAAGCTTTGTTGACCCACAGCAGGATGCTCGCCTTCCGTTCTCTGCATTGCTTTGCTCCAGCTTAGTAGCCTTACAGGGGTGTGCCACTCTACCCAGCACCCGTTCCTTGGGGCAAGCAAATAGGGGGACGGCCCGGGGCACAGTTGGGGCGGAGGGGCACAGCCAGCAGCCCATTACTCTCACTCCTAGGAGTGGAGGGTCCCGCCGAATCATTGTTCAGAACTACTTGCACAAAGACTGGGACAAAACCTGCCCTTATCCATCTACCTCCTATGAGCTGAGAGGCTTTTTTTTAGAAGGCTGCCCCCCAAATTAACATCTTTGCAAAACGAATCATGTTTAAATAGTGTGATTATTTTTGCAAAGCACTGGTTTATAAGAACGTTGTGATGGGCATTTATGATGGAATGAAAGGGTTTCTTTTTTGCTGGCTTAATTAAAAGGGGCAGAGGGAGCCTGCAAGAGTGGGGGATTAAAGGAAACGGAAAATGGAAGCCATTATATGAGAAGGGAAAAATTGGCATTCGTTTACAGTATTTTAATGGGTTAGTGTTTTAGGGCTATCAAATGAGTGACTCCATCTCATCTGAACAAGTTTCTGTTGAAAAGCATTATTTTTGGGTGTGTTAAACCAGTTGATATAGCAGACTACAACTCCCAAAATCCATTGATATGTTGCACTAAAGCCCAGGGCTGGAAACAAGTGTTCAGATCACATGGAATCACCTTGCCAAACTGTTCTCTTTAATGGGCCAAAAACCGTTTGAGTAGTATGGAAAAATATGTGTACACATGTATATTGTTGCCCTTTTACAGTTTTTGCCTAGGGTCCAGGAGTTGGAAAACTAAGGGATGAGGGGTGGTGGTAGGGTTGGTTGTGTGTGTGAGCGTTTTATGTCTGTGAAAAAATATATGTGCAAAGTAGAAAACAATTACCACAGCTAAAATGAATGACAAAGTCAATCGTTTTGACGTGTGTCTAGTGTAAAGGTTCTCTTTCTTGCTACTTTAGGTATTGAGACCACATGCCCATGTACATTCATGATTTGCCCAGCGTTACAATTGCATGTCCAATTTCATAGGGTTTAGCAGGATACGTTAATATAAAACCTATTTCATGTATTGTCCTCATAGAGAAAGGAACTCGCATTGTTGCCAGGTATTTACACAAATTGCCAACTTTTGCCATCGGACACCAGCAACTAGAGCAATTCGGGAGCCATTTCAATATGTTGGCATTGTACTTGCATCATGTATTATAATTTGGGGATTTGTATAGAGCTTCATGTAGATGGACCACTTCTAAGGTCTACATGAATGTGTGTTAATATTTCCCACTGATGGTTCTCTATGTATTGCCTCCAGAACGAAGACGGGCCTAGTCGGGGACAGCAGGGATTCTAACTTTTATAGCAGTGTCCCATTCTCAAAACCAGCACGTTGCATATGAGCTATCCATCCGGCATGCAACTATTTGGCAGAAGTTAACATTATATGCCCAGGAACGCACCCCATTAGGTAGCTGTTACCATCACACGCCTAAGTACTCATGCCATTATCTAGATATTGCCCTCCTGTACTCAGTTACTCTCACCATATACCAGGGTTTGCCAAGTGCTCTTGCAATCACGCTATGTGGGAACATTTTTATACTTTATCTAGATACGCAGACCATATGGCCACATGAGCCCTTCACCTCACAGCCTACCTGCTTCTCGGATCTTCCCCTAAAGTGTTTTGAAGTAGTTTCAAGGCATTCCTTATGACCTAACCTTAATTAACAAAGCTGGGAACTGCTTTTTTTTTTTTAACCTCCGCCTATATTTCACACCCATCTTCAATTCTTCCGGAGCATTTGGAACGTCCTCCGAGTGCTGTGTTCACCAACTGAAGAGAGCTACCGGATCTTGCTACACTTCCAATTGGAAAAATAGAGGACATCGGTGGCAATAGGCGTGTTTGCAGAAGCCTCATCTAGGAGAGTGTCCTTCATTTAGACACCAAACACATGATAGAAAATGATTTCCTATTAAAAATACTATATATATATATATATATATATATATATATAGATATATAGTCTACTTATTAATTTTAAGTACAAGTCAATAAAACAGCACTTAAATTGCAAGGGTTAAACTATTTTGGAGCGTAAGTGCAGTGTGGGATAGCAGTGGAGGAGCAACGTGGGGCGCAGGTGGGGGGGGGGGGGGCATATTCTGGTATTTCGCCCTGGGCATAATATTGTCTAGAACCTGCCCTGCTCCTGAAACCCCCATGTCTTGGCATTTCTTCACATCTCGTGTTTCTGACACTGTCTCTGCTTCCTTCTGGATAGTATCTTCAACCCCACTCCAGCTCTTTCTTTTATTTGCAGTCCACAGCTCTGCGAATGAAAGTTTGACTTGCCTCACTGCAGTATGTTTTCTTCCTTATGAATCCATGTGGTTCCTTTCTCTAAAAGTTAAGCATGTCTGTTCTCACTAAACTATGCATAAGACGTTCTTGGTAGAACTGTGGCATTTATTAAAATTGACATGTGCTGCCTTCATTTTTTTTTAAAAGCATTCAAACAAAATGTGTGCATCAGCCAGCAGGAAACGCTAACTCGAAGTTCCTGCCCTGTCACTTAGGCCCCAGTGGGCCTATTAACTGTTCTGGTTCTTGAAAATAGAACGAATTCGTGGTTTGTTTCCACCTACTTTTAGATTAATTTGGGGGGAAATTACTACCCTCAAACTGTAAAAATGACGATTATTTAATCAACGCACACACATTTGCGACACCGACCTGCTGAGGTACTGTGCAAAACAGGAGGCATCTGCATTAACGCGGCCTCCAACAGGAGTGCTTCCCGCAGCCTGTAAACATTAGCCTCAATTGCAAGAACTCGCAACCGTTGTGTGTTTTTTGTGCCTTTGTCCCCAACTGCCTCGTGCAGGAACCGCGAGCGCCAGTCAGGAGGTGGAGAAAAGCCCCTTCCCTGTTGGTCGGCGGTGGCATCGGTTAATAACCGTGACGCCAGCGCGGCTCGGCGCCCTTCACGGCCCGCTCGCTGAGATTGCTCCCTTCCCGACGTCTCCTCTATCTGCGCGCCCAGCCCATTCCCGGCGAGGCCCTTGCACCGTCCTCTGCTACTCAATTAGTGTAGCATCCCAAAATGACTGACTCCACATTAACGTACCCCTCGCCTGCTTACGTGCTGGCTAGGCACGCAGCACTTTAAACTTCACTATTTTTGACATCGTTAGTTCGAATGTTTTTTTTACATACATTTTTTTTATTAATGAAGTGAGCAACCTGGGTTGGGTTCCAAGAGTTATGGCGTTGTTTGCTAATGGATCTCAACTAGTTTTGCAAATACATTTCCACTTCAGAGCGGCAAAGGTGCGCTGGGCCTGCCCATATCGCCATTGGAGTCATGCACTGGTAAGCAGCAGCATGAATGGGAACCTAGACATGGCCAAGTCAGTCGCAGGCATTCCTGCAAGGCTTGATGAAAAGCGAGATCTTCGACTCCCCGTGGAACGTCAGGTGATCTTGGTTGTGTGACTGTGCTGAGCTTAGGTTATTCCATAACTCTGCACTCTGTATCCAGGACCTTACCCGTACCCCTGGATTGCATTAGGTGCACGGGCAAAGGGCACATTCGGCTGTCTGGGTGGTTCTTCAGTTGATTGTCGGTTTGGCCAGTGTACTCAAATAGTGCAGTGACTCATTCGCTCTCTGTAGCATACATAGGGCCTGATCTACGGAAATGTTTTCAATGGGACTTTCTCATGTTAATATATGTTTTTAAATCGGGCCCATATCCACCTGCCATATGCAAAACCAGGGCTGACATTTCAGAACGGTGGATAACCCCAGCTCCTTCAAGTTCAGTGACTAGCTTGCTCCTGGACTAGTAGTTGCCTGAGGGTCTTTTTGGCAACCCAGTCTACAGTGTTTTTAATACAGATGTGACCGCTAGGGATGAGCGGAATTCCATTTTTCACTTCCGCCAAAGTTTTCTTTTGTTTGGTCCAATTTTCTGCCTGGATACCGCCCGCTGACGGATACATTTTGTTTTCCCGCAGTAAAGTAGAATTTCGTGGGGATGTTTGCCTTTTTTCCTGCTGAAGTGTCCCACAGTGCATTTGTCAAATAACCACGCAGAGGCTGCGATGACACGAGTGGCACACATGTCCACGAATACTTACACGAAGCAATGGGTTGTGTATTGGGTTGCGCAAAACATTCAGTATGTGTATTGGCCACGAGGACAGGGGACAGTCCACGGTAACACATTTGTGAAGGAAATTGGGCAGCGAGCCAGAAAAAATGTGCACACAGATTATAGAAATCTGCAGGAAAGTAAAGAGGCCAGAAGTTGGAATTTTCAGAAGAAGCCACAGAAGTGGTCAAAATGCTGTGAGTGAATTCCGGATTCGCCTTCCGGCCCTAGCTATTATCCGGCCACCTCTACCAACAGCACTTACAACTCGGTCCAAATTTACTGTGTGACTAAAGCTCGGCACAGGTACTATTTTGCTAGTTATATGCATTGGCAACGCGTATTACCTGCCATGGCGTTCGCCCGGGGAGGAACAATGATCTAGCGTTCACTGGAACTCTCAGGCTTACTAATTTGTGGGGATGTTGTGCCTTGAGGTGGTGGTCATCTGAAAATAAGAATTGCTCGGTTAACTTTCCAAACAAGCACAACTTAAGTCTTGTAGCTGGAAGGACACAAACTGCTTTGCCTCCTCCCCTCCTTGATCTGTAAAAGGCAGGAGGGGACATCTCGGTTTCCTCTGTATCCTTTCTTTACATAGTGGTGTCAGCTCCCATTACCCCCCCCCCCCACCTCTCTGTCGTGGGGGAGGTAACATACCCTGGAACCTAACCTACTAATAAAGACAGAGACTAGTTTTACATTTTGGAAACAACAGGTCACAATTTATTGGAGCATACAACACAGGGGGCAGTCCCAGCCCAAAAGCTTCATGGTTCACGACCATACAGAATCTCAAGTGTCCCTAAGGGACTCAGTAACCATCGTCCCAGTTTGGCTCGAGTGCGGCCATCAGGAAACCTGCCCACGGTTCAAGCTGGTGCACTCGTGTGTTTGTGGCTTGAAGTTGTGCAGCCCACGTTGCCATCCTACTAGGTAACCACTTTTGAGCTCCAGAATTCAATACCTGCCTTAATACAATTGCATTGGAAAGTTTGTGGTCTGTGGAAAAGAGTTGAGGACCAGAGCCTTGCGATGGCAGACAGCCATGCACGGCTCTTCACAAAATACTTGCTTACAATGCGTCTCTGGGAAATGGACAGAAGCCCCCAAGGATGTCCCCATCTTCATGAGGCCGCTCCTTAACTGCTTTAAGAATTTGTTTGCGGTTTGTAGACAGTAAGGCGGAGGTGTGAGCCGAGGTGGAGCCAGTCTGCAGCAGTCGTGCATACCGACCACATCGTTGTGTAAGGAAGTCCTTATCACAGCCAGTACACCGCGGAGCGGTGAGCGGAGGTGTGAGCCGAGGTGGAGCCAGTCTGCAGCAGTCCGCTGCAGACGCGTAGCAAGCGGGCAATGGAGACAGAAGTGCGGCCGCTCTTAGTGATTACAGAAACCTCCGGAACAGCCCCGGTATCAGGGGTATCAGGGGGCCAACCGGAAACGCCAGAGGTGGAAGAACTGTTGCCGTTAATTCGGACCACCAAAGAAAAGGCATTGATGGCTGCCGCCTGTAAGATATCAGAGGACGTACGTCCAGCAAAGCCAAGAAATCCCAGAGGTAAGCCTCTACTAAAAATACAGCAGAAACTTTTACAAACAGGCTTACCTACTACGTGGGTGACGAAGTCATCTTCCCCGGTCTTAACCCAGAAGTCCACTGATCCACCTGGCGCCACGGTGGGCAAGAGTGGAGCCCGGGAAGTCCGGCCAGCGAGGGAGGAGGAGCCGCGGTCCAGCGAGTCCGAGGGGACGGACGCGTGCGGTGTGAGGAAAGCAGCAGCCGCGCCCGCCCCGCCCGACTGCGCCGCAACAAAGGGCACGCGTACCGTCTTGGTGACGAGCAGGGAAGACGCTGAAGCTGTCGGAGGACGGCCAGCGGCGGACCCTTCACGGGGCCCAGACTGCGGGGCGGGAGGGGGGGGTCGGTGGATGGGGGAGGACGGAGGCGGTGTAACCGCGTGCGGGACAGTCCCGCGGGAAAGTGGCGCAAAACAATCAGAGCCCGGATTCGAGGAACTGGAGGTGTTGAAGAGACCAGTGGAACACAGGGTCCCGATACAAAAGGGAGCCGTAAAAAGTCTCAGCACTCAAGATGAGAAAGGCCCAACCTCAACGAGCAAAAGGAAGATCTCGCTGGGATCTAATCCCCCGGTGTTGCAAGGTCTACATAACCACTGCAGCCAACATGCGGAACCACTACAGGCAAGCAACCTTCAAAATCAGACTACTATGGATCAAAGAAAAGCAAATTTATCATCCGCACCTTTGGACTTAGAACCCAAAACGGACACTATGCAGACGTCTTCTATCGTCAAAGCAATGATACATTCTTCAAATACAGTTCAGGACACTGACCAGAACATCAAGCCCAATGGATCAAAATCGACACAACCGGGCCGTTCTTCAACGAATATCAATAAGAGACCTATTGAGATTAACTCCGGTGAATCACCCTCAGATAGGGAGAGTGACGAAGTCTTCGTAGAGTGCTACACATCAGAAGAATCGCCTAGTCTAAGTGAACAGGAGGACTCTAACAAGGAAACAGAAGACGAACAAACAAAGACAGGTCGAATTCAACAAAGAAAGAAAAAAGTGAAATCCAAGAAAAACCAAACCCCTAGGAAGATACCTGTACCGCAAATAAACAAAAAAAAAAATACGAAAGACGTAAATTACAAATTCATAGAGGAAAGAAAGACCATCCAAAAAAAAAGACTTTCTACCACTAACTTATCCTTACCTGCATTATCCTGCCCTTTAAAAGCGTTCTTCACCCAGCAACACAAACGAAAACTGACAGTGGACTCAGAGGTATCAGATGCAGAGATGCTGGAAGTGATGCAAGACTCGACGTCAGGGTCGAACCTAAGAAAAACAGATGAAAACCCCTCAAAGATCGTGAGGCCAGAACCCCAACTGAAATTCTTAGAAAATGCAAAAAACAGCAACGAGAGAGCTAATGAAACGCAGACTACGATCCGGGGGGAGAACCAACCTCAGATCAGAGACAGTCAACGCACACGAAACCCACATGGGACCCTGATAAGGCCAGCTCGGAACAAAATAACAAGCCACAACCATCCTCGGAAGTCAACAAGGGGGGTGAGGCAGTGATGACAAAAGAAAATCGTACCTCAAGCCCGTTTTCGAAGGCAACACAAAGACCACTCGAAGCAATGAATGATAAAGATCAGCGGTTAACATGGACGAAACCGCACCTGACTAAGGGTCTGCAAAACACGGCGGAATTAATAAAAAGGAACGAAGAGCCGACACGCACTCCGAGTGATACCAGGATGGGTCGACAGCTAATAGACCAGGACAATAGTTCCATAATGGACTATCCGGGCCTACAAACCCCAGGCACATCAAAAAGGACGGAAAAAGCCCAATTATCATCAAAAAATCGCCGGCTAAGCGACATTGCCATGGCAATTCACAAAGACTCTGCAAACAAGAATCCTGATATGGTAACAATTATGTCGGCAATGTCCATTGTCTTAGCGCCCTTCTGTAAACTATATGAAGCACTAAAAGAAGAGTTGCAGGACAACACAGCAATCCTTACCAACATGATAGCAAAATTGTCACATGTGGAAAGTTACATAACAGCAGTAGAAGCACAAAAAGGTATACAGGAATCGCTCTGGGAAAATAAAATCGAGATTCTGGAAAGAAAAATAGAACACTTGGAGAAACAAAACATCGGCTTCGTAGTAACCCAGGATTTAGCAGCGGGTAAGCACGCGACAGTCAAACCACAGAACCTGTGTATAGGACTAAATACGCAGGTGGTCAATACAGAAAAGAACATGGCAAATCAGCCATTGATCAAAAACAAATTAACAACATCGAGTGCACCACGCACACTTTCCTGGGATAGCAACGTGCAACTGGGACCTCGGGTGCCAACCTTAAAACAAAAAGCAGAGGTGAAGAAAGATGAGTGCTTAACCCGGGACGGTCTGTCCCCGTCAAAGTCCCCCGCTCAGAGATCACCGAGGAAGGCAGAAGATTTTTTGTTGGACTCGTCGTTGATGAATGTCTCATTGTACGAGGAACAAACTCAAACAGCCAGTAGACTACAGGTGGCTACCGCCTTGCCGGTAACCAAAATAAGGAGGGAAGAAAAAAGCAACACAGAAGAAATAAGAGCTCTGAGCGACGAAGAGGATAAATGGGAAGTAATAAAAGATAGAGAGAACTCATCCAACAAAGGAGTAGCCAACGTGCGAACTAGTAAAACTCAGAAGGACAACAAATACACGCCGCAGAGCCAAACCTCAAGAAGTAGAAGCAGCCCGAGAAAACAAATGCCCACAAGAGTAACGGAGAAAACGGAACCAGCAGAAAAGGGTGCAACTCGCCTATTTAAGCTAGAGCAACAAGACCTCAAAAAAATCAATTTAATCCTAAACCGGCCAACCATCTTGCAGATCTTTAAAAAATCTAAGACTCTCAAGGGCGTGAGAACAAAAGATCTGGTGTTGGTCGAACCATACCATAAGGGCAAGATTGCGAAATCTTACTTACACGAAAAAGCTGAGAGTATCACACACATGGACAAATCGGTGTTCGAAGACCTCTCATCGATGGGATTTCGGCTGAACGAACTAACAAAGCCGCAGCAGGAGGAGCAAGTCCAAAAAACAACAACAGTCAACAATCACAGAATACATTACCATTCCATAACAGAAAAACGGTATTGTCAGAATCGGTGGAATAGAAGGAAGGAGGATGAGATTTCTCGAGACGACCGGAAACATCGCCGAAGACCAGCACCGTTTGACCTGGAAGGAACCTTGAAGTGCGAGAGACCAAGCTCGCACCCACGAAGGGCCTCGGAATATACCAAGCGACCGTACGAAACGAGACCAAACAGAAACAGTGGGAAAAAGGTTGAACCATCAAAATCAAACAGGTTTGACAGTGTAGAAACACCAGAGAGAAATTCAGCTGACAAAACAAAGGACACTCGTCCAATGAGAGGCCCGTGGGACTGGTTCACATCTACCTGGTCAAAGAAAGCTGTCAAATAGCAACAAAAAGGGCCGAGCCTCGAGGGAGAGAATGCAGCGACGCCCTCTAAGAAACGGCCCGACAAAGACCAGTATATTGTAGGATCCTGGAACACCAGAGGACATAACCACTTAACAATGCCTGGAGACGTGAATCTGGGGGCCTTTGATATTCTATGTCTGCAAGAGACGTGGTTACTGGAGAAACCAATGCTGGATGGATTTTGTTTGGAAATCTCTGCTGCAACTAGGGGTCCTTTAGGAAGACCATCATCTGGCCTGTTAACAGCCATCAAAAACGGCCTAGGTCTAGACCCACCAAAGAAATGGAGAGAATCATACGAAATGCTGGTGACCCTGTCCACATGGTCCCCAGCCACGGGGAAAAGCATGAGGGCCAAAAGGAACACCTTGGCAATCATAAATTGCTATTGGAACCCGCAGCGTACGCCAGCGAAAGTCTTCTGTTCCTCAATGAGTGCAACCATTGATCAGCTTTATGAAGAGTTTGACGAAATTGAGATTATGATATGCGGCGACCTCAACGCCAACTGTAATAAAGTAACCGAGAGAACGTGGAAGACCTCAACACTGGAACGTGGAAAAGCCTGGTTGGAAGTAATCAGCTCCAGAAACCTACAAAATATAGCGACTTTGTTTCCAAATCAACAGAATTTACCTACTTGGGAAAGGGGAGCATCAAAAGCAACCTTAGATTACATTTTCACCTCGTCCGCCTTGGCAGCAAACATAGTCAGCTTTAAAGTTGTAAAAACGACCAACAGCGACCATAACTTACTCACGTGTACGTGGAGCAGTCGGAGACCAACGAAACTTGTATACAAAACCAGGGTTGAAACTAACGTTCAACAAACTCGGTTACGAATAACGGAAGCCAATATCCAACAAATAAAATCAGCTTGGGAAGAAAAAGTAACAGCAAACCATCGTTCTAAATTAAGCGAGAAACCAAACTACCTTCCTCTCCTTGCACCCTACCAAAAACCAATAGGAACTAGAAATCCAGCGGCCTCTGAACCCAGCCATGTATACAACAAAGAGCTGGTTGAACAAAGGAAATTAGGCCGACAACTAAAAAGGAAGGCAAGGAAATCAAAAGCTGAACAAGACTGGGCAAATTGGAAATGTGAAAAAAAAAGATATACAACCTGGCGAAAACAATCTAAAGCAACACAATACCAGTTGGACGCAGAAGAAATGATGAGAAAATGATCAACCAATAAATCCAGTGACTTCTGGTCCCTAATCAAAGAGAGCAATTCGGCATCCAATCTAGCACCGACAAATGCAGTCTCAGAAGAAAAATGGATGGAATACCTATCGAGAGAGTTTGACAAACCCTTGACATCGGTAGAGCCCCTGGAAATAACAAAAAACACAACATGGGTGATGACATCGAACGCAGAAGACATTGAAGCAAAAATAAGAAACCTCAAAACATCTAGAGCACCAGGTCCCGATGGACTCCCAAATATAATGCTAAAGCAATTCCCGAAGGAATGGTCAGAACTAATTGGAATGATATTTAGCATTTGTGAACAAACCCACGAAATTCCGGAGTCGTGGTCTAAAGCAATCATCGTCCCGATTTATAAAAGGGGCTGCCGGGAGGACCCCGTGAACTACAGACCGATCGCGTTGCTAGATATCCTAGGAAAGATCTTTTCCTCTCTCACCTTGGACCATCTGAGGATATGGGAAAAATCGGCAGAGTGCAAAGACATCTTGCAAACGGGCTTCCAAAAAAATGGAACAACAGCAATTAACATCTTGATAATAAACATCTTTAAAGCAAAAGTGAAAGAAGGGGCGCCAAAAATCTACTTAGCGTTTGTAGATCTGTCAAAAGCATTCGATAAAGTGGACAGAAACATGCTATGGAAAAAATTGGAAGCCTGGAAACGCCCCAAATCACTACTCAACCCACTAATTGCGCTCCACTCAAACACAACAGTGAGAGTAAAGCTTAATCAACTGGGAACCTTATCAGAAGAAATACAAGTGGAAAGGGGTGTAAAACAGGGTTGCCCTCTTGCTCCCGCACTCTTTATCGACTTTCTGGGGGACCTGCAGTACTCAGAAAACAAGATCAGAACGTTTCCACCTAAATTAGGAAAAACCACAATTCCTCGTCTCCTATACGCAGACGACGTGATTCTGATTGACCAGACGAAAGTGGGCCTGCAGCGGAAATTGACAAATCTGACAAAATACTTACAGGAAAATCACTTGGAGATAAACAAAAACAAAACAAAAATCATGACACTTGAGAAACAACGGAAAACTACTACAACAATGGAGTCATGGTTCTTGGACGATACAAAAATCGAAAAAGTAAACAACATCAGATACCTGGGATTTGAACTAGATAACACACCAACAGATAAAGCAATGCAAGTAGCACTCTGGGATAAAGCGAAGAGACTGACAGCGCAAATGAGAACGTTGGATAAGAAATTTGGTAAATTTACGCTAACCCCGGCAATACATTTCTATAAAATGAAATTGGTGCCCTCGCTGACATGTGGAACGGAAGCATCACTGTGTATCCCGGAGAACATTTGGAACAAAATAGAAGGCATGGTTTGGCGAACCGTTCTGGGGCTTCCCAAATCAACCGCAATAACGGCTATCAGAAGGGAGCTTGGGTTAATATCCCTGGCCTCGATAGTCGATGTCAACGCAATGAGACTATTCAGAAAAATCATCCTTGCTGACTCCCTGCCAATCTATGCATTGATTAAAGAAGAACTTGACAATGGAAATTGCATCTTATTGAAGAAGTGGGCAAAATTAAGAAAGGAAAGGTTGTCTGAAATACTGTGCACGGAAAAAGACCTAAAAGAAAATCCAGATAAAATCAAACGGAAACTCGAAGAAAGGGATTGGATTAAAACAATAGAGGCAGCTACAGAAAACAAACTATTACAACATCTCCCACCAACGTTCAACAAACCAAAGGTTCCAATGAAATACGTGAGTAAATTCCCGGACAAGAAAAAAAGATATTTGTTTATGAAAGCAAGACTAAATTTACTACAAACTAAACAAATACTCGCCATTCGAAACATGGCGGAAAACCAAGTATGTCGACTATGTAAAAACTCAGACACTGTGGAAACGATCAGACATTTAATTCTAAACTGCCCCTGCACGAAACAGAATAGAATCACTTACCTATCACCGCTGATCACGAATCATTGGATGATTCAAGAAGAAACTTTGTGGAACAGACTCATCGCCGGTGAAGCCACTAGGTGGACAATGGCCATGACAAATTTTCTCGAAATGGCTTTCAAACAGATAAACGAGGCCCTGCCCACGGAACCTACTGAAGCAGAGCATGGCTAGGGGACCACTAGTCAGATGACTTCGGAGGTCTCCCACAAGTACTCTTAACAAGTCGGATCTGTGAAAAGCCATTCTCGAGGAAATCATTTTCGACGAAACTAAGAGGAATAAATTGCAGGACAAAACTGTGCCACACTCTTTGACAAAATTACAGGCTTTTTCCTGAATATAAGTCAAATAAATAAATAAAAAAATTTAAAAAAATAAGGGATTTCGAAACCCTGCTTCAAAGTGCACAACTGAGGTCCTCAGTAAGATCACGCACCTGCTTTATTTTCTCAGTCTTTCATGTATTTCAGGATAAAAAGATACATTCTTTGGGCACGTTTAATGTAGGCGTGTGCCTCAAAATGCAACAAGGACTGCTTCGCTGGGGGACCAGACACCCCCAATGCCATATTCTACTGAGTTCTCCCTTCTTAGAAAGGTTCGTTGTTTGCCAGAAAATTAGGCTAGCAATATTATGTGACACTTCTCTGTATTGTGTTAGTTATACTTTGGACTTTACCACAAATATTGTCCCGACAAAATGATCAAACACGTATTTTAGTGCCAGTGGGAAAAACTGTAATGTCTTGACTTAGAATTTGGAAGGGACTGGTCTGGGATGGAGATGCCTTGAGTCTTCACAACACTGCCACCTCTGATTTCCATCTGTCAAAAAAAGTATAAAGGCGACCCACAGATTCCCTAATGAATTCATATTAATGCGCTTAAAATTAGAGACCAGTCTTAAAGCGCAAGACTGGGATTCAGACATGTGTTGCTCTGCATTGTCTTGCTTCCAAGATAAACTCCTTGCCTATAAGCTATCCTCCCGGCCTGGGGTAGCACAAACCATATCACAGCCACTTGTAGGAGGAGACCCATGTTTAGAGACAAATAGAATCACACATTGGGTGGGACCACTTTAAGGCCACTAGAGGTGCTATAAGACATGTGGTGGAATTGGACTACCGCCATTTTTGGGGACAGAAGGTCACGGGGCTCCCAACTCACTGAATCCTCTCACAAAATGTAAATACCACATGGCACTGGTGAGTGACCAACTCAAGTCCAAGAGCAGGGGTGCCATTGCACAAACACCGGGGTTACCAGCCCACATTCATGCAATTCCCACAAGCGTAGTGTAGAAGGAACTGTTTTAAAAAAGGCAATGGCAGCACATGCATACTCCATAGATACTCCATCCTACCTGTTACTGTGGCAAACGTGGCACCCCAGGATTCAAGAGATGAGTGTGGACCCAGAAGCCCCACACCGTTACATCCAC
Source organism: Ambystoma mexicanum (assembly GCF_040938575.1). Lineage (NCBI taxonomy): Eukaryota > Metazoa > Chordata > Amphibia > Caudata > Ambystomatidae > Ambystoma > Ambystoma mexicanum. The sequence continues at coordinate 465,517,561 of NC_090924.1, read as the reverse complement.
AGGCAGGCAGCGCTTGCTCGGTTTTCAGAGTGGCAACAGTTGTGTCTCAGTTCAGCCGGGAAGTGTCGAATATGACGGCAAAATAACTGCCAGTTTTCTAAAAAACAAAATTGCCATTTTTCCAGCCTGCAAATTAAGTGGGGCCCTTTTTGTTTACTCTTATTTCTTCTTCTCTTAGCTGTGTGTTTAGCCTACTCTTAGATGAGACCGTCCACAATACTGCAGTAACGGAACCCCACTGGGAAAGAGCTCTTTTTCTGAGTATTTTTGTATTCTACTTGCTTATCTAGTTTCCTTCTCTGTAAAGCTCAGGCCTCACCTTCCCCCAGTTCCCAAGGCAGGATCCGGAATCCAGCCTCCTCTGCTGCGTAGCTCTCCTGGCTCACCCTACTCCCTCCTCCCACGTCTCGCCCTGCGATTTGAGACCATTGTCCACGAGTCAGAAATTAGGTTCAGTACTTTTTATTGGAAACCACAGCAGATTGAGTCAGATGAGCCCGATGAGCCCCGAGGAGAGCAAAAGGGGTCCTTACAAAACAGGATGTTCTTATCTGAGAATGGTCTATGTATATAGCGTTGGGAAGGGGTAAACTCTAAAGTGTCAGGTGCTTTGCGTAGTGGGAATACCAGCAACGTCCAACCTCTAAAGGCCAGTCTCAGGCATATAATCTCTATTACAGCTCTAACCCACATTTAGGTCGGGGTTGGGATTAACTCCTATAGGGTCTATGGGTTCCACTTAAAACCCAAAATGTATAACTATACTAAAGTCGTCAGGATAGGTTTACTAAAGATGGTGTACTGGCTTAGCTAAGGCAAGCCTCTTCTTGCGAGATTTCCCTAGCTCGCTTGAGACTTTCAATCTTTGCAGTCCTATTCAATGTTTACATTGCTCTCTCCGGCCCGCCAAGTGGGTAGGGAGCTGACCTCTGCACAATACCCATGATGGACCAGTAAACCAATGCGTACCTGTGTGTCGGAAATACGCCCAACATGTAGGTATTGTCCCAAAGCACAGTATTCTCAACAACGGGCAGACACTTCGAAGTATAGTTAAACCAGGGTTCATTGTGGGTAGCTACAGGGCTGGGTCATAAATACATAAATAAAGGCAATGTTAAAGCTACAACTCATAACATAACTTTAAAAAAAGGTTCCAGAACAACAGTATGGCTTCTCCTTGCGAGCAAAAGTCCTTCGTCTTGCGCATTTCATTTGGGGCTCCCTTCCTGGAGAAGGAGATGGATTCACAGTCACTCACAGTCCTCTGGGTTTTAAGTGTACCTGACACGTCTTTCTGGTCTCCTGGCTCTGTAGGCTCCATCCATCTGCTTCTCATCCTTGATTTAGTGGGAGAGGTCCCTCTCAGTGATCTCCAGCCAATGTGGGCCTGCTTGCTAGACCTAGCCGCTGGCATCAGCTGGGATTCAATAAGGATTGCCAAACCCCCATGGATTCCACCAGGGGACTGGCATCCAGGTCTTCTCTACTCCATCTCATTTGCCACTCCCATATCCTGGCTCTGTTCCCCAAAAATTTCAATGTTGCCTTCTCTCCCGATGATTTGCAACATGTTTGTTCCTAAGGGAATTTCTTCTACTCCTGGCACTGCTTCTCCACACTCTTGCCTACCCTCCTGTTTCTCCTCACTGCTGCGCCACAGGCCTACCCATGACCACCTCCTCATGCTTTCTGCTGCCCTCCTTCAATCTCTGCCACTCCCTCTGATTCTCTACATCCACGCTCTCCAACTCCTTTCACTCCTGCCTCGGGAATACCACTTCCACTCTCTCCTTAGATTCTTCTCCCCATCTCCTCTTTTATGTTCTCTCCTGATCTCCATTGGGCTTTCTGCTCGTTGACTCTAGCTTTCCTTTCCCCTTTTGTATGATATTCCTTCCACCCTTCTATGTGGCGTTTTCATTTCCTTCATTGTACCTCTCTTTTCCAGACACCTTCCTACACACCCAGTTGCCCCTCTCTCATGTCCTTTTAGTATCTTCCTTCCCAGACCTCTTGTAGGGTTTTCTCCTTGGTCTCCCCCCTTCTTTCTCCAGCCATCTCCTTATCACACATTCCCACCTTAATCATGATAATTCCTACAACCTCCTTAACAACCTCATTCCTCCAGATTCCTTCCAACTCCCCTGTTGATGTTCTCACCATTTCCTTCCTCACAACTCCTTTCAACCTATATGCATATGAATACCAGCTACATCGTTATCATTACCCTCCTGTGAAACTCGCTTACCCCCTTTTTTACAGTGTTACCCTTCCACCCAAAACTCTCTCCTCCTTCCTCTCGTTCTCCTCCTTGCTTCCTTTCTCCACATTCCTTCCACCTCCTCCGTCCACTCTGCCACAACCAACTCTCTTCCCCTCTCCCCCTTCGCTCTCTCACCCACTATCTCAATGTCTCTCTAATGCCCACACTGCTGCTGAGTTAACTGGCGCATTTATTCCAAACTAGCCCTTCCACCTTGTAATTGGGACTGGATTGGTTGTGATGTGGTCCTCGTGGTGTGGCGCACCTGCTGGCGATGAGGATTCGTGGGGCTTTGCATTGCTGTGGCCCAAACTTACTTGGTGCTTGTCCGTCCATCATGGAATGCACACAGGCGGCCCCAATTCTGCCATACAGACCTCTCTCACACTGTGTCTGGCTGCAAGGCTGCAGCAGTATCAGAGCAGTTTTGCTGCACACCACAGCCCCATTCCTCACCAGAGTAAGTACTCTTTTGGTTCTTGATTCGCCAGCCCAGTCTAAGAGTCATGTGACCAGCCTTTCTTCAGGTCACAATGTGGACTCTTAAAATTACATGCATCACAGGGGCACATTTTCAGTGACAGACCTCTGCCACAGTGCTGGGGCATGGTCTAGGGCAGTGGCGCAACACCATTGTGCTGACTGTGCTTCAGCCCTCCCCCTTGCACAAACCCTGCACCCCCCCCCCCCGACAAGAGGCCATGGCCAGACAGAACAGGATACATATGTTAAATGGCACCTGGGCTTCGCTGTTAACAAAGGCCTGGCAATTACAAACGTAAAGCATTTAAATGTTTGCACCTGCATTGATGTGCATACATTTTTAGGCAATTGAAATTGTGATGTGGGGTTAGTACTTGCATGCCAGGGAAGTGATTGAAAGGTAGAGAGTGGGCAGGATACCGCTCATTTTCACAGCAGTCCTTAAGTGGGTGCTTTCAGACTTAAAGGTGAGAGTTAACTGCTTGTAACATTGAAGTGGCACTAGAATAGTCTCATTAGCATGTGTAAAGAAGCTAGATGCTCCCCACACAAGTACGTTTCCCCTCCCCCACTGTCTTGTCACGGGATATTGCACGGCACATGCCAGCTAGGGACTCCTTCCCTTACAATGAATGTGGTGCACAATAACACACTTTTTATCTTTAATATACTATGGATTCTTTTTGAGTAGCCCTCTAACCCGTCTCACACCCAACCTCCACAAACACCCCATGTCACAATGGACTAGGAACCAGACCGGTGTGTATCAATAAGATATTTATTAATTAATTATTCAATGAAAAATGAAAATAATCAAAATAGAGCAGCCACCAAAATGGTGGCAACAAAAATGCAATATCCTATCTAGAGCGACCAAGTGGAAATGGGCTGTTACACTCGCTTTTGTTATAATAACAAACAGGAAAATACAATCAGGTTGAAATAGACTGTTACACTTGCTTTTGTTTTAATGACAAAACAGGAAAATAATTCAACACAAACTGATAGCGCCACAGTTTAGCACTCCCCCTGCAACACTTACCCCCAAACCTCAATTAAACTTGATTCCTTTGAATGGAAGGCAGTGGCAAAGAGTAGGAATATAGGGGAAAAAATCAGATTTGGGGTGAAGCCCACCACCACATGATGGGAAGCCAGCAAAGAAAGGGAAAACCCGTTTTTGGAGCAAAATGGAAGAATGGGGTTTTGATTATTTCTCACAACTGTTAGGGGACAGAATAGAAGAACATTTGTATTGCTTACACTTAGGAGATAGGCAAAGTTTTAGAGAATACTAATCAGCACACCAGGGCAAAATAGAAATGAAGTAGGAAAATTGGTTTTTGGGAGAAAGCAAATGCAAAGGAAAAAATACAGTGGCAAATGGAAATTTGTTTATAGTGAGGCTTACAATGACAGGCAGCTCAGTGAAGGGGTTTAGCTTACAATAGGAAAATCTGTTTTCAGTGACAGGGGCACATAACAGGTAGACTTCTAGGCAAAGGGATTGCTCACACTAATGAACCCATTTGGGGTTTAAACTGAGAGATGCAAATAGGAATTAATTTGGTAATGCACACAATACAGTGACAAATTCGTTTTTTAGTTACAAGGAGAAAAATTATTTTGAGGCAACACTTTAATGACTATAATAATTAAATAAAAACACCAGTAACAAGATGGTTGATTTCGAATTTCAACAAACTTGTACTGTGGATTTCAAAGGGGGAATTAACTGATTTACTTACAAAAATACCAAGGATTTACACAGATAACTGTGAGTTTTTTCAAAGGTGATATGCTAACAAACACAGGCAAACAAGAGATTCTTCTATGGGGAGATGACTGGGCTACATGGGCAATGGTGGTTTTGAATAGGAAATATTGGATTTACTACTACAACAATGAAGGGTTTATGCAATTTAGGGCTGGGGTTATATGCTACTTACAAAGCAAGCCTTGGTTTAGGATTCAGGAAAGCCAGCTGGATCTCAGGACACTCTAAACAGATAGGGCAAGGGTCTAGTCACTGCACTGTCAAAGATGGTAAGGTTCAGCGGTCTTCTCTCTGTCCTCCTTCTGTCTCCCTGGTTTTTGTGTGTGTCCTGAGTCCTAGTTCAGTCCCCCATATATAGCAGAAATGACACCACTTATTTTACAATCTAGGGGGGGTGCCCTGTAATTATCCCTGACGCTCGGATTGGATAGTTACCATCCCTCTCTCTGCCCCCTTTCAGGATTGGTTCAGGGGAGGAGAGCACCAACTGTCTGTTTGCATTGATTACCATTCTTTGTTCTCATTACCACTTTTTTGCAAAAACTAAGTATGTATCATAACTTCATAATTATACTAGGCACTGCCATATGAAACAGATATGCGGTTTTAGTTGATCATGGGGAATTAGTTAAGCTGATCGCCAAATCCGTACGGTGTAGCATGGCCCTGTGGCACATTTCTATCATTGTTATAAAAGGTACAACAGTTATGAATCTGCAAATGATCAAGCATGTTCCCAATTTCATTTTCCATCTTTTCACCAACTGTCACATTTGTCACGTGTTCAGATCAGCCAGAAAACGAGTGTAACTGGCCATTACAGTCCCCAAAGTCCCAGGTAAATGCAATTTATATTCCCAGAACCGCCTGGAAATTACAAGAAAAATGGCATGAAATTGAAATAAATCCTTAGTTGGATGGCTGCGCAAAATGCCTGAAACAAAAGTATTTTTATATTAATTGGGAGTGTCTGTTCACAATGTGGGAGGGCCACTTCATCCCCCATAACCATCTGTTCCCCTGGGTCAGCCTGTGACCAAAGGATTTTGTATGAGTCCCTTTGACATTGGCAGTTTGCTCTTTGAAGTGGGTACTACAATGACTCATGACTTCTTTGAAATCTCTGGACTCCTGCCATCATGTCTGCAGAATTAGGGAATTTTGCCACCCTCCGCAGCATCACATTTTATTGCGGGTTTATTCGAGGATAGGTAAAATCCAGCTGGATGTGGGGCTTGTCATGGTGAAGGTCCTGCCTCAACCAGAACCGGTTTTTCCTGAAGTAGTGTCTCTTCACAGGTTACAGGAGTTTTATTTGTGGGTGAAACCTTGTATACATTTGCTTTGGTCACCCCCCTCACCCCCACCCCTCATCATGTTTCCCTGACAGTTTGTGTGAGCAGTGATATCTTTTTCCATTGTGGCTTTTTAAAGCTGTTATTATTTGCAACACATGTGCAGGCTGTTTTTGCTTTTAATGTCATCCTGTTTTGCAGGTCACAGGATTCTTTGATTTCTCCTTCTTGGGTGTATTTACATTGCTGCGTGTCCATAGATGATGATGGGTAGGCCCGTTTCCACATGGTTCTTTAATCTTACATAAGCACAAAAGAAAAACCCAGGCCATTTTTGGTTGCAGTGTTTAAAGGGCTGCTGTTCATGTGAAAGGGAAAGCAAAGCAGGGCCATTCTTGGTTGCAGTGTTTAAAGGGCTGCTGTTCATGTGAAAGGGAAAGCAAAGCAGGGCCGTTGTTGCAGTGTTTAAGTTCTTGCCACTCATGTGAAATAAAAGTAAAGCAAGGCCGTTTTTGGTTGCCGTGTGTAACTTCTTGCCACTCATGTGACAGGGAAAGCAAAGCAGGGCCGTTTTGGTTGCAGTGTATAACTTCTTGCCACTTATGTGACAGGGTAAGCAAAGCAGGGCCGTTTTTGGTTGCATTGTTTAACTACTGCTTTTCAGGTGAAAGGGACTTCTGTTTGGGGCCTTTAAATGCACCCCAGAGTCTCTGGAGTTATCGCCTTTCTCATCATTTGAAGGGTTAACTGTCCCCTCAGCACCCTTTCATTGTGCCCTGGGGTCCAGCGCATGGCCACTTACCACCTTCGAGCCCAGCATCTCGCCAATGGTGGTGACACCCAGCCCCTGTGACTATCTCAGCCAGGACCCCCACAGACAGGCGGGGCATGTCACACTATGCATTAGAGAGCTGTGGGTCCTTAATGTCCTCAAACTTTGCACCTCGTAATCTGCCCCACGGCTTTCCATGATTTGAGGCCTCTGTTTCTAGATTTATTGTAGATCATGCCAAAATATTGTTTCCATAACTTTTACAGAAATGTAATACATTTACGTATGATCACACTCTGCACTGTGCGCACGAATGTGTGCGCATATTTATGTATGTAGATATTTTAAAAATGTTTTTCTATATTCCCTAACACGAATGCTATTTTTTGTCCTACACGGCAGGCGTCAGACTCAGACTACGAAGATGAACTGCCAAAGCACTCTTTTGTGAACCACTACATGAGTGACCCCACCTACTACAACTCTTGGAAGCGGCAGCAAAAGGGCGCGAAGCACACTGGGGCGTATGCTTACGAGGAGTGTGCAGTAAGCGAGACGGAACCCTACTTTCAGACTGTCGTCACCACACAGAGCTCGGGAGGCGTGTACTCCCCCACGGGGCAGCCGACCCCAGCTTCTCGGACTCCAGTCTCTGGCTTTTCCTCCTTTGTCTGACCAGCGGAAGTCGATCCCCATGCAGGAAGCAGACAGGCCTCCCGGAGAGATCACAGTGGATGTGCAAGGGGCTTTGGCTCAGTCAATTGTGAACACCTACTTGTACTCTCACTTGGGGGTGGGGGGTAAAGGGTGGACGCGCACGCAAATAATTCTATTTTTTGAAGACAATCAACACTAAAGTATAGAGATGAACTCCTATTTTGTAGAAACACTGAAAAGGGACCATTTTAACCAGATGTAAATATCCCCGTTTGATTTTGAGCTTTTTTTTAAAACCAGTTTTGTAACATTCATTTGATTTCGAAAGTAGGCATTTTTTCCCTCTGGGATGGGTGTGAGGAGTGAGTTGTCAGGGGGAAGGGGATATGCGTTTGTTTCAATTCGTTTTTCACAAAAAAAGCATTCTTCCTTGTGGTTGTGTTGACCTGTGGATCAAGCAGGTATGAACTTCAGATGTCGTCACCAGAGATGGAAACATATTTGCGAAGGTCGTTTTTTCGTCCACAAACCCTTTGACCCTTGAGCACAGAGTCTTTTCACGTGTGCAGGCCGGAAGAGCGTCTAGCATTCGTCTCTTAGCAGCACCACAAACCCTTGTCCAGTGCTCAGAAGTGGCCATCCTCTTTGCTGTGGCCTTCCAGTTCAGCGCTCTGTGCTTTCGGTTGCCGAATATTTCTTGCTTTTAGCTCCAACGTGCCCGACAGATGGACTCCCACACACTCCTGCTGCCTAGCCAAGAAAGACCTCGTTAGCCGTCCGCCGCCATACCTGCAACAAGTGCCCCTGGGTGCTGCCAACCTTGCCAGCCTCCTCCGCTTGAAAGGCTCCACAGCCGGCCCCGTCCAAAGGCAGCGGGAGGAGAAATGTCTGCCTCTGGCGCGCTCCGCATAAGAATGAAATTTGGAGCTCAAATTGCTATTGTGAATCAATCAGAAAGGCATCTCTGGAGAAGCGGAGTCCAAATTGCCAATTGACGTGCCAAGGAGGAGGAGGGAAACAAGTCCATTGCAAAATGGGCCACAGATGGTTAAGAAATCTGTGCTATCATTGTATTCAATGCATTGTTTTTTTTTTTTACACCTTATCATAGTGCATAGGAATTGAAGAGGAATGATGCTGTCCATGGGTCCTCTATGCAATGTTTGATATGAATAACAGAAGATTTTTTCTTAGAAAGGGTGGCAATTGGGCAATGTTTGGCGTGGCAATTATTTCAAATTCATGAAACTCTACCACTGTCCCTGAGATGTAAGAACTCTTTCTAGGTCCAAAGAGTTTTGGTTTAACCCCAGCCTCAGCACTTTTGAAGACTCTGCGGGGTTTGTTCCACAGACGCAACGCTAACTTCTGCTTTCACTTCTTGCTGCTGTAGGTCACGGGCTCTGTGCTGCTGCCACCCAGCATCGCAGAGGGCGGCCGTGTTGGCAGAGATGACGCGGGATCTATGTGGGGCTGCATGGGCGAGGTGCAGGTTGTGTCTGCAGTTGTGTGTATGTGTGGCTCTGTCTTTCAAGGGAAACAAAAGTGCATGTGCGTGGAACACTCTCTGTCCTCAAGCGTGACCAGCAATGTCCCTCACGACAGTAATCCAAGACATTTTGTGTCAAGCCTCCAGTCCTCAAAAATCTTCCCTGTACTCAACACTTGCACTCCTCATTTCCTCATTTGAGACAGTGGTTTTCATCCTTCTCGATTCTACTACTGTGGTGGTTTGAGTGCCTGAACACGAGCGAGTGGGTAATTCTGAGCAAGAACCGCATACGATTAAGCATCGTTGAGCCTTAGGGCCTGATTCATGGAACGTTTTCCTATGGGATTGCACCATTATCGAACGCTTCCATGAATCAGGCCAGGGTCAAATAAGGAAAGCAAGACTAGAGTGCACCATGGTTCTGGTACCATTGGCTTTGACGATTTTACCGCAAGGCTGGCATTAGATCAGCAGTCCAAGGCCATTAATCTTGGAGAGGGTGATTGCACTTGCAAAAATGACTTTGACACTAGGCGGTAACGGGGTTAGCGGAAGCATGAACTGGAAAGACACTGAAGCACGAAAGCTTACAACAAAAGGCCTGGTATGACTGGCGATGCGGAACCTTATTGTATAACTGCCTTCCCTAAGCAGCTACAGACTGTGTCGGCATTTGTTCTACCTGTATGCACTCATAAGCTGCACACATGAACCTATGTAGAACTGGATTGAGTGCTGGCGCTTCTTAGCAGCGTCTTCGAATCGGTGTAGACAGGCCTTATGGGCCCCTGACTGAACAGTGTACAATACACATGGCCGAATGTCGCCTTAAAACAAATATCCACCCTTAGACCAATCAAACCTTGAGCCTAAAGCAAACGCCCATTCACCTTTGCAAAATGGTGTGTGTGTGTCTTTCCATCTTCCATAAATCCACCCTCCTACCCCATGTTCAAGTGTCTGGATGAGTGGAGTGTTTCTGAAACTTTCAAATAATGCTGGCACTTGGCTGGGCCAGCCAGACTGTGGATGCCTAATGGTTGATGGCAGCGGCACGCCCTCATTGCTTTCTTAGTTATGTTTATGCCCCAGAGAGTCCAGTGAGAAAACTTGCCTAGGATTCTGATGCCAGCATGATGGAGTTGTGATGTATCTGCCCGTCCTGTTTGCCTTTATGTAGACATCTGGACTCGCTCTGCAAGAACTGGCGGAAATGAGTGCCTGTTGGTTACTTTAGATTGTTTAAACCTTTAGAGGGAATGGTCTGTCCATGACGGGTGCTCTGCCATGGTATCTTTTTCCAAAACACATAGCTGCTCTAAAATTGTAATGTAGATGTTCTGAAGGCTTGTAGATATAATTCCCCATGTGTGTTGGTATCATCATGGGGCACTTGGAACAATGTGTTTCTTTTTTTAATGGGGCACCCAATTAAATCACAGTTATATAACATAATGGTATGGGAGCATTTCTGCTATTTAGATAACATTCCTAAAAATGTTGGGGTTTGTAATGCATGACTTCTGTCTTTTATGGCCGTGGTGCACAAATCTGGCCCTCAAACCCTTCACACCCATTGTGTTGTCATGATAACCAATGGATCTGTAAACAATTTCCCATCTCATGAATATTCATGTTAGCTACCCTGGTAACTTGACCTCTTTGAGGGCCTGGCGGACTGGAATTCTGCATTCCTGTTTTGAGGCATCCTTCGAGCGAACTTGGCTAGAACCTGCATTCCTGCTCTGATGGCAATTCCTAACAATAGGTGTGACATGAGTCTTTGTAGCGGTCTCTTACGAGCCCCTACATAGAATACAAGTGCTGATTGCTAGCACTGATGCAAGTTCCTGGGCTGTTATGGAAAATAGTTTCGGCATGGCTCCCAGTTAGGGCTTCTTCAGGGCAGTCGTGAACAAGGGGCATTGTTGCTTTGAAATGGGCCTTTATTCAGACAGGTTTATTGCAGATCTTGGACTGGATCAATATTGCTACCTTTCAAGGCTTCCTGAAAACAGGGTGGGACAGGGTCAACTAGGATCTTACCAAAACAGTTGTAGATGAGGTGGGACCTTGCTGGTAATTAATGCGGCCTCCCCAGAACACATCGGCACAGTGTCGGCATCACTATTTCATAGGTTCTCTGCAGCTGGGGAGGCCTTGCTGCTGCTCCCTACAGGGCAGATCGCTGCCAGGAGTGCCAGCAGTGCTGAGATCAGATGATGTTTGTTACTCGATTTGTGGAGAAGAAATACATATCTTCCCCTGGTTCTTAGTTGCTCATCCCCTGCACTAAACCAAGACATTCGACAAACAGCAAAGGGGCTGGTTTCAACTGAGGCTTCAAAGGCACCCTACAGACCGCCGGAGTTCACGCAGTGGGGACAAAAGGAAACCAGTGTCCAGGAATGGGGTGTAGCCAGGATGTCATGATGACAGGATGGCCCTCCACCATGTCCAACTGGCGCTAGGGCAAGGGTATCTGTTCTGGCTTACCAGAATGGCTGAATGCGCCCTGGGGAAAATATGCCGTGCCTTGCCCCTTAGGTCATATACTATCTACGTGGCTTATTGAGAAGGAGCAGTGTCCAAGCAGGTCAAGGATGTCCAAATAAGCACTCGTTTGGGACGGGACTCCAGACACTTCCTAGCCCTGCACTGATGAGAAGCTAACAGACTGAAAACATGCCTGTTGTATACCAAAAGAGGTTTAAGTGCAGACAATAGTTAATCGATCAGGTTCCATCCCAAAGAGATGTTTACTGCTGCCATGCTAGAGAGCTTCACTCTACTTAAGGGGCGGCAATAGAAAATGTGCTCACTCCTGTTCCCTCAAACCATTTGTAACATGACTGTGCCCACGTTGTTGAAAGCCCACAACCCCTCATTTTCAAAATGACATCGATGATTGTTTTTTTTTAATTATTTAGAATTTGTTTACTCTTATGTGACTCGTTTTGGTTTTGTAGACATTGTAGGACTGACTTAGCTCCAACTGGTGTGTCCTCTGCGCTCATTATGTGTTGTATTCCCATGAATTTGTCGTACCTTGTTCTGGTGGTGGGCTTTGCTAAATGAAGGGGGGAAAAAGCAAGAACGGACGCCTCCCGAGAAGAGCACTCTGGCTAATGGAGAATGTCTCATGGCGCTGAAATGCGTTTTTACGTTCTTTTTTTTATTCTTCATGTAATCCCCAAGGACTTGTCAGCAGAACGAATTAGAATAAAATGTACAGCGTGTACCTACAGCCTGCCCGCAGCTTGGTCCATTAGCTGCAAGAGTCCTTCCACGCGGAGCCAAGTTTAAATATCAAGGAGGATGCTTTCATGGCCGACTGCTATTGCTTAGCAGAGCAATTTCGCCCAATTTCCCACAGCCACTTATGTTCGCAGTGTGCACTTACTTCGTGTTATCCCATAAACAACTAGCTAAGTCCTTCTTGTATTCTTTCTTACCAAACGCACACTTAGAGTACAACAGTAGTTACCTGGCTAGTTCTCTTTGCCCTGCACACTGGGACAGGTTCCCCAGTTTAACTGCAGGCGGGTCTTCCAGTAGCCATGCTTTCTCATTACAAGGAATAGTTTAATAAATAACTTGTCGTGTCCTGTTAAACAGCCAGTAGATGGCAGTGTTTCTCTCAAAAACCTTTATTTCCATTTGCTGTATAACTCGGTAGATCTTAACAGAAACAGGTGGCTGAATTCTGGCCCCGTGATAAGGCAGGCATTGATGTAGTTAGTGGGGTGTTTATGCAACCATCAGACATTGTTTCCCAGTTTGATGGTGCCATATACCCATGTCGGTTGTCCACACATGGGGATGGTGTACATAACATGCACATGGAGTCAATGGTCTGTTTCAGTGAGGGCACGCACGGGGGAAGAAAACGCCGACGCGTTTTTGCGGGAAGTTGAGACGCTGACCCTAGCTGGTCACTCTCAGATTAACACATACGCCACAAGGAGTAAACAGTTAATTCAGGATTTGAAGTTCGTGAAGGGTGCGCATCATGGGCCTCAAAACAAGAGCAGCTGAATTGAACGGTCTGGCCTAAGCACAAATGCCGCTGTTTGTGTTATTTTTTTATATATTTTTTAAAGTTAACTTTACATTAAAAAAAAGATTGCTATCAGTGTCCGGCCCTATTTTACAGTCTCCCAGAGCATTAAATAAGGCACTGCTGCAGAGAGGCATAAGCGTGTATTTACGCCTTTTTTTTAAAGACCTTTTATTATTACGCTCTGGGGGTTGGGGGGGTTGCATGACACATTCATGCTATAGCGTAATAAGAATGGATTCCTATATAATCCTCCAGTTTTTATCACCTGCTAAAAGCAGGCACATTACATAGGAATCCGCTGTAAATTCCTCCCAAAAGCTTCATTTGTAAGAAGCAAGTACACTTGTTGCCATAACTGCAAAAAAGTGTAAACTCGATTTCTGTCTGCTGTTACGCTTTATTTTGTAGTGCAAATAGCAAACATTTCCTGGAGGGGACCGATTTGCAGGAAAGTGCAATAATGTAGCTGTTCTCTCCATGCAGTTTACTCTTTTTTCCAAAATAAATCGAAAAGTAATTAGCACCTGGGTGGGGGAGCCAGCCAATCAGGTTACTTGGATCACGGGTTTAATGTAATGATTAAAGTCGGCGTTCAAAGCAACCTAATGGCTACTCACGTGCCCCGCCATCATTCCCCCACCCTCCCATGCTCTCAATCACTTTTCCTGCCCCTCCCCACCCTCTTACCCCACTCACCTTATTGTTTTTGGCAACGGTTCAACTGACTCCACCGCTCCAGCTTCCAGGGCCTCCATGGAAATGGAAGAGGGGCTCCACTTGGAGCCCCGTCTTCCAGCTCTGTGGTGGCCATCTTGCTTAAGTGTTTTGTATGAATGAACAGGACGCTGCAAATCGCCCTATTCATTCATACAAAAAACATTGCTGTCAGAACCCTGAGTTTCTGGATTGGAAACCTGGAGGGCCAATAGCAAAAGCACCCGAACCGGCCCACCGGATCGGGCGATAATGGCGCTGGGCCCTTTGTAACTTGGGCCCTGATCCGTTACCACCCAATCCGGCCCACCTCCACCACAGCAAGCTCATTCCGCCATATCTTCTGAAGCAAGGGAGCCAGTTCAGCCAACCCATCTGTCATGCCAACAGCCTGATAGCGTATTCCTTTAGTGCCTGGCATGCCTTGAATTTAAGACCTCCATGGGACAGAAATCTTAGTACACATTTTGCAAAAATTAATTCTATGTTTCTGGCTCCCCTCAACTCTGTTTTACATATGGGTGAAGGCCCCAACTAACTCCAAGCGCCATTTTATTTAATCAAATATTTGAACCTTTTCTCATACATGCAGCTGAAATCTCTTTTACCCATACTGGTTACTACGTTTTCAAAAGCGTTATGCCATGGAACATTCAAATATGAAGGCAGGTTTTTCAAGTGTCCCCAAGCCATCTTTTGTTGCCTAATGATAGTCATGTGTAGGAAGATGGTGAATGACAGTAAGTTTTGGGAACCGTAAAGTAGCACTAGGCTAATTTCCCGTTTAGAATGTACACCCTATCCCGATTATTTTCTCTTCCTTTACTTAAAGTCTAAATAGCATGTTTTGTTTTTGTGAAACATTGTGTTTTTAAATGAATTTTCCACACATGTCTTAATAAGGTTACAGAGTAAAAGCAGTTTACAGAATTCAAATAGTTGAAATAGAAATAAAAAAAACATTATGTATAAAACAAGTAGACAACAAAAACATTCTCAGCAAATGCTGCTTAAGTCAGCCATTGAAAAATTCGTATAGAAGCAGCGTCTTTGTAGAGCCCTCTTGAATGGCTGGCAGAATGTGCGTGCCTCCTTATCACTGTTTAATAATTTTCTTTGGTACAGATTCAGACACAGCAGATTCCTGAAGGGTCCTGTGCTTTGAGGAGACCCTTCAGCTGCCTTAAAAGGCCCAAAGTTTGGATACTTTATAAACGCACAATAAAAGCCCCTTGAAAGGAAGCCATTAAAATCCCAGGATTCTGTGAAGTCTAAAAGGAGCTTCTTTGTTTTCCACGAATCGCCTACATTTAGAAAGATGAATAGGGTTGGGAAAGGAATATTCCTGCTTTAAATTGGAGGAAACCCCATGGAGCTCCTCCATGCCAACTCGGCAGTGCTTAAGCCTTCATGTTTGATCCTTCGCGCCTGACAAGATCATTGGATGAGTGCTGCCATGAAGAAGCTTCACCTCCCTTAGAAGCAGAGTAAAAATCAAGTCCATATCAGATGGAAGGAGAAGGCGTGAGCCACGGATTCCCTGTTATCGGGCCGGGAGCGTGTTTCGATTGCGTCACGCTTGGCTTCAGTTCCTTCTTGTTGAGGAACCTTTACCTCACAGTTCAACAACTTAAAATGACGTATCTCAGTCACCGTTTCTTTTTCTCCGGTTCTGTTGGTGGAAGTGGGAATGCTACAGCGGATTTATTTCTGCTCTTCCTCTACATTGTGCATTCTAATCCTTGCGCCTTAGGCCCGCCATTTTAGTAGTGAGCCAACGCCAATTGCTGCACTATAGATGGAGGCAATGGTGTCCTGCGGCTCCCTGTGTCTGCAGGTGTCCAATCTCAATGACAGAGCACAGACACAGCACACTGTTAAAAGGGCTTGCTAATAAAAACTGTTCGAGTGACACCCCTTGACACACTCAAACTCCCTCAGAGTACTAAGCCCTAATAAGCACACCTGTCATGTATAAGGTTAGAGTAAGAGAGGAGGAGGCTTTCTGAGGTTGTAATTGTCCACCGGAGCATTTAGACATGGGTGGGTTGGAACACTGATGTCCTGAGCAGAGCACCCTGAAGGAGACTGGCTACCACCCTTTGGGTTAGTTGTCTTATCATGGTAGGATACTTCAGATCCAAGGTCCATGTTGAATTGTCAGGTAATTGTGGTTGATTGGGTTGGATACCACCCATGGATCGACTGTCGAATCATGGTAGATGCCTCCAAAGCGCCATGTTGCATTATTTAGTAACTGTGCTTGATTAGGTTGGATACCCCCAATGGATGGACTGTCGAATCATGGCGGCTGCTTCCACTCTGAGTCCCAAAGTTAAGCACACGTTTGTGGTTGACACGTTTCAGTTCTCTTTTACAAATACAAGCAACACGATTTGTTATGTATGTGTTTATACGTGGAATGGGAAGTGGGACTGTTCTGCACTTTGAGACGATGTATCCTGCGGTAGGTGCCTCCGCCTGCCTGAACGGTGCACTGAGGCAATGTTCCGCCGAGAGCGGGCACCCACGAGTCGAACAGCTGAAGGCCTAGCTGAATGCTACCTTTCCGCGCCACAGTCACAGATGTTGTATGCAAAGCTTTGTGTCGCACTTGAAAAATGTGGTATGCCTCAGCACATCAGAATACTATACTCAAACCATACAAAACCATCATTTCAAAGAGTATGTGATGTCATTATTTTGTGTGAGATGCCTTTTTAGACTGTGTCACAGATAACCCCTTTCCTGCCCCACTGCGTCCTCTGCAGGCGCAGCGCTTTGTGCCACATTGTACGGTTCTCAGAGGGAAAGCGATATGTGGGTGAGAAGCCGGTCGCTACACTCGCTGATGTGTTCAGTTTTTGTCACTGAGTTAACGTTGCACACCAAGTGCTAGTGTCAGGAGAAGCCATCTCTTGTCATTTGGGGGAGGGGTTTTGTTCATAGTTTTGTTCTCTTTTTGTTCCCGCCCATGTTGTTAGTAATGCTTCCACTGTTTTATGAGTTATTTATTTATTTTTCGCGAACTTGTTCCCGATTAAATGAGATCTTTTTGTAAGCCCTTCTGTGCTTGTGTGTGTTTTGTGTTCGTGCCCGCTGCCTGTCAGCGCCGGGCATGCGTTGTGGTTTGCTCTCCCTGGTCTAAGCTGCCACGTGAGCTCGCGCGCTGGCCTGCTGTTTTCTGCATCAATTAAAATGATCTGCAGCTGGGCGCGCTCAGGATACATGCCTGTCCTCCTGTCTGTGATCTCCAGTTCGGGCTCACAGGTGGACTGCTGCTTGACATCAGATGACAACAACCCAAAAGGTCTTGTGGTGCACAGCAGGCCTTTCGGCGCCAGGGGGAGTAACAACCGGAGCATCAGCATCTGCCAGTATCACTAAGGCCAGCCACAGTTTGCTTTATATATAATCACAGAAGAAAGAATATTGAGCTATACATTTTTCTATACACCTATTTGAAATCCTTTTGTTAGTGCTTTGTCTCAGATGGGAATCTTGTTTTCAATGCTAAGTTTTTTTTTGAAGAGACATTATTTTCGTACCGCTACAGCCGTTGCTTTTCTGCCATACCAGAACAAGAGGCTTCTACTGTCGGTATTAAGTCCTTTAAGTGGGACAAGAAAACGGAGGGTCTGGTGGGGGAGAGTCACAGGAATAGCAACAACATCACAGGCCTCTAAAGAGATATTAAAGAGGCACCCTAGCTCAGGAAAGCTTAGCGAACCACCCTTTACCCGCAACACTAGTCTCACCGTAATGCCAAGCGCTCCGCCAGTTAAGCAAAACCCTAGCGCCTTGTCCATTTAAGAAATGTGGACTTCTAGTTGTTCCAAGAAAGCATAGGGTGCATCGCTCCTGAAATCCTGGGCCCACTAAGACATACATCGGAGGGGGAGGTGGGGTTCACAACTTCTTGCACAAGCTCACTTGTGGGCGTGCACGGGCTTCAGGGCTTTGAAGAACTCTCCCAAGTGGCCCACGGAGCAAGTTCAGGTAGGACTTCAGGCCGCTCTGGCAGTACCAGCAGCGACAAGGGAAAGGTTAAACTGCTTGCCCGTTGCTTACCAATGCCGGCCTCAGTAAAGTTGTCTACCACTGCTCGCATGGCTCCCTGCAGACTACAGCAGTTAGGTACTGGACATTCAAGACGGCAGACCACCCATTTATAGACTTGGCCCACCTCTGCAGACACTTTGTGAACCCAGGTGGACCTATTGATCCCAGCCCCCTACCAATCTGCCAGCACTGGTGCTGACCCTCACAGAGAGTCCGACCCACACGGGATGTCCTCCTCGGCCATATTAGCCGAGTCTCTGTGAGACCATGTAGTTGTTTGGAGATGTATTTATTTTATTTATTGAATATTTATAAGGCACCCATACAGCAAATGGTGTGTCCAAATGGTTGTGGTAGGTGATTGGTGTGAGTTGGTAATATTGGAAGTAGGTGCAGGCGGGAGTTTGGGGAGGAGATAGATTAGATGGGAGAAGCAGGTGGCAGAAAGATGAGGTTGGTGTATATCAGCAGAAGGTGGAAGGAGCAAACAAGGAGGAAGTTGTGAACTCCATGAGGAGTTGGCAGAGGAAGCAAAGGAGGAGTTTGAGAAGAGCAGGTGGAGCAAGTTGACAGTGAAGGAATTTTCGAAGAGGCCATTTGCTCCCTGGGTAGGGGAAATAACCCAATCTGAAGGGGTTGGACCAATATGAAGGCAGGGGTGAAAATGTGTTGGAACGTCAAGGAGGGGCAGGAACAGACCAGGAGTAGAGAGGTGCTGAGGAAGGTAAAGTTCAGAACTCTTGGAAAGGGAGCCTATAAGACCCTTTTCAAGCACCCTGGGTGGGGGGAGCACTGCCCTACTGGTTTTGCCTCAATCTTGCCAAGACGTTTGCCTTATACCAGCATCTAGTAAGTGAAACAGCGGCATCTACAGGAACAGGCCAAAGGGGAGAATCGGCAGAGCAATATGGTGCAAGAATCCCTTGAGCCCCATAACAAGAGGAGAGATCAGAGTAACTGTGACAAGAAGTGCGCTGCAACGTTTCAAGCCCGATACTGAGAGGAGAGATCTGGAGGGCATAATAAAGCCGGTTGCCGGAAATCTGTAAGCCCAAGACTTACCATACATTGTAAATAGATGCAAGACTGTTTGGGGGTGGTTTGAAGAGTCTTGTTATAAATACAACTTTTTGCAAACATATCCTTGTGTACTGTTCCTTTGTGCCACCCACTTGTCTATATGAAACTATTCCTTCCAGGCATTTCCAAATCAGAGTATGGTGGTTACGCATGATAACCCTAGCCCTGTTTCAAAACTACCAATACGAAAAGCTGTTCCATCTATGGGAGTTTGTATCTGTTCCTCAGAGGCCATCCTCGTACGGTATCAACAAATGCAGTAGTTGCCCAATGGGCCAATTCCAGCAACGTGGGATAGGCCAAGAGAAGAGTCTCTTTGTGAATTCTTTTATGATGACAGAAACGAGAAAGACTGCATTAGGAATCTCATTAAAGAGGTCATTCCTCCCACTCCCGTTAGCTACTCCAGCTCTACAGCCTTTGTTACCCCTGTCAAAGCTGACAAACATACATGACCAACGTACAGCACAAAGCTGCAGCCATATTGGGAGATTACGCAGTAAAAACCGCCACATTGTGGGAGCTGGCCCGGTAAGGGATCTGATTGATTGAAGACCTGTGGGGCCTAATTACTCAATTACTCAACCCAAGTGGGCCCACCCCCTGAGGAATGAGTGCATATTTTGTAGGTAAAGCAAGCATTATACAATTATCCATGGAGCGGTTAGATGACGCTGTTGCTTTACCCCCCAAAAGTGCACTCGCGTGAACCTGATGCGTCTCGATGTGGTGCTCCATCAAGTCATCATGCCCAGCTGGGCCATGGTACCACACCTGCGGGAAACAGAGAGGCCTTTAACCAATATGGCGCCCGCAAACCTCTCTTTTTTCACCATGCATGGAAGACTGGTCCCCGCTGTGAGGTGCCACAGCTGGGTTGTGTGAACAGGAGATCCCCAACGTCTCGGAAAGCCTGGTGTCCCTTGGTGGTCACCAAATTTGTGGCGGTGGACTCCTAATTACCTCAACCAAAGCGGACCCATCACCTGAGGAACCAGTGCATGTTTTGTGCGTAAAAGCAAGTTTATTGTACAATCGTCCGGGGGCAGTTAGATGACGCGGTAGAGTCAAACTAACCCAAGTCTCACTGAACCATATAAGTTGACACATTATATACATTTTTGCAACAGTTAAAGCACTAGCATATATTTTATTACAATCCACCCCCAACATGTGATTGGACAAAACCTCTTCAAAGAAATCCCATCTTTCTCCAATTCGTACATTCTCATTGGTAGCCGTTATCTTAATTACCATCTTCAGCTCATGTGTAGAACACACCTCCATTTAGGATTTGTCCGTGGTAGGTTATGACATCATCAACCAGTTAAACATTTGTGTGCACACATAATTAATTACCAATAATAACTGGCCTAAACCCTTTAACCTTAATACCTATTTGCATTAAATGGTTCTCATAAATACTTCTAGGGATATTGAGAAGGTTGAGTAAATAGGTTCTCTTTGAATTAGCGATAACTATCGCATCCCCCGGTGCACTGGCTCCAATGGAACATTCAAATCTAAATAACCGCCATTTCATCGCACACAGCGCATCTGAAAATACAATTGAAACTCCTGGGTTTCAATCGCTTTAGCCTCAAGCACTGATTGACCCCATTGTTTATTGCTGGCTAGAACAAATAACAAAAACCCTCTGTCAAACTCACATGCATTCAAGAGATTACATTCAAGAGATTACGCCTGCCTTCTGCGACACTTATCAGACCATAAAAACCATGACTGACTCCTTTAGCTGAGCTGACCATCGCTAAGGTCAAAGTTACTAATTTACCCATCCTCTGAAACTCTTCAGAACCAGTTTCTCAAAGTCAACCCATGACTGCTGTGTTTTAATCTGTTTATATAAAGCCCACTACATGTAGATTCATAAATCCCCTTTATATGTTTTCTCAGTGTGCGTGCATGTTTAATAAATACTATCATCCCTTTAGAGTGGATTCTTTAGGGCAGGCCCCCTTTCTCGCATGTGTATTATAAAAACTCACCATTGCCTGCTTTTGGGCACTCCATAGCACATTTTGTGCAGTAGCACCTGGACCATTCCTAGTGCCAAATGGGATTACCAAAATAATTAAACTCAGGTCCAAATAACCGGACAGACTCAAAGAAACTGCAAAATACTACTTTATTATCAGTTCAATAAAGCAGGGAAACCGGGCAAACAAACAGATTGTACATCATACACTCTCAATGCATTTCAATTACGCAGAAGGTTTTATGTCAGCTATGATGTCATCCTATGTGGCAAACAGTAAAAACCTATCGTGTGGAGGGATTTCTTAAGGGAACGTATATACCTATAGTTTATGTAAGTATTAGTATCATCATTGGATGCCCCTTATCTGGTAGGCACGCCTTGAACAACTGCTGACTACGTAAAATACTGATAATAGCATAACAGAAGCAGTGGATTGGCTTCTGCAACAATGTATGGTCCAACATTACATAGACCATCATGATTGGTTGGTACTTTCTTCCAACCATGGACATTAGGCACGTTAGCAGCACATAAGCAACAAAACCCAGGTGCAAGGGAACAGACAACTGCCCTCCTAAGCTAATTATCCCACCATCTCTCATCAGTTAGGCCCTAGGCCAAGGCTTCTTCTCTGTAGTTGACCTTGATGACTATTTTCTTCCTTGGAGCTTTAAAGGGAGTAATGGTACATTGCTATCTTCGTCTGGAGCTTTATGAATAGGCCTAGTCTTTTGGTCTTGTACCACGTGTGAGGAGACCATGGTTTTGTCCATTCTGTCCTTTTATTTAGTGCTATTTTATTCAAATATATTGGGTGCTACTACTCTCCTTGGCCTCTGGAGACTTGGTTACTCCATCTTGCATGTGTTTCTGCATATTTGATTGTACAATACTTGACACTCACGGGTATTCACTCCTTTACCAAATCTAAGAGAAATATGTTTTACGTACATGTCTCATTCTCTTCGACTCCTTTTGTGCCTTGCAGTTGATTTTTGCTGAGGCATGCTTGATTCTGAGACAAGCAAATATCCTTTGTTCTTGCACAGATCTGTATTCCAGCGCCTGTCAGCTCTGCAGCCCTGGTTTCCCTTCTCAAGGCTTTTCACCTACTAGTATACAATGCTGACGTCTATTTTCTCAACATAGCTGCTTTACTCGTGTTATATTTCCTACTTTAGCAGTCTTCTACATTGTCTTATCTACCTTGCGTTTCTGAGTGTATCCATCTACTGCATCTCTTGTTACTTATCTTCTAAGTGGATATGGTTTTCTTCATATTCGCATATATGGTAACTTCGTCACTTTAGTCACATTCTCATTCTCTAGATATCCATACATCAGGTTTAGGGCGCCCATGTATCTTCTCTTCTTCATGACGTCACTTCATACCTGTCAGACTTTATTATAGTTCTTCTATGTCCAGTGATGTCGGCAGGCTCATGTCTATCGCCCCAGTTCGAGGGTACATTTGGTACGGTTTTCTGAGTGCATAACGTCTCTCATACCTTTGATGTGGTATTGGGATGATACCAGGAGTCCTGCAGAGTGTTCTCTTGCTGTTCTTCCAATAAGACAGAGGTGATGGGGTGGGCCCTATAAATGACATGTACATCTGCCTCTCTACAACATTATGGGCCTCATTACGAGTCTGCCAGTCCGAAATTGAGGGTGCCAATAGCAACGCACCTGCACCCATTCCGGACTGGCAGACTACAAATGTGCCTACGGGTGCTTCCATCTCCCTACTCCCATAGAGTTCTCTGGGAAGGGGGACTGATTTACGCCTCCTGAGATCCCGGGCCGCCGAGACTTGTAATGTCTCGTGGTAACGGGATCTCAGGCGGTGGAAACAGTGTTACGGGGTTGACGGCACCCTGCCGGTGACATCGGCGGGTTACCGCCAACCTCGTAAGGAGGCCCATGTCTGAATCGTGTTTATATATTCATTTGGTGGTTTTAGCATTTGTCTTTCTATGCGCGTGCAAAGCTAATATGTATCAGTTCAGCCAAAATGTAACACTAAGTAACGTATCCCATTCACATTTAACTATACTGGATACATATGAAATGGAATACATGTAAGGTTTAACCCCATCTCCAATGGGATCTGGAGTAAGGACTTGTATAAGAGAACATATACATTATTGTATAATAAAAACACTCTCCCACCAGGAATTATTAACAATGTGTTCTTAATATAATGTATTGAACAATGAGTTGGGCCGTAGCCTCAGCTCCCACAGTGGTACCACAGCTATTGAAAGAAATAACAAATACATCTTACATAAAAATAGCCTGAGTAAAGCAAATAATGCAAAGAAAGAAATGAAAAAATACAATGTTTTTATTTCATCATTGTTTTTAGTTTAGTATAGCAGAAAAAATCAGAAAAATTAAAAATAATCACACAATACAAATATTACAAGTGTACACGACAACAAATACGGAAAACAAAGAAAAAGAAAAAACAACATACCAACACCAATTATAAGGTTGGCAATAACAACTTAGACACCAGATACCCTAATTGGGGTGTCCATACAGAGGCAAGTCTAAGTCTAGTATGAAATCATAAGGGGTCAAAAGCAGAGCATCAATGTCGCTAACACATTGCAGGTCTACGTACAGTGGCGTACCCCCACTCAGTAAAGGGATCCTATGCACCAGGCTAAAGCAGAAGTGCAACTAAAAATTAGTGGCAGTGCAACATGGAGGGGGCAGATCCCACACGTTTTGGCGGTCTGTCTAAATTTTCGCCTTCATCGGACCAGAACAGATGAGTGTCCCTGTGAACATGAACATTTAAATATTGAATACATATGGCTGAAAAGCCACAAACACAGCTACAACTATTTTGGTACCTAGAGTAAAAACAGTCAAACAGTGAAATGAGAGCTCAAGAAGAAGCAAGTGACAGCCATCAGTGCCATATACCAAAAAGTGATAGTCATTACCTACCACAGCCACATGTAATCCTCGATACAGTTAGGATTGGAGTGGGCCAATGAATATGCTCTACAGCCCAGAATTAGGATTGGAGAGGGCCAATGAATATGCTCTACAGCCCAGAATTGCCTTCCTAAAGTCTAGACTTTGTCCCGACTGACAGCTGGAGGGCTCCTGGGGAAAAAGGAGTATGGTAACCATGAGTATAATAATCAGGGAAATGTACGGTGACACCCACAAGGGCTGGAAACCAACTATTTGCACAGGCTAAAAGATACCTTGGGCGAATGAGCAACCAGCCAATCCTACAGGAATGGAGAGCCTGGCAAGGACAGGCAGTACGCAGTCACATTGGCACCACCAAAGCTAAAGCCAGAAAGTAAAATGGAAACAGACAATGAATCCAAGTAAGACAGGATCGCTGTGAGAACATGGCCCTAAAATATTTGTCAGCTGCCAGAAATAATGACCAAAACGGAACACTAAAGGATTGCCTATGAGAAGGCTCAACGTGTATAAAGTAAAAAGTAATGCAGGAAGAAGGGGATGCAGGAATGATCGTGTACCCATAGCAACTCGTGGAGTCCAAACACAAATGTCTGGCGCTCAACCGTGTAGAACCTGATAAATGCAGAAGAACACAAAAGCGCAATTGATCAATGTCGGAAAAGAGCTGTAAACTTACCTAGTGATTAAGGTTATGCTCCATGGAGCAATGCCGATCGACAGGCTGATTAGCCAGACGCAGTGCCGCCACACGAGAAGTCTTCTGGACTGAATACCCTACCGGCAGATCCGCCCCCTTGCCATAACATCTGGAGGCTGGAATGTTACATGGTGTTCTGCAGAGAAGCCCCTGGTGTGACACCATGTTGAAGGGGCTCACAACAGGGGAGAGGGGATGGATCTCGAGCAGGGCACCTTCCAGTTGCCTGCTACCTCGGAGCTAGGGGAAAAGCTTGAAAAAAACCCTACAGATTGTAGATAAAGCTGCCTTCCAGTATGACAGACACATCCCTCCAAGATTTCTGAAAGGGAAAGAGGTAGTCATAAATATATGTTCACCTGAACGAATGTGTGCTCAACCATAAGAGACTGTCCGTGTCTTTGCAAATTGGGAACACAAATGGCAAAAAGATAATAAATAATTAATAAATAATGAAGCACAAGGGGCACCTGCAGTGTGGTGCTACCACTAGGAAATCCTCGTGCACTCAGAGGTGCCCTCTATGTTGGCGGGCAAGATGGTGCCTGCACTACCATATATCTCAGATAGTAGTGGAATAAAGATACTGCAAATGCCATATCATATCACTGCCCTCATTAAAGTAAAATAAATACAAAGGGAAGTGGAGGGAAGTTAGCAGCCATGGAAGAGCATGGGGCAACCCTTCAAAACTGTGTGGCAAATATGCCAGTCAACAGAGTTGGCATGGACCCAAGTATCCTGCTTTATACAGAAGATTTTTGCTATTCAATCTTCCAATATGTTGTAAGCGCCTCATTCAAACCGTCATCCAAGGTATCAAGATGATGTATCCATCTTGCTTCTTTGAGGGACAGCATTCGTACAGCATTTGGTGCATTTTGGCAGTGTCTATAATCCACCAAGATATGTACTCCACAGGATGCCTTTGCTCGATGTAATGGGCAACCATGGGGGCTGTGTGATTCTTACATCTTATCCATGGTCTGCGTTCCGTAATACAGATGTTCACTGGTCTCACAGTTTGGCCCACATATTTAAGGCCACAGGGGCATTGTATTCAGTAGATAGCATGGGAGGTCTTACTGTTTGTACAGTTCCTTAAATCCCATGGCCTCCCATTAATTTCAAATGATTTCAGTTTTTTACTATATTTACAAACCGAACAATAGCCACGCGGGTAATGTCCAACAAGTGGCCTTAAATCCCAAGTGGTATTGCTAGCCCTAGTCTCCCTGGTTCTAGAATGGACCAGATGATCTCTTAGGTTCTTTTGTCATTTAAACTCAACGGGAGGCTGTGGTTCATTTGATAGGTTCAGTTGGACAAGTGTCCAACATTTCTTTATATGATTTTTGATGCTAAAGGCATATGTGTCATATGTTAGAACACACACCAATTTGTCCTGGTCCTTCCTCTATTTTGGTTGGAGAAGGGATTCTCTTGGTGTGAACCTAGCACGTCTCAGTGAATGTGAGACCAGTTTTTTCGGGTATCCCCTCATCCGTAATCTCTTTGAGAGGTCATTGGCATGGGACTGGTAATCAGATGTCAATGTACAATTCCTCTGTAACCTTAGGAATTGTCCATAAGGTAAGCTTTCCTTCTGGCTCCTAGGGTGGAAGCTAGAGAAATGCATTAAAGTATTCCTGTCCATTTCTATTTTATTTAATGAGCAGACTAGAATTTCTTGATGGTTCCTTATCGTGCCATCCAGAAAGCAAATTTCTTCATTGCTGGTATGCATAGTGATCTGGATGTTCAAGTGATATTAATTGATCCAAACTAGGAAGTCCTTGAGGGCATTTACCGGTCCTGTCCAGATGAACATTTTGTTGTCGATATATCGGCGCAACCAGGAGATGCTTCAAATGAATGGATTCACTTGTGCTGGTACAAATTGGTCCTCAAACACTGCCAAAAATAATATGGCTAGTATTGGTGCATATGCAGCTCCCATGGCTGTGCCTTGTGTCTACATGTAAAACTGCTTATCTTTGAAGAACTTTTTCCCTAAAGCAATGGATAGTGGTTCAAGAATGAATTTGGATGGGTCACGCTGTGAGTAATCCCATACAAGAAATTCCCTAGCCCTCTAGATCGCCTCCTCCTGGGGAATGCTGATATTTAGGGCCTTCATATCCATCGTGACAAGAAACTGAAATTGCAACATCCTGCCGAGTTTGCCGCACCCCCAGTCACAAGTATGTGCATGCAACAAAAGCCGCTCTTGATTGTGGGGACCTTTCCTGACCACCCCAACAGAGTCAAAAGGCTTTGTGAGCATTACATAAGCTTCTGTCAGAGTCGTTGGTATGTTCTGTGGCTCACTCCACATCACTAAGGCAAGTTATACTGTCTGAGAGCCAAGACAAGGATCACATGGGCTCTAGGCAACAGATAAAGTCTCATTACATTGAATGAAAAGATCCACTAGAGGTAGTGTTCTAAATCATGTGGGTAGGTTGGGCCGAATGATACAGGTCTGAAGCAGTGATCTAAAACCATGTCCTCCAAGGTTGTAGTATATTTTGTTAGAAAGTTGGTTGGTAATGTAACCTATTGGCTTATTGGTTTGAAATCCTATAAATCTGAGGTTCCTGTGTTCGGGTCCATCATTTTTGGGACGGGGTACTCTACCATTCTCTCTGTCCATTTCTGCACATCTGCATGGAAATAAATCCTGTCTCTTTGGTGCCTGATATTGATTATTGGATTAATGTTGGATTTGGGGTTTTGCAATTTCATGCTGTCAAGCCTCAGATTTGCCAACCCAGCTGAGATGGGAATGGAAGTAGCAGACCGCATCCCACCGAGCCCTTGTATGCATCAAAGGATAGATCGGAGGCCTAATTCAAACCTTTAAAAGGGGTTTCAAGGAGGGCTGCATGTGAAGTTTGTTGTTTCTTCTTGGGCTGTGTGAAAGCCTGCATTAATTAAAGGTATACATGGGAATGGCAGTATACATTGGGGTAATGATATTAAAGGAAATGATATTCAGGAGTATAGGTAGATAGGGAAGCCTTAAGGAACTGGGGGAGGAGCCTAAGAAGCAAAGATGCAGAGGGACGGAAGTCTTTAGAGAAAACAGAATATAGTTTTATTTTAATTCGGATCTGCAGATGCCAGTTTAAAAGCAAATTAGGTCTATGAACTTGGACCTGGTAAAAAGGAAATACTCTAAAAATTTAAAAGAAGTGAATTACATTTGGATAGGGCAATTTGGAAGAATCAATCAAATAGCCTATTTCCCCAGATGGGGGTACAGTTTCATTTTTTATTACATTCATTGTCAACCCAAGACTTGTAATATTTAGAAAAGAGGAGATCTATGATGAAGGGAAAGACAACAATAGTTCCCCCTAGAAAGGGACATTTGACTTGATCCAACTTTTTCATTTACAGCTCGCTTTAGAGGACACAGGTAGGAAACTAAAACTGCAAGAATGGGACTTTTTTTAAGAGAGTTGGGGAATCGAGAATTAGGCGTTTGGAAGACACGAATGCAAAGTTAAGGAATACGCCGGACAGATCACAGAAACAGAAGAAGGGGCAGGAAAAAGGAGCAAAGTCCAACTCACCAATCTCAAATAGTCTGATCCCATCAATATAGCAACAGCTGGCAGGAAAAATAGACATTTGGGGAAAGATGAAGGAGACGAAGAGAAAGACCTTATCGAGATGCTACGCATCTGAAGCTTAAGTCACAATCTTAATGTTGCATGCGTACCAGCGATACAAGCACAACTCCAGAATCGCCAGAAAACGTAGTTTCAAAGCGTGACAAGCACAAACTCACAGCATTAGCACCTGGCAAGGCAAGCAATTCACACTTCCACATCTCTATGTCTGCTCAGTACCTGAACAGGTGTGATTTATGGAGCAGCAAATGCACAAATACAGGCCCCAGTGACAGGGGTGCTGATCTTGCTAGTAGCCTGGTAGTTGTACATGCCCTATGGACACTTGTGGATTTGAGAAATATGTCTAAAGAATTTCCAAATGCCAATGAAAAGCCAGACACATATACTGAGGAGTTATAACTACCCCTGAGGGCTAATATGAATGAGCTCATGAGGAGAGTGATTATGCCAGCAAATGTGCACCAACATTTGACTCAGGAGGGTGGTTGGCCCAATGGGGATATGGGAACTGCTGTAGAATTGATGCAGGCTAGCAATGCTTTAATACAAAAACATGCATGAAGGTGCCCACTAGAGATCGATTGGGCAAAGACCAATAATTGTAAGCGTAAGAAAGATAAAACGCCTACAGAATAACATTATTCACTAAAGGTTGTTTTTGCACACATTTAAAATACAAATAGGCCTACGTAGACAGCTCAGGAAGCAGTAGCGGCTGCACCTTCTCCCCAATTAATATTTATTTAGGCCCATTTAGCGTGGTGCAAAGAGTACTTTTGCAGTGAAACGTTACTTTGCGCCACGAAAATACACTTTACACCACTCTGTGAATTAGGCCTGGTTCAACGTGTTTGTTGGCACTGCAAAGCCACCTTGCACCGTGCTAAACTTTCCATCAATTAGGCCCTTTGCCTTGAATGACCTGTTTTGGCATGCTCCTATTTGCATTTGGATTAATTGAGCAACCTAGCAAGCACTTTGGTGAGAAACGATGTGCAAAAGGAAAATAGCACTGATTCGAGCAATCCCACTCAGTGTGCTTTGCAAAATGGTAAAGGGAAAGCGGGGTAGGTTGCTAATGCGATGGAGGAGAGGATGTATGCATGTTAGAGCGTTGATTGGAGACTAACAACAAAAACGATGCACATTACATCCAGATGCTGATATTATTTGCCTAGGTGCAGTTATTTGTATTTGCACAATGCATGTGTGCAATCCAGGGTAGTTGTGGTTGTTAAGAAGGCGCAGTGACTTCGCTACAGGCTTCCAGTGCTCCTTCACTGAAAATAAGGAGTGCCTCGAGGACAGTGTTGAAGGCCGAACGAGTAGCTATGCTTTGACTTAAGGGGCCAGGGAGTTAAAGTGGTGCGGTGCAAGTAGAGTGAAGCAGCGGAAGGGGGGAGCAGTGCTGCGGTTGAGGACTAACACACTGAATAGGGCTTGAGATCCCAGCTTGAGATACCACCTTTGTCCACGTAAAGTTATGGGACAGATATATAGAAGGAGCGTGGGAGGTTGCAGAGAGTAGTAGAAAGCAGACATCACGAGCTGCACACAAAAGAAAGTACTTGCTGAGGAAATCCTATTAGCATACAGTTCTGATATTATGACATCACAGTTCCTTTGCTGCTTCTGAATTAGAGTTCATTAAATTAACACTGGTGTGATTCTTAGGCTGCCAAATACATGACAGAATGCACAACATCAAAATATTTTAGGTATTGATCCCAGAATTACTCTTCTGACACCTTCAGGGTGCAACCATCCTCACTGAATAGGGTTCCATTTTGTGCCATTTGACTGAAAGCCATATTCACCTTGAATTACGCCTCGGGCCCTGCTGCATTAAAAAAAGCTAATTCGTATCCGGGAAAGGCGGATTGACCAATCACAATCTGCCTTTCCCACGCACGAATGTGCCTTTACCGCCCACTGTGGTTGAAACATTTTTTTAAACAGAAATGGTAACGCCCATTAACATAGAAAAGGGACGTTTTGGATGATGCGTCGGCCATTTCGTAACCTGTTTTCCATGGCTGCCGTCATCCAAAAAGGGAC
This sequence comes from Ambystoma mexicanum, assembly GCF_040938575.1. NCBI lineage: Eukaryota > Metazoa > Chordata > Amphibia > Caudata > Ambystomatidae > Ambystoma > Ambystoma mexicanum. The sequence goes on along the minus strand of NC_090924.1, from coordinate 465,487,541 downwards.
GTAGTACTTTTTCTATTCATATGGCGGCAGCCATTTTTTTAATCATTTTATTTCCAATCTGACGGGAGATGGGCCTACAAGGCTCGAGCTGGCGGGCTATTAAATCCCATGTCTGCCCTGCCGCCGGGGCGTGAAGGCTACATTCAAGTTGGCAGGGTACATGAGGGGATGCCAAACAGTGCCAGCATTAATCATGTCCTCACTTCTTCGAGAATTAGATTTTACCATCCTTTCCCACAGTTCGGTTTACACGAGATCGGAGCCCATTGAAAAGTAAAAAGTAATGTGCTGAACAGCAGGAAGAAGTAAAATACACTTGTTGCTAAAGGCTTGTTTTGATGTGAACAGAGCTATGAGCAAAGCAAGACACTGCTAAACCACTAAAGCAGGCATGAGGTCCTGCTGCTCCCTGGTGGGCTTCTGAGTCACTGTACACATGGATAGAGTGGCCTGGTAATACAGAAAATCAGTTATTATGCCCAAGAGTCAAGTCAGCTGAAGACATTTTTTTCATAAGACCTTCACTGCAAGATAAATAGTTCAGTCCAGAGTTGGTACCACGGAATACAAAGTCTATGTTTCAATGTGATAGCTGCAAAGCCATGTTACTACAAGGAACTACAAGACATTACAACTATCTGAGTGACCAAATAGCTGAAGACATGGGAGCGGATACCAGAAGTGTTAACTAATGTTATCGCAAGGTGCCGGTTTAACTAATCCCACTAATTATGATTAGGTCATCTGCATGGTGATACTTTCACGATGTCATGTGACGTGTTAGGTCATTTCCTAGGGGTTGTTCTTAAGCTTCACAAGGGATTGTTCTTATGATGTCAACTATAGGTGCTGCCAGTAATGAGGAATTGTATAGGTAATCATGTAGGTGTAATCCTGGCCAATGCCAGTAGGGAGAGAGAGGTGTGTTTTCACTGGGTAATCTGAAATTGTTTTCTTTTACTAATTTGAATGTATTACAATTAAGTGTTTTTTGTCTATAAATATTGAAGCTGAATGTGGGCAGGTCGAGAGTCTTTTGGTTTTTGGTTTCCTGATCCATCGACCTCCCGGACGATTTGGCATTGCAATGAAGAAGCTGTCTTTCTGCATCCTGTTTTGGGGATTATTCGGAGTCAGGGGGATATTTTTCTACAGTGAGAAAGTTGAGAATGTTGTCAAGAAGGAGTAGTAGAGAGAAAGGCGCAGAGCGGGATAGGGGGATGAGGGTAGGTCGATGCAGCAGCCATGATGACTGAGAACCATAAGAGAGATCAAGGTTTCAGGGCAGTGGAAAGTGAAGTGAGGACACATCTTCCAAATATTCCGATGGTTTTACCTGGCTAATTTGGCAATATTGGTAATATATTTCTGGTGTTTCAGTATGCTGTCAAAGGGGAAACCCAAAGTTGAAAGCCTAGGGAGTTTATGTGAGGAAATCCGGGTGAAAGGGTAGCTGGGGGAAAGGGGTGCAGCGGCGGGGCGTGTGAGTTAGGAGGCAGATGACATCAGTTTTGGAAGAGTTGAGGTTGAGGCACCTATGTCCTATTAAGTGGCATATGGAAGAGAAACACTTGATTAAATGCAGTGGGATTGGTCAGGGAGGAAGGAAGTGAAGCAGAACGAGATTTGGGAGTCACCAGGAAAAAGGTGGTAAGAGAAGCCAAAGGAAGAGATAAGAGGAGGTGTGGAACAATATAGAGAAGTGGGTCAAGAGCAGACCCCTGGGGGAACTCGCATTTGGGGAAGGTGAGAGAAGAGATTCGGGTATCCCATGAGATGGGAAAAGGCAGCTCAGATAGAAAGGAGACAACCCGGCCTGTTGCAGAATCATGGAGTCCCATATTAGCAAGGGCAAGACAAATAAAACTGTGGTCAACATCATGAAAGGCAGAAGCGAGACCAAGGAAGATGGGAATTGAGGACAGTTTAGAGTGGTGGACAGAGGTTGTAATTTCGAGAAGTGTGTGAGTGTTGTTTCCGCGGAGTGGCTGCTGTAGAATCCAGAAAGGAGGGGTTGCAGAGGCTGTTAGTCTCCTGGTAGCAAGTAATATGGTTGAATACTACACCTTCAAGGATTTTGGAGCAGTACAGGAAGTGAGTGATAGGTTTGAAGATGGCAGGGTTATTAAGGTCTGAAGAGAGATTTTGGGGCCAGGTAAGGACTTACCAATCTTATAGCAGATAGGGAAGATCCTGGATGAAAGATGCCTGAGAGTGGTAGGACAGAGGAGAGAGGCAGTAAGTTGACATGCAATGCTTGTGTCAATACCGTGTGCTGTTTATATCAGACTTCTTCAGCAGGCATGTATTACAACATCTGCAAATAGGGCTCTTTTGGAATCTCAAAGCACACCCGAGTCCCGGCTATAATGCACACAAAATAAGAACAATGTGTGACACAACAAGTGATTGATGTCAGTAATGCTACACTATGTAATGCAATCCTGCCGGCCACTGCTTTGGAATTTTGCAGTAGGAATTTCTATCTTTCTATGCATGGTGCTCATCCATGTGTCTCTGTGATAAAGACTTTGCAAAGGCCAGAGATGTCTTCACAAGCTACTAACAATACCCCCTGGGCTACTATGTTCCAAAACCCTTTCACATTAGGTTGAAACGCTCCTTAGCTGTAATTTAGGTAGAGGATAACTATTCTGAAACTAGAGAGGACAAAAAGAAACACAGGCTGACCTTCCATAATAGACCTCGAAAGTGCCACCGCGAGGAGCATCAGACAGCAGGCAGCGTGACTTTGAGATGTCACCGAAATCCTACAGACACATTTTGACAGCTATCATTATGTATGACAAGGGAACTGCTCTGCTCCATAATCACAGACGCCGCTCGGTGCGTGCAAGCCTGATGGCAGAACGCCGCTCCTGTCAGGGGTGCACTGTAGCACTTGTTTTCACCAAACGACCCAGATTCTGTGGGGAAAACACAGCAGCGCGCTCGCCTATTCGCGGTCACGCAGCGGCGCGTGAGACTGAACGGAAGCCTCTATCTATGGCAGTGGTGGCGCGGCCTCGCGCCTCTCGCGATGGTTTCGTAGCATATTGCGCCTCTCCCGAACCTCTCGCATCCATTGCACGAACCATTGGTAGGCCTCCCTAGGATAGTCACGTGGGAGCGCGGGGGCGGGGGGGGACTTGCCCCGCCAGCTGGTGTCCGGGACCCCCTCCATCGATGGCCACTTCGCTGAGTCAGAGAAATAGCACCTAGAAACGGCCACAAGCACTTTTACATCCCCTCTGTCTTGCAGCTCGTAGCAGCCGCGAGAGGTGGCAGTAGGTGGTCCATGATCACTAGTGGTTAGGACCGTTAGGATGTTCCTGTAATCTTAAAAGGGGGATTCCCACACGCCGTGTCACTGTCTTGTGTGTGTGTTTTTTTACACTGCTTACAATTTAATTTGAAACAAAAAAAGACAATTCCCATAGTGAAATAACTGTCCTAAACTTGCAGCCACAAATTGTTTTTCCTTAATTTGTTTTTTTTTGTGTGTAAATGCACCCACAAATACCCCACACATTTGTGTGACTTCCTTTGCGCATCGTATCACAGAGATATTCTTGGCCGGTCAAAGTGCGGGATTTAAAAATTGAACTCGAATGATTGTGTTGTGCTGACACACGTTTTTAAGAAATCGTGTTGCGGGCGATGTTTCTTATGGTAAACAGACTGTCGGTGCATATTATTTTAAAGCGCAGGTTTGAGTGATTCCTCCCCTGATTTCATATTATTTGGCGCTAAGTGGTGAGCAATTTCCCTTACTTCTTAATTGAAAGCACAGTGCATCTTCTTGAGAGGATAATATTAGGTGAACTGTTAGCACTGTCTCTTTTCATTAAAGATATGCTGTCTTCAATGACTTAGGGCAGGTGACTTGAACACATGTATAACACACACACACACACACACACACACACACATCTCGTTCACTCTGTCATGTTGTAAATTCAATGTTGTGTAATGTTATCCATGCATCTAGTCCGACTACACCCAGAGCTTTGCCTCCCCGATGTGTACTCTTGAACGAAGCTTGACTTTGCCTCCCCGATGTGTACTCTTGAACAAAGCTTGAGGGAATGTTCTAGTCCAACTACACCCAAGGCTTCATGTCCCCGATGTGTACTCTTGAACGAAGCTTGAGGGCATGTTCTAGTCCAACTACACCCAGGGCTTTGCCTCCCCGATTTGCACTCTTGAACGAAGCTTGAGGGCATGTTCTAGTCTAACTACACCCAGGGCTTTGCCTCCCCGATGTGTACTCTTGAACAAAGCTTGACGCTGCCTCCCTGATGCGTACTCTTGAACGAAGCTTGAGGGCATGTTCTAGTCTAACTACACCCAGGGCTTTGCCTCCCCGATTTGTACTCTTGAACGAACCTTGAGGGCATGTTCTAGTCTAACTACACCCAGGGCTTTGCCTCCCCGATGTGTACTCTTGAACGAAGCTTGAGGGAATGTTCTAGTCCAACTACAGCCAGGGCTTTGCCTGCCCGATGTGTACTCTTGAATGAAGCTTGAGGGCATGTTCTAGTCCAACTACACCCAGGGCTTTGCCTCCCCGATGTGTACTCTTGAATAAAGCTTGAGGGCATGTTCTAGTCCAACTACACCCAGGGCTTTGCCTCCCCGATGTGTACTCTTGAATAAAGCTTGAGGGCATGTTCTAGTCCAACTACAGCCAGGGCTTTGCCTGCCCGATGTGTACTCTTGAATGAAGCTTGAGGGCATGTTCTAGTCCAACTACACCCAGGGCTTTGCCTCCCCGATGTGTACTCTTGAATAAAGCTTGAGGGCATGTTCTAGTCCAACTACACCCAGGGCTTTGCCTCCCCGATGTGTACTCTTAAACGAAGCTTGAGGGCATGTTCTAGTTTAACTACACCCAGGGCTTTGCCTCCCCAATGTGTACTCTTGAATGAAGCTTGAGGGCATGTTCTAGTCCAACTACACCCAGGGCTTTGTCTCCCCAATGTGTACTCTTGAACAAAGTTTGAGGGCATGTTTCAATCCAAAGTGTATCTTGGATTCTGAGTTAGGCTCTAATTTACTTGGGTATTTGGAACACCAAGCCCTGTGTTCCCTGTGAGCTAAGCACAGAGTTTGACTAGTGACCTTTTGCTCTTTCTGGAGCCATGACAGAGATTACTGAGAGGAGTGGCGTTGTTAGATTTATTTAAAAAATAAGTGTGGCTGCATGATTTTTTTAGAATTGGGTGCTTGCCACGGATCTCTGTGTGCAGCCTGCAGTCACACATTACAATTCTGTCTGGGCCGACTTGGCCCATCATCTTTAGACTTTGATAAATTAGATACCATGAGGATCCTCCTTCTCTTTCCTGTTGATCAAGCTATGGAACTCAATGCCGCAGTGGCTCTGCACAGAAAAGGACCACACAGTCTAAGTAAATCTTACAAAACCTAGACACTAGACAGCAACTGACAAACACTCAAGGTATTAGACCACCCGGCACGTTCAACCCCTACCCATCCGAAGATGAGACTCTAAGACCCACCAGAACCATTCAGGCAAACCACCACTATCTGACCACTCAGACTTCAACAACATGTTAGCCATCATAGACCTGGAACCAAAGACAGATCAGAGCATCAATCTTGCAAGCCAGGAAGGAATGGAGACTAGACCTGTTTGTTGTCAGCTCCACTGAAAGTTGTAATATTCCTGCGCAGAACACTAAAGTCAAAAACACCTTGGAGATCAAACCCAGTCGGGTCAGTCTCCCCAACATTTTCTCCACATCAGGCATAAGAAATTGACACCAACCCATGATCATGATAAAAGGATAACATCACAACCAACATTCTACTTTCCACCCAAGGACATCCAAGATCTCTACTGGATGAGACTAGGCCTAGAATTCCAGTACCAGGATTTCCAAAGAGTGCAAAACTCCCTACCCTTTCCCTGTTTAACCAACTGAACTTTCTATCTTTTTTATATCTCTCTATCTTCATTTCAAAAACCCAGGACATCCTGTCCACCCTCTCCACCCACAACCCTCCTCTCCCCTCTCCATCTGTGCTTGCTGACCCTCCTTTAGCAAACCGCCCCACCATCCTTCTCGTCCTTTCCTCTTTACTCCCCTGACGAGGTCACTAGACAAGTCCGATCTATGAAAACCTCGTCAAAACAGGTCCATCCCTGTTCCTCTAAAGCCATCAAGGACCACATTGGCACCCTCACTCTGGCCCTTGGTGATTTTTGCAACCACTCCTTTGCCTCAGGATCCTTCCCCTCCACTCTGAAGCACTCCTTTGTGCATCCTCTTCTCAAGAAACCCACAGCTGATCCTTCTTGTCCAGCTAACTATCCCCAATTTTCATTACTCCCTTTCTGGGCAAACTCCTGGAAAATTTGGCCATCTCTCAGCTTAACCTTCATTCCAATTCTTTTGGCTGTCTCCATGACCACCAGACTGGCTTCAGAGCTGCCAGAAGCACGGAAACTGCTCTCCTGAACATCCGTGAAGATCTGCTCTCCAACCTTGACTCTAACATTCCCTCTGTCCTCATCCTCCTCGATCTCTCTTCTGCCTTTGACACGGTCAACCATACCATCCTGCTCAACCGTCTCAGTGAAAACCTGGGTATCACTGATCAGGCTCTGGCCTGGCTGACCTCTTTCCTCTCAAATTGACCCTCCCAGGTCCAACTTGGGTCCTTCCTTTCATCTATCTTCCTCTCTACCTGTGGTGTTCCCCACAGGTCTAACCTCTTGCCCTGGCTTTTCAACCAATACCTGGCGTCCCTCTCCCACTGCATTGCCACTTTCTGCTCAAATTGCAATTGCTATGCTGACGACACTCAACTCATTTTCAGGCTGCCCTCTGCCACCTCCTCTCCCTCTCTCATCTCTGATTACCTAACTGCCATTCAAGATTGGTATGCCGCCAATGATCTTTGTTTGAATTCCAGCAAGAAGGAGATCCTCCTCATCCGCACACCTTCACCATCCTTTCCCCTCACTCTCTGGCTGGCCTCCCTTGGCCCTCCTCCTACTCCCTCCTGCGAGGCTAAGAACCTCAGGGTCATCTTTGACTCCACCCTTTCCTTCTCCGCCCACAACACAGAGGTCTCTAAAAATTCAAATTTCCTACTGCACCTCCTCAGAGGTACTCTGCCTTTCCTCTCCTTCCCCCAGAAGCTCATGGTATCCCAAGCTCTGGTTCTCTCCGGCTTGGACTATAGTAACAGCCTCTTTCTAAATCTACCTGCCTCTACTCTCCGCCCTTTGCAACTAATCCAGAACAGGCTGCAAGATTGTCCTTGGTCTCAAGCCCTGGGATCGTATCTCTCCAGCTCTGAAATCTCTCCATTGGCTCCCGGTGGATGCAAGGATTAAATTCAAAACCCTCTGCATTGTCCACAAGGCTTTCTGGGGCCTGGGTCCAAAATACCTTCAGCTATCCCTCCGCAAATACCTCCCCTCTCGAGCTCTTCCCTCCTCTATCTCCAACTCCCTTCCTCAGGGTCAGTCGTTTTTCAAAGAAACGAGCTGGGGGTGGATCTCTGTGTTCAGCTGGGGCCTCCCTCTGGAACAGCCTCCCTGCCACTCTAAAACCTGAGGAGAAGCATCCTGGTTCCAGAAGCACCTTAAGACCATCCTCTTTTCTTCTGCCTTCGCTCACCCTCTCCCCTGCTGATCTGTTTTCGCTTGGCACCGTGCACCTGGCCACCCTCTGTCCTCTGGTCTGACTCAAAGGGGATCTGGCCCTCCTCTGAGTCTAGGCTCTGCATGCTGGGAGCTGCACTCCAGCTAGCTCTCTCATTCTACCTCGTGTCACTAATACGCTCCATTTATATCTGTCTCTGAAAATAGATGAAGAAATGCATTAGTTTTGTGAGGATAACAGCATTGGGGCAGATACCAAGCCAGGTACAACATTCTCATAGTGATATGGGGCAATCCTCAAATACCCAATCAAGACATAAGCTTGCTTAGATAAGAGAGGGTGGTACATATCCCTTATAGGGTTGGCATGCCCTCTAGAGGCGGTCACCGCCCGTGGGATCACACTTCCCCTGTACCCTGGGGTGTGGGGGGTGTAGGCAAGCGGGCCCACCACCCTAGCCCCAAAGGGGATGGCTCCCCCTTATGGGCCTCATTATAAGTTTGGTGGTATAAAAAAGTGGCAGTAATTCCATTACTGACACTTTTCCCGCACTGCCAATTTACAAATTTGGTGATGGGTTGGGCGGAATTATCTGCAGCGCCCAGCTGCTGGTAATTCTGGCACCCCACTACCAATAAATGCTGGTATTACCAGCACTGCTATTACCACTGCATGTAATACCAGCAATTCCCCCCATGGAGCGCTGTGGCATTCCATGCAATGGGGAATTACCACTGTTGCTGGCACTTGGAATATGCCAGTAATTCTGGTAATTCCAAGTGCTGGTAATGGTATTACCGTTTTGGTGGTGTCCCGTCGGATTTACCGGTGGGAAACTAACAACCTTGTCATTTGGCCCTCATTATGAGGTTGCCCGTGGGCGGCCGGTTTGGGAATGTTTAAGGCTGAGCTAGGGCATTATTTTGTACCACTTGTAGTTTGCGAATGTTGCTCTGGGAGGTGACTGCCAGTGGACAGGAAGGGGCCGCAGGAGTTGATCAGTTTGATGGTGTGTGCGGCAGAGGGGGAGATTGTGCTGGCTTGGCGAGTGAGAGTGGCATTCAGGTAGACTCCTAGCGTTTATACAGATTGTGATACTGGGATGGTGATGCGTCTATGGAGGAGGAGGTGTATTGGGTGTCCTGTTTTTTGAGGATTGAAGGTAAGCCGACTACCAGAAGCTCAGTCTTGTCGCCATTTAGACATAGGGAGTTTGTTGCCAATCATGCTTGTATGATCTGATAAACAGAGTTGAGCTTGTCTGAGTCCAGGGTGTAGTTGCCAGATAGTGGGAGAAGGGTGTCGTCGGCATAGTTTGTGTAAATTATGCCGATAGAGTCTAGGAGGCCAAATTACATTTTTGTGAAAGTGTTGTAGAGTGTGGGGGAGACACAGGAGCCTTGTGGTATGCCGCAGGGGATGGGTGTTGGTGACACGCTTGTGTTTTCTGCAAAGACTCTGAAGGTTCTGTCTTTTAAAAAGGAGGCAATCCAATTGGCAGCTGAGGAAAGGTGTTTGCAGAGAATTCCATGGTCAACCAGGTCAAAGGCTGCTGAGAGGTCGAGGAGGAGCAGGAGTGTGGATTTCCCTGTGTCTTTGATTTCGTATAGGTTGTTTTTCAGGCCAAATAAGGCTGATTCAGTGCCGTGACCCGGGTGGAATCCGGATTGGTGGTACCCAGGATGTGGTTGCTTTCAACGTATTTCTGAATTTGGATGTAGGCAGCCCTGCCAAGGATTCTGAGGAGGAAAGGGACTGTTGTAATGGGCTGGTCATTGGACGGGACTGTGGGGTTCAGTGTGGGCTTCTTTAGCAGTGGCAGAACCCAGGACTCCTTGAGGCTGGATGGGACAGACATGATGTGAAAGAGGAATTGTTGAAGGTGGTCATGAGGGGAATCACCGCTCTGGCGCAGACTTTGATAAGAGTGACTGGGCATGCGTCGCCTGTACATCTGGTAGGCTTTAGCCCTTTTAGTATGGTGCTGACTTTGTCCTAAGTGACCATCTTGAAGGCAAATGTGGGGAGGTTTGCCGATGTGTATGGGTGGTAGGAGAGGTGGGCGGGTAGTTTGATGGTGCCAATGGTGCTTTGCTTTTGCTGTATTTTGCAGTGGAGTGTGGTAATTTTCCGTTTTTTTGTGAGGTGACGAGCGGTGCAGTGGGGGTTTCCAGCTCACATAGGATTGTGAAAATCTCTTTGGGTTTGGAGCTGGTGTTGGCAATTCTGGAGATATATGCGTTGGCTTTGACTTGAAGGATTGCTTGCTTGTAGGTTTTCGTGGCAGTGGCGAATTTGGCTTTCAGGGGGGTGTCTTCCTCCAGGCGGTCTCGGCAGTACGTTTAGTGGTGCATAGAGTCAAGAGGTCTGGGGTAAACCATGTGTTCCGGTGTAGGAAAGGTTTGTTTTTTTGCGTAGGGCTAGAGTTGCAATGGTGCCAGCTGCTCACTGTAGTGTAGTGGCATAAAGGATGGCTAGAGAGTCTGAATCGGTGTGCAGGGGGTGTTCCGCCTGTAGAGGATTCAGCAGAGGCAGGATTTGGTGTCTTGTGAAATTGCGTGAGCTGCGTGCAAGCGAGAGAGGTAGGAGGGCCGGTGCCCTGTTGTGATGGATTGAGAATGTGATGATGTGATAGTCCGTCCAAGGGCAGGGTAGGTTGGAGAGGATTGAGACTTGGCAGTTTGGGTCGACTAGCCAATCTAGTGTGCTGTGCTTGGGGTGTGTGGGAGATGTGATGCATTGGTGACAGACCAAGGTGTTGAGGCTGTCATCAATGGAGGTTGCGTTGTTGTCATTAAGGTCATGTAAACCTACGGTGAGGTTGCTTAGCAGGATAATTCTGGAGGTGGGTTTGGTGTTGGAGGATAGCAAGTGTTTGATGTCTTCTTCAAAGGAGAGAAGTGGGCCCTAGGGGGGGGGGTGATAAATGAGGTGCAGGTGTGAGAAATTCGGCGTTTGGTGGAGAAGATGTTGTATTTGTGTAGTTGTGTTGATTCAAGTTTCCTGATGGTAAGAGTGTCTCTGGTTTTCGGTGTCACTCTTCTGACTTTTGCATCTGGTCTGTCATAGCGAGCAGCCGTGTAGCCTGAGGGGATGGTAATTGAGAAGGAGGGGCCTGATGTGGCTTTAAACCAGGTTTCTGTGAGTGCTAGAATGACTAGGTTGGTGGATGAGATGAGGTTGTGGATGTCCAGGGGGTGGGCCTGGATGAAGCGGTCATTGATGAGTTTGCAACTAAGATTTGACATAGGGGGGTTGATGGCTGGGGGGCTGCTGGGTGTGCCTGTACGGCTGGACAGTGCAGCTGGGCTGGAAGGTGCAGTTGGGCTGGATGGTGCAGTTGGGCTGGGCTGGGCAGCGCAGCGAGAGGCTGCTGGGTGGGGTGGTTGGGATGGACAGTGCAGTTGGACTGGATTGCGCAGAGGCGCTGCTGAGTGGGGTTGTTGGGCTGGACGGTGCAGTTGGCTGGACAGTGCAGCAGGGGGACTGCTGGGTGAGGTGGTTGGGTTGGACAGTGCAGTTGGGCTGGATAGAGCAGAGGGGCTTCTGGGTGGGTTGGTTGGGCTCAACAGTGCTGCTGGGCTGGATAGTGCAGCAGTGGGGCTGCTGGGGGATTTGGATCTAGTGGACGTGGCATTTTTGTAAGAGTGGGATGATGATGTGGGTTTGAGTTTCAGGGCAGAGGGAGAGCTGTATAGCCATAGAGGTGGATTGGGCATGAGTGGTGCAGCTCTTTTGTGAATGCAGATTGGCCTGTCATGCTTCGCAGTGGAGGGGTGGGTGGGGCAGCTGAGGCAGGCATTGCGGCATAAGGTGGGTTGGGGGCTGTGTTCTGTGAGCTAGATGTTGCATTGGGCCAAGTGGCAGGGAGTGAGGGCGAGCAGTGAGGCTTTAGCAGGGAGGCAAAACATCTAAGTGCAGGCAGGAACAGAGTACAGCGGTAAACATTTTGGTGCTCAGAAACGTACCTTGATGAAAGTATGGCTAATGGGCCATTCCGGCCCAGACAGGTCCAGAAAGGTTAGGCATTTGGGAGTGGCCCTTTGGAGAGAACCACTGGCTTTTCCTGTGGACTCATAAATGATCTGCTTCTCGTAGCGGGATGCGGGAAATGGGGGAAGTGCCATAGAGCATCCAGCTCTGGCACGAACGACGTGGCCTGCAACAGAAGGGCCTCCCAAGCCCGGAGAGATGGCCGCGGCCATCTTTAAGGTGAGCTCACGCTTCCTACTTTCTGTGGCTGTAATAAGGTTGGTGGGTGCTGGGCATGAACTGAGGGTCTTCTCTAGGTTCTGGAAAGCTGTTTGTCAGGCAGTTTCCCAAATGACCTTCTTTGGCTTCCTTTTGGATGTCAAGTTATTCAAGCGGAGGGCAATGGTCCCATATCCCTTGATCCAAGATCAATAGTACCCAGTGAGGCGCAATAAGGCACTCAGCTGACTCTGAGTGGTGGGGATGCTGCAATGCTGCACTTCTGCCTGGAGGGGCTGTTTCTTACCGCCAACCACTTGGTGTTCTAGGTAAGTTACAGTACCATGTGCTATCTAGCACTTTGAAGCCCTGATTGTCAGGACAGTCATCTTCATTACCTGAAGCACCTGTTACAGGTGGGTGAAATTGTCTTCCCAGTTATATCTGAAGGCAGCAACATCATCAAAATAGGCAATGCTGAACTCTTCCAAGCCAGACAGGACCTGGTTCACCATTCTCTGAAAGATGGCAGGTGCATATTTTAACCAAATGGGCATGTCTGTATGGTAGTGCCCTTCTGGTGTGCAAAATTACGGACTTCTCCTTTGCACACGTTTTAATGAAATTCTTAATAAGAGATAGTGGCCCTCATTACACGTTTGTCGGTCCGGAAACATGTGTCAGTAACAATGGTTACCAGCACCTTTTCTGGATAGGCAAACTACAAGTCTGCCAGTAAAGGCTGTGAACTACCAGCAGGCCTGACCTGCCGCTAGTTCATGCCCCTACTGGCAGATTTTTCACAGAAGCACTGTTACCGTTAATAACGGGGCTGGTGCTCCAGGGTTCCCATTCCCGTGGAGTACTATGGGACTACAGGGGAATGGGGACTTATTGTTCCTCCGCCGCCCGTAATATCCCGGTATTACCGGTATATCAGGCGGTGGAAACTCTAAAACGAGTCTGCCGGTAACCCCCTGGTAGCACCGGGGGATTACCGGCAGACTCATAATGAGGTCCAGTGAGCACTAATACCAGTCATTGACATCCTTCTTGATCTCAGATGGGACCCTGTTGTAAAATTGTGGTGCTGATGAGTGTAGACTAGAAGTACCTGAGTCCTAGGTGCTGGAATGGTTGTATGTGGTTTGTGGGAGTGGCATTTGGATATATGTTTTATCCAGAGGGGGGATCCCAAGATCTATTAAATTCCAGTGCTGGGGCTCCAGGAGAGCTGCAGATTTGTGGGCAGATGTGATTTATTGAAAGATGTAGAGGCCTGTGCACAGTACTCTGGTGACTGCTGAGGTTACAGTGGTGATGGCGGTGCTAGCATACACAATGATGTTGGTGTGTTATGGTCTATGTTTGTAGTGCAAGTGTGCCAGAAGAAATTGATATTGATATTGATATTTTATTTCTATCGTGCTCGTACACAAGTGTTTCAGAGCACGACAAGGCAAGGGAGGGGAACAGGGGAGAACAAAACAGCGATCTTACTAGGCCCAGTGACATTGAGAACGTGCAAGTGCATGGGAGAGGGGGAGGGGAAAAGTGCATGGAAGGGGGGAGAAGTGGAAAGTGTGAAGCAGAGGAGAAACAGATAAATAACAATAAATAAATAATAAAGGGAACAAACAGTGGTAGTGCAGCCAGAAATTTGCAAGTCCTAGGTTTAAGGCAGCAGACAGGGTAGGTCTGATAAGTGCAGGAAGAAAAAGGGGGGGCCTGTATGGGTACAGATACAGACCCCAGTGCAAGGGTGGCCCGGAGGCAGCTGCGGGAGGGTGGCAGGGTGAGCAGGTACCTGGGCCATCCTATTATGGGGAGCAGCAAAGACACTGATTTCTACCCAAAACTAGTCAAGATAGAGTAGCAGAGCAGTAAAAGGCTTAGAGTCAGGGTGTGTGTGAGAGTGGTCTAGGGCTACAATGAGATACACACATAGCACTCCAATAATTCCAGTTAGACAGAAGTGTACACAAATATCAAATTATTTATTAGGCCTTTAAAATGAAGCAAATGAAAACCTCAGGTAAGTATTATCACTGAACTACTACCAAACACATATATACATTCATTTTTGGGAGTTCTGCTAACAGAATGAAAACACTTTACATTGATGTGATTGTAGACAAGTTAGAAGCAACACTTTAAATAACTGTGAGTAGTAAAGTAACTGAGAAACAGTCCAATTCAGTACCAGTAAACAAAGGTAAGTAATTAAGTTAGAACACCTACAGTAAAACTCTGTCACGATCCCTAGCACTTATTAAGTACAGACCTGTTGAGGAATGAGGCCTAGTGCCCAAAAGTCACCAGTTCAACAATGCAAACTGTTCAGGTGGATTTACAATTGGATTGAGACAATACCTACCCCGACGACCACAGGCTGAAGATAGGTGTTCCAAAGGTATGTAGAAGTCAGAAAAGTTTATTTCCCAGTCCCACCACTATAGGGAAGGCCCAGGGAGATTTTGCGGGTCTGGGGGGAATCATTACCCAGGCCAGCACCAATCTTACTTCGGCAAGGGAGTGGTCACGTGAAGGCTCTACGTCCATGCAATCCTATGGCATGGTCACAGAAATATGTAGGGTAATTGACCCACCGTACTCCAATTTCTCTAGGTACCACTTGAGGGGTTCAGGAATTCACCGGTCACATTGCTTCTGTGATGTCTCCAGTCGAGGACGGTTCAGAGGCCGCGGGTGCAGAAGTCAAATTCGGCTTTGTGATTGGGTCCAGCTAGTACACTATTCAGGCATCAGTGATACGGGTCTGAGGATGGACAGCTGGACACGCTTAGCATGAAGTGATGCAGACCTATACAGGACAGAAGGCCTCATGAAACCACAAAGAAGACGGGATCCGGCAGGAGTCAGCGCAGGCGATCTTCACAAGACGAACAAAGGAGCAGACCCTGCACAGCTTCTCTTCAGTGTAGGATGCTGAAACTGCAAGAGCAGACATCTTGTACAAATTGTAGATCCACCAAGTTCCAAGGGTGCACTCGCAACGGCGATGGCTCAGCAAGTTATCCCAGGGAAGTTCTGGTCTGAGCACCAGTAGGTCCAGGAACACTTTGGAGGTCTCAGCAGGCAAGGGTCCTCAAACAAGAGAATCATAGTTTTCAGCTACGGCATTGATGATAGACACAAATTGTTGCACAAATGAGAGGGGAACATGAAAATTTACAAATCAGAGCATTGAAATCAATTGGGATGCCAGAAATAAATAAGTGGCCTAGATACTTAATGCCAGAGAGAGCCAATCCCTCCAGAAAAGAGATGTCTTTTTAATTCTGATTAGTGGATTAAACCATATGTATGAAGAAATATATAGGAAGGAGTCATTATCTGCGAAAAATAAGAACCTCCTTAAATAACGTACTGATAAAATGGTAGTTGTGCACTTAATGAATTTTGTTTGGCTTTAATGTGAAAGCAGTCGGCCAAGCTTATGGGGGATACCATCACTCTCTCTAGAGACATCCACTGGAGCACATCACTAGAACATTCATGAGTGAACCACAATTGAATTTGCTTTATGATAGTTCTTGAAATCGGGCAACCCCACCCCCAGGCTCCTCGTGATAATTTGAGTTTAAGGGACAAACTATGTCTTCTTTTTCCCCACAGGAATTTAGCAAGGGTAGAGTCAATACATTAAAAAAAAGATGAGGGTAGAGGGACTGGCAACATATATAATAGATTTAGGATTATGGGTGTAATCATCATCTTAATGGATTCTAGTCTACCCCACCACGAGAGGTAAAGCGGGGACCATGAGCTAATAATTTCTTCAATCCTTAATAAGAGAGACGTAATATTGTGTTTAACTATGTCTTTAATAGAGGAGGAAATGTGGATACCTACATTTTTAAAACCATCTGGGCACCATTTCATACCTGTAGCTAGTATATGATGTTTGGAGCAATGAACATTAAGAGGGAGGATGTCGGACTTGTCAGTGTTTAATTTATATCCTGAGACAGCTGAGAACTGAGCTATCATATCTAAAATATGTGGCAAGGAAGAATTGGGATCTCTAAGTAGTAATAAGATGTCGCCAGCATACGCCGCCACTTTAATCGTACATTACCACAGGTTAAGCCTTTAATATTTGTATTCAATCTTATCTTTTCCAAAATTGTTCTAGGGCCAAAATAAATAGGAGTGGAGAAAGAGGACATCCCTGACGAGTTCCGTTAAATAGGGGGAAATATGAGGATATATGCCCATTAATAAAAATGGAGGTCATTGGATTGGAATAAAGCACTCTGATCATTGATAAAAAGGGGGCCATGCCATTTAAAGGCTTCAAACATAAACTTCTATCCAACTCGATCAAATGCTTTCTCAGAGTCTAGGGCAACTGCAACAAAAGGGTCATTCAAACCACGAATGTGATCGACAGAGTTTAGAATGAATCTTATATTGGAGGAGGAGAGTCTATTTTTAATATAACCTACTTGATCTTGTTTAATTAACTCGGGTAATACCGGTAAAAGTCCATTGGCTAAGATTTTTGCAAAAATGTTACAATCCGAGTTAATAAGGGAGATGGGTCTATAGCTATGAGGGAGTTCAGGATGTTTACCTTGTTTGGGGAATACTATCAGCATCGCTTCCAAGAAAGATCCTTTAGCTTTACTGTCTTGTGTGAATTGAGAACATAGTTCATTGAGTTTCAGGTACTAAAGTATCTTTAAAGTGTGCATAGAAGTCACTGGAATATCCATCCGGTCCTGGTGCTTTACCTTTTTTAAGGTCTTTGATGGCTTTCTGGATTTTGTTATTAGAAATAGAAGCATTGAGCTATCGAAGGTCAACCGATGGGTATGTAGAATGAGGGATGTTGTCCAGATATGCTTGTCATAATTCATAACTAGCAAGTATTTCAGATGTATATAATTTCTTATAAAAATCAGGGAAGACTCCAACCATTTCTATATCTGTGAATTTTCTATCACCGGTGTTATCTTTAATAATTGTAATCCGATGTTTCTCCATTCTAATCTCTAGATATGATGCTAATGAGTTGCTTGAGCGATTAGATGGTTGATAGAATTTTGCTTCATATTTAGGAAGATTATCACAAGAGTATTGGGTAACTATTTTATTGTATTGAACTCGAAGTTTAATGATGGAATTCAGTGTTATTTTAGAATTATTACGTGAAAACTGAGATTCGAGAGTTTTAAGTTCTTTTAGTATATTTTCGGATTCTAATTTAAGTTTTTTTTATTTATTAGCCACATAAGAGATAATATGCCCTCATATACCAGCCTTGTAGCAGTCCCAATTATTCGAGATTGATGTGTCTATGTTTAGGTTTTCTGAAAAGTAATGGTTATGTTGCTAAGTAATATAGGAGGTGAAAGCTTCATCTTTGAGCAAAGCCAAGTTAAATCTTCATCTGTTGAGGAGTTGGGTTTTGGTATGGAAGCCAATTGCACATGAACAGGGGATTGATCTGATAATACTATGCAGTCAATTTTGGCATCAACAATAGATCTTACCAGGGATCTATGGATAACTATATAATCTAATCTAGTTAAGGTACCATGAGGACTAGAAAGGAATTTGAATTCAGAGTCAGAAGGGTGAGTGATCTGCCAGGTATCTATAAGGCCCAATTCAGAAATGAATCTGGTGAATTGTGTGTGAGATTTTGTAGGTTTATAATGAGCATGAGATTTTCTATCTATGTATGGATCTATGAATTCATTGCAGTCTCCACACACAGGGCCTCATCACGAGTTGGGCGGTAACGCCGGCGCTAATAGCCCTACTGCCAACCCCCGGCGCTATTAGCGCCGGATAACGGGTTTGGCGGAAGGGTTATTGCCCATTCCCCATTGGGCCCATTCGGGAATTCCTCATTCCCCATTGGGCCCAATGGGAAAAATTTGCGCTATTAGCGCCGGTGGATTTCCCGCCGGCGGTAAGAGCGCACATTTTTGGCGGATTTCCCCCAGCTCAGAGCTGGGGAGAAATCCACCAAAGCCCTGATTTGGCGGACCCTTAAATCCGGCAGCAATAGCACTACTGCCGGATTTAAGGGTTAGAGCCAAACTCGTGACGAGGCCCACAATCAAGTTAATAGGTTGAGAAAGAAAAATTGGATTTTTAAGTTTTACCCAGAAAGACGGATCCGATGATGTAGGTCCATAAACATTAAGAACAGTAAACTCAACTGAAACAATTAAAAGCTTGACCCTTACCCATCTTCCAACATTGTCAGACTTGCTTGCCAATACTTGACAATTAAGCTTCTTGCTTATCAGGGTAACAACACCATTGTCTTCCCATTGGATGCACTAGAAAATACCTGACCAACTCATTGACGCTTGAGCTTCATCGCCTCTGCATTGGAAAGATTGGACTCTTGAATATATGCAATGGCAGGTTTGGTTCTATTAAGATGAGACAACATTTTCTGCCTTTTAACAGGGGTTTGTAACACTTATACATTCCACATTGTTACTTTGAATTCGTAGGATTGGAGTGATACACTAAGGCAGGTAGCAAACTTAAGGGTACATATAGAAATGATGGTATGCAAGGAGTTTCGAAATGTGAGAAGAGCTATAAGTTATGCATAATCTTCAAAAATACAATCCTTTCCATATAAGCACTCAGCAAAGACACAAAAGGAGAAAGACACAGAAGGAAGGGGGAGACTAACAAAAATAGCATAGGAAACTAGGTGTGATGAATACTTTGGTTATGATCGTGGCTATCACGAAACAGCCACACCCATCCATGCTATCTGAGAACCGTACAGGAAAATGGGGAGGAAGAGCCTTCGATGGAGATGGCCAACTTCCTCCCGCGCTCAGCAGGTTAAAAGATAACATAAGACATGGCAGAGATAATTAACTTTGGAAATGCACTTCAGGTAGGTTCTTTTGACGTATCCATGTCGTATCCATGTCATCTCTCCTCTGGTTTTGAATAAAATGTCTTAGGGCAGTAGGGTCTTGAAAGGAAGATGTATGGCCACTAAGAGTCACTTTAAAAACAGCCGTATGTATAATACCATACATGGCATTAAGCTGTTTAAGAGCAGGCCTAAAAGCACAAAGTTCCTTCCTTCTGGCTGCAGTGCCATTAGATACATCTTGAGTGATAAAAAGTTTCTTGCCATTTCAAATTAAGTGATTTTTCAGTTAATCCTTCTCCAAGCGTACATGAGAAAAGTCTAAAAGATCATTGTCCTTGAGGAATTGTTATTGATGCTGTTCGATGGTTGCACCGGGATATAGGGTCCAATACGGTGCGCCCTTTGAATATTCAATTTGGTTGACGGTGGAAGTTCCAGGAGTTTCATAAGAAGAGTATTAGTGAACGATATTGGATCTTCTCCTTCAACTCCTTCCAATAGTCCAACAATTCGCAAGTTGTTTCTTCTATTACGATTTTCTAAATTATGTGTGCTTTTGTAGCGATATAACCGTGTTTTTAAGCACTTGAACTCTTCCAGTGATATCTTCCGCATTACTGACCCTTTGCTCAACTTCAGAGATTCTTGCTTCAAACGTCAACCATTTGTCGTCTATTTGCTGTAATTTATGATTGGTTGCCTCCATGAAAGGCTTTAGAGCTTTTATTTCCAATAGTATGGCCTGCATAGTAGCATCTGGTGTGTCTTCCTTAGGTGTTAGAGACTCACTTTCTGGTCTCTTATTTGATGTGCAATTGGGTAACTCTTTAGCTTGAGGTTTTTTAGACACCATATCAGCCAGGAAGTTTATCTGTTATTATACTACGCACTTGAGTGAGGCTTGATTTGGAGTGCACTTTGGTAAGCCTCGATTTACAGCTGTATTAGTTGAATACACAGCAATATCGTAGGCTTGATTGATGTATTTATGGAGTTAGAATTTTGAAATCACCAGAAAGGCTCGAAAGTTATTTTAGAAAATTGTAGAAATGGTACTCAAATTCAATGGTTTTTATTTTCTTCCATGAAGAGCCATGATACCATTGACTTATTTTGAAAATGTTGAAGGAAGAAATTGCATTTCTTATGTTAACAGTGGCAAAACCATACAAACAGACATTTGGCCTAAGACTTCCAAATGGGAGCTTTTGGTGTGGCTAAGAACATCAGATGTGCCCACAAAGTATTTTCATCCGCGTGAGTTTTCATTTACTTGCTATTTGCAGACAGTTTGTGATAAAAAAGGAATAGCATAATTCATTGTGAGTGGAAACATTAAGAGACATGAAGAGAAGAACAATGAATATAGGGAAAAAACTTCTGAATGTTATTCTAAGTAGGCTTGGTATGCTTGACCATTGAGGCAAAAGCACTATAAATACTGCCTGTGTCTTAAAAGCTCAACACCTACTTCCCATTTTCCCCCCCTTTCCTCCCCATAAAAATGAGGAATATGTCTTTAAATGTCTTATCTTATTAACGGTGCAGGGCTTGTAAAAAATTAGGAATATACCTTTAAATATCTTATCTTATTAACTGTGCTGGGCTTGTAACAAATGAGGAAGGTGCCTTCAAGTATCTTATTAATGGTGCTGGGCTGAGTTGTGAAGAAAGAGAGACCTGTCAGCACAGCGCGTCCTCAGCGCTGCGCGTAGCCCAACCAGCTGACTGGAACGTCGTTTTACGTGACACTGTACCTCCCGGCTTGGCTGGCTCGGCTCTTCCTACGATGCAGCTCACGTTCTAGGAGGAATGCCACGGACCCCCAGGCACGTTTTATATGTCTGCAGGTGCTATTTTGACAACGTTTACATTTCGCCATGAAAGATAGAAGGGGGTATTAAATCACTACAGAGCGGAAGCACAAGGTTTAGCCGTCCATCCCGCTTAGCCACGCCCCCGTTCTTGATTTTCATGCCTATTGAAAAGGGGCTCTTGCCAGGTGCCACCTGATTGGCCAAGTCTACTGATGAACATGACTTTTCACCCATGGGCCACGCATATATAGCCTGACCATTAGGAACACCAATACAAAAGATCCTGCATTGTCATCCTAGACTGGTTTAGTGCATTGATCCTTTGTATTCTTTGATCCTATTATAGATTTGCTTTTTCCAATAACAACTGAAATTGTAGAACAAATACTATGACTATCTATCATGATGGCTCAGTGCCACTTTCCCCTTCTGGCCCATTTCCCAAGGCACAGCCGCTAATTGGTCACATGTCATGTGATCATGTGATTTCCCCCAACAGTGCCCTACATGATGGCGACTTGTAGGTCCATATTGAGAATGTGGGAAAATAAGTCCTTCCCGAGGTGGGGTCTCCTCAAAAACCATAGCCGGCTGATGAGAAACCTCTAAGTGGCAGCAGTGTCATAGCTGTACTGTGAAGGCCTTGCACAATATTGCAGACATCTATTGTGGTGCATCATGTAATGATGATAAAGGAGGGAATTGATAATTTGATATTCTTACTCTAGAAGAGAGATGTAGCCTGTAACACAAATGGTCTGATTATGAAGTGAGGTGTTTTGCACGGCACCAATATTCAGCACAAATGGCTTCATTGTGCTGTGGAAGAAGGTGGCGACCGGGGAGCCTAGGCTGCAGGAGGGGTGCAAACATTCAATAGGCAATCCTTCAAGGACATCAGCTGTAGGAGGAGTAGTGCAAAAAGAACAAAAAAGGCTGCAATCCTGGGATCAGGTAGACAAGGAGAGCAAGTGCAAGTTGGGTGTTGGGCGAAAGGGCCCTAGATTCCATTATGAGGGGTATTTGACCCAGGAGGAGTGCAAGAAGTGGCATCGGGGGTGGAAAAGGGCCCAAAGGACTCGCTGGCCGCCTGCAGACAGTTTCAAGAAAATAATAATAATTTGGGGGTGGGCAAGGGGTATCAAGGGAGACAGCAGGGGTCACAGCTGCAACCCCTAGCATCCCCCAAATTACATCCCTGAACCTCACATATAAGATGTTTGCAGGTAAGAAGGGGGATAGAGCTTGTGGCTGCTGTGCAGATGTTCAGTGGCACTCCATAAGGTGAGGCATGGACATTCCCATGCCATGGTACATTTTATCATTTTAGTTTCTTTTTGACTGCAGACCCCACAAGGCCACCCCTGACCTCCCCTAGAAAGGAGGCCATGCCAGTGGTGTACTGAGGGAGTGACGGGGTCGATGTCACTCTAAACATGTAGCAGCTACCTCAGAGACATCCTTCTGAGAGGCTGCACTGCAGGAGGCCCAGCCATGATTTGTTTGCTTGCCCTGGACAATGATCTATTCCCCGCAGCCATGAAAGCACAAATGGCCAGGGAGGTGGATGGCAATTCACACCTAGTAGCGGAGGCAGTTTTTGGTGTCGGGGGCGGTGGGGAGGATGGCCAATAGGACACCAGCGGGAGGCTGGGGGAGCACTGGGCTCCAAAGGGGAGCCAAAGGGGGTGGCCGCCCCTAGCTATGCCACTGTATCACACCTCTAAGTGAGGTGGCACACTTATTCAAGCAGGCGGCTTACAACTATTTTCTGAAATATAAAATCACAATTTTGATTTCTGTCATTTGAAGTATGTTTATTTTTTGTTGGGAATATAGTAGTTTTTCACATCATGCTTAATAAAATGGTTAACTATATAAAACAGTAAATGGCAGGTAAAGTTGCTTGAACACAGATTTCTGCAGAAGGTGTGTCAACCAACTGGGGGCCCTTACAAACTACAGTCAAAGTATATATTCTGCTGCATTAACTACTTGAGTATAAGTGAAAAGATAAGGTTGGTAGTAACAAAAATGTAATTCTGGATGGGCGAGTGTAGTAAAATCAAAAAGTGATAGATGCAAGGGTTGGAATTTTAACATTACCACTACTGTTGCTCTGTGCAACATTCCCTGCCATAATTCTGAGGTGTATCTTTGCCATCACAGAAGGGGACAAGCCATTAGTAAATGACCCTTGGTGCTGCCACCAAAAGGTGCAGCTCAATCTGAATTGTTAGGCCATGTCCCTTATGTGCTGGAACACAAGCATCCATATGAAGTTTCAGTCTTTGTGGTCTAGCAGTTTGGTCAGGGCTTCTCACATTAGAGACAGGGCCGAGCTTGATTTGCAAACAATGGTCTGGAAGGCTGGCCAGAGACATGCTGGTGGTTATAATTGATTCAGAGACTTTTGCCTATTAGATACAAGCCAGAACACATGCAGTGGAACACTGATAGGATGGAGATAAAATGTGAGGAGAAACACACATCCTGTGGATGTGTCTGGTCATGTATCCACCCAATGACTAGCCATGGCTATGTTAACGCCTCACCACCAAAACATAACCTTTCTGGAACTCTTTGGGATAACGCCAGCACAAATTAACACCAAATGTGTTGCTCTATAGGGCCTGCCAGTGTTATATCTAAGCATTCTGTTGACTGTTTAATTACGTAATTGCCTCTGTAAACGAGCTCCTAGTGTAATAACATTCTTTTAATGTGTATTTTCAGCCAGTTTATTTATTATTATAACAGTTTTGGTTTGCGTATAGGTATTAGACAGACATTTGCCAGGCAATGCCATCATATGCCCAGTTACTCACACCGTTTTTCCAGCTGTTCCCATCTTAAGGCCAGGTGGTACCCTTATGGCAGTGCCTGGCAAATACCTATCCATGCCTACTTAAACGACTAAGCTGTTGGCTTTGCCAGTGCATGCTGGCTACTGTTTATCTCCCTAAGTGAACGTGTATATGCCCAGATGTGGGTGCCTTGCTTGATATGTTTCAAGCTTCAATCAGGCGGCACCTCACTGAGTTGGTCAACAAGGCCCTACTGGAAAATGATAAGGCTAGGATGGCAAGTATGGATCAGTTTCAGATCTTCTCATGCTCGGGCTCCAACCTAAATATGATGTATACTTGTCTGTGTGGAAGCTTAGTTTACGCTGCCAGAACGTTCCATGATTCAAACTGATAAGTACTGACTTGATAACCTCATTCTGTTTGAGTAACTTAACAGAGTTTGCATGCAAACAGAAAACAGTGTGTGTACTCTGGTCTTGTTTGGAAAGTAGGATGTAAATCCTGGGTGCTGGGTGTTTATGCAGTGCGAGAAATTAAACATGAACCCATAACATAACACAAGAGCAGAGAGTTTTCTATATTGTTGCTTGTAAAGTATAGAAGGCGTACATCTTTTAAAACTAAAAAGCAGTATTTAAATATTTTCTAAAGAGCGCAATCAAAGGTGGATTTAACATTTGGATAAGGGACAAATGGCCGTGCCCCTCTGTTCTGCCCCTCTCCACTCAAATACAAACAGCCAGGGCTACACAGGCCCCCCCCTGTGAGGCCTTATATTTTTAACCTGTCCCAGAGGAAGATTATTTAAAACAGGAAGTGATTAGAGATGAAAAAAAGTAATAGGCAGGGACCATTGCTGTGGCACTTTTTCTTAAAATTATACATGGTTTTAGGAAGCTATTTAAGTGTGATTATTGGCTGATTAGAAATTAAGGGGATACAGAACAAGCTGTGTGAAACAATGAACTTGTCATGCATTTAATTTTGTCTCAGATTTTTTGTAGATTTTCTCATTAATATCTATGCTGGAGCTTGTAGGCTTCCATTCAGGATGGGGAAAATAAAGTTACCTTCATATGGGGTCATTTTCCAAGTCAAGCAGAGTGGAAGAATTGGTGCTAAATGCATTTATCGCCACATTCTATGAGCTGCAGGATTTTGGATGATTTGGCAGGTGAAGTTGGAGAGCAGATTGGAACTTAACAAGGTCCGTCTGCCAAATCCGATTTGTGTTCCACCAGCATGTATTTTTATGTTGGTGGAAAAACATTGGATTCCTATGGGATCCGCCCACATTTGATACCTGGTAAAAGTGGGCCGAGTCCAAAGGTATCCATAGTGGATGGCTCCCACTGTCGTTAATTGTGGAAATGGCTTACACTTTTCCAGACGCGTAGTGAAAAGTGAAGAGCAAAGGGGATTTTCGCCTGTGTTTTACTCTACCTTTGCAGTACTTGGTGGACACATTTACATTTAATGAATGGCCCCTTTACCAAAAAGTGCAAACAGGAGTGGGCCCCTCTGTGCAATTCAGGATTCAAAACAAAATGCCCCCCACCCCTTTACTCTTTTCATCAACACATTTCTACAATGATGAATACATGGTCAGGTTGGTTTATCATGTGACTTGAGCATTTTTAAAGTAATTTGTATAAAATTGAGTATTATTTTAGGTATTCAAAGTCAAACTTCAACACATATTTTTACCAACTTGAACTCAGAAGATGCATGGTCATATATCTAAATTTCAGGCTAGGCTCAAATTCTGGCTTTACCACTTTGTGATCCTGTGCAATTTATTTATTATCACTATGCCTTACCTGCTAAGATTAGTTGCCCCTAGAAGTGATTAAGTTTGTATTATAAGCTATTCCAAAAAGCCTCGCTAATGGCTTAATAGATGGGCAGCACAGGCATTAGGACCCAAAGAGAAAAAAAAAAAACACACACACACACAACACACACACACACACACACACACACTCTCTCTCTCTCTCTCTCTCTCTCTCTCTCTCTCTCTCTCTCTGCCATTCTCTCTCTCTCTTTGGAAATGTATTGATCAAAGTTGTCATTCAATAGCAAATCAAAGTAAACAAATCAACGAATCATCCTCAACCGGATTAAAATGTGCTGCAAAGATGTTTAAAATGTAATTTTGGACATGAGCCATTGATGGGGGACATTCAGAAGGACCACTGTAGGGGTTGAGTTAGGAAGGAGGAGGGAAGAGGTTGTGGAACGAGAGGGGATGACGGGAGGATTGTATATATGTGTATGTTATTGGAGGATATGTTGTTGTGTTTGAAATATTGTTAAGAACAACAAGACTACCTGTATTGATTGGATATGGTATGTTCTGTTCTTGCAAATAAATAAAAAATAATTTTGGATTTTTCTTTTTTTTAAATTAGAAACAAAATCTCATATTCCAGTATTCTGGAGTGGGGGCTATCTTTCACAACAGGGTGCAGGGGTCATAAGCACCTCCTCTGGGGCCTGCTGGGAGTATCCACAGTGTTCAGGAAGGCTTTGTTGGGTAAACACCATCTGAGACGGTACAAAGATTGGGGGCCTCAATGCTCAGCACCTCTCGAAGGAGGAGGTGGAGGCATCACCCTCAATTCTCCCCAGCCAGCTCAAGAAAGGCATGTGAGGCTGGGGTGTGAATAGGTGAGAGTGGAGGTAAATGGGAAGGGTGGTTAGGGGAGCTGAAGGAAGGTGACTGGGGGGGTCAAAGGTGAAGGAGAAGTGGATATAATAGAAAGGGGAGAGCAGGTGGCAAGGGAAGATAAGTAGATTGATGTTGCAACACTATTTTCCTTGCTTCTCTTTTGCTTTGCACTGTGTTTTATAGATCGGTGCAAATTTATTTTTCTGGATTTGGGAAGACAATTTTTTCTGGATCACGAATCTGGGAAATCTGGATCAATGCCAGCACTTTGTTTAGGGTACTCCTAGACCCGCACCCAATGGAACTTGGACCCCCCCCGACCACAAGCATGGCCCACCCAGATGAAAAGTCCTAGAGCGGGGTCTGTTTGGCTGAAACAGCCAAAACTAATCGCAATCCATCAAAATGCATGACATAGGGCAGTCGGTTGCCATGGCGCTGTCGTTATTCACTTTTGCCATTTGCATGCATAGGGCACGAAGCAGAATGGAGCTGTGTGGAGAAATGGCTGTATGGTCGTAGGGACAGTCCCGAAAATGACCAGCATGAGAACTCTCATGCAGTGACTCTTAACTCGACCTTTACTTTGCATTATTTATAACTTGCTACATACCCATAGGCCTCGGCTCTGCTTAGCCAATGAGGCATCAGAATGGCCGAGAAATAGACTCTCCATCGTTGGCGGGTATGGTCGGTCCATTCCACAGCCATTGCCCAAGGCTCTGCATAGAATAGAAACTCCATACCTGACATCTTCCCTTTCCTCTAAAGTAACATCTCTCCATGAAGTGGCATACATGCCGGGATGGCACAGGGCAATTTGCCGCATCACAGGCTCCGCAGGGAAGGGAATATGGACATTGTGATGAAATCCAGAGCTTTTTTCCCCCAGTTGCTGCCTCTGCGAGCACCACCAGGATGGCCCTGTCAATGGTGGACAGAAACCCTCTTGGGCGGCAAATCCATTTTTTCACCCTGCTCTTTGTTTCCAGCAATGCCCCTTTCATCAGCAGTAATTTTATTAATGGCTGCGGCAGACATGTCAAACAATGTAGGGGGGTGGGGGCTTTCCTTTCAAAAGTCTCAGCTCTTGTTAGGTGTTGGATGTTCAAATGTTGTGGACATTAAGCATGCCTTTGTCAAACGATGACTACGAACAAGGGTTTATCACCAAGGCTTCCTAGTGTGTCCAAGTCTTGAACTTAGTATAAGACCAATGGTACAGTTTGACAAGAGCTCATGTTTTCCCATTTCAGGTGTGAGATAATTAAATATTTCTGGCATTTAAGGCTTATAAAAAAATAAATATGGTACGTCTGTGTGTTTGTCTCAGAACAAAGGCGCACTTTGTGGGCAATGAGAGTGACATGAAACATTACTGGGGGTTGCGCAGGCAGATATTGAGATAGATTGCAGGATTTGATTGCGGCAGGCATCTATTGCTGAGAAAGGCCTCCTGCTCACAAACAGTATGAAAAGGTGTATTACAGTGGCAACACTGGACAATCCTCATTACATTCCCTGGATAGAGACAGTATGAGATGGGACAGACCTCAGGATCTGATTTGGAAAGAACCTGCTTGACTGCGGGGCAATCCTGGCATCTATTGTTGAGAAAGGCCTCCTGCTCACAAACAATATGAAAATGTGTATTACAGTGGCAACACTGGACGATCCTCATTACATTCCCTGGATAGAGACAGTATCAGATGGGACAGACCTTAGGATATGATTTGGGAAGAACCTGCTTGACTGCGGGGCAATGCTGGCATCTATTGTTGAGAAAGGCCTCCTGCTCACAAACAGTATGAAAATGTGTATTACAGTGGCAACACTGGACGATCCTCATTACTTTCCTGGATAGAGACAGTATGAGAAGGGACACACCTCAGGATCTGATTTGGGAAGAAACTACTTGACTGCGGGGCAATGCTGGCATATTTTTTGCGAGAGGGAATGCCAACATCCACACGTCTTGAGCAATGCTCATGTGTACTGTTGCTGGTCTGGCCTCTATTAGCGTGTTTCAAATCTTGGTTTGCTGAACCAAGTGTACATTCTACAGCTTCTTAATGAAATGTTCAGGATTTTGTGCTGTAAAATTAATGATTTAAACACATTTCTAATGGGAGCAACCACCCAAAATCTTACTGGATTAGTTCAGGCGTGCTTGTTTGGGCCAATTCAGAGAAAACATGTAGGGCCAACACTTTACTGATTGACCAGCTGCCGCTGCTCTAGGCTGCAGTGGTATAGTCGAACTAGGTCATAAAAGCCCACAAAGGTGGCTCCCCTTCTTTGACTATACATTGGGAGAATCCAATTCTGCATAAAAACTGAACTTTTTCATAGATTGCCCCCTCTCCCCCCTCAACCAGGCATTTCACAATAATATGAACAGTTAGGGGTCTGTGCAAGATTGATACAACCTAGAAATATCAATGGGCATATGGGGTTTGAAAAGTGCTGCTTTTTAGTGCATCGAAGGTCAAAGGAAAAGCTTTCTTTGTTGTACAAGCTCAACAACATGGGCCCGATTCTCAAAGATTTGCAATGGAGCAAATCATATAGGCCTGTGAGCATTTCTGATTTGCACCTGTTACCTTACACATGATTAACAAAGATTTAGGGCCTGATTCTTGGGATTATTTGCACAGTGCAAAGTCACTTTTCACCGGTGCAAAGTCACTTTGTACTGCCTACAAACACCCTGATTCATGGAACATTGCAAAGTCTCTTTTTGCCGTGCAAAGTCACTTTGCACTGCAAAAATACACTTTGCACGGCTCCATACTGATTCATGGAGCAGTGCAAAGTGTGTGTTTTGCAGTGCTAAGTGAGTTTCCACTTTGCACTGTTCCATGAATCAGGGTGTTTGTTGGCAGTGCAGAGTCACTTTGCACCAGTGAAAAGTCACTTTGCACCGTGCAGCAAATTCCATGAATCTGGCCCTAAAACCCATCTCTGAGATGCTCGTGTGCAAATGTGATTTACAAAGATGTGTACTCTTTCTGAATCAGGTATTATGTGTCAGTTGCACATCAGGCGTGCCCACGGGCCTCTGCTTTTCTCCAGTGCAAGCCTGCCATTCAGGCCCACTATCTCTGCAAACTCAACCTTGCACATTATTTTGACGACATTATAGGCACGCACATCGACCTTGAAAGGCAGGCTAATCATCGCATTACAATTCATTAATGCCGAAGCAGATTGCAATTCACCAGGCAATGCACAGCAGTTAGCAACAATCTGTTAATATAATTAAAGAGCAACCGATACATAAATGAGCAACTTAGAATGCTCATAGGGAACACGCTGCTCCGGCTAGAAAACAGCTTTGCATTAGAAAAAGAGGTTATATACTCGGTAAAGAAACAGGAGAGAGGACTCTGCCTCTAGCATGAAAGATATGAACAGCCAATTGGTTTAAACGCCCTGGTAAGGTTTAATGTAATCGATTGTTCTTTATACAGCCCTTATAGTTGGGTTCCTTCTGCTTCTAAGTGCTGTAGATGCTATTAACCCCCAATGTAATGGTACTCGTTTTATCAACCTTGGAAGGATGAAGGACTGCGTCAATCATGTCGGAATTCAAACTTGTGTCCTACATGATGACCAACGTCAGAGGTGAACGCTTAACGCGATGAGCTATCTTGGCAGCGTTGACCTTAACTTGTCAATAGAGGAAGGTTAAAGATACACAAAGTGAGATACATGGCCATCTCACTCTCCAGCCCTAGATTAAAGAGCAAAAGAGTAGGTGGCGCTTGCTTCCCAGTCGCCGCCCCTTCACTTTGGAACATGCTGCCAACCAACATCAAAAACAAACGTACCTATCTGACTTTTGGAAGACTAGTTAAGACTTCGCTCTTTAAGAAATATGACTAATTGGCCACCACCTGCCATCGCTGACTCTCTACCACGCATTGTTACTATTCCCTCCTTCTGCTCCATCCTTCCGCCCTCCTCTTTGATCTACCCGTACAAACGCTGTGATACCCTTGGGTTTGGGCATTACACAAATGTAATAAATAATTACATGGTAAAATCAATAGCATTGTTCCACTTACATTACTACAAAAATTGATTTAGATCACAAATACTACAGGAAGTTGCGTCTTCCCCCAATTATTCTTACCCTAATAAACACTATTGAACAAACCTTCTATGCTGGTGTAGGGAGTGGCTGGGATCTTCTTATTTTGACCTGAAAATGGCCAGCACGTCTCCTGTCTGCCGTCTTGGGTAGTGTCCGATCAGAGTTCTGCAGTCGGGATAAGTGGTGACGATAGATGGCTTTTGCACAGACATCACCAGTGGGGCAACAGCCATTGGGCAAATGGGACTTGCTCTCTTGAGAATGTGTAAAGAAGTTAGATGCCCCAACACAAGAAAGCATGCCCCGTCCCCACAGTCTGTGAAGTTAGTCCCTTTCCCAACCTTTGAAAGGTTCACCCTTCGCCCTAAAAGTTTAGTCTGGTTGCACTACTGGACATCAACACCAGGGTGTGTCACAGTTGGGGTCGAGCGCGGCTGTCCTAGATGAACAGCCATATGTGTGGTCTGTTGTCGGGCAAGACACTTGCAGAAGAAAAGACCACACCCGGACATAAATACCATCAAACAATCAAGAATGTGGGGTCAAATCATGATATTGACACCTGCAAATGAAATCAATGTCTTCTGGTAGTGGTACTGATAGGCAACCGAGCCCGAAGGATAGGGATTCACTCTGGGATTGGAAGGAGCTAAATCTCATGGCTACCTTTAAGGGCCGCACGCATGGGAACAAGAACTCATATAAATGTACCTTGATAGAGGAGACGCAGGAGACGCTGGCTTTCACTCAGGGGTGTTGCTAGGTCTGGAAAAGACCCGGGGCTTCTCTATAATGTCGGAACGGTTGGGACTGGGGGCCAGCTAGCCTTTTGGTTGTAGCTCCTGAGATTCTATCCGGGGCTAAAACCCATAGACAAGGGGATATACCACCCTTAGCTCCCCCTAGCAACGCCTCTGCCTTCACTGATGTTTCTTTCTAAAACATGACCTCAGGGCGAATACTATCAGATGTTCTGTGAGGGCTACAATCTCCTCTTCTGTTTTGTCAACCCAGACTTTTGCGCTTGTTTGTTACAATGTAGAGACGCGCTGGCTGAGAAAGGGACCAACTTACTCTTAGAAGTGAAAGGTAGGCAGGGCCACATCCATGATACATGGTTCGATTATATTGTCCCCATACCAGACTTAAGCAAGAGGCCAGCTTCAGCCATGCATGTGGCCTGCAATAGACCTTGGATAATCGACCTCACTAAGGTTGAATTAGACAAGACGCTGCAGTACCAGTCGAGCATGAAACCGGTTTTATCGCAACAGGAGACTGAAAGGGTGTATGATTGCTTTAAGCCTCAAAGACCAACTTACCTCCAGCTATGCACACAGCCAGTTGACCACAGGGGAGGGTGGTAATCGCGCTGGGCAGGTGGCACCATAAGTACCATCTCATCTAATGTGGCAGGTTTAGCAGCTAAACCACAGTACGCCAATTTAGTCGACTAGCTAGGCCAATTCAATATTGCCTGTCTTCATGAAACCTGGTTAACGGATGTTATCTGCATGCCAGGATATCAATTATATGCAGGAGGTAAAAAAAGCCAACGTGGCAAAACAAGGAAGGTGTGACCACCATGATCCAAATCCGAGATGGATGGAGGGTGACTACATGACACCCCAAACTCAGGTCAATGATTATACTGTGTCTCACCTGGCCTGATATGAACATCCTGAATAAGCTACACATTGTTGACGTCTATTCTCCCCCTAAAAAGGATAGCACATCATTTGAGGAGCTAAGGGACTTCCTGGGTGAGGTCACAGCAGTTGGTAATAATTGTAATGTCCTCGTTTTTGGCGATGCAAATGTCAGGTGAGGTCCCCCCTCTGAAGCACACAATGAGGTCAGATCTTATGAAGAAGAATGTAGAATACCCGAGAGGAATGTGGCGTTTAATACACTCTACTCTGGGGCAGAGATCTGGGCAACCTTCTATCTGAGTTGAATAGTTGGGTCCCGGCCAATACACCCCCATGCATACTTTCAGTAGGGGTCTTTACTCCTCCACTATTGATTACACGATTGTGGACTGCTATCTGTATAATCAGGTAGCGGGTTTTCCGTTAGAGGAGAGTGCAGAGGGTGAACACTCGCCTGTGGTGTTATTTTTAATACTTCCCAGCCATGAAGTACAACCAGATCCTTAAGATGATTTCACCTCACATAGCTTTCCCAAAGAGAGAACATCTGTCTCTACGCATATGAAATTAATGACCAGCGCCAATTATTCCTTCAGCATCAGCAGAGGGAATGGAAGAAAGACTTCCATGAGGCAAATTCCAAAAGAAAAAGGATTATAAATCACTACTGAAAAGGAAGAAACCGGATTGAATACAAAAACAATGGAATGCTTTAGCTCAAGCAGTAATCTCCAACGATCACAAGTTTTTCTGGAAATTGGTTGCTACGGGCTAAAGAAGGAGAACATGCAACCAGGAACGATCCACAAAAACAGGTGGGCGTCTCACTTCCAGATGGTTTCTTATAATGTGCACAGGGTGGAGGACCAACTCCGCCTCATCAGCCTCAACAGCAAGACCATGTTTTCTGAGCAAGAGAACTGAACGGTCATTAACCAGTTGAAGAAGAGGAAAACTGCGGGCCCAGATAGGCTGACATCTGACAAATGTGTGTGGTTTTCTAATCGGTGGGCTCCAATTTTTAGTAAACCATTTGGGGGAATTGTTGAGGCCTGCAAAGTTCTGACACTCTGGAGGCTTGGAAATAATAGTCCCAATATTTGAAAAGGGTGACCCGGACGATGCCCACTGTTACAGGCCAATCTCATAACTGGGCATTACATCAAAAATCTATTCTAAGGGCCTCTTAGTTAGGCTGGAAGAACGGGTATCCATGAACAACATTTTACATCCATCAGAGACGGGCTTTAGGCACAATTCTTCGACTATAGATCATTGTTTTACTTTAAGTACAATTGTAGACACATACTGCAGGCTGAGGTGAGGGGAGGCTCTGTCTATGTGGCAGTCCGAGATCTGGAAAAAGAATTCGACTCTACTGACAAGTGCAAACTGTGGAGTAAGTCGGATGCAATCGTGCTGCCGCCCTGGTTATGAACGATTCACATTTATTATGTGGACACCATGACAGTAGTGAGGGGTGGTAGACCAAGAGTAAATGCACCTTAATTTGAGACCAATAGTAGAGTGGCCCCCTCGCCACTTTGCTGTTAATTCTTTTCATGTCAGATTTTGAGCCACATAGGAGCAACAGAAAGGTTTGCCCACCCCATACTGAGGAATACAGAGTACCACACCCTCTTTATGCCGATGACACAGTCATTTTGGCATTAATTCCAGGTGGCCTTAATCAAGGGCTTTGTTATGCCAATGGCATCCTAGAACATCACAAATTAAAACTAAACTAAAGCAAAACTAAAATCATGATTTTTGGCAAAAAGGGGAGACCCTACAGATCGAAAATAAAAGTGGAGCCAATCAAAGCCGTGAACTCCTATGTCTACCTTGGCCCGAGGTTTACAAGGATTAGCTCTTGCATGGGCCATATAAAATATCAGGCAGAAAGAGCAACCCCAGACTTAAAGGGCTCCTAAGATTTTATTATCAATATGGATCTATTAGGTTCGAGAAGTGCATGGAAGTCTGCAAATTGACAGTGTCTTCACTGATGCTCTACAGTAGTGAAATATGGGGCCATGGCAATTGTATGGTAAGATCCTGGGCACTGTACAGTCTAAATTCCTGTGGCACGTACTGGGTCTTCCTCCTGGATGCCCAAGTAGTGCTCTTAGAATTGAGTTAGGGCTCAGAGTATTGAATCTCTAGCGCAGATTAGACATTTGATGTACTACACCAAGCTAAAACTGTGCCTCTTGGACAACCCAAATACAGTGGCGGGTGTCCTGAAATTATGGACAACTATGCCTGGTATAAGGGAGGAAGTAAGCTCTGGAATGATAGTACTGCAGTAAGTGTGGCTGATATATTCAAGAGCAATCTGGGACATGCTAAATTAGCCATAAAAGCTTGGTCCAGAAGGAGGGAGCTAGTTTTGGATGCAGATAGAATCAACTCTTTGCCTTCCCTGGTCATGGACGTTGAGTTAAAGGAGACCTTGACATGCCCAGGGCCCATTAGCAACATGAATTCCCCTACAGGAAGGGGACTGTTAACAATGGCAGGATTGAATGTACTCCCTCTCTCCAAAAGGACAGGTTGGCGGTGGGGCTCACAAACATACCTCTGTGGTGTGGGGTTTGATGAAGATCTGGCCCATTACTTTTTGCTCTGCCCATCCTATTTAATTTGATAGGAACGTGTGGTTAAAGCCACACTTCCTGGAGCATCCCATCAGAGGATGTAAAGGCAGCCATGTCCTCGCTGTTCAGCTGTGTTCAGCCCCGGTTCTTGTATAACCTGGTGAGGTTTCTAGACATAGCTTTAAACATATGATCGTACAAAGTACGAATTTAGGTAACATGTCAAGAGCTACCATGGGTGGCTTGTTCTATGCGGACTAAATAGTTGTTATTATACATGTTGTTTTAACGAAGGGTCCTTATTGGGGACAGTGCAAATCTGCTGACTTTAATGTCTTTATCTGAATGAATTACTGTTATGATTGTTGTTACTAATGTACTGTAGATTCATATTGTTGATTGTTATGTACAGTACATTTTAACGTTAATATAAGAATTTGAAATACATTTTTTTAAAGTAAGAATAGCCAACCGCTAGAAAGAAAACGTGGTTTAGGCATCCCTGTAAACTAGTCAATGTTACCAAACAGAGTCTTCTTCTCAAGTTATTTCTTGTGCAGACCCATAAACCGCCCCTCTGGTGGACTCCGGAGGTGCAAAAGGCCAGGCTTCATAGATGGACTTAGAGGTCAAGGGGGTCCTCGGGGGTTGGTGCTGTGCTCACAGTTCCAAGAAGCCGAACTGTGACGAAATTCAGTTATTTTATGTTAGAAAGTTTTAATATAGCTACACTTGCCATTTGCATGGTTTCTTGGCAGAGCCTATGGTCTCTGTGGGCCTGACACAGTTATTTTGATTTTGGTTGACTACTTGCAGGATCCATGGAGAAGTAGCATTGAAGTAGCATTGTGGTTCCCAAAGCCTTTCAGGAGGAGAGCAAGTGTGGATAGTT
This sequence comes from Ambystoma mexicanum, assembly GCF_040938575.1. Classification (NCBI taxonomy): domain Eukaryota; kingdom Metazoa; phylum Chordata; class Amphibia; order Caudata; family Ambystomatidae; genus Ambystoma; species Ambystoma mexicanum. The sequence goes on along the minus strand of NC_090924.1, from coordinate 465,452,277 downwards.
TACACAGTGTTGTCAGAATTTATACCTTCAGTGATTCCTATGTGTCAATGCTTGTGTGAGGGATGTTCATTTGAGGTCCGCTAGACTCTTAAGACGACTCCTATTTTCACCCTTTTTTGCTGCCGCTTCTTCTCCTGCGTTCTCTCTATCACTCTTTCCTCCCCACCTCTCCCTTTCTCCCGCTTGCTCTATCTAGTTGCTCCATACATTATAACCTTTGGCTTTCCTCAAGCCTGCCCGGATTTGGCCATTATACGTCGCTAAATTCCTGATTCATACTCTCAGGAGTTGTCGCCTGTGCGGAGGGCCGTGGAAGGCTGTCATAGTATAGGTTTGCCAGGTAAGGGCAATCATAGCCGGCGGGTCAGGTACCGGAAGGCTTATCCCATTTGCCTGCCTGTCTTTGGTTTGTGGAGGTTGTGCATTAGTGTCTATGCGTTATCAGTGCTTTAGACTGGGAACTACTGCGCTGGCACGTGTCAGGCATGATGTGGGCTAACACTGGTGTGGGTGGGGTGAGAAGTCCTTGCCCACACGCATGACTGTCAGTTATGTGTGCGCTCCTATGTTACCACGTAGCATACTTAGCCGCTGTTTAAATGAAGTGGTAACCAGCGGGAAGGGGGAGTAACGCACCACAAAACAAAGGGCTTTCTATACATTTTAAAAGTGCCCAGAAGATCGCACGGTACTAAGTTTCCTCTCTCCTATTTGCTACCCCTAATGCCCACTCATACTGTTCCCAATCCCCCTAAACTCATATAAGACTAGACTCCTCCCACTCGCCTCTGAAAACAGCTCTCATCTCATGTGTGGGCTTGAATGATAGCACCTGGACCTTACTGTGAGATACCATGCTCTAATGTCAAGGCACACTAAAAATAAAATACAGGGAGAATGAAAAGGGATCTGCATTGAAGGATCAAGGCTGAAAAGCCTGCATCCAAAATAAACAGAGCAGCAAAAATCGGAACACTAAAAAGACGTTCCATTCTGAATAGGCAGCACTCACATTGAGCACCCGGTCCAGCGTTAAAAGTACCCGCTATCCCCTACCCCCAGTACACCACTTAACTGTCTCTTCGCTTCCTCTCTGCCGTACTTCTGTGCTCCAGTCTCCCTGCGGCAGGAGTTTCCCAACCCTAAATCTGGTCGGCAATTGCGCCGCAGGGTCACTTTCTCTCTTCTTGAATTTTTTTGAATTGCTCTGCACTCCTGCACCAGAAGCGGAGGACACCCCTGCAGCCTCGAAATCCCATTACACTGAACATGGGGAGCAAGGGACACTCGCGCAATCCCCGTTTGGGATAATGGGGTTCAGGTTTTTATTACATGCCGAATGCGTGCATACGAAATGCGCATTCAGCATTTTGTTCCGACTATTTCGGAAACCCATTGAAAAGATATGTCTTGCTGAAATAACACAATGAGCAGTGTACTATAGAGCATATGTGTCTTGCTGAAGATGACACAAGGTAAGTGTGCATCTTTTGGCAGTTGAAACACGGAGTATGCAGAAAAGTGAAATCAGATTGCAAATTGAAAAGGCACTTTGCTGGCTGAGAGATAAACGCAGCATTTTTATTGAAACTGCCACGCATCAATATGCGGTGCGCCGTGAGAAATTAAATAAGTGGGCCTCGCTTGCGAAATTCAAAAATATGTTAGAACCTTTTATTTCAGGTGACTAAGGGCCACGTTTCAGCCCAAAAACTGACATCATGCAAATGAAAATGCATTTGTGAGTGACCAAACTGTACAGCATCCCTTCAATTTCTGTTTGCCGAATTGATAAAAATTATGCAGGAAAGAAGAAATTAATATTTTAGTAAAAACAGCATTGAGCAATGACAGAAAGACATAAATTGCTTAAATAAAAAATTAAAACTGCATTGGGAAAAGAATGCCATGATTGAAAAGGCTATTTTGTTTCAGATGCAACATGTGAATCTACACTGAGCACAAGCAAAACATGCATTTATTTTGGGTTGCTAAGAAGATTTGTCAAGTGACTGCCCCAACACAGACTTGTCTGCCTCCTTATCTGGGAGGAGGAATGCTGTGAAGCTGCTGCACACCAAGTATTTCAGATGGGCCAGATCAACTGAGACCCAGCCCTGTGTGGGTGAAAATGCTTGAAAATACAAAATATTAGATCATAACTGTGGTCAACTTTAGATTACAAAAAGGACAAAATGGGAGATGCCTACACTCCCTCCTGAGGTCAGAGGCCATCTGGTAACAGAGATCGAATCTCTTCAACTATCAACTCTCAAAGAACAAAATGCTAATTGCTTTTACCGCAGCCTCAAATCAACATTCAGCCAGGGAATGCAGAGGCTCTGAACCACGTGTTTTCAGAGAAATAAACCCACCATGGAGGAATGGGAGTTTGGATTTGCATATATGTTTGAACATTTCCATTAGTTTGAATGGAGTATCATAATTGTTCATTTTCTCAGCAACGATAAGTCCATTCATATGTCATTTGAAAGCTGATGACGAGCCCATTATAATATTTGACTTTTTGAAACTCTATAGCAATCTAAAATGTATTCTAAGCTTCCCGGAATATGTCCCAAAGCCAAGATTCGGGAAGATGTTAGCCTAGTAACTCAAGTCACTCTATATACATTTTAGTAATATAGATTGCTATAATTGTTGTGCAAATTGGGAATAACCCTCATTTGCGCATGCAATCCTGTGTGAACATGGGAGCCCTCTCATTAAGTCTGCCATGAATAGGGGGACAATAATATCTACATATCATGGCATTTATTGGTAAATTACACAATTTTGTCATGTAGGGACTTTTGGGGTAAAAAGCTGACAGCTAAAAAATGTGTAAATGATGGAAGTGGTTTATCTGTTCACTTTACTTCAATGAGGGGACTCCAAGGGCTTATTAGGGCAGAGAGGGGTTGGCTCTGGGGGGGGGGGGAGGAAGAGAAGAGAATCCTCCAATGAGACAGTTAGCACCAATAAAATGGCATCTTCTAATTGTAATAATTGGAGGTGTGGCTGATACTTTAAAAAGCACTTGCTCAATGGAGAGGGAGAAAACAAGGACAAACAGAGATCAGACAAGGAGAAACGCTACATAAAAACCATCTTTGAGGTAGAGCTGCCACACATCTTCTAGGACCTGCCCTAATCCACCTGGGGGTATCCTGAGACAGCTTGCTGACATCTTGGGCACAGAGGCCTTAATATAGAGAGGCCTTAATTGTGACCTGGGAGAAAGAAACTGGAGGAAGCCAACAGCTGACTAGGCCCATATCCTTAACGTGATCCAGATGAGGGATGAACGCTGGTGACAATTTCTGACTGAAGTGACCAGGCCCTGTGCTTTCCAAAGAGGAACATGGCTGTCTTCCCTCAGCCCCCTAAAACAGAGATCCCATGTAAGTAGAATTGATTCATTTGAACAATTGTGTGGGGGATATGCCTGCCTTATTGTCTTGCCGTCATAGTGGGTTCGGGGCAAAATACCTACACCCTTAGAATATTTGACTGTATATTAATTTATTCAACTCCCAAATAGATTGATGCAGGGGGAAGCTTGGAAGAGTTTGAAACATGCTCCCTCTCTCCTAGCGGGAATACTGTTATATTCACATAAAGTAATTTGGCTGTCCTGGCCACAAAACCGAAATTATTAATTGTCACCATTCTCAAAGCTTGCCTTCAAAATAAAAAGATTTTGGTTCCATTCCCAAACCTTGCCTTTAAAACAAAAAGGTCATTGTCCCTAAAACAAAATTCCCCACTGATATACGTTTCGTAAACAAAAAGGTGTTTTGCCACAAAACAAAATCCCAATTGTCACCATTCCTTAAACATTGTATTTAAACAAAGGGGTGCCCTTGGCCCCTAACAAAATTCCAAAATTGTCCCCACTCCCTAGACCTGGCCTTTAAACAGAGGGGTTCTGCATATCACTGATGCCGGGTCTTTGCTGCTGGTGGGAGAAGTTCTTTGCAAAGAAATGAGTGTAATTTCCATTGAATAATATACACTCTCTCCTGAGAGTGAGTAAGTGACCCTAATAGCAGAATGATTTTGCATTGCTTTTGGGTGAAAAGGAAACAGGGTGCTATTTGCCACATGCATTTTTAGGAATCTGTATTTTCGAAACTGCAAGCATTAAGAAGTGTGCAGAGAAGTGTACATGTAATGTGTGACCTGTTTTAAAATTGAAATGGTGCTTTGTTGTCGATCTAAATGTATTCAAGTACTCTTTACCTGTTTATTGTTGCAATTTTGTTTGGTGCCACAGAGAAGGTGGTGTGTGTAACCAGTCAAGGAAATAATTAATTGAACGTATACTTTAAATAAATATATATGCTTTTATACCCTGGCTTGGTTCTTGGCTCATTGTTGTAACAGAGGGAAGGGTTTATGTGGCTCTATATGAGTCGTAGATAGTGCTTACGAATCCAAAGAAATTAATAGTCTGTTGTGGGCTCTCTCTTCATTGATGGGGGAAAGGAACTCCCTATGTTGCGTGATTCTCTCAATATATCATTACAAAGTGGGGGCTCATCCGGGATATCACTTACTGGCCCTCATTACGACCCTGGCGGAGATCGTGGTGCAAAATGCACCATGGAGCACGGCGGAAAGCTGCCGATACCGCCATGGGGGTTGGCGGATTTACCGCCCCATTCCGACCTTGGCGGGGCGGTAAATCCCCAATCCCCATTTTACCCTTCCCCATTCCCATTTTTGCCCCATGGGGTATAATGGGAGTGGGGAAGGAGTTAATTACGCCACCGTAAATTACGGTGGCATAATTAACAACGAGGTCCCGTAGCGCCATGGATTTTTCCGCCCGGAAAAACCGGGCGGAAAACTCACCATGGCGCTACGGGATCTCGTAGTAGGGCGGACGGGTCCGCCGCGAATACCGCTGGCGTAGACCCACTCCGCCAGGGTCGTAATGAGGGCCACTGTCTTTTGACTCATAACATGTGTATTGTGATAGACTTTTTATTTTGGTGTAATCGCAATAAGGTGGATAGAAAGTTGGTTTTGCTTTGTTAAAGGACCACTAGGACCTCACCCCTGAGTTATTGATATTGATATTTTATTTCTATCGCACTCATACACAAGTGTTTCAGAGCGCGACAAGGCAAAGAAGGGGAACAGGGGAGAACAAAACAACGATCTTACTAGGCCCAGTGACATTGAGAACGCGCAAGTGCATGGGAGTGGGGAAGGGGAAAAGTGCATGGAAGGGGGAGTGCGAAGCAGAGGAGAAACAGATAAATAATAATAAATAAATAAATAATAAAGGCAACACACAGTGGTAGTGCAACCAGCAATTTGCAAGTGCTAGGTTTAAGGCAGGAGACAGGGTAGGTCTGATAAGTGCAGGGAGAAAGGGGGGGCTGTATGGGTACAGATACATACCCAAGTGCAATGGGTGGCCCGGAGGCAGTGCGGGAGGGTGGCAAGGTGAGCAGGTACCTGGGCCCAGAGGACAGAGGGTGGCCAGGTGCACGGTGCCAAGAGAGAACAGATCAGCAGGGGAGAGGGGGAGCAAAGGCAGAAGAAAAGAGGAAGGCCTTCAAGTGCTTCTGGAACCGGATATGGTTCTCCTCAAGTTTTAGAGTGGCAAGGAGGCTGTTCCAGGGGGAGGCCCCAGCTGAAGACATAGATTTACCCCCAGCTCGTTTCTTTGAAAAATGACTGACCCTGAGGGATTTGGTGGTAGAGGAGTGACGAGCTCGAGAGGGGAGGTATTTGCGGAGGGATAGCTGAAGGTATTTTGGACCCAGTTCCAGGGAGGTCTATAGGTGTAGAAAAATAAGATTGTGTAGAGTACCAATGCAAAAAGGAGATTGATTAAAATTGATTTTTAATTTGGCATTATGTGTGGAAATCGAGCAGAAACAGGTTGATTATGCCTCTGCTCAAAGAAAGTGTTACAAATTTGCAAAAAGCCATATTAAAAATGACTACTGTAGAAGTGAGTGATGCAAGGAAACCTCTCTGGGGTAAGCTTTTCATTCAAGGAGAATGGAGTGAGGCCAAAGCCGGGAGCTGGTAAACGAGAATGGTCCAGGAGGTTATCTCCGTGAGCACTGACATTTGGCTGGAAGGTGGGATATTACATAAAGCATTAGAGTCATTTTACATGACCCAGAATGCTCGTGGAAAACTGATACAAATGGCTGAGCTCACAGCTTATTTAAATTTCCACTTGCAGTTAGTGGAAGAGCAAGTGCAAAATAGGGAGGCTTACAGGCTGAGTCAGACTGAGAAATATAAACAGGCCCAGAAAGAAATCAGACAGTTACAAGGCAAAGAGTCAGATTTTTTAAGTAAAACAGCAAAACCTCATTGAGTAATTACAAAATGAGGCAAACAATGAAGCATTTCAGGAGGAATTACATCAAATAAAGGGTTGATTAGGGGCTCAGAGCAAGGAGCTAGAGACTAGTCAGGCCTTGCTGTCCGATTTAAAAAGCCAACTCTCTGAGTACCAACAGGAAATAAGGACAGAGAGAAGTAGGTTAGAGAGTTTTATAAATGAAGTTGAAAAATATAAAAAGGTCTTGAGGCACCCTTACCAATCAAGGTATAAGGTAGGACTTTCTGATCAATGAGAGAAGCCCCTCCCATTAGAGACCTCATGCCAGTAATCCACAACCTCCCATGTACAAATGGGAACTGACCTCATGCATGCTACCGATAAAGAACAGAGGAACATTAGGCAGTTGGACGTATCCAGGCTTAGCCATACTGATCCAGAAGACCAGTCCTTATCTGATATTGATGAGTATTCATCTCTACCACACAGAAGGGAAGGGGGCCGGGCCAGCGTATCCTGGGAGACTAAAAAGAATATTGTGAGTGCCTCAGACCATCAAAACTCCTATGATTAGAAAATCAGGGAGTTAGATTGGGTGAAGATGAGACTACAAAGAGATCACCTCGCCTGCTTCGCTGGAGGAGAAATGCTAGAGCTTCAGCCTAGGAAGGACATACTAAAAACCTCCATACATTCAGGTGAAGGGGGTATTTCTCTAGACTCCTTGGGAGGAGGGATGAATAAACAGTGTTTTATCCTGGGCCTGAAAGTGACCATGGGAAAAGTGACCCTACAGTTCACTTCAGTCCAGGCGAGAGGAGTCCAGATACTATGAGTCTGTGAGATTTTCCCAATCTTACGGAGATAGGGAGCACCTAGAGGACAGGGAATGGAGTCCAAATAGCAGCTCTCAGCCAGAAAATGAATGGACACAGGTTCAGAGGAAGAGAAAGACAGCAAAACAGAGGAAGGGCGTTGTTAAAGACCCAATCAGACAGATCAAGGCTACAAAGAGCTTACCGACCCCATAACATAAGAATGCCAAGTAGTTGGTGTGAGAGCACTTGGAACTTTATGAGCAGATGATGGCATCATTCCAGATCAGAAATGATGGGAATTTCCTTGCATTTGCAAAATGGACATTCTCACCTGAGTACTCCAGTTTCTTTGCTGGACTGGAGGTCCAAGACCATTATAAATGGACCACCTATAAGGTGACCATTTTAAAGCATTTCTCCACACACAGAAACTCACTGGAGGCCCGTAAGGCTGCATATAATTTGCAATGTGGGGAGGATCAGGTGCCATGGAAGTATGTGCAGCAGCTAAAGCGTATATTTGCGCAGACTTCCCCGGTGGGTGAACGCCCATAGTAGGGAGTTTGTGACCACATATTTAAATGTGCTCCCCAAATATATCATGACTCTGTTGCTGCATGATTTTCATGAGCACAGGACCCTGGATTGGGCAATTGAACAGGCCACCAGGATCTGTGAGGTCCAGAAGCCCACTTAGAGTAAAAACAACCCCAAAGGCTCCAAACCATTTAACACACCTTCTGCTGCAAGGTGGCAGAGGGGAAAGCTACCCCCCTCTTGGACCTGGAGATGGGGGGCTAAAAATACTCCTCCTGTCAACAAGCAAAATGGAAGGCATAAAGGACTTCCCAACCCGAATCAAATGGTAGTCAGGCAGGGGTTCAGAACAATGAACCCCCTGACTCTGCTACCTATGTAAGCCCCAGATACAAGGGTACCAAACCAATTCTGGGGTATGTATACACTCCCCCAGGCCGGTACTGCCCCAGTAAATATTCCTCCAAACTTTCCTCAGGAGAGAAGTATCACCCCACCTCCCAACATGAACTTTATCACCAGATACCCCCTGAGTCATAACTTCCAGAACAATCCTTCTCTCTCTCTCTCTGGTTCCTGGAAAAAAGATCCCTGAACCTGAGAAAAGGGAAACTCAGGAAATAAAAGTATGGGGGCAATTTCCAGTACCCAAGCTACCCCGAGAGAAGGGGCAGTTAACCTTTTTGGGATCCGCAAAGGTAGGACTCAAGAACTCCCGACAACCCAGAATAAGTCCTACAGCTGAACCGACGGGTGCAGCAACTGAGGCATGATCTGGAGCGCATGCTGAGGGCTCAGTCCAACCCTCACCCTAAACCTCCTTCCCAGAATTCCCCAACACCCAGGTTTGATGCCCAGATGGGAAATGAGAGGAGGAAATGTCCGACAAGCCACAGGTTCCTGAGGAGGGGGTCCGGATGGAGGGGAGATGCCAAGCCCTAGGGGAAGCTTCCTTTCTTCCCCAGACAGAACCCCTAGAAACATCTCAGCCTGAAAGTGACTCTTCTACCCACGGGAAGTTAGAACCCAAAGAGCAAAGGGTAAGTAGGAGAGGCTAAAGAAGAACCTGCTTTGTAGAGGAATTGAAGATCATCCGCTTTGAAAGATATGAGTACCTGGAGGATTCAGGTGAGCAAACCTTCTCTTTCAGGAATGGGTGGATCCTCTCCAAAGAAAAATGTGTCCCAAAAGACCCTGAGTTGGACAGGCTAAGTATGGAGAACAAGCCAGAACAAGAAACTATTCAAACCCAAAAATGCAAGCCAGACAAGGTAGAAACAGAGGAGGTGTCCTTTCCCCAAATAGGTTCTCAGAACTATCTCCAGGTAAAGGGGGACAACAAAGAATAGGGGGAGAAAGAGGATCCCCCAAATCCACCCATTGCGAGTTGTAAAATCTTCCTCACAGAATCCTGATCTATGACATTTAAAATACCCCAAGGTCACACAGTGTCAGAGTTCAATATCAAGAAGATGAGCGACAGGCTGGCAAATAACTCACACTTTCTTTGCACACTTGAGGAGAAAGAAGGCAGATTTGATGCCCCGGTCAAGCCTTTGACCAACTCAACTCAGGAAGGGGGTGGGTGGATGGGTCACCAAATTACCCTCAAACCTCTTCCCGGACAACTCCAACATTTTGATGGGAATGACATTTCCGTTGAAGGGACTGCTGATATGGAAAGAAAAATTGGGCAACATTGGTTGAAAAACCTGGTGATAGTCATGACTCCAGAGGGCACACCTTGTTTACTGGGGAACAATCTCCTGAGGATGTTTTCATCTCTGATCACCTGTGTAAACAAGGTCCTCTGGACCCAGACTAGCCAACCTATCAGAATGATGAATATAATGAGTTCAAATTATGTCAGCATGAATGGCACCTGCCATTTAATTGACCAAAGCTTTGAGAAAGTAGAATTCCATGTCAAGAATAACCAGGTCCCAGACATCTCTGTAATCTCTGCAGGACAACAAACTGGTGATGGGAACCTTTCTCCATTCTTGAAAATCAACCTTCCTCCTAGTTTTAAGTGGCATTCCACACTGGAAGGGAGCACTCTGAAATTTGACACCAGTCCAATAGTCAGGAGAAACATTGATTCCTGTGAAAAAGGATGATGAAAAACCATTGTTTTTCCCACCTGAAATAAATGAGGGGAGGAGCCGTTGCTCGCCAGAGTATGCCTGTATAATGGAAGAAGCTTCATCAGCGAAAGATTATTCAGGAAACTCCCAAAAGATCACACAATTCCCACATTTAAATTGATTGATACATGGGAAGTAGTTCTGGAAACCCAAAATTCTAGACATTTCCTGCCTAGCAGGTATGTGCCAAAAATGTCCATTGGCAACAAAAGCATAGAACATAATTGTTGGGACATGAGAGATGCCCCTTCCACCTTTTATTTAGGCGGGGACATTCTCAAACGATTTGCAATCAATTTGTATTTAATTAATGATAAAGCCTGGTCATGCCTGGGGGTAACCCCATGGGCTTTGATGACACCTAAAGCATTCCAGTCAGCTCAATTGCTGCCTTATCCAATAGAAGTTCAGGGGAGAGCAGATGTTACCATCGCAGGACAGGTACGACAATTCCCAATTCCTGGTAAAATTAAGCAGGGGCAAAACCTCAAACATCAGGATGCCTACATTTGAATTCCCATCTTCAACAACAGGGTTTGTATTTAAATCTGTCATTTATAGTAGACCTAGAACACAACACCATTTGTATATTGGTGGATAACAGCAACCATCAAAGTATCACTTTGGGCGCAGACACCTTTATTGGAATGGCGGTTGATGCCCAACATTATTCTATTTATTTAGGTAATAAAATCATTGTATCAATCCCAAATAATTCTTTAGAAAACAGCAACGGTATTCCTCCAGAAAAGATTTTAACTAGGCATGAGGGGAATTCTTGGTGTACTCTTCCTGCACTTACGGGATAGAAGACTTGACCTGTGACATCAGGAGGCAGGAGGTAGTACTCTGAGTCAAGGACCACTACCTCGATTGTCTGGAACCTCCTGTCCAAGTTAACACCATCAAAAGAGATCTCTCCACCCAACTGTAGGATACCGCTGAAATTGCCAAGTCCAAGGTCTTTCCAGGTTTCATGCATATTGTCGAAGAATAGAATAATTTTGCTGATGCCTGAAACAGGTCTTCCTGGAATTCCAGGATATTTTTTTCAGTTCACTCATTAGATTGTGGACCCACATCTATTCATTCAACCACCATACCCACGGTCCCCGAGATGGCTGCAGTATTTGTGAAACCTCCATGAAGTCACTCACAGAGATTATAAAAAATTTAGAATCCTGTGGGATAATTTGTCCGATCCAAAGTACCTTTAACAACCCGGTACTAGGGATACTAAAACCAAATGGCCAATGGAGACTATGGGCAGACCTGAGGGAGTTGAACTAATTGGTCCGCATGTCAAGATGGAAGACCAATACAAGCTGGCCTTTACCTTCGGGGGCAGCAGTATTCGTGGACCCGAAACTCCTTTGAATACATAAACTCTGGCAATGAGTTAAACATCTTTCTGCATAAGGCCATGCCCCATTTTGGCGAAAGGGGAAACCTGGCCTATCTATATGATGTTAGAGCTCAACTGTGGTGGAACATATGGCAGAAATCTGCTATGTTCTAACTCAGTTGCAGAACAGAAAGCCAGAGCAAAACTGTCCCTTCAAAAGGCACAGTGGTGTAAGATTGAGTGAACTTCTTAAGGCACGTGATCACCTATGAGGGTCTTAATCCTCAGGTGAAGAAGGTGAAAGACCCTGCAACTCTGCGGGAATTAAGAAGCCTTCTTGGACTCACTAATTATAATAGAAAGTTAATCGAAGACTACGCAGAGGTCACTGAACCCTTGGTCCATTTATTAAAGGCCAGAGTCAAGTGGGGAGTGAGGTCCGAAACAATCTGAGGCAGTTAAACGACTTAAAAGAAGCCTTTCACAAGCCCCTTGTTTGGCTTACCTACAAGGTCAACAAAGTCATCTCGTATGCAAGCAAAGCTTTGTCCTCGGTGGAGGAAAAATTCAATTACTGTGAAAAGGCACTCATGGCAACAGTGTGGGCATTGAAAAACTACCGCCCATTTATACAGGGGGAGCACATCATAGTTGATGCTCCTCACCAACATTTACAAAGTGACCGAATCCGAACGGGGAACATCAGCAATTCCAGAATTACTTCCTGGATCCTGTCCATGCAAGGCTTCCCTGTGGAGATCAGATATGGCTGAAAACAAGAAGTGTCCCCTAGCGCAAGGGTTGGTGGACTTGCATGATTGTTCGGTTCTATGTGATTCTCTCGAATATTACAGGCTGCATAAGAAAAAGACACATTTTTTTGGGGCGATTTTGTCCAGCCTTTAATATTCGAAATACATCATCATTTTACCCCCAAACCTCCTTCAACCTCTGCCCACCCTAACCCCACCTCACACTCAGACACATACCTTTTGCCCAGGCCCACTTCACATACAGATACACATACACACAAACACACACGCAGACAAACTCCTTCTCCTCATCCCCCTCCCCACCACAAACGCTGTCCTCTTTCATACGCACACGCACGCAAACACACACTTACCTGAAACCCGTCTTCCCCTGCCCATCCCGGACAACCTGCCAAGACCTGTGTGCCCTCAGGTGCAGCAGGGGTGTGACAGTGTAGATTTAGAAAGACTGCTCTGAGCGTTTTCAGGGCGGTCTTTCTAAATTGTTTTTTGTCATTTTTGGAAAAATGAAAAAGATGTTTCCACTTAACAGTGATTGTGCTCAAGTAAATGGTCTCGAGGATGAAAGTCTAATGAAGAACAACAACATGGAGATGTACTTAACACAAGGCCTATGAAGAAAACAGGTCAGGGGATGCCCATAGTTTATGCGGACGGGTTCTCCTACCATGTTGATAATAACAGGGAAACAGAACTAGTGGCGACATTGGGAATACCTGGGTGAATGATACCCCGGAACGCTATGCTGGTTACAAAATAGGACCACGAAGTAGTCAGGTGGCAGAGTTGATGGACGTTTATCAAGCCATCCTCACTGCAGTGCACCACCAACTCAAAGAACTGGTTATAATCACTGACTCTGATTATGACAGGAATGGGTTCGTGGAGCACCTGATTAACTGGAAGAATTGAGGCATGCTTTGTGCCAACAGCAGACCATTAAAGCAGGGCAAACTGATACAGTCCATTGATAATCTGGTGACATCTAATGTGATCACCATTTATTGGAAGAAAATAAGAGGTCACCCCAAAATAGAGGGGCTAGATAAGACTGGGAATGACCTGGCTGACCAGCTGGCTGAAACCAGAGCCCTGCAGGGAGATTTAATAGAAACAGAATCCCTGCTGGGTGAAATCCAAGTTGCTGCTGTCACCAGGTCCCAAACACGTGCCAATAGTGAACTCTTGACTGCCCGGTGGAATAAAGATACTCCAGGTGCAGATTTCATCACTGCACAGAAGGAGGACCCGATTACCAGAAAATTCTATCGACACATTGAAGAGCACTTGAGTTTCCCTTTAACAGAATTATGCCGGTAAAGAGGATCTGTGGGTGTTGATGAAGTTTTCCAAGATGTTCCAGATCTAAGATGGTTTGTTGGTATGGAGAACCCTATCCGGAGGTGACCAGTGGGTGGTGACTACCTAATTCCGAAGCCCGATGTTGAACCACACCCATGACGCAGCAAATGCCAGTAATAGGGGGTTTCATACAACATTGGAAATCTTACTTGAGGTTGCCTACTGGCAGCACATCGGCCAGTACCTCGACATTTACCTAAATGGGTATCTTCTTTGTGCTCATTTTCAACCTAGTTCACTCACCCACATAGCTCCCCTACAAAAAGGGGAATGAAACTGCCTTGGTCAGATTTGCAAGTCGATTTCATCAGGCCAGTAATTCGCTCCCCTAGAGGAAACAAGTACATGTGGACTGTAACATGCTTGTTCAAAAAGTGGGTAGAATGTCTTCCACCCCCTAATTGCAAGGAGAAGACACCTGCCGCACTAATGATCAACCACATCTTCTTTTGTTTTGGCCTCCTGCAAAGGATAGAGTTGGATAGCAGAAGTCATTTTACCAGTGAGGTGATGACGGAGATCAAGGAGATCATAGGGGTAAAAAGAAAACTCTGCATTGCCTACTGCCTGGCCTTGAGTGATGGGGTCGAGAGAAACAACAAGACAATCGTGATCATCTTGAAGAGGTTCGTGGCAGACCCTGGACCCAGTTGGGACATCCAATTACCAATTGTCCTAATGGATATTAAGTTTACATAATCGTCTGCACCAAAAATGTCTCCATTTGAGCTTATGACCAGATGAAAAATGATGTAACCTCAGCATCTGGAACCCAGGAGCAAACACTGATAAATGCATCCACCACTCACGAGTACATTGAAAATTTGAGGAAGCACCTCCAGCATGCGTTTGCTTATGCTTAACGCAATTTAGAAAAGTCGGCTGAAGGAATGCAAACGTATTATGATCTAAAGAACACAAAGAAGGAGTTCGAGATAGAAGGCATGGTTTACCTATACAATTTCCAGAGGAACCAGTCCAAGGAACGGAAATTCCTTCCGTCTTGGTGTGGAAGCTTTGAAATTGTAGATAAAATATCACCTGTTGCCTACAATATCTGCATCCCAAAAGGAGAACAGCTGGAAGAGAAATGTACCCATATCAATCAGTTGAAAAGCTGTCATCCCAGACAAGCTTTATGACTGATTGAGGAGTCCAATGAAGGTCGAGTTGAGGAACCATCTGAGGAATGAGAGGTGAGGTGGAAAACCCCAGATGGAAACTAAAATATATATAACAGGGAGTAATTTAATTCAAATCGATGAAAAATGTAAAAAATAAAAAAATAAAAATGTATAGTTTAAAATTGTCATTGAAACTGCTGACCATACATGTTTTTTTTCTATACAATATTGTTCCATGTGTTTATCAAATATTTTGTCTTTAATTCTCTGTGACGTTTTCAGGGGGAACATTTTTTGTACCATATACTGAACCTCTCTTTTTCTTCTTATCACCAGAATGATTAACTTTCTTCACTTCCAGCATAGGGGCAGGTGGGGATTCCAGGGAAGACCCCAGGGACCCAGGGAAGGAAAAGGAGGGGTTCCATTCCACATGCCACAACCTAAAATACGGAAGGGGAGCCCGGCCGCCCACTTGCTAATGAAGGAAAATGAGCAGGATGTGCTCCAACAATAAAGGACTTCTGAGGAAAACCCCACTCACCCCTACTCTTTCCCATGAATGATCAGTATCAAAGAGCTGGAGTGGGTTGGTTTAATGATAGCCCCAGCACATGAAAGGGAAGGCCGGGTTAGGCCTTAGTGTGAAATACCTTGGTCTAATGGCAAGGCACCCTGAACAAATGACAAGCCTAAAATCTTAAGAGAGCAAAAGGGCCTCGTGAATTAAAAGATGTGTCTTGCTGAAGTAACACAATGAGCCGTGTATCATAGAACATATTTGTCTTGCTGAAGATGGCACAAGTAACAGTGCATTAAGGAAAGTGTGAGTCTTTCTGCAGTTGAAACACAGAGTATGCTGAAAAGTAAAATCAGATTGCAAATTGAAAACGGCGCATTGCTGAGAGACAGATAAACACAGCATTTTCATGGAAACTGCCACATATCAAAATGTTGTGCACCGTGAGAAATTCAATAAGTGGGCCTGGCTTGTGAAATTTAAAACTAGGTTGGAATCTTTCATTTCAGGTGACTAAGGCCCACTTTTCAGCAAAAAATGGATATCATGTAAATAAAAATGTTTTTGTGATGGACCAACCTGAACAGCAGCCCTTGAATTTCAGTTTGCCACATTGATAAAAATGCTGCAGTAAATAAGAAATGGACATATCGGTAAAAACGGTATTGAGCAATGACTAAAAAGACATAAATTGCTTAAATAAAAAACAAATACTGCCCTGGGAAAATAATGCCACGATTGAAAAGGCTATTTTGTTTCAGATGCAACATGTGAATCTCCTCTGAGCAAAAGCAAAACATGCATTTATTTTGGGTTGCTAAGCAGATTTCTCAAGTGACTGCCCCATCGCAGACCTGCCTGCCTCCTTATCTGGGAGGGAGATCTCTGTGAATCTGATGCACGCTGAGTATTTATGATGGGCCAGATCAACACAGACCCAGCACTGTGTGGGTGAAAATGCTTGAAAATTCAAAATATTAGATCAGAACTGTGGTCAACTTTAGATTACAAGGACAAAATGGTAGATGCCCACACAGCCTCCTGAGGTCAGAGACCATCTGGTGACAGAGATAGAGGGGCCGATTCATGGAACAAACGTGCGCCGAAAATCCCAGCGCAAGCAGGCGCGAGGTGGCCCAAGCGTGAGAAAGCAAGCGCACGCGTGCGATTCAAGGAAGGCGCTGCGCTTGTTTCCCACTGGTTGTGCACCAAATCCGTGCATGGCGCACGCAGGCACACATGTCATCAAACGGCGTGCGCTACACACACACAGCAAAAGCGCACATAGCGCGGCACACACAACAAAAGTGGGCGGAACAGTGGGCGTAACACGTGGAATGGGGAATAACACGTGAAAAAGAAGGCATAACTGGGGAAGTACTGCAGGGAACTACACGGAATTCCCACACGCACATGGATTTGAATACGGGAAACCCGCGCATGACAAAAGACACGCAGAGGCGTCAACGCATCCGCCACACGAAGGCAGGCGGAAGCGTCCCCGCGCACAGTATAAAAGTGTGCGCAAACAACAAACACGTATATACAGCTACGATGAATGCCCCATTTGTCGCAGCACTGATCGTGGGACACCGCAGGAGGAGGAGAATAGCCAGGGCACGCATTTATTCACCACGGACAAGCCTTTTTGGGATGCCTGCCGACCAGGTCTATGGCAGGTATAGGTTTCCACCCCGTATCATCCTAGACCTGGTCAGGGAGTGGGAAGCTGACCTTACATCCCCCACCCCCTGCTCCCAAGCATTGAGCACCTTGGAGAAGGTGCTCAATGTCCTGCATTTTTTGGCCACTGGGTCTTTTCAGCGGACTACTGCCATAGTGGGGGGGTAGTCTCACAGGCCACGCAGTCACGCTGCCTACACCAGGTCTTGGCAATCATGACAGCGCGCCCCTCAGTCCGCAGGCACATATACATGCCCAGAACACCCGCAGAAAGACAGGCAATTGTCCAGGACTTTTCCAGGGTGGCACACTTCCCCAAAGTGCTTTGTGCCATAGATTGCACCCATGTGGCTCTACGTCCACCTAGGGCCACTGAGCACATCTACCGAAACTGCAAGCACTGGCATTCCATCAACGTACAGGTGGTATGCGATGCAAAGGGAATCATCACCTCTGTCTATGCAAACTACCCTGGCTCCACCCATGACAGTTTCATATACAGAATGTCCGCCCTGAGCCGGGCCCTGGAAGCTGGGCAGCATGGCGACACATGGCTCCTAGGTGAGTACAAATGCCCATGCACATGCATGCATGTCACACACACACACAAATACACAAACCCCAATAATCACAACCATTGTCACCTCTCCAGTGGACAGTTCCTACCCTCTGAGCAACCACATGATGACGCCAATCCGGAACCCCACCACACCACCCCAGGTAAGATACAACGCCACCCATATTGCAACCAGGGCCATAGTGGAGCGCACATTCGGAGTGCTCAAATCACGCTTCCGCTCCCTTGACCGCTCTGGCGGGCAGCTACTCTATGCACCCCCAGTAGTGTGCAGGATCATTGTGGCAGCATGTGTCCTGCACAATGTTGCAACACGGCAGGGCGTACCGGTGGACATGGTGGTGCCCCCACATCCCCAACCACAGGCACTGCACATGGGATCGGATAGGGCACGTGGCGAGGCAGCCCGGACCCAGCTTGTGGCCACATTTTTCACCTAAACTCCCAACCCTGCGGAGTGCACACAGGCCTGGCACATACCAGGTGACAATCGATGATGACAAAGAGACAGTCAACTGTCACAACCTTACCACCCTGAAATTGTTGCCATGGAATTGCACATTGTGTGCATCTCTAGCTACTTAAACACAAGCAATCCTGTGTGACCAAAAGGCACACATGCAAGGTGTAAATCACACAGACCTGCAAAACAGGCCATGACTATCACTGGTATGTCACTCAAACCACAACATGACATGGCAAGCAATAGCCATACACCAACACAGTACCAATAAGGTGCACATTGCCATGTGAAAAATTTAAATTGGAATCAGACAATGATGCCTGACATGGAATCAGATGAAATGACTGACCAACAACCTCCCATCCAAAATAAGTCATACCCAAATGCATTCCAAATGTTGTAGTTGTAACATAACAATGAATGCCTGTCTACATGCACAATGTGCATTGCAAAATCAACACTACAGCTTCTGTGTGCCGTGTCCACCTCCTGCAACACACTGCTCAGTGCACAGCACAGTGAACACCCATTGAGTGTGATGCACACCCTGAGCATCACATCTAAGCGACAAACTACATCAAAAAGCAAATTAGGCATGTACAGAATCCACAATTGTTCATTGAACACGTGCTGCAGGGACACAGTGGGCACCAGAGGCAAACAGAGTGTACACGTGGACATGGAAGAGTGGTTGTACATGTAGTGGATAATGGTGCAAGTGTGTGGGTCAGTAGGGACATGCACTCAACATATGCATGTGCAATCAAGTGACCATCAGTGTCCTCTACACATCACATGTGAACATTCACCATGTGTATACACCAGCATGTCAAACCACAACTATCCCCTCACACCTGAAAGGTAAACACAACACATGAACAGGCATTGATCAGCAGAATACATCATGTACATACGATACCACAATTACAATGTCAGGGTGCCCATCACACTGCAGGGCAAGGCAACTATCAACAACAAAACACCCCCCCACCCTCACAAATCACCATGACCCACTGAACAACTGCACCTGGGTTATTCAGCCTCATCCTTTAATTTCACCTGGCCACAGGATCACCCCTCCCCTTTGTTACCATCTCCCACCTTGTGTAAAAAGTTGCCAGCACCCTCAGAGTCCACCTTGATTTGCAAAAGCACCAAATCCAAGAGAACCCAAAGCAGGCCAACACAGAAGCCAAGCAAATAGCCTGCAGGCAGGAAAACAAACCAGAATAGCCTCTAGTAGATGACTTGAAGTAGCAGTATGCCACAAAGGCCAAGTACTACCACAATGATGTTAACAACCAAGGTAGCACAGTAAAACAATGTCACAACAGGATGTGTACCATGTGTGGTACATAACATAGAATTATGCACCACAAACAGATGTGTACTGTCACAGCTTCCGTGTAAAGTCGCAGGAGTGGTACGAACCAACCACCCCCACCGTGGTCTGGGTGCCTGCAAGGTCAAACTCACACAGGCCTCTGAGACCCTGGTGGGGAAGGAGGGTCAGGGATATGCATTAGGGACAGGCATTAGGATACTGGATAAGTGGAATGAGGGGCAGGAGAGGGGAGTAGGATTGACACGGGAAAGTAGGGAATGCACAAAAATGTAGTACTCACATTAACACATACACAATTAGACCAAACTTGTTCATCATGCACAGAGCAGCAAATTACTCAAATGGAAGTCAAAGAGAAACATTTCTCTGGGGTGAGTGCTGGCCTCCTGCCTGCGCAGTCTCAGGGCCGGTAACAGGAGCAGCTAAATGCTGCAAAGAGAGCCACAGTCAATAATCTGTGTGTGCCCACAACACACAAACACACCACCAAATATGCCCCAAAGTAACAAACTACTCTACAAACAGACAATCTTGTGTGGATGCTTCATACCCATACGTAACATTACCCCTGTGATGGTTCATACACAGTCAATGCAGTAAGTCAGGCGCCGCTGGGTGCATGGCAAATGGAACACCAATGTGTCACAATTCACACAATATGCAATGTTCCCTGGGTAAGCAGACAGACGCATATAGCAAGGTATGTCTTCATAACAAGTTGTGTACCACCATGACCAAAATAAAGCAGGCAGTGCATGTTGCAAATTCCACTTGGAAATGAAATGCACTGCACCCGAGTATGTCCCTGGTTGTCTGTCCCTGTGAGCTGCTTCTTTCCATGTCTCGGAACGCTACATGGCTAAAACAAGTGCCTCAATGGCCCATGGTGGACCGGAGGGTATGTGCCACTGCCCCTGCAGGTGCCCCAGACAACATTCACTATCAACTAGCCATCAGTCCACTAACACATCTGAGCTGTATTGTGCACTTCAACACCAATATTTGTCCAAACTCACCGTCAGTGCTGCTACTAAGCATGCATATGCAACTGGCCTGGTGGAAGGTTTGCTGTGTTGTGACCCCCCTGTGCTGCTCACCTTGCCTGGAGTCCCTTGAAACACGTCAGCAGTTTTCGGATGATCACAATCCCTGTGCCTCTGCTTGCGCACACATGCGCATGTCGGCACCACCAAACGTGTCCAGATTCCAGACGTCCAATGGCCCATGTCTCCTGGTAAAGGTGGTCTGGAGGCTCATCCCCCTGCAAAAAGGCCATGAAACACATGATTAATGCTTTCGATTCATCTGTGTGTGTCTCTTCAGGCATTTCATGACTGGACCATGTCAGAGACGTACATCAGAAATCACACCATCAGTCCGTCTTTCACAGCCAAAGTGTGGAACACACTATCTACGCCATGAACAAGCACGTGTACAGTAAAGATAAGAAACATACTACATAATGCATGGCAATGAACGTATACATGAATCATGAAACACCCCATCTAGCAAAAGAAGAACAGTGGTCAATTACACCCCAATCATCCCCACTAGGGGTGTCAACACAAGTTCCACAGCAGCAGACATGCCACATATATGACAGTCCAAAGCCCTTGTGTAATAGGCTGTTACACCAAACCATCCTTGCAAGCCCATGGATAAGGGAAGCAGGAGTGGCATATGTGAGTCAAGGACCCCAAGCAGCAAACACATACACAAGACAACCTTGAAGGGCCCAGCTGGAACAGACAGTGGATGCATTCAAAAGCCACAAAGCACCACACCGTCACATGAAAGCACAATAGAGAAGCAATTTTAAACTATATTAACTAATTACACTAACTATGAAAAACCTACATTACCTATTTAAACTAGCTATCAAACAGAAACTTAACTAACTAAACTAAAAGAAAAATCAAAAATGGCCACATACGACCCGGGGGGGGAGGCACCCAGGAGGGGGGAGATACAGGGTGCTTCTCAACACCCACATGCGATGATGCTGAGAAAAAAAATAAAACCTCCATGGGCTCAATGCCTGCACAGCCCGACCTATGTGGGAGATAGATTGTCGTCCGAGTCTGGTACTTCCTGGAAAGGAGGACGTGGCACAGGAGCATGACCACGCCTAGCCGCAGCTTGCTCCTCATCGGCAGCAAGTCTGCCGGACGGGTGAGCCTGGTTCTGTGTGGCGATGACACGTAGGTCTGCATGCAGAACCTCCCGTGATACACGTGCTTCCTCTTGCAAGGTAGCACGTGTAACACGGAGTTCCTCCTGCAAGGCCTGGCTGGAGAACCGCTGCACCTCCTTGCAAGCATGTAGCTCAGATGAGATGGTACGCTCAAGCTGTGCAAACCTCTCCTCTGCCCGCTCCCTCTGGGACATCAGAAGGACACCCAGAGTGGATCTGAGGGAAGCATACTCCTCCCTCAGGGCCTCCATGTGTGCCTCTGCATGAGCAGCAATTGCTTCATGCAGAGACAACATTTCAGTCTGGCGTGCCCTGTCTGAGGCCGCCATGCCCAGCCTGAGCGAGTGGGCAGTGGACCGTGCCGCCTGCTGCTGGAGAAGCACCTGCCTAGCAGGGGGGAACACAGATCGGGCCACACGCTCCATGCTCTCAGTGATGTTCTCCATTGCTGCCCCCTGGCGTTCAGAATTGGCAGTCATGTCTTGCTCCCACTCAGTATACAGCGGTTGTGCGCGGCGGGTGACCGCGTTGCTGGGATTGACCTCTGTGGGACCCAAGGACCAGGTGTCCTTGTTGTGTTGGCACCGCCCGCGGTTGCACAACTACATTCCCCCGTCGATGTAATGTCCCAGGCACATCAGTGACTGGTGTGGAGGGTGACCCTGCGTCCCGATCCACCTCGGGCAGAGGTTCCAAGACTGTCTGACCCCTCAGTGCAGGTGTCGTGGACAGAGGAGTGTCCACATCAGAATCACTCACCCCTGACATATGGACCTGATGCTCATCCAACTCGACATGGTTGTCAGAGTGTTCATCAGGGCTGGACTCATAGGCAGCCAGAGACAAGATGGACTGTAGCACTTGTGGGTTTTCGTGGCCTACCACCCCACGATCCCCACTTGTGCTGGGTTGATGTAGTGATAACAACCCTGTGCCTGGCATGACAACACCATCCTCTGGCTCCATTGCGTCATCACCTGAAAAATAGAGAGCAAAAAGGTCACTACACATGTTAGAAGCACACAACACACACACACACTGATACCAAACACATCAGGCAGACATGTGACACACAAAATAGAACCTGGCACATTGCTGGGTAAACTTGAAATTGCTTCTGTGATTAGACCTGTGAAAAGGTGGCAGTTTGCACTGACGTGGATCTATGCAGTGCAGCAAATATGTATGTTACTCACTATCTACATGTACAAGGACTTCATGGTGTGTGTCAGAAAATGTGAAGGCAGTGCAAGGTCAACTTCAGGCATCACGTGCAATGTGCATTCAATGGGTAGCATGTCTACAAGCAAACCACCCCTCCCCCCAAGTGCAAAAGCAGGGATGCCTAGCATGGTATCAAAAGGCTGACCATAGACCTGTGTGTTGACAGACAGTGTTGACTAGCATCAACAGCATCATGTGAGTCAAGTGACAACACAGCAAATGATGATGGGACTGTAAGCAGGACACATGATGAAACCTCTGGAGTAAACCCACGTGTGAAGAAGACACTACACCAGTTGGACAGAGTCATTGGCCATTAAACAGGCTGAGGCCTGTGACCCACACAGATTTTCAGACCCTAAACTTGTGTGCAACGCAGTACTGAGCCACAGTTGACATGGCAAGGCAGATGAAATGCCATGCAATGTAGGTCATCCAGGACTTATATTACAGTGATCATCCAGTCGTGGACACATAGGGGCATGTGTGGAATGCACATGGAGCATGAATGGGCATTCATGTCCCTGCGGGGCATCTGACCTCTGCACAGTCCAAGTGAGACACCCTGCATCAAGTACTAAGGATGTACCACACAGCATATGTCTGGCAGATTGGCCGCTGGATGTTAGCATGTACACAGGAGGCATGAACAGGGAAGTACACAACGGCAATATTGAAGCAGACCAGTGCTAAGGTGGAATTGGGGTGCAGAGCGGGGTGTTGAGGGGCAAGGGAGCATGCTTCATTGAGTACCCGCTTGCAGGCAGAGGACACATGCACGTCAGTCATGCTATGCATAGTCCCCGGGCTGAGAGGAAGGACACCCCACGCTACATGCAGAAGTGCCAGTGAGCTGGAACATGGACCGGAGAGGCATACTGTTAACCAGCATTTGAGTAGGGTGCAATAGTGGTGATGCAGACAGTTCCCGTCTGCTCCACATGTCCACCATCCAGCAGAGTAGACATGCATCAGGGAAACATTGCATTACTTTCACATCAGAACCATGTACACGTGACATGTAGTGGCAGTCATGCACAACACATCACACAAGTAAAACACACACGTCCTCGACAAACACGCATCAACACTCACTGGACTGGGCATCAAAGTCCAGCATCTCTCCCACTTCTTCGACCAATTCAGATGGTATGAACTCCGCAACGAGTGACTCATGCGGAGTGAGGTCTTCCTCCTCTGGTGCAGGCCCACTGCCAGTCACCAGAGTCAAGTTATAATTTGAGGCACACTTAGCCTTAGCGCTGCGTTTGAGGTCATTCTAATGCTTTTTGCACTCTTGCGCCTTGCGCACCTCATGGCCGAATGCACTCACATGTTCCGCAACTTGCTTCCAGTGGGTATCACGGTGGGCAGCCGTAGTCTGACAGCATCTCACGGCTGTGGTGCCGCACATAGTCCACGAGGAAGTCCAGTTCCTGTTTGAAAAAAGGCTTCTTCCTCGATGTGCCGGAGGTTGTGGCTGTGTGTGGGGTCCCAGCCTGTGCTGCAGGTGCAACCTTCCTCCTCTTGGATTGTGGCGCAGACCCTGGCTGGCTAATGCCGCCCTGATCAGGATGGCCAGTGGGTTCAGTGGATTGAGCCAAGGGAGTGGCAGGTGGAGGGACGACCAAAGGCCTGACTTGTGCCAGTGGCAGCTGGGTGCCCTCTAATGGACCCTGCGCAGCAACATCCACTGTGGCAGGGTCATTGACCGCAACTGTCCTGGTTGGCAGAATCACAACCGGAGTGTTGTTGGGTGCATCTGCCCCTGCACTTGCCAACACCGGCTGTTCGGGGCAGCAGATGACATAACTGCACCAGGGACACGTGTCTTGGTCAGGGCAGCCCTGCGTGCCCCTACGGTTTCCCTCCTGGCCTGTTGGAAATCTTCCAAGGGCTCTTCAAGTGCCAACGCAGCCTGCGCTGGCAGACCCTGAGCCTGGGTGGTGGTGCCCACAGCTGCACCTGCAGCTACCACTACCCTTGGGCCCGTGGCAGTCGATGAAACGGACTGCCGGGTCATACGGGCGCCAGTGCCAGATGCAGAAGCTGCATCTCCCGGAACCACAGGGGGTGGTGGCATGACTGCACTGACACATGGCACAACATCGTGCTCAAGTGTCGCACCCCTGCCTCTTCCCCCTCTGCGGCCACCTTGGACACCCTGGAGTCCCCCTACTCCCTGGTCACCCAGGCCATGTCCCCGACCACGCCCGCCATGAGGAGGACGCCCAGCTGAGGCGCCCTCACCTTTGGTGGCCTCCCAACCATGGCACAGATGTAGTAGTGCCGGCACAGATGCAGTAGTGCCAATGTTGAGGTGTACACCACAATTGACCTGGGCAATTGGGGTGAAGGCGGTGGGATGCAAGATGTTAACAGCCCCCCTGCACCTGCAAGGCTGTATGTGACCCCGGTGATGTAGTGACGGATCACACAACGCACACGCACCCCAAAACTGCAGTAAAACCGTGCACACAACCCTGCAGCCTACGTGCGTGGAATCAACCTCCCGCAGTACGCGGTGACACCCAGTAACACGAAAAACGCGTACGCGTGGGATACGCAGGCTACTATGACCTCGAAAACGGGTGCGATACACAGGGGCACCCACAGTGGGAAAAATAGCATGCGCGACTCACCGTCTGACTAGCGCGATACAGAAAAACACGCATAGCCAATACCCCCGCCAAAAGAAGAGATACGTCCTTGATAGCTCTGAAGTTGTGATGGCGTGTGAAACAACACGAAGCAGCAACCCACGTCGGTCTCCACGAAAGGCACGTACAGCAAACTGCTGGCCCCGCTCACCTTTAACAGATGCTGAGGGAAACACCCGTGCGCATCACGTCACTTACGCGCGTAGGCCCTTTCCTCGGATTACACGCGGACGTGTAGTTTTTTCACGCGCGCTTAACCACTATGCCCACGTCACGAGGGAAGCGCCCGCGCAATCATGTCACAGAAGCACTTACGCGCTAAGGGCCTTTGGTCCAATGAAACCGTGGATGTGTGCTGACGCGCTTACGTGCGAAGGGTCTTTCCTCGAATTACACGCTGACGTGCAGGATTTTCAAGTGCCAAATCACTCCGTATCAAGCTGGCCATGCAATAACACACGGAAGACCACGCTCCTGCCCAGAAGGCCGAATTACTGCCCCCCAGAGCCCCGAACACGCTCCCACATGCTACTGCCTGCTGCCCACGTACCCTGCAATTTGCTGCCTGCACGTCAGCCAGGGGTGCAGTTGCTGTTACCACCCCTGCCTGAACCGAAGACTCCCAACTGGGATACCATCGCTCCACAGCCCAGCCCCAGGACCCAGTTGCCCACCCACTCCTGCCTCTGGGGTTGCCATGTCGGGCACACACCATCTGGCACCACTGGCAACCCCCAGCCAGAGAGGCAGAGGGCCACCAGCTTCAGTGCCAGGGAAGTTGGTGTCCTGGTGGAGCAAGTCCTGGGGCCGTATGATGCCCTCTTTGGAAGTTCGCGCGCCGACAATGAAGGACGGACCAGGATCTGGATGGACATCGTGACTGCCATCAACGCAGAGGGGGTGGTAGTCCGCGACTTACACCATGTCAAGAAGCGCTGGGAGGACTTCAGGTCCAGGACCCTCAACAAGGCCCGGCACCTCTTGAAGGCAGCAGATGCCAAGGGGAGCCGGGGCCACCTGTCCAACCATCAGATGAGGGTCCTGGAACACATATGCCCAGCGCTCCACGTCCAGGTCCTTGAGAGGCAGACCCGTCTGGAGTCGAGCGGTAAGTGTGCATGCATGCTGATTGGACGCTGTGCGTGTGGTGGTGTGCCAGTAGTGTGCAGGTTATACATGTGTTTTCGTAGGGCCATGTAGGGATGTGTATGAACAGGGGCGTGAGGCTGCCACATGTGAGTCCTCTTAGGTGTGAGACACATTGATGGTGTATGTGTTGGTAAGCATGCTGTGCAAATGCAGGTGTGGTAGCACACATGTTTGAATTTCTGTGTATGTACGTTGGCATGGTTGTGGTGTCACATGGATGGTGGTTCCTGCTGCATGTATCTGCACTGTGTACATGTGCATGTGTGTGTATTTGACAAGTGTGCAACTGTGAAGCAACATGGATGCACGTGACACTGATATGTAGAAGGCTGAATGCCAGATGTGACATGTATGGCGATCGCATCACTGCAACAGTTGTAGGAGATGTAGACATGCATGTAAGTGTGGTGGCGTGTGTGCATGTCTAGTGCACTCCCTGTGTTTCATGTGATGTCAGGCTCACCTTCGGCTGTTCATGCTGTTGTATGTGTTTGGATGTTGCTGCCTGGTGCAATATTGCTGTGGAAATGCTCATGTGTCTGAGTTGAAATGACATGTGTGTCATGGAGTGTGATGCCATGTCTGAAGTTTGACACTGCCACTCATGTGCAACTGTCATGTGTGTATCAGTCCATTGTACAGTGCCCTGATGTCTGTGTTTTATCTCTCCCTGTCTGCAGCGTCAACTGATGAAGAGGGGGCGGAGAGGGTGCTGTGGAGCACAGCGGCAGGGATCGCACTACTAGCCGGAGACGCAAGGCCCGGCTCTCCTCCCAGATTGTCATCTCGTCGGGGAGTGAGGAGTCGGGTGCCGCGTCCCAGGCCGCAGCTGCCGAGGGTAGGTCCAAGAGGCAGAGGTCAGAGGTGGATTCCTCGGCAGCAGAAGGGGCAGCTGGGACCCCACAGGGTCCAATGGAGGAAGATGGCACGGAGTCATCCAGGTTGGTGGGGGGTTTGGTGGTGGAGGAGGCCGCGGAAGGGACACACACGGGGTCTGGAGGTGGGGATTCCACTGGTGATAGTGGTGCAGTGCAGGGGCAGGAACAGGAGGCAGCACAGGCAGCCGCGGAGGTGCCTGTGTGTAATCCTGTCCCTGGTCCTGTCACTGCATCATCTGGCACCAGCAGGGATGCCTACGTCCAGACCCGTTTTCAGGGAGGGGATGAGCGCACAACAACTGGCCTTCGTCTCCCTGTGGACGTGGCTATCCGGGACCGTGTTTAGCCTGTCCTGAGTGGGATAGCGTTGCGTCAACGGGGCATGCGAGTTGACCTGCAGTCTTTTCGTGGAGAGACTGCACGTCGTCTCGCATGCCTCTTTGACCACGTTGACCTACTGGGACGGGTCACTGGTGCTGGATTCTTCCGTGTGCTGGACCTTCTTTCAACCCCCTCCTCACCTGAACCCCCTATGCACCTGTCATCCTCCATGCCATCTTCCCACCCATGTGTCACCTGGGTACCCTGTGGAGCTGCCCCTGACCCAGCAGCCAGGCTAGTGGAGGACACATCCCTGCCACTGTCGGGAGTTGGACGTCCAGCAGGGGTGGCCACCACGACAAATGCACCCCAGCCGGAGGAGGACATGCAGGCAGCAAGAGCCAGGGCGCAGGCACAGACACAGCAGCAGCAACATGGTGGGAGTAATGATGGCTTGGGGCCTTCAACATCGGAGGGGCAGGCATCGGCCATAGGGCAGGAGGACCCCAGATTTCAAGTGTCTTCCGTGTGGCAGCAGTTGGGCCACGCCATAGATGCGGAGCGGCAGTGGGCGGAAGAGGCACGGCTTACAATGGTCAGGGCGGAGAACTCCATGCGGAGGGCCCCGAGGCGGGCTGAGTGCCTCGAGGCAATTCGCAGGGAGTTGGAGGTGAACATGTCATCGTCCCTGCGAACCCTCGGGCCATGGAAGAGGACCGCCTCCAGGACATTGAGCGGGAGTTCGATGATGCCATGGCCCGGGACATCAAAAAGTGAGCCGTCGGACTAGGCCGCTGCCATTGTAAATAGTTAGATAGTGTTAGGTTTCCTTTCTGTTTTTGTTTATTTTGGGCCGCTTGGACAATGCACCACATTTTTGTATATAGTTCATTATTAGGTAAGGTTTTTTTGTAGGTTTCATTTCATTTGTTGGGCTCATGGACCCTGGATTGGAATTTGTATATAGTTGAACAGTGGATGTTTCTCGTTTTTATTTTAATTTCACCATGGCGCAATGGATTTCATATATTTTTTTTCCCTTGGATTTCCTTTGTTGGACTGAGACTTTGAACAAATTTTCATTTGGATTTCTTTGGATTCTGATTTCATATTTTTTATTTTTTTTTCCGGACATGCTGCATTTTATTTCTTATTCCCATTATTGATTTTTTTTTTCATTACATTCATTTTGTGTTCAATACATTTTTGTTTCATACTTTGATGTGTGGTATTCTCTCATTGGTTTCATGCATGTAATGATATGGGTTTTCACATTCACTTGCACCCATTGTGTGTGTGTGACGGACATGTGTTCATGTACACACTTGCCATTCGGGTTGTATCATGTAATGGCCATTTCTCTGTGCGTGGATGCAATACTTGTTTGGGTCTTTGGGCTGGGGTGGTGTGGGGTGTGATGTGGGTGGCCATGAGGCCCATGATTGAGGATCGTCATGATGTGGGTGCTGGGGGGCATGAGTGGGACATGAGTGGGGGCCTGCTGGCAGGTGCCCCTGACTGCTGGGGGGTGGGGGCGTTGGGGGACATGAGTGGGGGTCTGCTGGCAGGTGCCCCTGACTGCTGGGGGGTGGGGGTGCTGGGGGACATGTGTGGGACAGGGGTGGGGGCCTGCTGGCAGCTGCCCCTGACTGCTGGGGGGTGAGGGTACTGGGGGACATGAGTGGGGGCCTGCTGGCAGGTGCCCCAGACTGCTGGCGGGCAGGGGTGCTGGGGGACATGAGTGTGGGCCTGCTGGCAGGTGCCCCTGACTGCTGGGGGGTGGGGGTGCTGGGGGACATGAGTGTGGGCCTGCTGGCAGGTGCCCCTGACTGCTGGGGGGTGGGGGTGCGGGGGGCATGTGTCGGTGATCACTAGTGCAAGGTGACATGTGGCTTGGCTGGGGGGCATGCCCATGGTGGATGGGCTGCCTGCGGGACATGACCAGGGGTGCAGGGTAGTCCCCTGTGGTGTGGGCTGACTGCAGGGACCATGGAGGGTGTAGAGGGAACACCTGGGAGAACCCACACTGCCAATTCACGTGTAGGGCTCCCCGCACACCCCCAAAATTCACGTACCCCGCTCTGACAGCATAATCGCATATGAAATTTCCAGCGAAGCCCAGTTATTCACATACCCCACTCGCACAGGGCATTTCGCGTGTGAAACTTCCCACGCACCACAGGAATACACGTACCCCACTCGCACAGGGCATTTCGGGTGTGAAACTTCCCGCGCAACCCCGAAATACACGTTCCCCTCTCCAATCGCGTGTGAAACGACCCACGCACCCCAGGAATACACGTACCCCACTCGCTCAGGGCCTATCGCGTGTGAAACTTCCCACGCATGCCTGGAATAGACGTACCCCACTCGCACAGGGCTTTTCGCGTGTGAAACTTCCCACGCTCCCCCGAAATACATGTTCCCCTCTCCAATCGCGTGTGAAACTTCCCGCGCACCCCAGGAATACAGGTACCCCACTTGCACAAGGCCTATCACGTTTGAAACTTTCCACGTACCCCAGGAATACACGTACCCCACTCGCACAGGTCATTTTGCGTGTGAAACTTCCCGCGCACCCCAGGAATACACGTACCCCACTCGCACAGGGCCTATCGCGTGTGAAACTTCCAGCGCACCCCAGGAATACACATACCCCACTTGCACAGGGCATTTCGAGTGTGAAACTTCCCGCGCACCCCCGAAATACACGTTCCCCTCTCCAATCGCGTGTGAAACTTCTCGCGCACCCCAGGAATACACGTATCCCACTCACACAGGGTCTATCGCGTGTGAAACTTCCCGCGCACCCAAGGAATACACGTACCCCACTCGCACAGGGCATTTCGCGTGTGAAACTTCCCGCGAACCCCTGTTATACACGTACCCCGCTCCAATCACGTGTGACACTCTCCGTGCAGCGGGGTACGTGTATTCGGAGGGGTGCTCGGGGAGTTTTACAGGCGTTTTCGTGGTTGGGGGCCTGTGCGCCATGTACGGGATTTGTGCGCTGTGCATGGTGGCGCACGGGGAGGGATTGGGGGCGTAACTGGCGCTGCTGCACGGTCGCTGCGCCACTCTGCGCCACAGCTGGTTTTGGAAGCTAAAATCCATGAATACGCTGTGCGCGGAAATGGATTTTAGCGTACGCGGCTGGCGCAGTAATTCGCACACGCACACTGTGCGCCAGCTGCGTGCGCCACCTGTGCGCTGAATTCTATGAATTACCTCGAGAATCTCTTCAGCCCATAAACTCTCAAACAACAAAAGGCTAATGACTTTTACACCAGCCTTAAATCAACATTCAGCCAGAGACTGGAGAGGCTCTGAACCGCGTGTTTCCAGAGAAATTAACCGTACATGCAGAAACGGGAGTTTGGATTTGAATATATGTTTGAACATTTCCATTAGTTTAAATGGACTATCATAATTGTTCATTTTCTCTGCAACGATAAGTCACACTGAGTCCATTCATATGTCATTTGAAAGCTAATGCCGAGCCCATTGCAAATCCACCAATTCCATAAATATTTTACTTTTGGCAACTAGCAATCTAAAATGTATTCTTAGCTTCCCGTAACATGTGCCAAGCCAAGATTTGTGAAGATGTTAGCCTAGTGAATCATGTAACTGTATATATATGTTAGTGATATAGATAAATATAACTGTACACATTGGGAAAAACCCCATCTGCACGTGCAATCTCATGCGAACATGGAGGTCGTCTCATTAAGTATGCCATAAGTAATGGGACATTAATATATACATATCATGAAATGTATTGGTAAATTACAAAATGTTGCTTTGTAGGGACTTTTTGGGTAAAAAGCTGTCTGCTAAAAAAATGTCTAAATGACAGAAGGGGTGTACCTCTCCGCTTCACTCAGGGGACTCCAAAGGCCTGTCAGGGCAGATAGGGGTTGGCACTGGGGAGGAGGAAGAGAGGATCATCCTCCAATGAGAAAGTTAGAACCAATAAACTGGCACCTTCAAATTGTAATAATTTGAGGTGTGGCTGATACATTAAAAAACACTTGCTCTATGCAAAGGGAGAGAACAAGGACAGCCAAAGATCAAACAAGGAGAAAAGCTGCCTAAAAACAATTTTTGAGGGAGAGCTGCCAAACATCTTCCAGGACTTGGCCTTAATCCACCTGGGGGTACCCTGAGACAGTTGCCTGAGATCTTGGGTGGAGAGGCCTTAATATAGAGAGGCCTTAAACTTTGCCTGGGAGAAAGAAACTGGGGGAAGTCAATGGCTGACTAGGCCCTGATTCTTAAGGAGAACCAGATGAGGGATGAAAGCCGGTGATGATTTCTGACTGAAGTGACCAGACCCTCTGCTGTCCAAAGAGGAGCATGGTTGTCTTCCCCGAGCACCCCAAAACGGAGGTCCCATGTAAGTGGAATTGATCCATTTGAAACCCAGTATGAGGGGGTACCTACCTGCCTTAATATCTTCACTCCAAAGTGGGTGGGGGGAAATTGTGTAGCATTTTTGACTGTATATTAATTTTATTAACTCCCAAATAGATTGACGCAGGGGGAAGGTTGGAAGAGTTCACAACTTCCACCCTCTCTCTTAGCCGGAATAATGTTATAGTCACATAAAGTAATTGGGGGTTTCCTGGCCACAAAATTGAAATTTGTAATTGTCACCATTCCTAAACAAAAAAGGTGCTTGTTCCATTCCCAAACCTTGCCTTTGAAACAAAAGGGCATTTGTTCCCTTCGCAAACCTTGCCTTTAAAGCAAAAAGGTCCTTGTCCCTAAAACAAAATTCCCCACTGATATACCTTCCCAAAACTTGGATTTAAACAAAAAGGTGCTTGGCCACAAAACGAAAATCCCAATTGTCACCACTTCTTAAACATTGTATTTAAACAAAGAGGTGACCTTATCTCAAACGAAATTCCTGAACTGTCCCCACTCCCTAGACCTAGCCTTCAAACAGAGGGGTGCTGCATATCACTGATGCCAGGGCCTTTGGTGCTGGGGGGGTTACGTGCTTTGTAAAGAGAAATTAGTGTAATTTCCATTGCACAATATACTCTCTCTCCAGAAAGTGAGTAAGTGACACTGATATCAGAACGATTTTGCATTGCTTTTGGGTGAAAAGGAAAGAGGGTGCTATTTGCCAACTTCATCTTTTCAAATATTTGTTTTCAAAACTGCAAGCATTAGCAGGTGTGCAGAGAAACCCCATGTATGAAGCACTGTGTGGCCTGTTTTACAAATCAAAATTCTGCTTTGTTGTCAATCTAAATTCTATCAAGTACTATTTACCTGTTTATTGTTGAAGTTTTGTTTGGTGACACAAATAAGGTGGTGTGTATAACCAGTCAAGGAAATTATTAATTGAACATATACTTCAAATAAATATATATTCTCTATTTGCCCTGGCCTGGTTCTTGGCTATTTGTTGGCACAGGGGGAGGGCTGTGCGTTGCTCTTTATGAGTCATAGATAGTGCTTACGAATACAAAGAAATTAATGGTCTGTTGTGGGCTCTCTCTTCATTGGTGGGGGGAAAGGAACTCCCTATGTTGAGCGGGGTGTCCCAATATATCGTTACATACACTGCCACTCCCTCTCACCCTCTCTCTTTCTCCTCTCCCCTTCACCTAGCTCTCTCTCTAGTTAACACATACATTATAGACAGTGCGCAAATAAGATCAAGGAAAAGGCAGTGTAGTGCTTAGTGGAAGACATTAACCTTTTGGTTGAGAGTAAGGGATCCTAGGACATGAAACCGGCAGGTCCTCATTTATCGTTTCGTACGTGGTGGCAAGCTATGGGTAGTCCCAGACCTCACACTATTGTGCCCATGTGCATTGAACAATGGAGAAGGGCAATTGAATATTCCAAAAAATGTGTGGTAATGGGCATAGAGTGTTTCCACCCAATTTTGTAAAACAATGCAAAACATGATACTTTAATTATGCTGCCTTTACACCTATTTATGTGTAATCCTGGCAATGATGTAAGGACTGGGCACACACGCTCCCTTGTGTTGGGAAACCGTTTTCATTGACCAACTTTATTAGTGGAAATCAATTTTTTCAAGATGACACAGACCCTTGGGTGCAGGGAGACAGGGATATGCAGGTACTGGGGATTTATTGGGGAACAAGAGAAGGCCAACAGTTTTCATTGGACCATGTAGGTGAGGTTCATTGTTGAGATGGGTCCATTGTTATGATAACAGTAAATGGACCCGTAAGAGAGAGAATCAGATCCTAGCATACAAGCGAGGAAGCCAGGACAGGGATATTTACAAAAGAGTTATGGAAAGGATGGGCATGCCAATATGTCAGTTCCAGTTGGGCTGGGTGAGGTAACGTTTGAGGCTAATTGTACTTTAAAGGGGGAAGGGAGGCTGTAGTTGAGATGCAGTGGTGTAGCACAAAGTCTGGGGGCCCCCCTGCAAGCCATGTTGATGCGCCCCCAAGCCACAAATCACAGGTCATGCTACACTCCAGGCGGCCTACACTGCCATGCTTTCGCAATACACACGATGAGAATGCTGCTGCAGGGGCATGCCTGTGACAATATATTAAGAGACTATTCTTACATGGGGAGTCCGTTCCCCCATAGTTAAAGCACCCCACAAGATATCATTTATTCTGATCAGTCTAGCTCTGTCTATGATTCATATAGAGACACGCAGATCCTCCCATTCCCCCGGTGCCACCAATAAGCCAAGAACCAGGCCAGAGTACAGAAAGAATATATATTTATTAATAATAGGTTTAGTGAATATGTTCACCAACTGATTACACATGCCACCATCTCTGTGGGACAAAACAAAGCTTCAATACAAAAATGCACTTCTTTTGGGGATTTTACTTTTGGGTCTCATGTACATGGAACACAGGACAAATAAACAATTCAAACCTCCTGTACCACAAACCCCTTTATGTCAAAATTAAATAAAACCTTGGAACATTTCTAGATCATGAGCATTAGCATTCCTTGATAAGGTTTAGATTTAAATCAAATGCAAAATGTTTCTGTTTTCAAAAGCAATTTCATACATGCAGCACTTTTTATATATAATTTCCCTACACCCAGGAAAATGCTAGCAGTTCTGAAATCACAACAGACTATTGATAATACTTTGGATTGATAGATCCCTTCTTCCTTATTCACATTGAAGCAATACAACATCTCCCTTCTATTAGGGTCCCTTTCCCACTCCCAGGAGAGAATGTGCATCTTTCAATTAGGAATTACAGTTTTTTTTCATTTCGCAAAGCACTTCTCTGCCTATCACCAAAAACCCAAACTTCAGTTACATTCAGCTTTGCCCTGCTTAAAGGCCAGGTCTGGGGAATGGTGACAGTTCTGTATTTTGCTTTGAGACAAGGACACCTCTTTTCTTTAGGGAAGTCTGGGGCTGACAAGAACAAAAAGGTGTACCCAATTACATTAACAGACTATAGTTTTTAAAGTACATTGGGATTGGCATTCGATCATTTCTAATGTTACCAAAATCACCCCGTAGTACTTGGCTAAAGGGGAATTAATTACATTATTATTTATCAAATATACTAAGGATCTACGTCCATACCCCCACCCATTAACTAAGGGGAAGGCATTAAATCAAATGGATCCCCACACTTGGTTCTGTTGGACAAGCTTCTTACATTGGAAATCTCTGGGTTTGGTGCTCAGGAAGACATCAGCATTTCAGGACGTTTTCTTGGGGAAGCAAAGGGATCTGGAAGGGCACTTCAGTCAAGGATAGCCACCAGCATTCCTCACTCTTTTCTGCTCCCCTTTGCAAAAATCTCAGCCTCTTTAGTCTTTCCCAATTGCTGTCACCCAGGCAATGTTCAATTTCCATCCAGCTTTCAATAGTTTTTTTTTGTTTATTTGTTTTGGTTTGTAATAAACCTTTACAAAAAGATAAGAACAACAAACAATGTACAAACTTACAGAGTGTGAAAGAAACAAAGCAATACAATACAGAGAAGACAAAATATTAACTTAAGTAGAATAAAACCCAATTGATTCTATCTCAGAATAAAAGCTTACATAATAGAAATCAGATGGCTTAAACAATTAATATTTTTTTTCTTGAAATACGAATTCATAGAGAGAAGAAAATCTCTTTTTTTTAAAACACCAAATTAAGTAATGTAACCGATTAAACAAAACAGTAGCAGCTAGGGTGTTGGTTCGAATCATACAAATGATCTCATTAAAGTTTGGACCCTTACCTAAAATAACTTTCCTTAACCTAATATTGGTCCAGAGAAAATTACACAATAGGGCCATAAAAAAGAAGCAGCAAGCGATAAAATAAACAGCCTTTCACCACATTAGCATAAGTCATAAACATTTCTCAAAAAAGAAGTGACCCGAATGTTCAGTATAGCTGAATTCTCATGTAACATTCTATGCCATATGAATTCTTTGTTTACCTCGTAGGTTGATTGTACAAATTGAGCAAAATAACTTATCCTATAGGGCAAAAGCCCAGGACACACCAAGAGAATGGGCCTCATTACGACCCTGGCGTTAACCATGGGGCTATTAGCGCCATGGTTGACGCCGGTAAATTACCAACTCTGCCATGGTGAATGGCGGAATTACCGCCCCATTCCAAGGTTGGCGGGGCGGTAATTCCCCATTCACCATTGGCCCTTCCCCATTCACATTTTTGCCCCCATAGGGCTCAATGGGAATGGGGAAGGCGCTAATTACGGCACTGTAAATTACGGTGCCGTAATTAGCTCCTAGGTCCCTTTGCAGGTTGGTTTTTTAACGCCTGCTTTTAGTGCAACCTGCAAGGGGACCTCATAATCAGGCGTTCAGTGTTTAATGGCGCCGACACCTTTTACGGCGCCGTTGACCCCTTAACGCCTGGGTTATAATGAGGCCCAATGTGTTGTAGTGTTTCAACGACTCCTTCCTTTTTACAGAATCAACACCATTTCCAGTCCCCTAAAATGCAGTTTCTAATACATTTAATTTGATTTGTTTGTATTGCGTTGAATCTGCAACGCATGAAATCATTCGGCATTTGCTTACTTGGATATTTCATAAAATAGCCTTCCATGGCTGGGAACCATTTCCAAACGGAACATGCATATTTATATTATTTGGTTTCGGTAGTTTTACTTTTGGTTGCTTGCCAATCAAAACCCAAGAGGCTAGTTTTAACTTTCTTGGGATTGTTGCGAAGTGAGACTACAGACATACCAATCCTAACTAAGAATTGCATTATCTCGTCTTGTAGCGTGTTGAAAAAAGGGTTAGCAGGATCCCTAGCAGCACATACGCAAAAGTATCATCAGCCGTCATATGGCAATTCAGCCACAAACACATTAGTTTCCAGGCAACAGAAGTGGCAAGGGAAGTTAAGCCGAATTCGTATTTGCTCAATTCTAATGGCAAACATTTTGGTAGGAAAAAGAGTATAGACCTTCAGATGTTGCCTTCTATATAAGTCAAATATGCATGTATATCATCCGAAAACAATTCCAGGCCATAAGTAAGATGAGGTATAACTTTTTTTAATATAGAACTCTCTCAACGGAGTCGCTTTCAATAGTTACACCCAGAAGATGTTTAGGCAGCTGTCCTGGCACAGTTAAATTCTGCCACCTTCTTTCAGTATCCACCAAGATTATCTATAGAGATTTCTCCCCTTTCCCATTATGAGAGGCCTTTTTACCCTCTAATCCACATCTCCAAAATATTAAAATGAGGATGTGTTAACTTATTAGCCTTGAATTTCTCTCCTCCCCAAGGTCCAGCCCCTCTCTGTGGATGAGCCCCCAGAGGGATGAAGTTGAATTGATGGGAAGGATGAGCCCACCCACTGGAGTCTTCATTGTACACTTTAATATTTTACACCAAAAAAGTCACGAAATGACAGAAACTTGTATTTTACAAATAAACATAGCAACAAATATATTTGTGGGTTCCCCTAACCATGGCAGAATTATTTACTCCCAAATATTCAGTTATCACCAAACTTTACAGCCGTTACATGATTCACTAAGCGACCACCTCCCCAACCAATGGTATTTTAGGATTTGGATAAGGATAATGATTGAATCAACATAATGGCTCATAATAATCTTTAAAATTATACATGTCCCATTTCTGTAAGTATTACGGTTCTAAAGTTAATGGGCCAAACGTCATCCCTAATATAAACTGTTGGGAAGGAGATGATCCTAAATCAACCCACCCACCACTCGGTAACTAAACCACGTGGGAGCCAAGATTGGAGATACCCACACCGCACAAGAAAACATAAACAATTACACAAATAACATAGGCTATGTCCCTGCCCGGGGACACCATTTTGTATTGGACTAAACGCCATCTTTATTGCTAGGCCCAAAAATCATCCCTCTGTAAAGCTCAGCTCTCCCTTACCCAGCATCCCATACAGAGAGCTCAAGACATCACCACCCGCTGCCAGCTCCGTGCGAGCCATGCTCTCACAGAAGTTCAGGCATTTATTGCTGCAAATGTTTAGTATCATTTACACAGAATGAGCTCTCCGCAGAGCGTGAGACTGAAGCCGGCCCCAGCCCAAGTGCCCATTCATCTCCACTAAACTGCCCGTGCGCTCGCAACCCCAACCCCACCAGGCCAGAGCCAACCAGTCCCGACTCCCAATCTCTTTCATGCTGATACACATGTGACTCCCTCGCACTGACCATTCCAGAGCATCCACCATATACTTAAACCTGTACGGAAGTATATTCCCGCAAAAGCAACACATGTCTGCTCGCATCATGATGCACCAGGAAAGGTAGACTGTAGATGAAGCCCTGGGTTGGGCACCTGGGAGCGGGAACTGCATTATCAAAGAAGCCCTGAATGTGTAGGTCGGCATGCCCATATATTATTCCCTCTGTCCTAAGCACCGCCATTCATGTGATGATCAACTGTCCACCATTATTTGTGATTTGTTAGTTTCTGTTGTTTAGCTTAGATATTTAGCATTGTAGCGCCTCTCTGCCCTGACCTTCACCACGAAGATGAGCCCAGCTGACCACGTGCACCATGATCGACTGAGAAGCAACAACCGTTGGAGCCCAGGCATCTCATATGGAGCTGGGTTTAGTATATGTTTCCAGTCAATCAACTATGCTGATGTGTTACCTATGTATAATGTCACTTATGATGCTTGATGCCTTTTTAATGTGCTGTCCGTGTAATTTTGAGCAGAGCACTCTTGGGCAGCAGAGCTCTTTGCTGGCATACTTCATATTATATAAAGTTTGTTATCCTTGCAACTTATTTCTTTATCTCATTCCCTGATGAGGTGTGTTAAATTATTTTACATTTCTCTTGGGACACGTGTGTGAGTGGGTGCCTTCATTTGGTGACCCCTTAGCGTGATTTCCTCGAGACCCCGTACCTGCGGTGAGATCCAGTGCTTCTCCGGAAAGGTCGCGCCCACCTACAGCTGACCAGTCCCCAAAAATGCATACATAGAAGAAAAAGGTTCTTTTGGGTTCCGGCTTTGCGAATACCCCGCTGCTCGCTGGAGCCTGATGCATGCCCAGGGAGAGGCCCAGACATTGTGTATAGATCGCGAACGGAGGCTCTTGGAAGAACACAGGCATGTGAGTATAAATTGCAAGGACAGACAAATGATGGAATTTGGGGAACATAGAGCACTGTTATTGAAGGGAACATGCAAGGGTTGAATGTGAATGGATTGTGTGGTTATTTGAAGTAAAGCACTTTTTATTTTTATGGCCATTAGTTCTTTAGTAAAGGGATAAGGAAAAAATATAGAGGAGATACGGGAACCTAGCTTTGAAAGGGGTTGGAGTGTGGCACCACATTGCACTGTCTCTACCAATGAAGAGAATAAATATGGAGATAAAAGTAGGAGCCCCATGTAATTAGAGTGCTTGGGAATAAGTAGTGGTTATTGTTTTAATTAGTTGTTTTAGCTTATTATTTTCAGTGTTTTTATATATGTGGAGGAAGGCCCAGGAGGGGCAACCATGATGTGAATGATGAGTAAGTGAGAAAGTGAATATTGCTCTAAAAAGGGGGATAAGTTATATGTTTTCTGTTCTTTGTTTTTGTTCCAATTTGTGTTGATTTTAAAACTGTGTCATGTTTCATTGTATGGAATTGTGTATTGTATACTGACACTAGAGATAGATGTTATAGAATTCCATTGATTGTTCTGAAAAGAAGGCCCATGTATAGCGGAGAGGGTAAGGGGAAGAAAGGGCCCTACAAGTATTGGGGGAAACGTACACAAAAGGTAAACGTTTGTGGCCATGGGAATGGACACCCCACTATCCCATATTTGCAAGCATCTCCCCCTGTATAGTGAGCGAATTAAAAAAATATCATGGCCAATGGGAACTACAAATAAGAGGGAGAAAGGGTCAGAAGCACCAGCAGTAATGAGGGGGGGCGAGGGAGAAAGAAGAAGGGGGAGGAGGAACCCAAGAAACTCTGTCCATTGCTCACAAGGCGGCAGAGGGGTATACAAATCCAATGTATTCATCAGGGGGAAGTGCGCCAACTACATCAAGCACAGCCCCACCCCACCTTACGGCCCATCAACCACCACTCCCACCCACAATTGAGTAAGCAGCCAAGATCTTGAGGTGGCATTAACCTCCACCCGTACATAATTGGCTCGATTACGAGCTGTGTGAAGCAGCACGAGGATCAGAGGAAGGGCCTCAATCCCCAAGAGGCACCCCTCCCATACCTGAAGATGAATGGAAATTGGGAGACTTCCTTTTCAGGATTGACAGTGTGCCCATACAGGCAGTACGAGTAGAACGGGAAGGGGAAACTGATAGTCTGGGGTATGACACTGTGGCCTCGGTGAGGGACGAGGAATATTGGAGTGACTTTGATGAATCGGAAGAAGGTGCCATAGGAGGGATACAGCAAGTGCAGTGGGCCCCCCTACAGTGGGAGAGACATGGGAGGGGAGGCTCCGAAACAGAATGGGAAGGATGGCACTAGCAAAAAAGAAAGGAACAGGGGTGAACGGTGTGAAGGTGAAATCAAAACTGCAGATGCCTCTTATCCACAAGAGAGCGGGAAGCCCCACTATGTCCCCTGGGCACAGATGGACAAAAAAAACATCCTCCAGTCCCACCCCCCACTTAGGGAAGGTGCGGGAAAATGGATCTACGCCTTTGAGAAAAACACTGCAGGTGTACCACTGGCTATAGGAGATATTAAAAGCCTCTTGGTATCTGCAGTAGGAAATCAAGCAGACTCAGTGTGGGTGAAAGCAGGTTTCCCAGGTGTGACTATAACTAACGACACTCATGATGGGGCGTAATTTAATAATGTCCAGGCACAAGTGTGGGATGCCCTGCGTAGAACCTTCCCCGATACTCCCGACTTGCATTCCATAATGCAATGCACTATGGGGATGAGGAAGGTGCAGCGCATTTCATTCTCCAGGCCCAAGAGATGTGGCGCACAGAGACAAGCACTGCGTGGGACCAGTCTACTTCCCTATTTTATTTTATCATTAAGCAAGGTCTCCCAAAGGAAGTACAGAAGGCCCTTGACAAGATAGCGGGGATAAAAGGCAAAGGCTGGCCTGAGATTCAGAGCATTATGGTGTACCACTGTAGGAGGATCAAAGAAAGGGAATAAGAAACAATTCAGAGGAGATTAGCTGAAGAAGCAAAACTAGTGCAGACAAAGTTGGTGAATGTCACGGCACTAACAGCAGCACTGCTCCCAAAGCACCCAGGAGAGGAGGAGGGTGTCTCGATAGCTACACAAGCAAGGATGGCTGCAGTATGGACAGACAATGGGCAAGAGTAGTGGGGAGGAGAGCAACAATACATGGGACCCCAGTGGGAACGGAAGACCTGCAAGAGGACAAGGTGGGTTCCAGAGACAGAAGGGAGGGGGATACGGGGGACAAGGCCTGAGAGGAGGGATCCCAGAGCAATGCTGGGCATGCAGGAGGTGGGGCCACTTCTCACGGGAATCTAGCAGCAGGCAGGGAGGGAACTATCAATACAACCAACCTTACTTCAACCCTCCCCAGTATGGGCACCCTCATCCGCAGAGCCCACACGGACTTCCACAAGGGGCTTACGAGCAACCCCTGCAAGATCCACATCAAACTCCTCCACCACCTGGTTACAACGCACTCCAACACCTCTCTGTACCATGCAAGCACAGGAAAGCCACCCCAACCAGCTGACCCAATGGCACAACAACCCTTTCACCACCACCCCAAACGGTACACCAGCATGTGTGCTCAGTGAAAATATTTTATCTCGCCAGGGGACAGACACTCACCCCGACTAGGACAGCCCACAGAGAGCCCTTACGTGTCCAGTCATATCCACTACCTTGCATCCAGAAGAGGAACCACTGGTGGGGGCAGAGATAGGGAACAAACAGTTCATCTTCATGGGGGACTCAGGGGCAGAGGAATCATTCATATGTGAAGGTGATTTTCCATTATCTGGCCAAACTCTCGAGATGCAAGGGTTCTCTGGGGCTGTACTAATGGTTCCTTATACAGAAGATTTGAATGTCAAGCTAGGGGGGAAAACAGTGTGAGCACCCCTACTCTACTATGAAAGTTCCCCTGTCAATTTACTGGGACAAGATTTACTCAGCAAGCTAAACATGACCATATCATTTACAGACCAGGGAATTGTTTGCTCCACCCCAGGCATGTGCTCCCTCAGAGTAATGCTGTTAATACACACCATGGCCAATCAACTGAAGGTGAGGGAAGTACCAGTAAATCCTGACATGTTCATATACGGGATCAGAGAATTGGCTAGAGCAGTACCCAAGCTCACAAGGAAAGGGTGGAGAGTACCCTCTAATTTTGTGTTCCACCCAGTGGCTGTTCCTAAGATGGTTGCTGGCACAATAATGTCCTTTGATCTAGAAGGAGTGCAAGTGTCTGCAAAGAAAATAGTGACAATAGGGATGGACATGCATGGATGTGAATGGCGCACAGTGTTGTGCATTGACCCAAATATACCATTATGTGAGCTAACTGACGAAGAACTGTTCACTGACAACAACAATAACAGAGAAATGATTTTAGAAATAAGTGGTACAGAATGGAAAAGTACCAAGCCCCCTCATGGCTGTCATAAGTGCACCACCTTCTTTCTATCACACAGATATGCAACAAGTGCCTCCCCACTTCTGGAACAAGAACCCCCATGATGTGGGCTTATTGAGAGAAGTGACCCATGTAAAAGTAACTCTAAAGCCGGGAGCAATATTACTCAGGGTCAAGCAATACCCCCTGTCCAGAGAGGTGGAGGAAGGGATCCAAGAAACATTACATGGACTACTAGAACAAAGGATACTTGTGCCCTCAAACTCTCCATGCAATATGGCCATGCACCTCATTAAAAAAGCAACAGGGGGGTTGTGGCGTATGATACAGGACCTTCGCCGACTTAACAATATTGTCCAAAAGGAATTCCCTCTTGTCCCGAATCCTGCTTCCATTTTGTGTAGCATTCCAAAACATTACAACACTGTCTGACTGAAGTCCTATACTTGGGCCAATTGATTTCAAAAGATGGCAAGAGAATCATACCGGACAGGATGGTGACAGTACTTGCCTCAGCCAGACCATACACAGTAAAGGACATGCAAATGTTCCTTGGAATATGCAATTACTGTAGGGCATGGATGTTAGATTATTCAGCATACATAAGGCTGCCCTTGCAAGGTCTAATAGAAGCACAGAAAAACAAGACATATAATTTGGACAGCAGAAATGCAGACATCATTCAACAGTTTAAAAGAATTGATTTGCATGGCCCCAGTTCTAGCCACACCTGATTATGAGCGAGAATTGTACCTCTACTGACACTCCAATGGGACCCTAATGACAGCTGTACTGACACAAAAGACCTCCATGGGTCACAAACCTCTGACATATTACAGTGGCATACTTGATTCAGTAATGCAGAGACACTTCGCTTGCGAACAGGCTCTTGCAGCTGCACTCCCTGTTTGCCATACTTGAAAGAATGAAATCCGCCCTCACCACACAAAGAGCGTTGGCCTATGAGATCATCCTCTCGAGCCCCAATGTTCGTGTGGTAAGATGTAAATCAGTAAACTGAGCAATGTTCCTCACAGAGCCATACACTGTGCAAGACATGCAAGAGCATGATTGTGCCACATATGAGGGAGAAGGGGATGATATTGTCATGATCTCTGCTTCCAAAAGATCAGGACTTGCCCGACTCCCTTGGAAGCAGACCCATAACCCCGGTTCCGAGAGCCAGCCATTCCCAATTGGGACCTTTTGGACCATGTCCTGGCGCCAGTGGCACCAGGCTCATAAAGATGCCCAGTCCCAGCGCTGGAAGCGCCGGGCTCATAATGCTTGGGTGGACTTACCTGCAGCAGACCATGCTGCTTACTTACCTGCCAGTTGAACCCCTGATCCTCTTCTGTTTGGGACTACTTTTCCTGTTGGGTGGGGCAGGAGCCACTCCCTAGGTTCAGAACACTGGAACTCTTCTGGAAAGCAGGAACTCTTTTCTTACCTAGGCGTGGCTGTGGAAGGAGACACCTAAGCACTACAGGAGGCTATTTAAACCACATCCGATGGATGAATCTTGCTTTGCGTTATTCTGCATTCTCTGCAGCAGAACGCTCATCGTGTCTTCTGCTTCTGATCCTGGGCCTAAGGGAACAAAGGCTTACCATCCTGGAATCCAGTCTTCAGCAGCACCTGTAAAGACAAAGAAAGAACAGGTTAGCACTACGGTCTTCAGTGGCAGCGCATCTCTTACCTGGTCCATCGGCTGTCACCAACGCCTCGCGCTGCATTCCGGCATCTGAAAGACAAAGGCTTACCTACTCTTCGCATGCTCCGGAGGTCTTCGCACTGCATTCCGGCATCTGAAAGACAAAAGCTTACCAGCTCTTCGCACGCTCCGGAGGCCTTCGGCGCTGCATCCCGCATCTGAAAGACAAAAGAAGGTGTGTTTAAAGACATTGGGCAACTTTATTACTCACGTGCCATTACTCCTTCCCACGCCGAATCCAGTGGGTATTCCAGCACCCTTCAGCTTCTCTAAAGCTCCGAACTTGTACCTGCAAGATAAAAGGGACAGTTAGTGCGCATCGTGAAGCAGGCTACAAGCGCTTACTTACGTGCTTCCAGGCGCTTCTATTCCTCACGCGGGTTCGATCCTCAACTCTCATCAGCCCGCCATCCGCCATCGCCGGAACCCTGCAAAACAAGAGATATCATTACAAAAGACTTTTAAGACATTTGAAGTGCCCAGAACTTACCGTCCGTGCAGTTAACGACGGACAGCAGTCCTCTGAGGTCAAGAGGCCTGCACCCTTATCCAGTGAAGAAACTGGTTACGGCACCCTGCCCCGAGGCAGATGGAGAGCTCGGCGTTCACTTACCTAAGGTGAGGGTGTTAACCTTTGGGGTTCTACAGGAGAAGAGAAAGGGAAGAGGAGAGAGGCACCCAATAACCCCAGTTCATTAATCCCATATTTTCTATCTGCAGACATCTTACTCTTCGAGTCAGACATACAGTGCAC
Organism: Ambystoma mexicanum; assembly: GCF_040938575.1. Lineage (NCBI taxonomy): Eukaryota > Metazoa > Chordata > Amphibia > Caudata > Ambystomatidae > Ambystoma > Ambystoma mexicanum. The sequence goes on along the minus strand of NC_090924.1, from coordinate 465,407,291 downwards.
AGAGGTCCAGCCCAAAGAGCCAACCGTGTGTTACACATCACCTTTGAAGATACGGCATTCACCCAGTCAAGACCGGCGCCTCTGCGGGAATCAGGTGAGCGTTACAGAACGCAAAGCCTATCGCAAAACTCCCACCCAGGCGCTATGGAAACCTCGGATACCGACCAGCTAGCCCAGTTACTTGGGGAACTAAGAGCAGAAGTGCATACAGCCCGTCAGGAAACGAATGCTCTAAGAAGGGAACTGATTATTTCCAAGGAGCGAACAGACGATCTTGCTAGACAATTGCTACAGTCACAAGCCGGACAAACTCTGTTACCCGCATCAGGGGCAAATCTTCCTTCAACATCCTCTACGAACCCAGTGCAGATCAACCTACCTGGGAATGTACCTCTGGCTCCGCCCGAACGATTTTCTGGTGACCCAAAGAGGTTTGCAGTATTTATTAATCAGTGCCGGTTGCACTTCTTATGCCGGCCAGCAGCCTTTCCAACTGATCAAGCTAAGGTAGCTTTCGTGCTTTCGTACCTTAGTGGCAATGCGGCAGACTGGTCGATCCCTCTAGTTAATCAAGATGATCCGGTTCTCCATGATTTCCAAGCTTTTCAGCTCAGTATGGAAAAACTGTTTGCAAGACATTCACAGGGGCAGGCCGTGGACAATGAGCTCCTTTCATTGCGACAGGGTAATCAAGAACTTTTGGCTTATATTGCGTCAACACAAACTTTTCGCTAAGTTGGAAAAATGTGTTTTCAACGTGACTGAAGTTGAATTCTTGGGATTCATATTGTCACCTAGCGGAGTGCGTATGGATTCAAAGAAGGTCGATGCAATTCTCAAATGGCCACCGCCATCCTCCGTAAAAGGTGTTCAAAGCATGTTAGGCTTCGCTAACTTTTACCGCAGGTTTATCCCCGAATTCTCTCGAATAGTCCAGCCCATCACCGCCCTGTTAAAGAAAAACAAACGTTTTGAATGGTCTACCGAGGCGGAACAAGCTTTCCAGAATTTGAAGACTAGATTTATCTCTGCACCGATCTTAAAACATCCTCGCCCAGAACTCCCCTACATCGTTGAAACTGATGCTTCGAGCCTTGCCATGGGGGCAGTTCTATCACAAAAGGACCCAGTAACCAATCAGTTGCATCCCGTGGCATTTTGGTCCCGCAAATTCTCGCCTCCTGAAATCAATTACACTATTACTGATAAGGAACTTCTAGCTATCAAGTCCGCCTTTAAGGCTTGGCGGCATTATCTTCTGAGGGACCGATACACCGTTACTGTGATTACAGATCACCGAAACCTGAAATATTTGAAAACCGCAAAAGCTCAATCCTGTAGGCAACTCTGTTGGGCACTATTCTTTGCCGAGTTTGACTTCATAATTACCTATCGACCTGGTACAAAAAACGGTAAAGCTGATGCCCTTTCTCGGATGGGAGTGGAAGAACATTTGATCAATCCTAAACCTGTACCTATCATTCCCGAACAAAGAATTCTAGGTGTAATCGCCACAAAATCCATAGAGGAAGTTAAGGATAAAGCCAGGCTACTGGTAACTCCAGCAGACATACAGAATTGGCATCTGCAGGGAAAGGACTTTACGGTGAAGGACAACCTATTATATTTCCAAGAACGGTTATACCTGCCCAGCACAGATTTACAGAAAAAGGTAATCTCTTGTTATCACGATTCTTTAATGGAAGGACATCCCGGTATGACCAAGACCTCGGAAAAGATCAAGCGCTACTTCTGGTGGCCGTCTTGGAAAAAATATATCAGAGACTTTATAATGTCCTGTGGAGTATGCGCCCAAAACAAGAGTCAAAAGGAAAAACCAGCCTGCCTCTTACGCCCTATTGACATCCCGCCTCGCCCTTGGCATACGCTTTCTATGGACTTCATCACCGATCTACCTCCATGCTCCGGATACAATACGATCCTAGTAATCGTGGACCTATTCTCCAAGATGGCGCATTTCATTCCACTCAAAGGCTTACCAACAGCAGCAACTCTGGCCCGAGAATTTCTCGAAAACATCGTCCGACTGCACGGTTTTCCTTCAGTTCTAATTTCAGATCGAGGTAGTCAATTTATTTCTCATTTTTGGCAAAGTTGCTGTCGGTCGGCTCAAATTGATGTGAGACTTTGAACCAGCCACCACCCTCAAACCGACGGACAAACCGAGAGGACCAATCAAACTCTGGAACAGTATTTGCGCTGCATGCTACAACAAACTGAAAAAACTTAGAAAGATATCCTTTGGATAGCCGAATATGCCTACAATAACTCTGTCCATTCGGGAACTGGGAAGACCCCGTTTTTTCTTTTATACGGTAGTCACCCTCGAACCTCGGAGTTGGATCCACTCCAAGATCTTGGAACACCAGCAGTAGACCACCTGCATTCTACAATCACCCAAGCCTTTAAGGAAGCCGTTTCTCACCTTCAAAGGGCTAAAGAACAATACAAGAAAGGAGCAGACCAACATCGGAAGGAAGCCCCCCAATATCAAGTAGGAGATCAAGTCTGGTTATCCACCAAATATCTACCTCTAAAAGGACCACGCACATTCAACCCAAGATACCTTGGTCCCTATTCCATCACTACCATAGTAAATCCAGTAGCGGTCAAGTTGGACTTGCCCCCTCACATGAAGATACATCCGGTCTTCCACGTCTCTCTATTAAAACCTGTGCAACCTCAAACCCGACTAACTACATCTCCAAAACCTATTCTAGTTGATGGAGAACTCGAGTTTGAAGTCAAAAGCATCCTGGATTCCAAGATCTCCACATCTAAACTATTTTACCTGATTGACTGGAAAGGCTATGGTCCCCAAGAAAGATCCTGGGAACCTGCAGAATATGTCCACGCGCCTCGTCTAATCAAAAGATTTCATCGAACATTTCCTAACAAGCCCAAACCCCCGGAGAAGCCCGGTTTGGGAGGGGCCTTGAGGGGGGGTGCTGTCATGATCTCTGCTTCCAAAAGATCAGGACTTGCCCGACTCCCTTGGAAGCAGACCCATAACCCCGGTTCTGAGTGCCAGCCAGTCCCAATTGGGACCTTTTGGACCCTGTCCTGGCGCCAGTGGCACCAGGCTCATAAAGATGCCCAGTCCCAGCGCTGGAAGCGCCGGGCTCATAATGCTTGGGTGGACTTACCTGCAGCAGACCATGCTGCTTACTTACCTGCCAGTTGAACCCCTGATCCTCTTCTGTTTGGGACTACTTTTCCTGTTGGGTGGGGCAGGAGCCACTCCCTAGGTTCAGAACACTGGAACTCTTCTGGAAAGCAGGAACTCTTTTCTTACCTAGGCGTGGCTGTGGAAGGAGACACCTAAGCACTACAGGAGGCTATTTAAACCACACCCGATGGATGAATCTTGCTTTGCGTTATTCTGCATTCTCTGCAGCAGAACGCTCATCGTGTCTTCTGCTTCTGATCCTGGGCCTAAGGGAACAAAGGCTTACCATCCTGGAATCCAGTCTTCAGCAGCACCTGTAAAGACAAAGAAAGAACAGGTTAGCACTACGGTCTTCAGTGGCAGCGCATCTCTTACCTGGTCCATCGGCTGTCACCAACGCCTCGCGCTGCATTCCGGCATCTGAAAGACAAAGGCTTACCTACTGTTCGCATGCTCCGGAGGTCTTCGCACTGCATTCCGGCATCTGAAAGACAAAAGCTTACCAGCTCTTCGCACGCTCCGGAGGCCTTCGGCGCTGCATCCCGCATCTGAAAGACAAAAGAAGGTGCGTTTAAAGACATTGGGCAACTTTATTACTCACGTGCCATTACTCCTTCCCACGCCGAATCCAGTGGGTATTCCAGCACCCTTCAGCTTCTCTAAAGCTCCGAACTTGTACCTGCAAGATAAAAGGGACAGTTAGTGCGCATCGTGAAGCAGGCTACAAGCGCTTACTTACGTGCTTCCAGGCGCTTCTATTCCTCACGCGGGTTCGATCCTCAACTCTCATCAGCCCGCCATCCGCCATCGACGGAACCCTGCAAAACAAGAGATATCATTACAAAAGACTTTTAAGACATTTGAAGTGCCCAGAACTTACCGTTCGTGCAGTTAACAACGGACAGCAGTCCTCTGAGGTCAAGAGGCCTGCACCCTTATCCAGTGAAGAAACTGGTTACGGCACCCTGCCCCGAGGCAGATGGAGAGCTCGGCGTTCACTTACCTAAGGTGAGGGTGTTAACCTTTGGGGTTCTACAGGAGAAGAGAAAGGGAAGAGGAGAGAGGCGCCCAATAACCCCAGTTCATTAATCCCATATTTTTTATCTGCAGACATCTTACTCTTCGAGTCAGACATACAGTGCACAGAGGTCCAGCCCAAAGAGCCAACCGTGTGTTACACATCACCTTTGAAGATACGGCATTCACCCAGTCAAGACCGGCGCCTCTGCGGGAATCAGGTGAGCGTTACAGATATTCCTAAAGCAAGGGGAAATGCACTACACGAAGGGGAAGTGTTCTTCGTAGATAGATCAGCATCCATTTGCCAAGAAACAGGTGAAAAACATGTTGGGGCAGCAGCAGTAAGAATGGTAAAAGGAGAATATGAAGCACTGGTTAAAAAAAAACACCTGCCCATGTATTATTCCGCCCAAGCCGCAGAGCTAGTAGCATTGATTGATGCTCTCCATGCACCAAAAAGATGTGCAGTGACAATATATTCAGATTCAGCATACGTAACCACTACGGTACATGCTGGACTATCCAGATGGAGAAGGAGGGGGTTCAGGAGAGCGGATGGGTCCCCAGTACAACATGCAGAGTTACTGAATAAATTAATTGAAGCACTCACAGAACCATCTGTAGTAGCCATAGTTAAATGCCAGGCCCATTCACATAATAAAGACAACATATCTTTGGGAAATGCAGCTGCAGACACGGCAGCAAAAGAAGCAGCATATCTCCCCATACCTATGAGTACAGAATGCATATTAGTGAGAAAACCAGAAGAGCCAAAAACGGACAGTTACAATGCACGACCCATTACATAAATAATACAGCACCAGAAGAGAGCCCCACCAAAAGAGCAAGAATTATGGGCCAAATGAGGGTGCACACAGTCGCCCACTGGTCTACTGTGCAGACAGGACACAGCAGGGAAAGTTTTTATGCCCGTAGAACTATTGTATGTGGCATTTGACCAATTGCATTTTCCAGCACATACTTCAAAACAGCACGTAGCAGCCAATCTCCAAGAAGATTGATTCATCCCAAATCTCCAGGAATACCTCAACAATACGGTGATTTAATGCACAACGTGCTGAGTGTTTAACTCAGGGATGACCCTAAGAACACTGAGAGGTACTCTGCCCCACCCTGTAGGTCCCTTCCGTGAGCTGCACATGCACATTGATTACACAGACATTGGAGAAAGATGTAACAGAGCCAGATATTTGATTGTGGTGGTGTGTCCCTTTGTGCAATGGGTGGAAGCAGGTCTCTGTGCCCACCCAGATGCAAAGTGTGCAGCTAAGTTCCTTGTCGGAGAGGTATACCCCCCGATGGGGGATATGTGACATCATATGATCTGACAAGAGAACTCACTTTGTCAATGATCTGTTCAAAGAAGTAACATCACTGCAAGGAATAAAACACAATGGGCCTCATTACGTGTTTGGAGGTAACCATGGCGCTATTAGCACCATGGCTGCCTCCAAATCCTTAGCAACTCCGCCCTGGTGAATGGAGCTATTACCGCCCTATTCCAAGGTTGGCGGGGGCGGTAATTCCCCATTCACCAGGTCCCTTCCCCATTCGCATTTGAACAAACATAGGGCTCAATGGGAATGGGGAAGGTGCTAATAATGGTACCGCAAATTGCGGTACCGTTATTAGCTGTAAAGTCCCTTTGTGGGTCCCGTCCTTAACGCCTGCTAAAAGCAGGCATTAAGGGAGGACCCACAAAGGGAACTCATAGTAGGGCGGTAAGGGATTACCGACACCGGTGCCCTTACCGGTGCCAGTAATCCCTTACCGCCCATCTCGTAATGAGTCCCAATATGTGCTCGATTTACCAACCACAAGCAAAATGGATGCTCGAGAAAATAAACGGCCTCCTTAAGAGTAGGTTATCCAAATTGTGTCACTCTCTAAAGAAGAACTGGACATACCGCCTGCCCTTAGCCCTCTTCCAGCTGCACACCAAGCCTAGCATGGAGCACCACCTGTCCCCCCATGAAATAGTTACTGGTCGATGCATGCATACGCCATTGTCACCAGTGAGAAGAGTGTCTGATGCAAACACAGAACAGGAACTGTACTAGGAGAAGAATTTAAGGAATACCTACACAGCTCACATGGGCAGTGAGATGCATTGCCAAACAAATTGCTCCACGATTAACCAGAAACAATGAGACAGACACAACAAATTCAGCACCAGACAGCCCAGCACAACCTCTGATGTATGTACGAAGCTTTGTACAAAAATGGAACTCACAGAGATTCCATGGACCATATGGGGTGATCTATTGTAAAAGTAAATGGATTACGGTACTGGATCCATCTCACAGATATAAGAAAGGCACACGATAGTGTAGCACCTGAAACACTGAATAACAATCAAACAGTGCAGTACCTTAAAAGGGTTACTGGGGATAAGAGATACCGGAAAGAGATGTAAATAATAAGAGTGATTTGTAGTGCGAAATGTAAATTAGTTTGTAAATAATAAAAGTGATCTTTCACTCGCTCTCTTTCTCTCTCTATATCTTGTCCCGTCTAAAACTTTTCTTAATGCTCGTCCCGTTTTATCATTTTCTTTAAGTGCAACAATGCTGGAGTTAACGTCACTTAATGTTAATATTCAGTCAGATAGCAGTAGGAATATAGATAAGTGCAACTCAAGCGTACAGTTGTGACTGTGGGCTGCAATTTGTTGCAAAATTATTTACAGTAACTATGTTTGTTTTGGGCATTTATTGGGGAGCATCTTTTATCTGATGGGCCCATATAAAAGGAGGGGAAGAGGGTACAATGGAGGGGAAATAGCAATGTGTCTTTAAATTTAACATCCATCCACAAGAATGCAACTAGAATGACCCACAATACTGTTTTATCTGTTTCTAATGAAAATGAGAGCAGATAGATGACATTGAATGCCACGCTGCCACCCCCAACAATGTTAACAATTTTACAAGCTACCTCACAACCTAACAAAATGTCTACATCAATGCTTAGTATAATGTATGATGTGCTCCCCACTACAGTTCCCAATATAATATTAAGTTTCTTCTCCCCCACTATGGTATACCGACAACTGATAGACTGTGTAAAAGCTTGACAGGGAAACGACAATCTCTCTTGTGTGTCAGAAGGAAGAAAAGGCAAACACGCCAGTACAAGTATGATGCATACCATGGTTTGGTGTTTGACAAAGTAGAGGACCTTCGTCATCCCGGGCAGTCTAACAAATGGTACTCAGATATGAGTGCCACGGGAAGGCAAACGACCAATGGAAGGGAGGGACTGCATGGCCTGTCAGATGAAAGGCTGGAGTGGACTGAAAAGACATGCGCGCAAATATGGACAGAGCAAATCACAAAACTGACATGGGTCACAGCTCTCGAAAAGCCAATCAAGGTACAGCAAGTAGAAACCTACGAACTTTGTTTCTATGGGGAAGGAAAAGTGTCCCTGGGTTCTAACAGACGTTGCCACAGAACCCTCATCATCCCTGATCTTCGGAAAGGCACTGCCGCACTAATGGACTATTACTGGGTGTGCGGCAAAAAGGCATACTTGTACCTCCCACTGTCCTGGAGGGGCTATTGTGCACTTGTAACACTACATTTCATGCTGTTGGTGATACCTGAAGAGCACCTTAAGGGGGGAGTGGTGCCAACAGGGTGACAAGTGGCACCTCGGCCAACAGAAGCGTCACCCCCATCTTTTGCATTCTATCCGAAGATGAGCAACGGGATCATCTGTTCCGGTGAAAGTGCACCTCCAACTACCTGTCTCAAGAGTCCTTTGACCGCCTTGCACAGATCCCTGACTAATACAAACTTTTCAACTCAGCAGAGACATTTTTTGCATCACTTGTGCCCAGTGTCCAAGCAAGAGTGAATGCCAAGTGGTTGCAGATCGTCAGGTGGGAACTCATCCAGCTGGCAAATGACACATAGGGGGGCTTCAACATCATCAAAGTGGAACTGTGAGCACTTCGATTAATGACAATGCAAAATCGATACTTGCTGGACCTCCTCGCTGCTATGGAAGGCAGTGTTTGCAAGTAAATCGGAAGTTCATGTTGCACATTACCTTCTTCAGATGCAGAAAACTGGACTCTATTAGACATGATCGCAGCAGTACATGAACTTGGTGTGAAAATGAGAAAAGAAGGAGGGGTACAAGAAAGTGACTGGTTCAGTATGACATTCAACTGGGTACCCTCATGGCTCGAAACACTCATGAAGATGCTGATATCTATCATTGTGTTCTTTTTGATGATCTGTGTGCGCCAGTTAGGGCCTGATGCTGCGCAAAGGTGGTTCATAGTAGTGCGATGATGATGGTGACTACTGGTAATAGAAATATGAATAACAAGGTGCCTCATGAGAGTAAGGAAGTACAGATACAAACTGGGGAAAGCATGAGCCTAAATACCATATGGTGGCAATATACCACATTGGGGTGAATTAGATAATTACCATCATACTACTATGAAACAGCCCAAGGATCTCAAAAATTATAAGGAGGTGTGGGTCGACCTAGATGGGTATGAGGGATGTATTTCCATGCCATGTACTCCTGAAGAATATGCACTATGTGGGGAGAGTTTAAGAAGTGTGTGTAGAGTGTGGATGCCCATAAAAGGTAACCCGCATGGGACGAAGGAGTAAGAAGGGCTGAGGAGCGTAGAAACACTAGGAGAGGGTATTCATTACTTTAGGAGTAACAAAAGGGGGAATGTTGGGGAGGAGATGATCCTAGCCCCCCTGGTAAATAAACCACATGGGAGCCAAGTGGAGAGATGCCCCCACCCCCACGGCCCTCATCTGCACGAGAAAACATAAGCAATTTCACGAATAACATGGCATATGTCCCTGTCCAGAGACACCATTTTGTATTGGACTAAACGACATCTTTGTTACTAGGCCCAAAAATCAACCCTCTGTAAAACTCAGCTCTCCACCCCCACATCCCATACAGAGAGCCCAAGACATTGCTCCCCCTTGCCAGCTCTGCGTGAACTGTGTTCTCACTGAAGTTTAGGCATTTATTTTTGCAAATGTTTAGTATCATTTCCACAGAATGTGCTCTTCGCAGAGCATGAGACCGAAGTGCCCATTCATCTCCACTAAACTGCCCGTGCTTTCGCAATCCTCACCCTACCAGGCCAGATCCCACCAGTCCCGACCCCCAGTCTCTTTCATGCTGATACACATCTTACCCCCTTTCACTGACCATTCCAGAACACCCACCACATACTTAAACCTGTATGGCAGTATATTCCCCCAAAGGCAACACACGTCTGTTCGTATCATGAGGTACCAGGAAAGGCAGACTGTAGATAAAGCCCCTGGGTTGGGCACCTGGGAGCCGGAACTGCACTATCAAAGAAGCCCTGAATGTGTAGGTCGGCATGCCCATATATTATTCCCTCTGTCCTAAGCACCCCAATTCATGCGATGATCAAGTGTCCACCATTATTTGTGATTTGTTAGTTGATGTTGTTTAACTTAGTTAGTATTGTAGCATCTCTCTGCCCTGACCTTCACCGCGAAGATGAGCCCAGCTGTCCATGTGCACCATGATAGACTGAGAAGTAACAACCAATGGAGCCCTAGCATCCAATATGGAGCTGGGTTTAGTATATGTTTCCAGCCAATCAACTATGCTAATGTGTTACCTATGTATGATGTCACTTATGACGCTTGGTGCCTTTTTAATGTGCTCCCCGTGTAATTTTTAACAGAGCACTCTCAGGCGGCAGAGTTCTTTGCTGGCATACTTTATATTATATAAAGCTTGTTATCCTTGCAATTTATCTCTTGGTCTCATTCCCTGACGGGGTGTGTTAAATTATTTTACATTTCTCTTGGGACATAGGTGTTAGTGGGTGCCTTCAAAACCTATGGGCATATATTTACATACATATGATTGTGACCATCAAAAAGTCCCCTTGGGTTTCATCTGGGCTTCTGCTCCTGTGAAGTCAAAGGCCAGGCTAATGGATGGTGAAGAGATCTTATCTCTCTGGCCAGATTGGTATCTGGCATCATGTGACAATCCTGAGTGCAGGCCACCCCCCGAACCCCTGGTCAGCCCGGGGATGGTTCACAAAATGTCTTGAATTTTGGGGATTTAAAAAAGTTCAGCCCATGAAGAGTGGCCTTTCTGTTGATCCAACACGCCAATAATGGGTTCTTTTATACATGAATGCAAATCTTCACCATGGCCCTGAACCTCAAAGAAATGGCCTTTCAATAGATAGCAAAGCAGAGCATGTAATGGGGAAAGGTCACTTTGCTATGACTTCGAATATCATGAGAAATGACATCCTGGGCTACACACACAGCTGTTCTCCATGCACAAAAGCTCACACTTTGAATGTTACATTTATACCGGACATGAGGCCTTCTATTTATTCTTAATAAATTACATTTCACCATTCCTGTTCATTTTTCTCCTCGTAATATGTTCATTTTGGCAAGGGAACATTTTTCTACAAGTATTCATTTGATGTTGCAAAATGCATACACTTTAAGACATCACAGTTCCTGAATTTGCAAATGCCATGCTTTCCATGTAGAATAAGCCTTTAATTTTTCCTGGCTTTATCAATCACATGCAAGGTCCAATTAGTATGTGGATTTCTCTTTATTTGAAGCAGACTTTTTAATAAGGCAGCTAAAAATGAAATACTGCCTTTCATTTTTCTTCATAAGATATTGAAGGGTAGCTCTTTTTGCCTGTCAGCTCACAATGTGCCTTTCTAATTTCCTTTTGCAGCCAGGTTTCATTATTACATAATCTTTACTTCAGAAGTTCATATGTTTTAGTTCACTAAGCACCATAGCGGTATTGAAGTTTTGAAGCTGGCTTTTCCGTCTGCCAGTGTGCCTTCCCATGACAAGAATGTATTTCTGCTCATTTGGGCCTAACATGGCCTTTCAGTTCATTTGATCCTGGGGTTGCCATTAAACGCTACACGCCACACAATGCACTAGGAGGAAGATATAAATATGTGTTTTAATGCATTATACAGCACACTTTCTGAGAAAAATTGGCTAAAGAGCCAGAGCTTTTGTAATTGTTTTCTAGGGTAACACCAATCCAAAAATCCAATGCATGCAAGTCACCAACAGTGCATAGGAACATTAATGCTTTAATTAATGTAATGCTGTTCTATTAAAAATGCCACGCCATAATGAAAACATGTCCAACTGGCTGCACAATGTACACCAGTCTAGACACGTAATACACAAATTACAGTAAAACATGTTTTGCCACATTAAGACATACCTAGACTGGTTGCCTCAAAATGCCAGTCGAAGCAATAACACTTTTAATGGTTATTTTATCACAGATGCTCAGAAAAATATAGAATGCCGCAGTAAGAACCGGCTAGACTGGCTGTACCGAAATGCCAGTCTAGTCAGGAGATTCGACTTAGCAGGACTGCTTTATCTGAGATGCCCAGTAAAAAAACATCAAGCCACAGTAAGAAATGCCTGAATTGGCTGCACCAAAATGCCAGTCTAGTCACTGATAACACAAACATGCTTGTATAGCCTGGACATGAATAACTATTACGATTTAGTGCACATCCCCCACCTGACCCCCCCCACACGTCCCCTCTCCCTCCCACCCTGTACCCAACTCACAAAATCAACTCCTCTGCCCAGAATTACCACCATGTCCCTCTTCCTCATCCCAGTACTTAGGTGTAAGTACTGGGACGAAGTATAGTGGGACTGGGAGTAATGAAGATTACAGGTTACTATGCCAAGCATTACCCTTTACCTCATCCCAGTACTTGTGTCTGAGGCAAGCTGCCTCATACACAAGTACTGGAAAGAGGAAGAGTAGGGCTAGGGCGTAATGAAGTTTATTAGTAAGTAATACATACATTAGACACAAGCGCACACACATTCATACCCCATTCAGCATACACTCTCATACACCCAGACACCCATACATTTAGATATGCACCCTTTCACCATACACTCACATACGCAGTAAGGTGTAAATATTGAGGTGCAATGTCGCAAATGTAGGAGGAGATATAAACTATGTGAACAATATTCAAGGGGACATCGCTGACATTTTGATTGCATTAGGGTTAGGCTTTAACTAAACTGCATTTCAGCCATGTTTCATTGTGTTTTAGGCTTTACGATCATTGAATATAATTGATGCCTAGTGTCCGCTTACTGCACACCACTGTCTTGCCTTTTTACTGAGTTTGGTTTTATTCCTGCAGCAATCCAAGAGACCGCAGCTGCATGCGAGCAGAGAAAGTATGAGTAATTGTCCAAAGAATTAGGTAATGGCTGTATTTTTCCATGTAACACCTCTCCACAGAAACTCAGACATATAGTGGAATAATAGCAGGACACAATCAGCTGATGGTTTGTGTCCTTGGCATGGGCAGACGAAGATATGATAGCAGCAAGTCCGAGCTCCCATGGGACGGAGTGCTGCTGTACAATTTGGGAGTGAAAGGAAGATAGCAAGATGTCTGGTCACACAGGGTGGGGCTTTCACTGTATCTAATTTGTTGCCATGTGGGGGGTAGATGTTGCTCTCTCAACTGGTCGCTTAATTGGACACCTGGTGGGTTGCACATCTGATGACATGGGATAATGCACTAACCAATGGGGATAAGGAAATCAGAGTAGGGAAAATTTACTAACCAATTAAGGTGAAGTATTTTCTGCTGATTTAGGGTTTTTATATGCAGGAACCAATAGGATGCTCAAAATGTAGTTACAACTAATGTTTGGAACGTATATCAAAATATTCTAATTTTGTAGTTTTCGTCTTTAACTATTACTGTTTGATGTGGGCGTTGGGAATTCTAATAAACTCGTGCCTGTCATGGTTTCCTGGAAATTGCTAATGGTGTTCCTTTTCAACATCATACACTCACTCATTCATACACATTACATTATATACATAACACACACACACACACACACACACACACACAGTTACATGCATGCACACACATTTACACAAAACACATTACTGACCTTTTTTTTAATCCATTGGTCCGAGGAATGTAGCCTCCAGCTCCCTGCAACAGGACCACTTGTTTCTGTCATTCCCAGAGGAGTTGGAGGCTTCCATGTCATTGGGCGTGGGGAGAGGCCTATGACTTCAAAAAGAAATTATTTCTTTTTGAAGTCACTCTGACTTCATAAAGAATGTATTTTGTTACAGGACCGAAACCATAACAGAAACAATGGGCCTCATTACGAGTCCGGCGGTAACCGCGGCGGTAAAACCGCCTGGTTACCGCCGGACTCGTATTACCATTCCGCCTCCGTGATTCCCGGAATTACCGGGGCATTAAAACCCCGGTTTTCCGGGAATCACGGAGGCGGAATGGTGTAAATCCCCATTCCCATTGAATCCTATGGGACTCAATGGGAATCGGGATCATGGAAACACCGGCAGCATCTCGTAATGCTGCCAGTGTTTCCTCGTCCGCCTGCATGCGGGAGGTGTTAAACCCGCCAGGTCAGACCTGGCGGGAACATCACCTCCCGCCTGCAGGGGTCGGGATCAGGCGGTCCGGAAACAACGGTGGCGGCGGGTTTACCGCCACCGTTATTTCCGGACCGCCAGGGTCGTAATGAGGCCCAATGTCTTTATTAATTCAGAGTGACTTCAAAAAGAAAGTATTTATTTTTTAAGTCTGAGGGGGACATGTGGCGGTGGGGCTGTCCGCACCACACGGGACTCCTGCTATGCCGATGGTGGGAAGGATGCTGACCCTGAGGTTTTAAGGGGTCCTGACCCTGGAAAAGTGGGAGATGCTAACACTAAACAATAGTGAGAGAGATAGAAAGACAGATAGAGAGATAGAGAGATAGAGAGATGGAAGCCGCACTATAGATAAGTTGAGCATCAAGATACATAGGAAACCCAAAAATGTTAAGGCTAATACCCTCTGACTCGCTTGACAGATTTGACAGAAATTGTACAGACACAATTGTATTCAAGGCCACTGCCAGACTGGAAATTTTGGGAAATGTCTGTTAATAAATAAAGAACTTATTAAGAAAAGAAAAAAACACAGAGAAATGATTCAAATGTTTGCTCGAGGGCAGTGCAAAAACAGATGGATGGAATAGGACCAGGTACAAAACAACCTGGGCATGAGCGTTGACACCATTTCAGGGGGGAGTCTGTGGTTATTGCATCCCGTCATTTTTTAAATATTTGACGGAAAACGTGAAGCTCCTTTCTCCCAAAATCTTTGCTATATCTCCCATGATGCAGGCTTCTCAGAAATGAAAAAGACGCCATTTTTGTTTTGTTCAATGCAAGAGATAACCACGGGTATACCTGCGACTACCCGAAAACTAAAAGACTGAAAAATGCCATTTGGAGGTGGAAAAAAGATTAAATTGCATCAGGCTAGAGGTGGGCCGTGGGAAAATGGACACCATGTGAAATGTGGGAGTTGGAGGGGGGTTAGGGGCCAAGTTCAGAGCACAGACCTTTTCTCATGGCTGCGGTTATTCAGTGGGATAACTGTGGACATCAAAGAAAACGAGATTGGGATAGAAAGTGCATCAAGCGAAACAACAAGTGTAGGTGGGGAATGGGAGAGGGCTTGGTAGGTGAGGAGGACTTGAGGGAAGTGGGGGGACCATGCCCAGATTAGGGGGGCACTTGATGATTGCATGAGAGGGCAGGAAAGTTTTTTTTTATTTGTTGTTTTTTCCAGTAATCGCGGTATCAGATAAATACAGATAACCGCGGCTAGCTGTAGTCCATTACTATTATAACTGTGGTTATGGAGAAAAAGTAATAAAGGATTTTTACAGCTACAGTGAGAGGGAGGAGGTGGAAAGTGGACACAGCCAAAAGCCATGCCTAGTGGTCTGGTAGTGTTGTAAAATATGCAGTGGCACGGCTTGAGGCCTTTCTCGGCCCTGGCTAGTGGGCTTGAAAGACATTTATAGTGGCCACAGTGTAACAGAAACATATTGGGGGAACAGGAACATGGCCGGTGGCATGAAAAAACAATGGTACAACAAATCCCTTGAAATTCACTGAAAAAACGTTAACGTTGAGTTAAGTTGACCAGATTTATCGCAACAAAACTCTTGAAATTCAGTGGGTCTGGGAAATGATGACTGGTTTAACGTGGAACATTCCTGTTGCAAAAGCCCAAAAGCACATACATATTATAAGAGAAGAAATTCCAATCCCATGCAAAAATGGCATTATTGGGGACATAGCATTTTAAGGGACATCCGCGGGAACCCGCTGAGTTAAGCCAGTCATCACTTCCCACATCTGCTGAATTTGAAGGGTTTTGTTGCAATAAATCTGGTCAACTTAACTAAACTTTAACTAAAGTATTTTCAGTGAATAAATAGATGGATGGATAGATAGATAATTGCACGACAGATGGAGAGTTGGAACACGAAAGGTGGTTTCTGTTTTTAGCTTTTAATTTGCTTTGTTTATTAATATATGTATACATTTTTCTCATCTTTTTCAACTTCTACTCATTCCCAGGTAATGTATTTTTACTTTTAAACATTATTGCAACTCTACCACTAACAATAAACAATATTTAAAACAAATAAATAATGATAAATGATTCAGGGACTTGTGATGAATGATCAGATGCAATGATACGGCAGGATTCTACTGTGTACGGCCGCTACCCAATGGAGCTGCAAGGCTGTCACTGTCACCTGGCAGATGATGGGCGATGAGGTAACACATTGTAGATAGGTTTAGCTGATGTTGTGTCTTACGTACTGGCCTGCAGCCAAGAACGCATGGACACGGATAACACGTCTAATCTCCTTTATTAACATACATTCACAACCTCTTCACGTGCGTTCCCTCTGTTTCTGTAGCTAATCAGCATCTGGGATATGGCTTGAGGCATGGATGCCAGATCTACAGTGGCCTTCTGATGCGTTCTCTTGATGGTTACCATGAATCGCGCTACCATGCCATTGGCCTGCAGTGGGAAGATCCTTTGATGGTGGAATCCCAGGGGTGCTGCGAGCTTCCTCAATTCTTGTCCTTGAAAAGGTGGATATTGTCCATTTTGACAACATTGGGGGCACCCCATTCGCTGAATAGTTCATCCACTACGGCCACTACCCGACTGAATGCTGTGTACGGGACATGCTTCACCAGAGGAAATCGGGAATATTCATTGATGGCCACTAGGAGATGACCCCCTTCTTCCAGGAGCCTGTAAAAGTCCATTGCCACCCTTTGTCAGGTCCCTTCAGGTAGCGGAACTGTTTGAAGCGGGCACAGCGGGGTGGTTGCCGCCGTCACCTGACATGATGTGCAGTGTCTCAGTGTGTCCTCGACTATGGTGTCCATGTAGGGGAACCACCCTTGATTGCAAAAGATTTTCTTCATATTGACCCCTTTATATTGGCCCCTGTGTCCTTCATGAGCAATGATGATGAGGGCTTTCCTGCGAATCTTGGGGGCCACCATCCGGTTTCCCCTCAGGAGTGTCCCTTGTTCTGTTGTGGCCAGTTCTCTGTGTATCCTTGCCATTCTCTGCAGGTCTCTCCTGTCCACCTCCTCCATTTCAAAGAATTCCGTGGACACATGGCGCCATCTGTTGGTTTTCTTGAGTTGGACGGCTGCCTGCATGTTGGGTTTAGTCCTGCACTTCTCAGTAAATTGCTCCTTCGTGATAGCAGGGGGTAGGGCATTCAGGGACAGATATGTGATGTATGATTCTGCCTCCAGCAGCATGTCAGTGTCCGGAGCACTGCCGGGGTTCCTCGACAAGTAGTCTGCGGGGATGGCTTCGCAGCCCGGCTTGTGGAAAATGGTGTAGTCCTACTCCTGGAGGCAAACAACCCACCGTTCTATGCATGGGGGCATCTTGATTTTGGGATCCCCGAAGAGTGGCAGGAGTGCTGTGAGGACACAAGTTCTCCCAATGATGAAATGGTCAAACCTTTTGCATGCACAGACCGCGGCCAGGCTCTCACGTTCTTTTTGGGAGTAGACCTGCTCAATGGAGATGAGTGCTCTGCTGGCATACGCTACTATGCACCTGTCTCATTTCTGGTGCTGGCTCCTCTGAGCTAGGATGCTGCCCAGTCCAACTGTGCTGGCGTCCACTGTAATTTTGGTATCCCACTCCGGGTTGAAATATGTGAGCTGGCTGTTGTTCGCTAGTTACCTTTTGATTGTGCAGAAGGCATCCTGACACTGTTCATCCCACGTAAAGGGGAGGTCTTCTTGAGGAGCTGTCTGAGCGGGCTGGTCAGTGTTGCATAGTGAGGTAGGCATCGGGCACAGTAACCCGCAATCCCCAGGAAGGATCGTAGTTCAGACACATCCTTCGGTGGGTCAAGATCGACAAAGGCTCTGATTTTATCTGGGTCCACCCTGATGCCTTGGTCTGAAAAGGTCTCCAAAGAAGCACATGCTGTGCTTGTAAATGGTGCATTTTGGGCCATTAAGGGTGAGGCCTGCCTCGTGGAAAATAGTGCACACCTGTCGTAGTGCGTCGTCATGGTGTTTTTGAGTGACTCCAAACACTAAGATATCATCACTATAGTTGAAGGCATTGGTGACTGGCGCTATCAACCTGCATATCCTCTCCTGGAATATCTCGGCTGCCGAGGATATTCCAAAATGAAGCCGCTTGTAGTGACATAGGCCTTTTTGTGTCATGAAGGTTGTTATCGGCCTTGAGGCAGGGTCGATGACCAGCTGGTGGTAGCCTTGGTTCCGATCCAACTTCGTGAATCGGGTGGCCTGGTTAGGTCTTACCAGCACGTCCTCGATGTTAGGTCCCAGACGTCTCTCCCTTTGGATTGCAGTATTAGGAATCCTCATATCAACGCAAAGGCAGAGGTGTCCATTTGACTTGAGGACCACCACCAGGGGAGACACTAGGGTATTGGACCGTCGACTCTCTCAATGATGTCATTGTCATTCAGTAGTTAGCTCGCTTGTAAATGGCACCCTATCCTCCGCGGATGCTGTGGGATGGGTCATACCGTGGGGTCAATTGCAGTCAGATGACTGCATCCTTCAGCATGCCTACACCCTTGAATAAGTTGGGGAACACCATTTTCAGGTCGTCTTTGTCCAGTGGTTTGTGGGCCAGGGCTTGTATAGTTCGGGACTGTGATGGGAGGCCCTGGATCATCTCGGATTGGTCGTACTGGATGTCGATGAGTTGTAGGGTGGTGGCCGTCTTGTAACTTAAGAGACACCTCCCAGTCACTGGACTGTGAATGACATGAATCATGATGTGTGCTTGTCATTCCCTGTGTATCAGGGCGCAGAAGAATTGTCCTTTGGATTGTAGAGGTAGGGGCGCTCCCCACTGGAAAATGCGAGCTTCAGATGGTTATAGTGGGTATGTGTCTGCTATGGTCTCGCATGTTTTCTCATTCATCACATTGATGGTGGCACTTGTATCAATGAGGAAAGTAGTGTGGATTCCTCCCAGGTGCATTGTCGCCTTCGGGGCTGTGCTGACATCGGGCATATCATATATGAGCCGGAATTATTCCTTACTGTACTGTTCATATTCATAGTATGGTTCTGAACATGGTGGCTCTTCTTCTGTTGGAGGGTTCTCATAGGGGTCATCTGTGGGGAGTTCTCGTCGATGGTCTTCCCCTTGGTACAGTTGTGTGCGAACAGAGTGCTCCAGGCTGTCAAAGACTCGGTCTGGCATATCGACTTGTAGTTTATACACAGCTTGGATGAATCCGGGGTGTGTCGCATACGCTCCTGTGTTCCTGTTGAAGCCACCCCTTGCACCGTCCCTCTTTGGGTATGGCCGTGGGTTGGGTGACCTTGTCGGGTCGTATCTCCTGGAGGGGGTCAATTGTGGTGGTGGTCTGTATGACGGCAGTGGTGGCACCCTTTCCTGGCACATGATTTGAAAATGGTTCTCCTGGCCGCACCTCATGCACATTTGGCCGATGGCGGGGCATTGGCCCTTATGTGGGAATTAAAAAAAACGCATATCTATAGCACTGTCTCTCGGGTTGAGTTCGGCGGGTGGTATTCCAGGTGTCTTGGCGGGATGGTGCGCCCACTTGCCGGACCTGCCCTTGTGGGTTGTTGACTATGGCAGCGATGGTGTCTGCTTTCTTCGGGTTCTCTATCTGGGCCGCCTGCACATCAACTTGTTCGTAGGGTCTTGCTAGATCAGCTATTTCCTGCAATAGGAGGGGTTTCTTTTGCAGGTGTTTCCTAAATAATGAGGATACATACCCCTCTATCACCCTTAGTCTAATGGCTTTATCATCATTAAAGTTTGCAAAGTCACAATATGTGATTTTCCTCTGGAGACGAAGTATAAACTGACCGACTGTCTCATGGGGTGCACTGATTGAAGAGTACCATTCATAGTCTCTGTTGGGTAGGACCACTAACCGTCCATTGATTGCAGTGATGAGAAGTTGGTAGGTAGACTTTTCTTGGGGCGCAATGGTCTTAATGACACTTTTCATCTCTTTGCCTACTAGTTTGGTGAAGATGTCTAGTTTGTTGGGTGTGTCTTGGTTTCCTACCGCTCTCCTGAATTCCTCGAACTTGTCCATCTATTCCTGCCATCTTTGGCCTTGATCTTCTTGCGGCTCCAAGGTGAAGGGGTTTGGGTGGCGTTGGAAGGACACTGGGTTGGTAGAGGCCCTCCCGTTGTAATTTGTGCAGCAGCGTATGCTGCCCATGCTTCTGCCAGAGACATGTTTGCATCTTCTCGTCATATGTTTCGCTTTCCGTGTTATTTCCTCTTTGTTAGGGTGATTGGACATCTCTGTTGCTCTTTTCTCCCTTCTGCTGGGGTACTGCTCGCACATGGTGATGTTGGTACTTTTGCTTTTGGACGTGGTGTCCCCAGCTGGTTTATCCTCGTGGTGCTGGGTATGTCATCGAAGTGTAGGTGGTGTTTCTCTGGACGGCTGATGGATTGGTTGAGCAGTTGACTTGCCTCTGGGCCCTTGAACATTTGGTGAGCCGTCTGCGGGCTCGAATTCCGATGGAGGCGCTGATCTTGGCGCTTCGCGGGCAGTGTCTAGCGGTCTGCCTTGCTTTCGAATGTGTTTGTGGGACGTCGCTGTCCTGCTGCGTTGGGTGGGATTGCGCCTTTATTGAGTTGCCTTCCTCGCTTTCTAGTGGTTTTTTATGGGAATGTTAGGCACGCGTAGTGCGCGTTGCAGTAATCAGAAGTGGTCTCCATTTGCGCTTTCTAGTGTGGTTATGCAAAGCTTCTGCGCACATGGTTTGCATGGCGGTGATCAGAGGCAGTCTCCACTTACCACTGTGTTGCGGTTGACTGCTTCTCCTGCATGGCGGTTACCACCGTGTTCGCGCCTCGAGGCTATCTGGATTCTCTTTGCCGTCCGTCAAGGCTCCGAATCACTCTGCCGTAACAGTATCTCTCCTGCGACCTTCTATACCGGCCTACAGCCAAGGACACACGGACACGTGCGGTCCCTCCCTTTCTCCTCCCCTGGTCCCTCCCCCCATTCTTTTGCTTCATCTCCTTTAAAGGGACAGTGTTCAATTAGCCCACAATACCTTGCACACCAAAAATGTACCCCATACATGAAATCATACATTGTTTCCATTTCCATGTGAACACATTGTGAACATTATATTTGTGGTGTGGTCAATCATCAGCAGGAAGGCTAGTTCCCACATACAGTGCTTGACTGACTTTCTAGTACATTTAAAAGAAACAGTAAGGGCAACCTCTTTCAATGCTTGTTTGGTTAGGGTAAGATTGAGCAATTCGGACTTGAGGAGTTAATTATTTTTATGTTTCTTTAATTATTATTTTTCTTGGATTTCCTATCTGCAACAGTCACCACGCAGAAACGGTCCAAGCTGTACAGGAAAACGCTAATTAATGTATGTGTCCGGAAGTCGCTGAGTCAGAATACCAATACTTCTGGCTGATTTCAAGCACACATTACATCTTAAATATTTTTAATTCTACAAGAATGAGTATACTTGTATCCAGGGAGCATTATGTTCTATATCTCAAATATCATTGAACTTGACTTTATGATTTATTGTTTTAAAGGGAACCCTTTTAATTAAAGTTAGTCCTTTCAATTCATGTAAGCGCTGCTCCACTCTTTGTAACTATGCGGACCCCATTGCCTCAGAGTTATAAGCTTCCCTGTAGTCAGAACTAACTTTTCTAGACCACAAAACCAACGTTGGATCAGAGTCTGGTCTTTGTTATAAGTGACTGAATAATATGGCAACGTGAGAGCTTCTCAGTTCCAAATTGAATACAAAGGGCCTCATCACGATTTGGGCGGTAACGCCGGCGCTATTAGCGCCGTCGCTATTAGCCCTATCGCCAAATCCCTGGCGCTATTAGCGCCAGATCACGGGTTTGGCAGAACGGTTATTCCTCATTCCCCATTGGGCCCAATGGGGAAAATTCACGCTATTACCGCCGGCGGATTTCCCGCCGGCGGTAATCGCGCCAAAAATCGCAAATTTGCCATGGATATCCCCCCAGCTCAGAGCAGGGAAACCCGCCATGGCCATGATCTGGCGGACCCTTAAATGTGGCAGTAATAGCGCTACCGCCACATTTAAGGGTTACCACCGGACTCGTGATGAGGCCCAAAGTCTATTCCCTGAAAATGTACTCCTGGTGTCACTTCTTAATCTTTGAGCAACCTAGGAGTGAATGGTTGAACCTGAGCAGCTGAAGCGAACCTGAGTGTCGGGGGTTTTAGTTTGTGCATCTTCACTAGCGTCCAGTCATCATAGGCAGATCTCTTCTTGAACACCTCCGCGTTGCATATGTGTATTGCCTTTGGTTGTGGCCTTTACATTTCTTCTCAATGCTGCATAACGGCAGTGTGGCTCTAGAAACAAGGATCCGTAGGTAGTACAGAGAGAAAATGTTTGGTCCTGAAAGTTGTTTGTCGCCTTGTTAGTCTAAGAACACTTTCTGTGAGCTGTAGATAGTGTGCCCGTTGTCTAAGCCCAGAAGTGCAAAAGTAATATGTAAAAGAAAGGTGCTAGCCATGTTTGCCTGATTAGTATTGGCTATTAGGTGGCGCTATTGCATTCGAGTACAGCTAGGTAGAAATGGCATATGAGGAGGGATGCACGGCTTGTAGGTGGTGTTTGGTTATTTACCCACCCAGCGACTGCCCATGGCCATGCTAATCCATATGGCCATTCCCACCCACTACCTACCATTTCCCGCCCAAAACACATATTCCTGCTGGGATGTCTTTCAGCTAGGTTTATCAAGCCTTATGATGAAACATTGAGTTTAAAGTGCCTGAGAGTGTGTTTTTAAAGTAGTTATCTGAGAGTTAAGGTGTCATGATGCCTACCCCCGGGGACCCAGACCAAGTCCAGCAACCCCGGAAGCAGGCATCAAGTTATACTAAGCAAACCCAACAACCCCTGCTAGGGGCTATTTGGGTGCAGTCCTGGTGCCTATGGCGCCAGGCTCATATGGAGGGTCAGTCCTGGCGCCAGAGGCGCCATAGGCGCCAGGCTCATAGATTAAAACTTACCTGATGCAGACCATGCTGCAAACTCACCTGATGCAGACCATACTGCAAGAGCTCCAAGACAAAGGAGGCTTGGAAGGGACTACTTTACCTAAGGGACTATTTTTTTACTGGGGTGGGGCTGGGGAGGAATACTTACCTGGGACTAGTTTGGAGGATATTTAAACCACGCCTGAAGAGCAGCACACGCTTCGCGTTATTCTGCATTCAGCAGCGCAACGCTCACCGTGCCTGCAAGTCTGCATCCAGTCTTCTGCCACGGCCGCCTCGAGTCCGGAGCTCCTAGAAAAAGGGGAGAGAAGGAGAAAAGGTTAGAACAAGAGCAATACCTTTGATCCTTACCTGAATTCCCGATCCATCGCGCCTTCGAGCTGGAAGAAAGAAGTTATTTTATGCGCGTCTCCTCGCCTGCAGCACCGCCGCGCAGCATCTTCACATTTCACCGCATCCGTCTGCATGTTCCCGCCGCACTCCGGAACCTAAGGGGAAGACAAGAACAGCAAGGTGAGCCAAGCGAATACACAGAGGCAATATTAGTTACCCCCCATAGACTTACCTGATTTTACCACCGGGGGTACTATTCCTCTTCACCAGTTGGCGCAGCTTCCAATGCATCCTCGACGAACCCCGGCCCCTAAGGGGAAACAAATGAACAGCAAGGTGAAACAAAGGGACAAACAAGGGGAAACCTCTTCATCACAATAGACTTACCTGATTTTACCGCCGGAGGCATTATTCCCTGAGATTTCATATTTTCTCTCAGCGCCTGAATAAGGGAGAAAGCAACAGGTTACATATTGACATTATTTTATCGAACTGTGTTGGATAATACAAATCCTTACCTGAATATTACCCGTTGCCACGAGGAACTCTTCGCTAGGGTCAAGCTGCAACCTGCAAGGAATCGGACAATAGTGAAAGTCAGACATTTGAACTCTTACGAACTACATACTTACGGCATCTTGCCGGGAATCTCAGAGTCAATATTTTTCTGGAACTCACCAATTCCTTCAAGCCAGTGAAGCAACTGGTTATCAACGCCGCCCCTGCGCTCAATGCAGGATGGAGAGCTCATCTTTCCAAACCATCAGGTGAGACTATAAGAGGGGAAATCAAAGGTGATCAGTGGGGAGAACAGAGGGAGTGGGGGAGGGTTAACGCTCAACTCCACGGGTGGTTAATTCCCTTTCTCCATTTGCAGAAAAATATTCCTACGGGCCAAGCAAAGGAAGCTAGGTGGGCCAGTCCAGTCCGTCATCTCGGCACTACGCGTCACATTGGTGGAGTCCGCAGCTGTCCAGTTCAGATCGACGCCCATGTGGGAGCCAGGTGAGCGTAACATAAGGACTTAATTGGAGACACAAAGATGCTACTGGTGTAATAAAAATATCTTAACCAGTTCTGCCTTCAGCCACATATATATAAGCAATTGAGCAATTGAGGAACTTGATATATAAGCAATGCTAGTCCTTCACTGAAGTCCTGTTAAAAACAAGCAATGGCAAAGCCAACCGTTTTGGCTTGTGTATAAGTATTAGGCGTTTGCCCGGCACTGCTATTATATGCCCAAACACTCATACCTTTTTTCAGCTGCTACAATCAATGGTCAGTTATTACCACTTTGCAGTGCCTGGCAAATGCCTTTCTCATGCCTACACAAAAAACAAAACTGTAGGCATTCCCAGTGCTTATTTTTACACTGCATGGAATTTAACATCCCTTTGGAGGTGGAGTAGTTGCATGATATGGAGTTAACATTCCCACCATGCATTCCTTCTCTGACTTCAAAAGGCACGTGCTTTCACAATGCAACCTTGAATACTACAATAAAGAAAACAATTTAAAGGGGAGGAGATCCAAGAGGGCAAAAGGAGTTCTGGGAGTAGTTCTGGGAGTGATTAATAACCTAATTATCACCGCTTAGAGGTCTAAACCTGATTAGTCATGTAGGGGGAGCTGTAGAAACTTACAACATCACTGCCTTACTGACTCCCTCGCCTATTCCTTCACTCACTGACTGTGTAATTCCGTCAAGCCAAACAACCTGGAAAACTGAAGCAGTAGGACATTCACAGACCAGAATATTGTTTGTGCTGCACCACAGTTCAAATGGTACAGCACTCATTCCAACGGGTGGCTACAGGTGGGAGAGACCCCTAGGGGCAGAAGGAAGGCAACCGTAGAACATGAACGAAAGACTCAATTGTATTAATAAGAGGGAGGTCCTCATTTTGAGTAGGGCACATTTTTTTATTACAACAGGTAGTAATTATTGGAATCTGACGCATTATATGAAATACACCAGGATAATGGCAATGATGCATATTTACAGAAATGCAGTACTGCATGGAGTGGCATTGTTGTAAATCAGCATGCATTTCTTTTAAATCCCTTTCCACCCTTGTTTGGAAGAAGATGGGAATATTTGTATATATATATATATATATATATATATATATATATATATTTTCAGTGAAAAAAACTTGATGTCATCAATGACATTTGTGATGTCATCTTTGATGTCATGGGTGTTAGTCTTAGCAGTGCACGGTGGTGGCGCGAGTTATGGTTGCTTAGCTTGCCATAACTGGCGAATTTCAAGGGTTTTTCGGTTTTACTTGGAACCATAACGTCCCTTTAACAAAGTTTTTTCACTGAATTTCATAGGTTTTTAGTAGCGCAACTTAACCATAACGTCCCTTTAACAAAGTTTTTTTCACTGAATTTCATAGTTTTTTAGTAGCACAACTTAACAATAATGACTTTGACTTTATATACATGTCATATGGAACTGACTAGATCTCTTCTTATGACTCCCATTACTAGACCAAACAGTAAGTATACAATAATAAGGACAACCATAGCAGCATATCACATCCATAGTATCTAATACCTTTGTTCCTTATACATTTGTTTTTCACCCAAAGTTATAAGCAAATATGAATGTGATATGCTGTGGTGGTTGTTGCCAGGGCATAGTGTCTTGGGCCATTTGGCCATGCACCCAAGACTCTATGCCCTGGCAGCAACCACCGCAGCATATCACATCCATAGAGTCAAACATTTCAACTATGATCTATGGGATACTTTTATTGTCCGCAAACAATGTGAGTGTTCTTAGAACACTTTGAACTTGCCAGCTAACAATACGGACACCGTTTTCAGGACACCCCCTACGAACATTTCAGAACAACGCAATAGTTCTTAGAACACTTTCAACTTAACAACGAACAATACGGACAGCGTCCTAAGGCCACCCCCTACGAACATTCCAGGACACCGGGAGTGTTCTCAAAAACGTCTTCAGAACACCCCCATTTTGTTTATTTGCAAACATTTCAGGACACCGCGGGTGTTCTTAGAACACATTCAACTTGACAGAGAACAATACGGACAGCGTCCTCAAGACACCCCCTACGAACACTCCCCGGACACCGCGAGTGTTCATAGAAGCGTCTTCAGAACACCACCATCTTGTTTATTTGCGAACATTTCAGGACACCGCGAGTGTTCTTAGGACACATTCAACTTGACAGAGAACAATACGGACAGAGTCCTCAGGACACCCCCTACGAACACTCCCCGGACACCGCGAGTGTTCTTAGAAGCGTCTTCAGAACACCACCATCTTGTTTATTTGCTAACATTTCAGGACACCGCGAGTGTTCTTAGGACACATTGAACTTGACAGAGAACCATACATTTGTTTTTCACCCAAAGTTATAAGCAAATATGAATGTGATATGCTGCGGTGGTTGTTTCCAGGGCATACAGTCTTGGGTGCATGGCCAAATGGCCATGCACCCAAGACTCTGTGCCCTGGAAACAACCACCGCAGCATATCACATCCATAGAGTCAAACATTTCAACTATGATCTATGGGAAACTTTTAATGTCCGCGAACAATGTGAGTGTTCTTAGAACACTTTGAACTTGCCAGCGAACAATATGGACACCGTTTTCAGGACACCCCCTACAAACATTTCAGAACAACGCGATAGTTCTTAGAACACTTTCAACTTAACAACGAACAATACGGACAGCGTCCTAAGGACACCCCCTACGAACATTCCAGGACACCGGGAGTGTTCTCAAAAACGTCTTCAGAACACCCCCATTTTGTTTATTTGCGAACATTTCAGGACACCGCGGGTGTTCTTAGAACACATTCAACTTGACAGAGAACAATACAGACAGCGTCCTCAGGACACCCCCTACGAACACTCCCCGGACACCGCGAGTGTTCTTAGAAGCGTTTTCAGAACACCACCATCTTGTTTATTTGCGAACATTTCAGGACACCGCGAGTGTTCTTAGGGCACATTCAACTTGACAGAGAACAATACGGACAGCGTTCTCAAGACACCCCTTACGAACATTCCAGGACATGGGGTGTGTTCTAAGAAGCTCCTTCAGAACACCACCATCTTGTTTATTTGTAAACATTTCAGGACACCGCGAGTGTTCTTAGGACACATTCAACTTGACAGAGAACAATACGGACAGCGTCCTCAGGACACCCCCTACGAACACTCCCCGGACACCGCGAGTGTTCTTAGAAGCGTCTTCAGAACACCACCATCTTGTTTATTTGCGAACATTTCAGGACACCGCAAGTGTTCTTAGGAGACATTCAACTTGACAGAGAACAATACGGACAGCGTCCTCAGGACACCCCCTAGGAACACTCCCCGGACACCGCGAGTGTTCTTAGAAGCGTCTTCAGAACACCCCCATTTTGTTCATTTGCGAACATTTCAGGACACCGCGAGTGTTCTTAGGACACATTCAACTTGACAGAGAACAATACGGACAGCGTCCTCAGGACACCCCCTACGAACATTCCAGGACACCGGGAGTGTTCTTGGAAGCGTCTTCAGAACACCCCCATTTTGTTTATTTGCGAACATTTCAGGACACCGCAGGTGTTCTTAGAACACATTCAACTTGACAGAGAACAATACGGACAGGGTCCTCAGGACACCCCCTACGAACATTTCAGGACACCGGGAGTGTTCTCAAAAACGTCTTCAGAACACCCCCATTTTGTTTATTTGCGAACATTTCAGGACACCGCGGGTGTTCTTAGAACACATTCAACTTGACAGAGAACAATACGGACAGCGTCCTAAGGACACCCCCTACGAACACTCCCCGGACACCGCGAGTGTTCTTAGAAGCGTTTTCAGAACACCACCATCTTGTTTATTTGCGAACATTTCAGGACACCGCGAGTGTTCTTAGGGCACATTCAACTTGACAGAGAACAATACGGACAGCGTTCTCAAGACACCCCTTACGAACATTCCAGGACATGGGGTGTGTTTTAAGAAGCTCCTTCAGAACACCACCATCTTGTTTATTTGTAAACATTTCAGGACACCGCGAGTGTTCTTAGGACACATTCAACTTGACAGAGAACAATACGGACAGCGTCCTCAGGACACCCCCTACGAACACTCCCCGGACACCGCGAGTGTTCTTAGAAGCGTCTTCAGAACACCACCATCTTGTTTATTTGCGAACATTTCAGGACACCGCAAGTGTTCTTAGGACACATTCAACTTGACAGAGAACAATACGGACAGCGTCCTCAGGACACCCCCTAGGAACACTCCCCGGACACCGCGAGTGTTCTTAGAAGCGTCTTCAGAACACCCCCATTTTGTTCATTTGCGAACATTTCAGGACACCGCGAGTGTTCTTAGGACACATTCAACTTGACAGAGAACAATACGGACAGCGTCCTCAGGACACCCCCTACGAACATTCCAGGACACCGGGAGTGTTCTTGGAAGCGTCTTCAGAACACCCCCATTTTGTTTATTTGCGAACATTTCAGGACACCGCAGGTGTTCTTAGAACACATTCAACTTGACAGAGAACAATACGGACAGGGTCCTCAGGACACCCCCTACGAACATTTCAGGACACCGGGAGTGTTCTCAAAAACGTCTTCAGAACACCCCCATTTTGTTTATTTGCGAACATTTCAGGACACCGCGGGTGTTCTTAGAACACATTCAACTTGACAGAGAACAATACGGACAGCGTCCTAAGGACACCCCCTACGAACACTCCCCGGACACCGCGAGTGTTCTTAGAACAGTTTCACTTTGCTTGCGAACAATACAGACACATATTGAGTCCTTAGAACACCCCCCAGTCAGTTTATTTAGAACATTTCAGAATACTCGTGATGTCCGCAAACAAATCGAACACAAAAAGAACGTCTAACACATAAAAAACACAACTTTCATCCTATCTCATACACTCCCACCCTCCCCAAACACTCCTACACACCAACACACTCTACTAAATACACATTTTGAACAAAGTTTCACCGCTGTCCGCCGACGTCCGCAAATCCAAGATGACGGGCGCTACTGAAAAATCTGACGCGCTTCACGCTCTACGCCGTCCAATCAGCGAACACGTTGCATGTCCGCGAACATCACGCAAGACGATTGGCCAATCAGAACACTGTCCGCGGAGGGAACAGGGAAGTGTGTCCGCGAACCGAACACAGATATCACTAATTTTTTTTACCTACTTTTTTGTCATTTTAAAAAAAACTACTGGACGGATTTTCACCAAATTCGCAAAAGCACGCTTTCGGGACCAAGCTGCTGCTCCTGGTCCAAATTTGGTGGAAATCCGTCCAGCGGTTTGGGCTGTAGGTGCGAGCAAAAAAAATTTCCCATTCAGCCTATGGGAAAAAAATGTTTTGGGACCCCCCCTATAACTTTGCCCCCCCTGGACAAATCCTCACCAAACTTTGCAGAAAAATTCAGAGTGACCCATATACTTTTTTTTGCAAAGTTTGGTGAGGATCCGTCCAGGGAGAGCGAAGTTATAAGCCACCCAAAAAGTGCTCTTCCTATGGAAACACCAACTTAACCATAACTACATAGCCACTACCGTGGCCATGTAATATATATATTCAGTGAAAATACCTTGTTAAAAGGATGTTAAGGTTAAGTTGCACTAATACAAATGCATGAAATTCAGTGGAAAAACGTTAAAGGGACATTATGGTTACAAGTAAAACCAAACCCCCCAGAAATTCACCAGTTAAGGTAAGCTAAGCAACCATAACTCATGCCACCACCGTGCACTGCTAAGACTAACACCCAGAACATCAAAGATGACATCACACATGCAATTTATGACATCACTGATGACATCACATATCTAGGCCACTTGTTTTTGTTCAAAGATGTATCTAGGCCAGGTGTTTTTGTTCACTGACAGTCAGAATATTCAAATTCAAAAGGTGCTATATATCTAGATGTTAACCTTGTTGTATGTTTTTAAAGTACTTTCCTTGGGTTTAGTATGAGCTCATGGTGCATATACAGGGGGCAATAAGCAGGCCTCAAACACACAATTCATCTGTATACATGAAGATGAACTTTAATGTTATTGACATTATCTGGTGATGTTGTTTCTTTCTTCCTTACTTTAGTTTCCCTGTATGTGCTTTTGATTTTTATGCATTGTGGGTTGTTATATGTATTGTTGTACTAACACAAGTGTGTATTAAGTCTTGAATTGCTATCTATTTATTCAATGTTTAACATTACTCAAAGCTCTGATTAGGTAGCATTCATCATTTTACTATCAAAAATTACCAGATTAAAAATATTGTACTTCTATGGTGCATGCTGCAGCCATTGCCTGTGTATGTATGATTACGTTCCTTTGTATACAATAACACTCCAATATAATAGTTTGTTTTGATGAGTATATTCTTTAATACACAAAGTACTTCATGATAGGTCTCCTAATCACCTCTGACATCTTGCTACCAACATTGTAAACACAACCCATTGGAGGAACTTTTTATGACAATTCATTTAATATCTGATGGCATTAGTGATGTCATAAATTACATTTGTGATGTAATTTTTGATGTCCTCGGTGTTAGTGCTAGTAGTGCACGGTGAGGTATTGTTGTTTAGCTTATCAAAGCTGCCAAATTTCTGGGGGTTTTAGGTTTTACATCTACCAAAATGTCCCTTTAACAACGTATTGTCACTGAATTTCATACGTTTTTAAAAGTGAAATTTAAACATAACGTCCTTTTACCAGCATTTTTTCACTGAATTTCATAGGTTTTTATTAGTCCAACTTAACCATAATGTCCCTTTCACAAAGTTTTTTCACTAAATTTCATGGGGTTTTACCAGTACACCCTAATTTGCAACAACTTCGTAATATTATACTTACACCCAATATAACAGCATTTTCATCCAATCTAGTTATTATACTTACCCCCAACATAGCAGCATTTTTGGCCGATATAGAAAGTTTCACCTTAAAACAGTGCCATTCCTCACCTTCTAGCAACATTTTTAAAACTTCTATGAACTTTCTGCAACTTTTTGCACTGTTTTTGGTCCGCCGATGTTCTCGAATGCGTTCCGTCATCGCAGATATTCTGGACAGTGTCACGTGACTACACGTTAGTGGTGTGATGACGTGTCCGAGAACAGGTCTGTGCTTCGCACATGGATCTGTGCTTCGCAAACAGTCTGAAATTGCATTTTCAGCTGATCTAGGAAGTTTCAAGCTGAAAATGTACCCTAACAAAGCTCCTATACATACCTATTCTTACTGATTTTCTATCTGCAATCCAGGAGAGAACCCATGCTTGGAAGAATATTAGCACAACTGCTATTTAACTTCAGAAATGGGATCAGCCATGGCCATTCCTACTCCCCAGGAGCCTCCACCACCATCACCACCAACAACACCACCAACTGGTGGGCCTAGACAATGGAAAAAGTGTAATGATGCAGAAAATAATCAAGAAGACCAGGAAGATGAGATAGAGGAAATGCCTACCACCAGCACCCAGAGAGAATCATTGGTGTGGCAGTTCTTTACGGTGTCCAGGTAAAGTACCAAATTCAAAAGGATCGAATGCCAAAGGTGAGAGTCAATTTGACCTAAAACAAAAGGGTCGAATTTTTTTTTATATATTTTTTTTTTTGGTTTTTCGTTTTGGAAAAAAAAATAAAAAAAAATAAAAAAATGTGACCCTTTGGTTTTCGGTCCTTTTGATTCGACCCTTTGGTCATTCGATCCGTGCATTCGAAACTTTGACCTAGAACCGTTCTTTACCACCGTTGGGGGTGTACCAAAGGCTAAGGCTACCAAGGGCAAATGCACTGAGTGCAACATTGCACTCAGTCGTGGACAACGTGGGCAATACTCCTACGGGACAACCTCCATGCGCCGCCATACCAAATCCAACCACCGGGATGCTCTGGGAAAGGATGTTCCTTTTTCTGGAAGCAATAGGCTGTCTTCCTCCAACTCATCTTCCTCAACCAACACTGCCACCACACAGTCTACTCCTGTGGGACAGAAGATCCCGCCATCTACCTTGCAAGTCATAAAAGAGGCTGTTGATCCATATCTTTCCAAGACAACAGTACTCTGTATACACTGCAACACACCACTCTAAAGTGGGGAGCAGTTTCGAGGCTGTCATCAAGGAGCATGAGAGACACTACCCCCATCTTAGATTTAATGCATGCCCAACATCTTCCCCTGCTCACCTGCCACTTCATATCTGTGGTTAGTGCCCCTTCCCTTATTTCCCTCCCCACCTTACTTCCTAGCCTCTCCTGCAAAAATAAATTAAAAAACACCCTAAAAAAGGTTCCTTAGTAACAACCTTTTACAGTAAAAAATAGAAAGATAAGTTTATAGACTCCATCTACTTTACATTTTTCAGTAAAGTAGTTAGACTCAATAAGATTCTCCAACATTCGCATTAGCATTGTCTACTATGCTAATGCAAATAATGGCCAATTTTATACTAGAGAAAAAGAAAAAAAGCACAGAAACAATTTTCTGTCTCAAATATTTTTCTCTATCATACAATAAGGACCATAATCCTTGGACCTTCATGACTATCTGAGGTCTCCGCAGTCCCCTCTCCAGCCAATGCATCATTTAAAAACCCGGATTGCACATGCACACCATTGCAAAAGACACCCTTTCTACCCTTTTTACTGTTATGTTTGTAACACTCCCTCATTGCCTGCTTTCAAACAATCACATATCTATCCACCAATCAGTTCAGAAAACTCTACATATAAACCTATCAACACATTAAACTTCCACACACCAACTGCATTGCGAAGTGCTGATAGGAGCCCAGAAGGAAAGTGCCAAGAGATGCAAAGGTGGGAGGTTACTGGCTAACTGCTGGGGCAGAGGAGTCCCAAGGGTAGAGTACACAGCCACCAGGTGGTAGACCCGCAAGGGCAGTACTGAAGGGGGGGGGTGTATTGGTGTTGACTAGATATAGGGCCCGGAACCTGTGAGGTTCATTTGGGACCAGGCCACCAGTCGTAGTGGCAATGGTATGTGTTAACAGACAGGGGATTAAGTAAAACAGGAAAAGGAAAGCAGGGTTTGTAAAAGTTTCCAAAACTTAAGGAAGTCCAGCTGACGTATAAGAGGAGCAGGAAGGCTGTTCTAAAAAGAGGCACCGTCCAAAGAGAGAGACATGCCTCCCACTCTCTGTTTCAAAAAGCATTTGACAAGCAGAGAATGGAGTTACAGGAGCAGAGGGCTCTAGCAGGGCAGTATTTAGGGAGACGAAGTTGGAGATATTGTAGTCCCAGCCCCCAGAAAGCCTTATCAATGATACAGAGGATCTTGAATTTAATCCTTGCAACCACCAGCAGCCAATGTCCACATTTTAGGGCTGCAGCGATACAATCCTTGTGCTTTAGACCAAGGATAAGACTTGAAGCCATATTTTAGATTAGCCGAAGGGGGCCTAGACAACAAAGGGGAGGTTAAGGAAGAGGATGTTGCAGAAGTCCAGCCTGCAGATCACCAGGGCTCTATAGACATTGAGCTTTTGGGGGAAGGTGAGGAACAGTAGAATGACTATAGCTGGTGAAGCTGAAAGAGGGCTTTCTTTTAAAAGCTCCACATCTAAGGACTAAAGGAGATAGTGAACTTAAAGATGACCCCAAGGTTTTTGGCCTCACAGGATGGTGATAGTAGTGGGTCCAAAGAGGGTAGGCAGAGGGTAGGATAAAAAATTGTTACGCTCACCTGGCTCCCACAGAGGCGTCGATCTGGACTGGACTGCTGCGGTCTCCGCCAATGTGACACGTAGGGCCGAGATGACGGACTGGACTGGCCCACCTTGCTTCGTTTGCTTGGCCCGCAGGAATATTCTTCTGCAAGTGGAGAAAGGGAATTAACCACCCGTGGAGTTGAGCGTAAATCCCCCCCACCCCGCTGTTCTCCCCACTGATCACCTTGGATGTTCCCTCTTATAGTCTCACCTGATGATTTGAAAAGATGAGCTCTACATCCTGCATTGAGTGCAGGGGCGCGTAGATAACCAGTTGCTTCACTGGCTCGAAGGAATTGGTGAGTTCCAGGACAATATTGACTCCGATATTCCCGGCAAGACACCGTAAGTATGTAGTTTGTAAGAGTTCAAATGCCTGACTTTCACTCTTGTCCGATTCCTTGCAGGTTGCAGCTTGACCCTACTGAAGAGGTCCTCGTGGCAACCGGTAATGTTCTGGTAAGGATTTGTATTATCCAACACAGTTTGATAAAATAATGTCCATATGTAACCTGCTGCTTTCTCCCTTATTCAGGCACTGAGAGAAGGTATGAAGTCTCGGGGAATAATGCCTCAATTAGGTAAGTCTTTTGTGGTGAGGAGGGTTCCCCTTGTTAGTCCCTTGTTTCAATTTGCTGTCCTTTTGTTTCCCCTTAGGGGCCGGGGTTCTGCTAGGATGCAGTGGAAGCTGCGCCGACCCGTGAAGAAGAATAGTACCCCCGGTGGTAAAATCAGGTAAGTCTATGGGGGGTATTCCTCTGTGTATTCCCTTGGCTCACCTTGCTGTTCTTGTCTTCTCCTTAGGTACCTCAGTGCGGCGGTAACATGCAGGAGGATGCGGTGAAATGTGAAGATGCTGTGAAGGCCGGTGAGTTCAGCGCGGCGCTGCAGCAGGCGAGGCGACGCGCATAAAATAACTTCTTTCTTCCAGCTCGAAGGCGCGATGGATCGGGAATTCAGGTAAGGATCAAAGGTATTGCTCTTGTTCTAACCTTTTCTACCATCCACGGATACCGGCCGTTGTGCATGGATCCAACAAGGTGACCGTTTCCAAAGATCTGATGCACCTCACTTTTTTGAGCATCCAATCAGCGGGCACGTACACACCTGGGCCAATCAGGTGGCGGCGTGATGTCTGTGGATCCCGAATCTGGAAGTGAGTCTGCAGACCGGACCAGATATCACTATGTTTTTTTGACCCGCGTTTTGCCCATTTTATAAAAAACTACTGGACGGATTTAAACCAAATTTACAATAGCACGCTTTTGGCACCGCCACTTCTGGTGCAAATTTGGTAAGCATCCGTCCAGCGGTTGGGGCTGTAGATGAAAGCAAATTGTTGTTTCCATTGTGTCTGAGGATTTCCACACATTTATGAACCCTTTGTGAATGCATCCACACTTTGCGGACTACCTGGACAGCATTCCTACGGGACCTCCTCCATGTGCTGCCACACCCAATCCAACCACCGCAATGCCCTCAGAAGGGTTGATCCTTTCTTCCTCCACCTCATCTTCCTCAACCAATACCAATACCAATACTCCCACCAGCCACGTTGCAAGTGATAAAAGGGGATGTTGATCCATATCTTTCAAAGACAACAGTCCTCTGTATATACTGCAACACACCACTCTGCAAATTTTGAAGTGCTTTTGAAGCTGTAATCAAGGAGCATGAGAAACACTGCCCCCCTACCTTAGATGTAACACACATGCAACATCTTCCCCTGTCCAGCTGCCCATCCAAATTAGTGCTTGATGCCCCTAATTTCCCTCGCCACCTTACTTTCTAACCTCTCTCTGGCAAAAAGATGGACTCCATCTACTTTACATTTCTCAGTAAAATACATAGGGCCTCATTACGACCCTGGCGGAAATCGGAAAACGATGGCGGAAATGCAATACCGCCATCGAATAGCGCTCGGTGCGACTATGACCCGTCACCGCAAAGTACGAAGCCATTAGCGACACCGTAGTGAACGACAACGCTAACTGCACCAAGTACGCGCGCGCGCGCCATGCCAAACCGTAAATACCACCATGGCGCAAGGGTACGCGAATTCCGACCCTAGCGGACATGTACCTAACGCCATCAAGCATGGCGGAAAGTACCATTCCGCCATGGTGAGAAGTACGGCATCGCGAATCAACCGTAAACGGCCCCACTGAGTGCCTGTACAGCGCTCCCTGCCCACAAAGTACAACTCCCCGTAGGTGCAATGAAGTCACAATGCAACCAGTGAAATGTACAAGTCACCCATGCATGCCAACGAACAAAAGAATCACAAGAGGGGCCAATGGGAGCTGCAGGGCACAGATGGCACGAATACAGAAGCCATTCCAATGGACATGACCACAGTCCCCCCCCCAGAAACGCACGCAAACACAGGCACCTGTGACCAGCAATATTCCGAAAATCACATCATTCCACCAGTCCACCTGGCTGACCGGCATCTGTTACAGAAAACCCAATCCCCCGCCCCTGAGCATGACAACATTCAAACAGTCATATTGGCAGCCCCCATCCCTGACCTCACTGGGCTTCGTAGGCAAACGCGCCCAGCACAGTACCACGCAACTAAACTCCGAAGCTGGAACCCAATGCAGATCTCCTCACAATACATCGCTCCCCAAATAGGAATATGCCACATCACTCGCAAAGAAGAACGCTACACGGCCCATATCAGAATAGAAATTTAATGCACAACAAAATCACCAAGCCCATACAGCCATTAGGCCATGAACTCCAAAACACATATCACCATTGTGGGCTGCATCCGCAAGGAATGACCAGCTACTACTTGTGTGACGCCCTGTTCCATCATGGTACACAGAGCCACATTCACGTACGAAAAGGCAACATGGAAGCGCACAGAACCGCAGGGCCGTCCCAATGGGGAGGCACTAGTCCAGCTGAAAGGCCGAAATGTTGCTCCGAGCCACTAGTACTGCGTAAGGGCATGTGGCCCATTGGCGATCGTCCCATAAGATCGTAATGCTGCTCCACTGATTAACACGAAGCAGCAGGTGTCGGGAGTAAAAGCCATCTGCAGGAGTGGCATACAGATGGCAGTGGCAAAAGGGGAGGAGATACCTGTCAACCAAAAGAAAAGAAAAAGAACAGAATGGCCATCAGAACTACATTCGAACAACTCACTTCAATGATCACACTAAATCCACAGCCATATGCATGCTAGCCAACTCCAAAGGATCATCACCACCCCAAAACCACTTGCGACTCATAACCATCTATATCGAGGTGTAAACACCATCACAAACGAGTGTACCTGTGCATGCGTCTGTCAAAACAGAATCCATCAGATGGGAATGTTAACGTGCATGGACACAAGTGTCTGAAGGCGCGTCGAGACAGGGAGGGCTCAACAAGGCCAGATAGACGATGGTCCCACTATGGCAGCCCTGCATCACATAGCGCAGGGGAGGCGGATAGATTCCAAGAAGCCCTGTACATGGCAAACTCTGTATCAAATCACCTGCCCATGCATCCATTCATCATTCCCTCATCCCGGTATAAAAACGCCTGAATATTAACTCACATAACATTAGAAATATCCATTGAGTCTGTGTGTTATGCAGCCTGCAAAATCCACAGTGCCCCAGCCCGTAATTCCAGTGTTGTGAAGTAACATGTATTTGGGAACGTCCGGCCTCATCGCCCACGTCGCTATTGCGCATCCCAAACTATTCATATCAATCATTGCATCCTCGCCATGGCCCCTGTCTCAAGGACATTGAACAATAGAACGTTATATTTGCAGTCAGACCTGTGGGCATCTCCTCGCCGCTAGCTGAAAACCGAAAGCGCCGCCCTTCGAATTCCTCATTTGCAACATCACGTCGAAAAGGCATCTGTGGCCGTTTGAAATCACAAATTAATCCATCTAGTGCGGCTGTGTGTGAAAATGGCAACTGCCTTCACCCACAAATGGGACGCCCCGCCCGTCGTTGCAACTCGGTACAGTGATGCATGAGGGCCCACCGTTACTCGAGGACTACGTTCCACTGACCCATCATAAGTCTGTTCGCGACTGCAAAGATTGTATGTGAAACAATGGGACCATAGCCGAATGTACATATCAACAAATGGTACACGGCCATCGGGTACAAATACATGATTGCAATAGCAAGATGCCATTCCTCGAATTGCAGCGTTGTGTGCGGGACGTGCTCGGCCAAAGGGGAGAGCAGCTTGCACAGGTGGAATGAATCACCACAGGTGGAGGCCATACAGCCTGAAAACACATAAATTGCACACCCAGTCTCCTCCCACAACCACACCCACTCCGAAATGCTACCGGCAGGACTCGCGATGTTGGCCCTGGGGGACCTGATAGCACTGCAAGTACTCCAACTCCAAGAAGAAGACGAACACCAACTACAACCGGCCGCACGGAGGAGACGCAGGAGGAGGAGGAGGCCAAGGCAGGGCCAGCAAGGGCCGCCAGCACAGCCACTACCACCACGCAGGCAGCCCGCAATCCCACGCCTCCGAGCACATCCGTTCAACCTCACTGATGAGCAGATCCACACCCTCTACCGTTTGGACCGGGACACCATAGCCGCCATTGTGGACATGACACAGGCTGACCTTGTCAGCATGATAGATAGCCCAACCGCCATCCCACCCCTACTGAAGGTGGTGTCTGTACTCCACTTCCTGGCCACAGGCACCTACCAGCACACAGTCGGACTGTTGCATGGCATTTCTCAGCCACTGTTCTCACGGACACTATTGCAAGTGCTCGATGCCCTCCTGCAGCACGCAGACGACTACATCTCTCTACCACGCTCGGAGCAGGAAATTACCAACACAAAAGTGGGATTCCATGCACTTGCCGGCATACCGGGTTGCATTGGTGCCATCGACTGCACCCATGTGGAATTGGTCGTCCCACATGCCATGGAGGCCCAGTACCGCAACCGAAAACAATTTCATTCCCTGAATGTACAAATGGTGTGTGACTCCAACAGTATCATTACACATTGTTGTGCCAGATTCCCTGGATCAACCCATGATTCTATGGTCTTGAGGAACTCTACTATACCACGCTACATGGAGCGACACGCAGGGAACAGATCCTGGCTACTCGGTGAGTCTCATTTCATGCATGATGATGTGGGGTATGTGATGCGGCAATGACCTGGCAGGAAGGGGGGGGGTGTGCGTACGTAGCAATGGCATTCCACATCATACGTTTATCGTCCACATACAGGTGATGCTGGGTATCCACTGAAGAGATGGCTCCTCACACCAGTCCGGAACCCACGGGACCAGCATGAGGAGGACTACAACCATGCCCACTCACGTACCCGTGTAGTCATTGAACAGGCATTCGGCCTACTGAAGACTCGTTTCCGCTGCCTCAGCAGGTCTGGCGGGGCACTCCTGTACCGCCATGAGAAGGTTGCAAAGATGGTCATGGCATGTGTCATGCTCCACAACATGTGCGTACGTAGAAATGTGCCCATGCCCCCTGACGCAGAACTGCAAGCACCTGATGATGGTCATGATGAGGGTGGGGATGTGGCAGCACCTCAAGGAGTCTGCGAGGCACCGGAGGGCCGTGACATTCGTCAGCATCTCATTGATGCATGCTTCTAGCACTCACGCCTGGTGGCTGATACATGGACACGGGACTCGTGGCACTGTGTGTGTCTGGTACATGCACAATATGGACTGTACGCCTATGATGGCCTAGTACACAAAGATCATTGTCCACACATCTCATTGGTTGATCGTGCACTGTTTATGGCATATGTGATATCATGTTGAACACCCTATCGACCCGCCACCCAAGTGAGCCCAACACACCCCCTCCACCCTCCTACCTCCCCCACGAACACCAGTGTCCAAAGATGCTCATTGTCAGTGGGCTGTCGCTATTGCAAGCCCTCTCTGCGGGTATCAGGGGCACCCCTGCCTGTGGAGCGCAGGTTCCTCCCAGATCTACGTTGGGGGCTGCCCTGGACGGAGCTTGCAACGGATGATGTCTC
This sequence comes from Ambystoma mexicanum, assembly GCF_040938575.1. Classification (NCBI taxonomy): domain Eukaryota; kingdom Metazoa; phylum Chordata; class Amphibia; order Caudata; family Ambystomatidae; genus Ambystoma; species Ambystoma mexicanum. The sequence continues at coordinate 465,367,430 of NC_090924.1, read as the reverse complement.
TGCCTGCTCACGTCCATGCATGTCCCTAAGGGTTTGTGAGAGCTCAGTGAGCACACGGCGCACTGCGGCAAGTTCGGCACATACGTCTTTGGACGTCGCATGCAGTTCCCCCCTCAGGCTCTCGGTGCTTCTCTCCATTTGGACTCTCAGGCTCTCGGTGCTACTCTCCATTTGGACTCTCAGGCTCTCGGTGCTACTCTCCATTTGTGCCCTTAGTGTCTCTGTACTTCTCTCCATTTCTGCCCTAAGTGTCTCAGTTGATGTTTCTATGTCTGCCTTAGTGCCCCCACATTCATCGGCATGGTCCTTGAGGAGCGTGGCCAGTTGCTGCTGTTGCACGATTAACTGGTCGAGGGACTGTTGCCTCTGCTGGGCCATGGCCATTTGCGGGGGTGTCACAGAGGGGCTGTTGACCTCATGTTGCCTTGCCACAGGGCTTGTGGGGGATGGCCAGTCGTCGTCTTGTGGGTGCCCCTGCGTGGTATCCTCATGTTGTACGGGATGGGACAGACAGGGGGATTGGGACAGGTCATGGATGGATCTGACTTCGACATCCCCGTCTTCTGTGTCGGAGCATGCTGCCATCAATGGGGTGTCACCTATGGTGCTGCTGCCACCAGAGGCAGTGCCTTCTGTGGCATCCGTTGGGGGGACCTATGGTGGTGGTGTTGTGGGCATGCTGGCTGCTGGGGTGCCTGTTGATGTTCCCTCCTCTGTGCTGCCACCTGATTTGTGCTGCTGCCGTGTCTTGATGCGTGCAGCTGAGGTGGAGGGTCTTTGGCCGTTGGTCTTGGCCCTCTTTGCAGGTGTGCTGGTAGGGGTGTCCTGATGCTCGTCGTTTGGATCGGACCCTGTGGTGGAGTAAAGGAGGGCGAGGGTTATTAATGGGTCTGTGGGTATTGGAATGGCATTGTATCACATGCATTGGGGTGGTACCTGAGGGTGATTTGGGTCGGGGCCTTGGAGGTGCTTTCATTTGTGTGTGGAGTGAGGGTGCAGTTGTTTGGCAGCCTGCAGTTAGGGTGTGCCTGCTGCACGTGTAGTGGGTGTTTTCGGGGTTTTTAATTATTTATGTATTTATTGTGAGTTTTAAAGTGCGCTATCAGGCCGATGTGTGTGGACGTTCTCCTGGACATGTGTTTCTGTTGCACTATGTGGACACATGGTACTTCACATGATTGGACATTGTGGATTTAGCATTGTTTTATCTGGCCCACCTACCTGAATCTTCGGATGTCTGCACTCCTTTCTCCATCCCTCCGACTCCCTCTATGCTCTCCATTCCGATGGTGGAGGCACAGATTTCTTCCCAGGGGGTCAACTTGATGGGTGATTCAGGACCTCCCCCGGTGGCTGTGGCAATGTTGCGGTTGGCAGAGAGTATGCTGCGGACGCGTATCCGCAGGTCGTCCCATCGCTTTCTGCATTGCTGTGGGTTGCGGGGTGCGGTCCCCACCGCACTTACCCGCTGTGCCACCAGAGCCCATATGGCCTTCTTGTTCGCAAGTGCCGTCCTGGTCATTTGCGTGGAGAAGACGACGGCAGCATTCTCCTGGAGGGTCTCTGTTAGCACGGTGAGTTCCTCACGGGAGAAGTGGACCTGCCGCTTGCGGTCGCACGCTTTCTTCGCTACTTTTCCCATTTTTCTTGGTTTCGCTAGGGTGGATGACGGGTTGGGGTGTGTCTCAGGGTAGTGTTTTTAGTGGTTGTGTGGTTTTTGTGGTTTTATAGGTGTACGGCGGGATGTTTCCCGTTCCGGGCCCATGTTTTTACTTCCGTTTCCGTATATTTACGGTCACCGTACTTTCCGGTAGGCGCACACTGCGGTGTCCGCTGTGATGGGTGGCGGTATTGCACCTAGGGCGCCGTACGGCGGCGGTGTGGGCCGTTTTTGGGTCATTTCCGCCATCGCGGACTTTGCACTTCCGCCATGCCGTGGTGCTCGTGCCCGATGGGTGGGAATGGGCCGCACTTTGCTCCTTCGTGCAATGGCGGAAACGCTATTTACGCTGTGGCGGTCCGGTCAGTCACTTTCCGCCAGGGTCGTAATGAGGGCCATAGACTCAATATGATTTTCCAACATTTCCATTAGCATTTTGTGTTATGCTAATGGGAATAATATGGGACTCATCCCCATTCCAGGTGCTGGAACGGTGGATAACTGCCCAGTGGCCGAAGTTATTGGCCCAAGCGAAGCAAGGGCAGATAACGAGGGCTCAGGACCATTATCACCCATACCAGCCCCTGCAACAGGGGATGAAGGCCATTAACATCCCGGGTTGCCAATGCAGGGATTTTCCTTCCTAAAGTGGGATGTGTACTGCGTCCCACTGTAGGAAGGAAAATCCTTTTCCAAGTTGGCCACCATAGAAAGGGAAGGTGGGGCTCTGTGCAGACACCCTCTTCCCTTTCCGTGGTAGCCTGCAGAAGGCAAAGAGAGAACCCTGTGACCACATTAAGCTTCCAAACACCAACTGCCACTTAGTAATCTTTTAAAAATCTTTTCCATCTACAGTTCCCTTACTTATCCCAAAAAATTGTACACAATGCTCCTATAAATTCACATATGCATTGTGCAGTGGGAGAAGTGCATAAATAGAAGGGGCAGTACGGATGTGCAAGTGCTTTTGAGAACCCAGGAGGAAACTGCCAAGGTAGGACGTCACTGGGTAACTATTGGAGCAGAGAAGTTCCAAGGGTGGGATGTATCTTAACCATACCATCCCTTTAACAAAGTGTTTTCTGTCAATTTAATAGATTTTTATAAGTGAAAATGTTATTAATAATTCCTCTTTTCACATATATGGAAGAACTATAAAGCTCCAGAAATAAACATATTTTTTGCAACACATACTTATGTCCGTTGTTATCAGTAGTGCATGCTGGGGATGGAAATCCTCGTTCAATTGCCTTCGGCATAAGTGTCCACCATGACTCGAGCTGAACCAAACCACCCCTATTATTCACTGCACCTACCCTGCATCCTAGTTCAGTGTCCACTACGCCATAATAATGTAACCAATGGCCAGTGCTCAAGGCTTGCAGCCATGGCCCGTCTCCACATCCATGGAGCATAGGCTTCGGCCATGCCGCACTCCCCAATAAGCAAATCAGAGTACACATTTGCGCTTGCCGGGGGCCAGGCCCACTACTCAAACACCAAATGTATATTACTAGTTTTTCTACTTACATTCTTACACTTTGGAAAAATAAAACACAAGACATGTTTCCAATAACATGCCTGCAGGTCCTTGCTAATGCTTGTCACGGCAGTTTGTTGTAATCTAGTCCACCACTTCAGGCTGTAACCTCAAGCAGAATATGTTTTCCCATTAAAACCTACCGCTTCGGCCATGCCGCATGCCCCAATAAGCAAATTACAGTACACATTTCTCCTTGCTGACGGCCAGGCCCATTGCCCAGACACCAAAGTTATTTCACTGTGTTGTCTACTTACTACTACTTACTATTAACACTTTAAAAAAAAATTAAAAAACATAGTACATATTTGCAAAACCATGCTTTCCAGTTCTTGCTGACCTTCCTCGTGCATATTTGCTGCAATCCTTTGCAGCACTTCAACCTGTATACACCAGCACATTATTTTCTCTTTCAAAGCTATCCCAATTAAATAACTTTACCACATAGCCGGTCCCTGATGGACATGTCTACTTTAACCCCATTGGTCATCCCTCGTTGTCAAGGCCAGTAGCCAGATTGTCAGGGTCATGACCTCATGCCATGACCCAGGCAATCTGGCCAATAACCTTGGCCACAGGCTATACGACAGTCACCAAAGGTATATCACTATTTTTTGAACCTACATTATGACACTTGTCAAAAAATAAAACATGGACACGTTTGCAAAACATGGACACTTTTGCAAAACCATGCAAAACCATGCTTTTAAGTCCTTACCAATGTGCCGTACACAAGTTTGCTGGAAATCGATCCGTGTTTTGTTACATACACACAATAGTCATGTAACTTAGCCCCCACTTGACACAATCCATTCAGACTTTGCCAAACAGTTAAGGTTGGGTCTACAATCTTTCTGAAAGCTTTTGTCCACATTTGTCAAACGGCAACAAAGTTGTAAGCCATCTAACAAAGTTGAGGCCCCCTTCTAATTTTGTCCCCTCTTGACAAAATCCCACCAAACGTTGTCAAAACATGTATGTCCAGATCGAAAACCTGTTTGCAAACTTTTCTGCAGATTCATAACATAGCACCATATTTATAAGCCTTTACAATATTTTGGGACCCCCCTCTAAATGGGTTGCCTCTTCACAAAACAGCACCTCACTTTGCAAAACTATTCAGTATTGTGTCTAAAATGAAATTCCAAACTGCAATGCATAAAGTGGCACCAAAGATATAAACCATCCACAAACTGCTTTTCACCAACCTTCTAAAGGACAATTAAGCATAGATACCCCCGAACATCACAGGACTGTCCCGGACTGTTTGTGGACATCAGAGAAGAACAACGCTAATTTTTTTTGGCTTTTTAAGGCCATATCCCATCCCACCCTCATCACCCCTCACCTGCCCAGACATAGTTTTATTAGTTTGACGAGTGCAATGTTGTGTTTTTCAATATGTTTTTACAGTGCTATCTGCGGACTATGGGCACTGTCCGGGAATCCAACATGGCGTGTGTTTCCAAAATTCTGACGTACGTCACATTTTTTATTTACCAATCAGCAGGTATGTCTGATGTACGCGGACATTACGTTGGCCCCTGGACCACTCAGAGGCCCATCTGCAGACCAAACAGGCAAGTGAGTCTGTTGACCAAACCCAGATATCACTAATTTTTATTACCTAATTTCTGGTCGATTTAAAAAGAACTACTGGACATATTTACACCAAATTTACAATAGCACGCTTTCGGACCAAGCTGCTGCTCCTGCTGCAAATTTGGTGAAAATGGGTCCAGCGGTTTGGGCTGTAGGCATGAGTAATATTTTTTCCATTGCGTCTATGGGAAAAACCACAAATTGCCCCCCCTGAATGAAACCTCACCACACTTTGCAAGATCAATCTGAAGGGGCCATATACATTTTCTGCAAAGTTTTGTGAGTATTCATCCCGGAAGGGGGGCAAAGTTATAAGCCACCCAAAAAGCGATCTTCCTATGGGTTGAGCAATTTAACCAAAGTACAGCGGCGCTATATATAAACACTGTGCTCCAGGCTGCCAAACACTAGTAAAGTGTTACCGTAGCTATAAAACGCCAAGAAAATAACCCATGCACACGTGGGGTAAGGTTACAAAAAGGCACAGCCAATGCTGTCAGTTTATTAAATTCATAATAAAAACAGACCAAACATCAACTTCATAGGTCTGTGATTAAAATCATGGCGGAGTACAAAATTATACCCGCACGTAGCAAAAGATTGTCAGGCCTTCCACCCGTGACTCTGGCTTCTTCAGGCTAATATACAATCACACATTCCATTTGCTTTGTTAAATAAAGTTATGGAGAACTTGGCTTCCTGTACACAGTATTGTCATGTGATCCTGTTCAAATCCAAGGATCCCCATGGTCACAGATACTCTTCATCCTGTAACAGGTAAACCATCTACCCTTCGCAAACCCTTCTAAAGTGGCAATGTTAAAATGCAAATCTTCAACACTAATTTCCCAAAAATATATAAAAATTTATGAACATCATTACTAGAACGCTCTTAATACAGACAAAACTCTGTAAGAACAGCATAATGGAGCAAATTGAACATCAACATTATACAATTTATCAATCCAACTGGTATTTAATGTAGAAACACATTAAGTTCTTCATCACCATTCAAGCCTCAAGGTTTTCAAGGTTTCAAATTCAATAGTAAGTTTGTTTTCCAATTGTCCTAATTTCAACTGTCTATTCCCACATCGTGGGTGTTCTGGAATATATGCTAGTCCTGTGAAGCTCATACACCAGACATATTTGTTATGTTTTTCCAAAGTATTCACTGCCATAGGATAATTCATGTCCATATTTTTGATGGCTCGATAATGTTGAAGGATTCTCAGTTTTAAAGAACCTATGGTTGAGCCTATACACCTCATTCCACAGGCACATTCAACAAGATAGGCAATACATTTAAGTAATCCTATGTTTGAAAACCCGAGTCTTAGCCCCTGGCATCTTGATGTGTTTCTCATTCATGACAAAGTCACACCTCTTACATTTCATGCATTTAAAAAAACAGTGGAGATACTTGAGTTGGTCAGCCAATTATTGTGAGAAATCTGAGTTTTCACAGGATTGGGGGTCAAAAGGGATGTTAAAGTTGGAGCTTTCAAAAAAGTAATAGACGGGTGGCTATTTAAGGCCTGTTTTAGATCTCGATCAGTCAGTAATACTGGCCAATGTTTATTCAGAATAGATCTAATCTTATCAGATTAAAGGTAGTAATACATCTTACATCATCAGACATATATTTCTGTTCTTATTGCCACCATTTAAAAGCTCCTTTATATTTTTAAATTTCGCTTTTTCAAAAGATCTTTCAATGTTCTGAAAGGAATAGACTCGTTTCAAAAAATGTTCTTGTGTGTTCACAGATTCTCTCTGAAAATGATCTTCTTTGGAACAATTTCGTCGAACCCTTAAAAAGTCCCCCTAGGGGATGGATTTAATTAAGGATACTGGATGATGACTCGATGCATGGAGAACAGAATTCAAATTTGTCGGTTTTCTGAACATGTTAGAGATTAATTGATTATTGACCACATCAAAATTTACATCCAAGAATGTAAGTGTAGTAGTATTTCAACCCTAGTGAATCACAAATTAGTTTCATTATTATTCATGCATGCAACACAATTCAAAGATTTTTCATGGGAACCATGTCAGATAAAATAAATAATTGATAAATCTGTACCAGATTACAACTTGTTCTACTAATTAATTGTATTGTTCACCCCAAGCAATGGTTTGCTCCCACCACCCCATGTATAAATTAGCATTGTTTGGGGCCATGCATGACCCCATGTCTGTACCACAAACTTGTTCTTTTTCAAAAATGAAAAATGTATCCTCCAAACAAAATTTGATCATAGTTAAAAGCATCTTATTTTGCTGTTTAAAAGTGTCTAAAAAATATTGACAGGCTTTAATTCCATACACTATACACATGTAAAGCGAGACCACATCAAGCGAAACCAATACAAAAGTGGATTCACAGCTTATATAACTCTGTTTTTTCAGTAAATCTGAAGTGTCTCGAATATATGAGTTAAGGCTCTGTACAAAAGGTTCAAAATAGAATCTGAGAAATGTAGCGGTAGATTCTAGAAGGCTCGACATTGAAGACACCATGGGACTACTAGGTGGATTTTGAATGTCCTTATGAATATAGCTTCTGTTGTGTAAAGTTCTTTGTCCTGTATCACAACACCACCACCCTTATCAGCAGGAAATATAACAATAGTGGTCTTGTCTTTAAGTGTATGCATCTTTTTGTACAGATGTAAGGTTGAGAGCTTGTTGTCCAGTTCATGATGATAATTTTTGGAGGTCATTCAACACCATTTTTTCAAAGACGTCAATTTAGCTATTAATGATATTGGGACAAAATGTTGACTTATTTTTTAAGCCACTCTCAGTGATGAGATCAGTATGAATCCCAAATTTTTCGAAATGTATCTAATTATTATATTCCAAAGTCAATTCCTCATTCCAAATGTTTCCTCCAAAAGAGTAAGACATGTAAAGCCGGTAAAATCTTTTATACACTGGAAAAATCTTTAGTTAAGGTGCATCTAAGTTGAGCACCTTGACTACCGTTATTTCAGTGAATTTCAAGGGTCTTGTTATACCATAATTTTTTATTTTACTGACCACTAGTCTGCGGCCATGTCCTCTGTACATGTTCACCCAATATGTTTCTTTTGGTCCCACTTGGCAGTGACAGCCTTTGGCTGTGTCCACTATACATGTCTCTCCGGGCACCCTGGCCAGGGCCTTCATATCCTGGCCAGTGAGCACTGCCTTTCGCAGTGCCCACTGTATATTTTTAAACACTAACGGGCCACTAGCCATGGCATTCACCCATGGCCAGTGGCCACGTCCTTTGGCTGTCTCCACTGTACATCTTCCCCCAATATCTTTCTTTAGGACCTACTAGGTAGCCACAGCTTCTGGCCATGGCTACTGTACATGTCTTCCATGCCCACTAGCAGGAGAATTTGTCCCTGGCCAGTGAGCACAGCCTTTTGCCGTGCTCACTGTATATTTTAAAACACTACCGGGGGCACTAGTCATGGCCTTTGTGCATGTCCACCGTACATGTTCGCCCAATATGTTTCTTTTGAACTCACTAGGTAGCCACAGCCTTTGGCTGTGGCCACTATCGATGTCTTTTGGGCCCACTAGCCAGGGCCTTCGGCCCACTATATATTCTGAAACATTACCAGGCCATTAGCCATGGCCTTCAGCTGTGTACACCATACATGTTCCCCCACTGTAATATTTTAAAACACTCCTGTCTCACTCGCCATTGCCTTCAAGTCCTGGCCAGTGGCCACATTCATCTGGCATATCTGCTTTCCAAATTGCACCATTTGGTTCCTTAAAGTAATCCAGTAGCCATATCCTTCGGCCACACCCATTATTCCCCACCTCACTGTAGCTGTAACATTACATTCTTTTTCTAGTAATCCAAATTTTTGAATCCTCTCTTTTTTAAAAACTTTTTTTCCCTTAACCACGGTCATATTGGTAATATGCTACAAATAATCCTGATTATTTGTAGGTTCCTGCAAATAACTATGGTTATCTGCAAAAAGTGTGTAGAATCCAAAACTCTTCCCTGACATCCCATGCGCTAACAAAGTGCCCCCCTCCTCTTGGCATGCTCCTCCCACTGCCCTCAACTCCTCTTACCCCCCCATCCCTTATCCATTCACCTCAAACACCCGTCATTTCATGTGACGCACTTTCATTCCCGATCAGATTTTCATTTCTATCAGGGGTTATCCCGGAGAATAACTGTGGCTATGAGAAAACATTGAATCTCTGAACTTGTTCCCCAGCCGCTTGCCCCCAAATCCCCAATTTCACATGGTGTCCTCTTTCTCCCTTCCCACCTCTATCCTGAAGCCATTTCATCCTTTTGCTTCCTTCAAATGGCATTTTTTAAACTTTTTGTTTTTCGGGTGACCCCGAATATTTCTGAAATATTTGCAAATATCTCTGTGTGACACACTTTCATTTCCGATCCCATGTTCTACTACAACCCTGAATTTGAGAAAATGACCCTGAATATGCAAAAACGTTTGAGCTCTAAACTTGGTCCACAGTCCCCTCACTCAACCCTCCAATTGTACATGGTGTCCTCTTCCCCCTCCCCACCTCTAGCCTGATGCCATTTCATCCTTTTTCCTCCTCGAAATGGCATTTTTTCAGCATTTTTTTCAGCTAACCCCACATTTTTCTGAAATATTTGCAGTTATCTGTGTGACTCACTTTCATTTCAGATCCCGTTTTCTACTATAATTCCGAATATGGAAAAATAATCCTGAATATGCGAAAACAGTCAAACTCTGAATTTGGTCCACAGCCCTCCTCCTCACCTCGCCAGTTTCATAAGGTGTCCTCTTTCCCCCTCTCCACCTCTATTCTGATGCCATTTTAACTTTTCGTTTTCGACTATTCCTGAATATTTCTGAAATGTTTGCAAATATCTCTCACAACACACCAAAGAAATGAGACTGCTGAAGTTGTTTTGCACCTGGCCCAATACTGTGCGCAGTTTTTGCTGTGCCCTGTGCAGAAATGTGGCCTTTTTTTCTGTATGGGAAAATAAATGGGGAGTAGGTTGAAAAAACGTTTATTTTCTTAATAACTTTTTCATTTTCTAACAAATCTTTCACAGGATTTCTATTCTCGGTGCATCCATGACAAATTATTTTGTTTGCAAAATTTCAGCCAAATTCGACTTGCAAGTCAAACGTTATTAGCAAATCACTTTTCGGGTTTTCCTATGTATCTAGATACTTACCTATAGTGCAGTGACCGCTGCACTATAATGAAATATTTCTGAAGCAACCATACGCGTGCCCCCTCCATGCGAGATTGAGTCTTCCATTTAGTTTTTTTACAGTTGTTGGGTTTTTGTGGGTTTTTGTGTTGTCCACAAGCGTAATGAGAAGAAATCATGAACCTTCTTTTCTTCTTGGGCACCACATGAAGTATAAACAAACCATTTATTTGTTACTTATTATGTCCCATTTGTTTTGAAATCCGATTCACATTTTATGTATACACATTTCATTTGTGCAGTGTCATAATCATTGCATTTTGGTGGCCAAACCATGGTTGTCCTACGGTGGCTGTGGCACAGTCATGGTTGCTCTAGAAACAGATCCTAAATGAATTATATTCTCCTCGGCCAATTAAATTGAAGCTTTTCAGATCAAAACTGTTGATCTACAAATTAATCTATCAAAATATACATAAGTATAAATGCAAATATTGTGTTTTTTTATTTACAAAAACTGCTTCACAGATTTCCACCAAACTCAGCAAAACACTGTTGTTTGCACAAACACCTGCTCGTCATGAACATTTGTTGGAAAACTGTTCCGTAGATGCAAGTGAAAATTCCATATGTGAGTTTGAATGAGAAATGCCACTTTTTGGACCCTCCACCCCACAATTGTTGCACCCCAGGAGGGTCAGTCACTAAACTTTCTGTTAAAAAAAAGAAGTGTGTGCATACTTTTTTTGACAAAGCATCATTCTCATCTGCCGAACACGGTTGCAGGTATTCACTATCCGACAATAACTGCTTTCGGCTAAGAAGTGTTGGTACTCTGCCAGTAAATGTATTGAAAACCCTACTCAGAAGTTCTGCTACTCTTCCAGTAATTGAAGTATTGCAATGCCTGCTGAGAGGTTCTGGTGCTCACACAGTAAGAGTATTGGAAAGCCTGCTGAGAAATGCTGGTACTCTTCAGTAGAAGTACTGTAAAGCTTGCTGAGGAGTTCTGGTATTCTTCCAGTAAAAGTATTGCGAAGCCTGCTGAGAGATATTGGTGATCTTCCAGCGAAAATACTGCAAAGCTTGCTGAGGAGTTCTGGTATTCTTCCAGCAAACGTATTGCAAAGCCTGTTGAGAAGTGCTGGTACTCTTCCCATAACAAAAGTATTGCAAAGCCTAATCAGAGGTTCTGATACTCCCCCAGTACACGTATTGCAAAGCCTGCTGAGAAATACTGATGATCATCCTGCAAAAATATTGCAAAGCCTGCCGAGCAGTTCTGGTCTCCTTCCAGTAGAGGTATTGCAAAGCCTGCTGAATACTTATGGTCTTCTTCCAGTAAAAGTATTGCAAAGCCTGCTGAATACTTATGGTCTTCTTCCAGTAAAAGTATTGCAAAGCCTGCTGAATACTTATGGTCTTCTTCCAGTAAAAGTATTGCAAAGCCTGCTGAATACTTATGGTCTTCTTCCAGTAAAAGTATTGCAAAGCCTGCTGAATACTTATGGTCTTCTTCCAGTAAAAGTATTGCAAAGCCTGCTGAATACTTATGGTCTTCTTCCAGTAAAAGTATTGCAAAGCCTGCTGAATACTTATGGTCTTCTTCCAGTAAAACTATTGCAAAGCCTGCTGAATACTTATGGTCTTCTTCCAGTAAAAGTATTGCAAAGCCTGCTGAATACTTATGGTCTTCTTCCAGTAAAAGTATTGCAAAGCCTGCTGAATACTTATGGTCTTCTTCCAGTAAAAGTATTGCAAAGCCTGCTGAATACTTATGGTCTTCTTCCAGTAAAAGTATTGCAAAGCCTGCTGAATACTTATGGTCTTCTTCCAGTAAAAGTATTGCAAAGCCTGCTGAATACTTATGGTCTTCTTCCAGTAAAAGTATTGCAAAGCCTGCTGAGAAATACTGGTGAACTTCCAGCAAACGAATTGCAAAGGCTGCTGAGAAGTGCGGTACTGCAATAGAAATAGTGTAGGTACTAAACGCCTAAAAATCTCCTGCCTTTTTCAAAGGCCACATCAAGGTTATTATTGTAATGAGGCATCATTGCCTAGCCACCTTTTCACACCAATGAGTAGTGTTGATGGTCGCCCCGGCTATTCCTGTTGATCTACATATTTTCGGTCACAGTATCATTTCAAGCACATTTCCTGGAATCAGGTCAAGGCCATTCTCTGGTGTCACGCCCCCAGCAGCACAGCATACTCTGAGTCGATTGTGTTTTGGAATGGGTCGTACTGTTGCGCCGCTTGTCCTCTCTCCAGTGGCATGATATGATAGGTTATTTATAACGCGCTTAATACCCAGAGGTTTCTAAGCGCGGACCCGGGGATCGAACCCGTGTTGCTCTGTGTCATCTTGCTTCCAAGACAAGCACGTTGCCACTGAGCTATCCTCCCGAGACATGAGAGAGGAAACCTGCTTGAGCAGTGATGAAAGAAGAAGCACCAAGGCCATGGAGCTCTGATGCCTCTGCATGATGTTTGTGCAAAGGAAAATGGAGGCATAACCTTCCTGTATAAACAAACACAAAGTTAGACACAAATGAGTTCTCGTGTTTTTTAAAAACAAATGACTCTGTCCACCTCACTGCCAGAAATCAAGTGGAACATGCTTTCTAATATAGAGGATTGTCTTTTGCTGTATCAACAAAAGTTTAAAATCCTGTTGCACAATGCAATGATATTCACAACAAAATTGTATTTGTTGTTATGGTGTAAACTCGCTATTAATGCCATCTTTTTTTATGTATTATACATTAGGCGTGGAATTGCCGACCCATGTAATAGTGCAATTTTCAGTTCAGAAATGTCTAGGCTCCATGGGCGAATATCCCACCAATTTTACAGCGGAAGCAGATGGGATAGCAAGCCGACAGTCTGCCGTCCACTTAGTTGATACGGTATTCCCAGGGGAAATACCCACTTATCTTCGATTTGGGTGAAATCAAATCAGAGAAGTGGGAGCTAAGGCCACTGCACGAATATTTCTGCCCATCAGCCAGCAGAAATGTTAAATGAAATGCCAGGTGCTAATAGTTTTCCAGCCTCCTGATTGGCCATATTGCCCTTTCATTGCTCTGGGAGATTTTAGGGGAATTATGGGTGGTCTTTCTATAACAAGACAGGTAGTACTGGAAGAGGCAGAATCCATCTTTTTTCGCTGTAGATATTTCACCCATCAGTATATTTTCCGTATCGGAGAATACACCTGCTGTCAGTCATGCAAAATAAGGCTAGATCCATTTCTCAGGAATTTGTTGTATGCTGACATGTTTAATGTATGCTGAATGGAACCCTGCGTGAGTGGCAGCTGTGTGGAGTCCTTGGCTCCATATTCGATGTCAGGATTCCGAATCTTACAGTCGGGGACAGTTGCTGGCCATCTTTGCTGGGTAGTGATGTCCGGTACTTCGGCTCTTACATGACTAACCAATCTTTCTACCTACAAACGTACAACGAAGGTACTTACCTCAAGAACACGCTTTATAGTCATCCTTGGCCTCCCAGATTTATGAATATTACAGAATTCTCATGAACCTATGTAAAAGTATTTTCTAAACCTTGTTTTCATCGGCGTAATAATCAGAAGTAATATTGTAATGGCCTCAAATTTCAGGGAACAATTTTCGACAGCACAATAGTCTGGTGGTATTTTGTACTCCGACCATATCTAGAGGGTGGGATCATGGCACAGATTTCTTGAGGCCTTGCTATGGTTCATGAAAAGCTCTTGAGATATATTTTTTTTAACCTCCAAAAATATTTTTAGAGTTATTTCTATCCTAACAGAACGCATAGGGCCTCATTAAGTGTTTGGCGATAATGGTGGTAAATCCATCGAAATACCGCCAAACTCGATTACCGTTACTACCACTTGGTCCCACGGATTCACATCGTGATTACAAGTGGTGATAGAGCTGTGTGTATCTCCATTTTTGGAGTCCATAGGACTTCATGGGGATTTCGGCAGAATTACTGCGAGCGGTAACTCTGCAAAAGTAATTGCAGCAATTTTTGGAGGAAAAGTTGAGGATTTACCTCCAGCACTTTTCTTTTCAAAATTGGAATTCAGCTGTGCAGTAAACACAGCAGTAAATCCATTACCACCAAAAACAGTGGTGGTAACGGAATTGCCACTACTTTTTTTACACAACGCAGAACTCGTAATTAGGCCCATGATATTCAGCTCATCAGGAAGTGGTATCCTCCTGACGACTCCTTGCAGTTCAGGCCTGTCTCTGATACTCCTTCAAGCAGCGGAATATTGTTAGGCTTCTTATTAAGTGCCTTCACAATGGCAGTACTTCTACTTCAGTGGCGATTCCAATCATGGGAGGTAGAAAGAAGTGATAGGTAAATATGGGGGACCCTCTAAACTAATGTCTTAAGTTTTTCATTACTAAAAGAATATCCTAACATTACACTGGCATTCTGCTATTTTCTTACACAAAGACTTTACCCTTATTGAGTACGCTTGGTTCCGCCAGTTCTTTTAAAAGCATTACGAAATCCCATTCATTGTGTAACCGGAAACTTTCCCTGGAAGGTTGTCAGTTCCATGTGAGATGTGTTGCTTCATCTGTTTCCTCTGCGTGCGCGAGCACAGCGGCGGGAAGAAAAGCTGACTCATAGGTGATGCACTTGAGTTCAGTGCACTTCAGCCATGGATTGTGATGCATGAAGAATTCATAATATGGCTCTATAGGTCTGCAGCGGCGGCTGTGCCGGGCGTTACTGGCTGCCAGGTGTGAGGATCCATATTGCCTGATACTGCCCTTGCTCTGGGTCTATAAAGCTATACTATAACCCCAGGAGGGTAGAATGTTATTTTTAAAACAATGGCAGACGAACGGAAAACATTGTGCAAACCCAGGTTCTGTCCCAGGCCATGCCATAGGGAAACACAGCATGGTGGTGGCTGGCAAATAGGACACTGGTGCTTGCATTTCAGCTCTATACAAAAGTGGGTGAAAGCCAGCCAACTCTCCAGATGCTTCCATTGGTTTCCTTTCAATTCCCAACCGTCAGAACCTGCGTTCTCCACGCTTGAGACCCACTATCTCAGAATCCTTGTAATACTGACTTGTGAGAATAGCCCACGAGCCACACTGCACCTTGCACTTTCAACATGTATATGAGAACAAATCCCTCCCTTTCCTATATATTGACTTAAAAAATGTGGTGCTCCAATAACCATATTGATAACCATGGCTCGAAACCTATTTTGCGCTTACCCAAAATAACAATGATAAACATAACTATAATGCTTAACTAGCTCTTAAGTAACAATGATAAAGATAGCTTTAAGGCTACATTGCTCTAACCACATAGCTCCTCCTTTTTGTTCTTATATTTTAAACCCAACAAATTATTCTTTAAATACACAGGAGCTTTACCTTCTCGCCTGAGCCTACTTCTACCAGACCACTCAGCACGCATTTCACTCATCTCATTCTCTTTCCCTAATTCACCAGGACCCACCACACCATCACGCCCACACTCAATGCTTTCCTCCAGTCTCCTTTCTACTTCCTCTGCACCATCCGCAAACGTCCAATCCAAACTTTCCTGGTGTCTTTGTTCCGCCTCCTTAATGAGAGAACTGTTTACAACTTCCAGTGACGCTATTTGTTTAACATTTTTTTCCTCATAATATTCTTTGGATTTCTTTTAATACTCTCGGATTCTCTCCAATACCTTTGCCATATCCCAAACATACAACCAGTGGCGTATTTAGGCTTTCTACTGCCCTAGGCCCTAATAAGTGCATGCGCCCCCCCCACCTGCAACTTTACTCCACTGCTGCCTGACTCCGCCCCTTCAACAAACTCTATCTGTATTGTCCAAACTACACCCCTTTACCACCATTTTCGCTCCTTAACATTATAAGGACTTTCTTAAGGTTGCTGGGATTTGAAATGCATTGCTTCCTCTCTATTAATTCAGGCCTGATATCTTCTGTGTTATGTTAGTTGAAAAAGTATTTTAGGATCTTTCCTGCCCAAGATTTGGAGAAGGCAGTGTGTCCTACAGTTGAGTGCTAATTGTCTACTTTTCTGAAACAAATCTTTTAGAGGAAGCGATTAAAACATAAGCTGTCTGCCAACTGGACACAAGTGAGAGAAGATTGCAACGAGGAATTTTGTTTTCAATGCTAAAATCTGGTTTCTCTCATAGATGCAACATAACTACATTTCTGCATCTGTCAAATGGTGAAGTTCACGTATGAAACATATGCAAGTGGTATAGGCACATCTTATGCAAATGTTGAATACCAATAGTTCAACTCCCTTCTCATGGTTACAGTTTGGTGTTAGCAGGTGGCAAAATGGAAATAAGGCAAGTTACCTGCTGCAGCCGATGAAACTCCAATCCCTTGGACTGGAAAGCCATTAAAATATGGCAAAAGCACAAGTGAAGTTTGTAAGCCTGGGCATAAACAACTCAGTAAAGACAGTTGGAGACTTATTTTATGTCATTCCCATCTGAGCCAACCGTTTCCCCCCTTCCTATTTTTCTGTCTTGATGTATGTCATTGACAATGAATACTCATATGAATCTGTTATGAATTATGTTTATGTATGTTAAGATATGTGACTAGAACATATGCCCTATTATTTTGAAAAAGGCTCTGGTGAAGCCGAAACACGTGTAAATACGGTAAAGGGCAACAAAGATATTTGTTTCAAAATTACCAATGCAAATATTTGAAAATGATTTTTTTGTGTCGCAGTTACTTTGTGTGCAAACAAACAAACCTATTATTGTAATGAAGCATCATTGCCTAGCCACCTTTTCACACCAATGAGTAGTGTTGATGGTCACCCCGGCTATTTCTGTTCATCTACATATTTTCTGTCACAGTATCATTTCAAGCACATTTCCTGGAATCAGGTCAAGGTAATTCTCTGTTGTCGCGCCCCCAGCAGCACAGCATCCTCTGAGTCGATTGTGTTTTGGGATGGGTCGTACTGTTGCGCCGCTTGTCCTCTCTCCAGCGGCATGAGAGAGGAAACCTGCTTGAGCAGTGATGAACGAAGAAGCACCAAGGCCATGGAGCTCTGATGCCTCTGCATGTTTTTTCCGCAAAGGAAAATGGAGGCATAACCTTCCTGGATAAACATACACAAAGTTAGACACAAATGAGTTCTCGTGTTTTTAAAAAAAACAAATGACTCTGTCCACCTCACTGCCAGAAATCAAGTGGAACATGCTTTCTAATATAGAGGATTGTCTTTTGCTTTATCAACAAAAGATTAAATCCTGTTGCACAATGCAATGATATTCACAACAAAATTGTATTTGTTGTTATGGTATAAACTCGCTATTAATGCCATCTTTTTTTATGTATTATACATTAGGTGTGGAATTGCCGACCCATTTAATAGTGCAATTTTCAGTTCAGAAATGTGTAGGCTCCATGGGCGAATATCCCACCAATTTTACAGCGGAATCAGATGGGATAGCAAGCCGACAGTCTGCCGACCACTTAGTTGATACGGTATTCCCAGGAGAAATACCCAATCCTCTTCAATTTGGGTGAAATCAAATCAGAGAAGTGGGAGGTAAGGCCACTGCATGAACATTTCTGCCCATCAGCCAGCAGAAATGTTAAATGAAATACCAGGTGCTAAGAGTTTCCCAGCCTCCTGATTGGCCATATTGCCCATTCATTGCTCTGGAAGGTTTTGGGGGAATTATGGGTGATCTTTCTATAACAAGGAAGGCAGTACTGGAAGAGGCAGAATCCATCTTTTTTCTCTGCAGATATTTCACCCATCAGTATATTTTCCATATCGGAGAATACACCTGCTGTCAGTCATGCAAAATAAGGCTAGATCCATTTCTCAGGAATTCCTTGTATACTGACATGTTTAATGTAAGCTGAATGGAACCCTGCGTGAGTGGCAGCTGTGTGGAGTCCTTGGCTCCATATTCGATGTCAGGATTCCGAATCTTACAGTCGGGGACAGTTGCTGGCCATCTTTGCTGGGTAGTGATGCCCGGTACTTTGGCTCTTACATGACTAACCAATCTTTCTACCTACAAACATACAACGAAGCTACTTGCCTCAAGAACACACTTCATAGTCATCCTTGGCATCCCAGATTTATGAATATTACAGAATTCTCATGAACCTATGTACAAGTATTTTTAAGCCTTGTTTTCATCGGCATCATAATCAGAAGTGATATTGTAATGGCCTCAAATTTCAGGGAACAATTTTCAATAGCACAATATTCTGGTGGTATTTTGTACTCCGACCATATCTAGGGGTGGGATCATGGCACAGATTTCTTGACGCCTTGCTATGGTTCATGAAAAGCTTTTGAGATCTATTTTTGTAACATCCAAAAATATTTTTTGATGTGTAAACATTATTTCTATCCTAACAGAACGCCTAGGGCCTCATTACGTGTTTGGCGATATTCGTGGTAAATCCATCGGAATACCACCAAACTTGATTACCGTTACCACCACGTGGTCCCACTGATTCAAATTGCGATTAAAAGTGGTGATAGATCAGTGTGTATCTCCATTTTTGGAGTCCATAGGACTTCATGGGGATTTTGGCAGAATTACTGCAAGAGGTAATTCCACAAAAGTAATTGCAGCAATTTTTGGAGGATAAGTTGAGGATTTACCTTCAGCACTTTTCTTTCAAAATCGGAATTCAGCGGTGCAGTAAATACAGCAGTAAATCCATTACCGCCCAAAACAGTGGTGGTAACGGAATTGCCACTACTTTTTTTACACAACGCAGAACTCGTAATGAGGCCCATGATATTCAGCTTGTCAGAAAGTGGTATCCTCCTGACGACTCCTTGCAGTTCAGGCCTGTCTCTAATACCCCTTCAAGCAGCGGAATATTGTTAGGCTTCTGATTAAGTGCCTTCACAATGGCAGTACTTCTACTTCAGTGGCGATTCCAATCATGGGAGGTAGAAAGAAGTGATAGGGAAATATGGGGGACCCTCTAAACCAATGTCTTAAGTTTTTCATTACTAAAAGAATATCCTAACATTACACTGGCATTCTGCTATTTTCTTACACAAAGACTTTACCCTTATTGAGTACGCTTGTTTCCGCCAGTTCTTTTAAAAGCATTACGAAATCCCATTCATTGTGTAACTGGAAACTTTCCCTGGAAGGTTGTCAGTTCCATGTGAGATGTGTTGCTTCATCTGTTTCCTCTGCGTGCGCGAGCACAGCGGCGGGAAGAAAAGCTGACTCATAGGTGATGCACTTGAGTTCAGTGCACTTCAGCCATGGATTGTGATGCATGAGGAATTCATAATATGGCTCTATAGGTCTGCAGCGGTTGCTGTGCGGGGCATTACTGGCTGCCAGGTGTGAGGGTCCATATTGCCTGATACTGCCCTTGCTCTGGGTCTATAAAGCTATACTGAAGTGGGGGAATGGAACAAAAGGCTCCCACCAATCCCCTCATGCCCCTGGCCTAGAGGATCGCGGCCCAGACACCCGCCACGAGAGGAGTTTGCCTATCTACCAGACAACCAAATACCCTGGTACAGGAACATACGGATGTGCCCACCAGCCTGCCCACCAGCCTGCCCTGCCCATGCCGACACCTGCGGCATGGATGAACTCGACTGAACCATTCAACAGTAAATGAACACATCGTTAGAGATGCCATGACGACCTAGCCAACGGTCAGCACACCCGTACAAACATGCACACTGGACACTCCCACACCAACCCACACAAAGAACACATTCAGTGCTATGACGTAGGTGACGGACACACCCACTGACGCGCATCTTTATTATTTTTCACATAGGTTTTTCAAAATGCAGAAACGCAAGACGCACAACAAACTCATCTAAAATGCTTGCTGACGCTCCTCCTACCCCATGCATTGCAATGATACATATAACGAAGACATGATACTGGGGATAAAGCAATATGATACCATAACCTAAAGCGCCGTGCATCAAACGTCTCCACCTATGCACCAGGCCCAAGTAGGGCGCAAGCAAGAGCTTCCCTGAACATTGAACGAGCAAGAGTACAGTTGCTGACCCTGCAGAATGAGCCCGGCGAGAGCAGACAGTCAAGGGCACAATGTTGTAAACTCGCATGCCGCAAGCCGACGCCAAGGTCACACCTGCAAATTAAGCCAGGCACACAGTGGAAAATGCAATATTAAATGTGCAGAATTCTGCCTCAACCACAGTCTCTCCTCACGTGACCAAGCCGAACCTGACAGGGTGCCAGGCCCAGGAGGAGGGAGGCGCCTGGATCCCACGTTTCAAGACACAGGCAGATACAATTAAGCGACTCAATGGACATCTGCGGCGGTGGGAGTAGTCTACCTTCCAGCATATGAATGAATCCTCACATTGTCTGCACATACCCATATTGATACATTGTTGCAAATGACAGGTGCACCGCGAGCTGGGAACAGCGATGTTCCCAGACTGGGGGGCTCGCGAGTGGACCAATCAGAACATGGGGCTCTTATCACTGACGCCATTAACATTAGCCAATCCTCAGGGGTCTTCGTGTAACAATTTTCATGTATCAAATTGAAGGGACAATCCAAGTATACCACCTGACTGACCCTCGACCACTAACAACGCTCTCTATACGTATGCTATACTAACCCTACCACTCGAGGAACCAATCCAGAGTGGCGATAGGTTTTTTGCTAACTTTTCCCAGGTGACGCAAGTAGCGCGTCAGACTAAGGCTAAAAAGGGCCTGTGAGCCCCACAGAGAGAGAGTGTGTCAGGACGGACGCGTACGATCCTTGACCCATCCCTGCCGTTTGTTTAATAAACAGCAGAATCACCTTGCTTCTTGCGTGTGCCTCATACTCATTTTTGGGATACGCGGGAGGAGTTGGGGCCTCCCTGCCCGGAGGTCCGCGGACGGCCCAGCTGGCCCCGGGAGAATTTCCCCCGACAAGTTGGAGGCACTGCTAAGATCTGTTTAAGATCTGCTTTTATTTTATTTTTCCGAGTGCTCCCGTTGCGAGGAGGCCCGGCGGTGCGGCCCCCTCTGCCGCTGCCCCCTTTTGAGGACTACAGGACCATCACGGAACTGCGAGACGACCGGACAGCGCAATCCGGATATTGGCCTTCGGGAGCCGGTTGAGAAGTATCCCGCCCGCGGTTGGCGAGTGTCCAGACGTGGTCCAGACGAGGGGAGGTGGCGAGCCGCTTGGAGGGGTGCACGCAGTCGAGCGGCCCCGCATCAAGATAACTTGGTGAGTATGCCACGCCCAACAAGCAATGTGAAATTGTGAGGGAGGGGGGGGAATAGAATACGGGAGGCGGGAGGTGTTACACAGGTGCGCGGCGAAGGTTTGATAAATTAGTGTTGACGGTGAAGTGAATGGTAGCTGGACAAGTGCGAGAGCAGTCCGCTACATTACAGAAGAGGAGGGGGCGGAGCACGAAAACATCACGTGCGGCCGCCCGTAGACACTGATTGGCCTAGGTCGCGACCACGTGTAAGGGTGTGTGTGTGCGGTTTCCTACGATTTGGTGATTATTGATCAATGAGAAGATGAGGATCCCTATTGATCGAGCAGGAAACTCGATAGATAGATGACGTTTCCCTGTAGGCGGTAGCTAGCTGGTTGCCTAATACGGAAGATAATTGGCTGGTTAAGCCCTCCTGTCGAGGGGCGTATCACACGCGAGGCGACGCAGCGTGCGCAGTCCGATTATATTGTTGATTACCTTGTTCCAGGCGTGACAGGAAGACAGCTGTGAGGTTTACGGGGTAGATTACAAGCGTATCTTGAACTTTCAAAAAAAACATGAAAAGAACTTACCAGTAGTTTTGGAAGAGATCGGTGACGTCACCAGTAGGGCTTTCATAGGATATCTCGAACGTGAGGAATTTTTCGGAGAGTGGTGGGGAACAGAATAATGGTAAGGGAATGGAGAAGGAGATAAACGGTAACGAATAGATCGGGGTAAGGTAAAAGGGGGACGTGGCTGCGCACGGAGAACGCCGGTCACGACAAGTGAAGAAAGAGGAGGAGGGGTAAAAGAAAGTGGGACGGCTGTACAAGAACGTCACATGGGGCACGCAGCCGCAGGGGGCTACGTGCGCCTCGGCCGCAGGGGGCCGTAAAGGTGTTCGGTAAAGGAAAAAAGGAAAGAAAAGAATATACAAATGCAAATGCTATATTTTACTATTTCGTTTTAGCGGACAATCGCAAGCCCCCAAAATTACGGGGCCAGGTAAGGATCTGAAATTGTATAGCGTACACTATTAGCAAGATAACCACTACTATATAGATGGAGAATAACAATTGAAGTGCTACTATGTCACACGGGACAGGATCGGGAGGGTGGGGAAACACCCTCACTACCCCGCTGCAGCATATATGTAAAACACTGTCACCCCATAGGGAGAAACTGATTAAATACAGCATAGAATGGACACAGGGGACAGACAACAAAATGACGACACCATGGCCGCCTAATGGCAGTTTCGATCCATATACCCAACATTCACTATTAACCCATCTGCATAACACATACAAGGGGAAGAAGTTGACACACCACGTGGAGGTGTTTAACTTATCGAGAATGTTCCAAGGGTCCCGACCGGGACCAAACGGAATGTTCATTGTGGGGGAAACAACGGAAGAAAAGGAGATTAAGGAGGAAGGGGAGAATGGGGAAAAGGAGAGTGAAGGCACACAGAACACGGGGAACGGACAAGAGGGAGGAGAAAAGAGTAACAACTCAAACGAAAATGAAATAAAAAAGGAGCAGAGCGACAATATAACCCTAGCAAAGGTAGTGAAAACGGAGGGAGGGGGGTTGTATCCTTTAAGAGAACTAGGAGAAATAGCAAGAGAACAATTAAGGGCGGCTGAGGGGTACTCGAACCCGGCATACAGCCCGCCACCATATACAGCTACAGGTGGCCACACGGGAGGGGAGCGGACTAGTACGATGGAATCAGCTCATAGGAAGATGCCCGCAGGGGAGGGGAGGACTGGAGAAGAGCGGATAGCGGAAATAGGACATGATGAGTGGGTAGCTGCGCAGGTGCTATTAAAATTACGAGGTTCATTAACAGGAGAAGAGAAGGAGGAAGTAAGGAAAATGGACGAGGATAATACCAGGGAGAGTGAAATGAAAGGGGAAGAGGGGAAAAGGAAGGAGGGAGAGTTGTTACGACAAAAGGAAGAGATTTTGGAGGAACGATTAGCAGAATTAAGGGATGAGCAGAATGCACTGATCAAGCAGCTCGAGAGAGAGCCCGGGAAAGGAAGGAAAGCAAGAATGAGTTGGACAAAATGAGGGAACGAACTGAGGAGCAAAAGAGAGAAGCCGAAAGGGTAAAGGCAGTAGCAGAAAGGGTATCCAGAGCAGCACTGCATGACAGGAAAAGAGAGGAAGAAGAGAAAGAAAAAAAAATGGCAATATGGAAGAGGAGATTACTATCAGAAACGACAAGGAAATACGAAGAAGGGAGGATGATAGAGAGTATATTAGAACGGGAAAGGGCGAGATGGGAAAGGAAGAAAGAAGATGAAAGGATATTGGAAAAGATGAGTAGTGAAGTAATGGAGGAATTAAAAAAGAAAAGAGAGGAAATTGGTAGAGTAATAGCTGAAAAAATGAAGGGGAAAGAGAAGATAGGAGAGGGGAGAATGAAGTAAGGAGGTATGTACACAGAGACACAGAAGTAGCAACAACATCAGCACAAAGGGGAGCAATTGGTAAAAAAGAAACGGGAGGAACGGATCTAATAGACTTAAAAACAGTAACGATTAGGGGGGAAAAGACTGATTGGGGGTTGCCATTCCAAATGACTTTTGTAGTGAGGAAGAAGAAGGAATGGAGAAGGAAGGAAGAAATAGTGAAAGGGAAAGCCTAGATAAATTATATATCACCCGGACAAATAGAGACTCACCATGGGCCTGCAGGAGAAAGGAAGAACTGGAAGGAAGTGAGGGGGAAGAGCAAGGAATGGCGGGAAGGCAGATACGTGCAGCTACACCCTCATCATCCCGTCCAACATGCTCCACCACCACACACTCATTACGTAAAACATGCCCACCTAAACTCGCACCCTTCTCCCATGAACTGACACCCTATGCAAGCAGGCTTAGAGACCTCCCTTGACGCAGGCAGGGAGAACGAATACACACGCCCACATTAAATAAAGGGCATGATGAAAGAAGGGGAAGAGATGGAGGAGAAACAGTTACGAGCAGGGGAAATATGGACGCAATTGACGATGTAGAAGAAACGGAAGAAGAGGAGGGGTGCGCAGACTCGATTTTGTGGAACCCAGGAGGTCAAACAGGACACAACTTAATGCCACTTCTGGAAAGGGGAGGGGTTAGACCACAATACGTCCCTTGGAAGCATGCAGAGAAGGAAAATATAAAGTGCAGACTCCCATCATTAAGTGGAGGTGCGGGAAAATGGATATATGAAATGGAAAAACACACCGCAGGAAGCTAACAAAGGGGAGAAAAAATTGGGGTGGACAATGGAAATGAAAGGGGCCTTTGATGAACTGAAAGATGCAATATCAACTGCTCTGGTACTGGCCACCCCAGATTATGAATGACAATTCTTTATATTTTCACATTGCGACTCAGCAGTAATGAAAGCAGTGTTGGCTCAAAAAACAAGCATGGGTTACAAACCAGTAGCATTTTACAGTGGTCACTTGCATCCTGTGATGTTAGGACATTTCCCTTGCGAACAAGGTCTAGCCGCAGCTGCTTTTGCGGTAGAGAAAGCATCATCAATCACAATGGGGTGCCCAACCACACTATTTGTGGAACCTGCACTATTTGCAATATTGAACAAGCCTAAGTCCACACTAACCACGCAGAGGGCGTCAGGTTATGAGATCATCTTATCTATACCAGAATTATCAATTGTTAGATGCAGCACAGTTAATCCTGCAAGGTTTATAGCGGAAGTAATTGAGGAAGGAGACTATGCACATGACTGTACACAGACTACCGAAATGTACTCATGTACTAGAAAAGTTCAAGAGAACGCACTAGATGGAGGAGAGCTCTTGTTCATTGATGGGTCATCAACAATAGACCAAATTGATGGGATAAGGAGAACTGGGGCAGCAGTGGTAAAAATGACAGAGGCACCGGTGTGTGTGGCGGTGAAATGTGTACAATTACCACAACATTACTCTGCTCAAGCAGCAGAATTGGTTGCACTGATCTTGGCGTTGAAGGAAAGCCTTGACAAAAGAGTGACTATATATTCTGACAGCGCATATGTCACGTCTACTGTCCACTCAGGATTGTCCAAATGGAGGAGAAGAGGGTTTAGGAGAGCTGACGGCACCCCAGTGCAACATGCTCTCTTATTAGCTGAACTAATTGAAGTAATAAATGACCCCCAAGAATAAGCTTTGGTCAAATGTACCGCACACACTAATGGAGAAGATCACATGCAAAGTATGCTGCATATTTTGGTGAGATATGGAACCCCCCAGAGTCAGAGAGAGGGAGAGGGAGGGGGATAGCTAAAGAGATGTTGATAAGAGAAGGGTACACCCATCTCCCAGCCACACAGATAATGGAACTACAAGCGGCTGCACCAATGGCAGAAAAAGAAATATGGGTAAAAAGAGGATGTACAATGTCACCAACTGACGCACTATGGCGCCAGGGTAACACTGGAAAAATGGTAATGCCATTGGCACTATTGAACACCGCCCTGAGCCAACTCCACCACCCAGCCCACACAGGCAAGGAAGTTATTGCAGCACGAATTAGGGAAGATTGGTTCTGTCCCGAGCTAAATTCCCATGTGACAAATTTTATCAGCAATTGTCTCACATGTCAACAGTTTATGGCCGGTCACACGCTGAAAGTGATAAAAGGTACTATACCCCGGCCAGAGGGACCCTTCCTGCACATCCTTATTGACTATGTTGATATGATCAACGTATGTCAAGTAAATAGGTATATGATTGTAGTAGTATGCCCATTCTCCAGGTGGATTGAGGCAGGACCCTGCTCACATCCAGACGCATTTAGAGCAGCTAAATTTCTAGTGAGGGAGGATTTCCCCAGGTGGGGAGTGTGCGAGGTACTGCGGTCGGATAATGGCCCGCATTTCGCTAATGAAATGTTCCAGCACATCCTTACTGAACATCAAGCATAAATTTGCATGTGCATATCACCCACAGGCCAACGATATATGCGAACGCCTGAATGGCCTACTGAAGGAGGCAATTGCAAAGATACAGCAAACAACAAAGAAGAGTTGGTTGTATTGCCTTCCGCTAGCTCTATATGAGCTGAGGAATAGACCAGGCTCCGACCACCACCTCACTCCTCATGAGGTGGTGACCGGACGACAAATGCGCCTTCCTCTAACGCCAACATCAAGGGCATTCACAGACTATGAAAACACTGCAACTGTTCTTGATGATGAAATGTACCAATATGTGTCTTCTTTGGTTACTAGTGTAGTGTTTGTGTCTCAACAGCTCGAGCGCACGCGGGCGGGTCTAAGAGTTGCCAACAAGAAGACGAGGACCAAGGACCGGAAAAGGAAAAACTGTGCAGAATTGCTAAAGGTGACCACGTGCTACTCCGCAATTTCAATAGGAAGTGGAACAGCCCACGCTTCACTGGTCCCCACCTTGTAGAGGAGGTATCTACGAGAGGAGTAAAGTTGCAGGACAAACGTGCTTGGAATCACCTACACGACGTAAAGATCTACAAACTCCAGACCCGCCCTAGCGTCACCGACAGGGCCATTGGAAGAACAACGACAGCGTCACCCACGGAGGAAGAGACTTCTACCACAGCTGACGACCTAAGTGTCTCCATACCCTGCCACCCCCCAGATTCCCCAGAGACAACTACTGAAACTGGTAATTCCTATACCGCCCACCCCATGGTCACACGATCAAAGAATAAAGAGACTTCTGCCAGTTGAACCCCAAACCCTCTGCCCATCGACGCCCTACCCACTACAGTAACCACCCAATTGAAGGACATTGTCTTGCACATATACACATGTAAACACTTGAATGTTCTCTTTTTTCTTTCTCGCACATGCAGGTACCGCGTATTATTGTATTGCTAAGAAAACAGATAACTAACGAAGTTCATTGCCCAGGAGTAGATGCTACCCTCAGACGATAACTGCCCTGAAGAGCTATCACACCAATTTGTCTATCACATAAAAAGGCCAAAGTACCTGAAAAGAAGGAGGGTACGTGTCTACTACACAGCATTTATCTTGGCCATAGAACAATCAATGCCCCATCTTCACCAACACTTGCCTACCCTAAGAGACAGAGGGCCTCATTAGGACCCAGGCGGATTTCGCGGTGCTAAATGCACCGCGAAGCACGGCGGAAAGCCGTCGATAGCGCCATGGGGGTTGGCGGATTTACCGCCCCATTCCGACCTCGGCGGAGCGGTAAATCCCCAATCCCCATTCTGCCCTTCCCCATTCCCATTCTTGCCCCATAGGGTATAATGGGAGTGGGGAAGGAGTTAATTACGCCACCGTAAAATACGGTGGCGTAATTAACAACGAGGTCCCGTAGCGCCATGGTTTTCTCCGCCTGGTAAAACCAGGCGGAGAAAACCTCCATGGCGCTACGGGAACTCGTAGTATGGCGGAGAGGTACGCCATGCACTACGCTGGCGTAAAACCCTCTCCGCCAGGGTCCTAATGAGGCCCAGATTGCTTAGATTGGCGTGGGAACAGCTCTTCGCCTGAGCACTGAACGACTACTTGATAGGGAGAGCTTGAAAACAACAACTAACACTAATAACAAGCCTATTGAGAATTTTCAGGCGGGCAACTTTAATGTCGCAAGAATAAGCTGCCGGACTGCAGCAAGGTAAGAGCAAAATGCCGGTGAGACTAGCTTTTGTAATAAAGATGATAGGGATTTTGATGATCACCGGATTTTTGGCTGCCTCTGTATGGCAGAAAAGTTATGCTATCAATATTTTGGCTGTACCCAAACCTAATATACCCCCACCCACGGCTGCAACAGGTGTCACGTCAGGTGGTACTAGCAAGATCCCACATAAGGGAAATAAAGTTAAACGCAGCACATACTCAGATAATAAAGGTATTGATAACTACATAACAGATTCAGCACACGTCTCGAACAACATGTGGTACCAACACATGACCCAAATAGGTAAGCAGACAACGGAAGACAGCTGCTATGTCTGCTCATTGATCCCATACGCCATGAGCGCTTCTCGAACTTTCGTTGCCACGGAAATAGATGAAAAGACAGCACAATGTATAGTATACTTGGCACTGTTCCAAACGAGAGGGAGATTTCAAGGGACGGTGCTGAACCTGGTGTGGAAAACGCGAGACACATATCCATACGAAAACAACTTCCTCAAGACTTATTTGAGTTACCACAAGACCAGTTTGCATGCTGAAGCATTCAGATACATGACAAGCGGCCCTGAAAAGGGAGAAACAAAGAAAGTAACACTACAATACCTACCATGTGACTGGTACGCCACTGAAGTTCCTGGTAAACAAGGATGTTGGGAAAGACCACTGGTAACAATAACAGGGAAGGTGTACATGGACAACAAATGGGACACAGGAGTGGTTGGCAGCAACATGGTAACAAGAGAAAATATTACAACTATTGCTGAACACAATAACAGATGTTGGACGATTTGGATCAAGTACGTACCCATGCTAACGTGGACAGAGAAGGATGAAGACCCAATAAGCATACTGCCGCTGTCTGCACCTAAGATATGCTACCAACATAGAGGAGAAGCGGACGTGGGATACAACACCAACTGTGCAAGCGTGACGGAGTTACCTGAGGGGGGAGCAGGAACAGCAGTATTAATGGACCATTACTGGACCTGCGGAGACAAGGCATACCACACACTGCCCCCTCTGTGGAATGGTATATGCACAATGGTACACGTTAATGTACCATCACTAGTGGTGCCCCAGAAACATGTGAACGTGGCGAACTTCCCTAAAATGGATGAAGGAAACAAGAGGAAGAAGAGATCTGTAGAACCTCAGAAGGGGTCAGAGAACGAAAACAACAGCAACAACAATGTCCTGAATAGAAAGAAAAGACAAGGAGAACCTCTGACAGGAAATTACCTATGGGGAAGGTCGGAAACAGCACTCACTTGAATCCCACCAGAACACAGACTATTCAGCAGAGCAGCAATGTTCTTCTCCTCAATAATACATCCGGGACTACAAGCTTACGCAAACGCAAAATGGCTCCAGATAACTCGATGGGAGCTAATGATGACAATTAATTCTACAGTAAATGGATTCAACGCAATAAAAGAGGAACTGCGAGCAGTGAGGATGGTAGCACTACAGAACAGATATGTACTGGACCTCCTTACAGCAATGGAAGGAGGAGTTTGCGCAAAGATAGGACATTCATGCTGCACATTCATTCCTGCTAACGATGCTGACAATGGTACACTGACAGAAGCAGTATCACAACTGGCCCACTCCCAAATGATGAATGAAAGTAAAGGAGTGAAGAAGGATGACAGCTGGTTTTCACTGTTATGGTCATGGATGCCATCTTGGCTGTCGGACGGACTGAAGATTATAATTGGATGCATAATACTGGCTGGAGCTGTACTGATCATAATAAGATTTTGGAGGGCCCGGAAGGCACGCACCACAGACGAAATAATCAAAATGGTTGGTATGCACCCCTTGATGCCGGCAGATGATGGCCAGCACACAGGCACAATAATTAAAGAGAGAGAAAAACTACGCAAACAGATCATCACCAACCACCTGGACCCACCATCTGTGAAGCTCGAAAACCCAAGAAACCCAAGGAGCTACATAGGGAAATGGGTATACTGCACACCTGGAGGAACATGTGTATATATGTACTGGTCATTTGAAGACCATGTCAACCACTATGGGCATTTGGGAGAAGTAACTGAAATATGGAGAGTAAGAGGAGATAAAGAAAAAGATATGTTTGTGGTCGACAAGTCGACCAGAGGGGGGACTGAAGTGGGAGAATGGAACAAAAGGCTCCCACCAATCCCCTCACGCCCCTGGCCTAGAGGATCGCGGCCCAGACACCCGCCATGAGAGGAGTTTGCCTATCTACCAGACGACCAAATACCCTGGTACAGGAACATACGGATGTGCCCACCAGCCTGCCCTGCCCATGCCGACACCTGCGGCATGGATGAACTCGACTGAACCATTCAACAGTAAATGAACACATTGTTAGAGATGCCATCACAACCTAGCCAACGGTCAGCACACCCGTACAAACATGCAGTCTGGACACTCCCACACCAACCCACACAAAGAACACATTCAGTGCTATGACGTAGGTGACGGACACACCCACTGTCGTGCATCTTTATTATTTTTCACATAGGTTTTTCAAAATGCAGAAACGCAAGACGCACAATGAACTCATCTAAAATGCTTGCTGACGCTCCTCCTACCCCATGCATTGCAATGATACATATAACAAAGACATGATACTGGGGATAAAGCAATATGATACCATAACCTAAAGCGCCGTGCATCAAACGTCTCCACCTATGCACCAGGCCCAAGTAGGCCGCAAGCAAGAGCTTCCATGAACATTGAACGAGCAAGAGTACAGTTGCTGACCCTGCAGAATGAGCCCGGCGAGAGCAGACAGTCAAGGGCACAATGTTGTAAACTCGCATGCCGCAAGCCAACGCCAAGGTCACACCTGCAAATTAAGCCAGGCACACAGTGGAAAATGCAATATTAAATGTGCAGAATTCTGCCTCAACCACGGTCTCTCCTCACGTGACCAAGCCGAACCTGACAGGGTGCCAGGCCCAGGAGGAGGGAGGCGCCTGGATCCCACGTTTCAAGACACAGGCAGATACAATTAAGCGACTCAATGGACGTCTGCGGCGGTGGGAGTAGTCTACCTTCCAGCATATGAATAAATCCTCACATTGTCTGCACATACCCATAGTGATACATTGTTGCAAATGACTGGTGGACCGCGAGCTGGAAACAGCGATGGTCCCAGACTGGGGGGCTCGCGAGTGGACCAATCAGAACATGGGGCTCTTATCACTGACGCCATTTACATTAGCCAATCCTCAGGGGTCTTCGTGTAACAATTTTCATGTATCAAATTGAAGGGACAACCCAAGTATACCACCTGACTGACCCTCGACCACTAACAACGCTCTCTATACGTATGCTATACTAACCCTACCACTCGAGGAACCAATCCAGAGTGGCGATAGGTTTTTTGCTAACTTTTCCCAGGTGACGCAAGTAGCGCGTCAGACTAAGGTAAAAAGGGCCTGCGAGCCCCACAGAGAGAGAGTGTGTCAGGACGGACGCGTACGATCCTTGACCCATCCCTGCCATTTGTTTAATAAACATCAAAATCACCTTGCTTCTTGCGTGTGCCTCATACTCATTTTTGGGATACGAGGGAGGAGTTGGGGCCTCCCTGCCCGGAGGTCCGCGGACGGCCCAGCCGGCCCCGGGAGAATTTCCCCCCGACAATACTATAACCCCAGGAGGGTAGAATGTTATTTTTAAAACAATGGCAGACAAACGGAAAACATTGTGCAAACCCAGGTTCTTTCCCAGGCCATGCCATAGGGAAACACAGCATGATGGTGTGTGGCAAATAGGACACTGGTGCTTGCATTTCAGCTCTATACAAAAGTGGGTGAAAGCCAGCCAACTCTCCAGATGCTTCCATTGGTTTCCTTTCAATTCCCAACCGTCAGAACCTGCGTTCTCCACGCTTGAGACCCACTATCTCAGAATCCTTGTAATACTGACTTGTGAGAATAGCCCACGAGCCACACTGCACCTTGGACTTTCAACATGTATATGAGAACAAATCCCTCCCTTTCCTATATATTGACTTAAAAAATGTGGTGCTCCAATAACCATGTTGATAACCATGGCTCGAAACCTATTTTGCGCTTACCCAAAATAACAATGATAAACATAACTATAATTTTTTTAAATTGTTTTTATTGTAACTAGACAATTTTTACAATGTTTGGCTCTTCCTTATTTCAGTAGATGAAGAATTGAGTTTCTTACTTCCCTGTTTGTGTAGTATCTTTTGAATCAAAATTGAGGTCCTGAAGGAATTTAGCTGTGGCTATAGTCAGGGATACATTCTCGCCACTCATAGACCAGAACCACCAGACTTCTTCAGATAATGTTGATACTTGATGCCTGAAAGATTGATGATGAATAAGTGTAAGGTGTGTGGTCCCTGGACAGAGGGTGACAAGATGACGCACGGTTTCAGTAGATGTAGGGTTTTCACAAAAACGACAGGTGTCACTTTTTGATTGATTTCGACGGTACAATTCATTCGTTTTCATGAGATTTAGTCGTGCCCTCAAGAATGTTGTTCGCAGCCCTTTGTCAGGGAATTCTTTGCGGTATTTTCTGGTCTCGTTAACTTTGTGCGAGTCCCAAAAAAGTTCCATAGATGATCTGTATTTGTTGGCTCTATCCAGGGGCACAATCCAATCCCAGAGCTTCATTTTTACCTTAACCTTATCCGGGATAAACTCAAGCTCCCATCCTGAACTTCCAATTTTGACTAGCAGATCAAGGTGCTTTTTAACCCAGATTTTAAGGGTGCTGCTTTTGCCAGTGGTTAGTTCATTGTGGAGAATCTCAATAATTTTCGGTCTTGGAGTTCGTAAGATGTTTCCCAAGAAGAGTAGTGTGTTTCTCTCCACTATTGATTTCACTGATGGAAGGCATAACTCTCTTCGGATTATAGCCATAGGTGTTGAGGATGGGAGTCTCAGAACTTGCCTCCAAAATGAGCCTTCCAGTTTAGGCCACAGAATGGATGGTAATTGGGGCATAGCATCTGCCCCATAAGTTATTGCCGGCATAACCTTCGTTTTAAACAGATTAATTACCGGAAGTAATGAGCATTTTCCAAATTTTCTGTCTAGGATTCCTGCTTGATCAGTAAAGGTTTTGGTTTTTGCAAAGAAATGTTCTTGCATAGTTGCTTCAGTGAAACTTTGTGAGATTTTAACCCCCAGGTAAGTGAGGTTTTTGACCACTTCCAACTTTTCCTAATTCATGAACCACTGGAATTTTCCATTAGAATTAGTGTTATTCTTTTCCATGATGAGAACCTTTGTTTTGCTTGGATTAAAGTTCAGGTCGTTTTCTTTAAGGTATGTTGTCAAACTGTTTAATTGGCGCTGAAGGCCTATAGCTGTCTGGTCCATGAGTATTATATCATCGGCATAGAGGAGCCGGGTGACTTTATCTTCCCCTATCGATGGTGGAAATGAACGGATGTTATTCTCGTTGTCTTTGATATCAGCCATATAAGCATTATAGAGGGTGGGTGCCATGGGGCAACCCTGCTTGACCCACCATGCTGTGGGTATGGAGGAGGATAGTTGACCTTCTGCGTTGAAGCGAACCCGCATTGAGGTTTCAGAATGTAATGCTTTAATCGGATCAAGGATAGAAGCTGGACACTTGGCCTTCTCTTATTTTGCCCAAAGTTTAGCTCTGTTGATACAGTCAAACGCCTAGATCAGGTCTATGGAAGCAATTCATATTTTTGGGTGGTCTTCCATGACTTTAACGTTTAGTATATTTATCATCAGGATGTAAATTGAGGTTTTTAGATGTTTAACAAATCCAGATTGAATTGAAATGGATCCATTGTGTTAGATTCTTTTCGCCAAGCTTGAAATACCTCTAGGATCAGGGTTCCAAATAGTTTTCCGATAACGTTGAGTAATGCTATAGGTCTATAGTTTTTAGGGTCGTTCTTCCGACCCTTCTTATAGATTGGAACGATGGTAGTAGTCTTCCATGATCCAGGTTTATTTCTGGAAGCCTTGGATCTGTTGAAAATCTCAAAAATCAAGGAGGTCCATTGTTCGTCGGAGCCCAGGAGCTCGAGAGTTATGGAGTTTCTTTATTTTTTTTTAAATTATTGATTTGTCATATGGGATATCCCAAATGTCTGAAATGTGTTTGTCCCCTTTGTTTTGTAGTGTAGGGGTTTGTTTGAACAATTCAGTAAAGTGTTTCGTCCAGGAGTCTTCACTGATAGTACACAAGAGTGCAGAGGCTAACGGCATTGTTCTTTGTTTAACGATAGACCAGAAGTCTTTAGAATTTCTCATACAAATGGGCCTGAGCATTAGTTCAGCATCTTATTGATAGAGACTCCATCTCACCGATTTTAGCCAGTTTTTACAGCATTTTTTTAAAACCTCTGCTTGATCAATGTTTTCAACTGATGGAACTAATAAGGCTAGTCTTCATGCTTTTCTAAGGCCAGCTTTTCTTTGCTTGATTTCCTCGTTGTAACGGTGCAAGTGCTGATTGCCGGAGCCATTTCTTGTAGATCTCGGCCTTTGATACGGAACCAATAATGGGTAGTAATCCAGGTTTAGTGTTCTTCCATTGTCTATTTTATCTAAAAGATTGCCCTTGTATGCAGAAGTTATTTGCGTGAGGGCTTCTTTAGAGATTTTTAGACGGGTACCTTGGGCAGTAACTTCTAGCCGATGTGACATTACAATTGGTGGTTCTTTAAAAGAAGGCCAAGAGACTGATAGAAAGTTATGATCACTGCAAGTGGTTTTGAGTACTTTGAATGAGTCAATGAGAGCATAGAGTTCTTTAGATGCGTAGATATAATCAATAGTGCTCTGGTGGCCTGCATTCTCCCAAGTAGGATCTGGCTCTATAGAGGTATCCAGTTGATTTAGGTTGTGTAAACCCCAAGAGTCCATACATTCTGCCGAAGCGATACCTCTCAAGGTTGATTTAGTTTTTTGATGAGATGTATATGGTCCTACAGCATTTGCCCCCCCCTTGCACAGGGACAGTTGAATTGAGGTCACCACATAACAGAATGTGATCTACGTTATGCAATCTCACTGCCTCCATTAGTGTAGAGTTCACTTTATTCAGAAATGCTTTGGTGGATTGAACACCCGGGTTCCAATAAACATTCCCAAGTAGGATTGAGACTGCTCTTGTGGGAGCGGGAGGACTCCCAATTTGGTTCCAGGTCAGAATAGCTGCTTGGATGAAGGTCTATGAAGCAAGGCTGCTTTTTATTCTCAGGCTTCCTCCTATCCGTACAGCTTTCAGGAGACCAAAACTCAGGCGTCCTTTAAGTCCCTTAGATGCGGGGGTAAGTAGTGTTTCAAAGCCGTCCATGGGCGAAGGGAGACAGAGCCAGGATTCCTCAAAGGTCAGCAGATCAAATTGACCCAAGTTAATCTCCCCCCTCTGAGTAAGATGGGAGTACCCTCGGGTGTTCCATGAACCAATTCTGATTGTACATTGAAGTGTTTTATCCTTGGACATCTGTAGTTTCTATTGGCGGGTGTAGCGTGACAGGGCAGCTGGAATCCAAGCCCATCTATTTTGATCTTTGCCACTGGTCTTCTGTGTATCTGTAGATGAGAGTGCATGTTCTTTCTGGGTTTATTTAAACTTTCTGCTTTTACACGAGGACAGACAGGTTTTCGTGCATCGTCTCTTTCCGTGTTAGAGAACGATGACCCTAAAGGTGACACAGACAGCCTCTGTGTAGATCTAACTTGGCTAGTTTCATATGGCTGAGTTCTTGATGGTAGTCTGTCTCTGCCCCGAGAGCCTTTACTGGGATTTAAGGACCCAGCTGAATAGGTTGGCGAGTGTCTCTTCACCGACGGGGATGAATTGACTTTATCCATCTCTTTGTGCCCTCTTGATACGTTTAAATGCGTGTTTTTTACACACATTATGTTGTGAGGATCCATACCTCTTTCCTCCGACAAGGTTTCACGGCGGAGGTAGCCCATCTTTTGTAAATTGACCGCAGATGAAAGCAGAGCTTTCTTTATTGTTTGTGATGTGATATGTAGAAAGATGCTGTTGGACCTTACTTTATGGGCAAATTCCACTACATTTATGTCCTCATTATGGAATTGTAATTTATTTTGGCTCCTCTTGAAGAGTTTCAGCATTTCTCTTCTGTTTAAGATGGATTTATCGTTGTTGTTTGCCATCTTTTCTAACTTTAGCGTTCTAGTTGCTTTGCTTTTGTGTGTAAAGACTGCTGACACTCGAGTTTGGCGGGTGGAAGGTGAGTATCAATTATTTCTGCGATGGATGTCAGTTTTATCCGCCAACTTCCTCTGCAGACTGACATCCCTATTTTGTTTCAGACGATAATTTTGCTCATGAGAAGGATGGAAATTCGATCTTTCCCTTACATTAGGAGGCCCATGTTCCTCAAACTTTCTTGGATCCTTGGACGGTTTTTCGTTGTATCTTGAGTGATTAAATCTTTGTGGTCTCGGACTAGCCACCGGATGATCTTTGAATCTTTTGCTCTCTGTGTGGGTGCCTTGTTCAGTTTTACCCCCAGAAGCCTATGTATGGTTCTTCTTTCTGGACTAAAACATTTTCTTTCCGATTCTGGCACAATAGTTTGTTTTTCAGGCAGTTTCCATACTTTGGTCTTGTTGTTGGAGCTATGCTTCCATTTTCCTAGTTGAGTTGGGGGCTCTTCGGCAAATGAGACTTTTCTTTTTCTCCCTATCGGAGCTGGAATTTCGGAATCCGATTTTTCTATAGAATAAACGCTGATATTAGATAGATCGATTCAGTCATTATCAACGTCATCTAAAGTCACTGCAATAGGGGGTCGTTGAAGTTGTTTCGTTAGTTTGATTCAACATATTTTTTTTCTCAATTTTGGTTACCCAGTTAGTTAAAGTCACATTCGCCTCGGAGTTTGCTTTTTGAGTATTGTTACAAGAGAGGGGACTTTTTTGCCTCAGACTCTCTAGTCTGGGTTGTGATGACGTCTGACTTGGTTGTTCCACCGGAGTTATTTGGATCAACCGGGATCGATCTTGTAGTTCTGTCGATCGAATCTTGGAAGTCGTCATGTTTAAGTGTCCATTTTTCAAGCATGGCCTCATGGGGCCCAACTTGTCGCTAGACTTTAGGGAGCACTCAGAGAGTAGTCTTGTACTGACTTTTTTAGAATAAACTTCCTGTACACTCGCAGCAGGAGGAAGAAGATTGTCGGGTAAGGCTCTCATTGGTTTCTCTAGATTTTTTTTTGTGGTTCTCTCCTGATGTCTGTCGTTGTTATCAAGGTTGTCGACCCCCAAGTGGTCTGTTTTTGCAGAGCTAGTACATTTTATTACCAAGGTATTTACGCTGTTTCTTTCTGTATTCGTTGTTAATAGTGTTTGAGTTTCTGCGTCAAATGATTTTTTTTTAAACTGGAAGATTTCTATTTTTTTCTTTTCAATTGAATTAATTGGCATATAGGGAATATCTGTCATTGATCCCTGGTCTCTCGAGTTTGCCTTCCAAGCTTCAGTAGCCATGATGTAGCCCTACAAATGGGATAACCTAGAGCTCATGGTGGCAGTCAAAAAAGTATGTTCTTTTAGTGTTTCCTTTATAGATTCATAAAGTCTCCCAAAGGGGGCCAACGCGATCGTCACCGCCGACATTGTGGCAAAAATGTCCATCTTTTTCCCTGGTGAGTTTTTTTCCATAGAAGTGGATGTGTCTCTTTGATGTTTCCCTTGGGACGACGTAACAGGTGCAGATCTTGTTATATCCACTGGAGTGTCTTCTCTTGGAGTGAATAAAGTCAATTTTGGACATGAAGTCAAATCGTTTTGGTTAATAGATGACATTTCTTTAGGTTTTAAAGTAGGATTTAACCGTTGGTCTTCTTTAAGACCAATGTGGATTGTAGATTGGTTGTGATTTGCTGTTGAAGAGTCAAGGGTTGGAATGCATGGTACCTTGGCATTTCTGTTTTTTGAAGAGGAAAGATAGTTTGATTGTTTGATGCAGTAAATTATGACCCAAAGGAGAAAGGAAAGTGTTTGATTGTTGGGTCATGCAAGCTGGACTGGATGGTTTTGTTTCCTTATAGTGCCAGCGTAATGGTGTTGTGGAATTACCATCTATAGCAATGTGTTCCTTTCCATTCAAGGTGAGGGCATTATCACTAATGGATGTAGACGTTCCCTCTAAAATGTCAGCGTCAGAATGTTCTCCTGCGCTACTCAAAGATGTTTTTCCATTTTGCTGAAAAATTTGCCAATATGATTCTTAGGGCCTCATCACGACCCTGGCGCTAAGTGAAAAACGATGGCGGTAAATGGTTACCGCCATCTTTTTCCGCCAGGTCCGATCATGACATGTGACCGTTAACTACGATGCCATTAGCGGCATCGTAGTCAACGCTGCCGCTAACTGCGACAAGGGTCCGCGCCCGCGCCCGCCCACACCGTACTTAGCGCCATGGCGGAAAGTTACGCAAATCCCGACCCAAGCGGACATGCACCTAACGCCATCACCCAGCCCGTTAAGTACCTTACCACCATGGTGCTAACAACGCCATCGCGAACCAACCGTAAAGGGCCATGTTAAGTGAATGCAGCTGCCACAGGTGCACTGAAACAGCACAGGTGAAGGCAATACAGACTCAGGAAGTACAAAAAGA
The DNA here is from genome assembly GCF_040938575.1 of Ambystoma mexicanum. Classification (NCBI taxonomy): domain Eukaryota; kingdom Metazoa; phylum Chordata; class Amphibia; order Caudata; family Ambystomatidae; genus Ambystoma; species Ambystoma mexicanum. The sequence goes on along the minus strand of NC_090924.1, from coordinate 465,328,913 downwards.
GCCCACCCCACCCCTTCCCACACCCAGACACACTCCACAATGATACCAATTCGAATGGCAATGTTGGGGCTGGAGGACCTGATAACAATGCATGTGCTACAACAGCAACAACAACAACAACAACTACTACAACAGCAACAACACCAGGCAGCACAGAGGAGACGCAGGAGGAGAAGGAGGGCAAGGCAGGCCCAGCAAGCCCCACCTGCACAGCCAGTGCCACCACGCAGGCAGCCCCCAATCCCACGCATCAGAGCCAATCCATTCAACCTCACTGCTGAGCAGATCCACACCCTGTACCGTTTGGACCGGGACACCATCACCGCCATCGTAGACATGACACACAACGACATCGTCAGCATGATAGAAAGTCCAACCGCCATCCCCCCCCTACTGAAGGTAGTGGCTGTACTCCACTTCCTGGCCACAGGCAGCTACCAGCACACAGTGGGGCACCTGCATGGCATTTCACAACCATTATTCTCGCAAACACTCATCCAACTGCTCGATGCCCTCCTCAAGCACACAGACAACCACATCTCATTACCACGGACTGCACAGGAGATAGCTAACACCAAAGTGGGTTTCCATGCACTAGCCGGCATACCCGGTTGCATTGGTGCCATCGACTGCACCCATGTGGAATTGGTGGTTCCACGTGCCGTGGAGGTACCGTACCGCAACCGGAAACAGTTCCACTCAATCAACGTGCAAATGGTCTGTGACTCCAACAAGATCATCACACATTGTTGTGCCCGATTCCCCGGATCAACCCATGATTCCATGGTCCTGAGGAACTCCACAATACCACGCTACATGGAGCAACATGCAGGCCCAAGATCCTGGCTACTCGGTGAGTCCAATGTAATGGAAGTGGGCAGGTGAATGACGTACCGATGCATACTCCACCTGGCAGAAAGGGGGGGGGGGAATGCATACTCCACCTGGCTGAAAGGGGGGGGGGAATGCATACTCCACCTGGCTGAAAGGGGGGGGGGAATGCATACTCCACCTGGCTGAAAGGGGGGGGGATGCATACTCCACCTGGATGAAAGGGGGGGGGATGCATACTCCACCTGGCTGAAAGGGGGGGGGGATGCATACTCCACCTGTCTGTGAGTAACACGGAGATCGGAGACAGAGGATGGGCACTTACAATGCACACAACCCCTCTGCATACATTGGGTGATGGCATGCAAAACAGGCCATGGAAGCCATGAGCATATACAGGTAGCATTGTGTGAATAAATTAGGTCATGTAGATGTGAGCCAAATTAACAGTTGGAAGCAAGCCATGATGGAACATCATGTTCCTGATCAGACAACATGACTGACACATACATTCTCGCCTACATACAGGTGATGCTGGCTATCCCCTGAAGAGTTGGCTCCTTACACCAGTCCGGAACCCGCAGAACCAGCACGAGGAGGACTTCAACCGTGCACATACACGTACTCGTGTGGTCATAGAGCAGACATTCGGCCTATTGAAGGCACGGTTCCGAAGCCTCAGTAGGTCTGGTGGGGCACTCCTGTATGGCCATGAGAAGGTGGCAAAGATCGTCATGGCATGTGTAATGCTACACAATATGTGCGTCAGGCAGAATGTGCCCCTGACGCAGAACTACAACCACCTGACGATGAGGATGAGGAGGGAGCAGATGGGGCGGCACCCCATGGAGGAGGCGATGCACAGGAGGGGCGTGCAATGCGCCAAACTATCATCGACCACTGCTTCTAGCACACATGGCTGGTGTGTGTCATATGGTGACTGCACTTGGGGCACTGTGTGGCACCGGGACATGCACACTGTGGACTGTACACCAATAAAGCACACATGCGCAAAGAAAAAATCAACACACTCTGGGTTTTTTTCCAAGGTAAAAGTGTATTCAAGACATGGAACGTTGTGACCCACCACCTCCCACCTCCCCCCTGCACACACACCCCCCCAAACTCCCCCCTTAACTCCCCAACACACCTCCCCGCCACCCCCCTGCACACCCCAACACACCCACTCCCCCCTCCACCCTCCCCCCCCCCCCCTGGAATCCCAACAAAGGTGTGAGTTAGTCTGTGCAGCAGTGTCAGAAGTAGGATTCCTACACTGTCCGGCCACTATTGGCAGCCCCCTCCACTGGCCCCCGGGGCACCCCTGCCTGTGCTGCGGAGGTTCCTCCCCGATCGGCGGATGGGGCTGCTCGGTGTCGAGCTGGCAACCGAGGAGGATCCTGCCTGCTCATTTGGACGCATGGCCCGTATTGTCTGCACAAGGTCAGTGATGGCGTGCCGCACAGCAGCTAGTTCCGCGCAGATGTCCTTTGTGGACGACTCTATAGCTCCCTTCACTGTCTCTGCACATTTCTCCATTGCTGCACATGACCCCCCACATTCAGCAACATGTTCTTCGAGCAGCGAGGAAAGTTGCTGCTGCCGGGTGGCAATCGCCTCCAGAGAATGGTTGGTATTCTGGCCCATGGCTAATGGCAGTGGTATTCCCATTGGGCTGATCTGCCCCTGCAGCGGGGGTGGAGTGGCTGGCCAATCGTCATCCTCTGGCTGACCCTGTGTGGCATCCGCATGCGGGCTGCTTAGGGACAGGTAGGGGGAATGAGGGTGGCCTGTGGGGCTTCTGACATCACTCTCCTCAAAGATCCCTGCTTCGCTGTCGGAGGAGGCAGCAATGGCAGCAGTTTCCCCAATTGTGCTGCTTGCAGCAGAGGCTGTGGCTTCTGTGGGCATGATTTGTGTGATGTCTGCTGCTGCTGCTGCTGCTGTACTGCCTGCTGGGGTGGCTGTCTGTGCCCTGTCCTGTTTCCCTTGCATGGATTTTGGCTGCTGTGGGGTTTTCCTCGGGAGGGCAGAGGTGGAGGGTTGTGGTGTTGGCACAGTTGGCCTGGCCCTCTTGGTGGGTGTGGAGGCAGTGGTGTCCTCTTCCTCAAGGTCGGAATTTGAGCCTGTGGTGGGACAGAGGAGGGAGAGTGTTATTGATGGGTCTGCGGACATTGGCCGGGCATTGTGGCGACTGGCATCTTATCAGTTAGTACATGTGGCACATTTCATGCAGGGGAAAAAAGTTGTCTCCCTTTTGTGTGGAAGTAGCATGGAGGTATGTGGGTGGCTGCTGTTAGGGTGTGCATACTGCATGTGTACAGGGTGCAGATCGGATGTATCTGTGGGCAGTCTCCGGCTGATGTGTTGCATTTACACTATGGGCCAACATTGTACTTCACATGAATGGACTTAGGTGAGATTTGCATGCCTTGATTTGAGCCACTTACCTGCATCGCCCGATGTCGGGGCTCCTCTCTCCATTCCTCCTACTCCTTCAATGCTCTGCATTCCGATTGTGGAGGCACAGATTTCCTCCCATGGCTGCAATTTTATAGGGGACTCCGATCCTCCCCCAGTTGCCATTGCCAGGTTCATGTTAGCTGATAGTATGCTCCTGACTCTGAGCCGGAGATCGTCCCACCGCTTGCGGCACTGTTTGACATTGCGGGGTGTTGTTCCCACGGCACTGACCCGCTGAGCTACCAGTGCCCATATGGCCTTCTTCTTGGATATGGCCGGTCTTGTCAGTTGGTTGGAGAATACCACTGCAGCGTTCTCCTGGAGGGTCTCCGCTAGCATGGTAAGCTCCTCTCTGGAGAAGCGGTCTTGCCGCTGGCGGTCACAGGCTTTTTTCACAACTTTAGGCATCTTCCTGCAGGTAGAAGGTTGAAGCCGGTATTTGCGGGGTCTCAGGCTCGGATGTCCAGTGGTTTCGGAGGATGGCAATGGATTGTGTTTTTAAAGATGGCCGCCGTGCTCTTTCCCGTTCCGCCGCGGTGACGCTACTTCCGGTTCCGCTTATCTACGGTCAACGCTAATTGCGGTGACCGCTAACTACGGTCACCGCTATGTACGGCGGTGGCGGTGGTGCACCTTGCGCCGCATACGATGCCGGTAGGTGCCGTTTTGGGGGCACTACCGCCATGGCGCAGTTTACATTACCGCCATGGCGTAATGCTCGTGCGCGATGGGTCGTAATGTGGCGCCCTTTACGCCATCGTCCCACGGCGTTAACGTTCATTACGCCATGGCGGTAATGACGGCGGATTACCGCCAGGGTCGTAATGAGGCCCTCTGTGCAATTTATTTGAAGGCAATTTCCTAGGTTGAACTTTTGTATTTGCCCTCTGTTGTGAAGTAGATGATAAAGTAATGCATGTTTTTGATGTTAAGACACTAGGCGATCGTGGGGGAGCTTGCTCCTGAGGGCAGTTTAGCGCCTCATTATTTTTCTTGGCCGATAAATGACCCTGAGTCAGGATAGGAATGTCTCCAATTAGTTCTCCTGGATAAGGCTCAAGTGCAGATGCCCCAAATTCTAGGGCCATGTTGTGACGTTTCAGGAGATTTGGATCGTCAGCAAGATCCTCAGAAATAGGCAATGTTTTGTTGGAGAAAGTATTTTCTTTAAAATCCGTGAGGTCCAACTGTGGACTTGGAAGTTCGCCTCTGGCAGTTACTGGATGTGTTTAATTTTTTTCATTTGAGGTGGTAGGTGGTACAATATCCACCTGAGAGTTTTACATTTCTCCATGATTTGGCAAAAGTTTTTGACTTGTCAAGAAGGGGTCCGTTGGCTGGTTTATAGGCAGCTTGACGGACCTATGTGAGCCAGCAGGAGTGTCAGATTTCGTATCAGCGGGATCAAATTCGGGGTGTTGATTTGAGTATGATACTCTTTGCTCTTCCGCCCAACTCTGCTGGATCCCCTGCGTCGTCTCCACCTGCCGAATCGACCCAGCGCACCCGTTGATTCTGATCTGGGTTAACCGACCCTACAACAATAACTAGGTCGGCAGCTGAACTGGCAACGGCATCAGGCTGGGGCAATCTCCCCTCTGCCTCTCCTATTCCCCCCCAACCCTGAGGTGACCGTAGTTTGTGGGGAGATCTCAAGGGAGGGATTGGTGGACTAACGTTTGAAAGCAAAGGCAATGTTTTCTGAGAAAAAATGGGAGGGGTTATATAAGAATCCAGATGAAGCGTAGAGGAGCTGACATTTTGCCGAGTCTGCAGTTCACATTGTGTCGAGGTGCCTGGGCTCTCAAAAGTAGTAATTCGTCCGCTACCTAAAAGCTGACCAGTCTCTTCCAGTTTGACGTCTGCGACAGCTTGTTTGTCAACATCATTTGATGAAATAGTTTTCGTTTTTCCTTGTAAAGTCATCCTGGTGACGTGACCGGATCAAAGGCACTTGGCCCACAGTCTCCGGTCACCAATAGCTGGTACTGCTGGCGCTAGTTTTTGTTAGTAAAGACCACCGGTCAACCGGCACCCAAGCAGCCAACAGCTAACAGCAGTATGAATGGCATGGGCTTAACGCCGCAAGGGTAGCTCCGCCTGTTTTTATCCCTCACTTCCGGAAGGGGCGGAGCTACTGCACGCAACACGGCAACAATGAAGTATCGTTGAAGGGAAAAGAGCAGCTGGAAGGGAGGCTTGCGGCAGACTCCAGGCAGGTAAAGGTAAGTTCCAGGCTCTCAGGGTCTCAGTCCAACACAAAGCGCAGCCACAGCTAACAGCAGTATGAATTGCGCCCTTCACTGGCGCGTGCTTAACTATAATGCTTACATTGCTCTTAAGTAACAATGATACACATAACTATAAGGCTACATTGCTCTTAAGTACCAATGATAAACATAACTATAATGCTTAACTAGCTCTTAACTAACAATGATAAACATAAATATAATGATTAAATAGCTCTTAAGTAACAATGATAAACATAACTACAAGGCTACATTGCTCTTAAGTAAGAACGATAAACATAACTATAATGCTTACATTGCTCTTAAGTAACAACTATAAACATAACAATATGGCTACATTGCTCGTAAGTAAAAATGATAAACATATGTAAAATGCTTACATTGCTCTTAAGTAACAATGATAAAGATAACTATAAGGCTACATTGCTCTAACCACATAGCTCCTCCTTTTTGTTCTTATATTTTTAACCCAACAAATTATTCTTTAAATACACAGGAGCTTTACCTTCTCGCCTGAGCCTACTTCTACCAGACCACTCAGCATGCATTTCACTCATCTCATTCTCTTTCCCTAATTCACCAGGACCCACCACACCATCACGCCCACACTCAATGCTTTCCTCCAGTCTCCTTTCTACTTCCTCTGCACCATCCGCAAACGTCCAATCCAAACTTTCCTGGTGTCTTTGTTCCGCCTCCTTAATGAGAGAACTGTTTACAACTTCCAGTAACTCTATTTGTTCAACATTTTTTTCCTCATAATATTCTTTGGATTTCTTTTAATACTCTCGGATTCTCTCCAATACCTTTGCCATATCCCAAACATACAACCAGTGGCGTATTTAGGCTTTCTACTGCCCACGCCCTAATAAGTGCATGCACCCCCCCCACCTGCAACTTTACTCCACTGCTGCCTGACTCCGCCCCTTCAACAAACTCTATCTGTATTGTCCAAACTACACCCCTTTACCACCATTTTCGCTCCTTAACATTATAAGGACTTTCTTAAGGTTGCTGGGATTTCAAATGCATTGCTTCCTCTCTATTAATTCAGGCCTGATATCTTCTGTGTTATGTTAGTTGAAAAAGTATTTTAGGATCTTTCCTGCCCAAGATTTGGAGAAGGCAGTGTGTTCTACAGTTGAGTGCTAATTGTCTACTTTTCTGAAACAAATCTTTTAGAGGAAGCGATTAAAACATAAGCTGTCTGCCAACTGGACACAAGTGAGAGAAGGTTGCAACAAGGAATTTTGGTTTCAATGCTAATATCTGGTTTCTCTCATTTATTGCCTGCTCTCCCAATAAGAAACATCTAGATGAAACATAACTACATTTCTGCATCCGGTCTTGTCAAATGGTAAAGTTCACATATGAAATATATGCAAGTGGTATAGGCACATCTTATACAAATGTTGAATACCAATAGTTCAACTCCCTTCTCATGGTTACAGTTTGGTGTTAGCAGGGGCAAAATGGAAATAAGGCAAGTTACCTGTTGCAGCCGATGTAACTCCAAACCCTTGGACTGGAAAGCCATTCAAATATGGCAAAAGCACAAGTGAAGTTTGTAAGCCTGGGCATAAACACCTCAGTAAAGACAGTTGGAGACTTATTTTATGTCATTCCAATCTGATCCAACCGTTTCCTCCTCCCTATTTTTCTGTCTTGCTGTATGTCATTGACAATCAATGCTCATATAAATCAGTTATGAATTATGTTTATGTATGTTAAGATATGTGACTAGAACATATGCCCTATTATTTTGAAAAAGGCTCTGGTGAAGCCGAAACAGGTGTAAATAAGGTAAAGGGCAACAAAGATATTTGTTACAAAATTACCAATGCAAATATTTGAAAATGATTTTTTTGTGTCGCAGTTACTTTGTGTGAAAACAAACAAAACTATTATTGTAATGAAGCATCATTGCCTAGCCATCTTTTCACACCAATGAGTAGAGTTGATGTTCGCCCCGGCTATTTCTGTTGATCTACATATTTTCTGTCACAGTATCATTTCAAGCAAATTTCCTGGAATCAGGTCAAGGTCATTCTCTGGTGTCGTGCCCCCAGCAGCACAGCATACTCTGGGCCTCATTATGACTCAGGCGGTAAGGGGTTTACGGCGGCGTAAACAGCGCCGACCCTTACCGCCTGATTCCGAGGTCCCTTAGCGCCATGGAGGTTTTAACACCTGCTCTTAGCAGGTGTTAAAATCCATGGCGCTAAGGGACCTTGATGTTAATTACGCCACCGTAATTTATGGTGGCGTAATTAACGCCTTCCCCACTCCCATTATGCCCTATGGGGCAAAAATGGGAATGGGGAAGGGTAAATGGGGATTGGGGACTTACCGCCCCGCCAACCTCGGAATGGGGCGGTAAGTCCGCCAACCACCATGGCGTAAACGTAGCCTGATATCTTTTGTGTTATGTTAGAAAAAGTGTTTTAGGATCTTTCCTGACCAAGATTTGGAGAAGGCAGTGTGTTCTACTGTTGAGTGCTAATTGTCTACTTTCCTGAAACAAATCTTTTAGAGGAAGCGATTAAAACATAAACTGTCTGCCAACTGGACACAAGTGAGAGAAGGTTGCAACAAGGAATTTTGTTTTCAATGCTAATATCTGGTTCCTCTCATAGATGCAACATAACTACATTTCTGCATCCGGTCTTGTCAAATGGTGAAGTTCACATATGAAATATATGCAAGTGGTATAGGCACATCTTATACAAATGTTGAATACCAATATTTCAACTCCCTTCTCATGGTTAACGTTTGGTGTTAGCAGGTGGCAAAATGGAAATAAGGCAAGTTACCTGCTGCAGCCGATGAACCTCCAATCTCTTGGACAGGAAAGCCATTAAAATATGGCAAAATCACAAGCTAAGTTTGTAAGCTCTGCCTCGGCATAAACACCTCAGTAAAGACAGTAACAATCATGGTATCTTAGCGCTGGGAAAGGGGCAGAGACTAATGGTAGCCAGCACCGTGAAGAAACATGCCTCTGTAGGTAGACTCCTAGCTTACAAAAGGCTCCTATGTCCTTTCTGCAGGAGAATCGGCCTACAGATTACATTTCCCAAGCACCCCCGGGCCAAGAACTACTCATCACAGCCCACGTCGGGTGGGGCACGTGCACGCGTGCGCACAAGACCATCAAGAGCACGGGGCTTGTGCTCAGAACTGCAACCAGTGAAGACGCGTTCTCTGGAGCTCCGAGCAAGGGGAAGTGAACAAGGGGCCACGCCCCACCCATCCTTCACCCAGGCCCCTCATCTCATTCAGATAAGTACCGCAAGCCATAGGCAGACCAAGCAGACCTGGGGGAAGGCACGCAGCGCTGTAGCGCATCGTAGAGAGTCAAGGGATTTCACCAGCAGCTGCGGTCAGGGGCACGCGCAGGGGGCTCTGCCCAAGATTCTCATGTCCCCCTGCTCTGGCAAAAGCTAAGTGAAAACGTCCTGATTATCAGTGCAGTAGTTTCTACAATCCGAACCACGCGCAGTCTATAGGAATCACGCAGCGCGTAGCTGTGCATGTATTAACCCACTAATTGCTGCGAGTTGACCTACAAGAAGAGAACGCTCTTATTAATATGCGGCTTCCTGAAAAGTTACAACTTGATTCGTGTGAAACACAACACGAGTTGTTTCAAAGAAGGTAGCAGGCGCTTCTCTCCAGAAAGAACATGGCATGATAACCTGTTCTGAGATGAGAGTTTGCAGCACACGCTTTTTGCTCACTGTACCTTTCACAGATGGGAAATATCCATTTGCATATCAGTCTTTGTCCCACCCACATGGGCAGTCCAGCACCGAAATGCTATGGCAATTCCTCTCTGAACAGGAGTACCAAAAGCAACCCGATACATGTGTTTCAGCCTTGTTGGGCCTCATCAGTGAGGTGAAGCTTTGTCTCTCTGAGCACAGTGAGCAGGGAGTCCACGTCTGGTTGCCCCCATGTAACTCAGGGTGACCAACCCCAAGTTCCTTGCAAACATTTCAAAGAAGGTAGCAGGCGCTTCTCTCCAGAAAGAACATGGCATGATAACCTGTTGCAACGAGTTGTTGCTACGCAGGATCGCTCTTAGTAGAACTATTACTTTGGCCACAAATAGACGCGGAGCCACGCGCGGCTGTAACCCGCTCGTGAAGGGCATAATCTGGGCAGAAGCATGTGCCTAACTACTTGAGCATGGCGCACCTAAAGCATGTTTAGTGTGCAATTAACCACTTGTGTGAGAGTGTGTGAATGTAGGTTTGGTGTGTGAGGTAACATGCAGACGGTAATTCCCACTCTCTTTTCAGCAATAACACTGCTCCGGATTCTGTACCTGAGAGTGCGCAGGCAGGAGGCCAGCACTCACCCATTGAGATAAGTCTCTTTCTGGCTCTAGCCCTCGTTGTGGGGTGTGGGGGGGAATTGCGCATGCTGTGAATGTGCAAATATTGTATTGTGTTATCCTATGTCCGCTTCCCTGTCCACCTCCCCTTTCCTAGTCCTCTCACCTGTTACCCTTGCTACGGAACCCATCCAACCAATGAGATCCTAACCCTCTTTCCCCGCCGGGGTCGCGGAGGCTTGTGTAAGTTTAACTTGCAGGCACCAAGACCCTGGAGGGGTTGGTTGGTTCGTGCCACTCCTGAGCCTGGAAGCTGGAGCCGTGACAGAAGCACAAGCCCAAGTGTCACAGGCTCCCGAGTGGTACGACCCAATCAGTCATGGAGGAACTCACCAAGGTTCTGCAGAACCTGCAGGCTGAGCTTGCTGCCACTAGGCAAGATTACGCGGTATTGGCCACCCAGGTGCGCAGTTTATCCGCCCAAACCTCCCCCCTTCCCGGTGGAACTGCGACACCTACTCCAGTCCAGGTGCATGTAACTCCTGTGCATATGGTTCCACTGAATCCCCCGGAAAGGTATGGGGGGGGACCCACAAAAATGTCAAACATTTATCACGCAATGTAAACTTCATTTCTTGACCAAACCTGCAGCATTCCGATCAACCAAGGCAAGGACAGCTTTTGTTATATCATATTTAACGGGGGATGCAGCGGCTTGGGCAAATCCATTAATACAAAGGGATGATGCAGTCCTGTATGACTGGGACGACTTCCAAACAGAGTTTGGAAATTTTTTCGATCGTAGGGCAGCAGCAATGTGCAAAGATTGGGAATTGCTAACCCTGCCCCAGGGAAATAAAGAACTGGTAACATATGTCACCCAATTCAACCGGTTGGTTGCAGAGGCGGAATGGCCTCGGGAAAAGCAAATGTCCCTTTTCTATCAAGGGCTGACAGATGAGTTTAAGGATCTCATCACTCAGGTGGATCCGCAGCCACTCGATTGTCCGGCCATGATATATTTGGCCTTGCGGTTAGATCACTGATTGGCTGAACGCCGGGAGGACAAGAAACGCGGGGAATCAAGACCCATAGCACGGTTAGATCAGTTTCGTAGTCCACGCCCTAGGGGTTCGGCAGAAAGAACACTCAGAGATGAACCTATGCAAATAGGCTCGACCAGAGGTCCTCTTACCAAGGAGGAAAAAGAGCGTCGCCGTAAGGAGGGGCTCTGTTTGTATTGCGGCTCTGCAGGGCATTTTGTAAAGGAATGTTCCACAAAACCCAAGTCACAGGGAAACGCTTCGGCTCGACAGTAGTAGGGGTGAGGCAGTCGAGCCAAGTGGCAGAGGTTGCTCCAGCAGTTAAGTTTGCTAATTTTGCTCCACATATTACTTTGACAGGTACCCTAGGTTTTCTCAATCAAGAGATTTCAGTGGCCCTTTTGTTGGACTCAGGGGCCACGGGCAATTTTATTGATATCACATATGTATGTAAATTAGGAGTACCCTTATGTCAAAAAACATCACAAGAGGTGGTACAGGCAGTAGATGGTACTGCATTGAGTTCCTGACTTATTACGCAGTGTACTCACACGTTGTCATTGTGTTGTCAACAACATCATGTGGAGAACATTTGGTTTGATCTAATTGCAGCACCGCAGTTTGGGATCATTCTAGGTTTACCCTGGTTAATTAAACATGATCCACATGTGCATTGGTCGAAAGGGCACGTCTCCCTGACCTCTCTGTATTGCTTGGTGCATTGTATCGTTCCGAAGAAGGATAAAGAGCCCCCTCTGAACCCTGTGCCCAGTATTTGTACTGCATCCACTGGGGAGACAGATCTGAGTACCCTGCCTTCAGAGTATCATGAATACCAGGATGTATGTAGCAAAAAAGCTGCTGAAACTCTGCCGCCTATTAGGCCATTTGATTGCCGAATTGACTTAGAGCCAGGGACAGTTTTGCCGTGTAGTCGTGTTTATGCCCTTACAAAAGCAGAAACCATCCATCTAAAAAATTATATAGATGCTAATTTAAAAAACGGATTTATTAGGCCCTCTAATTCACCTGTCTCGTCCCCGCTCTTCTTCATACCCAAAAAGACCGGGGACTTGAGAACTTGTATAGACTATCGCGTAGTAAACCGCATCACCATCAAAAACCGATATCCTTTACCCCTGATACCTGTTTTGCTGGATCAAGTGCGCAAGGCTACGGTATATACCAAGCTGGATCTCCGAGGGGCATATCACCTGGTGCGAGTAAGGACAGGTGACGAGTGGAAGACGGCATTCAGGACCAAATTTGGCCTTTACGAGTACCAGGTGATGCCGTTTGGTTTGTGCAATGCTCCCGCCGCTTTCCAGCACTTTCTTGATGAGGTGTTACGGGGGTATTTGGATGTGTTCGCGGTGGTCTATATAGATGATATCCTAATATATTCCAGTAACATGCAGGAACATGTAAAGCATGTTAAGGCAGTACTTTAGCGGTTACGAGAGCACCAGTTATTCGCAAAGATTGAGAAATGTGAATTCCATCGCACTACGGTGGAATTCTTAGGGTATTTTCCGACACCCTCTGGTGTCCAAATGGACCAACGAAAAGTACAGGCGGTTATAGATTGGCCAGCTCCTACCACTGTAAAGCAGGTACAGGCTTTCCTGGGCTTCGCGAACTTTTATCGCCGGTTTATAAAAAACTTTTCGGAATTGGTCACCCCCATCACTACCTTACTAAAGAAGGGTAAGACATATCAATGGGATGCGGCTGCAGAACGAGGATTTCAACAGTTAAAACAAGCCTTCACCTCGGCCCCAGTTTTAAGGCACCCGGATTTGGCGTTGCCTTTTGTGATTGAGACTGACGCCTCTAGTTATGCCCTGGGAGCGGTCCTATCCCAACGGGATGTGCAATCAGGGTTGCTACACCCAGTTGCGTATTATTCTGGAAAATTACTACCGGCTGAAATTAATTACACCATAGCAGACCGGGAATTACTGGCGGTAAAGGCGGCCTTCGAAGAATGGCGGCACTACCTTTTGGGTGCCTGCCATACTATAATGGTAATCACAGATCATAGGAACCTGCAGTTTATAAAGACTGCGAAAACTCTCAGTCCTCGGCAGTTACGTTGGGCACTGTATTTTGCCGATTTTGACTTCCTCATAACCTACCGTCCGGGGTCAGATAATGGCAAAGCTGACCTATTGTCTCGATACCCTATAAACGAGACTAAAGAAGTCAAGGAGACACGTACCATAATACCCACAGCTCGTATTATCGGAGTTGTGGGCCGACCTAACATCTTTGAGGATGTGCTCCATGCTATGTCTTCCCAGGAATTGCGTGAATGGTGCTCTCGAGGCTCACAACACACCTTAGTAAAGGGTATCCCGTATCATGCTACCACCTTCTATCTGCCCACGGTGGCTCTTAGGGAAGAGGTCATGCAATGGTGCCATGACGCCCCTACGGCTGGGCAACCTGGAATAGCCAAGACTCAACAAAATGTGGCACGTCATTATTGGTGGCCCACCTTACACCGTGACGTACAGATCTATGTAACCAAGTGTGGCACTTGTAGTAGACAAAAAACCAGTCATCAAAAACCTGCCGGCTTCCTACAACCATTGCCCACTCCGCCAACTCCTTGGCATACGGTTACGATGGATCTGATTGTGGATCTACCACCCATTCGAAAATACACTTCGATTTTAGTTGTGGTTGAGTCATTAACCAAAATGGGTCATTTCATCCCCTGTAAGGGCGTCCCCACTGCCAGAGAACTAGCGGAATTATTCCTACAAAACATAGTACGACTCCATGGGTTACCCCTACGAGTCATTACAGACCGTGGGCCACAATTCACTTCATGCTTCTGGCGAGCCTTCTGCCAATTGGTTGGCATGAAAGTGAGTTTGTCTTCTGGGTACCATCCGGAAACGGATGGACAAACGGAGAAAGTAAATCAAGGACTAGAGCAGTACCTCCATTGTTATTCCACCACCTCTGAGACATCTTGGGTGGAATACGTTTGGTTGGCCGAAATCGCCTACAACAACATGGTACATTGCTCCACCGGGTACACTCCGTATTATGGAGTGTATGATCACCATCCCAGAGTTCTACCCACCGTTACTAATCCACCCCAGATAAACCTGCCTACATTGTTAGGGTTGCAATCGCATGCACGTCAGGTTTGGTTACATATGCAACAGAATTTAAACATGGCCAAACAAACCTATAAGGTCTATGCCGATAAAAAGAGACGTGATAGCCCCCAGTATGAACCAGGAGATCGAGTTTGGCTATCTACACGTAACATTCGGATGACAGGGCCCCGTAAATTACAACCCCGATTCATTGGTCCCTTTACCATATCCGCTGTGATCAATCCGGTGGCAGTAAGGCTCAGTTTGTCTAGCCAAATAAAAATCCACCCTACTTTTCACGTTTCTTTGCTTAAACCCACTTTACCCACTATCCGTACTGTAAGACCACCACCTATAATGGTGCAGGGACACCCTGAGTATGAAGTACGAGCCATTTTGAATTCACAAGGTCGTAAAGATGGGCTTTACTATCTTATAGATTTGGTGGGGTACGGTCCAGAATAATGATCCTGGGAGCCTGCTCAGAATGTCCATGCACCAAGATTGGTTAGAACATTCCATCGTAACTATCCAGCTAAACCTAAACCCAGATCCTTCTGTGTGGGGGGAGTACTGTCATGGGGCAAGGTAACAATCATGGTATCTTAGCGTTGGGAAAGGGGCAGAGACTAATGGTAGCCAGCACCGTGAAGAAACATGCCTCTGTAGGTAGACTCCTGCCTTACAAAAGGCTTCTATGTCCTTTCTGCAGGACATTCGGCCTACAGGCTACATTTCCCAAGCACCCCCGGGCCAAGAATTACTCATCACAGCCCACGTCAGGTGGGGCACATGCACACGTGCGCACAAGACCATCAAGAGCACGGGGCTTGTGCTCAGAACTGCAACCAGTGAAGACGCGTTCTCTAGAGCTCCGAGCAAGGGGAAGCGAACGAGGGGCCACGCCCCACCCATCCTTCACCCGGGCCCCTCATCTTATTCAGATAAGTACCGCAAGCCATAGGCAGATCAAGCAGACCTGGGGGAAGGCACGCAGTGCTGTAGCGCATCGTAGAGAGTCAAGGGATTTCACCAGCAGCTGCGGTTAGGGGCACGCGCAGGGGGCTCTGCCCAAGATTCTCATGTCCCCCTGCTCCGGCAAAAGCTAAGTGAAAACGTCCTGATTATCAGTGCAGTAGTTTCTGTAATCCGAACCACGCGCAGTCTATAGGAATCACGCAGCGCGTAGCTGTGCATGTATTAACCCACTAATTGCTGCGAGTTGACCTACAGGAAGAGAAGGCTCTTATTAATACGCGGCTTCCTGAAAAGTTACAACTTGATTCGTGTGAAACACAACACGAGTTGTTGCTACGCAGGATCGCTCTTAGTAGAACTATTACTTTGGCCACAAATGGACGCGGAGCAACGCGCGGCTGTAACCCGCTCGTGAAGAGCATAATCTGGGCAGAAGCATGTGCCTAACTACTTGAGCATGGCGCACCTAAAGCATGTTTAGTGTGCAATTAACCACTTGTGTGAGAGTGTGTCAGTGTAGGTTCAGTGTGTGAGGTAACACGCAGACGATAATTCCCACCCTCTTTTCAGCAATAACACTGCTCTGGATTTTGGACCTGAGAGTGCGCAGGCAGGAGGCTAGCACTCACCCATTGAGATAAGTCTCTTTCTGGCTCTAGCCCTCGTTGTGGGGTGTGGGGGGAATTGTGCATGCTGTGAATGTGCAAATGTTGTATTGTGTTATCCTATGTCCCCTTCCCTGTCCACCTCCCCTTTCCTAGACCTTTCACCGGTTACCCTTGCTACAGAACCCATCCAACCAATGAGATCCTAACCCTCTTTCCCGGCCGGGGTCGCGGAGGCTTGTGTATTTTAACTTGCAGGCACCAAGACCCTGGAGGGGTTGGTTGGTTCGTGCCACTCGTGAGCCTGGAAGCTGGAGCTGTGACAGTTGGAGACGGTTCTTGGAAACTTTGTCTGTGTATTCTCACAGTGGAGTAATGGATAAGGGTGACCCTGATCATTCATGTGTGGGAAGCAACAGCATTTCTGGTAGCTGCACAATGCTGGCACATTTGCTAACAAATGAAGTGGTACACACTGTTTACATCATTGCTGTTTGTGCAATTGTCCAAAGTATACAACACTCCAAGATTAAAGTGTAAAATTGAGCAATGGATTGGGCGTTCCAGCACAATATTGCCTTTGTGGGTGTAGTTTAGGCTATGGGTCTTGCTAGCCTGTGTTTAAGGTAATTTAAAATGTTTCTTAACTCTGTAGAGTTGGTTGGACTTTACAATACATAGGAACATTTAGAGATGTGTGGGTATAGATATAGATGTCCTGCTGTCATTTGAAGTACTGTTTCACAGTACAAGTCCTACCTTGTATTTAAAATATAATTAATGTAAAGATGACTTATAAACATCACGGTTATGCATTGTGTGACATACTTTGCAGTTAGTTCTACTGGTAGGACTGAGAGTGCAGCAGAATGTCATCCAAGACACATGATAAACCCAGCAGGGATGCCATTTGCCTGCTTGGCACTGAGCAACTTCTGTAGAGGTGGCTGAATGGATATCTTTGTGGGACACCTTTGCAGTTGTGAGACAGTGTGTACCTTTGGCGCACCGTTTTCATTCTCACCCTTCTATAGCTTTGGGTCTCCTTCCAAAGTTTTCTTGATGCACTTGCGCATTCAGATTTACTCTTTGCCATTTTAACTTCTCTATGATCTATTTCATGCTTGCACCTTTTGGGCAGCCACAGACCTCTGAAATGTGGAGCCGGAGATGGAAATTAGTGTTTGCTTCTGAACATCATGTTAGTGCCACCTGTGGGAACTCTGTGCTTGACTTGAGCCTAGTCTGAAGAATACTGCGGATCCCTCACTGAACCCCTGCCTAAAGTCTCCCCCCAAGTGGCCAGGGGAAGGAAGATGCTTCCTGATCCTAACCCTGGATATACTGCAGGAGGGTCACCTGGGAGGAGACGGGCCCGGGGTGGTAAGGAGATTCCTTGGGATGAGACGCAGTATTTGTCCTCTGACAGGAATATTCTTATCACTGTACCTAAAGAGGTTTTGACTTATTGTCATTTTAATGTCTCTCAACCTAAAATAAGATCTATGGTTGTGAACCGTAAGGTTAGAAAATCAAAACGAAATATACCGAAAGAAGATCCTTTTTGGTATCCCGGACTAAACACCTTTCTCAAGCCCCAGGGTAGAATGTAAAGGATTATGGAAATATCTTCACTGAACCATATTCCACTATATTTGCTAATTCTCATGACCCCTCTGTTAAAAAGCTTAAAGGAATAAGATCTACCCTAACAAATAATGTAGGAGTTGAAAAACCTAACTTTGTTGGAATAAACTACGAGTCCCAGAATCATAGAGGTACTGAGACGAGGAAGAGGGCTGAAGAGGCATGCGGATGTAGTCAGGCAATTATGCCTGTTAGCCATTGCAGTAGTCAGGAAGTTAAGGTTAATTTCCCATATCTGAAGACAATCAATGAACCTGTGAGGCATAAAAGGCCTCACCAGGAAGGGAGAAGCAGAGGGAGATGGAACAAGAGCTGGAAGTCTGCCTGTAGCAACAGTACTATAGGAGAAACACAAGGCTGGCAAAGCACAAGAATTGTAGCACTTGCGTTTAACTTTAGTATTCGTGTGAGAAGCTAAAGTACTTGAAGCCCATTGTTGATGTGTCTAAAGATTGTTGATGTATAACAGAGTGGTTGCATGTCCCTAATTAATACAAGGGAACGCTTCCTAAACCATTACCGAATACCAAATGTTGTCTATATATGAGTTATAAGTTACAGAGAGTGAAAGCTACTTAAAAGTGAGGTTGTGTGTGCCTATTATAATTCCTGAAGGAAGCCAGAATATCATTCCTTTAACATTACATGGGAATATAATTCATTACTCGACTTTAAACCTTAAAATATACTTGAAGAAGAGGTTGCGTGTGTTTTAAGAAAGATTTCCCTTAGGTGCAATTTTTCCTCCATTTATGGACCCCCCTACTCCCCAAACGTTTTCCTTTTTTTTTGCTTATCTAACCTGACTTTTTCCAGTGGAGCACAGCCTTCAGCTGCACTCCTCTGGGCTTTCGCTCATTTGTTATGGGGATTCTGACAAGTCATTCAGGGAGTCAGTACTGGGAAACTATGTTTCCCTTAGTTTTTGACTATATTGCCATTTCTTGGTAAGTTTTTATCTATGTGCCAAGTACCTTACAGTACAGCGCATACGGGTCTTTTTGTTATATGGCACTAGCCACCCTCTAAAGATTTTTTGGGGATTTTGTACAAGTGTGTCTAGGAAGAACTGGCAGCAGGAATTTACTTTTAAAATATTTTACTTCGTTTTTATGGACCATATCACGTTTACTGCAAGAATGTGGCCAGTGCCGAAAATGGCTGTGCCTCAAAATCTTTTGTTCTGTCCTTTGGCAATTTTATCCCTTTGCCTTCCCCCAGATTGGGAGCCCTGGGAATTTCATATTTGGGCATGCAGCATCCAGCGAAAAATATTTTGCGGGGTCCTGCATGTCACATGTGCTATTGCCCAGAAGAGGGTTGGGAATGTCTGGTCCAAATCCACACTACTGGTGCCAGTATGTCTGATAGGCCCGAATTAATGGAACGTGCATGCAAGAGACAATATCTTCCATTGGCTATCCCAGATTTGAGTGTGAAACTAATGTTGGATAAGAGAAGGGGCTTTGCATCTATTCCATGTCAATCACCTGAAGTTCACACCGAACTACAGAAGGAGCCAAGTATCCTGAATGAAATAGCAAACTTGTGAAAGTGCCAGAGACGTGCTGGGAGGTTTGGCACCCTGAGCGCGCTGTTGTCCTGTAAGACTGCTGCTTTTATCTCATACCAAGAAGAGCTGCAAGGGCGCTTCAACCTTTTGGAGTAGTGGGACCACCTACTCACGCCACCTCCTGCTTACCCTCCCAAAGAGCCTCTTCCGAAGTGTTCCTGGGCAATCCAGCAAACTGACCAGCTCGAACATAGGGTATTGTACAGGAGTGCTGCCAGGGACGTCATGTCACCAAAATGCCAGGGGTAGCGGAAGTGTCATCACACGACCCTTGACCCCTGGTGACATCACAGGAAGTGATGTAATTTGACCCCATCCCGAAGTGATATTGCGGGATGCGATGGAACGCGACCTTTCACCTGTTGACAAAACAGGAATTGCTATTACATAGCATTGTACACTACAAAAAATATGGTTACGATATACCTATAATGTGATGTACATTTCATACAAGAATGGATCGCCATATGTATCGTTAAGATCAGTGTATATAGGCCCATATTACCAAATTACTGTGAATGCAAGCAGATGTCCACGACCAAATGATAATAATGTGTTATTATATAGCACTTACGCTTAAGCGCTCTATATAGAAAAAATATACAGCCAATATCACCCAACCTGTGTTGGTACTCATTTATCAACCTCAGAAGGATTAAAGGCTGAGTTGAGGCATTTAAGAACATACTAAATCAGTGACTCACCTCCTGAAGTGTGCCTGAAATAAGCCTTTAATGAGTCTACCAATTATTGTATAGAATTCCAGAAAGGCACATTATTTAGTATTCCTAATCTTTCTTATTTAGGGTCAGTGCTAAAAGTGTTGGACTTGTGTCACTCCTTTTCTTCTTTTTCTTCTTTTTTTTAAGGGGCTTTAACAAGAAAGCCAGCCACTCCAGAAGTAAAGAGCCACATTGTGCTGGCCACAGCCCATGAGCTTACAGTACAAAAAAAAACAACTTTTTTTTTCTTTTTTTTTTGCTAGAGGTCGCAAGGGTGACCACAGAGGTCGCAGTTGTGACCTCTGGCGACCCCTAAATGACGTCCCTGAGTGGTGCTGTACCAAGTTGAGACACAACACTTTGGAAATCACTTACTTGTGGTCCTGGTCCCTCTCCCGCCAGAACTTGTTGTACTAGCTCCACTGGGTCATGATTTATGAGAGTGTGCCACACCGCAAGCCTTTGCGGCCCCTGTGTCCTGACTGGTGTGGTGACTGTCACTGTAAGTACCTATAGACCTGCCCCCCATGTCCTGAGATGTGCTGCACCAGAACTACACTTTTCCTTTCTTCAAGAGCTGAGGAAAGGCTACTGACCTGCCATGGACGATCGTCCCGTCCCGCAGCCGCTGAGAGCCGGAGCGACCTGTAACTGCAGGGGTGAAACTTACTTGCAAACTGGACTAGACTGGCAAAGTTTGGCCTGGACTGTGTCGAGGGTCGGTGAGTACTTGCATCACTTACCGATGGCCCCCTGGCACATCCATCTTTTATACACACGAGAATCCCTGAAAAGATACTCACCTTAGCTGGGCTAGCCTTCGCTCCCCAGCCATTCCCGAACTATGAAAGTCGATTTACCTGCAAGCGTAGACCCTCCTCAAGGAGTAGGGCTTTATTCTTCATCTTCAAACAACCTTGAAACCTGAGTGGATGGAAACAAAGAAGGTATAGTAGTCTAGCTTCTAATATTGGAGCATTTATTCTAATATTTCATAATTTAATACAAGTAAAAAAAATATATATATATATATATATAGCGAACATGTGCTGGTGTGTCTATAGGACAGCGGTGTCAGCTATTCATACGGTGATAACAAACAAATCAATCATTAAAACAACAATTCACACTAAAAACAATGCTAAAAATGCACAGTGCTGTAATCCACTTCAGATGTGCATTTACGTTACTTCCACCTTAGCTTTTCTAATATCATGAGTTCTCAAGTAAAGGTGTTATACCTGGGTATCATTAGGATGTGGTCTGGCTATGGACACCAACAGTAATGCCTGACATGTTTCATTCTTATGCTAAGGGTTTAAATCCAAAGAACTTCATCAGGGGCTACTGAACTGACAATGCACTTCTCTATATTTTCACATAAGTCAATACGTGTTAATGACTATGCTGCAATGCTGCAAGGAGCATTACACTCTTAGGCTTTCCTTTTCTAACAACAATAAACATTTAAAAAAAAAATTACTGTGGTTTGTCCCGGTAAAGGTGTACACCGTGATACCATTTAAGGGGAGCAAGGGTTGCCGGGGTGTCCCCCGCTCCCCTTAAATGGTATAATGGGTCTGGGGTTGCGGGGTGTCCCCTGCATCCTTTAAATGATTGTGGCACAAAAAAACACTGCATTTTTACCGCAATATTTTGTAATCATGGCCATTTTTTCAGCGATTTTAAGACACGGAACCCTTAAATCCTTCAGAAGGGGATCCAAGGTTTAAGCCTGTGTCGAATCATCTGGATTATAGAATATTCATGACGCCTCTTAGGCTTTCCTTTTCTAACAACAATAAACAGCTTAAATCCTTCATAGCTTCTCTGTACCGTATCAAATGTATGATCCTTGTTAATGGAAAGACAGCCCTAACTGTTGATACTAGTCTTCTTCTTTCGGGCTTCTTTAATGTGCCCAATAACTTTAACAAACATCCTGCGTTGCGTGGCTCGTCTGTCAATCCTCATTACGGAAACAAAATACCATGCACACTGTTAGCGGACTAGAATAGAAAAAGACCCTAATTTCATAACTAGTGTCTACAGACTTGGTACCTTCTGTCATCCGACTGATGGTACGGGTGTGTGAGCCATTCTGTGTGAGGGTCTGGTCGCTATTTTAGGCTTATTTTTCTCTCTCTTTCTTCTCCCCGATCGAAAGGGCCAACAGCAGAGAAAGAAAGAAATGTAACATTCCATGCTTAACAACCCAGTTTGTTTTTACTCTCTCTATGTGGCAAGACAAGACGCTTGGGGCACTACATTATGGCTAACTACTTTAGGCACGACCGCCCGTTGTTAACGCATTGCTGTACTTTTGAGCATAAGGCTCTGCACATTTTAGGGCTGGACTGCATAAGATAGGGATTGACTTCAAGAACTGCCTATTGCGATATCTGTGTTGAACTAACCGTTTCTGTTGCAGGGTGTGGTTATTTTCCCCACTTACATCCGTGTTAGGCTGAACGCATTTTGTATATATGTTGCATAGTGAACAGCGTGTGTGGTAACTGTTTTATTATCACTGTGGTTTATTTGTGTTTTAGTTATCAAGGCCTATAATAAATGTATGTCTAAGGGTATTCTGTGGAGTTTTACTCTGTTTGCTCATTGTGGGCTTTCGATCACTCTCACCCCTCCTGAGACTAAGTCTTGACCACCTGCCAAGCTACCGTAGATTGGTCTGGCTTGTCCAGAAGGTTCCCCTGTTCCACTAAACTAGGGTGGCCTTCTAAACCTCTGACCACCAGGTCAGAGTTTAGAAATCCATCCTAACAATGTGCCTAATTGTGTTTTCGTTTGAGAGACTGAACTCTATATTGTATCCAGAAGTGACACTTGTTCTTCTCTCTAAGACTTTGTACGCTTTACTTTTTGAAATATAACGAGCATTGCCACAAGCCAAGAGGCATTCTCTTCTTATAGTAAAACTGTCTTGCCGAGAGCCATCTAGCCTCAAAATGAAGTTGTTAACAGCAAGTGGAATAAGAAACAAAAACCCTGTTACTACCTGAAGCTAAGAGAGTGGCACATAAGCCTGGGAGTAATTGTATGGGCTGATGATTGGCAGAAATGTGGGAGCAAAGCTGGTGAAGGGGAATCAAATGCATAGGAAGAATATTCTGAAGTAGAGCACAACCTCTGGTGCGAAAGACTGTGGAAGCTTGAAAGGAGAGAGTCTTATAGGCACAAGCAGGCTGTTGTTGTAGTAGTAAGACAGACCAGGGACATCTCTATGGGGGGGCAAACGGGGCACATGCCCCATGCCCCCATCCTGGGGGCCCTGGAAGGGGCCCCCACAGATCCTGGAGTGTGAGAATAACACG
Source organism: Ambystoma mexicanum (assembly GCF_040938575.1). Taxonomy (NCBI): domain Eukaryota; kingdom Metazoa; phylum Chordata; class Amphibia; order Caudata; family Ambystomatidae; genus Ambystoma; species Ambystoma mexicanum. The sequence continues at coordinate 465,306,015 of NC_090924.1, read as the reverse complement.
TGGCAGCCTGCCTGCAGCAGGAGGCACTGGTGCATGGCTCCTTCTCCCCGGCCGTGACTTTAATTTAAAGTTCAATCAAAACTCAAAGGCCAAGAAGTAAGCAACAGCATAGTGCTCTCCTCTCTGTGCCCCACCCCGACCAGGCCGGTTTATTGATTTCGAGTTGACAACAAGTGAAGTCACGTGAGTGCCAGTATTCCACTTTGCTTGGATCATAAATCATTGTTGCGGGCCATTGCTGGGCCTGGGCGGGACCAGCAACAACAGTGCAACAAGAAACTGGAACAAACAGCCAATGAAAACTACCATTATGTTGTTACTATGCAGTATTTGATACATTCTGTATAGTAACACAGAATGTGCAGTTTTCATTGGCTCTAGTGAAATGACATGGTGATGTGTTGTTGTTGCCCCAGGAGGCAGCGCAGCACCACCTTCATTTAACGGGTTCTGTGAAGGTGTCTCTGCATGGCGTCGGTCTTGAGACAGAGAGAGCCTGCAGCACTGTGTGGTGCGTGTGTGCGGCCTAGTTGCTGCCTGGGGCACTGCCAGTGTCACTACTACTAAGTGCCAGCAGTATGCACTGGCCGCCCGCCAACCCCAGAGGCCCCGACAGGAGACAGAGTGCCCGCCGGCAACCAAGCCGAGTGTCGTGACCGTAAAAGTGTCCTCAAAGTGATTCCAACCAAGGCCCCCAGGTCCGGGCCGGCCCTGGGCTGCGGCATGGTCCCTGCTGGTGTCTTGACTCCTGGTCCTCCTGGGCCCAGGGCCCTGGCCAGCACCCAGCAGCCAGGAGGTGTCAGGACACCACAAGGGGACCGCGCTGCTGTCCAGGCCCGGCTATTTGTGTAACCTGACCTGCTGCTGCTGCCAGTAGTACCAGGCCAGGCCCAGGTCACCGATTCCGTGACCAGGGCTGCCCGTGATTGGCAGAAGGGGTTCTGCGAGGCGTGCACATTTGTCTGAAACACAAAGATCTGTCGGCAATAAAAAGCGTAGGACCCTAGTTCGCATTTCTTAGAATTTGAGATGGCACTCAGAGTTGTCTCAGGCGTAACCTACCTTTCATGGGAGATGTGCCCAATGGACCACCTGGGCTCTTTGCCCGCCATTCCTCAGGCGATCGGGGCTCGGGTCACAATCCCCAGTCCCTCTTCCTTTGCCCCAGTAGGGCCTCCGGCAAGTTGTTTTCTGAAACGAAGCTTACCTGAACATCCTGCTAAAATGGGTCTATTTTCAGTAGCGGTATGGCAGAAGGGGTTCCGTGAGGCATGCACATTTGTCTGAAACACAAAGATCTGCCGGCAATAAAAAGTGTAGGACCCTAGTTCGCATTTCTTAGAATTTGAGATGGCACTCAGAGTTGTCTCATCATTCAAGTTGCATATATTATATAATAAGGTTAGGTTGGTTTGATAAATTGCGAATCATGCCTTTGAGTAATAGAAACATCTGCTATTTACAATATTCTAAAATTGAAAACTATGGTACATGAAATAAAGTGACTGAGTTTGAATGGCCTGGATTGTAGCAAGTTATTTACGAGGAAGGTAAACCTAACCGCAGCAGGTGCAGTAACTCTTGAATCTACCTTGCTGCTTATGTTGTGTTGCCCCTATAAAGTGCCTGTTGGTGTATCCCTGAAGTGATGCAAAAAATATCTGTGATTCAGGAGCACTGTGGTCCGATATTGTATTTCATAATCAATGCATACATTTAGAAACAGACACAATTGCATTAGCCGATAAAAGCAAAGTTTAACATAGGCATGTGCCGGGATGGGATGGCGGTGTGCCTATCTGCTTCCAGGTTATGGTGAGTGAATGCCTGAGGGGTCACAAACGGGGATCACCCAGCTGGCTGGTAAGTGATGCTGCCTAGCAGGTAATGCAGGGCAGGAGATATTCTAGTGGAGTGAACTTTCCTATTATAATATTATCTAATAACATATAGATTTAAGTTATTATCCCACAATTTATGATCGACCTCGAAAGGATAAATGGCTGAGTTGGCTCTGACAGGATTTGAACCAGCATCAGCAAGCTGCACACATATGTCAGAATTAGCACTCAACTTGCTGTGCTATCTGACAAGCTAGTGCAGCTCTTTGAAGTTAAGAAAATCATTCAGTGGATTGCTCAGAAGTGTATTGTTCACACCATAGCAAACATTCCATAATGTCACCTAGCATAGCGAAACATAACATGACCCAGCACAGCAAACCACAGTGTAATAAAAGAAGCATAGCGTAGAGTACCATAGCACAGCATTCTTACATAGTACAGCATAACAAGGCTAATGAACATACCTTAATACATTTCATAAAAGAACACAACTAAGTATAGCAATGAATCATAGCATAACCGTGCAGAAGGGTGTGTCATGATGAACACGTGTCACTTATTTGAACAATGATCGAATGCATGCTACAAGTCTTTATCTAGTGCTGTGTGTGTTACATGCATATCACAGAACGTTGCTGCTTAACGCTCATTGGCTGCCGAAACACCCTTTACAGCTGGACAATTGGCCTCTATTAACTAGATAATCCATTTAAATCTTAGAGGAGTATCTATTGAATTGGACTCGAGATATGTAATCCCTTCATTTTTCAGATTGGGAGGGGGCATGGGTGTCGTGTCGCGGGGGTCGACATGCGTTTGGAGGGGGGTGGGAGTAGGGCATGGGTTTCGGGGGGCGACATTGGTTTCGGGGGGGCGACATGGGTTTCGGAGGGTCTGGGGGGGTCCAAACCTATCTGTGCCCCGGGCCCCCAAAACTGTTAAGATGGCCCTGAGACAGACAGAATAGGCAAAGAGGCTATCCCTTTTAAGAAAGTCATCAAAGGGAAGAGTGACTTGCCTTCCTGAAGAGGTTGAAGTGCCCTGTCAAAACCTACCCAGTGGGCCAACTTAATCAACTTAGTTCTAATGCCCCTTGGCGGCACTATTCTGCTTCCTCTCATGACCTTTTCTGCTCCCTCTGCCAGTTCATCTATAACCACCACATAACTCTTATTGCATTCCGGCTGCACGGGCCAACCTTCTCCTATGTACTCTGTGACTCATCGTCCTCCAGTAAGCACTCATGCCATTCTTTTTTTCTCCAACAGGGAATAGATCTCTTACTATACACATTCTAGCCACAACTCATTGTTCGTTTTATCTTGATCCACTACTTCTTAGTCTGGACTGCGCAACGGAAAATCTGCCGCAGCGTTACTCTTCCCTGGTAAATATTCCAACTCAAAATTGTATTCTTGTAAATTATCCAACCACCTTCCAATATGAGGAGAAGCTTTCTCAGACCCTGCTGTTGTGAACAAATGAGCCAACGGTTTATGGTCAGATGTTAATTTAAACGGAATACCACAAAGCAATTTCCTGAAGTTGCGACAGGCCCAGTAGCACACTTATGCTTCCCGCTGTGCTGCAGCACGTTCCCTCTCTGTATCTAGAAGTGATCTGCATGCATACGCAATTGGCGCTTCTACACCATTTGGCCATTGACTCAAAACTGCGCCCACTCTATATGTATCAGCGGTTCCATTTATTTCTCGCTCCTACATTGAATCTATGGAGTATGGGAGCATGCAATATTTCATGTTTCAACCTCCCAAAACTACAATCACACTCTTGCATCCACTGAAATGTGCTGCCATTCTTCACGGATTCTCTCAGTGGTTTAGTTTGTTTCGTCAAAAATGTTCACAAATGTAGTATTACATTCGATGAACCCAAGGAAAGATCATACCTGTGGCTTGTCCACTGTCCTCTCTGCCTCTCCCATGGACTTTACCAACTCCTGCTTGGGTTTTATTCCTTCCATTCCAATCGTATGCTGCATAACTCACTTCACGCACGTTCATCTGACATTTCTCAAATCTTATTGTCAAGATTTCCACTACCTTGATGAACAATTGATCATTTTCTTCCTCTGTTCATGCATGAGTTACTATGGATGAAAACACTTTATACCTTGAATTCGCACAAATACATTTTCCATTAATCTTGCAAGGCGCTGACAGATGGGTACTGGTCTCTTCGTCTAGACAGGCGGGTGGGGACTAAGGCAGGTGAAGACAATGGGCCCGATTCATGGAATTTTTTGCATGGTTCAAAGTGACTTTGCACTGCTGAAAGGTGACTTTGCACTGCCAACACAAACCCTGATTAATGGAACTGTGCAAAGTCATTTTGTACTGCCAAAATTACAGTGCACTGACTTTGCACGGACAAAGTCACTTTGAACCGTGCAAATAATTACATGAATCGGGCCCAATGGGTCTTCCCCCCTGAAAACTGCAATTCTCCAAGCAATATAACTGGATGATTGAGTGAAAGAACTGTAGGTGAACCGGTTGGTTCCTACAGGCTGTAAGAACAGAAAAGGGACAAGGCCAGGTACGGTAATACTAATAACCCCAGCTCCTTTTAAAAAGTACATGGGTTTTACTTACCTTGAATAGCTGTGCACCATCCTATAATAAGTTAAAGCAACTGTAATTGTATATTACAGTATTAGGTTTTATCTGCCTCATATAGCTTTGCGCCATTCTGAAAAAGTGTTCTGTAGGTGTAAGTGACCTTGGTCAGCCTGGTAGTGTAAATAGTTCTTGTTTACCTTAGTCTATGTTCCATTGAGCTGAAAAGCAACTGTAATTGTATATTACCCGACAAGGTCTTACACAGCTAGTATAACTGTGTGTTATCCTGAATGTGGTTATACGTTTCTACTGCTCCTTGAAGGAGTGTTCCAATATTCAGAAAAGTATACTTGCAGGTTGGTTTACTAATTGATTCCTTAACTGAGTGTCAATGCACATCTGCTAAGGTCTAATACCGTTGGATTACTGAAAGTAATCAGAAAGTAACGTATGGTTTTACTCCCCATGAATAGGTGTGTGCAACACTAAATGTGTTCTAATAAGGTCTGACTTTCCTATAAATACTGTTAGTATTCTGAACAAGGTTTATGCTTTGGCCTGTGAAACTTCAAGCATTGTGTTGTGTTTTTATAATGTGTTTATTACTCTATGACAAAGTACTTACCCCAAACCTTCTCTTGGCCTAGCTGAATTAATAATAAACCTGTCTTTTTTTAAATAATATTTCTGGTTGTGTTTCTGTCGAACCCTTGGTATGCTTCAAGTTCTTTGTACCTTCCTACAGCCCTCTCTCCCTCCTAAAATAAGCCTGGCTGCTCTGTCCACGCTACCATATGCTCAGATAGTACAGCATTATAATAAGAGTGGAGTCTTGTACTATCTCAGTTGAATGGTTTTACTAAGCCCTTTAACGAACTTCAGAAAAACTGTCCTAACACTGCCGGACAGTGTTAGGACAGTAAACGACAGTAACAGCACAAACGAGCGGGAGCTTCAGGCTTTAGACAAAAAGGCCTCTGCTTCTTGCGGCCTCACCTTTTCTTCTATAATTGTGGCATTGGCCAACGGGCATCTCTTGATTAAAGAGATACCTTGCAGGTGCTGGTGCCACCCTTATAGATCAAGGGCATTTTTTTCTGAAGCCTGAAGCTCTCGTCACAGAAACGGGAGCGTCAGGCTTTAGAAAAAAAAGCATTGCCCTCTAGCGGCCTGGGCTGTCAGGCGATATTAGGGCCCCCTGGCAGGGCCCCGCCTCAAAACCATATTTCTGAGCCTGCCAGTGCTCCGCCCCTGCTAGCCCTGGTCCACTTAAAGCCCTGGCTATTTCCTTCTGACAGGACAGCAGATGCCTTGCATTTCAGGAGCCGAGTCAACTCTCACTGTTTACCCATGACTACTTGCAGCGCTTTAGAAAAGAAACCTCCTCCCAATGCACCCCCTCCTCATATGTTGTTCCCATCTAATCTCTGACCAGGAACGTGGTGGTTATTAACCCTTCCATCCCACCTTCTGAATAGTGAAGATGATAATTCCTCCTCATTCGCTCAAGATCCCATATAATGTGACCTCTGAGTACACTTGCAATCTGAATGCAACCTGCTGAAGTGCCAGCCACGGAAATCCGCGCGGATGAGTCACGGGGGCATCTTGACAACAGGGTTCATTGCTCTGACTCACTTTAGCAGTGATTCCGGAAGCAGCAGGCTGGACAGTGCTGTTGCGTCATGCAGTCACTTGCCGCAAAGGCAAACGCTCCAGGAACGTTATCTGAAAGATTATATTTGGTTTCGACTAACCGGGGGAGTTGGCAAGAGCTGACCATAAGCTCCTAAAAAGAAAAAAAGCCGATTGTACAGATAATGTAAGTTATGCTCACTAAACGGTGCGTGAGAGGCTGGTTGAACTCTGCAGAAGGGCGGGGCACGATATAGAGTAGAAATTAATCTATCTACGGAGACATTATAGCAGGGCCCTCTGACGATGGATTCGGGCTCGTGGACGGGAGGCCCATTTCAAAATGATGGCTGAGGTCCATAGCCTTGCCCACAGCTGAAAAAACAGTGCGAGGCACTAACGGGGTTTGTAGATTTTAATGGACTGATAAAATAATGCAGGGGTGGGGGTAGTAATAACTGCAGAATATCACAGGACAGGCAGCCAGTGAGGAGCTGAAACACTAAAATCCACTGCAAAGCCATTAGTCAGCAGAATGCTAATGTAGTCGAAAGTGGAGGGTGATAAGAACACTGCTGGATACTGCAAAGCCCGAGGGAGGTGATGGCCTAAGGGCACTATCAACAGTGGCCTGTAACGTGGACTCAGCACACACTGAATGTCCTGAATCTAAGCAGTGTTTTGCTTTGTGGTAAGACTGTCAACAGGGGTGCAGCTGCTTGGGCCCCCCCCCTGATGCATGAGGCCCATTTCATTTGAAAAGGTGGGAGGGCAAGGTGCCACCTCTGCATTTTGGGCTTGGCATGTGTAAGTTGATCGCACAGAATCCAAGATGCCCTGTTCCTTTTCTACACAGCTGGCTTGCACTATACACCAGTAACATCATGTCTCTGCCCTTCTTTTTGCTATTGCATTCCTCACGTGTGAGCCCCAAGCCCTTCTGTGTGCCCAGGCACTCCCTGCACCATTTCTCCCTGTCTGCACCAGATAAAGGAACCCACTGGCTGATCAGACAATCGTGGGGACTCATTCATATTATACCCAAATGTGGGCACGCGCTTTGAAGCAGCCTCAAGGCAGCATGTAGCACTCGATGAAACAGTGTAACCGGGAGGGAAACATAGTTAAATTCAATCTGAATCCAGTCCATCCAAAAGCAGGCAATGCCCAAAAGTAGACTTGCAAATGTTGACAAAGCAGGGGCCCCTTCTCCCGCGCAGGTTTAGCGCAAGATACAGCAAAGTGCATGCCCATTTGGTACCCACCATTTTGCGCATTTTCTTTCTTTTTTATTAATAGTTTGCAACAGCCGCATGCAGATGGATTTTTATACAAAGTAGAATAAATATACATATTATAAATATATATACATACAGAAAACCTAAAAGAGAGAAGAAATAGCTTAGTCCATATTTGCACACAGCGAGTAGAGCACTTGCTTTGGTATCCGTGCAGAGCTTGCTGAAGCAGGTTCGAATCCCAGCCAGGGCCAAACTCAGCCTTTCCTCCTTCCGAGGTGGATAAATGAGCCCCACACACCGTGGGTAATAATAAGCAGTGCTCAGACTCAGATACCTGTGGGTTCGTAGCGCTATATAAATGCTAAATTATTATTATTATCAGTAAAACGTAGGCAGCAACGCATTCATCTTGTACCAGTAACACCTGGGAATGTGAATTGCATATGGATAAGCTCCTGTTATCCTATTCCACGGGTTCCTTTTAGTTTCTTCATCCATTTGTGGCGTATGACAGGATACAATTTCATTCTCAATACGTGGTCCTGAGCATGATAGTATATGATGTTTAAGTGTTTCTGCAAACCCGGAAGTATACAGTCGACAACTTCTGCCACCTGAAGGAATTTTCTACCAAGCATCCAAGATATCAAGCTTGGGTAGTGGTTTGAATTTAAATCACAGATAATCTCTTCTAGTGGGTGTAATTCCCATGGCAGGCATGGATGGTAATCCCCAGAGGAGGATTTCGTTGCTAGGTCGACCTTATTCTGTTCATATGCAAGTTGAGCAATTAGGTTCTTCAATACAATTTTAGTTGGCTTTTCCATATTGGTCCAGATTTCAATGTTACGACGTGTAACCCAATGTACTCTTCTTGGTTTAAGTGCCCCATTGTAGTAGAGCTGAATCCATTCATGGAGTGACGGCATGCATATATATCTGCTTCAATAGAGAATATTTACAGGAGCAGTAGATTAGATTTGCCAGCCATACAAAAGTATCTTCTTCTTCATCTATAATGGATCAAAACAAGTCCAGACGCAGCCCTAATGAATACCGCTGGCAGTCTAGGAGCACAAAAGAACCGTTGTGTGATGCAGTGGCTGGCCTAGCTTACCAGGTTTTTTATCTGTCTACGCCCCAAACATCTGCACCATAAACAACATGGGAGGCAACTTAAGATTGTCAAATGCTATTAAAATTTGAATAGAGTATCCACAATGTTTATATCTAAATGATCTAAAAGCAGTGAGATGTAGTGGAATGGTGTTTTTTTTTTAATGAAATCCAGCTGATCTTTCCATGTCATCTTATAATCAATTCGGACACCTAAGAATTTATCGACCACGAGTCTGTTGTTGTCTATGTGCCATGTGAATTTTCTGTATTTTGTGGATCCATTGAATATCATGACTTTAGTTTTGGTTTAGTTAATGGCCAATGAGTGAGCTTTGGTGCAATCGGCAAACGCAGCTAATTGTTTCTGCAGGCCATGCGGAGTGCGATCTGTGTTTATAATATCATCCACATATCATAGCCATTGTACTGCAATTTGGCCAATTTTAGGAGGATGAGCAAATTTACCTAGTATGGCATTGGACATATCCACAAAATAAAGTTTGAATAGAGTCGGGCAAGGACACCTACTTGTTTTACCCAGGGATGAGTTTATAATCGAGTCACTTAAATGAACCTTCCTATACAGTCGCACTGAAACAGTAGTGTTATTATGTATCACGACGATCATTGCTAACAATCCATCTGGTATCCCCTAATGCTGTAGCTTAAACCATAATATGTTCATATCCAGTGTATCAAATGCAACACTTAAGTCCACGTAAGCAGAATACACTGGAGCATTATGGGTGCGCTTAGGCTTTTCCACACTAGTTGGGTACGCAGTGATAAAATCACGGCAATAATGCCGCCTGTACAAATAATCGCGGAAACAAATGCTGTGGTTTGACCCGGTAACGGTGTACCCCATTATACCATTTAAGGGGAGCAGGGGTTGCGGGGGTGTCCCCCGCTCCCTTAAATGGTATAATGGGTCTGGGGTTGCGGGGGTGATCCCAGCATCCTTGACATGGATTGCGGTGGGCAAAACCACAGCCTTTTTGCTGCAATATTTTTTGTCAACGGCCATTTTTGCCACGATTTTAAGACATGGAACGACTAGTTGTTATAGTTAGGATATTGAGAAGCGTTCTCGTTCCTTTTCTAAAGCCGGATTGCTGTAGGTATTATCTGCTTGTTATCCATCCAAATGGTGGGCTCACACAAGAGCACACAAGCAAATACATTGGCTAGGGCATGTATCTTTGCCAATATTTTTTAGCCTGAGGTATTGTTCTTGTTGCTGTGTTTGAATACCGGAACAGCAATGCTGTATCTCCCGCTATGAGGCATATTGCCTGTCTCACTAGTTGCATTAAATAGCAAATGTAGTATCTGTCCCCAGACTACAGGGCTTGTTTAAGCAGAGCATTGCAGAGGCCGTTAGTGTGCCTTCAATATCCGCTAGAGTGCCTATGTATTGCCATTTCTCTAAGTGTAAAGAATTGCATAAAGCATTAGATTTGTTCCCCCTAGAGTAGTGGCACTATACGGCACTCAATTGCGCTTAGATGCTTCAACAGCTAGTGTAGGTGATTTGCTATCACCATAGTCTTCTCCAGAAGAGCCTCGAGTTGTTATTTTTTATAATATCGACCATTTCTTGCCAATCTTTGAGTTGACGTTTTTTTAATATATTTTTAACCAATTCCTTCACACGCTGTTATTAGTTCTTCTTTCGTCGTAAAAGCTGTCAGTCATACACCTCAGATCTTCTCATGATAGCCTTTTGGCATTTTGTATGTTTATGTCAAACTCACGTTTGGGTGATCAGGTTTGCTTGTGTCGGAGGTTATGCATTTCATTCCCACAACACATTGCGCACTTTCAGTTTCTCTGTGGATAATTTCCAGATCCGACATGTGTCTTTCCCCCCTCATCCCTGCCAGCAGACCTGGAACCATCTCAACCCTGTAGCTTTTCATGTACAGAGCAGCTCTTCCAAAACTTTACTCCACGAGGAACGTATGTGGTGCCCGTCCTGCTGCCACCTCTTAATGCCAGGAGGTAGCTGCAGGATATGGGAATGATTTGGGGGGAGTCGTGTAAGCAGATGATTCCCATTAGAGCCTGACATTGCATAGGAAGTGCACGGTCTTCTCAGAGCCAGGAGGATAACTCAGCGGCACCGCGCTTGTCTTGGAAGCAGCGCAGCGTGTTCCTCTTTTTAAGCAAGACAATGCATAGCAACACAGGTTCAAATCCCGGTCTTGCCTTAGCAATTGGTCTCCGGTATTAATCGTGCTATAAAATAACAATTATAAATCATAATTATAATAACACCAGTAGAACCCCAAAAAGAAAACTAACAGTGTAAGGAGGACTGCGATTAAAGCATGAACGTAGCAGGGGAGTCAGCTGGAAACTTACATATCAAAACCCACTCTTGCTTGAGAATATCCTCGGGGACTCCACCTATAGAATAATGCATGTGAGGGCGTCTTGCCTTTATGGGACCCCTTTCAGGCCATAGGTCCCAGGATCCCACACCTCCCTGTGGTTGATCGCTTCTCTTCTGTTTGATGTTTTGGTAACCGGGACGAGTTTTGGGCTCTAAAGCATTTTTGCAGGATGTGGAGGTGTGGAGGTTTACTTTTTAATTTGCAATTTGTGTTTGGACATTATCATGTAGTTTCATGTATTTAATGAAAAAGAACTGTACCTGACAATAAGGGCCATTGTCACAGAAAGCAGCTCAAACGCAGGAACGCGCAGATTGTGCTGGTTTCATTTATGCTGCTTTCAGAAAAGCTCAGGGGAGCTTATTCACAAAGGTAACCTGGGCATTTCTGGGGGGGGCTGGGGGCTGGACTGTAGTGCAAAGATGCGCTGCCCAGCTTTCTTGCATGCATTCGTTTCGTGAGGCACTGCTGAAACAGCTGTAAGTATGACTGCTACCAGAAACCATATGCTTGCTGGGAACACATTTCGCCGAGACAGGCCGTTAAAGGAGCCGTCTCGGTGAAATTACTGGGGAAAAACAGCATGTCCATCCCCATTTGGGAATGCAAGGGCTAATGTTACAGCCGCGATTTACCACGGCTGTTCCACTTCAAGAGAAAATCGTAACAGAGTTGGAAAAGAAGCAATCCGAGTTTTGAGATTCTGGCCCTAAGTGTCAGACTACATTCGGGTCTAGACTATCCCCAGTGCCGGCCCCAGGTCTGCCAGCGCTCTGTGCGAGATTGTGCGCCCCCCCCCCCCCCCCCCGCCCAAATCCCTGCCCCTCCCACCACAAGTGCAGAACTTCAGGGGGATCAGTTCGGTTGTATGGCTGATAGTAGAACACTACAACTGAGCCCCCTGCTGTTCTTGTAAAGTGTGTTTAAGGGCGCCTTGCCACCAGCTCAGTGTCATGTTAAGGCGCTGTTTACATTACATTGAGCTGGAGGCAATGTGCCCTTTATTTGCTGAGCCGTGGGTGCGCCCTTCCGCAGATGCACCCTCTGAGCGCACCTGGAGCCTGAGCCGGCGCTGACTATCCCATTCTATGATCACGCTGAAAATCCAATAACATCTGTAACCTGACAGAACTTTGCCAATTTGTGGCAGATCGTTTGGCTTCAAGAAAGAAATTGCCAAGACTTCATTGCGCGCGCGTTGCATTAAGCATGGACTTGCCGAGAGAGCCTGGTTGCCAGCCATGGTGTGGGACTTTGGTCTTAAGTGGTCCTATCATGTTGCAAGGAATGTGAACACTTTCTATGGGCACTTTACAGTACCGGTTCTGCCAAAAGATGATAAGCAGATTTGACTGCTTCGTCTCCTCGCTGAGAGCCAGTACCTGCTTTCACAAGATGTTGTCTGATTAGGGTCCTCTTGGTTTCGGTTCCTGAGAGTCTCAACGCCCCTTCAAAAACTACAATACAATTGACTGCACGCGCAGTTTACGCCTGCTCCACAGCAATGATTGTACACAGGGAGTAATCGTGGCACATATATATAGGAAAGTGTTGTGATCTCAACAGAATGCAACCGAAGGCACGCTGCTTAGTTTGCACCACAAGGCTCATCTTTAAGCCTGTGTGAATATTTCGACGCACAAATGTCAAACCACCACCATTTTGCAGGGATCCATGTCTGTTGGAATTGCAATCCTTTCTGCCCCCCAAACGCCAGCCCTGCATAGTGCCAGGGGCCCTGGCAGAAACCAATCAGTCTCATGCAAGGGTGGTCTCACATGCCCGATTCACAAAAGAGGCCCCTAACACCCAGTTAGTCAGCCCTGAGGGTCCCGCTCCTTGAAACCATGGCAGAGAGATTATACCTATTTGGTGCAATATGATTCTGGCATTTATCTGTCTATCATTTAATTTCATTGTCTTTGTAGAGAGTTCTCAGCCAAGTGTTGCCAAAATGTAAAAGTGATACAAAGTATAGATGGAGATTATAATTATAATCCTTTTTGAATATTTCTTTTATTGGATTTTCCATCAGAATACATATTCATCACACAGATTCCAAGAAATTATGCCATCTATATCGAATATGAACAATAGTATCCTACTATACCAGAACTATAGATGCCATTTATGTACAACCAGAATTAAAGATTCCCCTACAATAAATAATACCACTACATTACCATCCTATGTGAATAATATTGAAAAACAGATAACATTTCTCACAAAGACTTACAAATCGACACAGAAAAACAAAAGGTGAAGGGAGAGAAAAAATACCAAACACTCCCCATCCCTCCCACTCTCCTTCCTCTCCTTCCAACACCTCACATCTTTATTAGTCATATAAAGTATTAAATGAGCCCCACAGCGAAAGATAGTTATCTTTCGTATTTTGACAAAATCTGCAGTTCCACCAGCCAGTCCTCCACAGTAGGTTTCTTCCTCTGTCTTCCAGACTCTAAGAATAAGCCGAACCGCCACCATGATAGCCTTATCAATCCAGATATTATGCCTTCTAGTAAGTGTGCATCTCCCTTTATATAAAAGCAAAATCACATTACCAGCTGACCTCTGAATGGAAATACCAAAAATCATATCAATTCTGTCCATAACATCTTTCCAAAAATCTCATACCCTCAGACAGTCCCAGAGCAAATGCAATAGGGTACCTCTATCACTACCACAACCCTAACAGTTCTCATCTAATCTCAGTTTCAACTAAAAAATGTTCACTGGCGTCCAATAAATCATCCCAACTACTTTATGCCTAATGAGACGTAGACACATATCCAATCCAGAGTTTGCGCCCACCCAAAGAATATCCTTCCATTCCCCTTCCGATATGTCCACGTTAACATCGTTCGACCACACATCCTTTAGCCTAGTCCATGCTTCCATATAGTCTATTTCCATAGTCATGAAACGCATATAAGTACATACGTTGTATTCCTGTCCAATGAACAATTTACAAATCTCTGGTCTCCCCTCCAGTGCATTATCCACCATACTCATCCTTTGTTTGATCAACCAGCACAATTCTATATATCTATCCTGCTCCCTCCTCCCCCAGCCAAACTTATCTTGCAACTCCCCAAAACTCTGTAGCCTCTCTCTATCCAATAGATCACTTATTCTCAAAACACCTTTCGTAATCCAACTCTGCCAGTGCAAACATCGATTGCTAATTTGTAATGCCTCGTTATGCCAAATGGATGTCTCCGTACCAAAACCAGAATTCTGACTGTTCTCTCCAAACCAAGTCACCAAGGCCTGTCTAGCTGTTACTATAGATTGCAATTTTAACCTTTTCGTTGATAGTTTTCCCATTGTATAAAGATTGTCCAAACAATAAGAATCGCAAATCTCCCCCACAATACGCAACCAAATCGGGCCTTTAATATCCACACTATCAAAATAATGTGAATGTTTCTTAAGCAGAAAAGCCTTATAGTATTTCATTAAATCAGGGTAGCCAAATCCACCTTCCTTAACCTCCCGTAACAAAATATGCTCCGAGAAGTGCGGTCTCTTACCAACTCCCCACAAAAATGACTGAAATACTTTATCAACCTTCTGTATCAATTTCTCCGAAATCAGTAAGGGTATGATTGTATAATGTACAATAACTTTGGGCAACAGAAACATTTTAATCGTGTTAATTTTTGCCCACAAATTCAGTTTTAATCACAATTTTATCTCTCACTTTATCAATGTTGTGTTGAACCATTTTGTTAGGATCCCTAGTTATATGTATACCCAGATACTTGACTCCCTCAGGTGACCATTTATAATTCCAGGACCCCAAGAAACTTCTATCACATATCCTGGGTCGAGGACAAATTTCAGTTTTGTCCCAGTTCACTTTGTGCCCTGACAACTTCCCAACCTCTTCAAACATTTGTTTCAACAATGACCCACATTCTTCAGGATTTGAAAGGAAAACTATCATGTCATCTGCATATGATAAAACCTTAACTTCTGTTTTGCCAACACAAAGTCCCTTAATCTCCCTACACTGCCTAATGTATGCGGCCAGCGATTCCAGAGCCAAATTGAACAAAAATGGCTACAGTGGGCATCCTTGTCTGGTACCTTTGGACAGCGGAAAGGATTTGGAAATTAACCCATTAACAAATACTTTTGCAGTAATGTTACTATGAATGCAGTCAATCATTCACATAAATACTGGAACAAACCCCATCTTCTGCAATGTAAATTCACAAAGTTTCCAATTAGCCTTATCGATGGCCTTTTCAGCATCAAAAAAACAAATAACCCCATCCTTTCCCTTACCAATATGCGCCCCATAACATCCAATACAGTCCGGATATTATCATATCCAAATCTACCTGGAGTAAAGCCTGCCTGTGTCTCATCAATTATGTTTCCTATACAATCCATCAACCGATTTGACCATATCTTAGTAAAAATCCTCAAATCTACATTTAACAAAGAAATCAGCCTATAGTTCCCATATTTTTTATGATCCCTGTCAGGTTTTGGTATCACAATAATCAAAGCTTTGATTCACACATTACCCCTGTCATCAGAAAATTATTAAATACCTTACATACAATTGGTGATAACTGATTCACAAACATTTTATAGAATTCCGAAACCAAACCATCAGGCCCCGGTGACTTCCCATCATTCAGTTGCAATATTGCATTAAGTACCTCTTGTAAGTGATTTCAACCCGGCACTTCACCTAAGTCAATGCCTAGCGTGGGATGCACAATTGAAACCCTTAAGTATATATTTCTGTCTCTAAATTCTTTATTTCTGAATGATGTACCCTTATATCACGCCCCTCTCTTTAAATCCCCACCGGTCACACTGAACCAGGAAGCAGGCTGTTTTGCAAAGTTAAAATATTTATTTATGGATTTGAACAATGTATATATATATGTATATATATATATCACACTATTTAATATTTATACAAGGATAACCAATGGGGTGATGTCACAACAACTCTCTTTCATCACACGGAGTAATGATAGGAAAAATAATGCAGCATAGAATAATACTTTGTGTGGGTTCAATCAAAATGCAATGTGATCACTCTTTCCCCCTGCACACTACTCAATCCCCCCAATATGCAGTATAAAGAGACGGAAGGGGAGAAAACAGGTTTCAGGAATACACACTCAACAAATACAGTATCAATCCCAATTTCCCCCCCAGCAAACACAGAGAAAAACAGGAATGATTGCAAACTTGTCAAATGGTTATGAATTTGGCTTTGAATGGAATGGTAAAACCCTGTAAAATGGATTTAATTCATTAAAATGGATTAAAAAGGAGTGGGAGCAGCTTTGTATGGTATCAGACAAACACTAGCAATGATTATTGAGTAACTAGCAGGTTGAACACTTCTTTCTGAGGTCGGATGCAAGGAACAGCTGTTTCACACGTGATGGATTTGAGCTAAACGAACAATTTGCGGCAAACTTTTCCGCGTGCGGTAAGCGCGATTACAGAAAAACTATAAGGAGTTGGGATGCGGTTTTGGATTCATTGGAAAGCTGAGGATACTAGCTTCAATTTGGCACATAAATAGTTTCTAGCATACACGGTGAAGTGGTTATGAAGGTTTTTGTGGAGGTCGGTTCTTTTCAGAAAGAGTCAAAATTTGCAAAAGAAAGATGCTCTTTTAAAAATTACAAACAAGATTTCTTTACACTAGGGATACTATTAAGCCACAAGCTACACGACAGCACAGCCACCAACCCAGCAACGCCTCTGGATAGTTGTTGCCCGCCGAGACGCTTGCCTTTCTTCAGGAAATATATTAGCGCAAAGATGATTTTAACACTACTATTACCAAAGGACTATAGGGTGAGAGAAAGATTCAGGTAAAACAAAAGATTTTCTACAATGCAGTTCTGGATATAATAGAATGGGTTTGGATAGGATTACTTATGAATAAGATATTTTCTAGGGACAATCCTATGCTATAGATACTCACTACCACTGTTTGGAATGGACCCGTCAGAGATCTGGTCAGGGAGACTTTCTGGACAGGAATTCAGCTAGCACACCGGACAGGATCCAATGCGCTCTGGTTCTGCAATCAGTATGGCACTCTGGACACTGCACGGCGGGATTGAACTGGATCTGACGGGTTGGTTCTGGTTCGCAGCTATTTGGTCACAGCTCTGCTCTACGGGGTTGGATCTCTGGATTCTGGCAAGAATTCTTAGCAAGAAAGCAGAAACAGCACAGCCAGGCTGTTCTTTTTGGTTCCCCTTGGAGGTCTGGGGTCAAATCTGGTATCAGGATTTTAAAAGGCCAAGCTGAGAAGGGTTCAGCTTTGGAAATGGGCCTTTCTGCTTTCAAAGTTCTGGAGTCTTGGATATGGATTCCTCTTGCAAAGTGCTCCGCCAGTAATCGGTTGGTGGGTGAATGTGTGTGGGTTTCTAGGTCCTAAACTGTCTCTATTTATGTATTTCCTAAAGGGGTGGGCATGCTGAAATATACTAGGCACACCCTCTAGGGATTCTATTGGTTAGGGTATTTCCTCTCCCCTGATTTGAGAAGGAAACAGAGTGTCATGATGACTCTGTATTTTAGGATCCAGGAAGAACCTCCCCTTTGTTTCTGCACAGAAAATCTATTTTTCATCCAAAACATATTTACAATTTTACCAACTGGCTAGCAATAGCATATTTACATCACGGATTTAGTGGAGCAAGTATTCATCCGAGCCCCAGGCCGAGACGCCTCATTACGACCAAGGCATTAACCATGGCGCTATTAGCGCCATGGTTGAGGCCGATACCTTACCGATTCCGCCATGGTGAATGGCGGAATTACCGCCCCATTCCAAGGTTGGCGGGCCGTAATTCCCCATTCACCATTGGCCCTTCCCCATTCCCATTTTTGCCCCCATAGGGCTCAATTGAAATGGGGAAGGCAGTAATTACGGTACCGCAAATTGCGGTACCGTAATTACCTCCAAAGTCCCTTTGCGGTTCCCATCCTTAACGGCTGGTAAAACCAGCCATTGAGCGAGGACCCGCAAAGGGACCTCGGAATTGGGTGGTAAGGGATTACCGGCACTAGTGCCCTTACCGGTACCGGTAATCCCCTACCGCCCGGGTCGTAATGAGGCCCAAAGTTAGAGGAATCTGAGCCCACAGAAGACTGAAACCAATGAAAGGAGGTACGCCCTGGAGAGTAGGAGAATTAAATCAGTGCTGAAAGAGGAGAAAATAGCTGAGATGTGAGAGAGCATAAGCAGGGAGAACAACAAGTGATGAACAGTTATCAAGACACTAGAAGATGACACAGAATGCGACTCTTGGTGGACTAAAAGGACAGATGTTTCCAATGTTATACAACTGAAAATGGCAAGTGTCTGCAAGAGAAGAAATGTGTGTAGAGAAAGAACAACGGTGCAATGATTTACAGTTGCAGGTGGCGAGAGTAGTGGAGAAAAAGATGGTGCAAGGGGGAAGATGCAAAGGAAAAGGGAGTTGGGAAGAAAATAACTTTGTTTTTTGAGGGTGTGAGATGAAGGGAATGAGTAAGAATCTATGGGTTGGTGGTGGGCAGGCAATGAGAGATAGAAATGTGAGGTTAATAACTGAAAGAAGGAAAAGATAGAGAGACCTGGGAAAGATCTGTTAGCCTTCGGCATTGAAGTGGAGACTAAGGTCATAAGAAGAGACTATGATATGATATGGCATTTATAACACGCATATACACAAGTGTTTCAAGGCATTGAGCAAAGGTGAATACTGCAGAGAAAGATAGGAGAGGTACAAGAACAGCACTTTGGGGAACACCACGGAAGAGAGTAAGATGGATAGGCAAATTACCAGTCCATGTTACAGAGAAAGGGCAATCAAAGAGATTCAACGAAAGCCAGGGTAGAATAACACTGGAACTACCTGGAGGATATGGGAATGTGCACAAGCAACAGTGATTGACAGTACCAAAAGTAGCAGACAGATCGAGGAGAAAATGAAGCAGTGTGAGGTAGAACAGGTGGAGATATGGAGAAGAGTGGTTTAAGAAGCAATAGCAGAATGATATCCAGATTAGAGAAGTTGAGGATGTACGATTCAGTCCACATAAAGGGAGAGTTGAGAGCAGTCAGCACATCCAAGGAGCTCAGAAAGAAAACAGAAAAGCAAAATGGGACAGTAGCAGGGATAGGAGCATGGCAAAAAGGTGTTTTAGAGCAGGTATGATAGTGGTGTGCTTATAAGGAATGAGGGAGGATGCAACTGGAAAGAGAAGAGTTGAAAAGATCGGTGAGGTGAGACAGCAGACAAGTGAACACAGATGGATCAAATCCTTACCAAATTCTAGGTTTGCCCATTGAACCCAAGCTGGGCCCTAATAGTAACACTCACCAGCCTTTCCTTGCTCTACTAACAACACTCAAAAGCTCATGTCAAGCTCCATTAATATAGCCTTGAAGACCATTGGAGGGATCATTATCCCAAGATAACATGAACCCCTCCCAATTCCTTCAAGGCTATTAGCACCTAGTGCAATGAAGGTCTTGGAGTTGTGACAGTGAAGTAGTTTAATAATGGTTAAAGTACACAAAGCTTGTTGGTAAAATTAATTTGGTTTAATTTTGTAATATTTAACTGAATAGGTTGCTTTTATAAGGTATGCATTTTTATATCACGTTTTATTAGTTTCAAAAGTATAACAAATTTGAATATAGTACAGAGATAATTGAATAAGTCAAGACATTCATTGAGTGAGCAAATCATGAGCCTGTCCAAAATTACACCCTCACTGAGTTGAAACCACTGAATAAACATTTAGCAAGCTTCCTCCCATTCACCCCAGATTCTCTGATAGGATATGATATGACATGGCATTTATAACACACCTATACACAAGTGTGGAACTTAACCGGGCAGCCCCGTGCTTTGCACACTTTCCTTTCCAGCGACATACAGACACCTACATCTGAAACCTATTTGTTATACCTAGGGCTTTCGGGTTTCCCCCACATCATGGCTATATCTCATTTTATCAGGATGTTCGCGGTGGACAAGAACGCTTTTTCGAAGCGATCAAAGGAGGTTTCACCTCAAATTCCGAACAGCAACAATTTAGGTTCATGTGGTTGTTTGCCCCTATGGCCATTGCCAATTTTTCAAGAGTCTTTAACCAGAAGCGCAGATCTGCTGGCATTCCCACATTGTGTGATAAAATGTTCAGTCTGAATTGTCACACTTCAGACAGCGCAGGTGAGCAGCCCACCCACTTCTAAAATGCAGCGTATGCGAATAGTACATACTGGGCCTCATTACGACCCTGGCGGTAAGGGGTTTACGCCAGCGTTAGCTGCACCGACCCCTTACCGCCAATTACGAGGTCCCCTAGCGCCATGGTGCTTTTAACACCTGCTTTTAGCAGGTGTTAAAATCCATGGCGCTAAGGGACCATGGAGTTAATTACGCCACCGTAATTTACGGTGGCGTAATTAACGCCTTCCCCACTCCCATTATGCCCTATGGGGCAAAAATGGGAATGGGGAAGGGTAAATGGGGATTGGGGACTTACCGCCCCGCCAAGGTCGGAATGGGGCGGTAAGTCCGCCAACCACCATGGCGTAAACGTAGTTTACGCCATGGTGGTAAAGTCACGGCCCAGGCGGTAACTTACCGCCTGGGTCGTAATGAGGCCCACTGTGAAGGATCTTAAGTTGAACAAGTCGGAATAGGGTTGAGATTGCTACTTCACGTGGTATCATCCAAGCTTTCACCCAGTCTTCTGGTTCTATGAGGCCTTCCTCTGTTTCCCACTTAGCCTTGAGGTTGAGTAAATCCAGAGGTAAGATGTTACAGTGGAGCCATACCTTAACTGAACCAATCTTATTATAAGGTAAGCATTTTTAATTGCAAACTTGGTTGAACTGGAACAGTTTTAGCATCAGCTTTATTTAGGTGCAATGTTAAAGTGAACATGTTTTCTTTACAAAATGAAAAGCATTGTTCAATATTTCAGTTTCACTTGGTTGTGTTAAATTAGGTTGGAGTATCTTGTTGAAAGAAATTACACTGAGATGTTTCTGTTTCTTGAAAGCAAAGATTCTGTTCTGTTGTTTTCCTGACTGCTTCTAAACTCAGAATGTCTAGAGGGCAGTCAATAACAGAAGTTCTAATCTGCATTCTATACATTCTGTTTGGCTGATAGGGGGTCAATGATTACTTCCATGTGCTAATTAAGCACTATAGAACCATCCGAAGGGCCATACTAGGAGTTATGGCCCTGATAACCAAGTTAAAGGTCTGAGCTCCTCTAGGGCATTTGAGGAGGTGTATCGGGCCATAACTCCCAGTAAGGCCTGAGGTCTTGATCTATAAGAGTATTAGTTCACCTCTCATTGCCTAAATTGACAACAACAAAAAAGTCATATCGCCACCTGCTTTTTAAAAGTCTTAAAATGTAAAATACGATCTTAAAAAATATTCCAGGTCTAATTGAACATTTTAGACTTTTTACCAGAAACTGGAGATATAACTTTTTTTAAGCCCCTCATTGCTGTTTTTGTGTTCTTCAAAAATATGCTAGGGAGCACGTGCAAATGAGCATGCCGGTGCTGAGAAAGGGGGCGTACCTTCCTACACAGCCAGACTGCGTCTGACGGGGGCAGTCTTGTAAATTAAGGTAGCTGCGGTCCGGGGCAGTGAGGGGGAGAGGCTGGGCTGTGTCTGCCAAGTGCGGCCTAGAAAAGATTGTGGCGGCTGGGAGACAGGGCCAATATCACCAATGAAAGGCAAAGAGTGAGAATGGAGGCAGGGTTTTCAAGTGCCTGGGCTGTGCCTCTCAGTTGCGGCTCAGGCGACGAGGAATGTGAGTGGTGCGGGAGGCCGTGCTGCTCCGTGTTCACTTTGGAGACGCCGCTCTGTAATGGCAGTGGGCTGTGTGTGTCGCTATGATGCTTGGCTGAATCTGTAAACTTCCCCCCCCCCCCGCAGAGTAGCCAATCACCATAACACGTACAGCCCAGGGATGTACTAATAAGGATTACAATGCTCTAAACCTCACCTGAAGCTCTCCCAACTACACTCACAAGACCCATTCCAAGCTCTATTAAGAACACTCACAAGCCCATGTTGAGTTATTTTGAAAGAAAATAGTCTAGGACCCTTTTTTGTTATCATAACGACCAATTCCAGCCCTAATCACGCTGGGTCCTCGTGTCCCAGGAGTTCAATTCCCACTACGTACACTGTCTCCCAGTCTGGAAGGTGTGGTTGGAGTCAAAAGCCATGCATGGTGGTGGCAATGCAGGAATACGAAGAGAAGCCCCGCCCTGACTATTGGGACAGCACAGGTTTACATGGGCTACAGGCCAAAACCACTATGATTTGATGTACAGTAACTTTTCCCTCCGATCCTTTTCCACAGTATACCTTGCCTGGTTGTATGTTGGCCAGTCCTTCTCTTAGTGTGCTCAGTGCTGCAATGGTCCAGGAACCCTATCTGTGCCCCCACTCTGGCCATCTTTGCTATTGTCTGTCCAGTCTTTGACTAGAAGTAAATAAAGGGGTAGACCCGCACTCACAATCCCTGATCCTTCAGGTAGAGTATATAACAAACAAAAAAGGTGGATCAGTGGAATGGGATGAAACTCCATAAATAGAATACCCTTGTGTAATAATAACATCAATTTGTATTATTCCAAATTTTTAGTTAACATTGCCTATAGTGACCCAGTCCATAGTATCAGGTGTCATTATGTCACTGGTTTCAAGTATCACCAGATGTCCCTCATAGAGACCACGTCGACACGTGTTTCGGTCAGAGACTTTCTTCAGGACGTCGGGCTAGGAGCAGTTGCTCTGCCCTGTTCTCCACGTATATATGGGCCAGTAATAAATCTAAAATGTAAAAAAACAGTATGTCATCCCTTATTTCTTGAAAAAGGTGACAAGCAATGTCACAATATGCTTAAATAATTAGCACATAAGCCCTACTCACCCCCACTTTCCGGCTTGCGGGACGGTAAGTCAGGATAGCGGAAATCAATCCTCCATTGGGGTCGATGTATATGTTGAGCCTATGGAACCAACAGAAACAGCTTTAAATATCTATCGCAGAACAGACCACTAAAATTGGAGTTAATTCTGTTACTGCCCAAAGTTTTAACCGCACCGCCAAACTCAGAATGAGCCCTAGTTCATTAACTGCCACAGTGGGCCTTCAATGCCCCCCTCTCCCGAAGTGAAGCATTGAATAGCTGAGGCATGAGCCATGCCGCCTTACTAGAAAGTCATTGTGGTGTACCCACTTTAGCGGCAGTCCATTTAACTGAAGCAGAGGAGAATTAGAGGACGAGGGGGAGGTGTGGCGCCACAGTCTGTTACTGGTGAGCCTGTAAGAGAGCATTGTAGGAAATAACTCCTTCACAGTGCATTGTATTCGTACTGCAAATGCTTGTAGATTCAGCATAGAAGCCCATACAAGAATACCCTCATACGATTCTTGTAGGAAGCGTATAAGAACTTGTCAGAAACAAGTGGGAATTTGGGAACAATGATGAGAACATTATAAGAACGTATATGACACCCGATTTCTTAATTAATTCTTATAATAATAGAGTAGGATTTAAAACAAAAAAAAATATTGCATGGCAAGGGTTCCCATCTTTCTGTTTAATAGACATTCGCAAAAAATGGCTGACCTGTTTTGGACTCCCTTGGACTACTCTTATAATAGTTCACAAGGCACCTTTACATAAATGCGTGGTGAGTTGCATTTTGAACTATGAGACAGGAAAGATTGCTCTGTTGTGGACTATTGTGTGTTCTGTTGGTGCATAGCTCTCAACTCACCCGCTTTTGGCAGGTGTCACCCGCCAAAGCATCTACACACCCGCCCACCCGCCAGCTCATCTGTTTCACCTGCCTTGGCAAAGGTGGGAGCTACGATTCATATTTTTGCCGGGACCCGATTTCGAGATCCTGAAATCGGGTCCCGGCGCGACTCTTCCTGCGCGAATGGAGGCGTGAAAAGCAAGTGTCATGCTTTTCACGCCCCCATTTCCTCCCACTTCCCCTCCCTGGCGCTCTCCTC
The DNA here is from genome assembly GCF_040938575.1 of Ambystoma mexicanum. Lineage (NCBI taxonomy): Eukaryota > Metazoa > Chordata > Amphibia > Caudata > Ambystomatidae > Ambystoma > Ambystoma mexicanum. The sequence continues at coordinate 465,282,133 of NC_090924.1, read as the reverse complement.
CAATGAGAGGATTGTGCCTGGGAGCATTCCTCCCCACCCCCCTCACCTAAAAGGTCAGCGACATAGAAGTAGGACTGCCGTTTCATGTTTTTACGGCAGTCCTACTTTTATGTTTATGGCCTTTCTGGGTTTTCACCCGCCTTGGTATCAAAAAAGGTTGAGAGGTATGTTGGTGTGCAAATAGGTGGAACACATGGCTTGATTTTTAAACTGGCAATGGCGCCACAGGGCCGGCTGGGCTTCCGGAGGCTCGGCTAGTTGCTACTGTGCTAGCACAGATGACTGAACTGCGGACGCTCTGTGTACGCAGCATACATACCGTAATCGCCCATTGTCCTCCACCACTGACCCAAGGACACCAAAGCAGCTACTTCCTGTTTGATCCTGCCCAGCGGCCTGTCTCTGAACCTCGCCCTCCCTCGTAGTGAAAACAGCCAGGTAGGAAACGGAATAGGACTGGCTAGAGAGATATTAAGCTGAAACACCATTGGGCGGTCTCAGACTACCATAAGGGGAGCTTGAAGGCGAATTCACAAAGGCAGAACAATTTCTCTCCTGAAGCCGGGAGAGAGGCGGGGCCAACGTTCCTGAACTCTGCACGAGTCAGAGCTTTTTAAAATTAAATCCTCCATTGCCTTTTTTTACTAACGTGTCACCATATTAATCACAATTAACACCAAACGTGGCAATTCAAGGGGAGCTTGTGATTTATTTGTAAACACTACAACCCACTGATAAGAAGCCATGGAATGTCAGCAGCACAAACTGATTTGTCTCTTCTATGAAGCAGAACCTTACCTCAGTGGACACATTGTTAATCCCTACCCCAGTGCTTCTGTATCTCTTATTGGACTACAGCTCCCATCATTCAACGGTGAGGGATCATGAGATTTGATCTGCATGACACAAGGGGAGCCGTGGGTTGCAGACCCCTTCTCGATGCCATTGGAATTGATGGCATTTCATTCTGCACCATAAGAGAAAGGCAAACACCCTTCAATATGCTGCCACTATCCTGTGGCCTGTGTGTCCATGCCACACATCATTGTGCAACATATAGGTACTGCAGTGTGTGGCACGGACACAGGGTAATGTCAACCTACACAAATGTTCACTTTGCTTTTTGAGTTCGACGTGCTTCATAAATGACATCACAGTTGTAGATAGTGTGGCCACCAATAGAACACACAACACGTGATACCTTATCTATACTGCTTTATTCATTTAAGGATGGATAATGAGAGGAACACATCTACAATACAGGGGGTTCTCTACAAAGGAAAAGGATCTCTTCTGGACAATCCCTGCAAAAAGGGCAAAGAAAGGGAACACAAACTGTGGTACTGCAAGGAATTAGTATCAAGTAGGGATGATGGTCTCTCTCTGGGCCACTGCTCTATACACTGTCTCCCATCTTGAACTTCTAGGCATAGTACCATCAATGTAATGTCCATTCCACTCCATGACCTTCTAGGCACAGAGCCAGGGATGTAGCCCCCCAGGCAACCTCTTGACTTTTTAGAGATAGCCTTAGGGATAGGGATTCAGGGCTCAGACCCCTATTTGACGTTTAGGACACAGTCATGCTTCTGCTGGGAAGGAGAGAGGGTCTTCCCACTCCCTAGGCAATACAGAACAAGAACTGGATGCTTATAGAGCACATCCAGGGAGAAGGGGGTCGGGGGTGTACATAAAGGGGGATGCGTGACCACCTTAGTGCATGCATTATAAGCTGTATGATAGATGCGGGTGTGAATGCCATCCTGGCAAGCGGCAGCCATGTTAGAAGTTAGGCCCAAGCGTGGCGAACAGTATTGTGTGTGTTAGTATTAGGCCCCTTACATTAGCGCAAATATTACCCCCAACCTGGCCAGGTCTGAGAGATCCATAACCTCCTCCATTGCTCAGCAAGTTACAGGCCCTCGTGCCCTTGGAAGAATGCACCCTGCGAGGTCATTAGAAGGGAGTAGAGTGCCTCTTGCCAGTATCATCCCACAAAGCAGCTAGCAAGGCCCTCCTGCCCCTAAGGATCCCCACATGAGAAATACAGCATTGCCATGCTTTCATCCCATGACCCCCTCATGCCATAGCATCATCCAAACCCAGACCACCAACCATAAAACCTTTACACCCCTCGATCGATCACTAAGATCAGAAGGCAAGGCTATTGCGCCTTCAGGAATGGGTCACGTGATTTGTGAAGCAAGGTGCAGGGTGGCATCAGAATAGCCCAATATTAAGGTGGAGGACCTTGGGAGTTGCTGATCTGTCTGGGAGTGAGTGAAGTGTGTTTGAGTGTAAAGACTGGTAGGGGGTGTCTGTACTTCCGCTCTCTATATGGTAGAGGAGAGGTACAGCGGAACCCAGCCAAGATTCTCTATAAGGTATCAATGGACGAGCAATCAAGGCCTAGCTTCTCAGGAGGTGATGCGGGCTAGTTCCTAAGTACAGTGTAGTCCCCGAACCCCCACAAAGGTATGTCCACACACTGTATTACTGAAAACACAGTCTTTATATAATTAATATTCAAAGGGATGTACACGATCACAATAACGCACTTTGTACTCGGAAGTCAATATGATAAATATATACAAGTCTAAAGTGGTACCACTAATGTTATCAAATCTCATTAAAGTGCATCAACTGTACAGTTAAAATGTCACACAGATTAATAACGAGTAAACCAGCAATAGAGATAGGCAGGAACGTAAGATGGTTGGAACAATAGGCAGAACACTGACCCCTACCACTAGGCGCAGTTCTGAGTGGAGATCCCCCCACCTGGGCAACCTGTAAATAAAGATATATAGCACAAGCCCAGTCCATATAATGTTCGATAGTCTTACTTTTTCCTAGTAAGGTTTTACCCCCCCAATGTACCTGGTGGAGTAGAGTTCTCCGAAGATGCGCTGACCGATCCTTCTTGAGTGCCTCCCTTTCAGGCGGGAGCCACGGATCGTCGGGAGGTGTCGGGGAACTTGGCATTCGGTGTCGGGGAATCGACGGCCCTTCTTGAGTGCCCTCCCTTTAAGGCAGGAGTCACGGGTCATCGAACGTCCGACGGTGAACAGGGTGAACTACGGCAGGGAAGTGACAGCTTCACTCCTAGCGGTGCTCGTTGACAACAGAGCGTTGGCGTCCTGCAAGGAGGAGGCGTGCGGGGCACCTCGGTGACGATAGTTCTGGATTGCAAAGAGATCATGAAGAACTGTGGCCCAGCAAGGGAGTCGAGTCGTCGGCGTCTCTGTGGTCTTTAGGTGGCGGGAAACCCACTGGTGGATGCTCCTCAGTACGTCGACGGTCGGGCCTTCTCCAGCGGGAGACAAGCGGGTGACGATGCAGATGAGAGCGTCCGATGATCAATGGAAGTTCTTAGGCAAACGGGAGCACGGCGGCTCCGGTCAGCGACGGCGGTCGTCGACAGTGGCAGACAACAGTCCGAGTGCTTCTCCTTGGAGTTCCGCAGCAGTCCCCGTATCGGGCCGGCAGCCTGTCGAAGGTCTGTCTACCAGGGAGCGTTGGCAAAGGTCAGCTGTGCACAATGGTCCCTCGTAGCTCGGGAAGAGGGTGCCTTACCAGGTCCTCTCTGGGTCAGTCCTTGAAAACAGAGCAGCTTTCAGATTGTGAAGGAGAGCCACGGCACTTCTTCTCGTCCAGCGGGTTTCAAGGTCAAGCGTCAGTTACTCCAGTTACTCGTCGTAGTGGACTTCAGCTTCTGAACACGATTCCTAGCAGTGAGAGGTCCCCAGATATACTGTTGATCTCCCATTCATTCCGTTGAGTCACACTCAAGCATCCAATCACGACTACGGGCATTCATGCAGGCAGGCAGCCAATCAGGCACACGAGGTATTCAGGCCATTCACTTCTCTCCAGACAAGTTATGTGTATTGGGACAAGTACCGAGCCATTCAACACTCCAAGCTGCATTCATACCGGTTTCGGGCAGGGTTGTCTCAGTCATTGTGTCAACCACCAGATACTAGACACCCACAACACAGAATGCATATTCGTCACACACTCTATTCACCCAGGTCCCACCCACAGGAGCTACCCACAACATACATCACCGGGAAGGCTCCAGCTAGTCTGGCCTGGCATTCACAACAACACCATATATGGCACTTCCACCACAGTCAGTCAGGGGGAAGGGACAGAGTCAGGGCTTCCCAGGACTTTGGAAAAACAAGGTAATGGGTAATAGAAAGCAAGAGGCCACAGGGGCCATCTTGTTTTCCATCAGGAATCAACGGATCCCAATGGCAGGGCCGGGGTATCCCAAAATGGAGGATACTCCGCGCACCTGTCAATTTCAGCATGGAGCTGCCACCAGCCCATACCCTGCTCTGCGGGCCACCCACAGGTACCCAAAAACATACACTAGGGGCACAGGGTTGTACCCTCACCCATGGGTGCCATAAGGGTATCCCACAGGTCCGTTCACCAAACCAAAAAGAGAGAGAGCTGCACCGCCAGGAGTCCCACATGAACTCCTGCGCAGAAAACACGACAGAACACACAATAAAAAGCAGTAAAGGACAAGGATACAGAAGCCCTGTCCCTCCGATGCATTTCCAGCATCACAGTCGCCCCCCCAGACGGAGGTGCAGGGTGCCTAATCTCCCAAGGGATAGACACCCTCATCCAGACGGTCAACATACCTTCTGGAAAGGCCATCTGCATTATCGTGACTCTTCCCTGGTCTGTGCTCTATGGTGAAGTCTAGCCCTTGCAGGCTAATGGACCACCTGAGCAGTTTCGGGTTCTCACCCTTCATCTGCATAAGCCACTTCAGGGGCTTATGATCTGTTTGGACCTTGAAGGTAGACCCCGTAGGGTAGGGCCTAAAACGCCTAAGGCTCCAAACTATACTAAAACATTCCTTTTCAACAGTAGCCCACCTAAGTTCTCTACCCTTGAGTTGTCTACTGATGAATATGATAGGATGTTCTCTCCCTTTGTCAACTAACTGGGGTAAGACAGCTCCAATTCCGGTGTCGCAGGCATCCGTCTGGATGATAAAGGGTCGGCTGTAGTCAGGCGCACACAACACGGGTGCCCTACACAGACTTTCTTTTAAGCCATCAAAGTCCCTCTGACAGTCTTCAGTCCAATTAACCTTCCTAGGCTGTTTGGGTGAGGTCAGAGCTGTCAGTGGTGCAGCTATGGTTCCATAGTCCGCCATGAATTTGCGATAATACCCGGTGAGGCCCAAAAAGGCTCTCACCTGGGTTTGAGTAGAGGGAGTCTCCCAGTCCTGTACATCCTGTACCTTACTGGGGAGAGGTTGGATTTGACCCCCTCCTACCTCATGACCAAGATACGTGACTTTCCCCTGAGCTATCTGGCACTTGGTGGCCTTGATAGTGAGGTTAGCCCGTTTTAAGGCCTGCAACACTCTACCCAGATGTGTCAAGTGCTCTTCCCAAGTGGAACTGTAGATGGCAATGTCGTCTAAATGAGCCACACAAAAGGCTTCCAGCCCACTGAGAGCATGATTGACCAATCTCTGGATGGTGGCAGGGGCATTCTTCAACCCAAAAGGCATGACCCTAAACTGATGGAGTCCCTCTAGTGTTGAGAACGCCGTCTTCTCCTTGGCATGGTCCGTCAGAGCTATTTGCCAATAGCCTGAGGTGAGGTCAAAGGTGCTCACAAATTTAGCAGCACCTATGGTGTCCACGAGCTCATCAGCCCTGGGCAATGGGTGCACGTCAGTTTTGGTGACGGCATTGACTCCTCAGTAGTCCACACAGAACCTCCAATCCCTGGTACCGGCCTGGGAACTTGCCTTGGGGACAAGGACCACGGGACTGGACCAGGGACTGGTTGAGGGTTCAATAACACCCAGATCCAACATCTTGGCGACCTCAGCCTGGATGTGGTTCTTAACCGTATCTGACATTCGGTAGCTCCTGCTTTTGACAGGCACGCTGTCACCAGTGTCAATCTCGTGCTTACACCACGGTGTAAGGCCTGGCGTCAGCGAAAACAGAGAGGCATACTGCTGGAGCAAAGTCCTGCAGGCCCTCTGCTGCTCCGTTGTCAAATCTGGAGAGAGCTGCACTCCCTCCACTGAGCCATCCTGAGGGTTGCTATGCAGCAAATCAGGAAGGGGCTCATTCACATCCTCTTCTTGCTCTGAAGCCAACAAGAGACATGAGACTTCGGCTCGCCTGTGGAAAGGCTTGAGCCTATTAACATGGAATACCTGAGGGGCTACCCCTGGGATTCCCATGTCAACCAGATAATTGACCTCGCCCATCTTGGAGATTATCCGGAAGGGTCCAGTCCATTTATCTGCCAATGCCCGAGGCTTGGTAGGCTCCATCACGAGGACCTCCTGTACCGGAGTCCAATCCACTTGCGATGCTTTAAGGTCATGCCAGTATTTGTTCAATTCCTGGCTGGCTTTGAGATTCGCTGTTGCTTGACCCATCATCTGTGTCATCCTCCGCCTGAGGCCTAACACATAATCCCCCACTTGCTTGGCGGGACCGGGAGGGGTGGCTTCCAAACCTTCTCTGATCAAGGCAAGGGGCCCCCTCACGGGATGTCCAAAGAGTAACTCAAAGGGGCTGAAACCAACACCCTCTTGAGGTACCTCTCTGTAAGCAAACAGCAGGCATGGCAGGAGGAGATCCCATTTCCTCCCTAGGGGCTCTTCCAAAGCACCTAGCATGCCCTTGAGAGTTATATTACATCTCTCAACCAGACCATTGGTCTGGGGGTGGTAAGAAGTGGAGAACTTGTAGGTTACCCCGCACTCTTTCCACATGGTTTTCATGTAACTAGACATGAAGTTGGATCCTCGGTCAGAGACAACCTCCTTGGGGAATCCAACACGAGTGAAAATGCCCAGGAGGGCCCGGGCAACCACCTTGGCAGTAACAGTCCGAAGGGGTATATCCTCAGGGTACCTGGTGGCATGATCTACCAAAACCAGGATGAACCGATGTCCACCTGAAGTGGGAGGGTCAAGGGGACCGACAATGTCGATGCCCACCCTCTCAAACGGTGTGCCAACCACTGGCAATGGCTGCAGTGGGGCAATGACACTGCCTCCAGTCTTGCCAGACAACTGACAAGTTGGGCAGGTCCTGCAGTGGGACTCTACTTCTACTCCCAGTCGGGGCCAGTAGAAATGGGCAGAGAGCCTCTGCTTAGTCTTCTTGGTACCAAGATGACCAGCTAAGGACACCTCATGCGCCAACTGCAGTAGGAAGGGCCGGTAAACCTGGGGTACCACCAACCTCTTGCGGGCACCAGGTTCAGGCTTAGTGGGCTCACTAACAAGGAGCTCACCCTCCCAATAAATCCGGAAAGTCCTAGGCACTTCTCCTCGTGCCTGGGACAGGGCCTGTTTCCTCAGACCCTCGAGAGAGGGACACTCTCTCTGTCCGTTACAGAAGTCTGCCCGGGAGGGTCCCCCTTCAGCTAACAAGCATTGAAGATCGGGATGATCCTCTGGGTTGAGAACCTCTCCCACAGGAGTTCAGACGGGGTTTACCACTGGACCCAGCCCGTCTGGAGCATGGATCCCAATGGCTGCTGTAGGAACAGCAGGAAGAGAAGGAGCTCCCTCCACAGAGGTGGCCTTCTTGCTCTTCCTTCGTCTTGCGTTAGGCCGCGCCTTCGGCTCGGGTACCTGACTCACAGCCAGACCCGGTGTCACCTGTGATCTAGTGACCGCAGCAGCAGTCATGGGAAGACCATCCGTGATCAATCCCAACTCGACTAGATCATTACCTAACAGAATGTTAGCAGGGACGTTGTCCTGAACCAGGACAGGAAGCTTTGCTGACTTGTCTCCAATTACGAGTGTGACTCGGGCTACAGGCGATAATTTGGGAGGCCCACCAGCTAACCTGGTGGTTCTCAGAGTAGCATCTACATAGTCCTCTGGCTTGAGCAGGGTCCTGTCCACCACTGTCATGCTTGCCCCAGTGTCTCTCAAACCAGTAGAAGGCTGGCCATTCAGGAGGACACTTCTCAAAAATCTACGGGTGTTCTGTGGGATAGTCGCCAGTACTTCCGCGTAGTGGTCCCAGGCCCCAAGGGACACTAAGGAAATCTCTACGGGAGCACCAAATGTGATCCCTGTAGAGGAGAGGAGGACAGTTGCCTCCACCTCAGACATGGGGTAAGGGTAGGTCAGGCTGACAGCCTGTACTCCGAGTGCCTTACCTTTACACTTGGAGTCACCCCTTTTGTGATCCAGAGCCCCACAGTCCCAACAAGTGCCGGGAGTGCGGGGTACGGTACTGGAACCACCGGGAGCCTGCTTTGCAGCAGGTGGACCACTACTCTTATTCCCACCCACAGATGACTTATCCCCACTAGATTTTTGGGTCTTAGGAGAGGAGGGTTTAGGTTTATTCGACTGTGACTGCTTTTGGGACTCCTCAGCTTTCTGAGAGGCCCCCTTTTCTTTGTCCTTGTCCTTCCCACTGGAGTCCTTAGGGGACACCCGGTGGGAGACCCACTTGTCAGCCAACCTAGCCAGCTTAAAGGGATCCAAAATGTTCTGGTCAGCAACATACTGACGCAGCTCTGGTGAACAGGCTTCAGACAAATGCTCAAAAAACAAATTGTGGGACAATTCAACAAAAGTTTTCACCTTGTAACCATCAATCCACCCCATCATATTCATGTGCGAAGCACTCACCCAGTCGACCCAAGACACATTCTCTCTTTTCTTAAAATCCCTGAACCTTTTAAGGTATTGGGTAGGTGTCTTGCCAAACTTGGCAATCAAAGCAGATTTCATACACTCATTCTGACCCCTTTCTTCCACACTCAGCTTCAGAATACAGTCATATCCAGTTTGAGGCACTCTGCTTAGCAAACACTTAGCCCAATCTCTTTTGTCAACATCATGAATTGCACAAGCAATTTCAAACGCTTCAATACATTGGAGGATATCAGAACCCTCTGAAAACACACCAACCAAATCCTTCATAAATTTAGTTGCTGGGGACCTGACACTCTCACTGGGTTTCGCTAAAGTCTCCACTCGAGCTTTCTCTAGCTGGATTCTCGGACATTTAGTGTCCTTGTCTTTGAGTTCAAGATCCCTATTCTTGAGTTCAATTTGTTGAGCACACCTCCTCTTTCTTAAGTTCAGCATCGATTTCCAACTTGCGATATTCAAAGGCCAATTTCATCCTTAATAAGTCAAGTTCCAAGGAATTGCTAGGGTTCAGAACAGAGGCAGCAGGAATGGTGTCATTCCCAGAAACAGATTCAGTAGAAACCCCAGGGGCAGAGTCCTCATTGGTTGCATTCCCCGCCTCATCAAGAGCTTCACCATCGGTCTGGTAGTCCACCAGGGCAGCTATCAGCTCAGCCCTAGACTTATCCACAAAGTCTAACTCCCTGGCTTCACAAGCACTCTGGAGAGCCTCTAAGCTCATCCGAGTCAATTTACCATTCGCAATAGACTCCATTGCTTGTAATGCAGTTATTTTGTACACACCCAAACCTTAATCTAATAAAGTGCAGATATTTTGTAAGTGGCACGGTTATACACTGATTCTTAAAACCATAAGCATCCCACCGCTGCCACCAGTGTAAATACTGGTAGGGGGTGTCTGTACTTCCGCTCTCTATATGGTAGAGGAGAGGCACAGCGGACCCCAGCCAAGATTCTCTATAAGGTAGCAATGGACGAGCAATCAAGGCCTAGCTTGTCAGGAGGTGATGCGGGCTTGTTCTTAAGTACAGTGTAGTCCCCGAACCCCCACAAAGGAATGTCCACACACTGTATTACTGAAACACAGTCTTTATATAATTAATTTTCAAAGGTATGTACACGATCACAATAACGCACTTTGTACTCGGAAGTCAATAATGATAAATATATACAAGTCTAAAGTGGTACCACTAATGTTATCGAATCTCATTAAAGTGCAGCAACTGTACGGTTAAAATGTCACACAGATTAATAAAGAGGAAACCAGCAATAGAGATAGGCAGGAAAGTAAGATGGTTGGAACAATAGGCAGAACACTGACCCCTACCACTAGGCGCAGTTCTGAGTGGAGATCCCCCCACCTGGGCAACCTGTAAATAAAGATATATAGCACAAGCCCAGTCCATATAATGTTCGATAGTCTTACTTTTTCCTAGTAAGGTTTTACCCCCCCCAATGTACCTGGTGGAGTAGAGTTCTCCGAAGATGCGCCGACCAATCCTTCTTGAGTGCCTCCCTTTCAGGCGGGAGCCATGGATCGTCGAGAGGTGTCGGGGAACTTGGCGTTCAGTGTCGGGGGAATCAACGGCCCTTCTTGAGTGTCCTCCCTTTAAGGCGGGAGTCACGGGTCGTCGAACGTCCGACGGTGAACAGGGTGAACTATGGCAGGGAAGTGACAGCTTCGCTCTTAGCGGTGCTCATCGACGACAGAGCGTTGGCGTCCTGCAAGGAGGAGGTGTGCGGGGCACCTCGGTGACGATAGTTCTGGACCGCAAAGAGATGATGAAGAACTGTGGCCCAGCAAGGGCGTCGAGTCGTCGGCGTCTCTGTGGTCTTTAGGTGGCGGGAAACCCACTGGTGGATGCTCCTCGGCGCGTCGACGGTCGGGCCTTCTCCAGCGGGAGACAAGCGGGTGACGATGCAGACGAGAGCGTCCGATGATCAATGGAAGTTCTTAGGCAAACGGGAGCACGGCGGCTCTGGTCGGCGACGGCGGTCGTCGACAGTGACGGACAACAGTCCGAGTGCTTCTACTTGGAGTTCCGCAGCAGTCCCCGTATCGGGTCGGCAGCCTGTCGAAGGTCTGTCTACCAGGGAGCGTTGGAAAAGGTCAGCTGTCCACGATGGTCCCTCGTAGGTCGGGAAGAAGGCCGCCTTACCAGGTCCTCTCTGGGTCAGTCCTTGAAAACACAGCAGCTTTCAGATTGTGAATGTCACGCCCCTACGTTCCATGAACACATCTCACAATACAGCTCCCAATAACTCAACCAAAGTACACACTCTCCCTTGCAGGCCTGCCGGCAAGGAATGGGACAAGGTCAACGACGCCGGTTCTTGCCATCTCAGCGTTGGTTTCCATTCCGGCGGTGGCAGTTGCCATGGAGACGCGCCACGGGCATTCTGCAACGTCTCCGTCGCCGGCACCTGAGAGCTCCTCCTTCAGCACGTTCGATCACGTGACGGATGATGAGAGTCATGTGATCATCAGTCAGCGTTCAAAAGGGACGCGCTGACTGCCCTTCAGCGCTTCACAGCTGATCCTGTTGGGCGCATTACGGACTACGGATTCAGATTACTACCACTGACCTTGGATTGATCTTGGACTCTGATGTTGGCTTCTTCCTTCACGGTACCATTGTTTGGAACTATTTTCTACTGGATTCGACCACATTTCCGTCCCTGGATTGCTATTTGGATTACTCTTTTGTTATGAACTATGTTCTTGGATTACGCACTTTTCAACTGATTGACTTACGTTTTCTGGCTTCTACGTAAGGTGGTGATTTCATCAACCTGTCATCTGGTCGTCACTCTTGCCGGCTGCCTCCGACAAACATCTTTACACCATTATTAAGTCCCGACCAACTCTTAAGGGTAAGCCTTATTCTAGACTTATTACACATTCATATACAAGTCTGGGGTTCCGTGTTTATGACCTAACTTCGTGTTTGCCTTACAGTGGTCATAGGGGGCAACTTCCGGCATCTTCAGGCATTCCTGGTTGCGGCTGACGAAGATCACCAGCTGTGGCCTCAAGGACTGCTCGGGTAGTAATTTCTTGTTTGCTCGAGTGGTACTTGGGGACGGAGGTTTCATCGGCTACACGACCATCAAGTCTTGACAGTGAAGGAGAGCCACGGCACTTCTTCTCGCCGAGCAAGGTTTCAAGGTCAAGCGTCAGTTACTCCAGTTACTCGTCGTAGTGGACTTCAGCTTCTGAACACGATTCCTAGCAGTGAGCGGTCCCCAGATATACTGTTGATCTCCCATTCATTCCGCTGGGTCACACTCAAGCATCCAATCACGACTACGGGCATTCATGCAGGCAGGCAGCCAATCAGGCACAAGAGGTATTCAGGCCATTCACTTCTCTCCAGACACTCACAACAAGTTATGTGTATTGGGACAAGTACCGAGCCATTCAACACTCCAAGCTGCATTCATACCGGTTTCGGGCAGGGTTGTCTCAGTCATTGTGTCAACCACCACATACTAGACACCCACAACACAGAATGCATATTTGTCACACACTCTATTCACCCAGGTCCCACCCACAGGAGGTACCCACAACATACATCACCGGGAAGGCTCCAGCTAGTCTGGCCGGGCCTTCACAACAACACCATATATAACACTTCCACCCAACAGTCAGTCAGGGGGAAGAGACAGAGTCAGGGCTTCCCAGGACTTTGGGAAAACAAGGTAATGGGTAATAGAAAGCAAGAGGCCACAGGGGCCATCTTGTTTTCCATCAGGAATCAACAGATCCCAATGGCAGGGCCAGCATATCCCAAAATGGAGGATACTCTGCGCACCTGTCAATTTCAGCATGGAGCTGCCACCAGCCCATACCCTGCTCTACGGGCCACCCACAGGTGCCCAAAAACATACACTAGGGGTACAGGGTTGTACCCCCACCCATGGGTGCCATAAGGGTATCCCACGGGTCCGTTCACCAAACCAAAAAGAGAGAGAGCTGCACCGCCGGGAGTCCCACATGAACTCCTGCGTGGAAAACACAACAGAACACACGATAAAAAGCAGTAAAGGACAAGGATACGGAGGCTCTGTCCCTCCGATGCATTTCCAGCATCACAGTGAGTTACTGTGACCTCGGCTCTCCCCTGAGCCCATCCCTGTATCTGCCAGGTGCATTGTTACTATTGTAAGAATAACATTGTGTGTCAGAGTAGCTTTGTTAGGTCAGTTCACTGTGGATGATGAGTCCAGCAGCACCCATGTGAATACAGATGGACCGATGAAGATGGACCAATGGCCTGGCATGCCATATGGAGCAGGCCCTAGACCTATAGGCCTCCGCCAATCCATATTGTAGAATAGTACTATATATGATTGTGTCATTTGTGACGCGATTTGTGCTTATAATGTACCGCACATTCCGATGGACCTCAGAACGTTCTGCGGCAGCAGAGTTCTTTGCTGATGCATTCCTATTTTTGTAGAAATAAAGATTTGTTATCCTTGAAAGAGTGTCCTGGGCCTTGTCCCCTAGCGAGTTGCATTTTTTCTAGTGTGAGCATGCAGCGGTGTGCCTCCATTTGGTGACCTCAATGTTATCACAGTGACCCCCGTGCTGACGGAGGCTTCCAGGCGGTTTCTCAGAGGGTGCCGTGGTCACCTGCAGCAACCAGTCCCAAAAGCGTAAGCCCCAGAGGTTTGCAGAAGCCGTCTTTGTAGAATTCCTGTCTGCTCTTTGAAGTGGGCCGCAGCTCCAGAGAGAGTGCAGGCCGGTGTTGAGACCCTGCGACGGGGAGTTTGGGTTAAAATGGTTATATAAGTATACCCTTGCAAGGGATAACAAGTAGGGGAAGGGTATGTGAGAAAGAGTATGGGTTGTGAGCAAGTGGAGAATCAGGCCGGTTGTATAGTGTGATTGTGTTTTTGTGTTTTTCATTATTATAGAATTTTTAAGGAGTATATTACGGAAAAGGAAACAGGATTGTAGGACCCTCCCCAAGTGAGGGGAGATGGTGGTACTACTTTTATTGAAACGTGTCAGCCATTTTATACTTGAGTTTTGATTATATATACACTGGGTCCACATGGTCCTAAACAATTTGTATATTGTATATTATTTGACATTTGTTTTTGGTCTCAGCATCACAAGATTTATTGATGTATATTTCTTTAAAAAAAATGGTCTTTAACCATTAAACTTTTTAATTTGAAGCATTTGGTTGTCTTGAAATTATATGATTAAATATTTACATTACCTTATATCTAACATTAACCGTTATTACACGGGCTACTAATAGTGTGCAGGGGACGGGAGGGCTCCTACCTTTGGATCCTCTTTTTCTCAGTACGGATAGGTATTTGTGATCCTGTGCTAGGGTTACGTTTACTCCCCCGCACCTTAAAAGATTACTTAAAACTATCTACACTCACTCCTTAAAGATTTTGAATACGTTAGGTGTGTGCATCTACAACCCCCTTCACAGTTTGTTGAATCATTGGCTTTTCTCACCAGCGTGGCACAAAAACTAGATAGCACCCCAATGTAGTCTCATAATTTGCTATTCATTTGAGTATGTCCTTTTCACGTATTAATGAATTGACAGATAAGCACGCCTCGACTTTGGCATTTGATGCTGATGAAGCAAAACGTATTCTGTCAATGATAAAGGATACTGAAAAATCCTTACAGAGTAAAACCAGCCCTGATCGACTTGTATTTCAATTAGAGAAACTTATCAGGAAAGAAATTACCAAAAAACTCCATGCCAGCACGTTGGTAGAGTATTTCAAATCTAACAAAAATCCCGAGGGGTTTAAGAGTTTATTTGAGACCCACGCTTTGCAGTGAGAACAAAGCTTTTGTGGAGAAGTGGGATCGAATTCTTAACAAGTGTTCTCTTGACCTTATTACATTATAAAACCAGCCGACAAAGGCGGAGCCATAGTCGTAATGGATACGAAGGACTACATCAGAAAATGCCTAGAACTCCTCAATGATACCAACACATATACGAAGCTGGATGGAGATCCCCTTATTAAAATACGTACATTGATTACGAGAGTAGTGGAAGAAGCTGTAGAAAATGACTGGATCAGCAACAAAACGAGTGAGTTTCTTATCAATCAACACCCCATTACACCAGTATTCTATGGACTACCAAAGATCCACAAGAACCGGAATGATCCTCCCCTCAGGCCCATAGTGGCTGGAATGGAGTGCATATTTGATCCGCTGGCTATATATATTGATCGTTTACTACAACCACTTATTCAAGTAATTTCAATTTACCTCAAAGACACGACTGACTTCATCAACTGTATACAAGAAGTTAGAGCATTGAATGATGACTGCATACTTTTTAGTATGGATGTCTGTAGCCTATATACTTATATCCCGCATGATGAAGGGATTCAATCTGTAGAGTGGCTACTTTTGAATTCACAAGCAACCAGAGGAGATCCACAACTCATTATGAACTTACTGAATCTGATACTTAGGAACAACTACTTTAGATTCCAAGGAAATTACTATCTACAAGTCACGGGGACATCAATGGGGTCAGCAATGGCCCAAGTGTACGCCAATACATTCATGTATAAGTTTGAATATACTCACGTCCTGGAAAATAGTGATTGGTCAGACAAGATACTACTATGGAAACGTTTAATCGACGATATCTTTGGTATCTGATGTGGAACACAGGAGGAACTAACATCATTCTTCAATTACCTTAACTCAATACATCACAGCATTAAGTTCACCATGGAAAGAGGGGCTCCGTCTCTACATTTCCTAGATGTCTGCTTAGAAATCAAAGACAATCGGATATCAACGAATGCCTACCATAAACCAACTGACGTGAACAATTTATTACATTTCTCAAGTTTTCACCCGAAATCTATGTTGGACAGCTTGCCTTACAGCCAAATCCTAAGGCTCAAAAGAATCATTTCTGACCCAGCAGCCCTTGATATGGAGTGCACTAAGCAAAGAACAACTATTGACTCCGAAAGTTAAAAGCAAAGACACACCGTTACTTTACATCTCCAAATATTCCCGACAAAGTTTTCAAGTGGGGAATTACATTAAGAAGCACTGGGGTATTCTCCATAGTGATCCTCTCCTACAAGAGTTATTCCCAAAAACCCGCATGATGGCTTTCAAAAGAGGACAAAATCTTAGGGACAAGTTAGTGAGAGCCGAGAAGCCTCCGAAAGAAAAACAAATGCTGTTAAGTTCAAGGAAAAAGGGAACATATCCTTGCTTAGCCTGCTCACACTGTAACAATGTGATTAAAGGAGAATTTGTAACACACCCTCTGACCGGTAAAAAATACAAACTGAAGGATTTTGCCACCTGTATTTCTACAGGAGTGATATATGCCATCAAATGTCCATGTGGTAAATTATATGTTGGTCAGACCACTAGAGCAGTGAAAGACAGAATAACTGAACACAAGTCCAACATTAGATGTAACAATGTGAAATCTCCCCTTGCCAGACACTTCTCACAATCTTCACACACAGTAGCCCAAGTGAAGTACATGGTCTTGGAGGTTGTCAAAAAACCATACAGAGGGGGTGATTACCAATCAACCCTATCACGCAGAGAAAAATACTGGATAGATCTTCTGGACACTCTCAGCCCCAGAGGACTCAATGAGGAGTTTTCTTTGAGATGTTTTATTTGAAATACATGTGACTGAATATGTTTTTACTTTCTGTTGACCTTTATTATATGACAATAACATTGCCTCACTGTATGTGTTCACATCTGCATGTAGCTCGCACTGGCATCATCCACCGGTGAAAGTGGACTTGAAGTTGGTATTAATGTACAGTGGAATACCTGTTAAACATTGGCAAGTCTGGGATTTGTCAACCGGCTCACTGAATTGATGGGAGGTCAATCAGAATATTGTCATAGATTATATATAAGATTTACTACGCATCTGGTTATTCATTTAGAGCACCACTAATTATACAATACATTTGTATTGGTAATGAGCGTCAACTTAAAATCATTGTTTATCAAGGATATCATGACCTGCCATCTGCCCAGCACCGCCTGCCACTGTGACCACTCTATAATCTTTATTAGTTGCTTATATCTTTATTTGGTTTCTTTTAAACCCATTTCCTTGTGACATTTGTCAGCAGCGGAATATCTTAAATTCTGCTTTATATTTTGCACCTATGCACTTGACTCCTCATTTAACATCGCTACCATGGAACGTCCTACTTTCCCATATTTGTATTACTGATGGTTACATTTCATTACACTATGTACATAAGCAGTAGTGTTAGCAAACTCCATTCCATGATGGCGCCCATGCACCACATCGATTTCTGAATAGCCTGCTTATTCTCAGAGTAGAGCACATAGTCCATCATCTATTTTGTCCACTCGAGCGTGATCGTTGCTAGCAGCCCCCTAGATACCAGCCCGTAGTCTGGGTTGGCTTCCCTAGCGACAGCATAGTCCACCTTAACCCTTGAGAGGCACGCTCCGCCCGCAGCTTTCTACTCGCGGCTGGAGCCTTCAGCTTGTGTATTACATGAAGATTCAGAACACGAGCGTGTTTTTCAGACGCAGCCTTCGAGCTGCTTACACCGTGTATTCCGGATTGCTAACATTTTGTTCAACTTGCATCCAAGCCGTGGGTAAGCATTAGAACCTTCCCTGTAGCACCTATCCATAGGTCTGTTGCATTAATAACACTACTATATTCATTAGTGCATTGTACAATAGATAACTAGGCAATTTATTTTGTTGTAGGTTTCGTTCTTTAGAGCACTTGATAAACTCATTGCATCCTGAGGACTTAACTACTACTGGGCACCATCTTCAGCCCACAGCATTTTTAAGAGCATTTAGCTATCTTGGACCTGACTGCCCCGTAGTGAGAGGTATGCCTTTGCATTTACTCTATGAGTTCTATTAGCTTGTTTTCTCATGTTATTTAATAGCATTTTCTCAATATGTCTCAGATCATACACCTATTTATTGTAGTCCGTAAGTGACATTCTGTTTCAGTCAGTTCAGACGTTATTATTATATCATATGATTGTTCTTTGCACATTCAGATTACCGCCCTGACAGGGAAGTTGTTCATTCGTCCTGAATTTTGAGGACCGATACCCTCACATCATGCCCTTGAGGCAGTTACTTTTCCTTTCCAAGAACACTTTTTAAAGGTATGTTAGTCTCTACCTTTGTTTATTAATCCGTGTCCTGTAACAACACCTACGTAGATAATTAATGTGTTTGTTCACTTCATCTCTGCTATAATCCAGACAAATTGACTGTGAGGATTATTTATTGGTCACATTGCCAACTCCCCCTTAGGGGATAGGTGCTTTTGGAAGAATATGTAACCAATTTAATACATATGATCTATATTTTGACTCTTTAAAAATGTAGGAATTTCAATGGATCATTCCACAATTAATGGGTTGTGTCTTTGCCTTAATTCATGCTCTGTGAGCACTTTAATTTAGGAGTATTTACTAGTCAAAAACCTGACATGTGTTTTTTTTCATTTCATTTTCCTTACAGTTTACAATTCACTTGGCTCTAGAAGAAGGGACAAGATCCCGACACGCTTCAGCCATTTTTTACTTGAGTTGTGATTATATATACACTGGGTCCACATGGTCCTAAACAATTTGTATATTGTATATTATTTGACATTTGTTTTTGGTCTCAGCATCACATGATTTATTGCTGTATATTTCTTCAAACAAAATGGTCTTTAAACATTAAACTTTTTAATTTGAAGCATTTGGTTGTCTTGAAATTATATGATTAAATATTTACATTACCTTATATCTATGCTTTATTTTAGATTTATTCTTAACCTTTATTACACTGGATACTAATAGTGTGGAGGGGACAGGAGGGCTCCTACCTTTGGATCCTCTTTTTCTCTGTACGGATAGGTATTTGTGATCCTGTGCCAGGGTTACGTTTCCTCCCCCGCACCTTAAAAGATTACTTAAAACTATCTACACTCACTCCTTAAAGATTTTGAATACGTTAGGTGTGTGCATCTACAACCCCCTTCACTACTTTTATTGTGTAACGGAGGAAAAAGGAAGAAAAAGGAAATAAATAGGAGCCCTGCATAATTAATGGGCTTGGGAATAGTAGTGGTTGTTATTTTAGCTTGTTATTTTAACCTATTGTTTTTGTGTTTTTATTGTGTAGGTTGGAGGTGTAAGGAGGGGCATTGTGTACATATTAGTGTGTTTTTTGAGTGCGTGGAGTGTGGGTGCGTGTGAGGGGGAGGGAAGGCAATTGTGACTGATGGGGGAGGGAACCGCACATTTATTTTTTGGTTGTGATTTTTGCAGCATGCACAGCGCGCGACTATAAACGTGGGGACGGATGCCTTACAGCGCATACATCACTGCAATGGGAGCGGAGATGCCTTTAGAGTACATGTAGAGCGAAATACAAGGGTAAACAATTGCAGAACAGAAAGGACATTTTAGACTTCATGGAGGACTCTAATGAGGGAGCGGCACAGAGCACCCATGAAGGCGGCAAGCAAGCAGAGGTGGGTGAGACACTGACAGAATGCAAAGGGGTATATCCATTGGCAGAGCTCCCAGCGACGGGGTACAGTAACCCAACCTATGTGTCCACACAGGCAATGGTCCTGCCGCTCTCATATACACCCACACCAGCAACTGCGCCACCGCTAGAGTGCGCAGGACAGAGGGAATTAGAAGAGGCGATAGAGTCAACGTGAACAGAGCTATAGCGACTGCAAACGGGAGCGGCTTAAATGAGTGGAGAGCAGGGGACATTTTGTTCAGATTAGACAGCACGGCAATAAATGATGTGCATATAGAGAAGAAAGAAGACGAACGAGCATGTAGCATAGGGTACAGAACCATAAGACCCCACAGAGACCTAGCTGGAGAACAGGGAGAAGATGGCTTGAGTACAGTGGATGAGTTTGAGGACGATAGTGAAGACAAAGTGCAACAGGTGTCAGAAATAACAGTTTGGAAAGTTTGTGGGACGAAAGGGTAAGGAGGTTCGGCTAAATGACAGTCACAAAGAAAAAGGGAAGTGTCAGAAAAAAGGAAGGGAAGAAAGTGGGCTTCCAGATGCCTTTGCTACACAAGGGCATGGGTAGAGCAAAGTGTGTATGTACTCTGGGCGCAGATGGACAAGAAATATTTGATCAAAGCGCTACCACTTTGAACAGTGGGGGTGGGGAAGTGGATATGTGTATTTGAAAAGCAGACTGCGGGTGTACCCCTCGCCATAGGTGACATGAAAAGGTTTTTAGTAGTGATAGTGGGGGAGCAGGCTGGGGGTGTGGGGATGAAAGCAGGATACCCGGAGTAAGATTGGACGATGATGCGCATGACAGAGTTCCATTCACCAACATAAAGCACAGGTGTGGGGCACACTTCAGCGCACGTACCTGACATCCCAGACCTATGGTTGAATATGCAAAATACTATGTGTGATGACGAAGACCCTGCGCAGTTCATTATTAAAGTTCAGGAGATTTGGAGAGCGGGGACGGGGGACCAGTGGGACCAATCAGCTCCTCTTTTCTATTTTATCAAAAGGAGCTTACCAAAAGAGGCGCAGAAGGCACTAGACAAAATTGTGGGCATTGAAGCAAAAGGGTGGGTGGAAATACAGAGCATAATAATATACCACTGCATATGGATAAAAGAACGTGAGAGGGAGATGGCACAGCAGTTGCAGGCAAATGAGGGAAAATTGGTACAGAGGAAGCTAGCTAAGATTGCTGTAGAAGGGACGGTATACACACCAGCGCAGACATGAGGAGCAGGGAGCACGCAGGGGTCAGCAGATGTCCGAATAGCAGCATTTTAGCCAGAAGGAGGATAAAGGCGGTGGGGAGGAAAACAGCAATATCCTACCCAGAAGTGGCAGCAAGGAGGTCAGAAGCACAGGAGGGGTAGATTCAGGAGGTAAGGGGGGGGGGTTGGATGTTTGGGACTGAGAGGGGCGAGTATGGGTTCTTCACAGTGTTGGAACTGTGGAAAGTGGGGACATTTTGCAAGAGAATGTAGAAGCAGGCCAGTGCTTGGGTACAACATGTACAATAATTATCACCCAACACCACAGAATACACAACAAAGGCCGACACCAAGAATTACCTCCATACACCAAGCATATACACATCTCCCACCCCAGCCCACGGGAGCTCATCCCCAGCAGCAGCACCCGCAACAGTAATATGCACATCAAACAATGCCCCAAAACAGAAACAGCAACATGTACACACACAACAAATTACTGAACTGCACCATAGTTCCATAAAGAAGGGTGAGCATGATAGGAAACAACCCTTTCACGTTCCCTGGGTCAAACACATACCTGGATTAGGACAGCACACAGAGAGAGCTGGTGTGCCCAATCCTGTCTATAACAGTCCACCCTGATGAGGAACACTTGGTGGGAGCAGACAAAGGGAACAAACATTGTATTTTTATGGTCGACAGGGGTGCCACTAAATCATGCATCCACAAGGGAGATTTCCCACTGTCAGGTCACATTCTTGACACGCAGGGCTGCTCTGAGGCTGTCTCCACGATTCCATACACGAAAGAGGTTGACATCAAAATGCGGGGGAAGGTGGAGCGGGCCCCCTACTGTATTCTGAGAGTTCGCCAGTGAACTTGCTGGGCAGGGATCTGCTCAGCAAGCTCAACATGATGATATCATTCCCAAACAGTGGCATAGATTGAGCAACATCAGGGATGTGCGCCACCAGACCAATGGTGATAATTCATGCAATGGGTGGAGAGGTGGTGGTTTGTGATATTCCCATAGACCCTGACCTGTTTGTGTATTTAATCACAGTGTTTGTGAGGGGGGTGCCTCAGATTGGCAAAGGGTGTTGGCGAGTGTCCACAGATTTCATTTTTCACCCTGTTGTGTCACCCAAAATGGCAGCAGGTACAATACTGTCCCTACATTTTCAAGGATTTGTGGTTTCAGCAAAGAGGATTGTTGTGATAGGGACTGACCACAATGGGTGCGAGTGGCACACAGTACTTTGCATTGACCCCACTGTACCTCTGAAGGAGGTGATGGACGCAGTATTGTTTGAAGACGGGCAATGTGATGTAGAAATTGTGCTAGCAATATGTATACCCTGCAAAATAATGGTGCAGTAAAGAAAGGTTCAGTGTCCCATGATGGCCCTTATGGCCTCACCCCCGTTCACTGAGGCAGACTTGGAGCAGGTGCCAGAGAGACTATGGACGACAAACCCCCATGATGTAGGGCTCCAACAGGGAGTGACCCCAGTACACATCACACTAATACCTGGAGCAGTACTACCTGAGTGAAACAATACCCACTTTATGGGGAGGCACAGGAGGGAATTAAGGACACCATCAGTGCACTACTCAACCAAGGAATAATTGTACCATCTGCCTCCCCATGCAACACGGCTAACTACCCTGTGAAAAGGCAAGGGGGCAATTGGAGAATGATTCAGGATCTGCACCCCCTCAATAATGTTGTACAGCAAGAATTTCCTGTAGTTCCCAACCCTGACACGATCTTGTGTAGCATTGCCAAGGAGGCAACACATTTTTGGGTGGTTGGCCTCAAGAATGCATTCTTTCCATACCATTGCACCCAGACTCACAGAACGTCACCATCTTTACTCAAAGGGGGATGAGGTTCGAACATACAAGATTACCTCAAGGGTACTGTGAGAGCCCCAGCATTTTTAACAGAATACTGTATGCAGATTTGGGCAACATCCAAGTGTCCAGCATGATCATCCAGTACCTGGACGATATGCTGGTATGCAGTTAAACTAAGCAACACTGCAGGCAAGACTCAATTACACTCTTGCAGCTTCTGGCTTGCAAGCGGTACAAGGTTGACAAGGCAAAACTACAATACTGTCTCCAAGAGGTTTTATATATAGGGCAGTTGATATCAGCACATGGCAATTGGATAATACCTGACAGAGCTGTCTCAGTGCGGGCCTCCACCCAGCCCATGACATTGAAAGACATGAAAACATTCCTAGGGTTCTGCAATTACTGCAGGGCATGAATTCTTGATTACGCAGCATACACAAGGCAACTCTTACAGGGCCTCAAAGAGACACAAAGACCTGACAGCAAAATGACATGGACTGATGAGATGTTACAAACTTTTGATGAATTAAAAAAGGTGATCTCGACTGCCCCTGTTTTAGCGACCCCAGATTATGCACAGGAATTTTACTTGTTCGTACACTCCAAAGGCCAGCTCATGACTGCCGTGCTTATGCAGAAAAGCACTATGGGCCACAAGCCATTGGCCTATTATAGTGGCAGGTTAGCTTCAGTAGTGCAAGGGCAGTTTGCCTGTGAACAGGCACTTGCAGCTGCAACATTTTCTATCGGGAAAAGTTCCACAATTGTGATGGGCTGTTCAATCACGCTCTACATGGAACATGCCATCTTTGCTATTCTAGAAAGATTGAAATCTACCCTGACTACTGTGATGCTGGAAATGCATTGGAGGGACAGCAGCTCCATGTCCTTGTTCTGTACTCCCTTATCATGTGTGTTCTGTGTTATTTTCTGCACAGGAGTCCAGTGGGATCCCTGGCAGTTCAGCCCTTCCTCTTTTTGGTCATGGTGAACAGAGACCATTGGAATACCCTTATGGCACCCATTGGTGGGGGTACAACCCTGTACCCCTAGTGTATGTTTTTGGGCACCTGTGTGTTGCCCAAAGTGCTGGGTATGGACTGGTGGCAGCTTCATGCTGATGTGTCAGGAGCTCTGAGTATCCTCCATTTTTGGATACCCAGGCCAGGCCATAGGAATCAGTGGATTCCTCATAGAAGGCAAGATGGCCCCTGTGGCCTCTTGGTTTCTATTGCCTGTTACCTTGTTTTCCCAAAGTCCTGGGACGCTGTAACTCTGTCCCTTCCCTGACTGGCTGTTGGGTGGGAGAACTATTTATGGTATTGTGGGAATGGCCAGGCCAGACTGGCTGGAGCCTTCCCAGTGACTATATGTTGTGGGTACACCATTGGGTGGGACCTCTGTGAATAGAGTGTGTGACCAATATGCATTCTATGTTATGGGTGTCCGGTTTCTATGTGTCTGACACAATGAATGAGACAGTCCTGCCTGAAACTAACATGAATGCAGTGTGGTATGCTTAAAGTCAGGCTGCTTGCCCAATCCACATTCCTTGTTATGGGTGTCTGGGAGGAAGTGAATGGCCTGAATTCATGTGAGCCTGATTGGCTGCCGGCCTGCATGAATACCCTTCTGTGTGATTGGCTGACTGAGCCTGGCTTAGCCAGAGTGAATGAGGAACAGATGTGTATATCTGGGGACCTTTCACTTACCAATTTGTTCAGAAGCTGAAGTTGAAACTTAAAGGTCATCCTTAAAGCTAGCTGGAAGAAGAAGAATTGCTGCTGCATTTCCATCAATGAAATCTAAAAGCTGTTGAGTCTGTCGATGACTGATCCGAGAGAGGACCTGGCTAGGAGACTTCTCCCCGAGCTATGAGGCACCATCATGCAAAACTGATGTTCTTCATCGAGGCACTGTGGAAGACATTTCCGTGATCTGACATCCGGAGAAGGGGTCCACTGAGAATCTTGAAGTAACCGGGGTTCAGAGGATTTATGTAACCGTTGAAAGCCAGTCAAGTCGTGTCGCCCAGAAGCGAGGACAGCTTGACGCTGTGCTGCTCCATGACAAAAGCCGCGAAAGCGCCACTCTTGCCTAAGAACATTTGAACTAAGGCTTCCTTCCCATCACCGTCGACCACTTTGTCCCGCCGGAGAAATTTGAGGTCGCTGGCTACCAAGGAAACCCACCAGAAGCCGACAAAGACACCCCAAGGACACTGACAGAGTGAAGATCTGAAGTCTAGCCCGTGATCGAGTCCTAATCGCCAAAGCTATCCAGAGGTACGTGCTGCGGCTGTAGCACCAACAAGCAATAGGACCGCCAAAGACAACTCCCGAAACCCTACGCCCACTGTTGGGCCTCCATCCATCACTGAGTCTTCTTTGTGGCACCAAAAACTTTGCATTGAGGTGAAACACATGCCTCATCTTTC
This sequence comes from Ambystoma mexicanum, assembly GCF_040938575.1. Classification (NCBI taxonomy): domain Eukaryota; kingdom Metazoa; phylum Chordata; class Amphibia; order Caudata; family Ambystomatidae; genus Ambystoma; species Ambystoma mexicanum. The sequence goes on along the minus strand of NC_090924.1, from coordinate 465,257,360 downwards.
CAGGACTTCCACGATCAATCATCGAAAATCACCACAAAGATCGAAGCTGCAACATCGACGCAAGTGCTCCACTTTTCTTCGAGGGACTCGATGCCCTGTGACTCCTGCTTTAAAGGGAGTTCACCCTCAATGGCATTGTCACCGAACTATGGAAGAAACTCTTCCACAACAGGTACATTGGGGTGGTTGAACTTTTTGACCTGGAAGCAAGACTTATTTAAACATTTATGAACTGGGCTTGTTAATACTTTTATTACAGGTTGCCCAGGTTTGGGGATCCTCACTCAGAATTGTGTCTTAGTAGCAAAAGAAGTATTCTGCCATTGTTTACCGTAACCTGCCTTCCTTCCTAAGATCTATGCTGTTACACCTTGCTGCATGATTTGTATGCCATTATAACTGTCAGAAGTTGATGCATTTTAAAGGAATCTAAAGCTAAGTGTGGTACCACATAGAAACTGTATTTATTTGCCATATTAGTATTACCAGTGTACAAAGTGTATTATTGATGTATGTATATACCTTGAACCTTATTTTTATATAAATAACTGTGTTAGCACATAACATAGTGTGTGGACATTCCTTTGTGGGGGCTTGGGGACTCACTGTACTTAAGAACCAGCCCACAATACCTCCTGAGAGTTTAAGCTTTGGTTGTTCGTCAAGCTACAATATAGAGAACCTTGGCTGGGAATGAATGTGCTTCTACTCTGCCATATAGATGGCAGGTGTACAGATACTCCCCTCCAGTCCTTACAACTAGTCAAAGAGCATCTTCATACGAGATCATTCTTTCCAGCCCAAATATACAAATTGTACGATGTAAGACAGTGAACCCTGCGACATTCATAACAGAAATGTGCACTGATGAGCACTTAGCCTCTTCATTGATGGGTCAGTGACAATTGACCAGGACACAGGTCTCAGGCATACTGGTGCTGTGGTGGTACGCCTAGTGGATGGTGAATATAAGATACTAATTTTAAAAAGACTACCTATGCATTATTTAGCACAGACAGCAGAATTCATTGCACTCATTGAAGCGCTGCAATCATCACAGGGGTGCCATGTGACCATTTATTCAAACTCGGCATATGCCACTACAACAGTGCATGCCGGCCTTTCAAGGTGGAAAGGAGGGGCTTCAGGAGGGCAGATGGGTCGCCAGTACAACATGCCGCGTTATTAGACAAGTTTGTTTTCACACTCTCTCAGCTTTCTGTAGTGGCAGTCGTTAAATGCGCCGCCCGTACCAACAACACAGATGAAGTGTCACTCAGGAACGCCGCCGCAGACACTGCAGCCGAAATAGCAGCATATCTCCCAGTGCCAACTGTGGCAGAGTATGTCGTTGCGACCTCCGCCCCCCAACCAGTCATCTGTCCCCTTTAGTGCCCCGTCCATAGCGCAAATTATTGAGTTAAAGGGAAGGGCCCCAGTAGAAGAAAAACAGCTGTGGCGGCAGGAATGTACAGGAAAAGCAGTAATGTCACACAGATTGTTGATTATAGCATTCATGAGCTCCATCACCCCGCCCCCCCCCACATCTTCAAACACCACATTGCTGCTGACCTACAAGAGGATTAGTTCATTCCAAACATCCAGGAACATTTAACAAGCATGGTCATTAGATACACCATGTGTCAGAGCCTTAACCGAGGAATGACATTGAGAACACTTAGGGGCACTTTGCCCCACCCTACTGGACCATTCTGTGAGTTGCATATTGACCACACGGACATGGGCGAGAGATGCAGTGGGTCCCGGTATCCAATCGTTGTCGTCTGCCATTCTCAGAATGGGTGAAGGCTGGCCCTTGTGCACATGCAGATGCCAAATGCACGGCCAAATTTCTGGTCCGCGAAGTGCTCTCCCAATAGGGTGCGTGTGATGTGTTAAGGTCAGATAATGGCACACACTTTTTCAATTAATTATTTAAGGAGATGAATGCACCACTTGAAGGCTGCACATTGAAGAAGAATTGGGTGAATTGCTTACCGTTGACACTGTTCAGTTTGCGCACGCAGCCCAGCAAGGACCACCATTTATCACCCCATGAGGTGGTGACTGGTTGTCGCATTCACACACCAATATCTCCTATTAGGACGGCATCAGACGCACATAGGGCAGCAGCTGTTTTAGGAAACAAATTCAAAGACTATTTAACAGCACTAACACAAGCACTAAAATGTATTTCCCGACAGATTGCACCGCCCAGATCTGAAGACGTGCCAGGTGCCACAACTGACTCCATGACTGATTCCTCACCCACTCAACCGCTGTTGGCAGGAGAATTTGTATTTGTGCGGTCCTTTATCCACGGGTGGAAGAGCCCCAGATTCAATGGCCCTTACTAAGTGATTTTCTCCACTCGCCTTGCAGTTAAAGTTAAGGGACGCCGTTATTGGATTCACCTACTCGATGTTCGAAAAGCACCTTCGGACACTACACCAGTACTTTAAAACACTGGTAGTGTGCATCTACCTCATTTCCCTTCTCACTGCCAGCATTCCCATCTGACCTGTCCACCGCCTCACACCAAACCCGTGCACAAGCACATCTGCTAAAAACTTCATGCTTACACAGGGGGGTTTAGTTTGGTTTAGTTTAGTTTGTTTATTTATAAAGCGTGTCCGAACCCTCAGGTAGCTGGGCGCATAATCATGTGCACAACAGAGTTACATATCGTTACACGAACATCATAATACAACAGACAGAGCATACATTAGCCCAGGCTCTGAGTGTTTACATACAAGAGTAGGATATACAGAGAAAAGTATGTACAGAGAAAAGGCACAAAAAATGTTACAGTGGCTAATGCGGACCGGGTTACAGGTTGGTCCTGAATAGGCTGTAGATAGAGTAAACATTACTACAGGTAGAGAGCGGTGGCTGGCCAGTCCTGTCAGTGAGAGTCTGGATGTTTATGCTAGTAGCTATGATTTTACCATGGCTCTGAATGGCCAGAATGCGGCTTCCGATCTAATTGTAGTGGGGAGGGTGTTCCAACATTGTGCTGCGAGCACTGGAAAACTGGAGCCTCCTGCTGTTTTTAGGTTATACTTAGGGATCTTTAGTTGGTGCAGGTAAGGTGTTCTGGTGGGTCTAATGGGGCAGTGTCTAGAGAATTTGTCAGAAAGGTAACGTGGGGCAGTACGTGATAGGCACTTGTGGGTGATGACCAGTGTTCTTAGCTTAATTCTGTCACGGATCGGGAGCCAGTGGACTTCTTTTCTAACCGTGGATATGTGTGCCTTGCGCGGGAAGTTGAGGGCACATCTAAGTGCATTATTTTGTAGGATCTGAAGTCTATTCAAGTTCTTAGTGGTAGTGCCTAAGTAGAGTGTGTTGCAATAGTCTAATTTAGACAATATCAGCGCTCTAGATAGGGTGAGGCAGCTAGAGGTGGAGAGAAAAGACCTACAGGCATTGATCAATTTATTGGTGTATGAGGTAGCTGAGATGGTAGAGTTTATTTGTTTCTTTAGTGATAAGGTAGAGTCGAGGTATACACCTAATGTTTTAACCTCTTTAGAAACTTTTAAGATGTTGCCATCAATGGTAAAGGATTGGTACCTTTGGTCCAGTTTGTTGAGGCGAGCCTGGGAGCCTACGATAAGCAATTCTCTCTTATCGTTGTTAAGGCAAAGACTGTGTGTGGCCATCCAGGCTTGGATTTCTAGATAGATATCTTTAAGCATTGCAATATCTTCTTCATAGCTACCAGTGAGTGTGATGAGGACCTGGGTGTCATCTGCATAATTAGTGTAGCTGACACCCAGATCGTCAAGACGGTCAAATAGGAGCTTCGTGAAGATGTTGTAAAATGTGGGAGAAATGCAGGAGCCTTGCGGCACTCCACAAGTGATTGGGATAGTGTCTGCAGCCGTAGTGGGGGCGAAGACTCTAGTCGACCTGTCAGATAGAAATGACTGGATCCACTTAGTGGCATTCTGAGAAAATGCAGCAGCCGAGGAGAGGTGTTGAGTGAGGATCTGGTGGTCAACCAGATCAAAGGCAGCAGAGAGATCCAACAAGAGCAGGATGGCCAGTTTGCCCTTGTCTTTGGCGTCATCCATTTGGATTTTTAGATCCAAGAGGGCAGTTTCAGTCCCGTGCCTTGGTCTGAAGCCGGATTGTTGCAGGCCTAGGAGGTTGTTGTCTTCCAAATGTTGTTGTATTTGGAGATAGGCTACCCTGTCCAAGATTTTGAGAAGAAATGGGACTGTGGTGATGGGTCTGTAATTTGTGGGGATGTTGGGATCTAGGTTGGGTTTTTTGAGCAGGGGTAGGACCCACACTTCTTTAAGGTTGTTGGGGACCACTGAGTTTTTGAAAGAGGAGTTGATCAGCGAGGTGATGATAGGGGCCAACTCATTAGCGCCATCTTTGATGACAGATGCTGGGCAAATGTCACCTTTGCAGTTGGATGGTTTGAGGCTGGCGATTATCTTGATTACTTCCTCTTCTGTGACTGGTGAGAAGTGGAAGGATGGGCAGATCGGGATAGTGCGGTTAATTTTGCTGTTGGGGTTCTGCTTGGAGGCAAGGCTAGCTTTTTTTGCTTCAATCTTAGTTTGTAGGAGGGCAATTTTGTTAGCGAGGGGGAGCTGGATATTATTACACCAGGCCTTGTCTTTGATGCAGTCCTCTGGAGGAGGCAATGGTGATTCAAGTTCTCTTAGTATAGAGAAGAGTTCTTTGGTGCCAGATTTGGCATTTGGTATTCTCAAGTTATAGTTCTCTTTCTTAGCATTTAAGATGGCGGATTTGTAGGTGGAGGCAGCTGAAGCAAAATTGTCTTTAGTGGAGAGAGAAGGGGCTTTTCTCCAGCTGGTTTCTGCCGTTCTTTTAATATTACGGAGAGCTTTTAATTCTGCTAAGAACTATTTGTTGGAGTGGGCAATAGGTTTGGCTTTTCGTTGTTTGAGAGGAGCTATCTGGTCGAGGGCTTGTTCTAAAGGATTGTTATATAGGTCTACTATGGCTGATGGGTTGTTTTTTTGCGTGGGTAGATTAGCTTTGCTGATAGGCGCGAGAAGAGGTTTGAGGTTCTCTATAGTGATGTTTCGGATATTTCTGGAGATTATTTGAGGTAGCTGTGTTGGTCGTGTGGTAGATGGTAAGGATCTAGGTAAAGAGAAGGTAATAAGATGATGGTCAGGCCAAGCGCAGGGAGTGATGTCAGTCAGTGAGAGGTTGCAATTGGCATCTGCAAGCCAATCCAAGGATCTTCCTTTTGTATGTGTAGGTTGATTAATGTGTTGGGTGAAGCCTAGATGAGTAATCGTGTCATTAAGGGAAGTCGCTTGGTTGTCATTGGGGTCATTGAGTCCCAAGTTGAAATCCCCCAGAATGATGATTTGGGATTTCGGTTTCAAATTGGTAGTGAGTGGGAGAGAGATATCCTCTTCAAAGGTGGAGGGGGATACTGGGGGTCTGTATATAATATGGAGCTGGATGGTTTGTGTGTCAGATAATGGGAATTTGACGGTTAAAAGTTCGGCTGAAGGTAGGGTTGTGCTGGTTACTTCTCTGAGGTTTAGGGTGGATTTTGCAATAATTGCTATTCCTCCTCCTATTCCATTTTTCCTGTCAGCTCGGATGATGTTGTAGTTGTCTGGAGTGGCTAGAGCTATTGTGGGACCGGCTGCTGGGTGGAGCTATGTCTCCGTGATGACGATAAAGTCTAGGTGGTTAGTGGAAATAATGTCGGCGATATCAGTCGCGTGGGCAACCAGTGAGCGAGCGTTGATGAGGGCTCCCTTGATAGAGGTCTGTGAAGGGTTAGTTTTCATGTGTGGTGGCGAGTGAGGGTAGGGTTGTGACTTGGTGGGAATTCAGTAAGTGAGGTAGGCTGCTTAGGGTTCTTAGTCTGATTGGTGAGCATTCTGGTGAGCTTTGTAACAAGATTAGTACGATAGCTGAGTCTATCATTTCTAGTCATGGTCGGTGGGGCTGCGTTCAGGCATGTCCTGGTGGGTGCAACAAGGCGAGAACCTAGTCTTGTGTTTCTAAGGGGTGTGGGACAGGGTATGCATGGTGAAGGTGGGCGAGCAAATTTGTTTATCCATTCTATTGGAGATAGTAGGTCTGGGTAAAGTGGTGTGGTTGTGTGGGCGCGGAGCAACGGGAGAAGGGTAGCCATAGTTAGAGTGGCACCTCTAAAAGTGGACATTGTGGGTGGCTTGGCTCTGATGATGGGGGCAGTGAAGTTCATAGGTTATTAGCCGGAGTGCAGTAGTAACTACAGATAAGGCACAACACAAATCAAATGATTTCCCTCTCTCTCTCGCTCTCTTTCTCTCTCTCTCTCTCTATCTCTCTCTCTCTCTCTTTCTCTCTCTCTCTCTCTCTCTCTCTCTCTTTCTCTCTCTCTCTCTGTTCTCTCCTTTTGTGTGCATACATTTTGCCTTTCAGATTTCGAAGAAGATGGAACCAGCACTCCCAAATCATTCATTATACATTAGAAAGAAATGTGCATATCCTATTTGGACTAGATTTTCGTATTTATATATGTGTGCAATGCATTTTATAGCTGGTATATTTGCAATTTCAATGCTTATTTTAGGGATTTATTTAGTGGCGTCATTTATGTTATATGGACATATAAAAGAGGGGGCTGGGGGAGAGGAAGGAATTACAATGTAAATAATAGCTCCAACATATATCCGAATGAAAATGGATTTCAGCGGCCGCGGGTCGCCACACATCGGGGCCGGACTGGAGAAGGGAGCAGAGGACCTCTTGGCAGTACCATCCCACAAAGCAGATAGCAAGGCCCTCCTGCCCCCAACGATCCCCACATGAGAAATACAGCATTGTCATGCGTTCATCCCATGACCCCCGCATGCCAAAGCATCATCCAAACCCACACTACCAACCATAAAACGTTTACACCCCTCGATCTACCACTAAGATCAGAAGGCAAGGCTATCACTCCTTCAGGAATGGGTCACATGCGAGCTGCAGGGTGGCATGAGAATTATAGCCCAAAACTAAGGTAGAGGACCTTGGGAGTTGGGGATCTGTCTGGGAGCGAGTGAAGTGTTTGTGAGTTAGCGTGACCTCGGCTCTCCCCCGAGCCCATCCCTGTATCTGCCAGGTGCATTGTACTATCGTAAGAATAGTAAGTTGTTATCGTAAGAATAATTGTGTGTCAGAGTAGCTAATAATTTGTTAGGACAGCTCACAGCAGCACCCACATGAACAAAGATGGACAGATGAATATGGACCAATGGCCTGGCATCCCATATGGAGCAGGCCCTACACCTATAGGCCTCCACCAATACATATTGTAGAATTGTACAATATATAATTGCGTCATTCGTGCCGCCGTTTGTGCTTATAATGTACCGCACATGCCGACGGACCTCCGAACATTCTGCGGCAGCAGAGTTCTTTGCTGATCATTCCTATTTTTGTAGCATTAAATACTTGTTAATCTTGCAAGTGTCCTGGGTCTTTTTCCCTAGCACGCTGTATTTTTTCTGGTGCGTACCTTCACTTCTCACACTCTCAGGGATATACTGTCCATCTCACTATGCCTCCAGGTTATCCAAACCACTTTCTCTGCCTTTAGCCAGTGCTGGATAGTCTCACTCTCTGGTCGATCCCCCTCCTAGGCCAGGTGGTGTCTCACATGTTAATGTTAATGTTAAAGGATATTTGTACCGTGCACTATCACCACCGGAGTAGTCCCCTGGCGCTCTGGTGGCTCTGAAAAAGGGAAGGGGGGGTGGGTTAGTGGGAATATGCTGGAAAAGTGCAAGAGAGCAGTGATGTGCTGTTGGCGGCCTCAGCCCGGTGGGTCCATTGGCTGGGCTTGGGGTGTTTTACGGTCGGTAGTCATTGTGTGCTGTTGTGCGAGTCTGTGTGGTTTGTTTTGTTGTTGCAGTGTAGTGAAGTTTGTGCAGATTGTTGTGTTGTGGGCTTGTGGTTTTGTTTGGTTAGAGTTTGAGATGTGTATGCAGAGGGGTGAAATTGTTAGTGGATTGGTTAATTGGCATTGCTGTAAGGAAGTGAGGTGCTGAATTTCCGTATTCTCTCCCGGTGGGGGCGGGAGCATCTCTGCGTCTCTGTCCTGATCTGGGCCGTCCGATCCTCACAGTCCCTTTCACACATGGCATCCACTCACATTCATAACCTTACCCAAGTTTGGCCTCGGCCACCTATGTGACACCTGTCTGCATGCGGGACTGGCAGGCGTTTGTGCGTCCCTTAAAATCTGACCCAGAGGCATTCCCAATCTAGTCGGTGCGTGGCATTGACTAGCCAAGGCTACTCCATCCATATGTGGTGTTTGGTTGGCATTCATCATCTTATTCAGTTGTTTATGTAGGCTATCACTCCCAACCCCTTCAAAACGTGGCACATGAAAACGCTTGCAATTACTTCCATGGGCGGCACCTGCCTTCATTCACAACTGCATACGGTCAATGCACATGCCAATGTTCACCACTTAGTTCAAGTGTGGCAAGTGCTAACATTCACACAACTCTATACAAGTATGATGCCTGGTAGCAATTATGGGGCGGGTGAGGTTGTTGGCTGGAGTTGGCTAGGGATGCTGATTCCTGTCCTCATGGGTGTCGCTTGAGTCCTATTCAACTTAGCATTGTCTCTCTTGTTGTAGTAAGCATTTCTCTGGTCGGTTCTGGGTGTTGTCAGTGTCCTCCTAAATTTAGTCATCCTTTTCATTGTGTTTCCCGTTCGTTTTTTTGGGCTTTTCAGTATGAATCTGTGGTGTTGAAGAGCCAGGTTTTTAGTAATTTTCTGAATTGTAGGTGGTCTGTGGTGTTTCTTATTTCTTTTGGGATGTTGTTCCAGGTTTTTGCAGCTAAGTGGGAGAAGGAGAAGCCCCCAAGTTTTTCTTAAGGTATGGTTTTTGTTCCAGGCGGATTTCGTTGCTTGGTCTGAGGAGCGTCGTTGGCTTGTAGATTGTTATTTTCTTTTGTAGGAATTCAGCTCCTTGTCCGCTGATTGCTCTGTGTGTTATGCACATTGTTTTTAAGGTGATGTAGTGTTTGACTGGGAGCCAGTGCATTGTTTTTGGGGCTGGAGTGATGTAGTCTCTTCTGGATAGTTTGAGGAGCAGTCTTCGCTGCTGTATTTTGGATTCGTTGTAGTTTCTTCAGGAGGTATTCTGGTATCCCCAGATAGAGGCTGTTGCATAGTCGATTCTTGACATGATGAGGGCGACGATTGTGAGTATTTTTTGGGTGAAGGAAAGGAAAGTTAGGATTCTTCTTGCCGTGTAGAAGAGGAAGAAGCTTTTCTTTATGATTGCATTTGTTTGTGGTTCTAAGGTTAGGGTGTTGTCCATCAGGACTCCCAGATTTTTTACTACCTTAGATAGTGTTGGTGCGGTTCCCATTTCCGTTAGCCATGGAATGTAGGTGGTTTTCTCTTGGTTTTTGGATATAATCATGATTTCTGTCTTTCCTGGGTTGATTTTCAAGTGGTTGGCATTCATCCAGTTAAAGACTTCTTTTAGACACTCGATTAGGGTTGAGTGATCGGCTTGAGTGTCTTCGATTTTGTAGATGATTTGAGTGTCATCTGTGTAGTTTTAGCATGTAATGTATTTTTTGAAGATTCTTATTACTGGAGTCTGGTAGATGTTGAAGTACAGTGGTGATAGTGAGGACCCCTGTGGTACTCCACAGTCGTTAACTCGTGGGGTGGATTTGAAGGGTTTTATCCATACGGTTTCTGTTGTGTCTGTTAGGAATGATTTAATCCAGAGTAGTGCCATGTCCGTTATGCCTATGTTTTCTAGTCTTTTGGTTAGGGTGTCAACGGTAACTGTGTCGAAGGCTGCAGAGAGGTCGAGCAGAACAGGGCAGAGGTTGTGTTGGAGTCTGCATTCGTTTTTAGGTCATCCCAGATGGATAGTAGTGCTGTTTCTGTTCCTCTTGCAGGTCTCAAACCGACTTGTGCTTGGTCTAGCAGGTAGTGTTTTTCTATGTGTTCTTGGGTTAATTTGTATACGTAGGTTTCAAGGAGTTTTGCTGGGTAGGGAATGTTTGAAATCAGCCTGTAATTGGAGAGGTCTTCTACGTCACCACTTTAAAAGCGGTTTGATATATGCTGATTTAAAGGCTCTTGGTACAGTTCCTGGGCTAGTGAGAGATTTAGGAGGTTTCTGTAATATTCTGTTGTGCAAGGATTGATTTGTAAATGTCAGGGGGGCAGGGATCCATGGGTGATCCTGCTTTCTTGCTGTGTTTTACCAACAAGACGAATGCCTCTGCTGAAATTTCAGGGGAAGTTTTAGAGTTTGTTCTGTGGCTCTGTGTTAGGTCTGGTTGGTTGAATGTTATGGTTGGTTGGTCTGATTTGTATGATTTGTCGGATGTCTTTGATTTTGTTCTTGAAGTGCTCTGCCAGGTAATTGCAAAGTTTCTCTTAGGGGGTTGGGGTGTTGGTGCAGCCTAGTGGGTTTCTCATTTCTTTAATGAAATTGAACATTTCTTTTTGTGTGTTGGTGGCATTGGTGATTCTGTCATCATAATGCCTTCTCTTCGTCTTTTGCATTTCATTCTTGTATGCACGGATTTGTTTCTGGAACAGTATTTTTTTGTCTGGGTTGTATTCTTTACTCCATTCCAGTTACATCTTCTTGCTGTCCTTTTTCATGATGCTTAGTAGTGGGGTGAACCATTTTGCCACTGCTCTTTTTTTGATGGGGTGAATGGTTTTTCTGGGGTGATCTTATCAATTGTATCAGCAATCCATTTGTGTAGTAGCTCTGCTTTCCTGTCTAGGTCAGCAGGCTCTAGTTCTATAGTTGAGGGTTTTGTCATCTCCAGTTCTAATAGGTTGCTTACTTTGACGCTTTTCCAGTTTCTTTTTAAGGTGGTTGTGAGTTTGGGGGGTTGGATGCAGACTTGAGTTGGTAGTCTGATCACAAATGGGATGATGAGATGGTTGCTCCACAGTATTTCAATCGGCGGTGCTGTTGTGATGAGTTTTTCCTTGGTGAAGATTGCATCGAGCATGTGTCCTGCAGAGTGTGGTATCCCTTTGACCAGCTGTCATAGTTTCATGGTTGTTAGTTGTCCAATCAGTGAGTTTTGGGAGTTGGAGTGACTTTCTTCAAACCAGATGTTGAAGTCCCCGAGGATGATTAGATGTTCGTGCTTGATGGCTATGTTGCTGATGGCTTCTATGAAGTTATCGACAAAGGTTGCATCATATGTCGGTGGTCTGTACACCAGGATGAATGTGATGTTGGTTTTTGGGTTTGCTGATAGGTGTATGACCATGGTTTCACAGTTGATGATGTTGAGAGGTTGTCTGTTTTTATTTTAAGGTGTCCTTTGAATGCTACTGTGATGCCTCCTCCGTTTTATTTTTTATTTTTACTTGAAGGCATTTGAAGTTGGTTGGGAGACATCTTTGAAGTGTGATTTTGTAGTGGTCGCCCAGCCATGTTTCTGTGATGAATAGGATGTCAATACCGTTATCATCAAGTAGGTCAAAGATCTCTGAGTGTTTTGGTCATGTATCTTAGATTTATTAGATTGCAGTGGAGTTTGGGGGTGTAGTTTGGTTTGGGCTTTATTGTTGGGGTTGTCTTCTGATCAGTGTTGAGGTTTCCTTTTTCATCGATCTCTAGTTGAGGTGTTGGTAGAGGTGCGTCTGTGTAATTGAAAAGTTCTTCTAGCTTCTGTCTTGGGTTTTTGTTTTCATCAGGTTCTTCTTCCAAGTATTGTGGGTGTCGAGTGGAAGTGCCTCTTGTTTTGGTGATGTAAGGTGTTATTGCGTCAATTATGTTTTTGTTGTTTCTGGTGTTGTTCATCCTTCTTCTGCATGGTTGTGTTTGGTTGTCTGCTGTTGCTGATTTTAGTGTTGGGTTGGCTAGTTATGGTGACCGGTTGTTTGCGAGGTATGGAGTTAAGTAGAGGAATTTGTCTCTTCTCTCAATGTTGGTTCGGTTTTTGTTCCTGTCTGTGGAAGTGTGTTCTGCAGTTGTGAGTCTTGTTGCCGTTCTGGTGTGTTTGTTCTTTTCTTTTGCTTTCCCTTGGTATAGGTCATTTGCGCAGCATTTTAAACTTGAGAGTTGTATTGGTCTTTATTTTGTTTGTTGATGCCGAGTTGATTTTTTGCTTTGGTCTGGCTGTCTTGTGGTGTAGTACTGGGTGTAGAGAATTGTCCGTTATAAGTTTGGGTTCTGTCTGTAGTTGGTGTTGTCAGCTGGTGTTGCCGACTTGTTCAGTTGCTGTCTTGAGTGAGGTAGGGGAGGTAGTTAGGGTTATATCATTGGGTGTTATCAGTGGCTGTCCTTAATGTCTGTCTCCCTGAATGAGATTCACTACGGTGAGCAAGCTATGTGGGGTTAAGGAGGATACCTACTAACTACAGAATTGTCCTAACGGGCTTAACTAAGAATCACTGTGTCATTTTATGAGGCATGAACACCTAATCACAATATCACTCCACAGTAATCAGCCAGTGGTTTCTGTCTCACTCTATAGTAATGCTCTCTAGGTGTGAGTTGGTCAGTCACATATGAGCGTCCTGTATAGTGAGACAGAGGCCTACAATCAACAATGCAATTTGAAGTAGGGCACCGCTAGATTTGAGCGTCCTGTATAGTGGGAGAGAGGCCCGCAATCAACAATGCAATTTGAAGTAGGGCACCGCCAGATTTGAGCATCCCGTATAGTGGGAGAGAGGCTTATGCCTGACTGATCAAATGGGTGCAGTGCTAAACACAGCTATGTTTGAGATACAGGTGACCAACAGACTACTATGCTAAACACAGCTAGATTTTAGACACAGGTGACAATAAGATTACAATCTTAAACACAGCAAGATTTGAGAGTCCTGTGTAGTGGGAGAGAGGCAAAAGCCTAACAAGTCAAATGGGTGTTGTACTAAACACTGCTATGTTTGAGACACAGGTGACCAAAAGATTACAATATTGAACACAGTTAAATTTGAGAGTCCCGTACAGTGGGAGAGAGGCCCACGCCCAACAGGTCAAATTGGTTGTTGTACTAAACACAGCTATGTTTGAGACATGGGTGACCAAAAAAAAAGAGATGGTGTTTCAATGCCCAGACCCCGGAGATCCCTTGCTCATGTGGGCAGGGCATGGCCAACGCATTTGGATCCAGACCATTCCCTGGGGGTGGGAAGGTGTGGGAGGATCACCTGGGTGCGGGGTTCTCAGGGTGTGGAAGATGGACACCCGATGGTGAGATGCAGTATCCCCCCTTTCCAATGCCCCTATCTATTTTTTTGGGATAGTCCAGCTTCCCAGATCTCCCCTCTTTCCCACACAAATACTGAGCCGAGGAAGAGGGGGTCCAAGGCTGAAAGAATTACCATCCATGCAATACACTGGACATGTACCTCTAATGAGATCAGGCAGGGTCAGGCACTTGACTGTAATCACGCACACCTAATACCTATTAACTATCCCCACATGGTTAAAAGGTGGAACACTGAGACACACTTTGAGCAAGGCGGTACACGAGAAGGAGCAGTCCCTCCAGGGCTATGGCGAACCAGGCGAAGGAGAGTGATAAACTGGCGACAAACAGAGGGGTTAATCTGAAGGGGCAGGAAGCCAGGCAGCGAGAGATTGTTATTTACGAATGCCAGTGAGGATTGCACACAACAACTGAGCTGGAAGGTAGAGAGAGTCTTCGGACTCCTGCATCAAAGGCACGAAAGACAGAAAGCATCTTAACACGACCGGTGAGTTGAAGGAAGCAAAGAAAGCCTGGTCTGTGTTTAATTGAAATGCTTGCAACAGTATCAAGGGATGAAGGTTACACGAACGCCAATAAGCTGCGAGAGAAAGTGAATCCTTTGTTAAGGACTGTGAATATGAAATACAAAGTAGCAGAGTGGTCCGGCAAAGTGAGATTCCCCAATCGAAAGTCTCTGTGAAATGTTTTAAAGCTGTAGAGGCAGCGGGAAGCGAGAGAAAGAAAGAAATTATTAGCGTTAAGTGAAAAGCTCTCAAACCATTGAAATTTGTTTTGTTGAATCTGCCAAGAGAGTGAAAGGAGTGGCCCGAGCCTGACTGAGGGAGACCCGTGTGGAAAGCAAGAGAAGGGTCTGAGCCCGACCGAGGGAGATCCATGTGTGAAAATCAAAAGAAAGTTCTGACCCCGACTGAGGGAGACCTTTGTATGAAAGTAAAAGGAGGTCGGAGCCTGATTGAGGGAGACCTGTTTGAAAAGCAAGTCATACGTAACAAGTACATTTTTCGAGAGACATTTGGAATTGAATGGAAATGTGTAAAGTGGAAGTAAAGAAAGAAAGGATGGTCAAAGTGGTCATGTGGAGGTGAGAGCAAAAATCCTTCCAGTTTCTAAAGTCTTTGACAGCGAAATAAAAGCAAGAAATGAAATTTGTGTCCAAATGAGGGGAACCTATCATGTGGAATGTGAAGAAAGCTTGGGGAAGGGAACCCCACTAAGGAGAAAAGTTTGAGCCCAATCGAGGGGAACCTGTAGTGAACAGTGACCAGTCTCGGGAGGATAGCTCAGGGCAACGTGCTCGCCTTGGAAGCAAGACGTCACGGAGCAACAGAGGTTTGATCTCCGGCTCTGCGCTTAGAAACCTCTGGGTATTAAGCGTGTTATAAATAACCTATCATATCATTATCATATCAAATACTATACTTAGAAACAGTTTTTTTGAAACTGTGTAGAAACTTGAAGGCCTTGGGAGAGAGGAGCCTGAGAGGTTAAGCCCATGAACTTGTGACTCCGACTTGAATGGCCAAGATAACTAGGGAGGGCAGAGCCAACCACCTGTGTTCGCACACCAAAGTGTGTTCATCCATCAAGTGTTCCACCTAACCCTGTGCTATTTAATGGGGGGATGAGAATGAAAACTAATTTGTATTGCCATTCTGACATTTCGTTTCACCACTGATTTTTCCTATACAAATCCCTATATCACATTAGAGTGTATTAGAGTGAGGGCAGGCTTTAGGTTTTTGTTAGTGTAGGCCTTTATTGTTTGAATAAGAATGACTAGGATTGCTTCTTTATTATTTGATGGTTGAGGTTACTCCCATCTTAGTTATAGGGCCAGACAGGAGTTTTTCCAACCCCCTTGAATTTAACAATAAAGGTTTTGAAACGTGCAACTCTTGTGTCAGTGTCTACATGTGATACCATGCCACCCTTACACATGTCTCTTACCTCCCAAGATCCTTGTACAGTCTTCTATTCTTTTCCGATTCCCTCAGGATTCTCTCGTTTCTCAGCTCTTCTTGGGTCTCAGTCCTTTCTCAACTTTCTCTGTTTGCTCAAACCTCACAAGGCTCTCTGCTTTCCTAGCTCTTTAACCACTGTCAACTGTGTCAGCTCTCCCAGATTTCCGGGGCTTCATCGCTTTGTCACCTCTTTAGGACCTCTAATATGTGTTAGCTTTCCAATGGGTGCATGTTTTTACTTCACCATACTTTCCATTTGTCACTTGTACTTCTCCATACCTTTACTTCTCATGTCATTCACTTCTCCTAGCATTCGTTTGGTTATTACAGGGGAGACCCCTGGGAAGCCCTCTTTATTACCCCCTACTCCCTTTATCCCAACCCTAACCTTACAGCTAAGCTTAACCACATCCATAGCCAGCGTAACATTTTGACAGTACAGACACAGTAAAAGCAAGAAGAAGTACATTCATGAAGAAGTAAATGCAGATGAGGTTATGTATAGACGAAGTTTTCTGGGTGCAGTAAAGGGGGCTTTCTTGGACCTCTCAGCTTTATAAACTCCCTGGTAACTCTAAGCTTTCCAAGCCCTCTCAGATCTCTGGGGCTTTGAGAGCTCACCCAGCTCTCTATGACCTCTCAGCTTGGTCAGCTCTCTCTGCTGTCTGTTATTATTAGTTCCCTTTTTATGTTGATTCATCGTATGTGCCAAACCGGTGTGGTAATCACAAGACTCTCTATTGGTAATGCCCCGTGGAGATTTCTCTGTATCTGTGATTGTCCTGGGTGAAAACCAGCTCACCTTCATGCTCTCAAATTCCTTCGCAGGCTTCAAATGTTCAATGTTCCAGTACCTGTCTTTCAATCATGCCTCTGACCTGTGGCTCCATGTCTGTCCGCAGTGCTTCCTTGTTTGTACCCAGGAGCAAGGTGCTACTCCTTCAGCCCTACTGCATCAGTGTGTGTGTGTGAGGAAACCCTTGAGGTCAACTTACCACAGTGCCTCATGTTGTTGCACCTTTGCATGCAGTGCATGTCCTTGCGGCTCTGGCCTCAGCTCTCCCCTTGCAAGCTTCTCTCCTTCTGGCCTGACTGCTTTGCTAGCCCAGCACGCTTTTCTGCTTTCGGTTCCATTCCCCATTGATACATTTGTTGCTGCTTCACTCGCGTATGGTAAGCGCATGCTCAGTATAGAACAGGGCCTGTAACAGTGACCGGTCATACCCACATTACATAGTTCTGGGCCTCACTTGTGCCCTACCTATCATTCCTAATTCCCTGCGCATTCTGGATCGGATATCATTATATCCATAAAGAAATGAGAAAGAGATCTGGTAGAGGGGCAGCAATACTTGGAGGGGGACTCTCCCAGCTATGGGGCGGGAGATTGTAGGAGCCAAATGCAGTACTGACCCCAGGATCCTGTTAGGACTGCCTTCTGTTTACCAGAGCCCCCCTAGCTCTTGTGACAATGCCAGAGTGCTAACTTCGCCGCATTGGCCAATTAGTGGATTTTCTGTATCCCCTGACTCTGTTATGTGCAATTAAGGGGTGGGAATATTCCAGTGTCTGGCCAGAGCGTATGATGATTTTTGCATACCGAACTCAGGAGCCACAGTCATAGGATTTGTATGCATACTCCTTAATGCCCTCCTCAAAGCATCTTTTAGTTTTGGTAAGGAAAATAAGAGGAGCACATGTTGGCACCAAAGTTCCTGTTTGTAGTACAACTCTAGCTTGGGCCTCTATTATTTTTTGCCAGCCGAGTCTTTCTTCTGGAACCCGGGTGAATGCTCATCTGAACCCCAGTATCACAAACCCCGAGCTTGTGAAAGCCGTGATCATGCACTAGTGACTTTCAGATGCTGAACAAAAAGAAACCACAAACCATATTGTGAAAACATCCAATATTCTATAAATACTCCTTACTTTTAAAATGTAACCTAATTACGAAAGAACAATGAATGGGGCAAATAGTCCATAGGTACCCCATGCATTACATTTTATGTACTCCATGCTGCAAATATCTCATGAGATCCCAACTCATAATCGGGTGGTGTTTTAAAAAGAGAAAGTACTTGAAACACCACATTTTTACTGTTACCGCCATGCGTATAACAAACGCTTACCTGCTGCAAACAAATCATTGGACCTCATTACAAGTATGGCGGTCTGGAAATAAGGGTGCCGGTCGCAACGTACCAGCACCCTTTCTGGACAGCCACACTGCAACTCTGCGGGCAGGGGCCATTGCGCCAAGCAAGTCTGACCAACCAGGCGCAATGGCACCCGCCCATGGAGTTTTCACAGAAGCACTGTCACCGTTAGAAAGGTTGCCGGTGCTTGTGTCCACCCCACCCCACCCCTATGGAGTACTATCGGGCTCCATGGGAATTGGGACTAACAGTTTCCGGCGCCTGACTTCCCGGTCTGCCGGGTACTTGTAAAGTGTCACAAGTCCGACGGCAGCCCGACGGTAGCACAGGCGGTGTTACCGCCAGACTCGTAATGAGACCCATGACTCTTACAAGTAATTCTGAACCAACTATCTGCTACATCGTCTTAGAAGATTAAAATATGCATGCATTTTGATTTGTGTTGAATCTTAAAAGCATACGCGCCCTCTCTTGCCATGTCTTATAGGGAAACTTGAGATGGCAAATATGGCATATAGGCTGTCAAGCCCCCTTAAAAGAGCCTGGGCTTCCTGAGCTTTCCTTTGGTGGAGTTGCCTTCTTTCATAACCTTTTTTTCCCCTTGTAAGAAATGATGCATCGTTTCCTGCAATGTCTTTTTTGAGTTTCAAGGCTGGGGAATAAAGTATCAGATATGAATTTTGTTGGTGGGACACCCCATCTCTGCAAGACTGTAGCATCTGGTTGAGAGCACCTCATGGAGCTTATGATGATGGGAACACTGCGGTCTTCCTTGGAGACCCGTGAATCATCGAGCGATCGGTGGGTCTTATTGGTACTCAAACGAATAGACCAGGAACCACCTCAGTTTCAACCTATGGGCCTCCGAACCTTCCCGATCACTCGAGTCCAGGATGTCCCCGTGTGAAACAGTCTAAGGGCAAAGATAGCTTTTCCCTGGGAGTTCAGCCAAAGCTGAAGGTAGAATGGACCTCTCCCCCCCCCCCATCCAAGCCCAGCTCTGTCACAAACCTCTGTTGCATTATGATCAATGGCAAAACAGAAATTTTTCAGAACATTTTCCCACCTTGATTGATAGACGTTAACCGACCATTGTAATAAGCTTATATTCTATGGCCTAAAACTGAATCCCTGCTGGATAGCTATCCCTTTTTTAACCTTGTTATGATATTATTGCTTATTTATCACGCTGAGTAGTTTTGCGTTAACAATTGGGGGTCATTACGAGTTTGGAGGCAGCCATGGCGCTAATATGGCTGCCTCCAAACCCGGGTCCGGTCTCACTGAATGGGGACTTACTGGGACATTCCAACCTATGCGGACCCAGTAAGTCCCCATTCAGTAAACCATTCCCCATTTGAGCCCACATAGGGCTCAATGGGAATGGGGAAGGCGCTAATAACGGGCCCGCAAATTGCGGGCCTGTTATTAGCTCCAAGGTCCCTTAACGGGTCCCGCAAAGAACGGCTTGTCAGAAAAGCCGTTCCTGCTGGGACCCGCTAAGAGACCTCGGAATATGGCGGTACGGGCTTAACGGCACCGCCATCCTTAACGGTGCTGTAAAGCCCCTACCACCATACTCATAATGACCCCCACTGTCTTAATATTTGTGGAATTTCCTTTGTCATCTTAAACATAATCTTTTGAAATATTTTAAATTGTATGTTATTTCGGGCATTGCCCATTCCATTTAGCAGGATTTAAGCCTTGAGCTGTACCAAGCTACCAAAGTGTGAGCTAGGGGTGCCTAAGGGGACTTTCGACTTTTCTAGATCTGTGAATTGCTGCTTACGGGTGCTGCGGGACTGCAGGCAAAGCTCATTTACCTTCTATGTAAGTGGTACCACCTCTGCTGAGCCCTGAACATCACTCGTCGATTCTCAGGGTGTTATTTCAACTAGAAAAGATTTACTAATGCAAAAACAACTTGAAGTAGGCCTCTGATCACACCCAGTCTTCCCCTAGTTTATGTAATCAATAAGAGAACCTTTCCTTCCTTCCAAGATAAGTACAAATAAAAGGTTGGATTCGAGACTTTGTTTCAGTGGTTTCAAACATGTGTCTGGACCCTGTATGTAAATGCACGCGCACTTCCAACCATATGATGTTCAGTGTGAGGTGCAATCATCACTCTCCCTCGCACACAGACAGAGAAATGCAGCTAGACAGACAGAACGGCACATGCACAGGCTCTAGAAGTGGAACTGCACATGTTCACGTGTGCATACAATGCCTCTACACCACCCTCCCCTCCCCCGCACACAGAGAACGTTAAAGGTGAGAGGGTGGTACAAGTCCCTGAGAATGATTTGCTGGTATTGGGGCAGGAGAGACCACACTGCAGCAGCAACATCTATGTACACCTCTTGGGCGGGGCTTTGAGGATGACTAGTGGAAGCGCAGCCATTTCACTCGCAATAGAAGCTAGAAATGTGGCTGGAAGTTGGCTTGGGTCACCATACGCCAGCACACATATTTGGTTGCAGTGCAATGTACGCCCGTTCCCTCTGTTCTGCGTAGGATGGCCCACGGCCTCTCTTTGCTTTAGTTCTGACGCACAGTGCTACGCTGTCTCTAGCACCCCAGTTTATGCATTAGTCTTCAGATTCGGAGTCTGGTTTTCAACCCTTTTTTCTGGAAGGAGGTATTTTTTTGCAAACATGATTGTATTGTGTTTCTTTTTTTCTGGCACTCGTTTTGTGCTTCCCAGGACATTCTGCAAGAAATTGATTGATTTATGATGGCAGCGACAGCTATGTCACCCATAATTTCTTATTTTGCTATGATAGCTTATCGTGTTTTTTTGGGAATCGAGTTTAAAGGTCACTGTGTTATGAAAGTGCGTAGCCGCGAAACCTCTACTGTCAATCAGGCTGCGTGGCAAAGAGGTCATTCATATTGGACTTTTGCTTGGCAACGCATTTCATTATCAGTGTATTTACTTTGCAGCTGGAGCTCGAGTGTGGGTGGGGTAATGCAAGTTCCCTCTTGCCTCGTTGGTAAGTACGTTTTGTCAAAGACTGCCACAATTTTCGAAGGAACGGAAAACGTACTACTTCAAGAAAGTGTTTGACGTCTAACCAAACCTAATCTGTAATCCCTAGACACTAATAAAACACCAAGCGCCTGGAAGCTGCCGAGTGGTGCTAGTAGCACAATGCAAGCAGGCACCAACGTGACGAATGGCCATTATGGAACGAGCTATCTGCTCTTACGGTGCAGGATAACCATATATCATAAATAATGAAATGCACACCTGTGTGGTAAAACAATTTACAGATTGGGGGCTCCTGAATTTTTTCCCTACATGCTACTTTAACGTGCTATCATCTCACTGAAAATCTATTCATAGCCAAATCTCACTCAACTGAGATTCACCCATATCTGATGAAAGCAAAGAAACTGCTTGGGATATGATGGAAGTTGAAGAAAAGTCACAGCAGTCACACTTAAAGTTACCCTGATTTGAGACCAAGGGCCTCATTACACGTTAGGCGGTGGACCATGCCGGTAAAATACCGGCACCGCCTTGGTGGAAAGGGGAATTACCGCCCTATTCCAAGGTTGGCGGGGCGGTAATTCCACCTTCCACCATTGCCCTTCCCCATTCCCATTTTTGCCCCATAGGGCATAATGGGAATGGGGAAGGTGCTAATTACGGTACCGCAAATTTGCGGTGCCGTAATTAGCACCAAGGTCCCTTAACGGGTTGGTTTGTAATGCCTGCTAAAAGCAGGCGTTAAAGTACCAAACCGCTAAGGGACCTCGTAGTAATGCGGTAAGGGTTAACGGTCACCGGTACCATTACCGGTGACCGTTAACCCTTACCGCCTTCTGTGTAATGAGGCCCCAAGACATTATTCTATTTTTTTAAGGGTAAGATTTTATTAAGTTTGGAGATACTCTTAACAACTTCCAGATCATGCCGGCACACATTACAGTATAGAACAACATCCTTACAAAGTATCATTACCCATCCCGTCCGCCCACTACCTCCCTTCTTACCTTCTATCTCCCTTCCCCCGGGAGTACTCTCAAATATCACATTGCATAACAGCAACATATCCGACAAGACAAGCCAATTGAAATGGGTCAAAGGAAAAAGTCTAGGTTAGTTCAACCAAATTGAGGGCTCTCGGGCTTGTTGGGCACGTTAAAGCATTAAAGTCTCTCTGGATGTAGTTCAAAAAGGGGGACCAGACCGCAGTAAAAGGTAGAGGAGAGTTCCTTATATTAGCTGTGAGTATTTCCGTGGCAAGAGTGCTCCAGACATTGTCCAGCCACATACCAACAGATGGTGGTTCAGTTCTCTTCGATAAATGTAAAGTTCAGAGCGTGGCCGCCAGAAGCAGGTATGCTACCAGCTTGAGTTCCGCAAGCAAGTCATTCATTCCCAGGATACATAGTATGGGGCCGTCTGGGATCTCTGTGTTCACTATATCCTTAAGCTTAGACCTGACTTCCAGCTAGTAGCCTTGCAACGCCGGGCACTCCCATAGGATGTGCAATAGAGTCCCCTCTGCCCCGCACCCTCTCCAGCACAACTGCGAGACTGGTGTGCACACCTGGTGTAAACGGGAGGGGGTTCTATATCATCTGGCCAGTATCTTGGCTTGTGTTTCTGCGAACTGCGGACATAGCTCAGAGTAGTTTCTCTAATATATCCTGTCCCATGTGTCAAGGGATATCTCCCTACCCAGCTCTCACTCCCAGCCAGTACAATCGGATCTTTTTTCAGGAAGTGAGAGCAAGTTAATTGCTTTATACAGACAAGATATCAGTCCTTTGGCTTCTGCCAGTTCCTGGAAGATTATCTCAAGAGGGGTTAGCTCCCTAGTTGCCCATTTCTTAACAGAGGGGTGAAGCACCCAGTGTCTGGCCTGAAAGTTTCGGAAGCGGTCACCCCCAGTGTGTCCCATAGCATTTGTGTACTCCTCAAACATTCTGATCTCCCCCTCGGAAAAGAGGTCACCTACCTTACTAACCCCTCCATTCAGACACCTCTCAAATCCCTTATTTGATTTACCCGGAGTGAAACCATCATTGTAAATAAACAGGGTGGAGTGTGACAGAAAGGAGCAGACCCCCAGTGATCTACTCAAATTGTCCTAGGCTTCCAAGGTGGCCCTAGTGTTGGGATTTGCGTATAGTGCACGTGCCCGTCCTCTCCTAGGCACCTACGGTTGCATCCATAAATGCTGCCCCGCCACTGCCTATTACATGGCCACCCAGAACTTCCTGAAGGCATTTTCTGAACCCAGTCAACCATGGGTCTGACTTGCGCCGCCAAGTAATAACTGAGAAGCTTGGGAAAGGATAGGCCACCCTGAGCCCTCAGAGTATATCGTGTGTGCTTGTTCACTCTGGGGGAAGGTGCCATTGCAAAATAATTTCAGAAGTAGGGTGTCCCAACCTTGCAGCGTGCGCCAAAAGTCAGGGACAGGGATCGACTGAAAGAAATACAGAAAGCACAGGAGCACATTCATTTTGATGACACCCATTTTCCCAAACCCAGATAAATGTTGAGAGTGCCACGGGCCAAGTCTTTTGGAACCCCCTGCACAAGAGTCGGGTAGTTGAGCTTATATAAATGGGCCAGATTCCCTGGGATGTTAACCCCTAGATACTTCAACAACCCTTTAGCCCATGTCTATGGAAAGCATTGCTCCAACTCTGACCTTATGAGAGCTGGGATGTTGAGCCCTAGAATTTCAGATTTGGAGCAATTGACTTTAAAGCCAGAGACCTTCCTGAAGAGTCGCAACTCTTCTTCGACTTGGGCCAAGGAGCTGAGCGTGTCTGTGAGTGACAGTATGACGTCATCTGCGAACAGATATATTTTGTGCTGGATCCCCCCAAATTTGATACCTGCTAAGCACCTGTCGGCTCTTATATGCACCACGAGGGGCTCCATTACCATGGCAAATAAAGGGGATACGGGGCATCCCTGTTGTGTACCTCTATTTAAGCAAATCTTTGGGGTAAGGCTCCCATTAACCACCAAGAGGGCCAAAGGGTCAATGTAGTTAAATAGTATCATGAGGCGCATTTTGGGGCCTATGTTAAACCTGTCAAGCACTTGCCCTAAGAAACCCCACTCTACCCTGTCAAATGCTTTCTCAGCATCTAATGCCAACAAGAGGGAGTGTGCCTGGTTTCTGCTCGGATTTAAGCAAAAGGTGCCAAGATCGAATGCGCTTGTTCGAAACTGATGTACATAGGTACACTAATACCATACCATTGAAAGAGCCAGTTGATTGAGTATTAATTGTCTATTTTAATAAACATATTCCACCTAAATATGCGATAACCTCTAACAATGTCTACTACACTTTGCCAATGTTTACTACACCTTGTCAAGTAATTGCACTTTGCCAACATGTGTTTCGACCAACATAGTCTGCTGGACTTATCAACTAGGTGGAGTACTCTCACGATATTGTCTGTAGTACTCCTTCCCCAGATAAACCCTGATTGGCCCTTGTGTACTAGGGATGGCATACGTTTATCCAACTGCCCTGCCGACGGTCTGTATGGGAAGGATTCAGTGTAACACAGGTTAAGGATTTCAGTTGGGGGTGACAACTATGTCGTGCATAGATTATATGCGCTCTGTTATGTATCTGTTACGTATCTGTATTGTTGTATACCTCTGTAAAGCACTTGTAGTTTCTCAAAGCTAGGTGCGTGGTCAATAAATACAAAAATAATAATAATAATTATAATGGAGAATACATTTCCTAATGGCAATTGCAACCTGCAATTTCCCTGTTTTTATCAATGAGACTGCAAGACTTTTTTCCCCCGACTGCACCACCCACTTAAAAGAGCCTGGCTTCCTGGGCTTTCCATTGAGGAGTTGCCTTCTTTCATAAAACTTTTTTCCCCTTGTAAGAAAGGATGCAAAGCTTCCTGCAATGCATTTTCTGAGTTTCAGGGCTGGGGAATAAAGTATCAGATATGAATTTTGTTGCTCGGACACCCTATCTTTGCAAGACTGTAACATCTGGTCGAATGCCCCTCATGGGACCTATGATGATGGGAATGCCACATCTTCCTTGGAGACCCGTGCATCATCGAGCACTCTGTGTACCTAATGGGTTCTCAAACTGACAAAATAGACTCGGAGAAGCCTCATCTTCAACGTACGGGCCTCCCAACCTTCCTGATCACTGGAGACCAGGTCTATGTTTGGAGAACACCCCATGTGAAACAGTCTAAGGGCACAGGTAGGCAGTCCAGAGGCAATCCAAAGGCAGGGGATGGACAAGTGTGAGGAATTCAACTATCCGCATGCTGGCCGTGTGCTTGACACGGCTATTTGAAATTTTTTGTTAAATGGAATGATGGTAGAACACCTCAGGAAAATGTGTGGGGTTGATCCACATGCATTTTCCTATGCTCACACCACAACAAAGCATAGATCTGTGTACTCCGGGCTGGACAACGCCCACACGCACTGTCCGCCCATCATATTAAGTTGGAATGTGACAGCTGTGGAGTGCACAATGTCATCTCCAGGAATGCGGAGGACCAACCTTTCCCCTGCCATGGCCAGCCTGATTAACTGACAAAGGCTCCATGGGTCTGCCCTGCTCTTTTGTTAGGCCCTGCAGCTGGTGGCAGCGATTAGCATACCAACAGAGGGTACTTGAAACAGGCCCCAGTGGGTCTGGCTGCAGAAGATAACAAAGTAGACAGGAAACTCAACAACCTTTCATACGTAACTGTGTCACCCTGAAGCAAGCTCCCACCCTCAGTATCAATGACAAGTGAGCTGACATGTCTGGGGCTTTTGTTGCAGTAGGCCACCCCCGCTAGGGGGATCCCATTCATAGGATGAACAGAATGTGGTTAGTGGAAACCAGAGGGTCTGGTCTCTTAGCATCTTCAAGGGAGACCTGCCTCTTTAATCAGGAACCACAGGCAGATCCATTAGCCAGAGAGACTCTTTGAACAAAGCAGACAGTAAGATGGGTGTGATCTAGCAAACATAAGGGAGTGAGCCTAGAGTTTTTTCTGTTGAGAGGAGATTTCCAACATCTTGGTTCTGGGACACCCCTGGTTCCTGTTCCACCCTCTACCTTTTCCTGTTGCAAAGCACTCTGGGTATGACCTCATGCATAGATTGATGGTAGGGACCCCAGGATTGGTTCATTATGGTAGGCTTGGCCTACACAAATCACTGTGGCCTGCTTGGCTTTAAAAGAGGGATGGAGCCCCTCTTCATGCAGATCATCTGAAGACTTCACAAGAAGTAAGAAAGAAGAGCTCAACCTTGGACCCTGTAATCACAGTTAAGTCCTTGATAGGTCAGTGCAGTCTCTAGACAGAGTCCTAACTTATTTGCGTGAGCTCCCACAAGGCTCCATCTGGCAGCCATGGAATAACTCTCTTATTTGTAATCACAGGCATCAGGGTGTGAATGTGCTTGATGGAGGCTTCAGGCCTCATCTCAGGAGGAGTGCTGGGGCACGACCGTAGCCCTCGCTGTTCGCTCCGCGTCTGCTGCTTCTCATTTCGTTTGTGCGCATTGCGCGAGTGTTATAGTGAGATCTTGTGGGCCCGAGATCTTGTGGGACGAGTCCTCACAGTTGTGTATCAATGAGCTAGACCCCCTGACACCCCTTTCCCCCCATGCTAGCTCCGTACCTGTGTGGCCTGTGTGTGCTCAGTCAATTACGCAGCGGTATGTTGCCGCCTCTGGCCACACGTCCATAACTTTTCATCTAGAGCACTAGTGCTACACCAGCTATACGTACATACAGAGATGGAAGTAGTAGCTTCCATGTCTGACTTGGATGTTTGGAAAGGAGCTGGATGTGCTCCGCAATGAAGGACTTTTTTAGGTCTGAAATGCATTGGACACTTTCAATGTCTCCCAGTTAAAGATTCCAGTTTTGGAAATTCATCTGTCAACAAATGACTGAAATACATTATCTGTATCATATTTGTTGGAATTGCAGAATTACTTGCCAGGGATCACACAGCACCGTGGGGGACCACCCCTCGGTCCTAGGTGTTTGTACCTTGTGTGGATGATGTCAATAAAGGTTCTACTTCCAGGGAAGTGTTAACTGCAGACATTGGACAATCTGGTCTTGTGGAGTTTGCTCACATGCAAAGTCTTCTTCTTGATCTAGATGAGGGATTGTGACCAGCACAGATCCCTGGTTCCTTAATGTCAAGTCTAGGTCACGTTTGACCTCTGTATGGTATATGGATTGACAATGCACCCGAAATCAAATGGTCCATGCAGAACATAACTTGTGCAAAAATACAATGCCTACTAGTTTAGTTCCACATGTGATGTCCTATTAGTTTTCCTTCAACTTACTTTTCTGTTCTGTATTGCAGGAGTGGTTCACAACAAGATGGCAGCCAGAGATAGAGAAAATCAAGTCCTGAAGATGATGCGCGACGCATATGAACCGATGAACCATGGCAGTGTAGATCAGGAGCGGCGAAGATCACAAAGGTCGAGGTAAGCGCTTAACTGAACGTCTGTCACCTGGATTTCGGGGGCTGCCCCTCATATAGCTGCCTGCCCCAAATCTCATGGTTTTTGTGAAGACTTGCATTTTGTTTAAGAAACTTTCGTGAGTTCAAGCGAGATACCAGGATTCGGCTGCAATTCTCAGCTTCATGCGTGTCTTCAAGAAAGCAACAGTCTTGTCAATTTTTCTCCGAGAGACCATCGTGGACACCCCTTCCCAGAGCCTCAAGTGCTGCAATTGGCCCTAGTGGAGCTCAAGCCTTGCTGTTTGCCTGTGATTGTCCTGATACATTCACGCTTTGCATTCTTTCAGACAAACACTCAGTCAGCCACTCACTAATACACACATGCAAGCACTCACACAGTCTATCACTCACACTTGCACTCCCTCATTAGAACTCTTTTTCAAACACACACGCGCGCACACACATGCACACGCACACCATAACATTGAAAACACACAACCGTGCATACAAATACTTTTAAAAAGGTATCTTCACCCAACTCTTGGTTCAGCGCCCCACACTCTGTTTGCTTCATGCACACAACAGGACAAGGCAGTTGACACAGTATGACTCATGGCAGAAAACAGCAAAGCCGTCCTTCCACAGTCCCCACACCCTGGACTCACTACCCTGAAATCCTTCCTAGAGCAATGCACTATCTTACCTTCCCTCTGCCACCAGATTCTCGCGCGTATTCAGCCACCATCCTAAACACATTGCTGGAGGAGCGCATGGAGAGTTTCTGATCATAGCATTCTCTGGAGCTGGGCAGAGTGCTAATATCTCCAAGTGACCCCTCCATAGATCACTGGTTAGCCTTGCAGCATCTTGCCAACAATAACATTGTGGATCTGGGTGATCTGCCCAGGAAAGTTTTGTTCACGGACAAATTGTCTGCAGTAAAACAGCTCGGGCCAAGTTTTGACCGGTCATTGAAAATGGGGGTCTGAGCAATTTTTGTCCCCTGCTTTCATTGTTAAGGATGCGGGGGACACCCCCACAACCCCTGAGACCACAGATACCGAACATGCGGAGTGGGGCCACCCGAACAGCCCCGATCCTCATGTTTCGGTATTTTCTAACCCAAATTGTTCGGAATAATTCGAACTAATGCTAGTGACCGAATTCGGTCAAACCTACCATGCGTTCACATTTGTTTCGAACAATTTGGGTAATGCCACCCTTCCAACCACAGTCAGTGGCACAGCCTCAACTCCCTCTGCCACAACCATGTATAGACAGCTATCCCAAGAAAGGCTTGATTATAGAAGACAAATGCAGGGAACACACAAAGTTCTTTTCCCTTCGCTAGTAGTATGAGGGCGGCCCACCCATGCTTTAACGGACATGCATGTTCAGTCTATTAGAGTATGAGGAAAATTGCATGTGACAATGTCTTTAAAGAGGCATCTCTCTGCAGTAAACATATTGTTTTTAAAAAAACTTTTATTTTAACTTGCACAGATATTACAGACTATGGGCCTCATTACTATTGCTATTAGCACCATGGTCCATGCCGGTAACTTACTGACTCCGCCATGGAGAAAGGGGGAATTACCACCCCATTACAAGGTTAGCGGGGCGGTAATTCCCCCTTCCTCCATGGCCCTTCCCCGTTCCCTTTTTTGCCCCATAGGACTCAATGGGAATCGGGAAGGCGCTAAGTACGGTACCGCAAATTACGGCACCGTACTTAGCACCAAGGTCCCTTTGTGGGTCCCTACTTTAACGGCTGGTGTAGAGCAGCCGTTAGGGTTTGGTCCCGCAAAGGGACCTCGTAATCAGGCACTAATGGGTTAACGGCGCCGCAGCCTTTTCACGGCGCCGTTAGCCCATTAGCGTCAGGGTCGTAATGAGGCCCTATGTCTCATTACGTTACATTACTTAAAGGATAGTTCCGGGACTTTTTTTTTATTGTCCCTACGGTTCGGCCATGTGTTTTTAAGCATAAATCGGTAGATCGTAGAAAACTTTCCTATGGACCTTACCCGACTTTTCGTCCATTAACGCACTCGAAATCAGCCGCCATTTTCTGATAATCCTATCATTTCCCCCCATCGACCTGGCTCACCTGCTTTTGCGGCACTAAATCAAATCCCCCGCCCCTGAAACAGACTTTATCAAAACATTCATATTCCCCGCCTCTATCCGTGACGTGACTGTGCTGCGTAGGCAAACGCGCCCAGGCGTCTTCTACGCGACTCCACACAGAACCCGGAAACCAACACAGATCAGCTCACAACACAGCGCGCCACAATTCGGAATATGAAAGTGTACTTTTAAATCAAACCGCAAGATTGTAAATTTGGTAAAGTACATTTATTTGACATCAAATGTTTAGAGAATATTCACCGATTTGCATTTTTATTTGCTCACGTTCCAAAAAGTTCGTTTTGAGGCACGCGATGTTCCTTTGCTGTACACAGGGTCTTAGATCATCTCATTGTACAGCGCCACAATTCGGAATATGAAACTATGGTTTAAAAGCAAAAGGCAAGATTGTCCATTTGGTAAAGTACATTTATTTGACATCAAATGTTTAGAGAATATTCTGCGATTTGCATTTTTCTTTGCTCTCGATCCAAAATAGTTCGTCTTGAGGCAAGCGATGTTCGTGTGCAGTACACAGGGTGTTGGTTTACGATAAAATAAGCTCTTCGGTCGCACTGATAATCGCATGGCTGTTCCAACAACGAGGCACTAGGCCACCACAACGGTCTGTATGTTGCATCTAGCCGTTAGTACCGCGTAAGGGCATACTTGTACTTGGCGATCGTCCCATAAAATGGTCAGGGTGCTAACGTTGTTCACGCGGAGAAGCAACTGGCGGTTGAAGAAGCCATCCGCCGGTGTCTGGTACTCGTGACACATACAATAATGAAGGATGTACCTGTTTTAAAAACATAAAAAATGAAATTAGTCTCACCATCAGATCTTTATTAAAATTATTCATTTTATATATTAGGTCGGGAAATTATTTCATAGCTAGGACAGTGCAACTGGGTATTATACGTCAAGGGGGGGCTGTAGGATACTGAGACAGTCCCCCAGTTCAGGGGTTGACAGGGAGGCAGTGCAGGTGGAGAGTGGAAGGGCCCAGGACCGAGGTCGCAGACAGTGGACCAGTTGTAGCAGGGGAGAGGGAGAGAGAAAGCAGAAGCAAAGAGGAAGGTTTTGAGGTGCTTCCGTAAAAGGAGATGGTTCTCCTCAAGATAGTGCGGGGTACAAAACAATATGCCACATAGAACGAACAAGTACAACTTAACCCGTCTTTAAAGCTACTGTATAGTAATTAAATTGCGGTATAAACTCATCTAAAGAGTTACTTACATTATATTTGCATTTTCCATTGTGTCTGTGCGTAGGGCAGCCCCGAAATACCACTCCTTCTATGCCGACGTTATTTCTTCTAATGAACGAACATTAAATGGCTATCGTTTCTGAAATTTTATTCATTATCGTTTCTTACGTTATTGCACCACACCCCCAAAAAGAAGTCTTTCGGGATGGTCCCGGCCTGTCAAGGTCAAATAACAATAGAACCTTATACTGAGTCGTGCCATTCCGGCACCCGAGCAAAAAATCAAAGCAGCTGACCTTCACTTTGAACGAGCACACATTCCTAGTTAGCTACATTCAGTGTAAGGCCATCTCACAGGACTTGAAATTTACACTCCATCTTTGCATTTTGTCTGCGTGCTTTGCAGCCCCAGAGAACCATAAATACGGAGACATTCTATATTTTTTGAAAAATGATTTATATTACTGTTTGGTTTAATTTAATGCACAAATGAACAAGGTTGGATAGACACATTGCATGTACACTGAGCAATCACTTTTATTTACACAATACATAGCTACACATATTCAATGGGCCTGCGACATGAGGAGACTCGAGAGCAAAGTCACAGGTGACACCCGGGTGGTTCGCACTACTGCACGGTGAAGGGAGGGGCAAGGGTGGAGAGACACATTGCATGTACACTGAGCAATCACTTTTATTTACACATTACATAGCTACACATATTCAATGGGCCTGCGACATGAGGAGACTCGAGAGCAAAGTCACAGGTGACACCCGGGTGGTTCGCACTACTGCACGGTGAAGGGAGGGGCAAGGGTGGAGAGACACATTGCATGTACACTGAGCAATCACTTTTATTTACACAATACATAGCTACACATATTCAATGGGCCTGCGACATGAGGAGACTCGAGAGCAAAGTCACAGGTGACACCCGGGTGGTTCGCACTACTGCACGGTGAAGGGAGGGGCAAGGGTGGAGAGACACATTGCATGTACACTGAGCAATCACTTTTATTTACACATTACATAGCTACACATATTCAATGGGCCTGCGACATGAGGAGACTCGAGAGAACAGACAATCAAATTACAATCATTTAAACCGTGATGTGTATTTCTCAATGAGCTCTTCTTTAGGTGGACATGGAACAGAGGCAATGTTGGGTGGCAATGCAGTTGTCCCCTGCACAGGTTCGTTCACAACTTCATGTATGTGCCTATCTAGGACATCAACAATAAGTCTCTCAATAAAGTCATATTGCATATCCTCAAACACTGGTTTGATAACCCATTGTTTACTTCTTTTTGTGAAGGCCTTATTGTAGCGAAGCGTCCCTAAAGTTCCGGTCGTCCTACTTGGTTGACGGCCAACATTATGGTTATGTGCCAAGACCGCTAGAAGAGTCCGATTTATCATGCCCTCCATGCCAAAATGCAATCGTTTTGGCCTGTACTTTAGGCACATATTGTGGAACACCTCCAAATCTCCTGTGTGGCAGAATTCCGTGAGTCCCCCCAAATCTCTTGTTATAGTTTTATCAAATACAATGTTTTCAATGGCTTTGTGAGTGGGTGATGAAGGAATCAACCACTTCTTCTTCCGTGCCTCCTCTGTGGACAAATGGCCATGTTCACAATTGTGGAAATGTTGGTTTGTGGTCCAGCGGTGAATGTTGCTACAGTGTAACATTACTGACCGCCATTTTTCCAGTAGAATTTCCAACGATCCTCCACATGTTTTTGAGCTCCACCAAAGATGGTTGCTGATTGACTTGGACCACTGTGAAATACCTTGCATATCTTTTTTTTTACCTGCAGCCGACATTTTTTTATTGATTGTTTTTGCAAGATGCCAAACGTCAAATTGGTGATTTATATTTTTGTACTCTTCTCTCATTGTCTTGGCAATTGAAACGTGTCTGTCCGTGGCTATCAGGTCGATCACCATTCCCCGCGATTGTAGTTCTTGCAATGATGCTACAAAGCCAACTTTCTCCATGGCCACTGAGGATGTACTTTGTGACACCTGCACGACCACCGAACTCACAATTTTCTTACTTTCCATGTCCTGAAAGTGGTAGGTGCAGTACTTGGCTGAAAATCCTGGGCTGTCGCACTGTCCATCATCGTCTAGCCTGAACCGTTTGCCCGCGAATGTACTATCAATAGACATTTTTTCCATTCTCCAAGCTTCGTTAATGGCTGGAAATAGATAATCGGTTTGGTATTTGTAGAACTGAGTTTTCGCAATGAAATGGATTCCCACAAACTGAAAGAAAGACTCTAACTTTTTAAAACTTGAACCACTAAAAAGTGCAGCCGCTGCACAAAGTAGATTGCCTGCTGGCAGCTGCCCCAGCATGGGTTGTGCAGACCATGAGAAAGGATGATATTTTGTACAGGTGGCATGTATTTTAAGGTTAGTGCCTCGAATTGCACGAGTCACATTAATCAATGGCTCCCCACATACTTCCCCACCAACCGAATGCCCACATTTCATCCGAATAATAATATCAATCAAACAACTATCGAATACAATGAATTTGGCCTCTTTCCTTATACTGTCACTCTGCATCCCAGCTGGTTTGGCCTGTAACGTTGAGGACATGTCACTCACATGAAAGGTAGAATCTCTGATATCGTCTTCCGCTATGTTTAGTGATATTGATGGTGTTTCATTGTCGTCCACTTCATTCTCTTCCATTGCAACATCTGTTCCTTCTCCTTCGATGGGTGAATAAAACAATTTCTTCAACTTTCTCGCGGTCTTAGTTTTTGCGGGTGTGGATTCTGTGAATTGATCTCCGACTGCATCAGAACTACCAGGAGGACATTCACTATCAATGGCTGGATGTGGTATAGCTCCGTTGTCAATCACTTCATATTCTTCCCATTGGCACGATGCATCTCCAGTCTCAAGTCCCTGCCAAAAGGTTTGACAAGCAACATCTCTCGTTCGCTTCACTGTCTGTGTAGATCTAGTTCGTACACCCACTCGCAACTAGAGGACAGATTGGAAAAGGGATGTTCAGTTTAAACACAACTTACAGTATTGAACTATTAACAGTGAAAAACAACATAATATAGTGACCAGGACACTAACCTTCTTTTGCTTTCTTTTCTTTGAAACTTTCTTGCCTCGAACTTCAACATCGGGACGCTGTTGCTCCGACTCGTGTGTGCATGTCTCCACTTCCTCTTGCGCTGCAACGACTATATTTTCATGATAAGCACATCCATCACGCACTGACGCTCCATCGACTCCCTGAAACATAGAACTTTCATTAGTATGTATAATAATATTGAAAACACAAAATGTACTTGGGGACCAATACCCACGTACATCTCAATAGCAAAACACGAATGAACGCTTTGTGTAGAACATTCAAACGATAATTATTCACGCATTGTTGATCTAGTTAGATGGAACTGTCAAGATCCATACCTCGGGCTCCTCATAGACTTCCATTGATGATATTATTGAAGATGATGCTTCAGTAACTCCCTGAAACACAGTAATTGCATTAGTATGGTTTTCTATTTTGTTAAAAAGAACATACACTTTGTGCAGGCGTCAACGGCTCATCTAAATAGACCTGCACAAATGATCAGTTGTCTAAAATAAATAATGGATATCTAAATATGATTCGATTTGCTCGATCGTTGGAAGTGTCACCACCCAGAGATCTGCATCAACTACTAGGGGTGATGTTCTTGTAGAAGAAGCTCCGTCATCTCCCTGAAACATAGTACTTGCGTTAATAAAGAAGGAAGTATAGCGGATGTAATCACGTCATATGATTTCGCTTGATTAAACTGTCAGTATCCATACCTCGAAATGCATAAGAACATCAAGGGACGATGTAACTGCGGTGCACACTTCTGCAAGCTGTTGCGCCGACCCGTAACTGCATGCTCCCCCTTCTTCTTGGACTAATGCTCCATCGACTCCCTGAAACATAGGACTTTCATTAGTAATGAACACAATATTGAAAAAAGAAGACACATAGGAGGGCGACGACAGAAGGACATATCGATGGCTAAAAACGAAAGAAACATTGTGTGTAACAATCACGCTACAAGAATGCAAGATCTGATGATCTCCATCGATGGAACTGTCCGGAAACGTACCTCGAGCATCTGAGTGACATCAACGGTTGTCGTCAATGCGTTGGACTCCTCAGCATCTCCCTGAAAGACAGTACTTGCATTATTTTGGATAACAATAATTATAACTGAAAACAAAGACTAGAGGACGAGTACAAGGGTGTACCATTAGGTAAAATAATCACACGATAAATTAAAACTATTGATTTACATGCCTAAAACAAGTCAGTGGCAGAATAGCTAAGTAAGATTACCCGATAGGCGCTTGAAGTGGCTGATGACTGCAATAACGACACGGATGGAGAATCTTCCGCCTTCGTATTGAGTGGATACATAAATGGGGAAATTATTGTTAGCTAATGCTACACACTACCGCAAGGCCGAGAGATAAATACGTAAACTTGACTCACCAGTGGAGGGATGTGGACGAATAGAGTGGGAATAGCGGTTGAGAGCAATTTTCGCTTCGCTCGCGGTGTGTTCTTCTTTATTAGCAATGATGTGGAGTACATGTCAGAGGTAAAGTGCCTGCTGCAGATGCGGTATCGATCACCCCTCTTGTCCGCAAAGACTTCTAGGACTCTACTTTCAAGCTCGGACGGTGGATATCCGCAATATCGGACCCATTCTCTTATCTGATCTATTGTCTTAGGGAAAACATGCATTATAGTACCTTCAGATTTACTATGAGTCTTCGAAGGGCAACCGCCAATGGAACAGGCAGGCATTGTGGAAAGTTCTGAAAAGTAAAGATCAACAATTCTCTATGAATACCAATGTGTTAAAAAATTAAATGACACATAAAAGGTTCAATGCAAGGTTCGTTTTGGTTCTTGGAACTATACACGTTATTCACATGCGGATAAGTATTTGAATAATTTTAAAAAAATAGAAAAATAATTTGACTAAACTCAGAACATGTGACTAGTTCCTTGCATGTACTGTCTTGAACGAAAAGAAATTGGACGCAAAATGATTATGGTACATGGCCTTACCTTGACGAACAAACAGTTAGATGCAGGGATCAGAGTAGTTTCTTGTCGTAGAACAGGGAGCAGTTCACAGGTTTGCAAACTGACGAGTTTCCTCGAAGTGGTCACGGAAGTTCACAGAGACGAAGAGCAGATAACCAGCACCTTCACGGGTTGACTAGCAAAGCGCAAAGAAGTTCTCATTAGAAATATGAAGTGGGTTATAAAGAATTCGAAACAGGGGTGTGTTTGTGAATGAATGACGTGTATATGTCGTGGCATTATGCGGTTTGCAGGGGGGCGTTCAGCGTGAGGGGGGATGCTTGGCAGGAGACACGGGGTCTGGAGGTAGACATGGGAACAACAACCCATGCTCTATAGACCACTTTGAAGTGTACATGCTATTTGGCACCTCTTGGCCTTTATCGCTCCCTGACAGCTCCACTTGCCAGCACAAGTACCCCGGTGCGAACTGCCTTTGATAGGGCGGGGGGTGGATTGGGGCGGTGGTCGTGCAGACAAGACACAGGAAGACTCGTGAATGGAGACACACTTATGTGGATTGCAGGGGGGAGTTCAGCGTGAGGGGGGATGCTTGGCAGTAGACACGGGGTCTGGAGGTAGACATGGGAACAACAACCCATGCTCTATAGACCACTTTGAAGTGTACATGGTCTTTGGCACCTCTTGGCCTTTATCGCTCCCTGACAGCTCCACTTGCCAGCGCAAGTACACCGGTGCGAACTGCCTTTGATAGGGCGGGGGTGGATTGGGGCGGTGGTCGTGCAGACAAGACTCGTTTGCCGCAGGGCCTCACCAAGGAGAGGCCATCTAACTGCATGTAAGAGGCAGGCTGCAGGATCTAGTACATGGAAGGCAGGGGGGTGAGTTTATAAATACCTCACCCTCCCAGGAGAATATATGGGTGCAGTTCACCCTGGAGACCCTGGATGCCTAGGCAGTTAGTCAGCAGCAGGCTGGCCTGTGGTGGCAAGGCGGCACGGGCCAGAGGGGGTCATCTCTGTACCCGGTGCCCAAAAGGATGATTTATTATGATCAACCATATTGATTATTTACCTATAACCATATTTTGTATCAATAAAATCCAACGGCCTTTTATTGCCAACGCTTGAACAAAGTGGTGTGGTAAGTATTTTTGGGGGAGGAGGCAAGGCCGGGAGGCTTGATGCCAACCCGCAAAATAACATATGTATGTCTGCTGCATATGGGTTCAACGGTTATGTGGATTAAAGGTGGGCGGCCAGCGTGAGGGAGGATGCTGGCCGGAGACATGTGGTGTGACAAGACAAGGCACAGGAAGACTATTCTATTCAATGGAGACACACTAGATTCATTTAAAACATCAAAACAACCATTGTTAAAATATATGTTGGGTTTTATTTTAGATCTTAATTTCAATTGAACATAAATAATAAACATTACACATTGTAAAGTTCCGGTTGCAGCACATCCAGGGAAAATCCGCGGTATTGTCCACTGTCGCTGGGGAAATGTTGTCTAATGGCAAGTACCGCACAGGCAGGTATTACTCTCCGAACGCGGTGTCCGAGCCTCCCGTGAAGCCACCAAGTGAAGCAACGATAGGCCACCAGCCTGTACCACCTGTGAAAAAGAAAGATGCAAACTGTATTAAAATGACAAAACTTTCTTATCAATGTCGATTCAGGTAAAAAATGTCATTC
This sequence comes from Ambystoma mexicanum, assembly GCF_040938575.1. Classification (NCBI taxonomy): domain Eukaryota; kingdom Metazoa; phylum Chordata; class Amphibia; order Caudata; family Ambystomatidae; genus Ambystoma; species Ambystoma mexicanum. The sequence continues at coordinate 465,220,425 of NC_090924.1, read as the reverse complement.
TGCTTTCAAAAATATTCTATCTAGAAAATGCACAATATGGAACCAAGTGGCATCACTGACATCACAACCAGAGAATACTTACTCGTTACTCGGATTACGCGGACGAACAGTGCCGCGAAGTTCGTGCATAAGCACCGTCATCATCCTCAACACGGTCCGTGAGAGGCAGGCTTCCCTGAACTCTGGCAGCTCGGTGATGCATTGCGGACTTGGCTCGCCTTCCGAAATGTAGGCCAAGCACCCGGAATTTTCACGGCAGCAGCAGTTCTCCTCCTGAGTTGGCATTAGCTCGCACCGATTGCACGTGCACCAGGTGGAGACGCCGTCCATGCAACATGGTCCAGGCTCTTCATCCGTTGACTGGTCCTCCCAACTGCCGTCCGAATCCCCATCGTTTTCGCGTGCTTGCCTTTCCAGTAGTTCTTGCTCGGTGTACTCGGGCTCGTACATATATGGCATTATTGTAGCCATTGTGTGGTAAAGAAAGTAAAATAATTTACAGAGATGGTACAGGTGTTCACAAGGCCTAGAAGCGGCGAAGGTAGCTGACCAGAGCACAGAAACGAGTCACAGAATACTCAAAGTAACACAGAGAGAGTAATGGAATCGAAAATCTGCTGCTGTGTGTTGTGAAACGGTGTGTTTATACTTATTGAGGAAAGAGGCGTCCTGCCATTTCCATGGCGACACGTCATTAGCTGAGGCGCAGCGATTGTTGACACGAAACGTGCTTTGGCGTTGGGAAATGGGCGGTACGCGTCTGCTGATGTCTGTTTCAGGGGCGGGGGATTTGATTTAGTGCCGCAAAAGCAGGTGAGCCAGGTCGATGGGGGGAAATGATAGGATTATCAGAAAATGGCGGCTGATTTCGAGTGCGTTAATGGACGAAAAGTCGGGTAAGGTCCATAGGAAAGTTTTCTACGATCTACCGATTTATGCCTAAAAACACATGGCCGAACCGTAGGGACAATAAAAAAAAAGTCCCGGAACTATCCTTTAATGATGCAGTTGTGCACATGGGTGTGTCTTCTCATTTATCATGCATACTCTATAACAGTTCATCTTGGTCATTTTCATTTGCGCTCTTATCGAATAGGTATTGCCTGAATCTGCCCCAGATGTCTTTTGGTCTACGTGTAGGCATTAACAGGCTGGTGTACACCTCTTCATTATCATTAGCCCATATTAAAGCCTGCATCCATTCATCTTTCACAGGAGGGTCTTTACTTTTCCAGTGCAACAGTAGCGCCTTCTTAGCTTGGAGTAGGCCAGTATTTAAAAGTTTCTCCTTAATTGGATGCATTTTATTCACAAAGCCTAACACAGAGATCCCTGGACTCCAATCCAGTGGTTGACCTATCATTTCTTCCAGAGCTGAGCACACATCCGCCCAATATTCACCCAACCTGCGGCATGACCATAACATATGCAGTATACCTGCCCCTTCGCTGTCACATCTTGGGCACTTCCCTGTTGCGGTGGCATACATGCTTTTGAAACGAAGCGGGTGAGGCTCTGTTTATTATCTTGTAGTGTATCAGGCGATATCTCGAGTTACTGGATATCTGTTTCGACAGCTTGCATATTTGTGTCCAGTGCGAGTCTGAGTGATTAGTGTGGAGGCTGACTTCTTGCTTTCGCTATGTGTTAGTATATATCCCAGGTGTGTTGCTAAGTTTACATCTTGTGTCGGGGTAGGTAGAGCGCGTCCCATATAGGCATATTCGGGTCATACATGACAGTGTTACTGGGTTGGCCTATTAACCTTGTACACGCTCTGCACATGACCAGAGGAGGGTCTATTTGATTATCACTCCTAACTTTCCCTTCTGCTAGATTCCCCCAAGTCTTCTTCCCATTCCTTTCTCACATCAGGTGCTTTGGCTTCCCTGGTGGATAATGTGACTTTGTATAGTGTGGAGGCTGACTTCTTGCTTTCGTTAAGTGTTAGTATATATCCCAGGGTCGGATGTGCAGGGGGTTCCTCTGGGAAACCGTGCCACACTGCTGCTATTGCCGATTGCAGTCTTAGGTACTGTAGCTTCTGTGATGGTGTGTCACATACGGTTGCTTTGATATCTTCCCAGCTCACAAAGCTACGTTCATGGAACAGATCCCGGAAACAGTGCACGCCTTTGTCCCGCGAGTGTGTTGCTAAGTTTACATCTTGTGTCGGGGTAGGTAGAGCGCGTCCCATATAGGCATATTCGGGTCATACATGACAGTGTTACTGGGTTGGCCTATTAACCTTGTACACGCTCTGCACGTGACCAGAGGAGGGTCTATTTGATTATCACTCCTAACTTTCCCTTCTGCTAGTTTGTCATTGGAATCGCCGGATCCTCTCCCTTTGTTTCTAGTGTCACATGTGCTGCTGCAGGAGCCCCATCTGCCCAGTACAGCATATACTAGGCCTGGGCTGATAAGAAGTACAATTCAAAGTCAGGGGCCTATAGTCCCCCTTTTTCATATGGCATGACAAGGTGTTTCCAACTAGCCCATGCCTGTCCCTTCTGTAAAGCAACCACTGGAGGGGGGTGTCTGTACTCCTGCTCTCTGTCTGGCAGAGGAGAGGCACAGAGGACCCCAGCCAAGATTCTCTATAGGGTAGCTATGGTCGAGCAATGAAGGCCTAGCTTCTCAGGAGGTGATGGGGGCTGGTTCTTAAGTACAGTGTAGTCCCCAAGCACCCACAAAGGAATGTCCACACGCTATGTTAGTTACAACACAGCTCTTTATATGAATAAGGTTCAAGGTTATGTACACAATCACGATAATACACTTTGTGCTCCGACAATTCTAAAATGGTAAATATATACAGTTCTTGGTGGTACCACGATTACTCTGATTCCATTAAAATGCATCAATTGTACTCAGTTGAAATAGCAAACGAATCAACACAGCAAAACAATATCAACCATGGAATTAGGAGGAAGACAAGTTGGTTAGACAATTAGCAGAATCCTGAGTCCCTACCAACCAGACACAGTTCTGTATGAGGATCCCCCCACCTGGGCAACCTGTAAATGAAGATACACTACAAGCCCAGTCCATACATTGGCCCTCATTACGATACTGGCGCTAAACCATGGCGCTATTAGGACCATGGTTGGTGCCGGTATCGTAACAAGTCTGCCAATGTTCAATGGGGAATTACCATCCTATTCCAAGGTTGGCAGGGTGATAATTCCCCATTGAACATTGGCCCTTCCCCATTACCATTTTTGCTCAATGGGACTGAGGAAGGCGCTAAGTATGGTACCGCAAATTGCGGTACCGTACTTAGCACCAAGGTCCCTTTGCGGGTCCCTACTTTAACGGCTGGTTTAGACCAGCCGTTCCGGTCGGGTCCCGCAAAGGGACCTCGTAGTAAGGTGCTAATGGGTTAACGGCGCTGCAGCCTTTTACGGCACCCTTAACCCATTAGCGCCAGGGTCGTAATGAGGCTCATTGTCTATTAGAGACGTATCTTCTTCTACAGTTCTGCAACCCAAATGTACCTTGTGGTGTAGAGTTCTTCGTCTGGGAATCGACAGGGCCTTCTTGAGTGTGCTCCCTTTCAGGCAGGAGCCAAGCGTCGTCGAACTTCCAAGATGAAGAAAGGGTGAACTTTGTCATTGAGGCAGCAGCTTCGGTCCTTGCGGTGCTCGTCGATGAGTGATCGAAAATGTCCTGCAACAGGGGAGGCGTGCGGTGTACCTCGACGATGAGTGTTCGTTGCCGCAAAGAGTGGATGAAGAACTTTGGCCGAGCAAGGGGTTGAGTCATCAGCGTCTGGAGTCGGCAGACGGGAAATGATCACGGCTGGCTTCAGTAGCTTCCTCAGCGTCTCTGAGGTCCTTGGGTGGCGGGAAACCCACCGGCGGATTCTCCTTGGTCGTCGACGACCTTCACTTTCTCCGGCAGGACAAAAGCGGTCGACGAGGGTGAACAAGGGAGTCCTTGGATCAAATGTTCTTAGGCAAAGGGAGCACGGTGGCTCCCGTCGGCGACGGCGGTTGGCGACGGTGGACGGCTGTCCGGTGCTTCTCTTCGCCCTCCTCGGCGGTTCCCTTCTCCGGTCGGCAAGCTTTCATAGGTCTGTCTACCAGGGAGCTTTGGAAAAGATCAGCTGGTGCACGATGGTACCTCATAGCTCGGGGAGAGGTCTCCTAGCCAGGTCCTCTCTTGGATCAGTTCTTGAAGGCACATCAGATTTCAGATTTCACAGAAGGGAACAGCGGTTCACCTTCTTCTTCTGGCTTGGCTTCGAGAGTAAGCATCAATTATCAACTTCAGCTTCTGAACGATTTTTAGCAGTGAGAGGCCCCCCAGATATACTGTTGATCTCTCATTCACTCTGGGCATTCAGGCAGTCAGTCAGCCAATCAGGTGCACAGTGCATTCAGTCCATTCTTCTCCATCCAGACACTCACAACACAGAATGTGTATTCAGACAAGCACTCTGCCATTCAGCACTACTCACTGCATTCATACCAGTGTAGGGCAGGGCTGTCTCAGTCATTGTGTCACCCACCAGATACTAGAAACTCATAACACAGAATGCATATTTGTCACACACTCCATTCACCCAGGTCCCACCCCATGGCCGTACCCACAACATACAGTCACTGGGCAGGCTCTAGCCAGTCTGGCCTGGACTTCCCCACACTACCATATATGGAACTTCCACCCAACAGCCAATCAGGGGGATGGACAGAGTCAGGGCTTCCCGGGACTTCGGGAAAAGCAAGCTAACAGGCGATAGAAAGCAAGAGGCCACAGGGGCCATCTTGTTTCCTATCAAGAATCCACAGATTCCAATGACAGGGCCTGAACATCCTAAAATGGAGGATGCGAAGGGCACCTGTCAATTAAGCACGGAGCTGCCACCAGCCCGTACCCTGCTCTGTGGACCACACACAGGTGCCCAAAAACATACACTAGGAGTACAGGGTCGTACTGCAACCCATGGGTGCCAAAAGGGTATCCCAAGGGTCTGTTCACCAAACTAAATACAGGAAGAGCCGCACCGCCAGGAGTTCCACCTTAACTCCTGCACGGAAAACAAGTCAGAACACATGATAAAAAGCAATAAAGGACAATGATTTAGAGGCCCTGTCCCTCTGATGCATTTCCAGCATCACAGTCGCCCCCCCAGGCTGAGGTTAGGGTGCCTAATCTCCCACAAGGCCTTCAGGTTTTTCGGTTGCCGCTGTCTGTGGGAATATCTCTGACTTGGCTGTGTTAAGCCAGAGACCTGAGAAATCACCCAGTGTGTGCACAGCACTTATTACCTTCCTTAGGCACCTCTGAATAACATGATATCATCCGCACAAAGGGTTATCAACTCTATTATGCCCGCTATAGTTATCCCGGCCCGACCATGTCTTGCCCTCAGTAGGTCTGACAATGGCTCTATTAGTAGGGCAAATAACAGTGGGGACAAAAGGCAACCCTGTCTCGTACCTCCCGCCAGCTCAAGGACCTGTGACAACATCCCTTTGATGCATATCCTAGCATATGGTTGAGTGTAAAGTATGCAAACCCATTTAATGAAGTTTGGACCGAATTCGTAGTTGTGCAGTACTCTGAACAGAAAGGACCAGTATACAGTGTTGCACGCCTTTTGCATATCGAGGGCTACTGCTGCTCCTTTTGCTTCACCTGAAATTTTTGCTATTATGTTGTAACATCACCTGATATTAGATGCCGGGGATCCCATGTACCATGTGGGGCATTAATGGGTTCAGACCGGTGGCTAGTATTTTCGCAAATACTTTTGCATCAGTGTTTATGAGTGACAGGGGGCGGTATGAGCCACAATCTTCGGGCGGTTTCCCTGGTTTGCAGAGTAAGGTTATGATTGCTTCCAAGTGGTGTTCGGTAGCATACCGGTCTCTAATGCCTCGGTCCAAATTAAGTGGAGATGGGGGGCAAATATATCTATGAATTCTTTATAGAACTCAGCGTCTAGCCCATCTGAGCCTGGAGCCTTCCCTCTTGGTAGGGCCATTATAGCTACTTTTATCTCGTCTTTTGTCAATGGGGTATCCAAGGCTTTGTGGGTTTCCCCAGATAAATGAGTGGTGCGTATCTTTTCAAGGTAATTATCAATCTCCTCGTTTGTGGCGTTGCTTTGGAGGGAGTATAATTTGGCATAGAAGTCATAAAACACTGCGTTAATCTCGTCTTGCATATTGACCACTGCCCGTCCTCTCTTGTTATACACAGGATATTCGTTCTCCCTCTCTCTGCCAGTACCATGTGTGCTAAAAGCTTCCCGGGTCGTTCTTATTCCCCATATCTCCTTGCATCAGCTGGCCTGTCAAAGTAGTGTCATTCCATGTCCGCCGCCTCCCAGAATCCATCTAAGTGTGTTTTAATATCCGCTGCTGTCTGTGCCATGGCATTAGTCGTGAATTGCATCTGTAAGCTGGCTATTGCGGCCTCCTTTCTCTTCAGCTCATTCCGAATATCCCAGAGTACCCCTAATTCTGTGGACATAGCTACACCCCTGATATATACCTTGAATGCCTGCCATAACATTGCTTGTCTGGACACTGATCCGTCATTATTCTCAAAGAATTCAGTTATGTGTTTAGCCATGCTATTTTTAAATAATGGGTCTGCCAAGGCGGTTGCTTTGAATCGCCATGGGGCCTTCCGTGGGGCACCTTCCAGGGACTTCAAGGGTTAGTGTTATCGGTGAATGATCTGAGAGGGTTTTGGAGAGTATTGAGGTCTCTGTAGCCCTTACTAGCACTCTCTGAGAGATCAACCATAGGTCTATTCTAGGATGCATGTCGTGTACTGTGGAGTAGTAGGTTTACGCCCTTTGTGTTCCGTGAAGCGCACGCCAGGCGTCCCTCAATCCCAGGTCCACCATATGTTTATGTATTGTATGCACGGCTCCTGTTAGGGTTCTGGGAACGATGGACGTCTGTCTAAATCCACTTCTAATATCGTGTTGAAATCACCCCCACATATAACTTGGGCAGTCGGGTATCTGGCGCATTTCTGGAAGACCTCCTGATAATATACTGGGTCGTCTATATTAGGGCCATATATGTTAAGCATTAGTATTTCTGCATTCCCTAGCTTACCATGCACTACCACATATCTACCACCTGGGTCACACTCCGTACTGTAGTGGGTGAGTGGTAGTATTCTATGTATTAATATCATGACTCCACAAGCTCTGGTGGAGTATGACGTGTAATACCAGTGTTCCCCCCCACCCTACTGAGAATTTGCAGGATTGCTGCTCCATTAGGTGTGTCTCTTGTAAGCATTGGATCTGTGCTCCTTGTCTGTTTACGTACGCCATTATTTTCCTCATCTTCACAGGCATGCCTAGTCCTCTGACATTCCAGCTCATTAATTTTATCTTGTTTACCTTTCCATTAGCCAGTATCCATGACATTAATGTAGTAATTTACAGCTTGTTGTCTGTGCAGTGTTTTAACATTAACTCCCTAACATTCCCCCCCGTTCTCCTCCCTCACCCCCATAGTTCCCTGAACTTCAACTATGCTTACCCCATCGCTTCCCCCTGTTACCTCCTCCCTAACAAATTCCACTAAACTATGCACGCGCATTGGGGTTAGCTGCCTCAGCGGTGACCAGGGTCCGGGGTGCAAGTCGATAACTTATCTACCCCAGCTTCTGACCACTTGTTACGTTACCAGTGTATATAATGAATTCCGCCAGTACATTTTATTCCAGGTGTCTTTTATGAGTTATCCATTTGTAGGTGGCATTGTCCAGTGTTTGTCTTTTCCATCTCCTGATTAGGGACAGTCATCGTGAATATCAGTGCAGTTCTGCGTATAATCAGATGTGTGGGGCATCACTTGGTCCCCTCGTCACATCTGTACGCCTGTTTATCAGGTAGCAGTATTTTCATTTCGACAAAAAAAAGGTTGCTTCCTCAGGGAAAGTGAAAAAGTACATCTTATTACATTGCATCCGCAATCTGGCCGGGTAGAGCATGGCGTATGAAACCTTCCGATCCCTTAGCATCTTTTTGACTCTCGCAAATGTTGTTCGTTCCTGCTGTATCGCCATGGTGTAGTCTGGGAATATATACGTATTACGCTGGATCCCCTTTTCAATTCCTGTTTGTCACTTGATGCTCTTAATATCAAGTCTCTGTCCCTATAGTGTATGAGCCTTGCAATGATTGGTCTAGGATAAGCACCCGGCTTGAGGCGTGGGGCCAGTGACCTGTGTGCGCACTTGACCACAAACATTGTCGACCATCCTGGGTCACCAATCAATTCCCTCAGCAGCTCCTCCTCTGCCAGTTCCATCGTCCTTTAATTGCATCCTCAGGTACAACCACTATTCGTAAGTTATTGCGCCATGACCTTGCTTCCAAATCTTTGCACTTTAGTTTGACCATGCCCAGATCCTTGGCCATGTTGGTGACAGTGGTCTGTGATGCTTCGAGGGTGTCTTCAATCGTGCTGATTCTTGTCTCTGCTTCTGTTATTCGCTTTGTGGCTTTCCAAAGTTGGTTGCGGATTGTTGCAATGTTGGTGGTGATGCCATTGAGTTTGTCGTTTATAGCTGTGAAGCCTTGTTGCATGGAGTTAAAATCCCCTAGTAAATCCATTACCGCTGGTGTCGTCGGTATGTGGGGTTCGCACCTTTACCTCCCGTTGTGTTCCCCTTGGGGGTCAATTTCGTGAATTTGTCCATGGCCCCACATTTTGTGGAGTGGGCTCCACTAGGCATTCTATAGTATGCTGATGTTATGCACCATGTATCGCAGCCGATTTTCAGGAGCGTGGCATCTTCCCCTTTGTGGAGTTTCAGCTGTGCAGTTCGCGTATGAGGTGCATGTGTCGGGACTAAGGGCCTCATTATGAGAATCGCAGAAAAAAACGCAGTCATTACCAGCATGGTGTAATTATCGTGTCCGTGTTCCCTCGACACTGCAAATAGCAGCTGATTAAGAGAGCGGGAGCATGCGCGAATGTCCATGCCGGTAATGGCTGCACCGCCATGCTGCTAAAGACCCTCTAATCCCCCAATAGCGCCATCACGGAACCCGCCGATACTGTCTCTGCCCAGTAGCAACCCCTTAATATCGGACCCGGCAAAACCATAATGTAAATACCGGGTTCGTATTACCGGACCCGAAAGTAACGTCATTGCGCCGGAACGGGAAATGCGCCGGCGGCAATCTTAAAAAACACAATCCATTGCAATTCTCTTAACATAGCACTGGTACAGAGTGGAGAGCAGGCCCATTTAAGCCATCATGTCCAAGGCTATTCGGAAGTCCACCCCCCGCATGCGCAAGAAGCGCTTCTTGGACGAGGAGCTGAATATGCTGGCGGACACGCTGGCAGGCCATGCCGATGAGGTTTTTGCCAATGATCTGAAAGGTGCAGCCCAACTGCGCAAAAAAGAAATATGGGAGGAGGTGGCACGGAAGGTGACTGCAGTTGGCACCACCACCCCGCACGTTGAAGAGCTGCAAAAAGAGGTGGGACGATCTACGTCTCCGGGTGCGCAACATACTTTCAGCCAACCTCAGGGAGGCCATGGCTACAGGTGGCGGGGACCACTCACCCACAAAATTGATGAGATGGGAGGAGACATGTAGCACCACGATCAACATGGAATCAATCGAGGGCTTCGGAGAAATGGAGACTGGTGTGCCGACATCGGCAGATGGAGGTGAGTGTCCCCACAAACCCCAGAGAACCAAAGCATGATGTAGCACAACAGATGTGAAAGTGAACCAAGTCAATGCATGGCCCATCATACACACATATACAGATCCATGTCCAGATGGTGGGCCAAACCCTGGCACAATGAAATGCATGCTGCATGCCAATCCCATTACCAACAGACACCCAACACACAGGCATTAATCACATGTCACACATCACGCAAACCGCAATACAACGGTATGTCACCTAGTACACATCAGTCCAGAAAGGAGAGTCCACGGCATATGCCAATATAGCCCCCCCCATTGCAAGTACCCTGTGCGTCACACCTACAAGAATGCAATGCATGAAACGTGAACTACTGAACAGCACCAAATCATGCATCTTGCACATAACACCATCACTGATGCCCTGCATCTCTTGTTCCCCCACAGGCTCAGATGCAGAAAGTGAAGGCCAGGACCCTGCCCCAAAGGCCACAACATCCTCAAAGGGATCCAGGGCCAGACAAGAAGGCACTGGACCTTCTACCTCCAGGGCAACACCAACACCCAGAGTGCAACACAGGCCAGCTATACAGCCCAGGCCAGCAGAGAAGGAGACAACACCAGCCGACGACACTGCCACAAAAGAGTTGTCAACTCTTGCAGAGGCAGAGGGTGATGGAACGCAATCTGCTGCCACCAGTTCCATAAGGGAGGTAGCAGCCACTGCCCCCCTCAGCGACGTGGAGGGCCACGCCGAGGAATTTCAAGACATGGACAACAACATCCATGTGGTATGTCCTCATACCCCTAGTCCCTAGCCCACCCTCCAGCACTCCAGACAGGGCATACCAGAATACCCCATGCAAGAACATGCTGTAGAACATACTGGGTAGTCCGCATCTGTCGATCACATCAGAGGGCAGTCCAGCAATGGGCCACCCTGCCACTGCACCGTCCACCTCCACAGCCCCGACTAACATGGAGGCCTGCCTGACGAGGGTTGAGGCCCGCCAGGACAGTATGATTGAACTGGTCCGGCAGTATGTATGTGGCGGAGGGGGAACTGACCCGCCGTGAGATACGGGAGGCAAATGCGGCGTCCATCATGGCCATGAACACCAACACCATGGTCATCCGGGACAGTTTAGCTGCAGTAACACAGGTCCTTTGCAGGATTGTAGAACATTTGCAGCAGCAACAACCTGCGCCGGCGGTCACACAGCCATCCACCTCCACCCCATCCACCACACCTGCCAGCTCGAGTCCCGCAAGCCCTGTGCACATGACCAGGCGCAGCGCATGCCACACGGACATGCTGCCCCCAGACCCGAAGAGAGGCCGGAACTAGCACCCTGCATGTGCTAACTGCCACCTTGGGATAAACATGATTAGCACATCGTGTGTGACAATGGGTGAGGGGGGAGGTGGTATTGGGGTTGTTTGGGGGGTGTTGGCGGTGTTTGGGGGAGGTTTGGGGTTGTTGGGATGGTATGGGGTGTTGAAGGGGTGGTATGGAGTGTTGGCGGGGTATGGGGTGTTGGGGGCTTGGGGGTGGGGGGAGGGTGTATGTGAGGTGGAGGGTTGAAGCACAATATTGTTAGATTTTAAATACACCCGTTCTGTTCAAAATCATGTCATGACTGGACATTGTTAATTTCATGTGTGTATATTCAATTCATGACAGCGCACAGTGCCCAACTCCCCACACACCCTGTGTCCATATCCACGCGATCCCAGTGCCCAGTGTAGTACTAACACAGAACCATCAGCATCCCTGTGGTTCAGAAGAAATCATCAATCAGTGATTGGTGCACAGCACAGCCATCGTGTGCATCGCAAACTGCCAGGGGTGCTGCTTCTCCTCCATCATTATCATCATCCTCCTCACCCGGTGCATGCAGGTCAATGTCAGGTACGTTTCTCCAGATGCACATGTTGTGCGGCATGGCACAGACCATGGTGATCTTTCCCACCTTCTCAGGCCCGTAAATGAGTGCTCCACCAGACCTGTTGAGGCAGCGGAACCGTGCCTTCAACAGGCCAAAGGTCTGCTCAATCACAACACGGGTACGGGTATGAACCCGATTGTACTCCTCTTCGTGCCTGTTCTGCAGTTCTGCCACCATCACCTTCATGGGAGCACAATGAGGTATGTGTAAGTCAATATCTGACCTGACACCATTAGAAATCACTGCCGTGCTGCAGTTATTTGGTGTTGACATGCACATGTCCCTGGATGTATGCACACAGGTTCATTTGATGCTATGTGTACTGTACTATGGTCTGCTGGTGTACATTGTGTTGTCCAGATGATGCAGGATGTTCACTTGCATGCTGATGCAGATGTACTGTGGATGTGGAACAATGTCTTGCCATCCATATTGGCGATGTATGGTACTCTGTATGTATTCCCACTAGCGGCATTGCCACAGGTGCAATCATGTTTTGTCATCCATCGCTTGACATTCCCATGGTGGCCTGCTTGTGAGTCTGGCATATTGTCATTGCTGTGCAGCATTGGTCTTATGTATGGCATTGATGTGTCATGTTCAGGTTGGGATGTTCAGGGCAACAGTGTTTTGCTGTATGTGCATTGTCCACTCACCGCCCAATCTCACCCAGGTGGTGTATGCATCCCCCCCAATCTCACCCAGGTGGAGTATGTATCCCCCCCAATCGCACCCAGGTGGAGTATGCACCCCCCCCAATCTCACCCAGGTGGAGTATGCATCCCCCCAATCACACCCAGGTTGAGTATGCATCCCCCCCAATCTCACCACCCCACTGCACTGCCATGGGCCAGTCAGGCAACTTATCGAGCAGCCAGGCACATCGTCCAGCATGTCGCTCCATGTAACGGGGTAGCGAGGAGTTACGCAGCACAATGGCATCATGTGTGGATCCGGGATATCGGGCACAACAATGTGTGATCATCTTGCTGGAGTCACATACCATCTGCACATTGATGGAGTGGTATTGCTTACGATTGCGGTACACCACCTCATTGGCATGAGGGACCACCAATTCTACATCGGTGCAGTAGAGGGCACTGACGCAATTGGCCATGCCTGCCAGTGCATGGAAGCCAACTTTAGTGTCAGCGAGCTCCTGGCCAGTCCGTGGTAGGGATATGTGGATGCTTGCATGCTTTAGGAGGGCATCCATGACTTGGGTCAGCATACGTGAAAAGAGTGGCTGTGATATGCCATGCAGTTGGCCCACTGTGTGCTGGTAGGTGCATGTGCCAAGGAAGTGGAGCACAGACACTACCTTCAGTAGAGGGGGGATGGCAGTGCAGATTTCTATCAAGCTGACAATGTCGTCGTGTATCATGTCCACTATCGAGGTGATTGTGTCCCGGTCCAACGGTACAGTGTGTGGATCTGCACAGGGGTTAGGTTGAATGGACTGGCTCTGATGCAAGGGATTGGTGGCTGCCTACGTGGTACCACTGGCTGCACTGGTGGGACTTGCTGGGCCTGTTTCATCCTCCTTCTCCTCCTGCGTCTCCTCTGTGCTGCCTGTTGTTGTTGTTGTAGTTGTTGCTGGTGTAGCAGTGCAGGCATGTCCTCCAGCCCCATGATTGCTACAGCAAGTGGGATCATTTTGGTGCTGAAAGGGGTGTGGTGTGTGGGTGTGCTCCTTTGGTGCTGGGACAGGCTCCATTGGCTACACCTGTGGTGATTGAGTGCACTTGTGGCAGTTGGGTACACAGCAGGTTGCTACTTACGGGTGATCCGCGATGCTTGTAGTACCGCCATCATCCACACCCTATTTACCATATTGGGGATGCCGGTAGGTGCATGCCCGCGTTACTTGTGATGTCCTCCTGTTAGCGGCAGGCCGGTATTGCTGCCACGAAGGGCACGTGGAGGCGCGCATGCAGGTAAGTAGGGGCACGGTACAAGCGGTGGCGGTAATGCTGGGTTTTATGGCTCGTAATGGCCCGGACCGGTACTCGATGCCGGTATTACCATTCCGCCTTCCTTTTTCGATTACCTCCAGGCTCGTAATGACACCCTACATCCTGTGCCCAGTGGATGTTTTTGTATGCTGGTTGTTTGTTCTTTGGCTGCAGGGTAACCTGTTGACCTTGCCTGTTGTCCTCCAGCCATTCTGCTAGTTGTAGTGAGACAGCAGCGTGGCACAATTCGTATTTGGAGATATATCCTTCCTAAGCAGTCCACATGTTCTTTGTGGCCTAGACGTAGCGCCCAGCGTTTACCCGCGGTCTCTGTGTGGATTTTCAGGATTTCAGGGGTCTTGCTGGGCCCTCTGAGAAATCACAGGGGATGGCAGGGGATTCCGTCCTGTCTAATTGGCTGCGTGCTGCGTGCCACCCAATGGAGGGCTGCTGTGCAGTCCTGTGTTGTTTCGGTTTGCTCCCAGCACCATCATGCATTATTAGGCCCTTGCCCGTGTCTGGTATAACGAGATGGGTTGTGTAAATGGTGCCTGGGCCCAGTGTATTCTTGTTTGCTTCCGTTTGCCTCGTGCCCATGTTTTTCAGTAAACCTCGTAGCTTTCTCAATTGTTTTGTGGTCCAGTCCGGGTAGTGTGGGCTTGCGGTTCCCTGTCATCTGTACAGTTAACTTCCCAAGTGTCTGTAGCTTATTGTTACGTTGCCGCGTGTGATCCGCTTGGAAAATGTAACTAATGTGCCACTTCTTATTGCACGAGCACAATGAGGGGAAGCATCCTGTGTGCAGGCTCCTTCCGCACCCCCTCCGTTCAGCTTGGTGAGGGGATGTGCATAGCAACCAGTAGCGGTATGACAGAGGGAGTGCGGTGGTGGACCGATGGTTCAGCCGATATGCGTAGTGATCAGTGCAGTTATCTCTCCGAACGCACTGTGCAGCGTGTGCTCCTTGCCATCCCCAATTTGCCCCACTTTCATGGAGCCTCGGTGGGGCATCGCGTGTCTGCGTCTCCACCGGTGGCCACGTTGCTTTAACGTTAATGTAATATGGGGTGGGGTGTCTTGTCTGCTTGCTTCACAAAAGGGTGGCGGTAGGTCCCACAAGTTATAGTTCACCCACAGTTGTTGATTCTCCCTACTGCTCCTGCTTACTGCCTCACGATGACTGCTTGTCTGAGTGTTCACCCTCGGGTGATATGCTGGTGAGCTGGCTGCAGTCCGGTTGCTCCAGTGTCAGTCCGTTGGCTTCACGATATGGCCGTTCAGATGTTGGTTGACAGGCAGCTAATCGTTTCCTTTGTTCTGCCTCATGTGAGCAGTTGCCCGCCACGTTCTGGTGAGGGATTCCGCCTGCTGTTGCTGGGTGGAGGGCCTTGCTGATGGGTCACACGTGGCTTCCCAACAGGAGGTGCCTGCGTGGGTTTGGCGCGTTCTTCACAGCACGCCGTCTCGTGTTGTGTGGATACCTGCTCTTATCTCCAGTTTCCTCCACCCAATCCTCGCGATTTTCCGTCACAGTCTTCCCTGGTCCTTCTTACGCCTAATTGTTTATTTTGGTCAAAAACCGGGCAGTATTTTGCTTGTTTTATGCCCAAGACCATGGCTCTCCACCGCAGCTCACGCACAAGGCTGCATTTGGCTTCGTGCGCAACAGTGCCCCCTAGTAAACATATTGTTAAGGGCACCAGCCGACAATGAGTTGACAGCACTGTGTGTAGGTCTTTCTATTGACCCTCTCTTGGAAGCAGTACAGGTGACAACCCGCAGCTCCTCCTTTCTGGGTCTGCTCATCTCAGCTCGCTGGGTTCTGTTTGACATCACAGTCTGGCTGCCGTTGCTCGATATGTGGGTAGCAGTAATCACTGGGCACCGTGAAATCTAATGGTCACTCTTTAAAATAAAGAACGGACTGTGGAGCTTTCTTTGTCAATAGTAGCCATTATAATTCATAATGGCTACATAATTAGCCACACAAACAGTGCCAGCTGTAGACAACAATAACAATAAGCAACACGTTCACAGTGGGAGTCAGCAATAAACTGGAAAACATCAATGCAACGAATAGCAGGGAAACAAAACTAGCGCTTAAAAGCAACATTAAGCAAATCTCTCTGCAACATAAACAGCTTAGTTCACTCCTTAAAAATGGCCACTGATGCAACATAGCTTTCTGCAGGATGCACTCGTTTTGCATGAGGAAGCAGCTGAGTGACACCAGAGTGCCGCTGTAGCATGTACATTGATTAGTTCTGGCAGTCTAAAAAACTTGCTCTAGCCATCGACCTTTTCACCAGGAAACAAATGTTTAGCCACAAAGTGTGGAAAAGGGTGGTGAAAGGTTTCCTTTCCTTTAAAACAAACTGTAGGAAGGAAATGCAATCCAAGAAACAGAGCGTACAATTCTACCTCAAGAACATATCCAATGCGAGTCAGCCACAATACGTCCAATGGTTCAAAAATCTGAGGAAAACGGCCATCTTTCTTCACCTCAGAATGAGTTTACTATTCACAAAAGGCCCGGCCTTTCAACCTAAGAACGACTATAGCAAAGCAAGCAAATGTTTTGCAAATGACACAACGTAGATGATGTACAGCTCGTTATGCTGCTGTGCCCTGTCTACGCGGACTTAAGGAAGAAATATTTCCTCCCAAAGCCGAGGAATTGGGGAGTGAGGAAGGTGCACACAGCTTTTAAGCTAGTCTTATCAACCCCTGACTTATATTTTGCACAGTGTCTTTATTCTTATATTGAGCGATCCTTATCACTAAGGAGCCAATTGTTTTAAACGGATGGCTTTTAGCATAGCATGGAGCTTACTCATATTTAATGTATTTATTCAAGAATTAGTGTTGATTGTGTAAGTAACGTATTGTAATATTGTCTTTTTTTAATCATGTATGGAAATGTTTCATTTTCAAATAAAGAATGACTACATTTAACTTGCGATAGACAAACCTAAAAATTGTATGTATGAAAAAAAAAGTTCACATTGCAATTAAAGATGTATTCAATAGGTTGATTGAGTCCTTGGAAAAAACAACCTTGGTCTTGTTTGCCTGAATCTGGGAACATCTAAACATACTAGCTCCCTTCTTCTGAATCTCCTGCTTCTATTTAAAAATGAAGTTTCTTAGCCAGATAATAAGAATATTATGTTTTTATAGGGTGCTTCATGCTGCCCTGCTCACACTTGCAATTGTTCTGATAATGGGTGCCATTGTTACCCAATGGAATGATACACAATGTATTGACTTCAGAAGGAGGCTGGACTGAGAGAGTCATACTGGAATACAAACCCGTCTCCTGCAGGCTGATGGCAGGAGAGAGGTCTGGCACAAAGAACCAACCAACTCGCTGAGATATCAGGTGGCAGAGGGATAGTGCACAGTGCTGTAAGTAACATACACAATCCTAAACAGAATGCCAAAGGGAGATGTTTCAGAACATGTTTCCTGGCACCGGCAACCAGCCTGGTGGCAGCATGACAAGCCATCCTCCGAGGAGCAAGTGTGCATTTAGGCCAACCAGAAAGCACTGTAGTACCAGCACCAATCAGGGAGATCAGTGAAGCTCCAACCAAAGATAAACCGGGGTACCACAGTACCACAAGATTTAATACCTTACAGAGACTGGAAAAGGAAATCGCTACCAATCTTTTCCGTAACTCTGAACATCTGACTTTGAAATCTGAAACATATGTACACTGTTCATGAGGGTTTGCTGTGATGTATATCCCACGGAAAGGTATACTAGCCAATGATTCATGTATAGATTAGTGCAATAATGTGGTACAGTTTTCTCAATTACATAGTTTAATCAAAAAGAACATTTAGTAGTTGACTGCTTGCAGCTGATACCTGTTTCGACCATGGGCCGTTCTCATGTCTCAATTGGATTTAGAAATATGTGAGCACACACATCTCAGGATATTTCCTTGTGCAGTATATGAGAAGACGATGAAGGATATATCCTGAGACGTGTGTGCTCACATATTTCTAAATCCAATTGAGAAGAATTGGAAGCCCAATCATTGCTCAGCAAATTCAAACGCATCAAAACATACCCTTGAGAGCGGCCCATGGTCGAAACAAGTGTTGACTGCAAGCAGCAACTACTACATTTTCTTTTTGATTAAGCTGTGTAATTGAGAAATCTGTACTACATTATTGGATTTATCTATACCCCAATCATTGGCTCGCATAACTTGTGCCTGGATGGGATGTGCATGCCTGTATAAAAATTGGTGCAGAACTAACATTGAGAAACACACCAAAAACGCGAAAAAGTTGTCATTTATGAACCATAGCTCGTAGGAAAATGAGAGTTGGACTGAAATGTACCTTACGCAATCTCTCATGTAATTATGTATTATGTACAACTTGTGTATCTTGGAAATATGTTTTTGGGAAAAATAGAGTTTCTATGTAAAAGCAAAGGGGAGGGATTTCTTTTGGATCATAAACACAGTGTCACTCTGACTCATGATGACACACTGCTCATTTCTCAAATCAGGAGACGGGAAATTCTCTGACCTATCAAATCCTTAGAGGGTTGGGCATAGATAATCAGCCTCCTCACCCACTTTGGAAATGGATAAATAGGGACTGTTGAGGACCCAGAGACACACACTTTCCACTCATCACCTGATTCCTCGGTGAAGCACCCTGTAGGAACATGCATGCTCCAGGCATAGATCCAGAAACCAGACTCTAGAACTTTGAAGTAGAGAGGCCTAATCCAAAAAGCTGAACTCTTCTCAGCTGGCCTTCAGAATCTTTTGCAACCTGATTTTAACCCCTAAACTTCCAAGGGACACCGCAAAATCCAACAGCCTGGCTGAGCTGTTTTGCTATTCTAGCTAAGAACCTCGTGCTAGAACCAAGATCCAGACCCATAGAGCAGAGCTGTACCCAGAACCAACCCGTCAGATCCAGTCCAAGAGGCCGCGCAGACCAGAGGGCCTTGCGGAGAGCAGAACCCAGTGCCTGAGACCTGTCCGGTGGTGAGTGAAGTCCAAACCTTTGACCAGATCTTTGACGGGTCCACTCCATTCCAAAGCCATAGGAGTGAGTATTTAGTGTAGAACCATCCATAACCAACCTCTTAGTAGTTTAAAGTAATCCTATTCAATCCATTTCAACCTGTCCAGAACTGCATTATAGAATCATGTGTCCAATCTGAATTCTTCTCATTATATAGTCTGTGATAATTGTAGCGATAATCATCTGTGCGCTGATATTTTTTGAAGAAAGTCAAGTGTCCTGGCGCACAACAATCAGAGTGGAAGGCGCCCTGTTCTGGTGGTTGTCCCGTTGGGTATCTTGTACTTTCATAGCTCCTTAGTATAAGTCCATCTTGATTCCTAATCTTTAAAGCGCATCTTTCATTTTTGAAATCTTGACTCCGTTTCTGAAAAATCTACCTTCAAAAAAACCTCTGTAACTTTTGAACCACACGTCCTAGAAACGAAATTTAAATGTCATTTTGAAGCTAACATTCCAATTCCCTATATTTTTACCGCAATCGCGTTTCCCGCATGTGGAAAAGTTGCTGCAATTTCGTATTTAGCTCAATTATAATTCTATGTAAAATAGCTATTTCTTGATTTCAACTTCTGAATTTCGTTTTCCATCTGCTAATCATTCTATAATCATTGCTAGTGTTGACCTGAACCAATCCGAAGCAACTCTCACTAGTTCTGAATCCCATTTAGCGAATTAAAATCATTTTTAGCATTTTTCCCATTCAATTCAAACCACCTTTAAAAGCATTTTGACCTGTTTTTAAAAGCATTCCTGTTCTCTCTAAGCTTGCTGGGGAAGTGTGATTGAACTGCATTGTAGATTGTTATTCCTGATACCTGTGTGCCCTCATTCCATATCTTCATATTGCATATTGGGGGGAGTGAGTAACAGGGGGAAAGAGTGATTACATTGTCTTTGGTTAAATTCATATCAAGTTTATTCCTGTGTTGCATTCTTTCCTGTTATTGCATTTCCTTGAACCATACAAAGTATTCTCTGCTACATTATTCTTCCTATTTCTACTCCTAACTGATTAAAGATATTGTGATATTGTAATATTACCCATTGCTGATCATTGTTCATATTCATAAGTGTGATATTCAGATATTTTTCATATTCATAAAAGTATAATCTATATATTGTTCAATTCTTCAAATAAATCTTTTAATTTGCAAAACAAACCTATTTCTTGGTTCAGTGAGACCAGGGGAATTCAAAGAGAGGGGCGTTATATAAGGGTACATCATCCAGAATTAAACAAACTTTGACATAAAAATATATAAATAAGGGTTTCAATTAGGCATCCCATACTAGGCATTGACTTAGTTGGAGCACTGGATTGAAATCACTTACAGATTGGGGGCTCGTGGCCGGGATTTCTGGATTAGAACTACCACTTGTGCAGCTTAATACAGTGTGCTAACTAATAGAATACATACATCCTGTTGGGATAACACGATGTGTTACACTGTAAAAGTACCCCTCAAAAGGGAACGCTCTAAGGAAACGGTCTGTTTTGCAAACATAAAATAAAAAACTTCTGTAAGTCAGGAAGGAAATTCATATTTCCAAAATGGTGACATTGGTAGACATCAAGATAGCTAGAGAACACCTTTTACATAAGGTATTTGTGAGAGGTGAGTGGACTGAGCAGGACCAGAATGTGTGGTTGCAGGCAATCGCACAACAGATCACTGCAACATGGTTAGATAACTGGAGAGATCAGGGTCCCTTACATGGGGCCCTGAGTGAACTATATATAGCCCCTAAGGCCAAGGATGAGCAAAATAAGATTGCCAAGATAGCAGCATATCTATATTTATCTATGGGAGCCATACAGGACAAATATGCTGAAGGCCAAGATCTGGCAAGTAGGCAAATTATGGCATTAGAAAAGGCCCAATCTGATCTGGACTCTTCTGAGCAGAGGCTGCAGAGGAGCCAGGAGTCAGAAAATGAAAGCAGGCAGTATATAATTAAAATGAAAGAGGATATGGGTATCCTGCAACAGGAAAAGGCAGACCAGTATACCAGAATTCTGGCCTTGCAGAAGGAGTACCAAGAAGGTTTGGACTCCCTGCTGCTGAGCCAGAAAAAGCTGGAGCAACAACTGGATTTCAACAGGACATGCACATAGCAGATAGTCACCCTGCAAAGCCACCTAGATAGAGAAAAGGCAGAGAGCAATAAATTGATTTTGAAAGACCTGGATACCCAGGCAGAGTTTGATGAAGAGTGGCAGAAAGCTGGTGCCCTTCAAAGGCAGAGGGACGACCTGGCGGCACAGAAGCAGTCTCTGACTCAGGGAAAGGGACACCTTAGGCCAGGAAGTCTGTCACTTAAAAGGGAAACTGGAAGAAAATCACCTGGCCCTCCAGGCACTGGGTGACCCCCAAAAATAGCATCAAAACTTGTTAGAGCACACCAGGAGGGTGGAAGAGGCTCTAGCAAGGAAGGAACAGGCCAGTATGGACAGGACTCGGGAGGTAACCCTCCTGCAGCAAAGACTGGCCCAGTATTCAAAGACAAACCAGGAAGCACAGCGAGAAAATGAGGCTCTCTGTGAGAACAATGATAGGCTCCTCAGGCAGGTAGCCATGAAAGAGAGATTGATAGAGACTAGTAAGGCCTTGATTAAGGAACAGAAAGCTCAGGTTCTTCCATGGCAACAGGGAGCAGGGGCTGATAGAGATGAGGTTTGCTGGGAAAGGGAAACACCTGAGCATAACCTCAGGAACCCTAGTACCAGAGGCCTCCATCTCTCCCAGTCCCTGGACTCTTCCACCCCCATGTCCACTGGCGCACATGAGCCCAGGGCCAAGGGGATGGCAGATTACTATCCAGTCAGAAGTATGGGGCTCATAGGACAGCACCTCCCAGGAATGGATGGGCGGGCGTATGGGTATGAGTGGTACCCAAGTACTGTGAAGTTTAGGTGGGAACTCCAGGAGAGTAGGCCCACTAAGGGCATCCTGAAAACCTCTGCACAGCTAGGACAGTGGGGGTGGTACCCATCAAATCCTGGGAGCAAGGAGGAATCTGAAGACTCCTCTGAGCGCCCCAGGACACAGGAGACTAGGTCCCCACATTCTGCCAGCCATTCCCAGGCTCGCAGAATCCGGGACAACCTAGAAGACCAGGCAGGCACCTCTTGGAGCAGTGCCTCTGAGTCAAAGGATGATTGGACCAGGGTTACTCGAACCAGAGGTCAATAAGGCAAAAAGGGCCTTGCTTAAGGATCCCTTAAAACAGATCAAGACAATAAGGAGCGTCATCACGCCTTATCATAAGAACGCTAATTATTCTGTTTGGGAACACTTTGAGCTCTTTGAGCAAATGATGGAGACTTTCCATTTGAAAGACAGCAGTAGCTGTATTCAGTATGTGAAATGGACATTCTCCGCAGAATACTCCAGTTTCTTTGCGGGGCTGGAGGACCAAAATCATTCAAGATGGCCCACATATAGGGCGGCCATCCTAAAGCATTTATCTGTTCACAGAAATCCCCAATAGGCTCGCAAGGCAGCCTACAATTAACAATGTGGGGAGGATCAGGCCCCACAAGAATTTGTGCAGGAGTTAAGCGTGCAGTTGCGCACACTACCAGAAGGGTGCGCACGGACAGCAAAGAATTTGTTAATACTTTTTTGCATGCCTTACCAAAGTACATCATGACCCAGCTACTGAGAGATTTTCATGAGAAAAGATCACTAGACTGGGTCATTGAACAGGCCACCTGAATCTATGAGGTGAAGAAGGCCATAGAAAACAAAAAGAATGCTAAAAGCCCCAAACCAACCAACCCCCCTGCTGCTGCTAAGGTGGCAGAGGTAAAGGTTTCCCCCATTTTAGATTTGGAGATGGGGGGCCTAAAAACGTGCCTGCACAACAGCATAATCCCAAGCCCAGAAGGCCCTCGGGCCAGTCGCAGACAGGGAGCCAAGGAGGTAGTCCCACCAGTGGGATCCCTCACTCCCCTGACTATGTAAGTCCCCGCTACAAGGGGAACAGACCCATCCTGGGTTATGTGTGGACTCCTCCAGCCCAAGGGGGGGGATCCAACCAGGCACCTAACCCAGGGAACTTCCCTCATAACTTCCCTCAGGAGGGCAGAAACTCCCCAAATCCTGGACAGAACTTCTTTCCCAGGTATCCACAAAACTTTCAACCCCAAAATCATCCATCCTTCTTTCCCTAATTTCCTGAGCCCAGACAACCTAATCCGGGAGAGGGGAGGCCAAGGGTGGAGGGGTACCCAAATCTTCCCAACCTAGGGTATTACCAGAGAAGGGATAGCTACCCTTCCCGGGATCAGCCCAGGGGAGAAAACAGAACCCTGTATCAGCCTGAGCGGGTTTCACAGCTAGAGCGCCAAGTCCAAAATATGGCACAGGATCTGGGTTGCATGCTGAGGGCTCAGCAGAACCCTCAGATGGGCATGCCGGAAAAGAATGCCTCCAACTCTGGACCTGGTGCTCCAGAACAATGACGGGGGCAGCACCCCGACAACCCACCGGTTCCCAGGGAGGAGGCACAAGGGGAAGTGGGGTGTAAAGCCTTGGAGGAAGCTTCCTTCCCCACTTGTAAACAGCCCCTGGAAACCCAGGAACCGGAAACAAAATCTCCTGCCCCTGAAAGTCTGCCATCCAAGGAGCAGAGAGGGGGTAGGAGAAACAAAGGACCCAAACAGACCCATTTTGAGGAGGAGGTACAGATCTTCCAATTTGAAGGAGAGGGATCCTCAGAGGATCCTGGGAAAAGGCTCTTTTCCATCAGAGACGGGGGAACTCCTCCCAAAGAAAAATGGGTCCCAAAGGAGTCAAATCCAGACTGGGTAGATGTGGGGACTGAGCTAGCGCCGCCCCTCATCCCATCCCAGAACCAACAACATGAAAATCCCCTGGTTCAAACCCATCCTGGTGACTGCCTCCAGAAAGGGGGTGCGGCCCAGAACCGGAACCAGGGGAACTCAAATCTTCTCCCATCTCTAGTTGCCACCTTTTCTTTTCAGATTCCCTAGACTCCCCACATAATTCTGCCCAAATCTCTTCTCTCTCAATGTCCAAAACTAAAAACCTCACCCACCAGTTGTCCAAATGTACATTATCTGTGCCCCCTTGCAGAGAAGGAGGGAGGATACTATGCCTCGGTACAAATACAGGGGTAGGGTACAATTTTGGCACTGGTGGACACTGGATCCCAAGCTACCCTTCAGTCCAAAAAGGCCTTTGATGAACTGAATTCAGGAAGGGGGAGAAATGCCAAATTCCTCTCACCTCTCACCTTTCTTCCTGGACAACTTCAGAACTTTGACGGGAATGAAATTCCTGACGAGGGGACTGCGGATTTGGACATTAAAATTGGACGACAAAAGGTGAAGAACCCGGTCATAGTTGTGACTCCAGAATGCACCCCTTGTTTACTAGGGAATGACCTGCTGCGAAGGCTGTCACCCCTAATAGATTGCGTAAACAAGGTCCTCTGGACCCAGACTAGCTGACCAATAAAATTGAAACAGAGTGTCAACCATGTTAGTTTGAACGGCACATGCCACATGGTTGAACAAAAATCTGACCAAGTAGAATTTCACTTCCAGAACAATCAAATTCCAGACGTGACAGTAATAGCAGTAGGACAACAAACTGGTGATGGGGGTCCTCTCTATTTCTGAAAATCAACCTTCCTTCCAGTTTAAGGTGGCATTCCACACTGGAAGGAAACACTCTGAAACTCTTTACCAATCCACAATCAGACATTTCCACTCCTATAGTCCAGAAAGATGTGAAATCAGCTCAGAGCCTGGCTGATATTCAGCAAATTGGAGAGCAGTTGTTCATCCCTGTTCATTTAAATGAAGGGAAGGACTCTGTTCTCGCCCGAGTGTGTGTGAACAACCGTAAGAGCTTCATCAGCAAAGCCATGTTCCGCCAACTCCCAAAAGATCCATCCATTCCCACATTCAAACTGATAGACAAATGGGAAATGGATCTGGAAACACCCAATTCCAAACATCTCCTGCCAAGCAGGTGTATGCTCAAAATCTCCATAGGCAACAAGAGCATAGTCCATAATTGTTGGGTCGTGCAAGACGTCACTGCCGCCTTTTACTTAGGCAGTGACATTCTCAATCGCTTTGCCATTAGTTTGGACCTAATAAACTTCAAAGCTTGGTCCCGATTAGCGGATAATCCCATGGGCTTTGATGATCCTGAGAAAGCATTTAGGTCAGCTCAACTGCTGCCTTATGCATTTGAAATTCAGATTGGAGAGGAAGTCACCATCAACTCCGGCAATGAATTCAACATTTTCCTACATAAGGCCATGCCCGACCTGGGTGAAAGGGGTAACCTGGCTTATGTAGATGATGTCCTCATCAAAAGCTCAACTGTGGAGGAACACATAGCAGAGATCCGTTATGTTCTGACACAGTTGAGGGACGCCATAGCAAAACGTTCCTTTCAAAAAGCACAGTGGTGTAGAACACGTGTCAATTTCTTGGGGCATGAGATTACTCCTCAGGGTCTCTGTCCCCAGGAAAAGAAAGTGGAAGCACTCCAGAAACTGAAAGACCCCACAACTCTGCGGGAATTTAGGAGCCTCCTTGGACTGACTAATTATAGTAGAAAGTTCATTGAGGGCTAAGCAGAGATCACCAGACCCCTGATTCATCTTTCGAAGGGGGGGTCAAGTGGGAATGGGGTCCAGAACAATCCGAGGCAGGAAGACAACTCAAAACAAGCCTCTCACAAGCGCCTTGCCTAGCTTACCCTGTCAGAAACAAGGAGTTCTTCCTGGAGACAGGGTTCTCTAATACATGCTTGACTGCAGTTTTTTTTTTTTTTAAATTTAAAATTTGCTTATTTGTTTTGGTAGCAAAAATTAATTTACACCTTTACACATTTTAGAATCTTATAATAATACATAATCAAAATATTCATGTTAATAATACTCATAGTGGAGAGAAAACTTCAGAAAACATACAACATACAAAACACAAAAGAAGTTATTATTTAGGACATTTGACACATAATAAAAGATTTAAAAAACACATTACAACCAACATAGAAAAAAAACCCCACCTTCAACATTCTTTAGACCCATAACAAGATAAACAGATATACCACTGATATATTCACGCACAGCAGCCTCTTTATAGCGTAAGAGAACAAAGGACCAAAAAAGTAACAGAACCACAAAAGTATCTAAAATAGCAAATGTCGGTAGCATAAACGATACTGCGTAAATTCTACTTAAATGGCAAGAGGGACTCCACGGACTGCCCACACAAAATGGTGATGTTACATGGCAGAAGGTGCTCCTCAATCATCGCAACCAGTCTAACCGTAGCTAACATGATAGGGATGGTGTTGCCCTGCATGCATCGAAGCCAGAGTAGATGACATTCAAAAGCGGAAGAAGAGGTCAGATATACACACAAACAGCGTTGCCTTTGATTGAAAAAAAAGTTACAATGCATAAACAGGTGTTCTAAAGTCTCACATTCAGTCGCTTTCAAGCAAAATCTGCATCCCTCCCACTTCACCAAATCCCTAAAACCAAGCCAATTTCATATCCAGGAGGCCATATGGATGAGATCCAGACGGAAACGCATGTAGGTCCTTCTTGCAGTTTTATCGGGAAAGCATAGAAGATACGGCAGCCGAGGTGAAACTGCCTGCCTAAAAGTGGCATAGGTCCTAAAGGATGAATAACCACCAAGCATATCAGAGTTGCGGGCCCAAGAATTTTTAAAGAACCGAGATTTAACCTTACATGGAAAATCAATCAGGTCCTGTTGCGTCATGTTCAATGACGTTAAGATGTCAGATACTCGATCTTTCAATTCGGAAATCGAGGAGGGACAATCTTGTGCAAGCATTACCTGGAAGTCCTCATAAAGAGAGTTTGGATGAGGTGATAACATTTTAGCATAGGCATTCACCATCCGCCATAGATATTTGTCTGCTAGGGGGTATAAACCTAGTTTATGTAAAATGATGGCGTTAGGTAAATAACCTAGAAGCCCCAAATTTTTCTTCCATAGTGAACCTTGTAAAAGATTTAATAACGCTCCCAACTTCAAAAGACACACATCCACTGCATAGAGTAGAATAGGCTCCACTTCCATAGTGTAGTATTGCAGAAGGGGCACAAGTGAGAATCTGCAATATCTTTGAAAGATAATTCTCATCTGTGCCAAAAGAGGGTTAAACTTAGCGTGCAACACTGTGCGCCATGCGCTGACAGACAACCGGTTTCATAAATGGTATCCCAAATATATGATCTCTACTTTTCTCGGGATAGGTTGTGCATTGATAACAAAAGTGAATCTCGGTAATTTTTTTTTAGGTGTGAAAATCATTATATGAGATTTAGCTGGATTGATATTCATATTGTTAAGCACACAATAATCATGAAAGATCTTCAATTTATTTTGGAGACCAAAAGGAACCCTATCAAATAGGATGACATCATCCGCAAAAGCGAGCCAGTGGAGCCGTAGATTACCCAGAGCTACCGGAAAGGAATTGGAGCACTGCCAAATTTCCTCAATGTCAGCCAAGTAAAGGTTAAATAATACCACTGCCAAATTACATCCTTGTTTCACTCCTATGCACGAGGGAATGTTGTTGGTTAGAACTTGACTGCAGTATTATACCAAAAGCATGACAAGGGCAATAAAGTAATCCCCAATGCGAGTAAAACTTTATCCTCTGCGGAGGAAAAAATCAACCATTGTGAGAAGGCACTCCTGGCAATGGTGTGGGCATTGAAGAATTACTGCCCGTTTATCCAGGGGGAACCCATCATAGTGGAGACTCCACACCAGCCTCTGCAATATCTCCAAAGTGACAGAATCTGGGCTGGAAATGTGAGTAATTCCCGAATTACTTCCTGGATTCTGTCAATGCAAGGCTTTCCTGTGGAGGTCAGATATGGCCAAAACAAGAAGAGTCCCCTCGCGCAAGGTCTGGCTGACTTGCATGATTGTGCCAGAGAAAACTGTCTCGAGGACGAGAGTCTAAAAATCAAGGACAACATGGAGGCATACCTCAATTCCCCACTCAAAGTCTTTGAAGAAGACAAGTGTGATGGAATGTCCACTGTCTATGTGGATGGATGCTCTTACCATGTTGACAACAATGGGGAAAAATAACTTGTGGCCGGCGTGGGGAATGCATGGGTGAATGAGACCCCAGAACCCTCTGCTGGGTACAAGATTTGTCCCTGAAGTAGTCAAGTGGCAGAGTTGATGGCTGTGCATCAAGCCATCTTCACTGCTGTCCAACATCAACTCCATGAACTGGTCATAATCACTGATTCGGATTATGTACGGAACGGGTTCGTGGAGCACCTGGTTAATTGGAAAACCAGAGGCATGTTATGTGCTAATAACAAACCCTTGAAACATGGGAAATTAATTCAAAACATTGATGATCTGGTCACCTCGAATGGGATGACCATCTACTGGAAAAAGATCAAGAGTCATTCCAAAGTAGAGGGACCAGACAAAACTGGAAATGACTTAGCTGATCAACTGGCCAAAGCCGGGGCCATCCAAGGGGATCTAATTGAGATTGAGTCCCTCTTGGGGGAAGTCCAGGCCACTGCTATTACTAGGTCCCAGACAAATGCTCACAATGATCTTTCAACTGCACAATGGAGCAAGGAGACCCCAGATTCTGATTTGATTACGGCTCAGAAGGGAGATCCAAATCCAATAATTGGTAAGTTTTGTCAACACATTGAGGACCCTGAGAACTTTCCCCTGACGGATACCGATTACATAGGGAAAGAGGACCTCAGAGTGCTGATGAAATGTCCAAAAATGTTCCGAATCCAAGACGGGTTGTTGGTAAGGAAATCCCGAGCTGGCCATGATCAGTGGGTGGTTCCTACCTCATTCTGAAGCTTGATGTTAAGTCGCACCCATGATGCGGCCACAGCCGGCCATAGGGGGTTTCATACAACACTTGAAATCTTAAGAGAGGTTGCATACTGGCCACAGATGGGGCAGGACCTCGACCAATATTTGAAGGGGTGTCTTGTGTGTGCACAATTTCAGCCAACATCCCTCACACACCGTGCGCCTCTCCAAAAGAGGGGGATGACACTGCCATTGTCAGATTTGCAAGTAGATTTCATTGGGCCCGTGATTCGCTCCTCTAGGGGGATTAAGTACATGTTGACTGTGACATGCTTGTTTACTAAATGGCTGGAATGTCTCCCGACCCCAAACTGCAAGGCAGAAACAGCAGCTGCCCTGATGATCAACCACATCTTTTTGCGTTTTGGACTACCCCAAAGGATTGAGTCAGACAGAGGTAGCCATTTCACCAGCGAAGTAATAACAAAGATGTGGGAGATACTTGGGGTTAAAAGGAAGCTACACATTGCTTACCGGCTAGCCTATAGTGTTGCAGTAGAGAAATATAATCGAACAATTGTGAGCATATTAAAAAAGTTTGTGACAGATTCTGGGCCAAGTTGGGATATTCGATTACCTCTTGTCCTAATATTCATCAGATCTACCCCTTCATCTGCAACTAAAATGTCACCGTTTCAGCTGATGACTGGACGCAGGATGGTGCTTCCCCAGCATCTGCTCTATAGAACTCAAGAGCAGGCATTGATCAATGCCTCCACAACTCATGAGTATGTTGAAAATCTAAGAAAACATCTTCAAGATGCTTTTGCCTATGCTCAAAGAAATCTAGAAAGATCAGCCGACAGCATGAAGACCCACTATGACTTAAAGACTACCAGAAAAGAATACAATGTAAGAATACAATTTCCAAAGGAACCAGGCCAAACAACACAAATTTCTGCCTACCTGGAGGGGTCCTTTTGAAATTGTAGACAAAATCTCACCAGTCGCCTACAAGATCCGCATCCCCAAAGGCAGTTTGGCGGAAGGGGAAGATAAGTGGGTCCACATTAATCAACTAAAGTGTTGCCATCCTAGGCACACTCTGCAGCAACTGGATGAGTCTTCTGGAACCCCAGAGGGAGCCACTCCAGCTCCATAAAATTGCAACTCTAAAATATTCTATACATAGTCTATAAAATATAATAATAAAAATGTCTCCTGATTTATAAAATGTATATGTCCGCCCCACTACATCAATAGTGGTGGGGAAACGTCTACACATATGTTTTTGCCTTGTCATCATAGGAGAGAGGTAAACCATGGAGAAACCAAGGAGGATTACCCGGGGACCAGGACCAAAGATCTGAGGGGCCCGGAGTATCGCTCAATACTCACATCAGGACTGGTGAGGGGAACTGATCGATCCACCCCTGATGGAGGAAAAGATGATGAACTTTGCCATTTGTGGAATCAGAAGAGATGAGGCTGACATGTTAAATGTTAAATGTTAAAGGTATTTGTACCGTGCACCGTCACCAACGGAATTGGTCCCCAGGCGCTCTGGCGGATCTGTAAATGATAAGGGGGGAATGGGTTAGTAAGGTGAAGAGGGAGTAGGATAGTGAGAGAAGTGGTGTTCTGTTGGCAGCTTCAACTCGGTATACACCAGATGTTGAGCTTTGGTGCGGGTATTGGATCGGTGTCAGTCCACGTGTGCTGTTGCTCCGGCTTATGTGTTGTTGTAGTGTTGTGAAGTGCGTGCGGCTTGTGGTGCAAGAGATGATATGATTGTGTGAGTTTTTGAGTGAGATAAGTATGCAGAGTTTGAGGTTGTATTGGTGAGTGGGTTACCTGACCTTTAGCATGCTAACATTCACAGTATTGTCTAAGTGTGGCACTTGTTGGCCTTCACAATCCTATCTAGATGCGGCGCAGGCCAATGTTCAGAATTCTATCTAGGTGTGGGCATGTCAACATTCACAGCCCTATCTAGATGCGGTGCAGGCTGGTGTTCACAGCTCTAAGTGTGGCACATGCTAATATTCAAGTTTCATCTAGGCGCGGGCATGCTATTCTTCAGTCAAAATCCTATCTATATGCGACACAGGCTAATGTTCACAATTCTCTCCAAGGGTGGACATGCCAACCTTTACAATTCTATCCAAGTGTGGACATGCTAGCATTCTCAATTCTATCCAGACGCGACGCAGGCTAATGTTCACAATTCTATCTAAGTGTGGACATGCTAATATACACAATTCTATCTAAGTGTGCACATGCTAATATTTACAATTCTATCTAAGTGTGGACATGCCAGCATTCACAGTTCCATCTAGGTGCGATGCAGGCTAACATTCACAATTCTATCCAGACGCGACGCAGGCTAATATTCACAATTCTATCTAAGTGTGGACATGCTAATATTCACAATTCCATCTAGATGCGACGCAGGCTAATATTCACAATTCTATCCAGACGCGATGCAGGCTAATATTCACAATTCTACCTAAGTGTGGACATGCTAATATTCACAATTCCATCTAGATGCGACGCAGGCTAATATTCACAATTCTATCCAGATGCGACACAGGCTAATATTCACAATTCTATCTAAGTGTGCACATGCTAATATTTACATTTCTATCTAAGTGTGGACATGCCAACATTCACAGTTCCAACTAGGTGCGATGCAGGCTAACATTCACAATTCTTTCCAGACGCGACGCAGGCTAATATTCACAATTCTATCTAAGTGTGGACATGCTAATATTCACAATTCCATCTAGATGCGACGCAGGCTAATATTCACAATTCTATCCAGACGCGACACAGGCTAATATTCACAATTCTATCTAAGTGTGCGCATGCTAATATTTACATTTCTATCTAAGTGTGGACATGCTAATATTCACAATTATATCTAAGTGTGCACATGCTAATATTTACAATTTTATCTAAGTGCGGACATGCTAATATTATGGCACTCTATGTTATTTGGAGGTAAAATAGAGTGGCAGGGGTTTTCTGGAGTAGAGTGATTGCTCTACTCCCCACCCATGCCACACTCACAGTTTCTGATGGTGTCTGTTAGCTGCTAGCTTCCTTGGCGTCCCCTGCGGACACTTGCAGACACATCTTGGGGCCGTCCTTTGCCTCGGGGTCCTTCGCTGCAGGGCTGCCAGGCAGAGGGCTGCCCTAGGGTGTCCTTGATGTGGGGTATGTGGGCCAATCCGGATGGGGTGGGCGTGTAGGGAGGCGGGCAGAGGGAAACCAGGAAGCGGGTGGGCATGGATTGGGCTGGGAGGTGGGAAGGGGAAGCCAGGAAATGGGGCTGCAGGCCAGGGCAGGGGGCCCCAACCACGTGCCAAAATGGTGCGTTTAGAAGCCCAGGAGGGTCTTCTCTCATGCCCCAACTCACCTGCAGTGCCGGATGGAATGGCGGCTGCAGGGAGTGAGGCTCCAAACAGGCCTGGCGAGGCTCGGCAGATGTCTGCCCAATCAGAGGCCAGGGGCTGGCCTGGGAGGTGGGCTGAGGGTGGGAGGGGGAAGCCAGGAAACAGGGCTGCAGGCCAGGGCAGGGGGCACCAACCACGCACCAAAATGGTGCGTTTAGAAGCCCAGGAGGGTCTTCTCTCATGCCCCAACTCACCTGCAGTGCCGGATGGAATGGTGGCTGCAGGGAGCGGGGCTCCAAACAGGCCTGGCGAGGCTCGGCAGATGTCTGCCCAATCAGAGGCCAGGGGCTGGCCTGGGAGGCGGGCTGAGGGCCGGAGGGGGAAGCCAGGAAACGGGGCTGCAGGCCGGGGCAGGGCGCACCAACCACACATGAAAATGGTGCGTTTAGAAGCCCAGGAGGGTCTTCTCTCCCAGTCTTGCGAATTCCCATTGATGGACGATCAACGCAAAATCGCAAGAGAGGGGCTTGTGGGATGTCTCAACCCACTAGTCCAAGCCCTGCAAGATTACTGTGCATTGCTTGCAGCAGAAACATCACAATGGCTGCCGGAAAGCATGCTGCTCGCTAAAAATCACCAGAAAGTGCGCAGTAAAAATCTGAAAAATAGGCCACCATCCACTTTTGCCTATGTCAGTGGTAACACAGGAGACCACTGCCAAAACCCATCACTTGGATACCCACAGAGCAAAATCATTGCAAGAGAAACAAAGAGCTGTTTTAAAAATCTGTTTTTATTGGTTGTCAAAATTGCAAAAATCATGGCTCACAAACCACCCAAAAGACCCCAACCTCCTTGTCGGGTGTTGAACATCATTCTACTCCAAGAATCCACATAAATACAATGTCCACAGAAATACACTTATCAGAGGAATATCCACATTGAAGATTGCTTGCTGAAAGAAATCTGTCAAAAATAGGTGTAGTACCGTTACTCACCCCTGTCAGAAGCCGGCGATTTAAAACCTATCATGTGTAAAGTTGAACATTGAACTCAAACTACGCCAAAGAAGAGATTTCCATCAAAATGCCATATAAGAGTGCCACACATTGATTTTCATGTTGAAAAAGGACTGGAAGTAAAGATGGGTTTGCTTATTTTAAATTTATGAATGTATTCTTTTCACAAGGACCTATGTTACAATTGACCAGAAGGTAACCTGATTCAGTTAAAACTTCCAAGAGGCCTTCTTCCCCAGAGAAACTCACACCAGGTTCCTTCCCACCAAAAATTTCACATTGGCATGTTAATCAGAAGTGGAGGAGATTTCCTCTGCTGCCCTGAGCAAGAAACAATGGGTTCCTTGAACTGAATAGAAAATGCTAATTTGGGTGTCAATGACCACAACTGCTCAGGCAGGAAGGCAAGACATGTGACCCTCTGACTCAGCCCAGCTCTGGAGGCGGGCCAGACTGAAAATGTGGATTGAAGTGGAAGTAAATGTATGTTTTATAAAAATGCTTATAGCAAAGTGTACTGAACTGACAAAAATATGAAACTTAGAGATTGTTAAAATGGAAAATTCACTCACAGTTTAAGACTAAGCTGGAATCTGTGCGATGTTCTGAGACGGAACCCCGGAAATTATTCATATTGTAGCCATGGTGTTTATGTTAGGAACATGGAAAATTACAGGAATGTGCCCGGATGGGATGTGCATGCATGTATAAAAATTGGTGCAGACCTAACATTGAGAAACCCACCAAAAGCGTGAAAAAGCTGTCATTTATGAACCATAGCTCGTAGGAAAATGAGAGTTGCACTGAAATGTACCTTAAGCAATCTGTCATGTAATTATGTATTATGAACAACTTGTGTATCTTGGAAATATGTTTTTGGGAAAAATAGAGATTCTATGTAAAAGCAAAGGGGAGGGATTTCTTTTGGATCATAAACACAGTGTCACTCTGACTCATGATGACACACTGCTCCTTTCTCAAATCAGGAGAGGGGAAATTCTCTGACCTATCAGATCCTTAGAGGGTTGGACAAAGATAATCAGCCTCCCCACCCACTTTGGAAATGGATAAATAGGGACTGTTGAGGACCCAGAGACACACACTTTCCACTCATCAACTGATTCCTTGGCGAAGCACCCTGCAGGAAGATGAAGGCTCCAGACATAGATCCAGAAACCAGACTCTAGAACTTTGAAGTAGAGAGGCCTAATCCAAAAAGCTGAACTCTTCTCAGCTGGCCTTCAGAATCTTTTGCAACCTGATTTTAACCCCTAAACTTCCAAGGGGCACCACAAAATCCAACAGTCTGGCTGAGCTGTTTTGCTATTCTAGCTAAGAACCTTGTGCTAGAACCGAGATCCAGACCCATAGAGCAGAGCTGTACCCAGAACCAACCCGTCAGATCCAGTCCAAGAGGCTGCGCAGACCAGAGGGACTTGCTGAGAGCAGAACCCAGTGCCTGAGACCTGTCCGGTGGCGAGTGAAGTCCAAACCTTTGACCAGATCTTTGACGGGTCCACTCCATTCCAAAGCCATAGGAGTGAGTATTTAGTGTAGAACCATCCATAACCAACCTCTTAGTAGTTTAAAGTAATCCTATTCAATCCATTTCAACCTGTCCAGAACTGCATTATAGAATCTTGTGTCCATCCAGAATTCTTCTCATTATATAGTCTGTGATAATTGTAGCGATAATCATATGTGCGCTGATATTTTTTGAAGAAAGTCAAGTGTCCTGGCGCACAACAATAAGAGTGGAAGGCGTCCTGTTCTGGTGGTTGTCCCGTTGGGTATCTTGTACTTTCATAGCTCCTTAGTATAAATCCATCTTAATTCCTAATCTTTAAAGCGCATCTTTCATTTTTGAAATCTTGACTCTGTTTCTGAAATATCTACCTTCACAGAAACCTCTGTAAATTTTGAACCACACGTCCTAGAAACGAAATTTAAATGTCATTTTGAAGCTAACATCCCCAACCCAAAATGACATTCCATTTCCTTATAGTTTTTCCGCAATCGCGTTTCCCACACGTGGAAAAGTTGCCGCGATTTCGTATTTGGCTCAATTTCATTCTATGTAAAATAGCTATTTCTTGATTTCAACTTCTGAATTTCATTTTCCATCTGCTAATCATTCTATAATCATTGCTAGTGTTGACCTGAACCAATCCAAAGCAACTCTCACTAGTTCTGAATCCCATTTAGCGAATTAAAATCATTTTTAGCATTTTTCCCATTCAATTCAAACCACCTTTAAAAGCATTCATGTTCTCTCTAAGGAAGTGGGATTGAACTGCATTGTAGATTGTTATTCCTGATACCTGTGTGCCCTCATTCCATATCTTCATATTGCATATTGGGGGGAATGAGTACAGGGGGAAAGAGTGATTACATTGTCTTTGGTTAAATTCATATCAAGTTTATTTCTGGGTTGCATTGTTTCCTATTATTGCATTTCCTTGAACCATACAAAGTATTCTCTGCTACATTATTCTTCCTATTTCTACTCCTAGCTGATTAAAGATATTGTGATATTGTAATATTACCCATTGCTGATCATTGTTCATATTCATAAGTGTGATATTCAGATATTTTTCATATTCATAAAAGTATAATCTATATATTGTTCAATTCTTCAAATAAATCTTTTAATTTGCAAAAAACCTATTTCTTGGTTCAGTGAGACCGGGGGAATTCAAAGAGAGGGGCGTTATATAAGGGTACATCATCCAGGATTAAACGAACTTTGACATAAAAATATAATAATAATGGTTTCCATTAGGCATCCCATACTAGGCATTGACTTAGTTTGAGCGCTGGATTGAAATCACTTACAATCGACAATCTAGCAACTTTACGAAATACAACCCACCCTAAATGCAGAGGACAGACAGTTCGAAGAAGGAAAAGGGATGCACTATGGATGCTGACAGGAGGGTGGTTGGTATGGTTACTAACCACCACAGTTTATTAAGGTTTCTTGGCTTCAGCACAAAGGAAGCAAAAGGGTCTTAAAATGTCTCTAAGGGCCTTCTGGGAAGGACCAGCAGGACAGAACCACTGGGTCAAGTTGGCTTCAGGGTGCTTCGCAAGCTTCTGTGACAGAGTTCAAGATGGTAGTCAGCGGCAGATATTAGGCGGCAACATGGTTCGGCGTGCAAAGTGGTTGAACGTCTGCAGGCTGGCATACACAGTGGCTTGGTGGCAGGAATCATTGTCTCAGTGCTGATCGGCTTTTCTGAAGCACTGGTCGGGACGTCTCAGAGGTCTTTTTCAGTGACGGTTCGCTTTAAAACAGTCAGCGTTGCCGTCGGTTGTGGATCGAGGAACTCGACTGGCTCGAAAATGTCCTTTAAGGTGGACGTCGGTAGATGCTCTTAGAGGCACTTCTCCCAGCTTCTTCAATGGGCTTGTCTCATCCTTTAACATGGACAGCCCACAGCAGTGGAGTGTGTTGCAGGCAGCTGCCTTGTCCTTGGTTGTAGGTTCAGAGGCCTTCTGGCACTTCCTATCCATGAAGCTTGCTGCAGAGCCTAGCAGGGCACGCTGTGTGCTGGATGGGTACCGGTTCTGGAGCGACTCGAGGGTACTGTGAGTTCTGTTTATCCCTCTGTTCCCTGGGAGAGGTTTAGAGGAGGGATCTTGTTTCCCTCTTTGGATATCGTGACCTTCCTGCACTGACGGAAGATGTAAGGCAAACTGTACCTTCAGCCAGCGTCCAAGAAAGTGTTCTTATTTCTTACTTCTTGTGAAGTCTTGAGATGATCTGCTAAAAGAGAGGATCAGCCCCTTTTTGAAGCCAAGTTGGCCACAGTGATTGGTATAGAATAAGACTACCTTAGTGAACCAATCATGGGGTCCCTACCAACAATCTCCTGTATGTGTGAGGTCATAACCAGAGTGCTTTTCAACAGAAAAGGTAAGTGGGTAAAAATAGGAACAAGGTGTGCCCCAGAGCTAAAATGGCTGTACCCTTCTCTCAACAGAAAGAGCTCTGTGCTCTATCGCTTGTGCTACTAAGTCCCACCCATCTTCATGTCTGTTGTGTTCAAAGAGTTTCACTGGTTAATGGTCCTCCCTGTGTGGCCACTGTTAAAGCAGTAGGTCTCCCTTGAAGCTCTGGCAAGACCAGACTCTCTGGCTCCTGCAAACCACATTCTCGTACCTTATGAATGGGGTATCCCCTAGCTGGGTGGTCTACTGTAAACAACAGACCCAGACATGACAGTTCACTGCCTTCGATACTGAGAGGTGGGAACTAGCTTCAGGTTAACACAGTTGCATATGAAAGGTTGTTGGGTTTCCTGCCTCCTTTGTTATCCTCTGCAGCCAGGCCCTGTGTTGCCCTATTTGAAATAACCCCTGTTGGTATGATAATCGCTGCCACCAGCTGCATGGTCCAATAAAAGAGCAGGGCGGATCCATGGAGCCTTTGTCAGTTAATCAGGCTGACCATGTTAGGGGAAGGTTGGTTCCACTCTTTCTTGGAGATGACAGTGCACTCCTCAGCTTCACATTGCAACTATATATAACAGCGATGTACAGTGCCTGTAGGCATTGTCCAGCCCGAAGTACACAGGACTATGCTTTGTCATGGTGTGGGCATAATGAAAATGTGTATGGATTAGCCTGACACATTTACCATTTAAAAAAAAGCCCTGGCAAGTGCACACTCACCATGCAGATGCTCAAATTCCTCACAGTTCTGGTGAGATCTGATGTCGGTGAAATATTCCTGTGACAGTGGGTCTGTTAAAAAAAAATCTAGGTAACTGTGATGCACTTCAGAAATTGTACAGGCTCTCTCCCAGGCTCTTACAAGAAGGTTACATCTATATGCCTGTCAGTAGGGGCTGCCCTTGGTCTCTGCCTATGATAATTATTTTGTTGTTAAAAATGCATCAGTTCTGGACTGTTTGGTGCAATGAATAGAGGGGACTTGGGTTATTATAACTGGGTTCTGGGTGACCGGTAGGCTGGGTGTTAATGGATGCCTGACAAATGTCTGTGCTTACTAGTGACAAGGCTCGGATACGTCGCAAATTGCTCCATGCTAGCATCTAAATGGATAGCCTCCTTTTTGGGCCCTCATATGGTAAGGGTTTGCATGGGTAGTAATCACTCCACCCCTATCTCTCAAACCTGTGGTGTCCAACAAGGTTCCTGTCTGTTGCCGCTGCTTTTTAATTTGTACATTCGACCTCTTCTTGATCTTCGTAATGAGCTTGGCGTTCAATATACAAACTACGCAGACACTCAGGTTGTTTTCCAGCTAAGCGGCCTGTATAAGAACGATGTTGAACCCATCAATAACATCTACAAAGCCATCCAGGACTGGATGGCCTGTAACTTGCTAGCTCTGAATAACAACAAAAAAGAGCTCAAGAACACCCGGAACAAACTAGATACAGACTATGCCAATTTCCTAATTGCGGACAATGTCATTACTGTCCAAAGGAAAGTAAAAATGTTGGGAGTTGTTCTAGATGATGAGTTATCCATGAAGCTTCATGTCTCTAACATTAGGTCTAGCTGTGGATTGATTAATAAGCTAATCAATTACTTTCGCCCATTTATAACAGCTGAAAACTGTGCACTTCAGTGTATGGCGTTCATAAACTCCAGACTGGACTATTGTAACAGCCTACTGTCCGGCACCACTGCCGCTAACATTCAGTCTTTACAGGTGGCTCAGAATAATGCTGTGTGTACCATCTTTAATCAATCTCGTCGCACCCATATTTCCACCTTCAGAAAGAAGCTATATTGGCTTCCTATAAAACATTGCATAACACATAAAGTGTTAACGACGACACACAAGTGCTTGTCCTTCAGCAGTCCCACCTATTTGTCTGAACACATTAATACCAAGACCACTGGTAGAAACCTTCGTTCTTCCACTGCTACAGTTCTTGTTCCCCCCAGATTTAAGACAGCTACATTTGGAGGCACCACTCTTGACGTCCAGGGACCCCTCCTTTGGAATGCCCTGCTGGCTGGGATACGACAGGTTCAAAATTATCCCCTTTTTAAGAGAGCCATAAAGACTCACTTTTTTAATCTAGATTAATTCTCTAATGACCTCTCTCTTCTTCCTGCTGGTTTTCTTTTGTTGTTTGTCTTTGTCTTTGATTTGTGCGCCCTGAGGCCTGCGGGCATGTGTCGCGTAATAAGAACTAAAATAAATAAAAATAAATAAATATTCAATTTTTTTTAATTAGCTGGATTATTCAACTTTTCAATTACAAAATTAATTTACAAAATTAACATAAACATTATCAAAATTAAAATTCATAGTTATACTCAGATAAAAAACAATATAATAATGTCATATTTACATGACAAACACATGACTTAGGTTATCACTCTATGGCTAAGTCAAATTTGAGGTGTCCTTTCACAGTTTCATTCAAAATATTCTATACAGAGGAATTTCAATAACCTTCATTTGACATAATAACATATGAATTTTGTAAGAAAACCATAGAATACAGCAAAAGCAGAGCACTGTTAGTTTGAGTTTCAGATGTTCATTTCACAGACTTAATTACTATCGAGGTTGATGACAAATGAAACCTCAGTTTTGCTCTTCTCATTTGTCAAATGCATTGAAGGAAAGTCACTCGGTACCAAGCGAGAAAAGCAAATACCATTATTCATTTGATTAACCTTTGACGTCATTCAACGGCTGTTAAGAAATTTACTGTTGCAATTCTGATACTGATTAGAGGAGTAGACACAAGCAACTGCCATCGGAGGTTAGAGTTCAGTTCCCCAAGATACAAATAATGCTTTGCAAATTATATTTGTCTTTCCAATACTAAGGCAGGACTATGTGTTATCAGGTGTTCTAAAGTCTCTTTACAGAATGTTTCACTACAGAATCGACAAACATTTTTGTCTGCATGTATCAATTTTCGTTCTGCCAGTAGATCATGAGTCGGCCATAAATTTTACCTGAATCGCATAATGGAAGCTCTAAAAGCTGGGGAACAGGATTCTTTGCAAAGTGTTTGTATGTTAAGCAAAGTCTTCTTGTTTCTATCCAGTCCGCCAAGTATATTTTCAACTTGGCTCTATCTAGATCACTTACTAGGACTTCAAGGGTGACATCCACGTTGGTCAAGATTCTATAGATGCCCATTGTCCATGAATTGGGAAACTTGTGATTAGAAAGAAACACATAATCAGACAAGGTCCCAAGTAAAGTGAATGAGCGAGTGGATATGAGGCATTTTCTACACATGGCACAGAGTCGCCAAT
This sequence comes from Ambystoma mexicanum, assembly GCF_040938575.1. Lineage (NCBI taxonomy): Eukaryota > Metazoa > Chordata > Amphibia > Caudata > Ambystomatidae > Ambystoma > Ambystoma mexicanum. Next base: position 465,180,278 of record NC_090924.1, on the reverse strand, counting down.
GATATAATGCATTCAAGGAGATCAGACCCAATTCATAACGCACAAGAACAAAAGACCAGGCGTTGCCACCCGGTAACGCAGTGGTGCACTCCTATGGGCATGAAATAGCCCTAGAGTGAAGTGGCTCAGGTACAACGAAGCGCGTTGCTCCACAGAAGTCACAGTTACTCTTTTCAATTTCTAAAGCATATAATTTTCGTGGTCAACTTCACATCTTCACTAATGAATAGTGCATGATTCAATTTTAGCCACAGTAGAGCAATGAACTACATGACACTGCCGGTAACAATCACTCTGTAACAATTTTTATGTCCAAATCCAATTGGAGTAATTTCTTCATGAAAAAATCATAGAAAATTATAGAAAATTAACAAAAGACAGTTTCTTACAGTGTGGTCAATTCGAACTTCATTGACCTTATTGAAAATCATAGAAAATTATAGAAAATTAATAAAAGACAGTTTTTTACAGTGTGGTCAATTCGAACTTCATTGACCTTATTGAGTACATTGTACATATACCCGAAGCAAAGTGAACAAATCACTCAAGGTGATTGAACATCCTAAACACACTCCTTTAACAAACATAAAATGCCAACGTGTTTCGGATTTAATCCATCTTCAGGGCTAGAAGTATTAGGTTCCACAACAATTTCATTTTTCACAGTGTGTCCTAAGGAAACATAAATGATCTATTTTAGGTCCTCTACTAAATGAGTGGAGTATACCAGATCAAACATTTTTGCCGACAATTGTTTGTCCAAAACTAACCTTAGATCCAGGTACTAGCACAGGAAAACTTCCTCTACCTGTGTGTTGAAATACATTATGTTGTAATTCATAGGCATATCACTCAGGTCCATATTACCAAAACATGACTATGTGAATTCCAGTAAAGCCTAAGTGCTTAGATAGCTCACCTAACCAGGGACATGAATCCAATACCCGAGTAGAAGAGAAGGCTTTGGCAGGTGGCGCTCTCCCACTCAGATCACTAGTGGAGAGAAAAGGAATGCTCAGTTCCCCTCACTTGTCCGACTCGAAAAAGAGTTCTTAGTCCTATTCATCCCCAAGATATTATGTGTGATGCACTTAAGCCGCCAAGAATAAGTGGAAAGAAATATCTGTGATTAATGCTAGCATTCTCGTGTACTGTATTTGCTGCATCATCGAGTCGTTCTTAAAACACGGCAACTATATGGCGCTGTGTGTCCAATGTAAGTTGCTATCCAGCATTTGGGTAATGCAGAAGAATGACTTCTAGTCCTCAGGTAATTCGGGTGTATACGGGGCATCGACATGTGTCGCTAAAATAAATAGAACTAAAACTAATTGGGAGAAAGTTAAGCCGACTCAAATGTCCAAACCACTATAATATTGGAAGAAAACGCAACTTCCCCAATATAAACAGTGTCCTGAATATGAGATCTGTGTTCATCTCACTCACCTAATGTGCGTCTGGATTGCCTCGGATTGCCTGGATTGCTGTCAAGACGAGCCCCTCGGCAACTCTGCGTGGATATGGTTTCCATGGAGGCGGTGTGCTCGGGCACCGCCGCCATGGACACCATCTTGGATGAGGACTGCAACGCGGCTGAAGCCGCGGGGCAGCCTGCCACTACTGTACATAGTCATTATGCACCGAATCGAACGGCGCATCAGGTGGCGGAGGAGCCCCCAGGTTTAGCCTCAATCCTCGCATGTAAACAAAATGGTAAGGTTATAACCCATATTGCCGGCCGTTTGCCAGGCGCAATATTCAATCTTTCAGAAAAGGAATATATATTGATGTTATATCTCATGGAGTTAAAAGCCCCATACCCAATGCATTGGGCTAAACAGTGGAGAGTGTGAGGGATGGGGCAAAAACACAGTACACACAGTTCGATCGTACAGCGAATACATCAAGGGGAATTGAGAAAACAGTCCTCAGACCCAAAGGGTAGGCAATTGAAGCTAAATAAACATCAACCCAAGGCTGAGTGAATGTGGTGACCCATATCAACCAGGGGAGGAAACAAAGGTGTGCGGGCAATGGGGCATACATATAGTACACAGACCATAGTCTGCCCACTGATCGTATAGATAGAGTATACGACCCCAAACTAAAGGGATGTGTTTTAACTGTAACCCGTGTGTATAAGACTTTCTATGAGTGCAGATGGTATCAACCTTTGCAGATCTCTCAGTTGTACCCATGACTCGATGAGTACCAGGTATAACTGTTGGATTGTTGATCCACTCACAGTCTCCCACATCCATAGATCAGGCAATTCTTGCAGACGATATTCATCATTCTAGATCTCTCGGTTCTCCCCAAAGAACAGGATGTTTCAAAAGCAGCTCTCCCCAAAGCACGGGATGTATCAAAAGGAGCTCGCAGATTACCAATCCGTTCACAGTCTCATAAGCACAAGCAGTGTTTCAATCTCTACAGGGTACATGCACCTTATGTCTGATACCATTCTAAAACCCTCATAGTCCAACCAAGATTTAGACAAAACACATCAAATCAAAATCGCAATTCATGCCTCTTGGGCTCAAACAGTCTAACAGGTCAATCCACAGAATTTCCCTCTGTAATAGTCTCTTGTGTACATCACCACCTCTTGGTCCTACTTTCACTTGTTCCAAGATAATGCATTTCATCTGGGCAATAGAATGTCTAGCCTCAATGAAATGCATGTCCACTAGTGATTTCAGGTTTTTATACGAATGTTCGACTTGTGTTCTGTCCATCTTGTTTTCGCTTTCCTCATCGTAATCCCTACATAATACAGGCCACAGGGACATTTCAATGCATACACTACATTCATTGCATCACAAGTGCAGGAGTGATTCAGTGTCAGGGCTTTCCCTGTGTGTGGGTGTCAGATGGTGTTCCCTATCAGGATGTTGCTGCAATGCTGTCAGTTGTAACAGGGTTGAGTCTCCTTGTGTCTTGTCGATTTCACCTCACTACGATTCACTACTGCTCTGATTAGACTGTTCCTTAAGGCTCTACTGTTCCTGTATGCGAATATGGGCATCTGTTGGAAAAGTGGTTGGGCCTCATTACGACCCAGGCGTTAACCATGGAGCTATTAGCGCCATGGTTGATGCCGGTAATTTACCGATTCCGCCATGGTGAATGGCGGAATTACCGCCCCATTCCAAGGTTGGCGGGCGGTAATTCCCCATTCACCATTGCCCCTTCCCCATTCCCATTTTTGCCCCCATAGGGCTCAATGGAAATGGGGAAGGTGGTAGTTACGGTACCGCAAATTGCGGTACTGTAATTACCTCCGAGGTCCCTTTGCGGGTCCAATCCTTAACGGCTGGTAAAACCAGCCGTTAAGGTAGGGACCCGCAAAGGGACCTCGTAATTAGGCGGTAAGGGGTTAATGGCGCCGCCACCTTTTACGGTGCCATTAACCCCTTACCACCTGGGTCATAATGAGGCCCGTTGTGTTACTGGATCCATTTGTAGCATTGGCCAGTTGTGTTGGAGGATCTTTCTGATCTTCTTACTCTGCATGGAATGAGTAGTGACGTACACCATGCAGTCATCTTTCGTAGAAACCTTCAGTGTAAGTAAGGTCTGTCTGTCAATGCGTGCCACTTTGTCTGAAATCTCCATGATAGATGTTGGATTATAGCCCCTCTCATGAAATTTTTTCTGTAAGGAGTTTGATTGTCTAGCATATTCATCCTGTTCCGAGATGTTCCTGCGATATCTTAGGAATTGGCTCAACGGCACACAATCAATCATGCGTTGTGGGTGGAAGCTCGTCGCTAGCAGGATGCTGTTTCTATCAGTTGTTTTGGTGAAAATCCTGGTTTGAAGACTAGGCCCTTTACTGTAGATTTCTACATCAGAGAAGTTGATCTTTGAATTGCTTGTTTCGGTGGTACATTTTATCCTGGGGTGCATCCCATTCATCATTGAGAAGAATTCATCTAGGTCATCGCTAGGGCCCGTCCAGATTCCGAAGATGTCATCTATGTATCTCACATACATGACCAGATGGCGCAACCACCGTGCAGAGGTGAGAATATGTTTGGATTCCAAGAAATACATATATGTATTCGCGTATGCAGGGGCCATTGCAGCACCCATACTTGTTCCAGAAAATTGTAAAAAAAAAATGTTTCTTGAAACCTAAAAAGGTTGTTCATAAGAACTAGTTTTAATAGGGTTAGGACAAAGGTGTTATCCCCCTCGCAGTTCTCAAATTTGAGTAGAAGCCATTTGGTGGCTTCAAGGCCAGCTTCATGGACGATGTTGGTGTATAAGGACGTGACGTCCATAGTGAATAGAGTGTCCCTTCCAAAGATAAAATCCACATTTTTCACTTTCTGTAGAAAGTGTGTCGTGTCTTTCAGATATGTGCTTGTGTTTTGTATAAGGGGTTGCAGAATCTTGTCTAGGTATCTTGCCAACAGCTTAAGTAGACTTTCCGTTGCTGCTATTATCGGCCGGCCTGGTGGATCTATTAGTCTTTTGTGGATCTTTGGGAGAATGTATATCACTGGCATGATAGGGTGGTCCTTTTTGAGGAATTTTTGTGTTTTTTCCGAGATCACTCCCCTTAGTTCTGCTTCGTCCAGCACTTCTCTGATGAGCGCCTTCACATGTTCTGTCGGATTGAACTCGATTTCTTTGTTCATCACGTACCCACGTGACTGGGATGCACTGTGGGAGATATAAAATCTGTCTCCAAAATTTCCCCTCATGTTTATCAAAAAAGGAATCTGGCAAAATAGTCCTAGAATCCATGCCATATAATAGGACTGGTGTTACTTTGTGTAGTATGTCAAAGTCGGACTTAGAGAAAACTTGCCATATTTATTCATAATGACCTTTGTCTGCTATATTGCTGTTGTTAATTTTTGTTCTAGGTTCAATAGATGAGTTCTATTCAGCACTTCTTCATCTATTCTCATCCCCAGGTATGTGTAGTGTGGTACTATGCCTAACTGAACTGTATTCATGGTCCACATCATTTTGCCATGATTCAGTTTCTTGGATGTGCATGCTAGAATTCTGGTCTTTTGGAGATTGATTGTAAATTGGTTTCTCTCTATATATTCTGCCAATGCGTTCAATAATTTCTGAAGGCCAATTGGTGTTTTCGAGATAAGAACCAAATCAGCAGCATAAAATAATGCTTTTATTGGTGTGCCATTTAGTTTAGGTGAATCAGAGACGATACTCTCAAATGCATCCTTGACATTGTGTATGAAAAAATTAAAGTGGGATGAAGCAAGGATTCATCCCTGCTTCAGCCCTCTTGATGTGTGAATGGATGTTGAGAGCAGCCCCTCTGTAGTCATCCTTATTTGCACTGATGTATTCGAGTGCAGGGCATATATTATATCACTCAAAGTGGTAGGACACCCTACCTTCTCGAGCTTGGACATAAGTAGAGTCGAATGCTGAGTGGAAGTCAACAAATGAGAAGTAAATGTGTTGACTCGTGTCTTGTGCTTGGGCCTTGATTGCATTGAGGCATAGTAGATGTATTCCTGTGCCCATTCCCGCTACAAAGCCAGTCTGGTTGGGATCTCGTTGTTGGTGCGCCTTGGTCCATGCATTGAAGTCTTGTAATATTATGCGAGCAAAGATTTTACCTGGCGCATCCAACAACACTATGGGTCTGTAGTTGTGCGGGGAGGACCGATCGCCCTTCTTAAAAATCAGTGATTTGCACCAGGAGATGGGTATGGTGCGTTTTATGACTATGTCCTGAAAGATGTTATTCAGTTCTATGGCCCAATTTCCACAATCCACCTTAAACATGGCATTGCTAAGGCCATCTGGGCCCATTGCCCTTGATCCACTCGACTTTTTGATTAGATCTTCTATGGTATCATCAGGGAAATGCAAATGCCATGGTTCTGCTGAATACTCCAGGTTATCAAATTCTGAATCGGCGTACAGACTAGTAAAATGTTTTAGCCACTGATGTTCCATAAATCAATTCGTTTGGCTGCTACACTGCATGTTATGTTTAGTGTTATTCAGAAGGTGCCAGGTTTGAGCTGAATGTATATTTTGCAGCAATTCCAATGTGCTTTCACTGTCTTGTTGACGCTCTTCTTCCTCTTGTCCAATTGCGATACCTACATTTGGCTGATGATAAAGCCGTTTGTATCTCCACTGTTGGCAACTTGAGAATGCTTTTTTTTCTTTTCGAAAATCTGCTCTTCTTTCCCTGAGTTCAGGATCAAAACAGTGTGTGTGTTTAAATGCCTTAGACCCAGCTGTTGTTATTGAGAACTTGAAGCCATCCAGTGCATCTGTATATTGTTTGACAGAGCTGCTCATATAATGCTGTGAGAGTTTGTCATTTAGTAATAGATTGTTTTCGCACCATCGAAAGCGTGTCTTAGCATTGTTAATTGTTAATGGTTGCTTGTACCAATGCACTTTTTAAGTATTTCTGTCAAGATCCCATGTCCATGACAGTGTGACCAAGTGATGGTCACTATAAGATTGTTGAACAATTTCGAATTTATCGACTACTGTGAACAGTTGGTCATCGAGATAGATGTAATCAATAATACTTTTTGATCTACCTCTCATCCACGTGCTTTGTGGTGGTACGTCGCCAGCCAGTGAGCCGTTGGCCATTCTGAAATTTCTTTCAGACATAAGCATGATCCATCTTACTACGCCTGGTTGTCTTGCTTTGTGCTCAGTATTTAGACAATCAAGGTTAAGATCTCCTGTGATAACGGTTGTAGATATCTCCGTGGTCATAAGAATGATGTCTAGTAATGATATAAATGCTTTATAGAAGCTATCATCTGCTATCCTGGCTAGATTTCTGTATATATTCAACAGGGCTATTTTGCGATCATGGCAATTGATTTGTACCAATTGCAAGACATTATTTGGAGCTGCCCATGGTTGGATGGTGAGACCAGAGCTTTTTGTTACTGCTACCAATAGGCCAGACGTTGGTCTGCCTCTTATAGATGACTTAGCAGGTAGTAAAATGGTATTGTGGTAATCCCAAGTCGGTATCGCCGTGAGTCACGTTTCCTGGAGGGCGCTAATATCAAATGTATTTATTTGGTTGTCAGTGGATGATTGCAATTATGAGTGACCATGGGTGTTCCAACTGGCCAATTGTATATGTTTCACATGCTTTTCCACTGATGGTTATGTTCAACCATTTTGGAGTTTGGTAATCGCTGAGCTCTAGCATGTTCACAATTTAAACATTGAGGAGTCAGAAGGTCGGCTTTATGCTCCGCTGGGGGCATATTTTTCATGTCCGGGTTTTGTGCTATAATAAAGCCCATCCTGAATAGATCCATCTTTGCTCTCCATATTGCATTCAGGACTACACCGTAGGGGATCCAAAGTCTCACAATTGATAAGTCCACCTCACTCAGAAACTCAACCTGATCTATATCCATGGAGGTAATGTCTTCCAATGCTGGCACTTCCGCAAAGATGTTCATAATACTTGCTCTGCAAAGATCATATTTGTCATATGGCGCTGCACGACATTTCATTATAAGGGAGTGTGCTCGTGGTGTGGGCTTTTCATTTCTAATCATGGGATGTCGCGTCACCTCCCCTTTATTATACATGTTGTTCACATCATTAGTGGGAAGCGGTCCATTTGTCGTTGGCAATTGAACTGAGGTTCTAATAGGCAGTCGGGAATCATACATTGCCTTATCACACTGATGCATTGGGGCTCTATGTTGCAAACAATCCCCCCTGTGCTGCTTCTTTCAGTATGGTATCCATGATAGCAGTTGATGTATGCAACATTGGTGTTTGATCTTTAAGTCGGTTGACAAAATAGGCATCTACCGCCTTTTTAATCTCTCTACACCTTTCCTCATACATTGGGTCACTATTTTGTAGTGATTTGTTTGTCTCTGTGTTTTCCGATGTGCTCTCTTAGATTGCGCTATGTTTGGTGATATACTAGGAAGATCTTGTTCTATTACTGCAATAAGATCATTCAATGGTTCATGTGTTAGAGAGTGTTCTTTGTTTTGATTTTCACTGATATTTAACTCTGTGTTTGTTTCCACTGTTGTTACTTTATCTGAGGATTTCACATTGATGGGACTTGTCAGCACTCTCCAAATGGCTCGAATAAATGGCTTTACGCTCCTTATACTGGCTGGGTTCGTTGCCTGTAAATTTTATTTTCTGTTGTTCCTAGAGTTTTGGTTTGGGCTTTGGTATGTTGCATTTTCCTCGATTTATTCCCTTTTCGCTAAATATGTCAAAAAGATTCTGTGTGATGCTGGCTGGCTGCAGATAATTGTTCTGACCCACACTAATCCAAGAATCATTTATTTTTTACAATTGATGCATTTACGCAATCATCTCCTACTGGTCTGATTACTTGCTCAAAATGGGGGACAGCCGAAGGCATAATAGTCATTTCTACAGATGTTGTTTGCACATCAGGTAACACGGGCACCGAGCACAATATCCATTTCTCGCGCTATCCAGTCTGAGATCAATTGAATTTGTGCCGATTGCTGTGTCATTTTGACATCCAATGACACGAATACTTTAACCAAGCTTGTTGTCGTCATGTTGACTGCAGATAACGTTATCTCCAGCATCGAACTCTGGCTCCCGTGATTTTGTGGAGAACGTGCTTGTGACAGTGTACACCTTTGCGGTGTTGGTTGTGCATAGTACACAGATTGAGCCGAGGAGTCCACTGAGCGTCTGTCATGAGAGTTTGGCGAAGAGGTCTTGTTCACGCCAATGGTAGGTCTTGCTCACGCCAATGGTCGTTTCACACACACTTGCATGAATTGATATATCGGAGATTAGGTGGCTTATGCTCATATGTTCTGCGACTACCTATGTCCACTGCAGGCACTCGCAAAGGTGATTGTGTTGTTCCTAGCAGTGTTTGATCAGAGACCGCTTGTGACTGTGTGGTGCCTCCGTGTGCAATGTTATTAATGGAGTTAATAGAGGTGGCTACAGATGACATGGAAGTGATAGTAACACTAAGGTCTGGTGCCTGATTACTTGTCAACTGCTATGTGTTGGCATTTTGTGAAGGCAACGCGGCTACGCACTCATGGCGTACTGAGCAGAAATCTCGAATGTCTGTATTTACAGGGTGTTGCCTAGTTGCAGTCACAGGCGTCAAAACAATTACCTTCTGAGTCGTTGATCTTTGCGGTCGATTACACTCAGCAAACGCCATTGTTTGAGGCGTGTTCAAATGCGTAAGGATTTTTTTATAGAAATATGCGTCCTCGTCGATGTCACACCTTGTAGCAGATTCTAATCGGTATAAAGCACGTGAGTGAGAGTTCAATAAAAGATTATCAATACTATGAGCGCTTGTCAGGGCAGTCTTATAAATATGAATACCAGTCAACAAAGGACGCAATACAAAAAAACATAGGGGTCGATTCATGGAAAAAATGTGCGCCGAAAATTCCCGCGCAGAGGTGCCAAAACGTGCGAATCGCAGGAAAAGTGCGAAAATCGCAGGAAAAGTGCGAACATCGCAGGGAAACCAGCGCACATCGATTCATGGAAGTCCGTGCGCGAGAAAAACATTGGATGTGCGCTAAAAATGTGCGCCAAGGTCATCCAACAGCGTGCGCCACGGCCACTGCGAAATCGCACATAGCGCGGCGCACATCACAAAAGTAGGCGGAACACGGGGCGTAACACTCGGAATGGGGAACAACGCGTGACAATATGGGCGTCACGGGGGAAGTACAGGAGGCAAGTGCGCGGAACGCCCACACGCTCGCCTACAACCCGTATTCATGGAATCGAATAGGGCAAACCAGCACACGGTCAAAGACGCGCACAGGGCCAAACAAGTACGCCACAAGAAAGCAGGCGGTAGCGCCCCTGCGACTGAAAAAAATGTGCACCAAAATGTGCGCTAACAAAAACCACCCATATACAGCCATGATGAATGGGCCATACAGTGGCCCTCTAGGACAAATGAGGTGCAAAGGGGCACCGACAAACACGGACACCCGCTGTGTGAAAAATAGCATGTGCGCGTGTTCCTGGGTGCACGGGAAGTTCCACACGCGATTGGCCTGGGTACGTGTACTTCGGGGTGCGCGGGAAGTTCCACATGCGATTAGCCTGGGTACGTGTACTACGGGGTGCGCGGGAAGTTCCACACGCGATTGGCCTGGGTATGAGTACTTTGGGGTGCGCGGGAAGTTCCACACGCGATTGGCCTGGGTACGTGTATTCCGAGGTGCGCGGGAAGATTCACATGCGATTTCAGCAGGGTACGTGTATTTCGGTGATGCCGGGGAATGCTACACGTGATTTGGCCATGTGGGTCCTCCCAGGTGTTCCCTCTACACCCTCCACGGACCCTGCAGGCAGCACACACCACAGGGTACTACCCTGCACCCCTGCTCATGTCCCACAGGCAACCCATCCACCATGGCCATGCCCACCAGCCAATCCACATGTCACCTTGCACTACTGATCACCAACACATGTCTCCCATCCCCCCCACCCCCCAGCCACCAGGGGCAGCCTCCACCAGGCCCCCACCCATGCTGGGGGGTGGGGGTGCTGGGAGACATGAGTGGGGGCCAGGTGGAGGCTGCCCCTACACTGCTGGGGGGTGATGGGAGACATGAGTGGGGGCCTGGTGGAGGCTGCCCCTGGTGGCTGGGGGGTTGAGGTGGTGGTAGACATGGGTGGGGGCCTGGTGGAGGCTGCCCCTGCACTGCTGGGGGGTGGGGGTGATGGGAGACATGAGTGGGGGCCTGGTGGAGGCTGCCCCTGCACTGCTGGGGGGTGGGGGTGATGGGAGACATGAGTGGGGGCCTTGTGGTGGCTGCCCCTGCACTGCTGGGGGGTGGGGGTGGTGGGAGACATGAGTGGGGGCCTGGTGGAGGCTGCCCCTGGTGGCTGGGGGGTGGGGGTGGTGGTAGACATGGGTGGGGGCCTGGTGGAGGCTGCCCCTGCACTGCTGGGGGGTGGGGGCCATAGGGGACATGAGTGGGGGCCTGGTGGAGGCTGCCCCTGGTGGCTGGGGGGTGGGGGTGCAGGGAGACATGAGTTGGACATGAGTGGGGGCCTGGTGGAGGCTGCCCCTGCACTGCTGGGGGGTGGGGGTGATGGGAGACATGAGTGGGGGCCTGGTGGAGGCTGCCCCTGCACTGCAGGGGGGTGGGGGTGATAGGGGACATGAGTGGGGGTCTGGTGGAGGCTGCCCCTGGTGGCTGGGGGGTGAGGGTGGTGGGAGACATGAGCGGGGGCCTGGTGGAGGCTGCCCCTGGTGGCTGGGGCATGGGGGTGTAGGGGGACATGAGTGGGGGCCTGGTGGAGGCTGCCCCATGTGGCTGGGGGTGCAGGAGGACATGCGTTGGTGGGCAGTAGTGCAAGGTGACATGTGGGTTGGCTGGGGGGCATGGCCATGGTGGATGGGGTGCCTGCAGGACATGTGCAGGGTAGGCACTTGTGGTGTGGGCCACCTGCAGGGGCCGTGGAGGGTGTAGAGGGACCACCTGGGAGGACCCACACGTGCAATTCACGTGTGGTGCTCCCCGCGCACCCCTGGAATACACGTACTGTGCTGTTTTTGCATGTGATACTTCCCGCGCACCCCTGGAATACATGTACCCTGATGGAATCGCGTGTGATACTTCCCGCGCACCCCTAAGATACACGTACCCTGCTGCTTTTGCGTGTGATACTTCCCGCGCACCCCTGAAATACACGTACCCTGCTGTTTTTGCGTGTGATACTTCCCGCGCACCCCTGGAATACACGTACCCTGATGGAATCGCGTGTGATACTTCCCGCGCACCCCTGAGATACACGTACCCTGCTGCTTTTGCATGTGATACTTCCCGTGCACCCCTGGAATACACATACCCTGCTGTTTTTGCGTGTGATACTTCCCGCGCACCCCTGGAATACACGTACCCTGATGGAATCGCGTGTGATACTTCCCGCGCACCCCTGAGATACACGTACACTGCTGCTTTTGCGTGTGATACTTCCCGCCACCCCTGAAATACACGTACCCTGCTGCTTTTGCGTGTTATACTTCCCACGCACCCCTGAAATACACGTACCCTGCTGCTTTTGCGTGTGTTACTTCGCACGCACCCCTGATGCACACGTACACAGGACAATCGCATGTGGAACTTTCCACGAACCACTCAAATACACGTTCCCCGCTTGGCGTTTGCTGTTTGCCAGCCCTGTGAACTGGTCCAGGGTTTGCGCAGCCCTTTGCGATTATTTGGGGATTTTGAAGGCTTTTCCTTGCGCGAGGGCGTTCTTGGGGGCGTAACTGGCGCTGCTGCAGGGTCGCTGCGCCACGCTGCTCCACGGCTGGTTTTGGATGCGAAAATCCATGAATACGCTGTGCGCGGAATTCGATTTTAGCGCACGCGGCTGGCGCAGACATTCGCACGGGCACACTGTGCGCCAGCCGCGTGCGCCACTTTTGTGCGAATTTCTATGAATTACCCTGATAATATAAGTCGGATTTTCCCCCAGCACCACTGCCAACTCCACCCAAGACAGCCACAGACAGCCCTTACAAAACAGGGCTTCCACAAACAGCACACGCACAGAAGTGCGTGCACTGTTGGTCTTGAGGAGTTCTGGGTAGGGTGGGAGAGGTCTGGGCACTCTGAAAATTTTCACCTAAAACAAACAAACATACATACGTTTGAGAGCACTGTTCAGGCTTCAGCTGTTAAAGTCCAAATTCAGATGAAAAGCGTACCGTGGCTGCAAACAACAAAGATTCAGAGGGACAGCCACAGACAGCCCTTACAAAACAGGGCTCCACAAACTGCCCATGTCTCGAATGCCTTCTTCTAATATTTGGGTTTTACTAAAATGTATTAATGCACTAGAACCCTCACTTGGGTTCCTTAACGAGGGTGGCGTGCTGCTACTGGTGGTGATAGGCCCGTCCCAAGGATTATATCACCATTAAATGGCATGTATTTGATGCACTGCTGCTGATGGTGTGTTTAAATAGACATCTTTCCCTGGTAGGTCCACATCCCTGAATCTAAGAAGGCACTTTAACGTGATTAGCAGGGTCACCCCCTCCACACAGGCGGTAGCAGCCACTCTGGACATGCAGAAGGCATTTGACTCGGTTTCGTGGGAGTACCTCTGGCGAGTCCTAGAGAAATGTAAGTTTGGCCCTAACTTCCGCACCTGGGTTAAGCTACTTTATACCTCCCCCTCAGCCAGAGTACGCACAGAGGACCGATGCTCCATCCCCTTTCAGATATCCAGAGGGACACGACAGGGATGCCCTTTTTCCCCGCTAATCTTCGCCATAGCCATTGAACCCTTTGCTGACATCATTCGCCAGTCACACTCTCATAGGGGATTGCACACATCGGGACAATCCGATGTAGTTTCCCTTTACGCTGATGACGCTCTCCTGTACATCCGCTCTCCGGAAACCAACCTCGCGCTTATTCTGGTAGATGTTGCCCGATTTGGAGACATATCTGGGCTGAAAGTCAACTGCTCCAAATCTTCATTATTCCCACTTACAGACTCCACACTACCTCCCCTGGATTTACGGGGATTCACCTGGTCTCAATCTAGCATCACTTACCTGGGGGTGTTGGTCTCCCGGCACACAGCGAAGCTGCGCAAGGATAATTACCAGAATTATCTGACGAACCTGGCCACAAAAACTTCCAGCTGGACTACACTCCCCATTTCGCTAGCAGGTAGGATTGGTATACTTAAAATGGTGGTATTACCTCAACTCCTTTGCCGTTTCACCAACCTGCCAATATGGCCAGGGGACGCATTCTTCAAATCACTACGTCATATAAGTAACACCTTCCTCTGGCATTCAGGTGCAGTCCACCTCAAACTGTCTACGCTGACCACCCCCAAAGAATTAGGTGGGTTCAATGCCCCAGATTTCATAGGATACTGGGTGGTAGCCCAATCTCAATTTGCCTCTCATTGGTTTAACATCACTGACCATCCCCTGCATGTTCGACTGGAGAAACTAACGGTTTCTGACCGGTTGATTGGCTCCCTTATCCTCAAACCCTTGCCTCCTGACCCCGACTCTGCAGACCTCATGGCTTGTACATCCTTAGCACTGGCCAAACTCTGGGCAATGGTCAACACACCTCACCCATTCCACAGGGACCTGCTACTATGGAACTTTTTCCCTGATGTCCCTCCTATCCCACAATCTATCGTATGCCGCTGGGCTGCTGCTGGCTTTCTGACGCCCCGCGATGCCTATGAACAGGACAACTTCATTGAGTGGTCTGATCTCTCCCCTTCTATCAAGCGTCGGCCCTCGGCGTGGCTACAATAGTCCTCGCTCTGCAGGAATCTCAAATCCAGATACCCAGACCTCCCCACGCTACTGCCTGACGAACCCATAGTTGCGGAACTCTGTTCCTTTGACTTCTTCAAAGGAAAGGTGTCAAGGCTCTACTCCTTACTGCAAGCTAGATTGGCCCCTGCCTTTACCAAGTTGAAACGCAGCTGGGAGGAGGATCTTGGGGTCGAGCTCACCGATGCGAGATGGTCCCGAATGTGTGGTCGCACACACAAAGTGTCCTATAACTCTAAATTTAAGTTAATACAATTTAAGGTGCTGCACAGATACCATCATACACCAAAGAGACTACATCGTATGTTCATTGACTATTCTCCCAATTGCCCCAGGTGTGCCACTGACCAAGCATCTTATATACATATGATCTGGCACTGCCCTCATCTGACCCAATTTTGGACTGGCATTTGTTCCACGTTATCGGACATACTGGAGCACACGATCGTCCCCACCCCACTACATTGCCTCTTCCATGACCTTCCCCAATTGGGGCGCGATTCTAAGAAATTGGCGAGTCTTTGTATGCTGCTAGCAGTCCGCTGCATACTGATATGTTGGCTCCGCCCTAAGGCACCTACCTACACACAGTGGCTCAAGTTGATTACCTGGGCACATGACACGGAGGAGGCCTGGAACGCAATGCCACACCCGCACTCGAGGCCAAGAGACATTTGGCGTAAGTTCAGGGATTACATGTCCACTATGGATTCGCCTTCAAACTCTGTTCCGTCCTCTCCTGGTTGTTCTCCATAATATGGTAGCTCAGTGAACTGTGTCTCATCTGATTTAACTGCCAATAACGTGTCTCCTGCCTGACCCCCGTCCTCCCACGGATGATTCATGTATACTGTTGGATGTTTGTATTAATTGATTGTCACTGCTGGTGCCATGTGGCTCCCTTTGTTTCTCTCGTGTGTTGTCAAGTCAAATAAATAAAGTTTTATATATAAATAGACATCTTGACATGTGGCTCCAACGCCGCGCAGTACTTTACTGGTCAATTTTCAGTGACCATAAGGTCAACATGGCGTCGGGCCACAGGGTACGGTTTTGTTCACTTTCTAAACACAGCCTTAGCAACAGCGTATGTTCTGCGTGGATGCTGAGGGGTGATGCAAGAGCGGGGAAGAAGACAGGGACACATGCCAGTAGCACTCTGGCTGCTCGGAGCGCAGATTTATAGCCCACGTTCCGAGCTTCCTGACTGTACCTCGGCCCGTTCCCGGGTGCTAATGTGCAATATTAGACCCAAATTGACCTGGACTAAAACCTATAGAAGCATAATGGGGGGACCGATTGCTCTACACATAGTAAACCTGTCTTGGGTCGGCTCATTCTTTTAGCCTTCTGAGCCTGCAAAGGAGTACCTGAATGTGGTTAATAATAAAAGGTAATTACGGTCTGTGATGGCTTACTATAGCTAGGAAGGCTGCCTAGAGCTGCGCTCGGTTGAAGCTTAATTCCAAAACTTCCAGCCATCTTTTTTATTTTCTTTATTATTTTACTATTTAAGTGGACATAATCCACTAGATAAAATGTTACAAGAATTTGGTAGATATAATAAAATCACAAATCAATGTATTTTTATGGTGTCCAGGTGCTCTCATGATTCTGAAAGGGGAATTGATTTGATTAGGGGGAGAAGGAAAAGACAGGTGTTGTGCAAGGCTGTTGGTGTGTTTAGGGCAGTGGTCTTCAAACATTTTCATCCTAGGGCCGCCTGAGCAAATTTTGGCTAGTAAGTCCCAAAAATCATGAATTAACTTGTGCTGTCGCACAATCCCAGGGCTCCCTCCACCCTGCACCCTCCACCCTGCTCAGTCCCCAGCCTCCCTTTGTGACATCAATTTGCCAAACTGCTGTCACAAAGGCATTGCTAGAGGGGATCTCGGGGTGGGAGGCTGTAGCCCCAGTCCTTTTGGTTGTAGCCCCGGATAGAAGCTCAGGGGCTACAACCAAGAGGCTATCTAGCCACGAGTCCTGACAGTCCCGACATTACCCCATAGCCCCGGATATTTTCCAGACCTAGCAACACCCCTGCTGCTGTGGGCTGCTCTTCTACTCATCCAAGTTCTCAGTATAGTTTTTCTTCCTTATCACTTATTAAATAAGGTACTTCAGGGAGGGATTGTTGAGCTGCTGTTTAATCTCCCTGTTGGGTACTGTTTTAATGTGGGCTGGAAAGCAGACCCGGGTGATGCCTTTACATTTTGTGTGCATACTCATCCGAGTCAGGGCTGGAGTGCAGTACTTAGGCGGCTGAGCTAGTGTTATTTTGAATGTTGGCTGCAAAGTTTTCTGTGCCTTCTGTCTGTGCTAGTTTGCTGTGCCTCTCGTTTAAGGCTACTTGCACGTTTTCTGTTCGGCACCACTTTGGACACAGCCACTTATCTTCCTTCAAGGGCCTACTTCACGTACCGTCATGTTCCGCAGCACAGAAAATGGGGCAAAGTGGATTGCAACCCTGAAAATCAAATCCTCCTCAAGGATAGACAATGGAATGAACATTAATTAACAGGCCCAATGGTTATTCTGTAGATGCTGGACAACTGTCCCCTCTCATAAATGTTGAGGGGGTTAAATATCAGTATGGCTCTACTAACAGGCAAAACTACACATTTTACCTGGTCGTTCCAGGTTTTGCTTAACTGCCACTCACTGCAGTGGTTGAAAGCACTGGCGGAAGGTCATATTCTGGTATAACGGTGATCCTAAAGTCAGCAATGCTGTATTAGTAATCTCATGTCACTAAAGTGCTAACATGGTTATAAGTTTTGCTGCGCATTGCAATTTGCCAATAAATTAAACTCAGCTACATCTTTGAGTCTAGCCACTGTGCTGAACTTATCCACGTTAGTACTCGCCCCATCTACATCTAGCTGTATTGTGATTATAGCCCTGTTTTAAATGCAGCTGCATTTCTGAGTATAGTCAATGTGTTCTATTTAGCTGCATCTTTGAATATAGCCACTGTGTTATAATTAGCTGCATTTTTCTGTATATCCACTGTGGTATATTTAGCGGTGTCCAGTCAATTCGTCGACCTCAAATTGGTCGAATGACATTTGGTCGACGCAATTTCGTCGAAAACCATTTCGGCTAATTTTTTTTTTAAATTATATATATTTTTTTGGGTGTTCGTTTAGGCAAAAAAAGGTTTTTTAAGGCAAAAAAGGGGGTTTGGGGGGGACCCCCCAAAAAAAATAAATAAATAAAGGGTTAAAATAGAAAAAAAAATATTTCGACGACATGGTTTTCGACCAATTTGCTTCGACCATTTGTCTGGTCGACCAATTTTTTTCGACGAATTGACTGGCAACCATATTTTGCATAGTTTGAGTATAGCCATTGTGTTATATTTACCTGTGCTTTGATTTTGCTGCATTTATGAGTATGACCACTATGTTATATTAAGCTGCTTATTGAGTATGGCCATTGTGTTATATTGGGCTGCATTTTTTGTATAGTTACTGTCTAGATTTAGCTGCACTTTGAATACAGGCACTGTGTTAAATGTAACTGTGCTTTGAATTACCCCATCTAATTCTAACTGCATTGTGATTATAGCCACTGTTTTAAATTTAGCTGCATTTTAAACATAGCCACTGTGTAGAATTTAGCCACGCTTTGAATTCGCCCCATCTATATTCAGCTGATTTGCAAGTACAGCCATTGTGTTAAAATATAGCAGCATTTTTTTTGGTATAGCCACTGTATAGAACTTGACCATGCTTTGAAATCGTCCCATTTAAATCTAGCTGCATTGTGATTATAGCCCTGTTTGAAATGTAGCTGCATTTCTGAGTATAGTCACTGTTATATTGAGCTGCATTCTGAGTAGGCAGGATAGCTCAGAGGCAACGTGCTCGCCTTGGAAGCAAGACGACGTGGAGTGACACAGGTTTGATCACCGGGTCTGCGCTTAGAAACCTCTGAGTATTAAACGCGTTATAAATAACCAATTGCAATCAGTATAACCACAGAGTTCAATTCAGCTGCATTGTTTAGTATATCCACTGAGTTAAATTCAGCTCCATTTCGGGTATAGCCACTGAGTGAAATTCAGCTGCATTTTGAATTTAGCCACTGTGTATCACACACCATCCTTACGGAAGATAGCGAAAGGCATGGCCACCTACCTGCACGCATCTGCTATCATAAACTACTTCAAGACACATCGCACAACCCCTCGGCCGTAACAATGCAGCTTCCCCAGAACACAAATGTGGTCTAGCTGGACACATAATGAGACTCTTGCACTCGCATACTCTCCAGGCGACTCCATAGTACCCATCCACATGCCAGCTCGACATGGGTAGCTAGCAGGGACTTAGCCACCCCTTCTTATCTTCGTATTTGCTGAAATGCACAAACACATTCTACTACAACTCCTCTGATGAATTTCCCATACCTTGGACTTCGGACCCCTGAGGCGTTCACCTGCAGCGGTTCGAGGGCATTCCAATGAGAAAATGTGCTATACAAATGACAATTACATTACATTACAAAGTACATTTCTGGTCCAGGAAGTGGTTATGTCTAGGATACAGTCCTGCAAAACTCTAGACCCCGCTCTATTATGCTATTTATGGATATATTTGCCACTCAGTTGGCTAGGGCTTGATCTGGGACATCCTGCTGAGTCTTTGCAGAATCATCCCTCATTGTGAAAGGTCATTGAGGGACAGGACCTGCAAGGTTATCCTCATCTTCCTGTTCAACCATTGCAGCTCCCGCCTTTTATTTCACAATCTGCAGCCCATGGGTCCCCCCGTCCTTCTCTGAAAATTGCACTCGAGCCCATGGCTGTGGAGACTGAACATTCAGGACTGGATATTCCTTTTAGGTTCTTTGTAAAAATGTTGCCGGATATAGTCATTTTGTGAAAAAGTTGTTAAGAAAAAATATTTGTTTCCCAAAATGTGTGCAGCCTTAAATTGTCAAAATGTCACCTCTCATAAGGTTCTAAAAAATTGAATGTTTTGAATCATACGCGAAAGATTATTACGCCACCCTAATCCCTGCTAAAAGAAGGCAACTACTATCTATCTGAAATCCCTCAAACCCCGCTCCTAATTCTTACCCAATCTTTAACCCTTACTCTAACTCTAATTCTTAGGCTTACCCTAACCATAGCACTTGTCATAACTCCAACATCAGCAGACCTCTAAAACCTCCCCTTACCCTAACACAACCCCTTCCTCTAACTCTGACCCCTATGATTAACCAAATCCTAACCAACGCCGTAGCCCTAATACTTACCCTCACCCTAACCCAGATAAACACAAGTCCTCCACAAACTCCCCACCCCATTCAATCACCAACGCTACACAGCCACCATAATGCTATCATTAACTATTACTCTAACTCTAACCACTAGCCTTGCCCTAATCCTACACCATACACTAATCCTTGCACTCACCCGAACTGCAAGTCAGGCAATTACAAGCCCCACACATCCTCCCTAACCTTAACCTCTACCCTATCCATCATACCAACAGCACTCCATGTTTGGCTACCATTCATCTGAATGTTTGTGAATTTTTGTATCACTTTTCTAGTTGGCAACATTTTCACTGGCACCCACCTTTCAGTATTCCTTGCATGCCATTATAGGTGGCTGAAGAAGATGAATGATTGACATCAGACCCTATGATTCATTGTTTTTCAGAACACCCCTGGAGTGTGCACATTGTCTGCCCTGGACATCACTCAGATGCAGCATCTCAACAGCCATTCCACACTGTACCTTGCTCCCACCAGCCTCATCTCCTTCAAAGACATATTGGTAAGGCTGTATTGTGGGTCCTTGTCCAGTCTAGGGCCCTGCACTGCTGTTATATGTTTTCACTGTACCAATCAGCTTGTTGGCAACACCATACCATGCAATGCTGCCATGGATTAGCTAGAATTTGAAATGCCTGCTTAGACAGGACATCTTATTTGGTGTCCTCACGGAGACCTAGGCTACCCTTTTCTATAACACCTGTGCTGCCATGCCATTAATGTCACTGCTCAAGATCTCATCTTCTCTCTCCATTGCACCCCAAATCAAAGCCGTTTGTCGAAAGGATCATCTTCAGTTGAAAATCCTTAGCAAAGTTTTACCCTTTGTGCTGTCTCATATCCTCCCTTGCACTCTCTTCCCTCAACAACTGTAATTCCCTTTACCATGGCCAACCCTTGTATTATATCAACCATCTCCAGGTCCTGCACAATGCTGTGCTCAGACTTGCTACGCTTCCCCCAGAATGGAGCATATATCCGTGGTCCTGCAACAGCTGCATTGGCTCCCCATTGCTAAACTTGCTCATTTTAAGGTCCTGTGCCTAGTGAATCGTGCTCTACACTGCACAAGGGCGAATACCTGCAAAACAAATTCTGCTGGTATGTTTTCTCTGAGGGCCATGTGTGTGAAAGATTGGAGGGCCGAAAATGAATGAATTGGGAATGTGTAGTCTAACTGCACAGTGGGCTTAAGATGTGCTCGGGCCATCCTACGTATGGTGTAGGCATGATTGCCCGGTCACCACTTGGATAGAACAGGTCTTTCAAAGCTCTTAGGCATGTACAACATAGCTCAATATGCATGCGTTGCTTATGTATAAGGACGATTCTAGGAGATAACGGGTAAGAGATGGCAGCAGGTCGAGTAAGATAAGATGCTCCATGATTTCATTCCTGCACTCTAGGAATAACAGACGAGGAGAGCGGAACTCGGTGAACTAGACATGGTGATTTTACACCTTAATATGAGCAATAACGACTGATGGTTCGACTGAATACAAAAATTGGTGGATAGAACTACCTATGGTCCAAGCTATGAGGAAGGCTATATGCCGAAACACTTGTCATCTACTGGACACTATTTATGATTTAACATTGAAATTTCTTGAAAAAATTAATCAGACCAGTGACTGAAATTGGGTACTAGTCCTGGGATTAAAACCACATATGAAAACTGGCGCTAACAGCGTTATGGCATTTATTCATATTGAATCAACTGAGAGTATAAGTGGATTAATTCTTTTGCCCACACGCGCTGTGACAGGTGCTATCAACTGAAACAGTTAATTAAGCATTTCTTGACGTATGGATTATGTCGCGCTAAAATCCTTTTCAACCATCCCACAACCGGTTAACTGCACTGGATAAATATTGCAAGATACAGGAAATGGACAGAACATCACCAAAGGAGCTGTCTTCCAAGGAAGAAGCAAATCTAAACAGATCCTGAAATATTAAAATACATGATAAGAATCACTCCCACACAGCGCTCCAAACGAGATTCGGAAGTGGGAGTATTTTACTGCCTCTTTTTTAAAGTTGGGAGCAAAATGACTTTTTAGGGAGTAAAAATGTGTGCGGGTAAAAATATGTTTTAACTGGAAAACAGAAATGTTTTTGTAATAATTATTTATTTGAAACTAGTTATTCATGCACATAAAAAGATACAGGTTTACTTCTTCCCATCATGCAGCAATGATAGGTTCTTTCTGTGGCACTACGTGCACTAAGGGTACAAACATATCCATAGAGCTTTGAGGGTGAAAGCTATTTGTTGTTCAAAGTAATTTTACTCCCTATTTTAATTTTATGGGCGTACAAGTGGCCGATAACCCCCTTATCTGTAGGGCTTCTCGCACCCAAGGGATGCGCCTTTTGAGTTTTCGAGAGATAAAAAACACAGGGAAAATATAAGTCTGGTAGTGTATACATGTGGGGGAGGGGGGGAGCGCACTTTCACAGGAAACAAAGTGATTCAAAGGCCAGCAAAACACGCGAAAAGTGTTCTTTGGAAACATAAAGCTTTTTATGGCAAGCTTTGTTCAATGCTCCAGTAACCTGTAAAGCCGGGCTGTAGGGTGTTAGGGCTCTCAGCTTCAGAAACCTGCTGGTCGTTATACTATCAGCAATAATAACCTCCTAATTTCATGACCGAGGCGGCTGGCTCCATTGAATGCACAGTACATGCCAGAACATGAATTTGCTAATTTCTTTTAAAATGGCCGCCTTAACTGCTGCCCCCAGTAACATGCGCATTATCTCACACATTGTCTTTCTCTGGGGTCACCACAGGCTTCGCAAATTTGATCGACGCAACATGTGAATTGTGAATGAAAGTCAAAGGGAAATCCCATTTGCAAAGATGTGTCTTGTGTTTACAAGCAACAGGGAAAGGAGGCTGACAAACGTGCCTCATTCATGGAAGCGTTCATGGCAGTGGCCCTTACCATACATTTGGCAGCAAACATATGTAATAGTAATAGATGGGTAGCTTTTAGCTAGGCAGATACATTCCACTGTTGGGTTCTGAGCAGGGCCGGCCTTAAGGGCAGCAGCGCCCTGGGCGAAATAGCGCACCTCTCGCCCACCGCGCACCCCTGGTTAACAGGGGCAGGGCGAAAGGGGGCGGGGCCAGGATGGGCAACTTTTTTGTTGTT
This sequence comes from Ambystoma mexicanum, assembly GCF_040938575.1. Lineage (NCBI taxonomy): Eukaryota > Metazoa > Chordata > Amphibia > Caudata > Ambystomatidae > Ambystoma > Ambystoma mexicanum. The sequence continues at coordinate 465,157,499 of NC_090924.1, read as the reverse complement.
TATTTTAACCTCCTCGCCTCGGCGAGGAGGTTAAATAGGGCGCGTTAGCACCCCATTGTCATTGAATGCGCCCGCCGCTGCAGGGGCCTTCAATGGAAATGAGGCGCCTGCCACTACTCCAGCTCGGGAGACCCCTTGAAAGACTCCCCCGAGCTGGCGTGGTGGGGGGCTAATGGCGCCTTTTCTTATGAAAAGTTCACACGGCAGAGGGGTGCATTTAAATGCACCTGCCGCCGCGGGCACATTTTACAGTAAAAGGCTGCCTGCCACGTCTTCTCCCACAACTCCAGCTCGGAGGAGCCCTTAAAAGACTCCCCCGAGCTGGCGTGTCAGGGCTAATGGCGCCCTGGGGGGCGTGGCGCACCGGGCGGTCTCCCCGCTCCCCCCCCCCCTAAAGCCGGCTTTGGTTCTGAGTGACATCTGATAGGCAACAAGAGCAAAGCACTAGCTGTCAATGATGTCATTCAGAACCTTAAGGTGAAAAAGATCCTGTAATTAAAAGCTCCCCTTATATTATTGTAGGTAATTACTGGGATGAGGAAGAGTGGGACTAGGAATAATGAAGGTATTGGAATTGTCGGAAGCGGCCAGTGACGGGTGCGGCTTGACGGTCACAGTACGTGTTGTGAGGTCCATTTCTCTAACATTGTGTTCTATGGCACCTCGATACAGCTTTGCTGGCGCTGTGATCCCGTGTCCTGGAGAGTGCAGGAGTGTAGGTTTCCAGGTTTCCACACCCTGAATGGCATCAGGCCGGCCTCATTGCACAAAATACCCCTTGGTAAGTCTGCTGATCGGTAACTTACGGTCAACAAGCACTGGAGGACTGCTGGGAGCTCTGGATCCGGCATGGGTCCTGAGACCCACGCAGACAGCTGCATGCTTGGCGACTTTGGTTTTCTGGCTTGTTAGCCGGGCCCATCTGCGTTACTTGGAAAGCTCTGTTTATGCTGTGAGCACCAGAGCGTTGACATTAGCACTGATGAAGGCCTTATTATAGTGCTTTAGCATAACATCAGATATTGGACGCCTGGCATTGGATGGATGGTGTTGTTGCCCACCCTTGTTAATGTTTGTTACCTTATGTAGAGGGACATACATACAGTGACTGCAAGGTTAGGACTCTTTTAGCTGTATGAAGCCTCTAAAGAGCACAAGGCCCCAAGTAATGGAAAACCAGAATGCACTTCAAGTATCGCAGGGCTCACAGTACGGGTGGACTCTGACACACATCCAATGGGGAAGCCCACGGCATGCAGTCTGTCCACAAGGCCTTCTGAGGCCCTGGTCCCCAATGCTTCCAACTCTCTCTTCGTAAATACCTTCCTACTCTAACTCTTTGCTCCTCCACCTCCAACTCCCTCAGGGTCAGTCGCTTCTCCAAGCAACAAGTTGGTGGTAGATCTCTTTCTTTGGCTGGGGCCTCCCTATGGAACAGCCTCCCTGCCTCTCTGAAACTTGAGGAGAACCATCTACGGTTCTGGAAGCACCTCAAGACCTTCCTCTTTGCTTCTGCCTTCTCTCTTCCTCTCCCCTGCTGATTTCCCATCTGATACTGCACTGGTCACCTGGCTACCCTCTGATTCCGGGCCCAAGTCCCTGCCGCCCAGTTGTACACCTGCAGTGCCTCCCGGCAACGCTTGCACTTGGGTCTGTATCTGTAACCCTACAGTCCCCCTATCTGCACTTTTGGACACCTGCTGTCTGCACTTACCCTGGCACCTGCCACCTGCTGTCCGCTTCTCTTGGTATGGTTTTGTTCCCAAGTACAGCACTGCCCCCTCCCCTTTCCCCTGGCACTTTTCCCCTGCCCCCTCCCCTGCACTTGCGCAATCTCAATGTCACTTGGCCTAGTAAGATCATTGTCTCTGTCCTCCCTCCGTTCCCCCTTCCTTGCCTCGTCACGCCTTGAAATACTTGTGTATAGGTGCAATAAAAATGCCATATCATATCTCATCATATCATATCATATCATATCATATTACAAAGTCTGTGAAACAAACTGTGGGTAGATATGAGAGGACCTACACACCGGAGACAGACACCCCCGACGGGCGGCAGGATTGTGAGCAGGCAGGGTATGATAGTCCATTTAAAACCCCACAAAACAACTCACTCTTGTACTGATGTTACAGTGTCCAACGGGAAGTGGTGACCCGTCTGAAATGGAAGCAGCGCTAACACCCCAGCAAACCTGTGAGAATATTATTGGTGTAAAAGAACCGTAGACACGATTGTCAAATGTGACTACCCATTAAAGTGAGTGTGACCTCACTACTGATTCATCTAAAAGCAGTGCTGGACAGTGCAGTATATTTTCAAATGAAGACCACAACTGAAAGCCATATTGGCCTTTTGTACAGAAATATTCAAAAGCCAATACCTCTCATAACTGAGTTACATGATTGGGGGCCCCCAGTGAACCGTTGGAGGTACATTTGTCAGCATTTATAGGTAATCAGGCAGATTGGTGGCCACTGAGACGGGCCACTTTGATTGTATCTGACAAGGACTGTGTCATCAGCGTTTATGAGCCAACCGATAGGCTTCATGCCTGTTTTTGGTGAGAAGATGTTACTAGAGTCTAATTTCGCCCCTAGATCTGCCACGTACAGGTTAAATAGAGCAGCTACTAATACCCATGCTTGCTTTAGACCTTTTTGTTGTTGTAATGTAATCTGATATACACCCTCCTTGATTAATTCTCAAATCCGCAGAAGTCTCTGTATGGATGAGTCACAATGTTTTGTAATTGTAATTGGTTATTTATAATGCGCTTAATACCCAGAGGTTTCTAAGCACAGAACCAGGGATCGAACCTGTGTTTCTCCGCATCTTCTTGCTTCCAAGGCAAGCATGTTGCCCCTGAGCTATCCTCCCGGCACCTGAGCTAGAATACAGGTAACTAAGCCAGGCATTACCTCCATGTCCCTCTACCTCATCCCAGTACTTGTGTATGAGGCGAAGTGCCTCATACACAAGTACTAGGATGAGGAGGAGTAGGCCTAGGAGTAATGAAGATTGACAATAAGTAATCCAGGCATTAAACACAAGCGCACACACCGTTCAACATACACTCACACACACTCCTGTACTTATGTTACAGTCTCCAAAGGGAAGTGGGTGACCCCTCTGAAATGGAAGCAACATTAACTCCCCAGCAAACCTGTAAGAATGTTATTACCACCCTCTGTCATAAACTCTTCTCGTTTCAATATGCCACTATACAACTCCTCCCTCTTACTCCCCTCACTGTTCTGGCTATCTATCAACCTCCTGGAGATCTCAACTCCTTTGTCCCTAATCTGACTCTTCTCCTTGACTCACTTCCTATCGACATCACCATCATGCTAGGGGACTTCAAACTTTCCAAGCCCTCGGCAGCCACCTGCCTTGAACTTAAATCCATCCTATCTGATCACTCCCCCTACTCCTTCTGCGATCAACCTACCCATTCTCGTAAGAACTCCCTTGACCTTGACTTTCTCTCTAATTCAATCTCCTCCTGAGACCTCTCCATTGACCCCTATCTCTCCAATCACCTCATTGTCAACTTTAACATCACAGTCCCTCCACCTTACACTCCTCATCTCCCCTCTTCAATAACCAAGAGAATATTCAGGCAGGACTCTTTTGCCCTTTACCTTGATGATGTGAAGACCTTATTCCTGTCTCTTTCCCCTATGCCTCTTCTATTGACCATGCTTTCTCTAACTTTCACTCTACCCTTATGGCTCAATTTGACCATCACTATACTGCTTGCCCATTCACACCTTCCCGTATCCTGCCTCAGCCTTGGAATCTCCTCTAAAATGTAAACCCTTAAAACAAATATGCATTGCTTCCTACAATGCTGGAGCAAATTATGGACACCTTCCCTACTCCAAGATTCCCTTGCTGCCCTAACCTCTGCACTGGCCTCTGCCAAATCCTCCAACTTCAAAAACCTAATGTCCTCACTTTGCAATCACCCCTATAAACGTTTATCTACGCTACAGTCTTTGAGCACACCTCCCAAGCCAATATCCACCTCCTCCTCTCTGCTAATGACCTTGCTCACTACTTTTCCTCCAAAATCTCTAAAATTCGTCACACTCTCACATCCCTCCTGTCTCCCTCTCCAACCCTACTTCTGCCCAAAACCTCTTCCCCTACCTTTTCTATGCACAGCTACTTCTCATCTACCTCTCCTATTGAATTAGCACCCATCCTTCGCCGTGCCAACCCGTATTGCGCTCTTATCGAACATGTTTCTCCCCAAATGGTTAAAGACTCACCCGACCTTATCTCTCTGAGCTCTTTAACCTATCTCTCTCCACTGGACTCTTCCCTGCCTCCTTCAAATCTGCAACTAACTTAACTCTATTGAAGAAACCCTCTGCTGACCCAAATGTCCCAACAAACTATTGCCTAGTTTCTCTCCTTCACCATTAGTAGAAGGTCCTTGAGTAGGTGCTCTTCACCCGAATAGCTTGAGGGTAATGGCCTTGAAGATCCACTTCAATCTGGCTTCTGTGCTAAACGCTCCACCGCGACTGCACTCATGCATGCCTCCACTCTCTCTCTAATGCCCACTGCTCCAAACTCTCTTCTATATTCATCCTTTTTTACATTTCTGCTTCTTTTTACACTGTCGACCACTCCTCTCTCCTCTTCACCCTCTAGGACCTTGTGTTTCCCAAATTTGCTCTTGCATGGAACACATCCTACTTGCAAGTTCAATCCTTTAAAGTCTCTTGCAATTCCCTGTTGGCGTTCCCCAAGGATAAGTCCTTGGATTTCTGCTCTTCACCCTCTATACTTCTTCCTTAGGAAGACTCATCCAATCCTTTGGCTTTCACTATCACCTTTTTGCTGACAGCACTCAAATATGTGTCTCTGCCACCCCAGCCATCTCAGAACAGATTACAAACTGTCCCACTGCAATGTGTCACTGGATGTCTCTCTGCTGCCTCATGCTGAAAAAACCAAAGTCATCTTTCTCCTGGCTTCCAATGCAATTTCTCCCTTCCCTCGCTCCTATCTCTGTCCCACCTGACCTTGCTCCCTCAACCAAGGCTTGCAATCTTGGGGTCCTCTTAGATCACAACCTATGACTGCAATCATTTCTCACTGCCTTGGTTGCTTGTATTAGCCTCCTCGAAACTGGGCAGATGCGTCCTCTTCTTATTAATCACTCTACCAAAACTCTAATCTCCACTCTTGTGCTGAGCAAACTGGACTACTGCTAACGCCTACTCCTTGGTTTACCTCTCTACTCCTCTCTCTTGACAAAGTCCTCAACTTTGCTACCAGCACTCTCCACAACCTACCCAGTTTGTCCCCCATTTCTATCTGCCACCAACATTCTGCTTGGCTCTCCAAGCACAAACGCTCTCTTTTCAAGTTCCTTCTCCTAGTCTACAAAGCTGTGAATGGCTTTGCTCTTCGGCACCTGTCTGATTGTATCCCAATTTACTCACCATCTCGTTCCCTCCAATCCTCCTCTGGATGCAACCTCACCATCCCATACCCTCTCTGTGCCTCCTCTCCTCTCTATGCTCCCCCTACTCTCTGCCCCATCCTCCCTACCTGACCCCACCACTGACGCCTAATAATGTCATTTTGTATATTTAATTAGTGCTCCCCTTTAGTTTGAAGCATGTGCCCCCTTATGTTAATGTTACCATTGTAAGTAATTTGTTTTCTTTTATACATTTTGTTTTTGTTTGTTTTGTTCTGTCTCTGGTAAATGACCTAATTTTCTACACCTTCATTAACTGTCTCACTACAGTTTCTAATTGTTATGCTTGTATACAGGGACCCTTCCTGGAAATGTTTCCGCCATCTGTAAATTCAATATTATAAGTCGTTTCTGATCGGAATTGATGTTCCCAGTTCTTCAAAGAAATAAAATACATATACAACTACAGTTGATCATGAACTTCATTATTCCCTATCGCAATGTCAGAGCAGACAAATTCAGCATTCAAAAAGGGAACCCGTTCACAACATGTCTTCTTTTTACAAGGGCCTGTGGTGTGGTGTGGTGCCGGCGGGAATAAAGTGCTAAAATCATTCGATGCAGACGTTACATCCCCAGTCTCGTCAGAGGCGTTTTACGGTGCGCAGTTCAAGAACCTCTGGTGGTGCCCACGGATCTGCCCATGGAGATAGTTGGTAATTTTGTGGTCAATGTTAGTTTCTAGCACATGCTTCAATCACATATTGTCAATGCTAAGCAGGATGTATACATTGTTTTCAGGGTTCTGGAAATTGTGGGTTCTGGCCTTAATCCAGAAACTTTGTTGTTGTATGCAGTCCCTTCTACCACAGCTGTTTGCCATTTTACATAGCTGCAAATAACAGGTGTTGCTATTACCAATTGACCCGGTCTGTTTTTTTTTAATGTTATTGCTATGTAATTGGGGTTTATACCACATTCCTCTGTTATTTGTATAGTCCCTTCCATTTGTAAAGTGCCCAGATACCCACAAATGGGTTTCTTGGAGCTTGGGCAAAAACATGAAGCAACGGAGACTGAAAGAAAAGAACCTCAAGATCAGGGGGCGTCTGACACAATAAGCGATGTCTTAATTGGCCAGCAGAAAGACACAACATTGGTGGTAGATCAAATACTCAATTCATTGGAACTCAATTTACCAATCTCAGATGGGTGAAGGGCTGAGTCGGCGCTGCTGGCATTCACATATATCCCCTATGGGATGAATGAAGATCCGGGAACATCAGCATTTGTTCTGCCAATATTTAATGGGTGTATTGTGTCATTTACCAATGTAGCATTTTTCTAACACAACATTCTAAACGCTAGTATTGTAATATTTACAAATCATGTGTTCATAATACAAAGAAAGTTTGAAAACTGGACATTTGAAGGAAGCCAATGGGTTGTTTAACATGCTGTGGGTGTACTCCCATTTCAGCAGCTGCATTAATGACTAAGGGCTGCATTAAAAAAAAGAAAACTCCACCTCCGCAAGCAGGAAACACCTTCCTGTAATTAAAACGAGAAACATTTGGCAGCATCTGCAGACTGCAGCAGTGGGTGCAGACAGGCAGAGGGAAATCAGCATTCAGCAGCACGACCTGTGTGGCCGCAGCAGACAGACACAATCCCATCCCTGTAAAGCAAGTACACAGATCAAGGCAAAAGTATAGACCTGCTGATGACTACAGGCATACATTGCAGGAGGGAGAAATAATTTGCAGAAATTGAAAAATTCTAAAGTTTACTTTAAAACATATATTTTCAGGTAGTGAACAGTGTCCTGTCTCTAGTGCTCACAGTATAAACGCCATGAGGGCAGAACCTTAAAAAAGCCTTTTTAGGGGCCTCTAGTCCATTCACAATTCTGCCTTAGTCTTTTGACCGCATTGAGTGTGTCTTCTTGGCACTTTTCCAATTGTGAGACTCGTGGTTCGATGATGACAAAGCAGACGATTCAGTCTGCAGGGTTTGATGCGGAGGGGCTTTCGCAAAGGTATGGAAACAGTGGCGAGTGCGTCCACTTCAGGCCTCGACTGGATTGTCAAGGCGAATCCCCACAGCAAAACATAACTCTGAGAAGTGAGGGGGGAAGTTGGTTTGTGTAAGCAGATAGTCAGTTTCAGTTTAAGCTCAGCTGGCTGGAGGTGGCTCGAATCAGGAAATGCTGGGTTCTGCAAGCAGCATTGCCAAAGGGAGCAGCTTTGGGCTTGTAGCAGTGTGGGTCCTTTAAACAGGTCCCTTGAAGGAAAACAATGCGTGACCTGCTTTCCCATTCCAGGGAAATAGATCAGAGCTGCTTGCAGGGCCAGCCACAATCATGGCTCCCTGTGTACCAGCAGTCTTCAGTGGCAGGTAAGAGTTCCTCCAATCAGTCACTTCTCTTTTGCCCCAAACGTGTTTTGTGAGGGAGCTATCAGATCCCCTGCAAATCGTGCCTTACCTTACCCCTGTGCAAGGCTGTTTGAGCAACTGTAGCTCCATCAAGATTTACGTCTTGACACTTCTTCTGATTCTAAAAGAATGTTCTTTCAAATGTGGTGGGTGCATGGGTTCACCCCATATATATCAAATCCTAACAGGGGATTGGTTCTTTTTTCAAGCCTCCTGTTGAAGGCCAATCTGTGTCCCTGTTACAGAGTGTCCCTGCTCTGCTGTGTCACACCCAGTCATTCATTTGCAGGAAATCAGAGAGATTAAGAAGGATAAGATATACATTAGCACCCTGATGGGTTTCATCAACCAATGAGAATGCTCGGAACGTGGGCTGCAGTCACTAAGGAAAGCCTGCGTTTCGACCATATTCATTGGTGTTGGGCGCTTCCTTTCCGTTCCCTGCTCCTCCTTCACCTTAGCACCAATATAGCACTCTACATGGGTGCTTTGTACCTTTGGTGTGCCGTGCAGCGCTGCTCTGTGCTGCAATATGCTTAGTCAGTTTTTCATGCTGGTGACACCACAGTCATCAGCATGAAAAAACGGACTTCACGAACAGCAGCACCCCCAGTGCTGGAACGCACAAGGAAGGTAAGTTAATTTCCTTTATTTTAACAACACCATTAGCACCCATGTAAGGAACTACACGGGTGCTAATGGCGATATGCCCCTCGGTGGTGTGCCGACCCTTTCGGTAGCAGCATCACCACCCTCGATTCGTTAAGGGACCCTCACTGCACTTGATCCTTAACTTGGGCGGCGGGTTGTTACCTACAGGGTCGGTCCACCACCTCGGGGCATATCGCCCCAGTAAAAGCAAGATGGTCAAAATCTTCAGTCAGATTTCTGGCCTCTTGGATTCCCTGGACCTCCCCGGACCTCCCCTCATGCCTGCCTGTCCAACATCAAACGATCTCCATGCTTATTATGCCCTTTCAATAATATTTCTTATTCGAGCAACTTCCCCTGAAGTGCCTGTTCCCAACATTACTTTCTGGGGGAGCCAGTCTCATCATCTGGGAGATGTGTCCGTTCTGTTACCAAGAGTACAATATGGGTGTAACTGGGCCCAAGTGTTGGCTGGAGAATCTTCAAAGGAGGAAGCCTGCAGCAGATGTCTCTTTCCACAGTAGGCCATGTGGAAAGCCAGAGTGGGGGCTAAGGAGATTGTCCGCAGATTCGGCTTAAGCTGTCTAATGTAATCCCTCATGAATCACTCCATCTATGTTTTAGTAGGTATATTTTATATTTACCTAGCAATGTCACTACGTTTAAAATGGGATGCTTGCCCTGCCACCATGTTCATGGCGTTAACATTTATTAATTGAAGCCAGCTGGATGTTCATTGTATTCTAAAAAGAGGCTGTGTGAAATTTAGCATAACTTTATTTCTAGACATCCCAGCAATACACCCTTCGGAGGAGGGCACTTGCCTTATGTGGGCCAGAATGCTCTCTCCATGTAGCAGGTGTTGCAGCCAGCAACAGGTTTCCACATTGCAAGTGAACAGATCAGCTGTGGCACTTTCGATAGTGTCCCCCTGGAGCTGCTAAACATGAAGTTAACTTTAGCCACTTGCTTGTAATTCCATACTATACTTTCTCTTAGCTTCTTACATTAGATCATGACGGGTCTTAGTAGACAGCTGCAAGGTATGGTCGTGTTTCCATAGCACCAATAGAGCTTTCAAAAGGAAATTCACACTAGAGTCTGCTAATCAGCCCTCTCCATGTGGACATTTCAAAAACATTATACTTTTGTCTTAAAGGTGGCAAATTCACATTTCAGCTGCTAAAATGTGAAAACTGTACAGCAGAAGTAATACCCGGCCTGCGGTAGCTATGTAGTTATGCTCCTGGCATCTCCAGATGTTCTACAGTTTTAGGCTTTGTGGATCAGGGATAAGGTAGCAGGTGCAAATTTGTGATGTGAACCTGCATCTCCTGAATTGCTCCAATGCAGACCTTTGTGAACTAGGCAGTGTATTCTGATCCCAAGATAATACAAAGAAAAAACTGTGGTAAGCCAGAATCAGGACACAGTGTTATTTTGGGCTAAACAGTTTCTTTATTTGAACACCAAAAACCTAAGCTGTCACTATGTTGCTTGTCAGGATGTCCTACAAAATAATCAAAGTTTGGCAACATGTGTTCTTTTTTTTAAAACCTTTTATTTTTATTGGCAGAGTTTAGGCAGTTACACGCTTTGAGCACTTAAGCATTGCAACAGATATACAATGGCAGTCATAGGGATCGTCTTCATGAAGCAAGAGGTAGGTATTCACCACAGTAGTACAAGCTTGGTTATTAGCCTGGGGATGCCACTGAGGTCGAGTCCTCATCAGTCTCTCTATTAAGGTAGCTGCAAAAGGCAGTCCAACCATTCCTGGGGCGAGATTGCGCAGGTAGAGATGCAATATAGTCCTCTTCACATGATTGTGTCCAAGTGAGGGCTGAGAGCCACATTTTGAAAGGAGGGGGGAGGGGCGTTTCCAACCCTGCAGTATACATTTCTTGGCCACCATGCTCCCCACATTCTGAAATCTAGCCGTTTTCTTAATCTCATCGCCCTTCCAGATACTAAAAAATAGTGCCAGCGGGTCCGGGCCAATTACCGTACCCACAATTTCAGAGAGTGCAGTAAGGACATCCCCCCAAAATGCATTCAGTGCAGAGCACGACCAGAACATATGTGCATGGTCCTTGTTCTCGGCCCGGCTTCTTGTGCAGGCATGCATGCAATCTCGGGAGATCCTGGAGAGTCTGAGTGGGGTATAGTACACTGTATTCAGTATTTTATACTGCATGCACTGATATCTGGAATTTCGGGAAACCTTACCTGTGTGGGAGCACATCCTCCTCCAAGAGTCATCTGTGATATCCAGACCAAGTTTGTTGACCCAGGCACTGCGGGCCCGGGGGGCCACATCTGGGAGCCTAGTTAGCAGGATTTTATATAGAGAGGAGACTATTCTGCGACTATTGGTGGAGTTGGCAATGTAATGCAGCTCAGGGGTATCAGGGGGTTCCTCTGGGAATGATGGCCACATATCACAAACTGCAGCACAGAGCCTGTAATATTGTAACATTTCCAGAGCCTAGCCCATATGGCTGGGGCGCCACGTCTGTGGGGTGATGAACTTCCCCTCAGGGAATAGATCTGTCAACGCATGCTAACCCAGGCCTGACCAGTGTTGAGAGAGGAGTTTGTCGTGAGTAGGTTCCAGACCGGGGAAGCACCACATGGGGAGCCATTTATAATGAGGGTGTGGAGTGGATGTGAGGTCGAGAAGGCGTCTCCACGCCACCAGAGTGGACGCAATGAGGTCAGCTGGGGCCTCTGTCGTGTATTTATGTTGAAGGATCAGGGTCATAATGTTGACCTCGGGCATGGCCAGTTTTCCCAGCTTGACATGGGGGGGACCAATGGGGTATTTATACCAGTATGTGGCAAACTGAGTTTGGGCCGCTAACCAGTATAGAGTCAGGTCGGGAGCAGCAAATACCCCTTACTCATAGGGCAAGGCCATATGTTGCCATTTCTTTCGAACTGCCAGCATTCCAGCATGCCACAGGAATTGAGAGCCCATTGTATGTAATTCCTCAAAATATTTCTGCCCCGGCCAAATCGGTACATTTCTGAAAATGTATAGAAGTTTGGGGACGAGGACCATCTTAATCAGCAAGAGTCTACTGGCCAAAGAGAGTGGCAGGGCGCGCCACTTGGTCAGTTTAGATTCAAAGTATTTCACAGCGGCGCTGTCATTATCAGTGATCAGGGCGGATCTAGATAGTGCCACCTGAACCCCCAAGTATTTGATACCGTTAGGTGACCAATGCAGAGGATATTCACAAGTTGGCCGTTGGGTTGTTCTGGTGAGGGGGAATATCTCGGATTAAGTATAATTGATAGTGAAGCCAGAGAATGTGCCTACCTTGATTATTTCTCTCAATATGGGGTCAAGATGAGTGGATGGGTTTTTGACATACAATAGGACATCATCCGCATACAGCGATATTATATCAGGGGGATCGGCAAGGCGTATGCCCCTCCAGGAATGTCATGCCCTGACGTAGTCTGCCATCGGCTCGATGACCAGTGCAAAGAGGATGGGGAAAAGGGACAACCTTGGCGTGTACCCCTCTGTAGCTCAAAGGAGTGCGAGGTCAAGGAGTTGACCAAGACTCTGGCGGTGGGGCAAGTGTATAGTAGCTTAATGTATTGGACCATCTTTGGGCCAATCCTCATTTTCTCCAAGTCGGCCCACATATATTGCCAGAAGACCATATCGAAGGCTTTCTGTGCATCCAGTGTGACCGCAACTGCCTCCACCCCCTGAATGGTGAAAGGAAGCGCCCCCAAGTTAGCACGATCCTCCCCGCAATAGGAGACAATGATGGACACTCCCGTAATGGGAATAAGGCCAAGACAGAGTGCTGGTGAGCGTAAGTGGGAGTTTATCCAAAGAATAGGGCATGCAAAGAACTCTGCAACCTCCGAGAGCGCTCTGTCTGACAATAGCAAAGACAGGCGTATTTCTAATACAAAAAACGTCATCAAAACCTACACACTATAGGGGGCACAAGTTAATTGGGATTGGGTGGCGTCGACTAACTATAGGTGTTGCTGCAGCTTGGTTGGTCCGGGTGGGAGGACGTCACTGGTCAGCCTCGTGGTAGGGTTGGGCCTGGCAGGCCGGCTTGAGGTCATCCGGGCGGTGTTGGTATGCTGGGGCAGCCTGTGACAAAGATGAATACCTTTCCTGACTCGTTTGCCCTAGGCCATGCACACTGCAGTTATTCAAGAAATGACATTTAAGTTCATCAATAAATCGCTCAGCAGTTTATCTTATAAAATAAATGCAACACATGAGGAATGCACCTCGTGAGAGGTCTGGTGGTTGTCGGTTGGGGTGAGATTTACCTGTGTCCTATTGACCGGTATTTTAGGTCGAGGGGCTGGGCTCTGGGGCCTGGGCCGAATGATACATGTCTGTCTGCTGCGTTAGAAGTTATTATATAAATGGGTCTCTGTGTCTTGTCCCAGCTTTGCACGGGGTCATGATTCTTGGGGTGGTCTAGGGGGGTTGTGGGATTTACGAGAGGGTGCTGGTAGATCTGTGGATTCAAACGTGGGTTTATTACTGTGCTGTAAATAACACAGGTGGCGGGCTGTGGCCTTGGGTGCGGTACCGGGGCCTCTGACTCTCTGAAGCGGCTCCAGCTTGGTTGGGGGAGGTGAGGGAGCGCGGCACATGCCTTAGCTTCTTTATCTGGCAGGCTTCGTAGGGTGGGAGGGAGAATGGCCTTGCATATATTCACAAAGGTTTTTTCCTCGTGCGTTGCTGACTTTTGAATGCAGAACTTTTATAATGTTTTGCCTTATTTTGATCTTATTTGAACACACATCTATATTTCGACTTCGTTACACATTTCTTTAATACAGTCGATTCGAGTACCTTTTCATTACATGGTATTATATGTACTGCAGTGTTTAAGTATCTATATACATTCGACGGTACATGAGGTAGAACTATATTATGGACCACAGAGATTGACGGTTGCCACTATGGGTGACTTAAGGAGACATATAGGGGTTCATGTGTCTACATATGACTTAAAGACACTTTCTCTGTGATCTAGCAGCATTAGTACAATCACAATGTGAAGTCATATAAACATTTCACTTTTATGGCTAATTCATGGTTTGCAGATTCTGTTTAAGAAAAGTAGTTCACTAATACCACTACTTGAATTCATTTCTGCGTTGCCCTGGCCTCGCGGACCAGGTCACACGGGATGCAGTATTACATTGTGAACGACGAAATGTTACAGTGTTAGCATCTCGGGTTATCTCATACCCGGCTTTCTCATGGGAACGTGCTCGCAGCGGATCTACCATAGTGCTGCGGTGGCAGGGATGCTTGGAAAGCCCTCCAAAGGTGGGGGGCCGCGCTACAGTGTGCTAAACTCACGCCATCTTTGCTAGACAAGATGGCTTCTAGGCCTAACTGAATTTTTGTATATGCAGGGAACGGATACGTGTGGGCAATGTCGTCGGCGGGTGAACCCTCCTCCACCTGGGCCCGGGTGGCATGAGGGGACGCCCATCGAGTCATGGTCCTCACCTGGGGAGAAGGCTGTAGGTGAGGAGGGCCTCGCGGCCAGTCCTCCCCTACATTTCCCCCCTTTCGTTACTAAAGTAACGAATTCTTTAGCTCTTCCAATCTTCTACATTCTTGTTCCTCTATCACTGCGTCATCCCATGCAGGTGTTCCTTTTCTAGGCATCCATGCCCTACATACTCCCCTCAAGCTCTCACCTCTTCTAGCATACTCGTCTGGTGTACATGTTAAATATATACAGTCACCACTTCCTTCCAAGTCTACCCAGACCTCCTCATACCATTCCAGTTCCACATCTCGGGGTTCTTTGATAGTGGTGTGCCATAGTTTGTCTACTATGTACTTATCACGGTACATAGGCACTAACTGGTACCTGGGAGTGTTATCTGTTCCTGTCTGTACATGTACTTCTTGTGTCGCCTTAATTGTACCACCAGAGTTGCCCATTGTCACCATCATCATTGCGCCGTTAGGGACCGCATTTGCACAACATCGGAGGCCCACCTGGCACAGGCAGAACGCCACGAGGAGAAACACCACAGCTGGTACCAGAAATTTAATTGTCATTCCAAGCCAAGAGGGAACCCAGGAGAAGATATTGTCGAACCACGTGCTGGCTTTTGCTCCACCTTCCATCTTCATCTTCTCTCCCAGATTGTGTACTGCTTCGATCACGTGGGATAAGGAACCATTCTCCGCGTCTTCAGAAGGTACGAAAGTGCAGCAGGCACTTCCTATTTTTCGGCAAACACCTCCGTCCATCGCAGTCAACAGGTCCAGAACATACCTGTTCTGCATGGTCATCAGACGTAGAGCTCGCAGTTCTACTTTTATTATGTTGAACCCTTCTTCAGTGTCATTGGCTAACTGAATTAGTTCCCACCGTGTTATCTGGAGCCATTTTGCATTTGCCCTTGCTTGGACACTTGAGATCAGCGAGGCAAAGAATGTTTCTACAGAGCTGAACAGTCGGTACCTGTCTGGGATCTGTGCCAATAAATCGGATGAAGCTTGGGATATGTAATTTGATGCCCGTCTGTTCCGTGATAGCTCTTCTCCCTTCCCTCCGGAGGACAGGACATAGAGGTGTGATTTTGCAGTAGGAGGAACCGCACCCTGGGGCATGTTCTCTGGCGTCCTTTTATTTTCATCAACGTGGCTTTCTGGAATCACCATTAGGGCCGAGTGCAGTGTGGCCATCGAGCAGCTGCCGCTCCATGCCTGGGGAAGGTGCAAGTAGGCCTGGTTCCCACATACCCAGTATGTGTCCATTAATGCGGCTGTTCCTTTTCTCATGTCTGGGATGGTGAGAGTCTTGTTGCAGCTTTTATTCGTCCCTATTGCCACTTTTCCTTCTCCCTTAAAACATAGTTCGTTCTTGATCTCACTTTGTAGTTTGAAGGGTTTCTCCATTGCTGTTACCCATGTCAGTTTGGAAATGTGCTCCTTCCATACTGGTGTGCATGTTTCTTCTATCCATCGCATCCTGGCTGGTTGGACACCTCTCAGTGCTTCCGCTTTGCACAGTACTTCTTCATCTTTCCATTTGTTTTCAGAAAATAGTGTCCCTTGTATCGCAGAAAATGGTTCTTTGAGACATACCACTCCAGCTGCTTTTGGATAGCACGTTTTTTCCGTCTGTATAATCTTGAAAGTGACGTCGTGGGCCTGGAAGGTGTTTTTTATTCGGCATAGCGTGAGATGAAGGAGACACTGGGCATCTACAATGGGCAATTCTCTGGGCAGCAACACTTTAGGTGTGCCTGATGCATGGGGAATGAGCGAGCAGACATAACAGCTCTCATTTGTCGTTTGTTTGGCTGTGGCACTCATATCAGCATACCATTTATTTGCTTGGTGGGGGTGCCGGGGGTCTTCCATTTTGTCTAAGCCTAACCCATAGTACTCATCATACCCCCTCCTGCTTGTCTCTCTTTTCCGCCTACTATCCTTGCTTCTCCTACGTCTGCTTTTGGTAAATGAAAAAATGGGCCCCCCTTCCTCCTCCCCACCCCCCTTGTCAAACTTCTGATATGTTTCCTTAGGTTCTGTCATAGTTATAACATTCCCATCTTCCTCAATAAACAACAAATCACTTTCTTCTAATGGGGTGGGGAGGGTAGTGGGGCTGCTATACATTTCAGGTGTGGACATTGTGTTGCTTTCCATCTCTGTTTGTATCCATTTTGAGTTTGACAGGGCGACAGTTGGTGGTTCAGTGTAGTAACCCCATACAAAGTGTGATCCATCCCATAGTAAAAAATCACCTTCTTTTATATTTACACTTGTAGTTGTATTGCTCCCCAGAGCTCGGGTGATGTTACTCCCCTCTCCCCCCTCGGTCATCTCGATAGAGATGAACGCTATAAACCAATACGTCACCAGGCAAAACATTGATAGGAAAAATATAATAACACAAATTGACAATCCGCATTCGTATGAATATGTAAGTCTATCTATCAACACTTCTTTAATCCTAACAAATCTATTAGTTGCAGGCTGCCCATTAGATGCCATGGTAATTCCTGTTTGAGATACAAAAGTGCATTAAGTACAGACATGTAAACATTTCCCGGACGTTATTAACTTTTTTTTTTTTTTTTTTTCTCCATAAAGCATGGGCGTGGGTAGGGGAAGGGTTTGTTTCCACAGACAAGGGTATTTGCAATCAATACGTTTAGATCATTGTACAATATATATAAAATCTTCTTTAAAAGAAAGAAAAATTTCAAGAAATGAGAGAACAAGGTTTTTCTTTTTTTCGTACGAATGCCATGTGATCATTTGCATTCATTGTCAATCGCTGCACATACACAAAATCACCTTTACTCATTCTCCATAACACCACTGTCTGCTGTTGCCTGTGCCTCGTCCTGCACCTCACCTTCCACGGCGCTATAAGCTCTGCGTACGTCTGTCAAATGCACCCAGTATCTTAGGCCCTTTACCTTTACTGCTGTGGGCGTGCAAAACACTACCTCATAAGGGCCATGGAAACGTGGCGCATTCCACCTTCGTACAAAACTTCTGACATATATAAAGTCACCTGGCATTAGCTGTAATTGTTTGTCAGGCAGTGGTACCCGTTCTGTTGTATTCCCCTCCTCTCTTGTAGAGGGGGGGGCGAGTTGCTTCGCTATAATGCGTGCTGCCCGTGTTAGTTTTTTCAAGTACTCTGTGAACTCCTCTCCCAATATCGCTGCGCTTCTGTGTGCATCAGAACGTTCACGGAGAGGCGAGTGCGCTGTGTGCATTCTCCTTCCCGTGACGATCTCATGCGGGGACAAATGGTGGTCTTTGCTTGGCTGATTGCGCAATTCGAACAGGGCCAAGGGTAGGCAGTACATCCAGGTCTTTTTAAGGGAAAAACACAGTTTTGACAATCTGCTTTTTAGCAGGCCGTTCATCTTTTCCACTACGCCATTACTTTGAGGATGATAAATCGAGCATAATTTGTGCTTTATTCCCAATAACGTAGTCACTTCTTTGAACAGTTCATTAACAAAATGTGTGCCATTGTCTGAGCGAATAACTTCGCAAATTCCCCAGCGCGGGAACACTTCCCGTACTAGGAACTTTGCGGCGCCCTTCGCATCAGGACGCGCACAAGGACCTGCCTCCACCCACCTTGAAAATGGACATACAACCACAATCATGTAGCGGGCCCCATTACATCTTTCTCCCATGTCTACATAATCGATGTGGAGCTCTCTGAATGGGCCATTTGGTTTTGGTATCGTACCCCTTAGTGTACGCAATGTCATACCTGAGTTATAAATTTGACATGTCGTGCATTCCAATGCCAGTCTTGTGATGTGTACCTGGAGGCAAGGTGCAAACCAATCTTCTTGTATCTCCGCCATTATGTGTTGTTTTGCGTTATGTGCGGGGAAGTGTAGCTGTTGAAATGCTATTTCTAACAATGTGACTGGCATCACTGCTTTTCCTGAACTTTCTTGTCGCCACAATAAATCCGTCGGCGATTTGCTGCATCCCCTCTTATTCCACAACACTTTCTCTTCTGCACTTGCTCCCTCTTGCAGCTCTATTATTTCTTGTGTAGGCATCATGTTGTATCCTGTGGGGACCTCTTGGCTTGCTGTGTGGTGTAACATGTACTCTCCTACCTCACCTTTCTGAAAATATGAAGCTTCTTTGGCGGCGGCGTCTGCAGCCGCGTTCCCCAAAGATATAAGATCTGTATTTGTAGTGTGGGCTTGGCATTTTACGATGGCCACTGCCGTGGGTTCTTGCAGGGCCTCAATCAGTTCTTTCAATAATTCTGCATGCTGAACCGGTGTTCCATCTGCTCGTCGGAACCCTCTCCGCCCCCACCGTGCCAGCCCTCTGTGTACTGTTGTTGTCATGTATGCTGAGTCTGTATATATTGTCACTGCGCATCCCTTAGCTGCATGCAATGCTTCTATTAGTGCTATTAGTTCGGCTGCTTGGGCTGAATAGTGTGATGGGAGGCGGTGTTGCACTAGTGTTTCGTATTCACCTTCCTCTAATCGTACCACTGCCATACCCACATGTTTTTCTCCTGTCTCCATGTCTATTGAGGCTGACCCGTCCACGAAATACACCTCTCCTTCGTTGAGGGCATTCTCAAAAATCACCTGGTCCTGACCTTCGTCACCTATGTATGTTGCACAGTTGTGGTTCTGCATGTCTTCAATGGTGCACGCCTCTGTGATGAATGTGGCTGGGTTCACTGTTTTGCATCTTACTATATGTATGTTTGCACTGGACAATATTATTTCATATGCTGTGGCGCGTTGTGTTGTCAATGTGCTCTTTGATCGCTCTAATATTGCAAAGAGTGAGTGTTCCACAAATAGTGTCACAGGACAGCCCATTACTATCGTGGCACTTTTTTCAATGGCGAACGCGGCTGCAGCTAGTGATTGCTCGCACGCGAAATGACCTTGCATTACTGCATCTAGGGTGCCACTATAGTAAGCCAGTGGCTTGTGCCCTAACGATGTCTTTTGTGTCAGCACTGCTGTCATCAGTGTTCCTTTGCAGTGCGAGAATAGGAAGAATTCGCGCCCATAATCTGGATTTGCCAGTACTGGAGCGCTTGATATCAGCTCTTTCAGTGAGTTAAATGATGTGTTCATTTCTTCTGTCCATTCTATGTGTTTGTTTTCCTGCTGGGCTTCTTTGAGTGCCTGTAATAAGGGCCTTGTGTATGCTGCATAATCCAATATCCATGCTCGGCAGTAGTTGCACATACCCAGGAATTTCTGCATCTCTTTTACTGTTTTGGGCTCCCCAACTGCTCTAATCGCCTGTGCTCTGTCTGGTATAATCCGCTTGCCATCCTTTGATATCAGCTGTCCCAAATATAGGACCTCTGTCAGGCAGTATTGTAACTTGCCCTTGTCCACTTTGTACCCTTTATTGGCCAATAATATCAGGAGTGTTATTGAATCCTTTCTACACTCTTCCTCAGTTTGTGCACAAACCAATAAATCATCAACGTACTGAATCACCGTGCTTTCTACAGACAAGTTCCCCAGATCTTCATGTAGTATCCTGTTGAATATGCTTGGGCTCTCGCAATATCCTTGTGGTAATCTGCAATGTTCGAACCTCCTCCCCCCTAGTGTAAACGCTGTTAAGTACCTGCTCTCTTCTGCTAAGGGAATCGAGAAAAATGCATTTTTCAAGTCAATGACCGTGAAGTGGGACGCTGTCTTTGGAATATTGCACAGTATTGTCGCCGGGTTCGGGACTAAAGGGAACTCCTTCTGAATCACATCATTGAGTGGGCGTAAATCTTGTATCATCCTCCATGAACCTCCCTTCGCCTTTTTAATCGGGTAAATGCATGTGTTACATGGGGAGTTTGAGGGCACTATTATTCCTTGCGCTAACAGTGCATCTATTGTCTCTTTGATCCCTTCTTCTGCTTCGCGTGACAATGGATATTGTTTTACCCGGGGTAGAATTGCTCCCTGTTTCAGTTTTATTACCACAGGCTGAACCCCATGTAATAACCCCACATCATGGGGGTCATTTGTCCATATGTTAGTGGGTACTAACCTCATGTCGTCATCAAAAAATGCATGTGGTGCTCCTACTACTGCCATTAATTCAACTTGAGTTTTTCTGGCTGTAACTACAATGTCGCACGGCATTGCTAGTTCCATCACTATTTCGCCATCTCTCTCAGTGTCGGAAAATAGCTCCTCGTCCGATAGCTCCCGCAGTGGGATATTTGCATTTGTACACAGTACTGTCCGCCACTCGCATCCTTCCATGTCAATGCCAATCACACATATTCTGTTTGCTGACACGTGTACTGCGTGTAAATCCAACGATAGCACTGACCCGGGAGCTGTGTCGGGGCTCACTATGGGGCGGAAAAGGAATTCGGCTGGGATCCTCCAATCCATCCTTTTTAGTTCTGGTACTATAAGAGCCAATGTTCTCATGCCCTCAATAAACATCTCCTCGTTTCTTGGTAACCCTCTGATCTCCTGCATGATTGTGTGGCCATGTATTACTGCCATTATGCGGAGGGGACATATGCCAGGTGTTGAACATACGATACCACTTTCTGTGAATGATATTGTCATATTTAGCTTGCTTAAGAGATCTCTCCCCAGCAAATTAATGGGCGAGCGTTCATAATACAGTAAGGGTGCTTTCACTGTTTTACCCCCCACTGTCACATCCAATGCCTCTGTGTAAGGAACTTCAATTACAGCCCCAGAGAACCCCTGCGTCTCTAAAGTTTTATTAGATAACGGGAACCGGCCCTCTTTAATACATGATTTTTCCGCTCCCGAATCCACCATGAATATGAATTGCTTGTCTCCTATCTGCGCTCCTATCAATGGTTCCTCTGATGCATTGTGGGTCGTAGATAGTACCGGACACGCAAGTGCTCTCTGTGGGCTGTCCTATGCGGGGTGTCTCATTGCCCCCCCTTGATCAAAAATGTTCCCCGAAACTACTGACACGCCGCTATAAGGTGCGGGGGCAGGCGCTCCATTAGCTACTGTGGCGAAAGTGTTACCTGGCGTGTATTGTATATTGTCATTACTCTGTGGGTGGTTTTGTGTTCTGTACTGATGTCCGTGTAGTTGTGCGTTACTTCTTTGTCCTGCATTTTCTGGTTGCTGGTATTGTCCCATGGGGAGGCCGTATGGACTTCCTGGGTGGGGGTGACCGTACTGCTCTGTCTCCTGAAACCCGTTGTTTTGTCTGCTTCTGCACTCCCTTGAGTAATGTCCCCATCTCCCACAATTCCAGCAGCTCCCCTGTGGACCTCTGGGACCCTGCCACCCATTTCCTCCCATTCCTCCATACCCTTGTCCTCCTCTTCGGCCCCTGTACCCACCTCTACCCCCTCGTGGGGCCCACTCTTGCCACATTGGACCTCCGTTCTGCTCCTGCTCAGTCCACTGTCGTTGTCCTTGCCCTGCCCAATTTGCTGCTATTCTTCCTTGTATTGCTATTTGCCCCTCCTCTCCTTCCTCTCCCTCCCTCATGAGTGGGAGCCCTGCTACCGCTGCTGCAACCTTCACCAGTTTTGATTGTACCAACTTTGCCTCGTCTGCCAACCTTTTCTGTGCTACTTCCCTCTCTCTCTCTTTTATCCTTTTACAATGGTGCACTATTATACTTTGGATCTCTGGCCACCCCTTTGCCTCAACGCCCGCTATCTTATCGAGTGCCTTCTGCACCTCTTTTGGGAGCCCCCTCTTAATGATAAAATAAAATAGAGATGTGGATTGGTGCCAGGGTGTGCCCGTTTCCGCTCTCCACATCTCCTGCACCCGGAGAATGTAATCCATAGCATCCTCCCCGTCATTCATTGTACACTGCATTACTGACTGTAAATCTGGAGTATCTGGGAACGTCTCCCGCAGCGCATCCCAAACCCGTGCCCGCACTGTATTAAAAGACGCTCCATCATGACGGTCACAATCTAATGTCACGGCCGGGAAACCAGCCTTAACCCATACTCTGTCTGCTTGATCTCCTACTGCTGATACTAGTAGGCTTTTCACATCGCCTACTGCCAGCGGTATGCCGGCAGTATGTTTCTCGAATGCATATATCCACTTGCTCGCCCCTCCGGACAACGGGGGCAATAACTTCATCAAATTAGCTTTATCCATCTGGGCCCAGGGTATATAGTTTGGCCTTCCTCCCCCTCTGTGTATTAGTGGAAGTTGTAATTTTCCTTTTAACGTGGCGCCCTCACCCACTTTGGTCGTTGCTGACCCCAATGGCGCCATCCTCCCCACTCTATTCCTTAGTCGCCCCATCCACTCGTCATCTATTGTTCCTAGTGAGCATCCACCGTCCAGCTCCTCGCTTTCCCCTCCTACTGCCATGCTCAACCTATCACTCTCATCTACTTCGCCTCGGACATCACATAGCAGGTCCTCTCTGATCCCTGTCTGCCGTGATACATCACCGATGCTCCCCTCTGGCGTTTCCACCTGTATTATTCTTGTCGGTTCTTCCTCTATTCTGAACAATATTTCACCCTTTTTCCATCCTTCCTCAATTTCTCTACTTTCACTTGATGTTCTGGATACACGTCCTGATCGAGTGGGAGTGCCTGCTGTACGCTCACATATGTCTTTTATTCTTGAGAGTTCATCCTTTGCTATCGAGAGCCTCGATTCTAAATCGCTCGTTAGCTTTTCTATGTCCCCTCTTTGCGCGCTTCTCTGGGCACGCTCTCTAGTGCTTTCGTATGGTGGGGGGGCTGTTGGTCTTAGGGGTGTAGTAGTTGTAGGGGGAGGCACATAAGTAGGATCACTATATCCTGCTGCGGGGGCCGGTTTATGTAATATCGGGTACAAACTAATCACCTCTACAGGTTGTTCTCTATTTAGTTGTTCCTTCTCCTCTCTTGGAATCATCAATGGGTTATCTGTGGTGGAAGGTAGATCGATATTTGGCGCCGGAGCTTTGGGTGGGGGTATTTCCTCAAATAGTCTCCAGAGATCTAATATCTCCTTCCTGTTTTGCCACTGTTTGCCCTTGTACTTGAGGTGAATGCACGTTCGTACCATATCTAGGACGCTTTTTTCAAAAGACCCCCCCTCAGGCCAAATCTGGGGCAATCCTTCCCCTTTTAATTCTGTTACCCATTGATCGTGGTATTTCTTGATTCGTTCAGCGTATCCCGGTAAGCTCGTACAAATATGTGACAAGGGAGTTTCTGCCCCCATATTCTAAATCAATAGCACTGACCGTGTTCACCTACTTTACTTTTGATTACGTATAGATATGTCTACGTATATTTTTATGGCCCAGGCAAGAGCAGACTTCTCAATGATATCACGCAAGTTAAATTCACTACTAACATTCTTTCTTACTCGCCATTCCTCATTCTCTTCGCATCCCTGTTTAAACCCGCGCAATTTTCATTCACAATCAACCACCTGCTAGTTATGGTCCACACTCTCTGGCACCCCCTCGCGGTCAGTCGTTCTTCTTCACTATTCACACGGTGCGCGCACCCCTCACAATGCTTTCCCACTCACACCTCACTTTTTTCCTCCCTTTCCTCCCTGGCCAGCTGTCCCTGTTTTTCTGCTATGGTTACTGTGTTCACGTCTGTACGTGCTACTACTTAATCCCCACTCCTACAAATGTGCTCCCTACTTTATAGTTCTTCTACAAGTATATTTATCTTATACCCTTTTCACTTTCACCCCTTACCCCGTAGAACGGAAACAAAAGAAATAGAAAGAGTAGCAATCACTAAAAGTATCCTAAGTGTCTCCCTTTGCCAGACACCAATAACTTATTTTTTACTTCTTCATAAATTCCCAGTACTAGTTTAGATAGCACTATGCGGCGCCGCCTTCCACCCCCTTTCGGAGCTAGGTTCCCGTCACTTCTACTTCTTCATTCACTTCTTACTCCTAATGGCCATATGCAAAGAAAAAGATAAAGAAATTTTCAAGACCCGTCTTTAGTAGACCCCCATTATTCTTCTCCTCTACCTGTCCCCGTTCCTCTGTTCACAATTTCCCCTCCCTTCCCCTTTACGATCGCTCGCACTCGGTACTCACGTGCCCGTCTTGAGCCGATAGTCTCCGAAACTGGGTCCGTCCAGGCAGTGTCACCGGTAACTCAACGGTCAGCCCCTGGCTCCGGCGAGCGGCACTCAAAGGGGATTTTTTTCCAATCGGGATCCCGTACCCTTTCTCATTGAGTGTGCACTTCTTATTGTGCCGGTCGCCGTTGGCGGGCAGCCTCCCGGAGCCGGCTCACCGTGCGTATCCCTTCTCGACCGGAGATTCTCGTGCCACAAGGGGGTCGTTAAAAAGGAGTTAGGAAAAATAATTTGGAGATATCACGCTATCGGGGTCACCACTGAAAGGAAGCGCCCCCAAGTTAGCACGATCCTCCCCGCAATAGGAGACAATGATGGACACTCCCGTAATGGGAATAAGGCCAAGACAGAGTGCTGGTGAGCGTAAGTGGGAGTTTATCCAAAGAATAGGGCATGCAAAGAACTCTGCAACCTCCGAGAGCGCTCTGTCTGACAATAGCAAAGACAGGCGTATTTCTAATACAAAAACGTCATCAAAACCTACACACTATAGGGGGCACAAGTTAATTGGGATTGGGTGGCGTCGACTAACTATAGGTGTTGCTGCAGCTTGGTTGGTCCGGGTGGGAGGACGTCACTGGTCAGCCTCGTGGTAGGGTTGGGCCTGGCAGGCCGGCTTGAGGTCATCCGGGCGGTGTTGGTATGCTGGGGCAGCCTGTGACAAAGATGAATACCTTTCCTGACTCGTTTGCCCTAGGACATGCACACTGCAGTTATTCAAGAAATGACATTTAAGTTCATCAATAAATCGCTCAGCAGTTTATCTTATAAAATAAATGCAACACATGAGGAATGCACCTCGTGAGAGGTCTGGTGGTTGTCGGTTGGGGTGAGATTTACCTGTGTCCTATTGACCGGTATTTTAGGTCGAGGGGCTGGGCTCTGGGGCCTGGGCCGAATGATACATGTCTGTCTGCTGCGTTAGAAGTTATTATATAAATGGGTCTCTGTGTCTTGTCCCAGCTTTCCACGGGGTCATGATTCTTGGGGTGGTCTAGGGGGGTTGTGGGATTTACGAGAGGGTGCTGGTAGATCTGTGGATTCAAACGTGGGTTTATTACTGTGCTGTAAATAACACAGGTGGTGGGCTGTGGCCTTGGGTGCGGTACCGGGGCCTCTGACTCTCTGAAGCGGCTCCAGCTTGGTTGGGGGAGGTGAGGGAGCGCGGCACATGCCTTAGCTTCTTTATCTGGCAGGCTTCGTAGGGTGGGAGGGAGAATGGCCTTGCATATATTCACAAAGGTTTTTTCCTCGTGCGTTGCTGACTTTTGAATGCAGAACTTGTATAATGTTTTGCCTTATTTTGATCTTATTTGAACACACATCTATATTTCGACTTCGTTACACATTTCTTTAATACAGTCGATTCGAGTACCTTTTCATTACATGGTATTATATGTACTGCAGTGTTTAAGTATCTATATACATTCGACGGTACATGAGGTAGAACTATATTATGGACCACAGAGATTGACGGTTGCCACTATGGGTGACTTAAGGAGACATATAGGGGTTCATGTGTCTACATATGACTTAAAGACACTTTCTCTGTGATCTAGCAGCATTAGTACAATCACAATGTGAAGTCATATAAACATTTCACTTTTATGGCTAATTCATGGTTTGCAGATTCTGTTTAAGAAAAGTAGTTCACTAATACCACTACTTGAATTCATTTCTGCGTTGCCCTGGCCTCGCGGACCAGGTCACACGGGATGCAGTATTACATTGTGAACGACGAAATGTTACAGTGTTAGCATCTCGGGTTATCTCATACCCGGCTTTCTCATGGGAACGTGCTCGCAGCGGATCTACCATAGTGCTGCGGTGGCAGGGATGCTTGGAAAGCCCTCCAAAGGTGGGGGGCCGCGCTACAGTGTGCTAAACTCACGCCATCTTTGCTAGACAAGATGGCTTCTAGGCCTAACTGAATTTTTGTATATGCAGGGAACGGATACGTGTGGGCAATGTCGTCGGCGGGTGAACCCTCCTCCACCTGGGCCCGGGTGGCATGAGGGGACGCCCATCGAGTCATGGTCCTCACCTGGGGAGAAGGCTGTAGGTGAGGAGGGCCTCGCGGCCAGTCCTCCCCTACAATGGCAACATTTGTTCTAGCCTGATTCCAGTACCTACCACTGTAAACTAAAAAAGCCTAACTTAAGCAAAGGTAAAATAAGGGCATTTTCCCAAACAAAAGCATGTTGGCTGGGTTTTGACACCACCGTGATGTCTCTTTTGTCAGAAAAGGGTCTCTTGCCTCCATTGCACAGTTCAAGTAAAGGCACGAAATGTCTCTTCCACCTTCCCATCCTTGGGTTGCGTATTAGTCTTTGGTTAATCTCCCTCTCTCTAGATTGACAGGCCCTTTGGCTCAGTCTCAGGCCATTGTCTACTAACTTTGGGAACCCCCTGGTTCGTAGGTCCACACCAGGTACTCTCCTTGGACATCCCACCATGGAATCTCAAGGGCAGACTCCAGAGACAGGGGACTAACCATTTTCAACCTTGAGATTCCCTGTTCCAATCCTCTGACAAAGCTGTCTATAGTGGAAAACATTTCAGGATTAGAAAAGTCTAGTTCATCGTTGCCTTCTGAACCATCGGGTAATTCAATCATCAAGGGGGTGGCTACTGGGGCTGTTTCTTGATTTTTGCCTACTCTGGGGTTTTTCTTTTTGGAGGCTACTGTGGAAGGTTTAACACACCACTGGCCAATAGGCGGTAGTTTGTCAATGAGCTTGGACATGTAGAGGTCGATTTTAGGTCGGACTTTGTATCAGGTCCCCCGCATCCCACCTCTAGCACCACTTATGGGAAGCAAGAATCAGGAGATGAACAAGGTAGTATTCTGGGTTAAACATTTCTGTAGTTCAGCACCAAACATCTAAACTGTCCCTATGTTTCTCGGCCCCACCCTTATACAAAAGAAACGAGTCTGAAGAGTGCTCATCAGGATGTCCTTCAAAATAATCAAAGTCTGTCATCCAGAAACCTGTTCTAGTATGATTCCTGTCCCTACCACTGTAAACTGAAAAATGCCTAATTTGGACAAAGGTACAATAAGGGCCCTTGCCCAAAAAAAAACAAATAGTGGCTGGTTTCTGACCCAACTGTGATGTCGCTTTATCAGAAAGGGGTTTCTTGCCCTGTTGCACAGTTTAAGAAAAGGCACCTTTCATTCCTTGGGTTGTATATCAGCCTTTGGTTATTCTCTCCCTAGGTTGCCATGCACTTTGTCTCAGTCTCGGTCATCTTTCACTGTTGGGATCTCTCTGGGTTGTAGGTCCACTCCAGGTACTGCCCCTGCACTACCCACACAGATTCTTAAGGTATTTTCTCTACTCAGTTCCCTCCTGATTTGTACCCCTTTCTGTGGTTCCCGAGTCTTCTCACACAATCTTGGGGTCTGGTTTCTCTCTCCCCACCCTGGAGTCTGGTTGCTCTCACCCTGTCTTGGGGTCTGGTTTGGCCTGTCCACCCCACTTCTGACTCCCTTTAGTGACTGGATACCTCCTGCCTCTGTGCCTTGCTCCTCTGGATAGGCATTCACATAGGCCAATGCAGTTTCTCCTTTCTGGCTTCCTCTTGGTGTTCCATGTCTGATAAAGCTGGCACTCCCTTTCCTCTGTCTTCCTCTGGGGCTTCAGTGTCGGTTCCGTGTTGCGCCACTTGCTCGCTGTTCTCCACTGTGGGAGGCTCTAAAGGGCTGGGCTTCTAGGGTCATGACCCGGCATGGATTGCCTAGCTTTCCGTGGGCTTGGCCGCAGGTCAACACTCCACGCCGGGCGTGTGCTGGATTCTCTCTGCCACACCTCCTAGGAGGATATCTCTCTTACTCTGTAGCTCCTCAGGCTTCTCCCCACTTAAGGTCTAATGCTTATTGGGCCTTTATTCTCAACACAACTATAGGGTGGGCCTATCTCCCTTTCTCCATTCCGAGTTGAGGACGGTACGTGAAAAAGGTCAGAAACCATACCAGCCACTGGATAGGAAGTGTTAAGTTCTCTTGCAGTGTAATTTCCATATAACCAACAAAACTATTAGGTTCCTGGGACAAGAGAGGATAACACATATCCCCATTTAGTGATTACCTGTCCTCTAAGGGGCTGTTGTCTCCCAGTGAGATCCCGCTTGCCTTATCCCCTAGAGGGGGTTAAACCTAGTGGGCTCACCTCCCTAGTCCCAAAGGAGGTGGCTCCCCCTTCAGGAAAGGGTGTCACATTCCCTTGATTTGTCGCAGAACCAGTGCCCTTGTTTGCAATAGCCAGCATTTAGTTTGGTGCTGTTGAAATAAGGCTGGAGCAAATTTAGCAATTCAATGAAAAGGTACGGTGACAAGGTATGTGCTGGTAAACACAACTGCATTACGGCTGCATTGAATAATGATTCTTGTCTATTTAAGTGAACCTTTCACACAATCCTACTATAAATCTGTGTTTTCGAAAACCCGCTACAAATATGAGTAAATATTAATGTTTGTGTGTTTTTTTTTTATAGAATGCAGTAGTATGTTTCTTATAGGAATTAAATAAAATAGTAACCAATGTTTATTGTATTCTGATAAGGAAGGGGTTGTTATCCCCTCAAGATGTGTGCCAAACAGCAACTTAAAGGTTGTCTGGGTTTCTGAAAGGAGCGGCAGTGTGCCTTTCAGCCACATGAGTGGCTAGCATCTTGCAGGGTGGCCTCAAGCTTGCTGGGCCTCTGGGACACCCTGCAGTATGTTTGAATTCGGGCCCGAAGGCCCCTTAAAGTCAGGAGGGATGCCTGAGCCACTGCCTGGCATCATGATTGTGGGAGAGCGTGAGAGATAAAGAGCCAAAATGTGATTGCGATATCTTCCTAAGGGACTCATTACAGGTGCAATGGGACAGTTTCCTGGATTTGAAGGCATTTTAAGAAAGATTTCTTTATGTCCCTGATCATCTGAGCTTACGTGTTTGGGCCCTTGGGGCAGGGAGCATGAGACACACTTCCCTAGAATCTAGTCATAAGGGGATAGAGACTGCCAGTATTGTAGGGGGCGATGGGGTCAGGAGGGTGCTGCAGGGACATGCAGACATGCAGACAAAATAGGCCATGTGGAAAGTCGATGTATTGCTGTAGATGTTCACAATATCACATGTCTCATAAACCCAGGAGATGTGCAAGAATTAGACTAGGAACTACATTTCCCAGAATCCATGGCAGGCTGCCGTTATGACAGGTATTCTACTTAAGCCCGGCTCCTGTACATTCTCCATGCTCGTAATTGAGAGTTATTCACAGTTTGTTTGTTTGTTTGTTTATTTATTTCTAATGTGCATCAGACCCGAGGGTATTAGGGCACAGCAGCAAGACAGTGCAAATCTTACAGATTTACAGAGTTACAGGGTAGGGACAAAGTAATACATAAATGCAAATTGTAAACAGGTAGGGTACAGGTAATACATAAATACATATTGTAAACGGGTAGAGTGCAAAGCATAGTAAAAAGGAAATACGATATATTTATACATCCTAAGTATAGTGTGCAGAAATCAATCCTAAGGGTCAATGGATCTAAGTAGGTTAGTATAATTTTGTCTAAAGTTCAGGTAGGGTTGATCTTCTCTAAGGTGGTGTGGCAGAGAGTTCCAAAGTTTGGCTGCTTTCACGGGAAAGCTACTACCGCCAGCCTTGCTGAGTCTGAATCTTGGTACAGTGAGGCAATAGGCGTTGGTGGTTCTCATGGGTCTGATGGATGTTCTTCTGTGAAATCTATCTTTAAGTTAGCTAGGGGCAGCGTTGTTTAATGCTTTATGGGTCAGGGATGCCGTTTTTAGAAGGATTTGTTGTGAGTCGAAAGCCAGTTGTTTTGGCATCTAGTCACAGAGCACTGGCGTAACAGGGGCCCCTGCAACATCATGTCCTGGGAGGGGGCCCCACTTGGATAAAAAAAAAACGTTCTTTTTGATGTCTCGGTGCTACCCCCACCCCATGACATGAAGACCCTCGGCTGGAGGCCTCCATGTCATGGGGTTGGTGAAGCCCTATGACTTCAAAAATAAATAGTTTATTTTTGAAGTCACTCTGCCTTCATAAAGAAATTATTTCCGCTATGGTTCAGTCCTTAATGGAAATAATTCCTTTATGAAGTCAGAGTGACTTCAAAAAGAAACAATTTATTTTTAAAGTATTATGACTCCACTCAACCCCATGACGTGTGCGTGTGTGAGTGTATGGTGAAAGAGTGCACACAAATGTATGGGTGGCTGGGTATGCATGTGTGCGTCAACAGGGTGCAGACTTAAATGTATAGGTGGCTGCCTGGGTGTGACAGTATGGTGAAATGCTGCACACTTAAATGTATAGGTGACTGCCTGTGTGAGTGTATGGTGAAAGGGTGCACACAAATGTATGGGTGGCTGAGTGTGCGTGTACGGTGAAAGGATCCACACATAAATGTATGGGTGGCTGCCTGGGTGTCTCTGTATGGTAAAAGGGTGCACACTTAAATGTACGGGTGGCTGCCTGGGTCTGCCTGTATGGTGAAAGGATGCACACTTAAATGTATGGGTGGCTGCCTGGGTGTGCCTGTATAGTGAAAGAGTGCACACTTAAATGTAAGGATGGTTGGGTGTGCGTCTGTATATATGGTGAATGGTGTGTGTGCTTGTGTTCAGGGGTGCAACAAAACCTACATTTCAGGGGGGCTAACCCTTCTAATGTTGGGAGAGGTGCTAACTTCACGTGTGGTGGGGAGGAGCAAACCTATTTGTGTGGGGGCATCTAACTTCTTTACGCATTTTAATTAGACTATTCTAGTGCAGCTTCGATGTTACACACAGTTAACTCTCTCCTTTAAGTCTGAAAGCACCCACTTCTGGACTTCTGTGACAATGACTGGCCTCCTGTTCCCTCTCTACCCTTCCAGTCACTCTCCTGGCATGCAAGTACTAAACCCACATCACAATTTCAATTGCTTAAAAAATTTGGCATTTGAATGCAGGTACTAACAGTGAAATGCTGTACATTAGTAATTGCTGTGTAGGGCTCTTGTTAACAGTGAAACCCAGGTGCCATTTAACATCTGTGTCCTTTTATGTCCGGCAACTGCTCTGTAGGTCAGCCAGGTGAAGTCAACATAGCCCACAATTTCAGGGGGGTGGGGCGTGAAGAGTGCTGAAGCCCAGTCAGCTCAATATTGTTGCACCACTACTTGTGTTCAATGCATTGATTACTTATTGGTACTCTTCATTACTCCTAGCCCTATTCTTCCTCATCCCAGTAATTGTGTATGAGGCAGTACTTGCGTATGAGGCACTATGCCTCATACGCAAGTACTGGGATGAGGTAGAGGTACATGAAAGTAATGCCTGACTTAGCTACCTGCAATCTTCATTACTCCTAGTCCCACTCGTCCTCATCCCAGTACTTACCTATGAGGCATGGAGCCTCATACGTTAAGCACTGGGACAAGGAAGAGGGACATGGAGGTAATTCTGGGCCAAGGAGCTGATTTTGGAGGTTGGGGTAGGGGATGGGAGGGAGAGGGGATGTGTGGGGGGGTGTGATTGTGCAATAAATCATAATGGTCGTCCATGTCCATGCTAAGTAGGCATGATATGTGGTATTAGTGGCATTTTGGTGCAGTAAGTCTAGTCATTCCTCAGTTTGGTATGATTTTTTTTAACTGGGCATTTCTGATAAAGCAGACCTGCTAAGTGTAATTACCTGGCTAGACTGGCATTTGGGTTCTACCAGTCTAGCCGTTTCTTACTGAGGCACTGTATATTTTTCTGGGCATCTGTGATAAAATTATATGATATGATATGGCAAGTCATATATAATGCGTCTGTACACAAGTGTTTTTAGGCACAACAAGACAAGGGAAGGAAAATAGAGGGAGGACAAGACAAATGATCTTACTAAGCCTTGTGTCATTCAGATAATGCAAGTGCAAGAACAAGAAGTGCAAGGGGAAAGGGAGGGGGGAAGTGCAAGGCAGAGGGAAGGGGAAAACAGAGCATCAATGCTATGAGTAAGTGCAGCCAGGGCAGCGCAGCTCTGGGTAGTGCAAGGAGAACAAGGGACTGTAGGGTTACAGTTACAGCCCCTCACTGCGTGGTAGGGCCAGAGGCAATGCAAGGGTGACTGATCAAGAAAGAGCCTGGACTCAGTGAGACTGAGGGTAACCAAGCAACCAGTTGGTACAGCAGACAGGTAGGTCAGCAGGGGAGGGAGAGAGAAAGCAGAGGAGATGAGGAACATTTTGAGCTGCTTCCGGAACTCCAGGTGGTCCGGCTCAAGTTTGGGAGGGGCAGGGGAGCCATTCCAGAGGGAGGCACCTGCAGGGAAGACGGATCTACCCCCCACTCTCTGCCTGGAGAAGCATCTAACCTTCAGGCTCGAGAGGGAAGGTATTTTGGAAGAGAGCGTTGGATGTAGTGTAGAATCCAGCCCCAGAAAGCCTTGTGGACAATGCAAAGGGTCTTGAACTTGATCCTTGCAGCCACCGGGAGCCAGTGGAGAGATTTCATGGCTGGAGAGATACGGTCATTGGGCTTGAGACCAAGGATAAGTCTCGCAGTCCTGTTCTGGAATAGTTGAAGAGGGCGGAGAGTAGAGGAAGGAAGATTGAGAAAGTGGCTGTTGCAGTAGTCCATGTAAACAAAGAAATGTACCCTTCCTAGTGGACAACGCTGAAGGCAATTATGCTATATAGAAACAGGGTTATGGGCCTGTTTGCAAATTAGTGTGAAGGTTGGCCGGCTAAGTAGCAGATCCAAACCTGAGGTCAAAGGTGTGCTAACCGTTCACTGAGCTGAAAAATACAGAGAGTAGCAAGCAAAGATGTATTTGCTAGTCATACAAACAGGCATTTAGTACATAAAAAACTTGAGAGAGGATGTTGGGAGGTGCAACATACATAAACAAAGAGTAATAACAATGAATGATACCATCAATTTAACAAAAAAGAGAAAAATGCAATATTTACAACAAATTGAACAAAAAAATGTACTGTATTATTTAGTATACAGATAAATCTGAACAAATATTTCATTATTGCATAATAATGTATCTATTCGTTTGGACACATAGGTCCTTTGTAAATGAATCCCAAGGCCAGAAATTAAAGGCGAAAGAGGCTATATCATCGCCCAATTTCATAAGGGTGTCCTAAATGGTGGAAAGTTTCTTAGTCAGTTTCCTAGTTTCCTTTCAGTGTTATTTCTAGTTACAACAATATATGTTCCAGGGTCCTATGGAGAATAAGATATCTTTTAAAGCCAACGTGGCACAGACTGAATAAACAGAGTCTGGTTCAAACGGGAACCACTACACGCAGCTGTTCCCGGATTGACACGTTTCGGCGGATGTGCAGTGAGGTAGCATCCGCCTTCATCAGGGCTCCGTAGGGGCGACCCTGCAATGTGTATAAAGAGCTACAGTGAGTAATTTAGATGAATGCCAATGGTCATTGGGCATAAATGACAATGTACATGTTCTCACAAGCACTGTGTCGGCGGCTTACCTGCCGGTGCTGTAATCCCAAAAACTCGGTCTTCAATCACCGAAGGGCATGGGCTGAGCAAGGAGGGTTCTCAAATGGGTCCTGCTGGAGGGTGTGCGGGCCCAAGGCAGTAGTCGTGGCCTGCAACTTTATTTTGCGCAGGGGACAAAAATGGAGATTGGAGTGATATAATGAGGTCTGTTGTGTGTACCTCACTGCTGGCTACAGTATCTTGCGGGCGAAGACCATTGAGCGGTGAAACAAATATATAAGGTAGGTACCCGCAGGTCGAAAGGTGATGGGTCACTGAGTGATGGGTAAATTAAGGTTGAAGCGTAGAAATTCTTCATAAGCATCAGGCGTATTTGCTGAAATTAGTCCTAGGGAAATCCGGGACAGAGAAGGAGAAGAAAAACCCAAGGTAAGGTGGGAAACCAAGGCTGACTATCAAACGAATGGTTGAAGTGTGAGTAACATGCGCAAGCCGTGCTGTATGGAGGGAACATGAATGCATGGCGAGAGAATGCACCACGGTCGTGTTACCAGTGAAGGACTAACAACAGACACTAATGGCGTGCGCGTCATGGTCTGAAAAAAGAGGGAATCAAGCTATCCCCTGACGTCCTTATGGTGCTTGCAAGCCGAACGTTCGTGACCGTGTGCTGAAAGTGCAGATTATAGCTTGAGTGAGCTGTGGCCAAATATTTCACCCGATGTGTATCGGTTCACAAGCAGGCGAACTCAAAAAAGCTGGGAGTTAGATTACCTTTGTGAGCGGCTCAGGCATTCCAGGCGCGCGCAGGGAAGAACACTGTCCGGCTGGCGGAGGCCGCGAGTACGCGTTGTAAATGGTGGCGCAGGCGCTCGGTGCCGTTGTAGAAGAAGCGGCGTCCATGGCAACCGCGCGTGCGCGGGGCCAGAAGTTCCGTGACGCTGGCCAATCCCCTGCAACACGGAAGCAGTGTCGAGCGAGGTTAGGGAAGCGCGTTCTCGTTTGTTGATATGGTGGTGGCCATGGGAACCCTGAGGCAATGCGGGGCTGCAGTCGCTGGACAGCTACTCGTGGAACGACAGAACCTCGTCCCTCAGGGCTGATTAAGGTAAAAAGGGGGGGGTGATAATAATGCGTCCCAGTACGAGGCTGATGGGTCCCTGCACGATGATGTGTGGGACATAAAAAAATAGTTGGTGGTAATAGGGCACATGGGCCGGAGACCTCATGTGCGGTGTACCGACGCCCCAAAATTGTGTGGCTGCTGGCATGCAAGTCCACGGGGGCTGTAAGAGCCCGTTGAGGGCAAAGTGCACATGTGGTGCTGCAAAGTGTCCGGGGATGAGGGGGGGTTGTTTTAACGCCAGACAAGGTGCATAGTGAGGTGCACTGCAACAGGCTCCTCATTGAGGTTATTGCTTAAATGAGAGGCTGAAAAATCTCATTCAGACCGTGGTGGTATGTGTCTAGGCGGTGGATCCATCTGGATTCTTTTTTTAGAAGACTGTGTTGCATGTCCGCTCCGCCTTTCGCTTTTTCCACCACCCACCACAGAATGTCATTGGGGGTGTGGTTCATAGTCAGGTAGTGCTCCACTAAGGGTGCTGTCAGATTTTTACATCTGATTTTAGAACGGTGTTCCGAAATGCGAGTGTTAACAGCCCGGGTGGTCTGGCCTATGTATCTAAGGCCTCATGGGCACTCAATACAATAGATCACGTTGTAGCTTTTACAGTTGGACAGATCTTTTAGGGTCCATTGTCGAGCACCGATTGAGAAGGATTTTATCTTCTTTGTAAATTTGCACGCGACACAACTGCTGCATGAATGATGACCCTGTAGGGGACGAAGTGTGCGGGAACTGCCGCATGTGGTATCTGGCTGTTAAAGAGAGTGTACCAAATGTTCTTTAATGTTTTTAGCACGTTTAAAGGCGAACCTCGAGAGTTGTTCATCCGGTAGGTTCAAACGTGCTATGTGCCAATGGGCCTCATTCCGACCCAGGCGGTAAGTTACCGCCTGGGTCGTACCTTTACCACCATGGCGTAAACTATGTTTACGCCATGGTGGTTGGCGGACTTACCGCCCCATTCCGAGGTTGGCGGGGCGGTAAGTCCCCAATCCCCATTTACCCTTCCCCATTCCCATTTTTGCCCCATAGGGCATAATGGGAGTGGGGAAGGCGTTAATTACGCCACCGTAAATTACGGTGGCGTAATTAACAACAAGGTCCCTTAGCGCCATGGATTTTAACACCTGCTAAAAGCAGGTGTTAAATCCTCCATGGCGCTAAGGGACCTCGGAATCAGGCGGTAAGGGTCGGCGCTGTTTACGCTGCCGTAAACCCCTTACCGCCTGGGTCGGAATGAGGCCCAATGTTTCTTGACAATTTTCTTCAATTGTGCCGTATGTGCACCAAACGTTACCACACATGTCATGCGGGTCTCGGTGGGCGGGTGGTCTTCCCGTACTGGATGGATGAGAATGTCTCGATTTGTGTGCCGGGCTCGTTTCCTAGCCTGTGCAAGTTGTTTCCTTGGGTAGCCTCTAGCTCGTAAACGAGCAAAGAGGTCTTCCGAGTGGCGCTTGTAGTTCACAATCGAGGTACAATTCCTCCGGATGCGGAGAAATTGTCCGTAGGGTAGATTGTCTCTTGTATGGGATGGGTGGTTGCTAGTATAATGCAAAAGGGGGTTCCTGTCCGTGGGTTTACGATAAAGGTCACATTGTAAAGTTCCCTCCTCGTGTCTGATATTTAGGTCCAGAAAATGAATCTCTGAGTTACTATTGTCAATAGTGAATTGTATGTCCCTGTTGCAGGTGTTTAGCCATGTCCAGAAAGCTGTTAGCTCAATGTCAATGCCCGTCCAGATGAATATGACGTCATCAATGTAGCGATGCCAATTAGTGATCTGTGCCTGCCATTGGTTCTGGTCTGAGAAGATGTAATCATTCTCAAATTTGGCCATGTGCAATATTGTCAGGCTTGGGGCGAATGCCGCACCCATGGCCATACTTTTGGTCTGTAGGTTCATTACACCATCGAAAGTAAAGAAGTTTTTACATAAGGCAATCTCCATTAATTCCAGGACAAAATTGATCGGGGTCTTATGGGGAGAGGAGTCAGCGGACATCCACTCTCGGGCACACTCAATGGCATCCGCTTGGGGGATGTTCGTGTACAAGGACTTGATGTCCATTGTCACCAAAAGTTGACCTGTAGGGTCAAAGGTGAGGCCCTCAAACACAGAGATGGTGTGCGTAGTCTCCTTTAAGTATGTACGTGTTTGTGTACTGATGGGTTGGAGAAAATGGTCTACGAACTTGCACAGGGGCCCCAGAATTGAGCCGCAACCAGATACAATCGGGCAACCAGGTGGGTTCAGAGGGTCCTTATGTATTTTCGGTAGGGCATAAAAACAAGGAGTCCTCCCTGATGGTCTAGTCAAAAAAGCTGCCTCCTTATCAGAGATCCAGTCTCTTTCTTGTACGTAGGCAACTGCGTTGCTTATTTCCTGACAGAGGTCCTTTGTAGGGTCTTTGCGAAGGATACTGTAGCTATCTCTATCATTGAGTAGCAGCAGAACCATGTCTTTATATTGTTTGTTATTCATTATCACCAGGCCCCCTCCTTTGTTGGAGGGTTTAATGACGATCTTTTTATTGCTTTGTAGTGACGTCAAAGCTTGTCTCTC
Organism: Ambystoma mexicanum; assembly: GCF_040938575.1. Lineage (NCBI taxonomy): Eukaryota > Metazoa > Chordata > Amphibia > Caudata > Ambystomatidae > Ambystoma > Ambystoma mexicanum. The sequence goes on along the minus strand of NC_090924.1, from coordinate 465,120,193 downwards.
CGCTATACTGAGATTGTGTTTAGTTCTCATAGTTCTGGTTTTTAAACGGTCTAGGTTCTCCAAAACACATCTCTTGAATGTGAGAAGGTCGTGGGGGACCTGGCCGTCAGTTGGAGTAAAGGTAGAGGGTTGGTGAAGGCCTGTGTCATCTTTATCAATTTCTTCATCCAGGCCATGTTCGTGGAAGAAAGTTCGCAGTCTCACTTTACGGAGAAAAGTGCGTACCTCCATTTCTGCATCGTACCAATCTGTGGAAGCTGTTGGTATGAAGGAAAGGCCTTTGGATAGTACAGATAATTCGGATTCTGAAAGTTCAAATCCGGCTAGGTTGAAGACTGGAGTTGTTAGGGAATTACCAGCGGGGTTCAATACCTCTGTCGACGCCGGCATTGATTTGTTTTGCCTCCGCGAGCGGGGAAACCCCATTGCGGTTGTGCCCATTGGGGGTTGCCAAAGCCTCCACCTAAAAAAGGAAAGAAAGCCGGGGGAGTTTGAGGGGGATATGCAAAATTTGTCTGTTGTCGTCCCTGTTGTCGACCCTGTTGTGGCCTAGATTGGTCATCAGAAGAGGACCCACTACTGGAGCCTGAGAAGTTGACGCCCCTACGTCGGTTTCTTTGTGGTCTTGTGTTAGGGTTGTCAGGTGTTGTCCCCTGGTTAAAGTCAGAGAGGTAATTATCAGAAATGTATGGATACACTACTTCTAATTGAAATTCTTTGATGTCCTTTTGCAGCTTCTTTGTCTTTCTGGTAAGTGTGGTTGATTTAAAATCGTCAAATAGTTTGTTGAGGTCTGAAATTTGAATTTTAGCATTGGTAATGGCAGTGTTAGTCAAAAACGTGGTTTCTTCCAGATCTAAGTCTTTCTGGATTTTGTTGCTGATGCGTTGTGCTGTGGTGATGGTTAGGACCATCAGGTCCCGACTGCACTTAGTTGCAATATAGCTGAAATTTGTTGTGTACTTCTTATCATCCAGGAAGAGGCACAGAGTGCTCCTAACTATCAAACCACTAGGGATGATGTTGGCTTTCAAGTACTCCCTCAGGAAGTGTGCGTGGAGTTCTGTGCGAAAGCACTTTTTCTTGAGGCGTAAGAGGGTCTCCCCTGTATTGGATGTCCCTACCGGAGGATTTGTGCCAGTGGGGTCAAAGAAGGAAAGGCCACAAATAGTATCCTGAATCTGTTGATCTGTGAAACTCAAAGTCTGGCTTTCTGCCATGCCAAATATAAAACAGGTAGCGAATAAGTCTACATGGACTACTGAATGGGTCCAAATGCTCAGCGACCCTTGGTGATCGAATAGCGAGAAACAGTTGATCTTGGGAGAGAAAATCAAAAAGGAAGAGGTGGACTGCAATTGGTGGTCATATAGACCCAAGTCCTAATACGTAAACATATACCCCAAAGCAACAAGGTTGCCAGAATTGGTAACATAAAGTGCCCCGAGGGGAAATAGGGTTGGGCTCGATTCAGAAAGGGTACTGAGCCACAAGCATAACGTGTAAACAAAGAAATGTACCCTTCCTAGTGGACAAAGCTCAAGGCAATTATGCTATATAGAAACAGGGTTATGGGCCTGTCCGCAAATTAGTGTGAAGGTTGGCCGGCTAAGTAGCAGATCCAAACCTGAGGTCAAAGGTGTGTTAACCGCTCACTGAGCTGAAAAATACAGAGAGTAGCAGTTGCAGTAGTCCAACCTAGAGAGAACCAGAGCTCCCGAGACAGTGAGCTTCTGGGGGAAAGTGAGAAAGGGAAGAGTCCCTTTGAAGAGGTGCAGCTGGTAGTGGGATTTCTTGGCGATGTCCGAGATGTGAAGAGAGAAAGAGAGAGTGGAGTTGAAGATGACACCAGGAATGACAGAGAGAGAAGGGTAGGCTGAGGGGAGCCTGAATGAAAGCTGAGTGTCATCCGCATAACACTGAAAGTTAGAGGAGAAGGTAGAGATCAGGTGGGCCAAAGGGGCCAAGTAGAAGTTGAAAACCCAGGGTGAGAGGATAGGGCCCTGGGGAACACCACAGGTAGAGAGAGGTGGCAGAGTTAAAGGGAGCAAGTTGGACCTGGGAGGGGCGGTCCAAGAGGAAGGAGGTCAGCCACTCCAGGGCCTGGTCCATAATATCCAGGTTCTCACAGAGTCGATTGATCAGGATGGTGTGGTTGACCGTGTCGAAAGCAGAGGAAAGTTCAAGGAGGATGAGGACAGAAGGAATGCTGGAATTGTGGTTAGAGATCAGATCTTCACAGGTGTTCAGGAGAGCAGTTTTCGTGCCTCTGGCAGCTCTTAAGCCAGACTGATGGTCATGGAGACAACCAACAGATTCAGTGTGGAGGGTAAGCTGGCAGTTGCACAGCTTTTCCTAGAGTTTGGGAGAGGGAAAAGTTCCAGTGGCAAAAGAATTATTACAAAAATCGGCCAAGGCTGGATCAAGGGGGTCAATGTGGTCCTTGATGGTTCTGGAGGATTGGCGAGCATCTGTTTCGACGACACTTCCATAGATGGGACTTGTCTAGAAACCTTGTCACGTGTTAGAGGGAAAGAGTAGAAAGGAGGAGGAGAGGGAGAGATGGCCAATGAGGGCTCAGAAGGAAGAGGGAGAGGAAGAGGTGATAGTGGACAGGATGTCGTGAGTTTTAGCAGAGAAGTGAGAGGCCAAAGCCGTACAGAGGGCCTGTTGAGGGAAGAGGAGAGGTAGAGACTGCAACAGGATTGGCCAGTTCCGTGCAGATTTTCAAGAGTTTGGCTGTGTTGTTAGAGGCCGCAGAGACGCAGGCTTGATGGTGTGCTCTCTTCTTGGTGAGTCTTATTGCTTCGACTGGCATTTTGGTGCAACCAGACTAGGCATGTCTTAATGTGGCCTGGCATGCTTAACTGTAATGTTATTATGTGTCTATACTGGTCTACATTGTGCAGCCAGTTGGACATGTTTTCTTTGTGCCATGGCATTTTTAATAGCAAAACATTAATGTTCATATGCACTGTTGGTGACTTGCATGTATTGGATTGGTGTTACCCTACAAAACAATACCAAACACTGTGGCTTTTTAACTACTTTTTCTCAGAAAGTGGGCTGTATATTGGATTAAAACACTTATTTATATATTTCTCCTAGTGCAGTGTGTGGCATACCCCTTCAGCAGCACGTTAGTGCGGATTGCGCAAGCGTGGTGATCTACGCCGGTCCAGAGTGTGGCACGACCTGTGATTTGTTGCCGAGTTTGGGGGGCCCCCTCAGCATGACTCGCAGGGGGGCCCCCTGATCTTGTGTTACGCCACTGTCACAGAGATATAAACACGCTTATTAATACCTAAAGCGGATCTTAATGCATTATTTTGGAGGATTTGTGAACTTTGGATGATGTCTTTGTTGGCACCAATGTACATAGCGTTACAGTAATCAAGCCTAGTTACAGTCATGGCTAATGTCGGGCTGGGGCATAAAATTGACTCGGGCACCAATGGAAAAGTGACCCACAGTTGCAAATGGCAATTCATTCCTTTTGTGACAGACTGTTTGTGTAGTACACAAGGGGTAGGTTTTTGCTAAAATGTGATACAAATTGTGCATTTAAAAAAATATTTATTCAGTAACACTGGTCACAACAACTAGCCACATGCTGAAGTAACTCATCAAACTGGCCCAGAATGGGCAGAAAAGTGGGCCACTTTGACCCAAAATAATTAGCATTTTGCGTTTTTGGTTCGGGTATCGCCCTATAGGCCGGTCAGAGTCTGTATGCAGATTTCTTGATAATCAACACTGCATCATCCGTGCACAACAATATTTTAGCAAAGGACCCATTCAGCACAGAGGGATCTGAGGAAAGAGAAAGAATATTCCAGGAGAGATCCCTCATGCATAACCAGAACAAGACCGTTGCCCAGACGCCCCCTGCCTCACTCATTTCTCCATCAGAAATAAGCAGTAGATTCCTCCCTCGCTTCATGCCTGACAATAGCAGAGTTAGTGCCATATAGAAATAATATTGTATTAAGAACCAGAACGGTCACTTTCAAAGTATTTAATGTTGTCCAAAGTAGACTCCTGGTCACCGTGTCAAATGCAACAAGTCAACAAAAGCAAAGTATGAACTCTGCCTCCTTAATATGACATACCTTTGACCCCAAATCTGAACTCTGCACATCTGGTGGCCTGTGCTCAACCCTGTTGGGGGTCGGTCGGGGCCCCCATACGGTCCCGTAAGCCCACGCACTGCACAGACACACACACACATGTCTTAGCAGTTTGGGCTTCCCAGTCGCTCTGCCGCGGCCGGGAACGCCCCGTTTATTTATGCAGCACGCGGCGTGCAACGTCACGGCGCCGCGTGCGTGTTACATCACGGGGCAGCGCCACACACCTCCTTTTTCGGGAGAACACAGAAACACATTTAACACACACTGCAAGCCACACAAACACATAAGCTGTTTTACTTAACAACACAACTTGCCCAAACCCCTTTATTGTCAACCACCCGTATCCCCTTACTCAGGTTGATTAACCAACTGTCCCAAAACATAATCGCTCAGGTAAGCGGGTTTCCCTCGCCCAGCCCTCTGGGGGTACCTCCCGCTCACCTCCGGCACGTGAAGTCTTTCAGCAGACGTCTCCCGGGCAGGGGACACAGGTGTGCTGGAGGGACCTCCTCCATCCTCCGGTATCTCCACCAAGTCCGGTTCCAGCGGCGGTTCAGCTCTTGAATCACCCAGTTTCTTAAAGAAGCTGACGTTCCGGGTGACAGCGGACCTTCCGTCGGATGCCGTTACCATGGATCCCTTTACGGCCACCACATCCAATGGCTCCGGCTCGTTGGGGAGCGACAGCTTTCCGTGGGGGTGTCGATTACGGATGAGGACTTCGTCCCCCGGTTCCAGCCGCTGGGGCCAGAGCCCTCTTCGCAGGTTTTCCTGCTCAATCCTTACCCGCCGGTCTGCCTCGACCTGTTGACTGTCAATCACCCCGGGTTCCCTCTCCCTGACCTTGGGTAGTAGGCCCCGGGGGCATCACTTGAACAGGGCCTCTGCCGGAGCGACCCCCGTGGATGTATGAGGGGTGTTGCGGTACACCCTTAGAAACTGATACAGGGCTCGCTGGAGTGGCTGTCCTTGTCCCTGTGTGATCCTGAAAGTCTTGTTAAGTGTCCGCATCAGTCTCTCAGCATCTCCGTTTGCCCTGGGCCACAATGGGGATAGCTTTCGGTGCTGGACCCCGCAGCTCTCCATGAGTTCCGCAAACCTCTCACTCTGGAACGGCGATCCGTTGTCTGAGCACAAGGTGTGGGGAAAACCATGAGCTGCGAACACCTTCTCCACAGCCACGACCACATGCTCGAAGGCCACCGATTCAACAAACTCCACCTCCGGATATCGTGAATATTTGTCGACGATTACCAGAAAATGGGTACCCACAGATGTCGACCCAAAGTCTGCATGGACGACCTCCCACGGCCGCGTGCCCCGGGGCATCGCTTCAATGGCGGGCTCTCGCTGTAATAGAGACGCTGCCTGGCACCATATGCAGGCCGCCACAAAGTCATCGACCCTCCGCTCCAGTTCAGGAAACCAAACCTTCAGACGCAGCCTGGCCTTAGACTTGGCGGCGCCCTGGTGTCCATGGTGAGCCAGAGCGATCACATGCTTTACCTTGGACTGGGGGACCACGATCCGGTCACCTCACAGCAGCAGGCCAGACGCTGAGAATGAGAGTTCTTCCTTAACCTTACACAGCTGCTTGAGTCCGGCCTTGGCCTCCTGGGTCCGCCCCAAAAGGGATTCTAGGACAGACTTCCAGGAGCCTTGCCGCATGGAGTGCTGGAGGATCTTGAAGCACTCGTCCTCGGCAGCTGCCTCCTCCAGCTCTGAGAGAGGCATGGCGTTCGGCGTGGCCGCCTCCACCACCATTCAGACGTGATCGTCGGCCTCCTCCTCGCAGGTGTCATACTCCTCTCCCCCACGCACTCCCGGATGTCGGGAGAGATAGTCCGCTGCGTTGTTGGCCCCTGGCCGATACACCAGTGTCACTCCGTATTCGAGAAGGGCGATCATCCACCTCTCGATTCTGGCCGGTGGCTTGGAGGATGACCCTGCCAGAATGGGCAGCAGGGGCTTGTGGTCCGTCACCACCGTCACTGGACGCCCCAAGACGTAGAGCCGAAAGTGTCTGCAGCCCCAGAGGACCGCCAGAGCCTAACACTCAATCTGCGAGTATCTTTGTTCAGTTTCAGAGAGCGCTTTGCTGGCATAGGACACTGGCCGGATGCTCCCGTCCCGGTCCATCTGTGTTAAGACGGCCCCTAGACCAAACGGACTGGCGTCCACAACGATCTCCGATGTTAGCGCCGGATCGAAGAACGCCATGGTGTCCTCCGCTGCCAGGGCGCTTTTGATGTCTTCAAAGGCCGCCTGTTCAAGTGGGCCCCAGTGCCAGACTGACTCCTTTTTCATCAGAGCCCTGAGTGGTTCCGACCTTGAGGCAAGGTTCTGGATGAAACGCCCACAGTATGTCACCATGCCAAGGAAACTCGTAATGTCAGACGCCGACTCTGGAGGCTGTGCCTTCTTAATGTCCTGGACTTTCCTTGGGTCTGGTGACACACCACCTTCTTTAAAAACAAATCCGAAGAATTCGATGGAAGGGTGCAGGAACTCACACTTGTCCCTGTGGAGGGTGAGACCTAGCGATTGCAGTCTCTCAAAGGTCTTCCCCAGCTTTCTCAGATGGTCCACCTCGGTTTTCGGGAACACCAGAATATCATCGCTGATGTTTAAGACACCCTCCAGATCTGCAAGGGCAGAATAATGTTCTGAAAAACCTCTGCAGCCGATGATACTGCGAAGCTGAGTCTCTTGCATCAGTAGAGCCCCCGGTGAGTGGTGAAAGTGGTGATATACGGAGACTCCGGGTGGAGAACGACCTGGTGATATCCTGCTCGGAGATCTAATTTGGAAAAGAACTGAGCCCCTTGCACATCCGCAATAATGTCATCAATGGTGGGGGTGAGATGCGGCTCCCTCTTAATGGCCTTGTTGGGAAGTCTCATATCTACACAGATGCGGACAGAGTCAGGTTGCTTGGGCTTCCTAGCCACAACAATCGGGGACACCCAGGGAGTGGGGCCCTCCACCTTTTCAATAATGTCCAAATTCACCAGGTTGTCCAGCTCCTTATCTACCTGCTCCCTGAGATGGAACGGTACCCTCCGGTGTTTCAGGGCAACGGGCTGCACAGACTCATCGATGTGTAACCGCACCGGGTCACCAGGCATCCTTCCAATGCCATTGAAGAGGGCAGCATATTTATCGAGCAAGTCATTGATGTCTTCGAGATACAAGGAGTACGCAAAGCTGACAATTCCGAGGGCCTCAGCAGCAGCACAGCTTAGCAGAGTGTTGTTGCTCACGGGCGTCACGTAGAACCAGGCTTTGATCTGCGAGCCCTCATGCTCCACCTTCGCTACGAAGGCACCGTCCAGTGGTATTATTGGTTCCAGTCCTCCAAACGCAAATATGCGGGCCCTCAGTGTGAGCAGATTCGGGGCGGACTCAAGGGTATCATAGTGCCCTTGGCCATCACATTGACCGAGGCTCCCGTGTCCACCAGCACCGGGACTGGCGAATGATTGATCTCAACCACACACCTCGGCTGCCTTCTGTTCTTTCCTTTTAGGACCTCCACACTGGAGACAAAGAAAATGTTCTCTTCATCCTCCTCTGCCTCCTCCTCCTGGGCATCCTCCCCGCCCTGGTCCACCTGGGCCACATTCGGTGGGCGGTTCTGGCGCGGGACCCAAACTCGAGCCTGTCCTCTCGGTACCAACACAGGCAGGGCAGCCCTGCATACTCTCGAAAAATGGTCAGGCAGGCCACACCTACCACATGTCTTTCCAGCTGCCGGACACTCTGTAGGGTGAGGGAGGTCATATCCAGACTTCTGGCACGATTCCCCTGCTCTCCCTGCTCTGTCCTGGGGTTCCACCCCAGGTCTTCTCACTCCTCTACCACCACACAACATAGCACACACCTCCTCAGACTTTACTGAGCGGGACCCCGCCTCCATCTTGGTTGCTCGAGCTTCCACCACCTCATGGCAGCGGCCCAGTTCCAGGATGCGGGGCAGAGTGATATCCAGCTCTCTCAGGACCTGCCTCCTGAGTTTGCCTGAGGAGCACGCCTGAATTAGCATTGTGCGAATCATGTCCTCTGCGTCTCCCCACGCACAGCCCTGGGAGAGGCGACGCAGGCGTCCATAAAAGGTGTCCAATGTTTCATCGTCCTTTTGCTTGGCCGACAGCATGACAAACCTCTCATAGTCCACGTTGGCAAGGGGCAGGAAGTGGGCCAGGAGTGCTGCCTTGGCTGCGTCATAGCTGCCATCCCCCGCAGGAAGCGACTCAAAAATGTCCTGGACCAACGGCCCAGCGGAGTACAGCATCGTAGCCACCCTGCTGTCGTCATCCGTCACCTGGGCGGCCCGGAAGTACATGCCCAGACGACCAACCCACCTCCTCCACCTAGGCCCCATGCTGGACGGCGGGCCCGATGCGTCAAATTCTGGGATGGGCTGCAGGGCTGCATGGGCTCACGCTTAGGCCATGATAGGAGGCCCTGGCTGGGCAACTGGCTGCACGACCGGTGGCCCCTGAGGCACAGGAGCTTGACCGCCTACTTGGGGTTGACGGGGTAGCTGTGGAGCAGCCACTGGCTGTAGAACTGGAATCACTGGAGCCTGAGGAGCTTGTTGTTGACCTCCCACTTGGCCGCCGTCCTGGGGAAGTGGTGCGGCTGCAGGGCCCCCACCGCCTTGCCCACCAGCGCCACTCATGGGCCTGAGCACACAGGCACCCCCACACTAGGACCTGGGGGCCGCAACTCAGTCACCCACCACCACCACACACCTGGATACCCCTCCCACAGGCATAGCAACAGTCCAACCTGGGGAGGGGATGGTGGAATCTTGCCTTCGGCTTTGAAGAATTAGAAAGAAGATGACTGCCCACTTGAGGATTCGCCACTGCAGTACTCCGTCCTGATGATGAAGAGGACGAAGAAGAGGCCACAGCAGCCTGATGATGAAGAGGATGAAGAAGCACAGTGCCCCTCCACTGCAGCAACACCAGTGGTGTAAAAATTCCAAAAATTGGCTGAAGAAGAGAAGAAGAGAGAAAAAAAAAGAAATCTGGGCTAGGCAGGCCCTGTCATTTTAGCCCTTCTCCTTGCTCTCACTCGACGTAGGAGGCCCAAATGTGAAGTAAAAATAAAAAATTGGGCATGTATATGCAGGTTAGACTGCCTGCAAGCAGTGTGTCCAGAAATTAGACCTGGATCACCTTCCCCATCCAAACCGGAGCTTGGAGAAGTTCCACGGCCCTGTTGACAAAATGGCCGCCAGCAGCGTGTGCGATCCGCAGCCACGGCGTGAAACGAAATGTCGTCCGTTCCGTTTCCATGTAAAAAAATTATGACATTCATCACCGCCGGGCCCGGGCATCCGCATCCACTCGTCGCCACTGTCGGGGGTCGGTCAGGTCCCCCATGCGGTCCCGTAAGCCCCCGCACTGCACAGACACACACACACATGTCTTAGCAGTTCGGGCTTCCCGGTCGCTCTGCCGCGGCCAGGAACGCCCCGCTTATTTATGCAGCACGCGGTGGCGTGCAACGTCACGCCGCCGCGTGCGTGTTACATCACGGGGCAGCTCCACAACCCCCTGCTGGAATGCAGCCTGGAGTGGTGAAATCATATTTATTGGAGTAATCCATTCATTTAAGCGAGCGAGTAAAACTAGACCAACGCTTTTGCCCACGAAGTAAAGGGAAGAGAAGGGTCAAGAATTTCTTGACACATCTCGCCCTAATTTTTTGTAAATATACATTATCATGGTCTGGGTCCAAGAAGGGGGGACTTTGTCCTGTGCAAGAAAGGTGTTTAATAACAGTGTTAAAAACAGAGCCTAGATTGTTATTATCTTGTGTTTTAAGATAGCGTTGGGACATAATAGGCTCTTCAACATGCTCATTACTGCAAGGGCTCCTTTGATCTACGTTATTGAGCTGAGACCATTTCCATTGGCTTCAGGAATCTATTCTCTATAAAGCCTTAGCTAAAATGGTTGTACCTTTTTTCACAGGCAATTGAAGAGCCTAGCACAATTTCATCACCACCAGGGTCAGCAGAGACTACCCTCCAGAATTCAAGATTTTTGACATGGAGGCAAAGAAGAGTATAGCCCAATTAAAAAAATCCTTCGCACGGGCGATTACAGTCTTAGTCCTATCTTTGTTAAGCCCAACAGCCTCAAATAGAATTTTCTTTTGACATAAGGTTGAATTGGAGCTACAGTCATTCTGTAAGAATTCAGAAATCACGGGCCATCACTCTCCCAGGCATTACAATCTGCTCAATGGCAGGTACCAGTTGGTAAATGTTCCTACTGGGTTAGACATATTCAAGGGTGCTATTGCATCTTTCAGGAAGATAATTTGGCTGCTACATAACATCCATATCCCGCAAGCCAGGACTATGGCAATATTTGATTACAATTAGCAACACATTATTTAGCAACTGGCTTTATGACCAGAGGACATTCCCACCCACAGGCGTGCAAATTCAGATCAAACCTATTTCCACCTCTTTTATTATCTAAGTCACAAACACTTTTAGAACCCAGCAATCAATCTTCAATCATAGGTTCTCAGCTACCAGCTGGCAATCCAGTTTTTAAGTTGAAATGATCCTGCCTTATGCTGTTCTTGTTGGTAGAGCAATGCAAAAATTATACGATCCACGGTGGCGCGAGTTATGGTTGCTTATCTTACCATAACTGCCGAATTTCAGGGGTTTTTCGGTTTTACTTTGAACCATAACGTTCCTTTAACAAAGTTTTTTTACTGAATTTGATAGGTTTTTAGTAGCGCAACTTAACCATAACGTCCCTTTTAACAAAGTTTTTTCACTGAATTTCATAGGTTTTTAGTAGCGCAACTTAAGCATAACGTCCCTTTAACAAAGTTTTTTTACTGAATTTCATGTTTTTAGTAGCACAACTTAACCATAATATCCCTGACTTTATATACATGTAACATAGAACATACTGAACCCCTAGCTAGTGATTTCAATGTCCGCGGACTACCGCCATGTCCGCGGACATATCGAAAATCTGAGCGTGGTGAATGTAAATTTAAATAGTGTGCCCCATTGCCCCTTTGAGGTTGGCTCTGAAAAGAGCCGTTTTTGTTGGGTTTTTTTGCAGATGCTTGACAGACACCTGTTATTTTGTATTTTTTTTTTATTTTTCTTACTTTACTCCTAAAATCTTCACATAACCTTCTCCAAAGCAACCCTTACATTCCAAAACAGAATGGCATTTCCCATAAAAGATAAGGAAATGCCATCTTCTTTAAAATAAACAACATTACTGGAATCAATATTCTCATTATTACAGAAGAACATACCAGCTCTAAGCATGAAGGCACACATGCCTCGGTTGATTACACACCTAGCATTGTTTTGCTGAGGACAAAAAACTGAACTATTGTCCCATATTGCCCTAGGTACTAATCCAGAAAAAATTACTTTGGCATTTGGAAGGTTGTTCATTACTGCTTGAACCAAGTGTTCCAAATCTGCCAACAAAGTAGGGGCACTGACATAGCCCAAATGGAAAGCACCATAGTGCAAAACTACCACAAGGGGACTGTTGATCCTGCCCATATCTTCACAAGGCACAATCAGGCTGCAATCAGGCTGCAATCAGGCACAGTGCTCCACACCACCTCCACTCCTTTGCAACATGCCTGCATTGAGCATACTATTGTAAACCATGCACAAACATATCTCCGAGCACCAACACCCTGACTTTCTCCACTTCTGCCATATTCATCTCATACAGTCTCTTTGAACACAAATCCACAACCTCAACATCTGATTGGCTGATCCCTACAGTCTTCTTTCCATGCTGGATTTGCTGGAAACCCCTGGATGTAGCACGCCCTATCCGCAGACCGCATAACTCTTAGACAGCCCCTCTACCATTTCCACTTCATTCTCTATGCCATTCCCTCATTGGATACAGCTAAGCAGGCACACAATACGGAAAACGTCCTCAGAACACCCCCATTTTGTTTATTTTCAAACATTTCAGGACACCGCAAGTGTTCTTGGAACACGATCAACTTGCCAGCGAACAATGCAGACAACGTCCTCAGAACACCCCCATTTTCTTTATGTACGAACATTTCAGGACACTGCGAGTGTTCTTAGAACACTTTCAGCTTGACAACGAACAATACAGACAACGTCTTCAGGACACCCCCTGCGAACATTCCAGGACCCCACGAGTCTTCTTAAAACACTTTCAACTTGACACCGAATCCATTCTGTTTATTTAAGAACATTTCAGAACAGCCGTGTTGTCCGCAGAAAAATCGAACACAACAAAAGTGTCTAGCACATAAAGAAAACAGAATATTGAACCTATCTCATACTCCCCCACCCTCCCCAAACACTCTTACACACCAACACACTCCACTAAATACAATTTTTAATCCAAGTTTCACCGCGCTGTCCGCGGTCGTCCGCGAATGCAAGATGGCGGGCGCCACAGAAAATCTGACGCGCTTCGTGCATCACGCCGTCCAATCAGCGAACACGTCGCATGTCCGCGGATATCACGCAGGCCACTCGGCCAATCAGGGCACTGTCCGCGGAGCGAACCGGGAAGTCCGTCCGCGGAGCGAACGGAGATATAACTAATTTTTTTTCCTTACATTTTGGTCATTTTAAAAAAAAAACTGGACGGATTTACACCAAATTTGCAAAAGCACGCTTTCGGGACCAAGCCCCCGCTCCTGCCACAAATTTGGTGTAAATCCGTCCAGCGGTTTGGGCTGTAGGCGTGTGCAAAGTTTTTTCCCATTATGTTTATGGGAAAAAACAAAAGTTTTGGGACCCCCCTATAACTTTGCCCCCCCTGGACCAATCCTCTCCAAACTTTGCAAAAAAGTTCAGAGTGGGCTATATACTTTCTTCGCAAAGTTTGGTGTGGTGAGGATTCGTCCAGAGGGAGCAAAGTTATAAGCCACCCAAAAAATGCTCTTCCTATGGAAACACCAACTTAACCATAACCATAACCATAACTACATGGACGCTACTGCGTCCATGTAATATATATGTATATTCAGTGAAAAAAGTTTGTCAAGGGACGCTGTTATTAGGTTGCTCTAATAGAAACCTATACAATTCAGTGAAACATGTTTGTTAAAGGGACGTTATGGTTACAAATCAAACCGAAAACCCCCAGAAATTCACCAGTTATCGTAAACTAAGCAGCCATAACTCATGCCACCACTGTGCACTGCTAAGATTAACACGCAGGACATCAAAGATGACCCCAAAAATGGTATTGATGACATCACTGATGACATCACATATGAAATAAATATTGATGAAAAGTTCTTACAAGGGGTTGTGTTTACAATGTCGGTAACAAGATGCCAGGTGTGATCAGGGGGAGACCTATCATTAAGTAATTAATGTCCTAAATAATGTACTCATCTAAACAAAACATTATATTGGAGTATTGTTGTTGATACAGGAACCTAATCATACATACACATAGGCAATGGCTGCAGCATGCACCGCACAAACACAATGGCCCTCATCATGACCCTGTCGGTCCGGAAAGAAGGGTGGTGGTAAAACCGCTGCCACCGTTCTTTCCGGACCAGCTGATTGAGAGTCCTGCAGGCGGGAGGTGTCACTCCCGCCAGGTCTGACCTGGCGGGTTTAATATCACCCGCCTGCAGGCGGACATGGAAACACTGGCTCTGTCAAAGACGGACCCGGTGTTTCCATGGTCCCCATCCCACCAGCTACCTTGCAAGCCGTGAAAGAGGCTGTTGATCCATGTCTTTCCAAGACAACAGTAATGTGTATATACTGCAACATGCCACTCTGCAGGGGGAGCAGTTTTGAAGTGCCTACAAGGCTGTAATAATGAGAAACACTGCCCCCTACCTTATATTTAATGCATACCCAAAATCTTCCCCTGTCCACCTGCCCCTCCACATTGATGGTTGGTACCCCTTCCTTTATTTCCCTCCCCCACCTTACTTCCTGGCCTCTCCTGCAACCATCTTTCACAGTTAAAAAAGAGAACTATAAGAAAATCTTATAGACTCAGTCTACTGTACATTTTTCAGTAAAGTATTTAGACTCCATAAGATTCTCCAACATTTCTATTAGCATGTTATACTATGCTAATGGGAATAATGGACAATTGTATACTAGAGAAAAAGAGAAAAGCACAGAAACAATTTCCTCTGCCAAATACTACTCTCTAGCATACAATAAGAACCATAATCCATGGACCTTCATGACTGTCCGTGATCTCCGCAGTCCCCTTTCCAGGGCATACATCATTAAAAGATCTGGATTGCACATGTACACCATCGCACAGGACAGCCCTTTTTACTTTTATGTTTGTAACACTCCCTCTTTGCCTGCTTTAGAACAGTCACACATCCATCCACCAATCACTTCCAAAAACTCTACATATAACCCTATCAACACATTAAACTTTCACACACCAACTGCCACTTAACAATGTTCTAGAACTCTTTTGCATCTGCATTTCGCTTACTTATACAATTCAATTCTAGATACTGCTGCTATAAATGCACATATGCATTGTGCAGTAAAAGAAGTGCATGAATGGAAGGGGGATTAGGGATGGACAAGTGCTGACAGGAGCCCAGAAGGAAAGGCCCAAGGGATGCCAAAGTGGGAGGTCACTGGCTAACTGCTGGGGCAGAGGAGTCCCATGGGTAGGGTACACAGCCACCAGGCAGTACACCCGCAAGGGCAGTGCTAAAGAGGCGAGGTGTGCCGGTGTCGACCAGATATACGGCCTGGAACCAGTGAGGTTCATGAGGGACCAGGTCACCAGTCTCAGTGGCAGTGGTATGAGTTAGCAGGGAAGGGATTGAGGTAAACAGGAAGAGAAAAACTGAGTTTTGAAACGTTTCCAGGACTTAAGGATGTCCAGCTCAAGTCTGAGAGAAGCCAGAAGGCTGTTCCAAAGAGAGGCACTGGCCGGAGAGAGAGAGATGCCTCCCGCTCTCTGTTTTTGAAAAGCGTTTGACAAGAAGAAAATTGAAGTTAGAGGAGCGTAGAGCACTGGCAGGGGAGTATTTAGGGAGACAAAGTTGGAGATAGCGTAGTCTCAGGCCCCAGAAAGCTTTGTCAATGATACAGAGGATCTTGAGTTTCATCCTTGCAGCCACCATGAGCCAATGTACACATTTTAGGGCTGCAGTGATAAGATCCGTGGGCTTGAGCACTATTCTAGATTAGCCGAAGCGGACGTAGACAACAAAGGTTGAGGAAGTGGCTGCTGCAGTAGGCCAGCCTAGAGAGGACCAGGGCTCTAGAGACGTTGAGTTTCTGGGGTAAGGTGAGGAATGGTAGAATGCCTGCAAGGAGGTGAAGCTGAAATTGGGCCTTCTTTACACTCCAAAATGTAAGGAGTAATGGAGAGAGAGGACTCAAAGATGACCCCATGGTTTTTGGCCTCACAGGATGGTAAGAGCACAGGGTGCAAGGAGGGCAGTCAGAGGGTAGGAGGAAAACAAAACACAGGCGTCCCAATAAGAAGGATCTCCATCTTACTTGCATTGAGACAGAGATTGTTAGCCGCACACAATGCCTGGATGGCGGTAAGACAATCAGGGATAAAAGACGAGGAGAAGAAATTGGTAGAGAGAAGTTTCAAGGAAAGCTGTATGTCATCAACATAAGGTCATGCGGTTGGAGCTTAATGGAACGGTGGTTCTCTGCACTAGCAGGTTTGTCCATGAATTGTGGATATTAGTCTGGTTGATGTTATGTCTCCATCTGCCTGTATGAGGGGTTCCAAAGGGATAGAGCTCCTGCAGTCCCAGTTCTGGCAATGCATGGTTTATTCTGGGGATTGGTACCCTGTTGTACGCTGGTGCTAGATCAGGTATTCACCTGTTTTTATTATAAGTGCTCTGATTCATTCTTCAATAATGGTTGAAACCATTTTAGGCTTTGATAAAAGAAGGTCTATATTATGCCAAATGGTCAATTGTACTTTATAGTTAGAAATATTTGTCACTTGTGTGACATGCATTCTGATGTACAATTTGTTCAGAATAAGGTCATAAGCTGCCAGCTTATGGTTTCAGTGCCGACACGTGTTTCAACCAAAGGTTTTTCTCAAGGCAAGAACATGGTTGTTTCTGTTCCCGTGTGGGTCTTGCTCAGGTGTGGATTGTATGTAGTTAGCTGGGTAGCATCCATGCCTGGCTGGGTTGAGGTAGCGCTGCTGGTCTCACAGGGATCGTCTTACTAGCGATGATCAACATAACACTGTAAATGAGAAGAGAAGAAGGAGATCAGGTGAGCCAGAGGGACGAGACAGATATTGAAGAGCCACAATGATAGGATAGAACCATAGGGCACGCTGCAGGCAGAGAGTGAGGTGGTGGAGTAGAAATGACCCAATTGCAGCTGTGAAGGGCAGTTGGTGAGGAAAATAGGTCATCCAGTCCAGTGCCTGGTCTGTGATGCCAAAGGTAGCATGTAACCGTTTCATGAGGATAGACTGGTTGACTGTATCAAAGGTGGAGGAGACATCAAGGAGCACTATCCTCAATTGCAATTGTAGTACGATCATAAATACCATATGCACTTCAACTTTATCACTCCACCATATTACAAATATGGAATACCTCCCCTTAGCCCCCATAGCAGGCCTCCAGATAAGCGTTGTACTGGGACTCTTTACCATTACAATTATATAAATATGGCACCTTGTATCTTTCGATGTGTACATTTACGCACTGATTGATTGGAGTGTGCAGTGCAAATATTAAGTGACTTGATGGAAACCAGAACACCACTTTTGATTCTTATCTGGATGGATGCAATTGCAGGCCATGTGGGAGAAGTTCAGACATTTATCTCTGTACTGCACGCACTGAGCCTGTCAGAAATAGCACACAGTGAGAATGGAATGGTTCCTTTCTGTTCAACTTCTGCTATGTTTTGGGTCTGTAGATGTTCATGGAAAATGATACATTCATATTTATGTTCTTAGAATTTTAGGAACATACCAGTAATCATACATGTAATATGAAAAATGTAGTACAATTGGGAAGTATTCTTTTAACAAATAAATTATGCTCTTTAGTGATGATTGCTTGCATTGCACTAAAGTATTTTTCAGAGTATCTGTGTTGTGTGCATTTCTCATCAATGATAATGACAATGATGTGTTATTTATTTTATAGGGCTTTCGCCAAAGCACTGTACATAGAACATATTTACATACAATTATCATCCAACCGAAGTTGATACTCGTTTATGGACCTCAGAGGGATGAAAAGCTGAGTTGGCCTTGCCGAGATTCGTACCTGCGACCTGCAGATCACTCGAACATCTCAGCGAGTGCCCAACCTGCTGAGATATATTACCCATTTATGATATTGATATTGATATTTTATTTATATCGCGCTCGTACACAAGTGTTTCAGAGCGCATCTATGTGGTATGTTCTTAAATATTAATTTGTGAGAGAAGATTTTTCACAAATGTAATTACTTGTTTGAAGCCAGATATCTTTGCTACACAACTATTTTAGTTGTGTTCCATTCATTTTCAAGTTCAGTAATGTTCTGGTTGCCTTTCACATACTATTTACACTATTGCTAAGGCAAATTATTTTTACTCTTGCAATTTAATTTATACTCTAATTATTAAAACAGTGTAACATTACTGCCACCTCAAAACCTTATCTGGGTCATGGATGAGAATATAATGTTTAGTTTAAAAGTCCATTAAACCTTAACATGCAGTGAAGTTGTAAATGGTACTATATATGGTCAGCGGCATGGGTGAGTGGTTGTCATTACAGCAATTATAGTGGTCAAAGCCTCTTTCAAATCTTCAAAACGACACTTATAACTATTCCTATGAGGCAGAGGATCTCACCGGCTGCCTTGCATGCCACACAGTACGCTGTTATCCCTTACCTTTTGAAAGTCACAATACTCTGTTGTACTGTTACATACCACTCTACAGGGGAGAGCACTTTCATAGTGCTTTCGAGGACATGGTCGCGGAGCACGAAAAACGCTGCCAGCTACCTTCGCTTTAAGGCACCACAAACATCTTCCCTGTGTCCACTCGCCCCTTCATATCTGTGGTTGGTGCCCCTTCCCTCGCTTTCCTCCCTTTCCTCGCCCACCTTCCCTCCTCACCTCTCCTTAAAAAAAAACATCCCCCAGAAGTACAAAAGCCAGAAATACAACAACAAAAAGGTTCCTTTAGGACTCACCTTTGACAGTTAAAAAATAGAACTAAAAATAAAAATCACAGGACCTTTTGCAGTCTGCACAGTCCTCAGACAGTACGAAAGTCTGTGGACATCTGGAAAATTCGAGCCATTTGGGTTATTTGGGGGCCGAAACAGGGTATGGAAAAGGTAGAGGGGGTGGGGAAAAAGTTCACATAGAGGTGTTGGTTAGTGATAGGTGAATATCCTTCACAGTTTCCATGTTATTTGTTAAATATCCTTCACCTATTGTTAACCAACACCTCTATAAACACACAATAGAGGTCAACACATAACACGGAAACTGTGAAGGATATTCACCTATTGCTAACCAACACCTCCATGTGAACTTTTTCCCCACCCCCTCTACCTTTTCCATACCCTGTTTCGGCCCCCAAATAACCCAAAATCTGTTTTCCAGAATTTTTCTTCACTGCACTATCTGCGGACAGTGGCGGCTGTCCGCGGATCCAACATGGCAACCATTGCAGAAAATATGACGCAACTTGCGTTTTTGAACATCCACTCAGCGGGTGTGTACGATGTCCGCGGACGTCACACAAGACCCTGATGGTCCAGAGGTATCCGGGGACCCCGAATCAGGAACTGAGTCAGCAGACTGGACCCAGATATCACTCCTTTTTTAATCTTCTTTTTGGCCATTTTTAAGCAAAGTTTTTTTCCGTTGCATCTATGAGGATTTTAACAAATTGTAGGTCCCCCACTAAAGCTTTGTTCCCCTCCCCCCCAAATCAGACAAAACTGCATCGAACTTGTAAAATCATTCTGAGGGGGCTATATACTTTATTTGCAGAGTTTGGTGAGGATTCATCTGGGAAGGGGGGGCAAAGTTATAAGCCACCAAAAAAGTGCTCTTTCTAAGTGTTGAGCAACTTAACCATAACTACAGGGCCACTTCCGCAGGCCCTGTAATATATATGGAAACAATAGGATTTTGAAGTCTGTCTTGTGCTGACCCCATTCCCTTTCTTCGGCTCCACCAGTTGGCCATTAATGGCCATGTAAGCCCGCAAACCTGGCCATTAACACTAAAAGGACCAGCAGGTAGTGGCACCTCCAGGAAGTTCAGGGCCATGTCAGGGGGTTAGGATACTGAAACTAGTTTGTCCATCAACTGTTGAACACACTCTGGCCATGTCCTTAACTATTTTTAGTGCCCTCACCCTGGATCAATATTGCTAAAATCAGATGCACATACATCAGTGACGTAGAATGACAGGCATCCAGCTGAAAATAAATGGAAATAGACGACTTGTTCTAGTGGATTGATGCAACCAAGAAAATGCTAAAGCGAGCGCAGGGTTTTAATACAAATTCAAATACTTCCGTGCCTCAGGAACAGAATTAGGACAGATCAATGCTTCAACCAAAGCTGGTTGCTACCGATTCACAGACAAAGTCTATCCAGATACCTGAGGGTGAAACAGCAATATCCCGGACAATCAACCAATACTCCCTAAATTCAAGACACTAGCTGCCAAATCTCTCTGAAGTGGATATGCCTGGGTACATTTCTGGGCGTCTTGAGTTTAGCAATGAGAAAAAATCAGTAATGATCCGCATCTCACAAGGGACAGTGAAAGGCCAGTGTTAGTCGTGTAAGCAGTGCACAGAGTAATTCAAAGAGTATTTGAAAGTGTATCTTCTATGACTTTCCCTGAACATTCTTCCTCAGTCTCACACTACCACACTTTCAAAATGTTTTCTTTGTTTTCTACCCTTCTACAAAGAATGTGAAATGCATTCCCATGTTTATCCTATACCCTGCCCCACGGAATTTGAAATGTGTTCTCGTGTTCCGCCATTGTATGTATAGACATTGCTGCATAGTAATTAAGCGATCGCATATTGCACAATTTAAGACAGCCACAGCCCTTTGCTGCAAAGCTTGGCAGCACTCACCCACAGTTATACGACATGCTGTTTACCTAACACCTAGTTTGGGTTTCGGCTGCATCGACCTGCCCTGTTTGTTGCACTCACCTTCTTTGCCAGTCTGCAAAAAAGAAATTGGTCTAATTGGAGACCTTAGCTTTATAGGCAGGTGGGGCAGAACTGAAGGTGAGACGGACTTGTTTTAACCAACAGAACAATTATGTTTCACAATAGCTAGAGCCGGGCCCTTTTAAAAATTGCTATTGCCAAATAGGGCACCTTCCCATTTTATTAGCGGTAGAAGAAAGGGGGTGAGTCACTCTGTGATTGGTCCACAAGACCAGGACATTACACGCAGATCACAGCAGCTGGTGCATGAGTCCACTAAGCTGCTTTATTACAATTCCTAACATGAAGTGAGTGATGCTTTAAGAGGAGTGTAGTTAAAGTTAACAGCAAACTTGAAGACCACTTGGTGATGGTCAATATGTGAGACAATTGTTAGGTAAGATTTTCATATTAATGATAAATCTTCCTGATCTGTGTCAACCCCAGAACATTTTGGTTTTACTGGTGGATTATTTTTCCTTATACCTCTGTGAGTGAGAACCTTTCCCCACACTCACAGAATCTTTTACTCTTTTTATGGGTGTCATTTTTAAGACTTTCCATAGTGTCTTTTAAGAGTTATCCTCTTGGACAACTTTTTGGCAATAAGTGCCTATTGTTGCTGGGTTGCACTAGGGGCTCCCCTTTCAACTTTCTCTGGTAACCTTGTGGGAACTACAGTTCCCAAGGGTAGAAAGGATCCCTTTTACAATTTCTTAGCTGAGACCAGCACCTCCCACCTTATGAGGAGTGTTGGGGAGATACTGAGTTTCCCCTTTCTCATTTTAAATGTAACATTTATGTCACAACCACAAACTTACATTTATTGGCTGGTGACAGTGAACCTTTTTATTAATTCGGTGCACCTTTACCGTGGGCTGTTTGCACCCCCCCGGTAAAGGCACCACGGGTCCTCATTTTACCAAAATGGCCCCTATCTTGTTTTTTCACCATTTTAGTACTCCTTGTCCTTTCTTGTTCCTTCCCCTGACATCCAGGGTGTGAAGTTCCTCTGTGTGGTTTTCATCTTCGGCGGGAGTCCTGTGGACTCCCCGCCCAAAGTCCAGAGTGTCTGTGAAGGCAGGAAGTGAGGGAGGAATCCAAAGCTCTGCAGCCCTTTGTCTTCCAGCCTGACTGCGAGATTCCAATTTAAACTGGGAGGCTGGCTGTCCCGCAGGGATTGCCAACCCCCGAAGTTTGAATGTTGCAAGGGTGTTTGATTGGCTGGGTTCCTGCATAAAAGTCTAATCCTGGAAGCTGAAGAGGTAGTCGACCACTGGAACCAAAATCGAAGAGGGAGATGAAGAATTTGCGGCTGAAACAATTTCCAGCAACCAGAAAGCCTGCTGTGTGCTGTGTAACTGGAGCCTGCTGTAGCCCTTCTTTCCAATCGACCTGGGGACTTCGAATACGTTTACCTCGACCCAGAGCCTGACGAGACCCACTAGGCGCAGGAAGACCTGCATGTTGAGCCATCCCACGCTGCGCTGCAACCTTGCAATACCCCAATAAATTCCAAATCTCGCTGGAACGTCATGGTTATCCTGCTGGATCTCTAGAGGCATGATTTCAGTCTGAAAAAGTCCCCTCACCAGAGAGCTGGAACTTGCAAACGACCAGCGATATTCTGTCTTCTTCTGTGCTCCTGAAAAAGGCGCCAAATCCACAAAACCGCATCCAGCCATGAGGAAAAACGTGCATGGAGCTTTCCCTGTGATCCTTGCTGCAGAAGTCCTTCCAGTGTCTTCTGTCTTCATGATGAGGTTTTTGGCTGCAGATCCTGAAGTCCTCCTGCTGCAAAATCTTCTTCTGTGTTGAGGTACTGTGCTGGCTTCGGTATATACTTACCTTAGGTCTCTTGTGATTCCTGTGTAGTTTTGGGGTGTCTTCTGTGATTGGGAGTCTTCTGATTCAGTGCACCGAGGACCCTGCTGGAATCCTCTTAGGATGTCTTCTGTGAAGCCCCTGGACCCTCAACTAGCTCTAAAGTAAA
This sequence comes from Ambystoma mexicanum, assembly GCF_040938575.1. NCBI lineage: Eukaryota > Metazoa > Chordata > Amphibia > Caudata > Ambystomatidae > Ambystoma > Ambystoma mexicanum. Next base: position 465,097,844 of record NC_090924.1, on the reverse strand, counting down.
GCACTTACTTGTTCTAACAGTTTTCCTTAGGAACTCTGACATTTGCTACTTAAGAACCTATCCTGACCTGCCTGTTGGACACTAGACCCTAGTGGCCCCCTTCTGCCACTGAGAACACTCATGCAGCAAGAATACGGGAAAGACTTCCAAGGATTGGTCCCTTTGCCTAGAAAAAAGAATAAGTGTTTAAAAGTGACTTACTTGCAAAAGAAGTTGGTTGGTAAATGTAACTCTGTGAGTGAACAGTTACTATAGTTATTACTTACCTTAGAAATGTTCTGCCGTTCTGAAAAGTATATATAAGGTTGTTTTACTTTCCTTAGAAACTGTTTCGCCATTCTAACAGAAAGTAGATGTAAGGGTATATTACTCACCTGTGGTTTGGTTGTGCCTCTTCCCAAAAGTAATGCTGGTGGTTTCACTTTACTATTCCTGTTAGTTGCTATTAGACTGTCCAGAATAGGTCTGCCTTCGGTTTTAACTATCTAGAATACCATTGAGTCATTCATAAAGAGTAAAACTGGGTTTTGCTTTCCCTGGTCTGTTTTAGACTGATACAAAAAGAGTCTTAGGTTTACACTTGCCTTTAAGTGGCTGATAGCTCCTGCAAAAGGTGTATAGGTTTTACTTACCTTGAACATATCTGTGTTAACCTAAAATAAGTTAGAATTATCGCTTCCTTTAGTCCGTGAACAGAAACGCAACTGTAATAGAATATTACACCCCGAGGTCCAACTTCACTAGAATAACTGGGGGTCATTACAAGTTTGCCGGTCCGGGAACTATGGTACCGGTAAGCTTGCCGGTACTGTACTTCCCGGACCGGAAAACTATGAGTTCTGCTCGCAGGTGTCATTATGGCCACCAGGTCTATTCTGGCGGCCGTACCGGCACCCGCTAGCAGAGCATGTTGTGTGCACCGGCACCATTCTCAATGGTGCAGGTGCAGCCAACCTCTCCATTCCCATTGAGCCCTATGGGAATGGGGAGCATTTAATTCCGGCGCCCGTGAATGGGCAAATGCTGGGTCTGGCAGGGCCGTAATGGCCCGGTAATTGTCCATTAGCGGGCGCCAGATTTTTTCACAAGTCTGGCGGCCTGCCGGTTTTACCGGCAAGGCTACCACCAAACTTATAATGAAGCCCACTGTGTTATCCTGAATCAGAGTTAAAGGTGTTTTACTTTTCCTAGAATAAAGTATATTGTCCAGTTGGTTACTATGTGATTTCTTTCTGATCGTCACAGTGCAACTGCTAGGGTCTACTACCCTTACATTACTGAAAGTAATCTAAAAAGTAACTATTAGTTTGACTTCCCTAGAACTCCTGTTAGGTGTTCCAAATCAGGTTACATGCTTTGTTCTGTGTACCAGCAAGCATAGTTTTGTGTTTTTCTATAATGTGTTTATATGATCTGTGATAGTACTTCCCCCGAAGATGTATCTCTGCCTACTTTTATTTAAATAAACCATTTATTTTTACAATACATTGGGCCTGATTACGAGTAGGACGGTAAGGGATACGGGGCACCGTTAAGGAGACTGGTGCCGGTAATCCCTTACCGTCCTACTATGAGTTCCCTTAGCGTGTCCCTCCTTCAATGCCTGGTTTTACCAGGCGTTATGGACGGGACCCACTAAGGGACTTCAGAGCTAATAACGGTACCGCAAATTGCGGTACCGTTATTAGCTACTTCCCCATTCCCATTGAGCCCTATGGGGGCTGAAATGGGAATGGGGAATGTTTTTTTCAATGGGGACTTACCTGTCCCGCAAAGGTCGGACTACACTGGTAAGTCCCCATTGAACGAGACTGGTGCCGGTACCGTTATTGGAGGCAGTCATGGCGCAAATAGCGCCATGACTGCCTCCAATCTCGGAATGAGGCCCATAGTGTTTCTGTGTTTCTTTGGACCATTTGTATTACAATTTCATTGTACTGATTCTACAGCCCTCTCTACCTGCTAAGATAATCCTAGCTGCTCTGTCTACGCTAAACTGAACTCAGGTGGTACAGCCATACATGAAGAGTGTAGTCTTGGACTGCCTCCTTTGAATGGTTTTGCTAAACCCTTAGTTGGACTTCAGAAACACTGTTCTAACACTGTTGGCATGCGCTGGGATAAATGTGGATTGCATTACATTCATTATTGAGATACTTTGTGTCCAAAGGAAACTATCCAGTAGGTTTGCTTTAGCTAAAGTGAGGTGTATTTATTCTATTTAACACAGGAAGCAACACCATGGCCTGCTTTAAGCCTGAGGGCTAGTATTATGTTACAATAGAAAGATTGTTAACAATGTGTAAAGAGGAGGGCCTCAATTGTAATGGAAGTAAGTTTGATTTAATACAAAGGTTGTGGGACTTTAAGAATGTCTCCAGAGAACCTATGTCCACTCCTAACAATATTGGTGAGAGCGAGGATGATGAGGTTTCAGACAGCTGTCCAAACTCCTCTGAGGAGGAATATGAGGGTTCTGATTGAAAGATTAAAAGAAATATCGAGGCTTAATACCACTTAATAGAAATATGCCAGCCACTAGTACAATGGTACAAGTACACTTTTATTTCACAGAACAGCTGTCTGGTCTCTCAACACCTTATAATGTGTGGTAGCGGACACAGTGAGATGATAGAGTGCTGGACATTACAAAGACACAGGTTTATATACAATTTTCCACAATCCCGGTTACATCGTCCAGTCCTTCTTCGTGTTATCCATTCACTAGGGTTTGTAGCCAGTTCACATAACTAATACAGATTCAAACAACTCTACATTGTTTAATGTTTTCCTCAAACACTAGACATGTTTTTCTGCACATAAGACACAATGGTAACATTCTTTACTTTACTCATTCGTGTTTGTTTATCGTTTGGTCTTGAGTTTGAAGTCAGCTTAGTTTCAAGGAGCGAAAACAAAGATTTCTGCAAAAGCACATGTTCAGCTATTCAACATTCTGTTTCTCTATTTGAACTGGAAAGACTATGTTGGTCCAGACGGCATCTAAATTACTGATCAAATACGGCTCTTGTTTAGCACCAGGGTTTCTTAGTGCAGGACAAACAATCCACATTAGCAGCTTCAGCGTATTTATCTACGTTGACATAGTACAAAGTTCATTTTGCTCTACTGGAGCCAAAAACACAAATTCTTACATGGGACGGAAAGCAGGAGTTAATCAAAATGGCGGATAATTTAAGATGGTGGCGTAGTCAGCCTGTTCTCATGTTCATTCAAATGCAATTTACACTACGATGCAAATGCGCTTAGGGCAAGGTTTAATATCAGGCAGAATTATGTGAATTATACTTTTACAAACCCTCTTTTTGGCCTAAACCAAGAGCATTACTCAAACATTTGCATAATTCGAAGACCATGTATCATCGTCAGAATATCCTGAATCGTTATCCTCAAAAACATTGATCGCCATCAACTCCTTTATGGCGATATCCTGCATTATCAAGGATTTAGTAGCTTTTTCAGGCATATGTATCTTAGGTCCTAATTTACCTATTGCTTATGCACAACTTCCTCCTATCATAGAACAAATGACAGGCAGACATTGTATACAACAACAGCAAAATAGTACAATGCCAAGGATCACCATTAGAACTACACATTTTGTCCAGTCCCAAGATAGCAACAAGTCCCAGAACCATGTACCAATATCCCAGTTTCCCTCTGGAACATGTACTTCAGTAATTAAGACATGTAATTTCCTAACTGCCTTAAATATGGTGGGGGAGGAATCAGGTACAAAGACACAACATGCAGATCCCACCATTTTGCATACCCCACCACACTCAGCTAGAATGATGTCTAGCACCATCCCATTATGGAGAGCCACTAGTCTAAAAGCCTTTTGCTCTAACGTCATGTTATACAAGATGTCAGTGGTCTCATTGATTGTTTTCTCCAAAACCCTTGCCAATTTTCTAATATGTTGGGAGTTTATTATCTGTCCCCAGAATGGCACAAAGGATTTGGCAACGTCACCCAGAATTTGTGAAGGAGTGTCACCATCCTCCTTCCGCCTGGGATGTGATTTTGATACTTCAGCAGTAGTGGCGACATATATTCCTGGTAACAATATACCCAACAAGTACCTTCTCAGTCTTTGGGTAATCACGGATATGCCTCATTACCACAAAGTAAACAGGATCTCCTAATCTCCTACATACAAAGGTCTATCCTCACTGGTTAATATAGCAGTATTCATACAACCCTCAAATGTACCCATTCGTTGGGAACCTTCTCTTTGTATGCAGAATGGAACAGAGTTTGGACTATGGTTGATGGTATGGGAAGGAGGCATGGCATCCCTATTACCTACAGGAGCCATTTTGAAGGTAATCATTGATTGGAAAGGTCTAGAGAGTCTGTCAGAAGGCCTAATAGAAGCAACATTTAGCTTGCTCCTATTTGCAAACAAAGAACATTCTAAAGGTGTTAAGAATCGTTTTTCAAATTCGTTGAGATTAGTTCCATCAAAATTCCCAGTGACACTATCGTTCCACCAGCAAAAGAATAATGCCCTAAGCGAAGCATAACATGCAGTAGTTATAGGAAGAGGATGTCTATACCAACCCAGTCCCTTTAGCCCCATGTTGTGGCAGATGTGAACATACCCAGCAATTGGTCTGATTTAAAATGGCATGGGTTGCATTCATGATCATTAAGAGAGTGTCGTTATGATAACCCCCTCTATGTTGGAGGTCTCGAGGACGTACAGTGTGAAAAGGCCCATAAGGTGGAGACACAGTGGAGATACTTGCAGTTGGCAATAATACATCAAGCTGATGTGCATTTTCCAGATACCAAAACCCAAATGTCAATGCAATTATAATACAAGCTGTTATTGTGAACAGTATCCATTTGGTCCTAAGGGACCATGACTCTCAATGAACAGATTAATTATCAACAAAACGATCAAGATCCTTTTTAGTATGAGTGGCATCTAAAATAGGCATAGTTTCTCAGTGTCCGTTAAGAAGCCTCACTGTTAGGATCTTTTAGTTCTCCGTGGATGGCACTTGACCACGTGGCATATCTTGATTGAAGGTAACTTTGCCGGTCCTTGCCTCCTAGTTTATGCAGCAGAGGAATGACGAGGGACTGGCTCAACGGTGGTTTCTTGTGGCTTTCTTGTGGGCACAGCCTAGCTGTACTTTCCTATCCTATTTACATTAATGTAATGTCAGCAAACTCTAAATCTAAATCCGGTTCCGTGGTCGCAGATCGAAACTTACAACTCCAGGTACGGAATGATCGGTAAACAAAGCGTCAATGTTTCCTGAAGAAGATGAAGAAGCAGAGACAAGATTGATTGATGGTGAAGAAGAAAATAAAGAAGCAGCAATCTCCCCAGTCCCCACGGGCTCAGGAAAGACTTTCAAAGATGCACCAACAATCTCCCCAGGCCCCACAGGCTCAGGAAGGACTTTCTTGACATCCTCAGTGTCGATCAAAGCAGGCTTGTTGTGAGCATCATGTAAGTGATTTCAATCCGGTACTTCACCTAAGTCAATGCCTAGTGTGTAATGCACAACTGAAATCCTTATTTATTTGTGTCTAAAAGTTCTTTTATTCTGAACGATGTACCACCTATATCATGCCTCTCCCTTGGAGCCCCCCCGGTCACACTGAACCAGGAATCAGGCCGGTTTGCAAAGTTAAAATATGTATTTATGTAGTTCACAATATAATCACACTATGTTTAATGGGTATACAATAATCACCAATGGGGTGATGGCACACTAAGCAATCTCTTCAATCATAAGGAGTAATAGTAAGCCAAAACAATGCAGCACAGAAATAATACTTTTGTGGTTGTGTGTTCAAATCAAATAGCAATGTGGTTACTATTTCCCCCTGCAATATAAAGAGATAGAAGGAGAGAGAGAAGGTATTCAGGAATGCATCATTCTACAAAATTTAAATCCAAATTTACCCCCAGGAAACAAAAATAGAGAAACAGAAATGATTGGCAAACTGTCAAAATGGTTTTAAAGTTATCTCGGAATGAATTGGGTAAAACACTAAACATGGGCTAAATTGCTGAAATTGTTTAAATTCTAATGGGAGCCGCTTTATATAGTTGCAGACAAATACTAGCAATGATTTGACACTAATTTGCAATGTGAAAACTTAAAACTGAGGTCGGATGCAATGAAAAGTTGTTTTACACGTGATAGAAATTTCCTAAAACAAAATTTGCGGCAAACTTTTCTGTGCGCGGTAATCACGATTGCGGGAGAACTATATGGATTTGAGATGCGGTTTTTCTGAGATAGGCGCAAGAAAGGGAAAAACAGGGAAACGCTTTTAAAAGACAAATGGGACTTCTTATAATAGGGGATGACTATGAAGAAGCAAATACCACACGGAAGCACAGCCACTGGATCAGGGTGACCGCCTTGCCGAGGAGCTTGCCTTCTTCAGATGCAATATATCAGCGCAAATATCTTTTTAACAATACTAGTACAGAAGGAAGATTGTAGGGATAAGGTAGAGAGTTCAGGCAATTCAAAAAGATTTCTAACAATGCAGGTTCTGAAGACAAGATAGGATGGATTTGGATAGGGATAGACTATGGATAGTACATATGCTAGTGACACAGTCCTATTCTATGGATACTCACTTTATATGTTTGAACAGAACCGTCAGGAATTCTGCTCAGGGATTCTGGTCAGAAATTCTGCTGGGCACACCAGACTGGACAGCAAGGCGCTCTGGTCTGCACGGCACAGCACGACTGGACTGGGTCTGCAATGGCTCTCTGGTCACAGCACGGCACAACTGGATTGGGTCTTTTGATTCTGGTAATAATTCTTTTAGCAGGAAAGCAGTTACAGCACAGCCCGGCTGTTTCTTTTGTTCCCCTTAGGTTTCTTGGGGTGAATTCTGGTTTCTGGAATTTTAAGGCCAAGCTGAGAATGGTTCAGCTATAGAATGACAAACAGCATGACAATTTTCCAGGCATATCGCATCACTGTTACCTGGCGTCATTTGTATTTGCAAACACAAATCTGCAATCAATATCAGGATTCTTAGGAATCAGGGTACGACTCACCAGATTTCAAAATGCAAAGGGTACGATCGGCTTACAAATCATCATGGCTGGTGTTTTCGCAAAACAGACCTCAATACGGGGACCCACTCGTCGTGATATCTCACTAAACACTGCTCACCGTTCAGGAATCGGGCGTGCAGTACTCTGGAGGAATCGCATCTCACTTTGCAGGGGCCGCCTTTACTCTCCGATCCCGATGTGGCAGCCTCGTCTCTCTTTTAGCGATGTGACATCAATCCTGAGGGTTCCTATTCGGGCACCATTTAAAAGATTAAAAGAACTATTGAGGCTTAATACCACTTAATAGAAATACGCCAGTCACGAGTACAATGGTACAAGTACACTTTTATTTCACAGAACAGCTGTCTGGTCTCTCAACACCTCGCAATGTGTGGTAGCAGACACCGTGAGATGATAGAGTGCGGGACATTACAAAGACACAGGTTTATATACAATTTTCCACAATCCCGGTTACATCGTCCAGTCCTTCTTCGTGTTATCCATTCACTAGGGTTCGCAGCCAGTTCACATAACTAATACAGATTCAAACAACTATACATTGTTCAAGGTTTTCCTCAAACACTAGACATGTTTTTCTGCACATAAGACACAATGTTAACATTCTTTACTTTACTCATTTGTGTTTGTCAATCGATTGTTCTTGAGTTTGAAGTCAGTTTATTTTCAAGGAGCCAAAACAAAGATTTCTGCAAAAGCACATGTTCAGCTATTCAACATTCTGTTTCGATATTTGAACAGGAAAGATTTTGTTGGTACAGACGGCATCTAAATTACTGATCAAATACGGCTCTTGTGTCAAAGTCTGTGGTACCTCCCCGTTCCCTCTCCTCACCTGAGTCTTCTAGAGAGTTGTCAGATACCTTCTTCTTTCGGTTCCTTTTAGTTTCCTTTGGTTTCCTTTCCTTTTTCTCATGCAAGTAAGGGCGAGCTCCCTCGGAGGCCACCATGACCTGTTGGGAAACAGCATCAGGGTGAACCCCATGGAGCATGCTCCCAAACATGTCCAGGGAAAAAGCCTGATGTGGCAGAAAAAACCCTGTGTGTGATGACATTTCTGGGTTGTCAGAAGAGATGATGTCTTGAAGTAATTTCCTTCTGGTAATTGAAATGGTAGGTTAAACTTCCTTCAAAAACCAACAGCGGCTATGATTCAATCAAAAGGTACCGTCAGCGGCACTCGGTAGCAAGGGTATTGTCCTCCTGCTTCCTTACAGAAGCGGGCACAGCAGTGCCTGAACTTCCCTTCCTGGATCCTGCCGTAGATAGGAAGTACGGCAAGAGAATGGTGACAGGAAGTTTTGACACGGAATGGACATCAACGGACACCAGGAAAATGTGACTGGGAGCACAAAGGTGTGCGTGCAGAGAGTCTTCCAGAGAAAGGGCGAAACAAAGACAGAACAGTCAGGTCAGAACCAGGAACCCAAAAGTACGTGATCCATAACCAAAGCAGAGGAAATGACAGAAAAAGTGAAAACCGAAGAAAGACTAAACCAGGTAAGAGTAAAATAGAAATATTAAGAGTCAAGTTAGGCACTGTGACGAAAGAACAGAAATAGATCTACAGATGCAGTCAGATACAGGAAGGAAAGTGAGAAGTATTTAAGTGTACCCTCAAAGCTGGTGGATATCCAGAAACGATAAGTCAAAGGCGAAACAACTTGACATTGTGGGATATTCTGCTGGAGACTCGCTTGTAAATACCAGTGTTAGAAGGGAAACTCCTGACCAAGGTAAAATCAGGAGGAAGTGGAAGCCTATACAATGCTTTGCCACATCCACTCCACCTAAGATACCTGAGACCCAACTTGCGCCAGTGAGAGAGGTGGGGAGGAATCAAGTAGACCCCTCTAGGTCTAAGGCATTTCTTTGATTTATTTATTTATTTATTTATAGTGCGCTTTACACCAAGGCTAAGAACCCCTTGAAAAAGCCTATTGTAGAGAAGAGAAAAGTGCCCAACAATATTGTAGGTCATACAGTTTGCAAAGGTATTAGCATAATTGACCTAAAAACATTTGACCTAAAAACATTTGACCTAAAACATTGATCACATTTTTTTGACCTTTTTTTCAGGCACTTTTAATTAAATATACATATGGGGGTAGGTAAGGGTATAGATTAGGTTGAGAGGGAGTGGGGGGCATTGCCGGGGGGTCTCCCCCTGCATTTTAGACCAAAAAAAAGTCAAATACATTTGATCAAATGTGATTAGGTCAAATGTTTTAGGTCAAATAGACCCAAAACGTTTGCAAATGATAACTAATATACAAAAGTGTCACAGCAAAAGTCACCAAACGATTGCTGGTGGACTCAGCAAACATTTTAACTGACTGAAACATGAGATCCATCCTGGAGAGGATTAGATCCTTGTGTTCCTTAGTCTGGGAGGGACGAGTGTTAGGTAAGATTTTCATATTAATGATAAATCTTCATGACCTGTGTCAACCCCAGAACTTTTTGCTGGTCTGGTAGATCATTTTTCCTAATACCTCTATGAGTGGCAACCTTTTCCCACGCTCACAGAATCTTTGACTCTTTGTATGGGTGTCATTTGTAATACTATGCATAATGTCTTCTAAAAGTTATCCTTTGTGACAAAATGTTGGCAATAAGTGCCTATTGTTGCTGGGTTGCCCTAGGGGCTCCTCTTTTAACTTTCTCTGGCAACCTTGTGGGAACTACAGTTCCCAAGGGTAGAAAGGATCTTTGGATCCCTTTTACATTTTCTTAGGTGAGACCAGCACCCCAAACTACATGTGGAGGGCTGGGGAGATACTGAGAATCCCCTTTCTCATTTTAAATGTAACATTTATGTTACAAGGACACATTTACCTTTAATGGCTGCTGGCCATGAACCTTTTTATTAATGTGGTGCACCTTTACCGCGGGCTATTTGCACAGCCCGATAAAGGCCGCCCTGGGTGCTCATTTGACCAAAATGGCCCCTGTATTGTTTTTTCACCATTTTAGTGTTCCTTGTCCTTTCTTGTTTCTTCCTCTGACATTCAGGGTGGGAAAGTCCTTTGTGTGATTTTTATCTTTGGCAGGAATCCTATGAACTCCATGCCCAGGCTCTGCAGTATCTGTGAAGGCAGGATGCGAGGGAAGAGTCCAAAGACTCTGAAGCCCTTTGTCTTCCAGCCTGTCTGCGAGATTCCAGTTCAAACTGGGAGGCTGGCTGTCCTGAAAGTATTGCCAACCCCCCAAGTTTGAATGTTGCAAGGCTGTTTGAACTGCTGGGTTCCTGCATAAAAGTCTGATCCTGGAACATGAAGTGGTAGTCGACCACTGGAACCAAAACTGAAGAGGACGAGGAAGAATTTGCAGATGAAACAATTTCCAGTGATGGGAGAGCCTGCTGTGTAACCGAAGCCTACTGTAGCCCTTCCTTCCAATCGATCTTGGGACTCTGAAAACTAAGAACCCATACCAGACCCTGGTGGGACCCACTAAACTCAAGAAGACCTGCATTTTGAGCCATCCCACACCATGCTTCAACCTTGCGGGGCTACAATACCCCAATACCTTGGGATCTCAAGACATTGTGTGGTGCACGGTTTTCCAAATCTTGCTGAAACTTCGTGGGCAGCCTGCTGTATCCCCAGAAGTATGATTCTAGTCCTAAAAAGACCATCACCAGGGTGATGTACCTTGCAAACGACAAGAATCCAACCAGTGATGTTCTGTCTTCTTCTGGGCTCCTGAAAAAGGCACCAAATCCACAGAGCTGCATCCAGTCATGAGGAAAACGTTGCCTAGAGCCTTCCCTGTGATCCTTGCTGCAGAGGTCCTTCCAGTGTCCTGTCTTCTGTCTTCTTGATCAAGGAATTCAACAACTAGGTTTTTGGCTGCAGTTCTGAAGTCCTTGTGCACCAAAATCTTCTGTGCTGAGATACTGTGCTAACCTAGGTATTTACTTATCTTAAGTTTCTTGTGATTCCTGTGAAGTTTTGGGGTGTTTTCTGTGATTGGGAGTCCTCGCGTCCAGTGCGCCCAGGCCTCTGCTGGAATCCTCCTTGGGTGTCTTCTGTGAAGCCCCTGGACCCTCAACTAACTCTAAAGTAAAGTACTTACTTGTTCTTACAGTCTACATTAGGAACTCTGACGTTTGCTATTTAAGAACCTATCCTGACCTGCCTGTTGGACACTAGACCCTAGGGACCACCCTTCTGCTACTAAGAACATGCATGTTCCATGAATAAGGGAAAGAGTTCGAAGGATTGGGCCGTTTGCCTGGAAAAAAGAACAAGTGTTTAAAAGTTACTTACTTGCAAAAGAAGTGAGTTTGTAACTGTAAATCTGTGAGTGAACAATTGCAAACGTTATTACTTACCTTAGAAATGTTCTGCCATTCTGAAAATTATGTATACGGTTGTTCTCTTTCCTTAGAAACTATTTGGCCATTCTAACAGAAAGTAGATGTAATGGTATATTACTCGCCTGTGATTTGGCGGTGCCCCTTCCCAAGAGTTATACTGTTGGTTTCACTGCACTATTCCTGTTAGGATAAATGTATGAGTGTACCCAACTGGGTCTTGCTTCCCCTGACCTGCTGTTAGCCTGTCCAGAATCAGAATAAGTCTGCCTTCGGTTTTACCTACCTAGAATAACCTTGAGTCATTCATAAAGAGTAACATTGGGTTTTGCTTTCCCTGGTCTGCTTTATACAGACACAAAAACAATCTTATGTTTACACCTGCCTTTAAGTGGCTGATAGCTCCTGTAAAAGGAGTATAGATTTTACTTACTTTGGGCATAACTGTATAATCCTAAAATACATTTGAGTTATTGCTTCCCTTATTCTGTGAACTAAAAAGCAACTGTAATTTAATATTACATCAAAAGGGTTTACTTACCTTGAGTATAACTGTGTGATCCTAAAATAAGTTAGAGTTATTGCTTCCCTTAGTCTGTGAACTGAAAAGCAACTGTAATGTTACCCCCAAGGTCCGACTCCCCTAGAATAACTGTGTTATCCTGAATCAGAGTTATAGGTGATGTACTGTTCCTAGAATAAGTGTTCCACTATTCACAAAATGTATTTTGTCCAGTTGGGTTACTAAGTGATTTCTTGCTGAGCATTACGGTACAGCTGCTAGGATCTACTACCCTTATATTACTGAAAGTAATCTAAAAAGTAACTATTGTTTTGACTTCCCTAGAACTCCTGTTAGGTGTTCCAAATGAGGTTATAAGCTTTGGTCCGTGTACCTTCAAGCATAGTGTTGTGTTTTTCTATAATATGTTTATATGATCTGTGGTAGTACTTATTTCCCCCAAGATGTATCTGGGCCTATTTGTATTTAATTAAATGATTTATTTTTACAATACATAGGGCCTCATCACGACTTTGGTGGTAACCCTTAAAATCGGCGGTAACGCTATTAGCGCCGATTCTAAGGGTCCGTCGGATCACAAGTCCAAATACCGCCAGCGCCATTACAGCCGGCACAAGTACAGCCGGTTGTACAAGCGCCGGCCATAATAGCGCCAGGAACCATTCGCGCTAAACATCTGCAATCACGAGTCCGGCGTATGCGCAATTAGCGCCAGAAAAACGGCAGATAATCCGCCGAAAATACCTCCAGCAAAAAGCTGGAGGTAACAGAACACAGGCCACAGCAATAAGGGCCCAGGTGGAACCAATGCAAATCAGAGGCCTACAAAGGACCCACCCATGCACAACACAACCTCCCCAACACCATTACACCAGCAGGAGCAGGGAGGAAACAGCAATAAGGGCCCAGGTGGAACCAATGCAAATCAGAGGCCTACAAAGGAGCCACCCATGCACAACACACCCTCCCCAACACCATGCTGCCATTTGGAGCCGGGTGCCTTGATGTTGACTTCTACCTGCTGCGCCTGGAGCTACAGAGGCCAGCCAACCAGGCACAGGTGCACCAGCTAAAGGGCCAATTCTATGCCATTGCCCAAGTCCCGAATGTAATAGCAGCCCTGGACTGCACAGATGTGGCACTCGTACCACCCCAGGCACATGAGGCTGCCTACAGAAACTGGAAACAGTACCATTCCCTCAACGTGCAGATGACATTTGGTCCTGGCCTCACCTTCAGCCACTGCTGTGCCCGCTACCCAGGATCCACCCACGACTCCATGGTCCTGCGCAACAGTACCCTGCCGGCCTACATGGAAATGCACTGAGGCCAAAACACATGGCAACGGGGTGAGTACAAATGTATACCATAAAGCATGTCAATCCACAACTGATGGTGCCTGCCACGGAATCCATTATTCCCAATAGGTAGCACCATTACTGCAGCATTCACATTCAAGCACCTTGCACGATAAACCTTGGGCATGTCCAACACAGCAGAACACACCCATGCAGGATGCAAGAGACATGTGGCGGCACAGTGACATATGGAAGCCCCACCACAATAAAGCCTCTTGTGTGAGTAGCACCATGGCTCCGAACACTGACACAGTACAGAAATCCCACCCTGGCCACCCGACAGTAATGAAATTCTAAAGCATAAGTTGGCACATCCACAAATGCACCACACATAAGTAGGCTAAGTAATGGCAATGTACATCCCACGAACACTGTCCCCAGAATGGCCTAGCAAATGCATGGAGAACAGTAACAGAATAGTGACAACCAGCAAATGCAACTGTAGCCAATGGATTTGAGTACTGTTACATCCAGAAACATAGGCGTACCAAGTGGAGAGTACCCCATTGATTCAATCGTGCCCGTAGGACAGCACATTCCACAATGTTATAGACCAAATGACAAATATGGCAAAATCACACTGATGACAGAGCTCTTTACACCCACTGGACTTACTTTGTCCCCATACTGTCTTTCTCTCCCCTGCAGGTGATTCTGGATATCCCCAGTACATGTGGCTCATGACCCCTGTGCGCCATCTACACACGGCAGCGGAGCAGGCATACAACCTTGCCCATGCCCGTACACAGTTCTGTGTGGAGAGGGCATTTGGACTGCTGAAGGCACGCTTCCGGTGCCTCGACCGCTCGGGAAGGGCCATGATGCATGCACCAGAAAAAGTTGGCAAAATTGTACTGACATGAGCCATGCTGCACAACATCTGCTGTCGCAGAAATGTGCCACTGCCCCCTGATGCTCATGTGCAGCCACCTGAGGATGGTAGTGAGGGTGATGAAGTGCCAGAAGGTGTTGCACATGCACAAACGTTTGGGCTGAGGGGTGGGAGGTTGGCCAGAAAGGGATTGATTGATGTATTTTTTTTTTAAATGGGTAATAGTTAAATTGGAAATATGTCACTTCAACATTAAATTGTATTTGTAACAATCACTACTGTCCATGCATTGTGATTTTTCTAACGTGATCTATTTACAGTCCAACAAACCCCCCTCCCCCAGTGAACACCCAGCATACAATCCCCCCTCCCCCAGTGAACACCCAGCACACAATCCTCCCTCCCCCCAGTGAACACCCAGCACACAATCCCCCCTCCCCCCAGTGAACACCCAGCACACAAACCCCCCTCCCCCCAGTGAACTACCCTCAACTGTGCCGATAGGCACATGTGTCTTATCAGGGCACCAACAACAATGCCATGCACCACTAGGATGGTCGTGGGTGCTTTCCTTTTCCAGGCCCCTTTGGTGTGCGTGCCCTCAGGTGGCGCATAGACCGGCACCTAGGAGATGGCTCGAGGGAACCCTCCGTGGGTGTGGTAGAAGTCGAAGGGACTAAAAGTGGCAGCCAGCATGTGCTGTCGCATGAGGTTGTTTCCCTCCCTTGTTTGCTCAGCAAGTGCTGAGACTGTCTCGGTCAACTCCCTCACTCGTTGCCCGAAGCCTGTCAGGGCAGCGGTGCATTGTTCAACGACTCTGCGTGTGCGCATATTGTCACGCGCTATGTATTTGCATCCATGCCGTATTGATGGACTGACGGCCTTGATGTGACGACTCTGCACCTTGGCCATTGATTCCACCCTGGCCTGTTTGGCCTCAATAATGTCGAGTCGGCCCATCACTGCAGCCCCTGTGACGAAGGGCACCCCTGGTGTGTCATGTGCTGGCCTGCGACTTGTGCGCTGTCGGGTGGGGGGACTGCATGGGGACATTGCGTCGGCTTGGATTGGGCTGCCAGGCTCTGAGTGCCGGTCTTCTGGGCTGCCATATGATGGCGTATCCTCGTCCGGCTGTGGTGTGTGGACTTTGTGGAAGCTGTGTGCCTGGCCTTGGGCTCCCCTGGGGTGTGACCATCCCTTCGGCGTCACTTCTTCTGGGACTGTGCTGTCCTCCTGCCTGATGAGCACGTGGAGATGTTCCTCCCACGTTGGGCTCTGATCCACTGCTCTGTCCCTCAGCATGGGGGCTGTGACTGGTGGCTTGCCTGCGGCCATGTGGGTGCTGCTGCTGTCTGTTAGGGCTGCGTTGGGGTGTAGTGGGGGTTGGCCTGGTTCGTCTCCCTTCCGTGCGGCCTCTTTGTGGGGTGGTGGTGCTGGTGGAGGGGCCGTGCCGTGGACGCTGTGATGGTGTGGCCTCCTCCCCATCATCTTCATCCCGTTGGGATCAAAGTGTTCCTGTGGGGTACATAGGGTGTGGTTTGAGTTCAATGCTACATATATTTGTGTGATGCAGTTCATGCCAACAAGTGGGATTGAAGACAGTATCATTCACGCATTCTCCTTGCATTCTGTTCTGTCGCCATGTGGTGCTTGTTGTGAGTGGGTATGGAGGTAGACTGCATGGGAATGTCGGAGTGAAAAAAAATGCATGCGTGGTTGGGGTACACTACGCTCAGGGTTTTGGGGGTGTATTCATGCGCACTTCAACTCTACGTAGCTGTCCTATGGCTATGCATGTCTATCCCCTGCCCCTGTCATTCATGCACTGCACGTGCAGGGTCATCTAGGCAGCACTACGATTCAATGGATGTAGGCCTCACTTATGGGTGTATGCAGTTCCTCACACACATTTCATCCCATTTATTCACTTAGGTTCTGCATGTGTGGTTCTTTCAGCTGCATGCATTCGGGGGTGGGACTCACCTGCAGTTGGATCGATGCCAGTGCCTGCCTCCGCTCCGCCAATGCCCTCGATGGTGCCAACATCTATCAGGGCACTCATTTTCTCCTCCCATGGTGTGAGCTTGGGTGGGGGTGGTGGTGGCCCTCCTCCAGTGCCCTGCTTGCACTCCTGTGCTGTGATAGGATGCCACGGACTCGCACGCGCATGTCGTTCAGGCGCTTGCAGCAATCCTCCCCATCCCGGGGCACGCGCCCCACAGCAGTGACCCTCTGGCTGATGTTGCACCAGATTTGTGCTCTGCGCTGGCCACTTGTTTTGCGCTGCTGCAGCTCCTCATGGTGTGTCTCCACCTCCTCCACCAGTACACCTAGCTCGTGGTCACTGAATTTGGGCTTTCGCACCCTGTCCAGGGCCGAATTGTCCCTAGTGCGCTCCTGAGACATGTTTTGGGGTTGGATGGCGTGGATGGCTTCCTGGGGCTGTGATATCCAACGGATTGTGATTTCCAAGATGGCCGCCGCTTTGTTTCCCGTTCCGGTGGTGACGCGTTTCCCACGCGATATGAGCACGTGCTTTGATATGGCGGTATCGCACGGTGCACAGAATTTAAAGGTTTGCGCAATTTGCGATTACGGCATGGACCGGGGCGCGTGCACGATAAGTCGTGATTTGGCGGATTGTTCGCCGGGGACCTTGGCGTTAGTGCTATTTACGTCCGTCGGACAATCTGCTGCATTACCGCCGAAGTCGTGATCAGGCCCATAGTGTTTAAGTGTTTCTTTGGACCAATTGTATTACAATTTCATTGTACTGATTCTACATCCCTCTCTCCCTCCTAAAATACGCCTGGCTGCTCTATCTATGCTGCCCGGAACTCAGTTTGCACAGCCTTTTGCTAAGCGTGGAGTCTTGTACTGCCTCAGTTGAATGGTTTTGCAAAGCCCTTAGTTGGATTTCAGAAAAACGGTCCTAACAACAGGTAAGAATACCCACTTGGCAACATTATTAATAAAGCGTGAGGTGTCTGGTGGTATTTCCTCCTGTCCAGACATAGGGGATATGCTCCAACGGAAACACTGAACTGCCCCAGGCCTTTGGAACAGATGCCCTGCACCTGCACTGCGGAGCTATGAAGTCAGGATGAAACGGCAGATACAGGGAACAAGACTAACTAACCAGTTGACAGTCCCGGACTGTGCCTGACTGAGTGGTTGATGCTCTCACCGGGGCTGAGGTATGGGTGATTTTCTCAACAATAACTGAGACACCCTTTTAGGAGAAAAATAAGGGGAACAAGGATGCAGGGGCGGGGTGCAGCAAGCATGTAGAAAGTATGTGTGGCTGAGGACAAAGTCAATGTGTCAAATGCTTGCAGCAATCGAGCTGGGGGAGGGGAAGAAAGATATGGTAGGCACTTATTCCCTCCACCCCAGGAAAACAGAGCTGCTTATTGGGAAGATGGAGGTATGGGGTGGGGCATGGCGATAGAACTCTACATACCCACAAAGTGAGAGATGTGCAATAAATGGGACCCGCCCAGAAACCCTGAACAGAAGCGTAAAACAAGCATTGGTAATGCCACCAGTTTCGGCTTTTGTGTAGGCAGGGGAAAGACACTTGCCAGGCACAGCCATGGTGATATTAACTATCCATTGTTGGTAGCAAGTGCAAAATAGTGCAAGTACCTGGGCATCTAATAGCCCTACCTGGCAAAAGCTTAAAACGTATGCACAAGTCAAAAATGTTGGCTTGTTTTTAACAAGACTTTAGTGAAGGACATGCAGGATGATTTCGAGTGGCTGAAGGCAAGCCTGGCAAGACATTTTTATTACACAAGTAGCATGTTTACAACTGCAATTAAGTCATTAACTCTCAGAAGACTGCATTGAACAAACATTGGCAAGCACTTTCAATGCAAAGCATGATGGGAAGGCTTTATTAAAGCATGCTGAAGGAGTTCCAATGAGAAGGTGCTTTGGGCTGGCAGAGGCAGGAATGGATGGGAATTGCCAGAGAGAATAGCATGGTCGTGGGCAGGCAATGGGTGGGCACATAACCAAATACTTTAAGACTCTGTGCCCCTCCTCGCATGTCATGCCTCCCTATCTGTACTCCAATGCAATATTTTTGGCTTATAGGTGTCCGAAGCGTCATCTAATAGTCTAAACTAAAGAGGGTGTTTAGGGGGAAGGGTAGGTCGGTCAGGGGAAGTACTAATCCTGGAAGAATAAAGGAGACTGCGGGCAGGCACCTGTGGGGGCTGTAAGTTGCCTCTGCTACTCATGACAGGACCTGGCCTATCCCAATTCAGGGAGTGGGTAGAGGCTTTGTTTGGGCAGCAGAGTAGGGAAGGGACAAGAGGAGGCGTCAAACACATGCAGGAATGCAGAGAGTGGAAAATAGAGGGTTTCACTCCAGAGGAAGTCGATGATGAGGAGGATGAAATGGCTGGACCCCATGCCAACAGCCTCAACAGCCATGATACTAAAGGCAATCAAAACCAGCAGCGGGTCACCAGAAGGCCCCAAAACAGAGGCAATGGGGCTCAACGTGTAAGGCAATTATGCATTTTTCTTATGTCACAGCTATTTCCAATGATTTGTATGGCGGAGATGAGGGGCAGAATGCGACTTTCCTTTCGGATGCCTCCCTTCCTCTCCGCCATTCAAATCCATCAGCATTTGCGCAAGCATGGATTTTTATGCCGGTGTGAATGCTGTGGATCCCTATGTGCTTTGCTGAGTTTATGTGCCAGCAAAAGGCTGGCACACCCCAAGGGATCCATTGTAAACCCTGCCTGTCATGCATACATGGCATGCAGCATTTGCTCAGTTTGCATGGCGGAATCCAAAGGTGCAGGACAAAAGGCAGCGTACACGTTTGCCCTGTACATTTGTAATCCACTGTGGAAATGGCCAAAATGTGATGGCGGGGAGTACTAATGCCTCCCTGATGCCAAATCATGGCCTGGTGCAAAATGAGCTCCAAGGGGCACTGAAGACATGATCATTTGTAACAAAATGCAAAAGATGGCAGATCAGGTGATGAAGGCTATCGTCAGTGTAGATGAGACTATCATGGCTGGTGGACTCTGCAAATGATCTCAATGACAGTTCAACAGCTGCACAGGAATGCGGCACCGCTGGAGCACTGAGCAGAAGATGCAGAAAAGCGATACAGAAGATGCAACATACAAATGGTCAGGATCCCGGAAGGTGAGAAGGGGGTAGAGTCTTGGAAGTCTTTCTGGAAACATGGCTGAAGGCATTGATCGTGGCAAGCAAACTCTCCCACTGCTTCTCTCAGAGAGCACACTGGGCCTGTCACGGAAACCACCACCTGGAGACCGACTTGGAGCATCTCAAGCGATCTTGAAATACTGTGATCAAGCCAAGATACTGAGCGAGGCATGCAGAAGGGCTTGCAAGGCACTGCCGCAATTCTCTCAACTACACACACAGTGCAGCACAAAAGGAAATCATTTGACAAAGTTAAACTGAAACTATGGAACTAACAGCTACAATAAATATTATTCCCCAGACATGGTCACTTCTTCGTGCACCTCAGCTATGCTAATAATTGCCTGGGGATGCTTGAGGTGGCATAAATCAGATATAGTAATTCAGGTGACAACACTAATAGGAAGAGCATGTCAGTTCCTCAATAGTTAGAAATAAATACTGATAATCCATGCAGGTTTTGCCAAATGTTTGAGAGGAGGGACTACATTGACATAGCAGTATCCACCATGGCAGGCGGAGATTATTTGGACAGGCAATGTGTGATATTTAATGATCATGGGCATATATATATATATAGTCTAGCAGCTGGATATCCTTAATATATGCCCTCACCATTGACGCCTACTGATTTCTTGGAAACATTGAAGGGGCTATTTACAGATGCTCTCGAGAGGTTGCTAGTGGTCAGGGGAGATATGAATGTGAGCGTAGATAGGGAACTGTATAGGAGTAAGCCTAGACTGGGGGAGGGAGGGCAGGGCAGATGGGATGGATAACCCAGTTTAGGAGTTTTGCAGAGTTAATGGTGCTATCAGATTTGTGCCAGTGCAGACATGCCAGTACCAGGGGTTACTCTTTTCTCAGTAGCTTGCAGAATGCTATCTCACATACACTGCTTCAAGTTGGGATGCACGTACCGCATCCAAGCATGGCCAAAAGATTCAGACTGAGGAAAACCTATTAGCGTACGACAAAGTGAACGTGCACGGCAGTGGGGGCGCGAGGATTGCAGTTGGGAGCTGGCCATATGATAGGTTAGCATATGAAAATATGGAAAAGGTGATAAATCCATCCTTAAGGTAGTTATAGAGGCATATGTACCCCCAGGTATAGGGCATGGGTGGCATTGTGCAGCAGTAGTGAATTTATAGTAATATTAAGAAGTGATCATATGTGACAATGGTGGTGTGGGCACAGAGCCAGAATGATGAGGGAAATACTGAAGCACCGCCATATTGAGGCCTAACATTTTGTATTCCTTGTTGTAAGTGCAGTAGTGGGGCACAATAACGATTTTGAATTATTTCCCGTACTGAAGCTGAGAATAGTGGCATTCATGCCGAATAGGTAACAGTTTAATTGTATGCAGCTGCAGACCCTGGGTTACCTAAATTAGAATGTGAACGGCACTAGCACCCCTTGGAAAATGGTTGTCTTGTTTGAACTACCAGTTGGCTGAGGAATAGAGTACATACATTCATAAGAATTAGGCTGATTAATGTGGTCCTTGAGAAAGCAGGGAGGTGTAATGTGGGTGGGCAATTAATAAGGGGGGCGTTAGGATCAGAAAGTCCCATGATTTGTAATATGAAGAGCAAGAGGTGATGCCAACAAATTTAGTTCAGTGCTGGGAGGCATGGCTGGGACGCCTGTATATCTGGTATCAAGAGGAGCGTATTTTTATTTCAAAGATCCAACGTGACCTTGTCATTGTCCACTGAGCACATGCTAACGATCAGGTGCACACCTTTTGACTTGGCCGATGGGGTGGGTACTATTCCAACTCACTAATCCAGTAGCTGGGAACCCAGGTGACGGACTAGGGGGGACCATGTGTTGCAGGGTAGGGATAGATCAGGATGTGGCCAATTGATCAAGGGACTATAGTGGACTTGCAGAATGTATATAGGTGGTAGCGAATGAGAGTGGGGTAAAAACACTGTATATTGTTCACGTCATGAGTGACAATTTCTTTCCTTAAAACCTTGTACCTGCTTTGAAGTAACTGAGAGCTCCATGTCAGTTTAGTTCTGTTGGACCTTCTCATACGCTTTCCTTTTTGTATACAAAATAAACCTTGTTTTCCTTACAAAGCGGTGCACCAAACCTTTTTCCTTAGAGGAGTGCTTTTATTGTCTGGTTGTCTGTAGGTCTCACCTTACATTCCCAATGCTGACCTCAGATATCCACACAATATCACAATAAATGGGGCAATTTCAAAAAGCTTTTAGTTTAGTTTAGTTTAGTTTATTATTTGTATAGCGCGCCATACCCTGGAGTATCAGGGCGCAAACAGACAAGGATATGCTCAACTTGGTTACAGGTACATAGAAATCAGATGAAGGTGCAGAGATGCGCTGAGCTTGGTTACAGATATGCTCGGCTAATTGCAAGTACAGGAAAAGGCAGGAAGTGTAGACATAGGGTTGAGATATTATGGGCACAGGTAATGTTGTGCCTGTATGCATTGATCAGGAATCCATAGGTTGTTCATTAACCAGATATGGACAGAGTGCAATATTTCAATCTGTCATGATAAATTAAGCAAATGATAATAGTCTAAAATAAAGGAAATTGAAGAAGGGGATCCTGAAAGAGCAAGAGATGCACCTCTAACCAATAATGGAATTTGTTGGAAATCTATTCCTCTTGCTCACTGTTAAGACAGATAGATGACTGGTAACATCCACAATCAAACTAATTGTGCGTGCAATAACAATTCCAAGGTTTGGTGTATTTTTCAACAATATTGAGAAACTGGCTTTTCCGTGTTGAAGGCAAGGGTGAGAACTGAACAAGAACTATGCACATGCAAAAGGAGTGCATTTATTTCTGAAGGAATACATCATGCCACAGAATGTATTGACATTATCAGAATCTATGTTCTAAGGCTTAAGCAACCTGGAATATGTTATCCACATACATACTCAGCCTGGGTCCCAAAATTCACATTTTCACAACTCTAAACCTCAGAAGAACTGGATTTCTTAAACAAGACCTTATCATTTGGATGCCATGTGTCAAGAAAATGCATTTACAGTGAAATGTAATTCTAATTTTTCAGATGTTTTGTTTTACTTAAAACACAGAGATAAATAATGTAATAGATGAACTAATGTAAACATTCCAATACATTTTACCATAAATATATTTCCCTTGCGTCCTTGCATGTGAGATTAAAGAGACCTGTCTGAGTATGGAAATTGAAGGGGGCGTTCAAACTGCTGAAAAGGCAAATTAGAAACACTTCACCTATTCACATAAAAGGTCTTACCCAGCCTAGGAATGTACATAAAAAATCACACAAACAGCCTCGACGACCTGTTTCAAAAGGTAAGCTCATTGCCAGTTTTCTTTATCGAATTGTGGCCCTCAGCTTCAACAGAGGTTGTTAACTTTTATCGAAGTCCAGGTATCACTTAACATCTGCATTACCAAGAGGTCAAAAGAAAGGTTATACAACCTACACACAGCTAAAGACATCTGTTCTCACATACATAGAATAAATATATCATGAAAAAGGAATAGGTAGTTGATGCACCGCCACTGCCATCTGCAGGAAAATGTCAACTGCACACTAGAAAACCTGATTCATATTAACATGAAGGAAAAATTAGAACAAGTGTTTAATCACTAAATTGATCACTGCATCACTGCAGGAGCTCCAATGGACACAACATTTTGACATGTTGAAATAATATTGATCAGAATATGTTAAAAGAATATATAGCTTGCTATGTATCGATCGGGTGAAAATGCAGAAATGCGCAAAATTGTCATGGGGGAGATCATTCAAAGTCTCTAAATGTATGAATCGATGATCAGAACCTGAAAATAGTTGTTTCAATAATTTGACATATTTTAATCATAAATTATAGCCACAAAAACAAAATAGACAATTGTGCCTCTATGTTTGGTGTCTTCTAAAGACTTTAAAATAGTGGATCAATAGTGGATCAACTAGTGACTCCTATGATAGCAACCACTAATGTGTGGTGCTCAGAGATTATGACTCTTGAGTATATTCTAATCCACAGTAGTCTTTTTGAGAACTTGGGCTATTCATGTAAGGAAGTATCCAAGTGCAAAATAAAAAACCCGGTCAAGGCTTTGAGCCTGCAAGGAGATGGGAGAATATCAATGAAAACTGCAGAGACAAGCATAAAAGATAGACAAACATTAACAAAACAGTCAATTGACTTAGCGAATAATAACGGCAAAATTACATCAGATGCTGTCCAATGCAGAGAGAAGCCCAAAGGTTACTGGCCCACTTTGAGAATTAATCTTGATAACATTGATGTGGTGATATCATGGAACACAAGAGGGAATTCGCAATAGCCAAGTGAAAATGGTCTGCTTGCAAACATTGACCACTTTTGGATAGTAGCCCTGCAGGAAACGTGACTCCATGAACAATGCGATATTAATGGTTGCTGCACAAAACACAGTCTAGCATCTAAGGGGCTCTGAGGCAGACCGAAAGGAGGCCTATTGACCTCAATTAGGCACCCTTGGACAGGGTCTAATACAGTTTGCTGTGTGCATAAAGTGTAATCTGCCTCAGACTTTATCATTTTTAATAGTAAATATGTATAATCCTCCCAATTGTACATACACTAAAGTAAAAATTGCTACTCTTGGGGGACGCTGTTGCGCCGAAACAAGATGGCCACCTGCTAGTGGAGCTCCGGACGGGAAGATCACTACAAACTTATTAAACGCCGGCTAACGGCATCTACTCTGCTCCATATCGGGGGGGCCCACCTATAAGCCTCTCCGCTGCAACCCTGAGAGCTTTCATCTTCCACCGCCCTTCGAGGACTGAGCGGCGGCCCTGCGACTGAAGCGGGACTGCGGGGGCTCACCTCGGGCCATGTCGCGGCTCCGGCACCTCTGGCTTTCCCTTCACCCGAGTGCGTGGTGCTGCGGCCTGCTGTGGGGGAGGGGCGCTGCGGCCCTCATTGGCGGCCTGGCTCTCCCAGCCAGGGGGCCGCCCTACATCGCTTCTACGGGTGCCTGTGCCCCTCCAAGAGGACCCTGCTGACCCTGCTGCATCCTGCGGGTGCCCCTTTCTGCGTGCTCCGGTGGCGTTGAGCCCAGACCCCTCCCGCCGCCCGTCTCGCGCCACGGAGGGCGGAGACGCTCCCGGGGACCAGGCCGATGCTGCACCACATCCTGCCGCCCTCCGCTGCAACCCTCCTACGGGCCACTGAGCATAGCCACAACAAGGTAGGGGGGCACGCGGGGTGGAGGACGGCCCAACTTGCTTGGCTCCTGGGCTCTGCGTGCTCACCGGCGGCTGCCCTTTGCCTCCTCGCATCCTGAATCAGCATCCGACCTGGGCTGTTGGTCCCGCGCCGCCGGTGCCACTTGTTGACTTGGGCCCCCCCCGCGGCAGGCCTGGAGGCGGCCACGGGCCCTTCTCTGCGCTGTCGGATCCCCGCGCATTGGGTCTGCCTTCCCGCGTCCACTGCCACCTGCAACTGATGGGGCCCTCGGCTACACACTGTTGCCTCACGCCTGACAGTACACCACGGATGGCGTACTAAACGCTGCCTCTTAACCTCATAGCTACAGGCAACAAGCCTGCTCACCTACTCTGTGCTCCATCCACCTCCCCGCTGACTGCACCATCTGTGTACCGAGGTACGGCCTGCCAACCTCCTTCCCGCTACTGCTGCGATCGCTCTACTGCTTTGGAGTGTGCAGGCCGGCGTGGCTGAGGAGCTGGCGCTGGTGCTGCTCCCCCACCAGAAGCCCTTGGCGCCTCTCTCCGGATTCTCTTGCCCACACTGTGTCATTGATCCCTCCTGCAGGCGCCCGTTTCTCCTGGATCCCTGGATGCGGGTCCCTAACTTGAACAACTGCTGAACCCGTGCTCCGGCTGGGCGGCCCACCGCAGTACACCCTGCCCCCGGACCCACTCCTTTGCCGTGGCCGATTGGTTTTCCCCATCCCTCTTGTCTACTCTGCGACGCTCCTGGGCTGGTGTGGGGGAACCTCACCAACCACGGTGACATTTGCACCCTCTGTGTGCTTCCGGTGCACTCGGACTCGCACCTGCTGCCTACCAGGAATCACTGCTGAACGCCTTCCCGCTTGACGTGTGAACATTTTGTCTCCTCGCCTTCTCGCAGCGTAACAGCTACACTAAACCTCCTACGGTTGTGCCCCCATTGTTCTCAAATAAGGAACACCTTGACTTGCAGCTCTGCTTCTAGGGGCCTCCTGTTACCTCAACTATACTGGCCTATACCGGTGTGCCCACTCGCCACCCCACTCCTGTGCTAACTGCACATACGCTCCATGCCTCATGACCTAAGGGTGGGTACCCGCGTTGGCACTAGTTTACCTCCCTCAGCCTCCCCGCAGAGGCTAGAGTGCCTCACCCTGGATGGCCCACCCTCGAGCCAGTAACCTGCGCCGCGTCCTCTTACGTCACATCACTGATCCAACGATCCAGTGGCAACATCACATCTGGTTTACCCCTCCGGTCCCCGTGGCATTGCCGTCTGGCTCAGTGTGCTCTGGTGGGGCCCCTGGATTTCCCCCCAGCCTCGTCAACTGCTTTCCACACCTTGCTGCCCTTCCCCCCAGGGCACTCTGTGGGGCTGCGATCGGAGGGCCTCCCACTACAACTATACTGAGCCCCGGTCGCCAGACGCGGCCTATCACCATGACTAAGAGAGCCGGGTCTAGCATGAAGCAAAGTTCACTAAATATGTTCGCTAAGACTCCCTCCAAGCCGCTAATGGACCCTCCGGAGGAGTCAACGTCCACCATGGTGCCCTCAACCTCTGATGACTCGCAGAAAATGCTGGAGTACATGCGAGAGGGCTTCACTACGCTACACACTAAGTTAGACGATATGAATGGGACCATCTCGTCCATAAAAGCCCATATTGAAAGGACAGACAGTAGGGTTGCCTAGATCGAGACAAGGGTTGGCACCACAGAGGACGACCTGGTTTCCTTACGTGCCACTGTGACCACCCTGACCAGCCAGGTCTCTATGGTTGAAAAGAAAAATGATGACCTCGAATCCCGCTCTAGGCGGAATAACCTCCGCATTGTTGGTATAACGGAGGACAACATTAAAGAGCCCATGGAGGATTACTTGGAACGTACCCTTTTAACACTCCTGGATAACCCCAAGCTTTTGGCACAATTTGCAGTTGAGAGAGCTCACCGTGCCTTGACCGTGAAGCCCAGGCCGGGTGCCCCACCCCGCCCCATCATAGCCAGAATCCTCAATTTCCGCCTGCTCCGGGCGGCCAGGGCCAAAGGGGAGCTGCACCTTGGGGCGGCAAGGGTACACTGGTACCCGGATTACTCTGTGGCTGTGCAACAAGAGCGTAAAACCTTCCTTGCAGTGAAAAAGAGACTTTGAGACTTAGGAGTCAAGTACCCCATGCTCTTCCCCGCCAAGCTGAGGATCGAACACTCCAATCAAACATACTTCTTCACCATCCCGGAAGAGGCTTCGAAATTTATAGACAAACACATTCCTGGTTGATTTAAATAGTGTTAATATAAGTTTCATGCTTTTCAATATTCGTTATCATACCTGGGCCACGGGGCCGGACCGCCACGGCGCCTCCTCCCCCATGATGCCCACTATTCATTGTAGTTTATTATTGTACTTGTTGCCAATGTTGCTCCATTACCTCTCTGTGTAGGTGATGTTTCGCGCCATGCTGTTGCATCGTAGACTGTAATATCCGTTTCTTGTTGGGTTCCCGGCTCGGAGCTACCCGGTATTTTAACCCAGCCACTCCTGTGATTATGCCTCGGGACCCTGGCCCCCCCCCGGACTAGGACCACACCCAATTCTTTTGATGCTGTGCCATGGCACACGGCTGCACCCCATTCTCCCCTGGGTCATTGCTTATAGATCTGGTCCTGATGTAACCCGCACCCACTCTAAACGCCCCGCTTTATCCTACTACGTAGCATAACTCTACTTACGCTCTGCTGCTTACAGACCCCCAGGCGTTGATGTCTAAAGGTTTATGTTTGTTTTGGTTTTGTTCGGGTTTCGTCCCTCTGATTGGGGGAGGGATGTGGGTAGGGGGTTGGAAGGGAACATTATGGTTTAAAAATGTCTTGACAGCCTACAGAGGTGCCGCAGGCACTGCGCCCAATCAATTCATATATGTAGTCAGGCGACCGCAAACACCTAGGGTACACGCCGTTCGTTTCACTGAAATCCACCTTTACTTATTCCACCATCACCCCTTCAAATATGGCTGACACTACTCTGACCTTTATGAGCTGGAACGTCAGGGGATTAGGCAATTATAAAAAGATGCGACAGATTCAGCTCCACGCTGAACGCCACGGAGTAAAGATCTTATGTTTGCAGGAAACCCACGCTCGCTCGGAGCAATGTGAACGATTTGCCAAGCAATGGGCCCCCCAGAGGTATTGCACTAATTATTCCACTCAGAGCCGAGGCACCCTCACCCTAATACATAGAAGTCTGAAATTTACGTGTCACCACTCCCACATAGATCCACTTGCTAGGTTTGCGCTCATCACTGGTATATTACAGCATCAGGAGATAGTCATCCTGAACATATATGGTCCCAACGTCGACGACCCTGACTTCTATCTTCACCTGATCACTCTACTTGAGAGCTACCCCCTGATTCCTATTTTGTGGGGCGGGGACTTCAATACGATACTAGATGTCAACCTGGATATATCGGGTTCTCGTCCTCACCAACTGTCTAAGGCAGCATATTCTATCCTGACCTCGCTCCCCCGCCTGGCACTGGTGGACGCTTGGCACCTGATGTATCCTGAGGACCGTACTTACTCCTTTTATTCCTCAGTCCATGATTCCCACTCTAGAATAGATAGATGGCTTGTCACAGACATACTGATTAGATGCGTAACTCACTTGGCCATTCTCCCCAGGATGCTGTCAGACCACTCACCGGTACTTATCTCCTTAAACTGGGGATTAGACCCCAACAAAACAAGACAGTGGAGGATGAGTCCTCATGCGCTTCTTGACCAGGTTTTTTCCTCCGAGCTTGAATCCTCCATTGAGGAATATTTTGAGATTAACACAAACTCTGTTTCAACACAAGCTGTGCTCTGGGAAGACTTCAAAGCACACACGAGAGGGGTCGCCATATCCAAGAGCAGTGGCATCCTGAAGGGCATCCGTGCCGACATCGCTACCAGCGAATCAGCCCTATCCGTCTATGAATCCCAATACGTTGTGGATCATTCCCCGGCTACTTTAGCGATGTTGGGTTCTGAACTGGACAGGTTCCGTGGCCTTGCCGAGCGCGAGGTTAAGTTCCTGAACTCCCCCCGATCGGCGAGGAAATACGGCGAGGGCGAGCGCCCCGGCAGAATGCTAGCTAGGCTGCTACGTCACGAATTCAGTGCCCCCAACATACCAGCCATTGCTAGACCAGATGGCACACTCGCCACCTCCCCCCAAGACATCAATTCTGAGTTCCTCGCGTTCTACACCTCCCTGTACTCGGAGGTTGATAGTTCCCAGATTCCTGAAATCGATTCCTATTTAGAGAACCTCCCTTTGTCAGTCCTGTCAACCGACGCTAGCACCTCCCTCGAGAGGCCCTTCACCCTAGAGGAAATTGTGGAGGCCATTGAGTCACTGGCATCGTGGAAGGCCCCTGGCCCAGATGGGCTCCCGATGGACTTCTACAAACTATACAAGGCCCAACTAGCGCCGCACCTACTGACCCTGTGGGAAGATTCGTGCGACAGGGACATACTTCCACCGTCCCTCCAGGAGGCATTGATTACAGTGCTCCTTAAACCTGGTAAGACCCCCACGCAGTGTACCTCATACCGACCCCTCTCACTGATTAATAGTGATATTAAAATATTT
The DNA here is from genome assembly GCF_040938575.1 of Ambystoma mexicanum. Lineage (NCBI taxonomy): Eukaryota > Metazoa > Chordata > Amphibia > Caudata > Ambystomatidae > Ambystoma > Ambystoma mexicanum. The sequence goes on along the minus strand of NC_090924.1, from coordinate 465,068,635 downwards.
GCCAAACTACTTGCCAACCGCTTAGCCCCATACATGTCCCACATTATTCATCCAGACCAGGCCGGCTTCGTCCTTGGTAGGTCCACCTCCCTAAATTTAAGGAGACTCTTCAATGTAATCAGCAGAATCGACCCGGCCACACAAGCAGTGGCAGCTACATTGGACATGCAAAAGGCATTTGATTCAGTTTCCTGGAAATACCTGTGGTGTGTTCTTGAGAAATGCAAATTCGGCCCTAACTTCCGCACCTGGATAAAACTCCTTTACACAGCTCCATCAGCCATGGTCCGCACGGAAGACAGGTGCTCTTCCCCCTTCCAGATATTTAGAGGTACATGCCAGGGATGCCCCTTCTCCCCACTCATTTTTGCTATAGCCTTGGAGCCCTTCACTGACATGATTCGGCAATCACACTCGCACAGGGGGTTGCGCACGTCAGGCCAGACTGATAGTCTCTCTCTACGCTGATGATACCCTGCTGTATGTTCGATCCCCTGAAATCAATCTTTCACCTATACTGACAGATGTGGCTCGATTTGGTGACATATCCGGTCTGAAGGTTAATTGCTCCAAGTCTACATTATTTCCACTCACAGATTTGACACAACCCCCCCTCAATCTATATGGGTTAAACTGGTCACCTTCGAGCTTCACCTACCTAGGGGTGGTGGTCTCTCGGCACACTTCACAGCTGCGTGACGACAACTACCAAACTTATCTAACTAACCTGGAGACTAAAACCTCCAGCTGGACTAAACTTCCCCTCGCGCTAGCAGGCAGAATTGGAATACTCAAAATGATTGTATTACCTCAATTACTGCACCGATTTACCAATCTGCCTCTGTGGCCCGGGGATACCTTTTTCCAAACACTGCGCAGCATGTGTAATGTCTTCCTTTGGCACTCTGGGGCCGTCCGCCTCAAATTATCCACACTAACCGCTCCTAGGGCATTGGGCGGTTTTGGCGCACCCGATTTTATCAGATACTGGTTGGTGGCCCAACCACAGTTTGCTGCACACTGGTTTAATACCATTGATCCCCCCCCACATGTTCGCCTCGAGAAGCTAACTGTCTGTGACCGAGTGATCGGATCCCTGGTCCTCCAACCAATCTCCCCTGACTTAAACTCTGCGAATCCTGTAGCCAGTACATCCTTGGCTCTTACCAAATTCTGGTCCATGGTCGACACACCCCACCTGTTCCACAGGGATTTGCCACTGTGGAACTTCCTTCCCGATGTTCCACACATTCCACTTTCGGTGGTCACTCGCTGGGCCGCTGCTGGCTTCCTGACGCTGCGCGATGCCTTTGAACAGGGAAACTTTATAGAATGGTCTGACCTTACTCCCTCACTCAGGTGCCGACCCTCGGTGTGGCTATAGTACTCTTCACTCCACGCACATCTCAAGTCCAGATATTCATACTTTCCCGCATTGCCCACTGATGAACATATAGTGGAGGAGCTCTGCTCCTATCTCTCCTTCAGAGGCAAGGTGTCGAGGCTCTACTCCTTACTACATACTAGAGCGGCCCCCCACTTCACCGAGCTGAGACGCAGATGGGAGGAGGACATTGGTTCTGAGATCACCGATGAGAGGTGGTCTCGGATGTGCGCTCGTACCCATGAGGTTTCCTACAACACTAAATTTAAACTCATCCAGTTTAAAATCTTACACAGGTATCATCATACACCTATGAGACTCCACCGTATGTTTAACGCCAACTCCCCCTCCTGTCCTAGGTGCGGCGCAGATCAAGCCTCCTATCTACACATGTTGTTGTTCTGTCCCCGACTGTCCCAATTTTGGTTCGACATTTGCTCTACACTGTCTGATATTCTGGAACACCCAATCACCCCTACCCCACTGCACTGCTTATTCCATGACTTCCCGCAGTTACCCCGTGATTCTAAGAAACTGGCAGGTCTTTGCATGCTACTGGCAGTTCGCTGTATACTACTCTGTTGGCTCCACCCTAGAGCACCTACCTATACACAATGGCTCAGATCGGTCACATGGGCTCACGACACGGAGCAGTCCTGGAGTGCGATGCAGTGTCCACACTCCAGGCTGAGGGACATCTGGTCGAGATTCCGAGACCATGGGCCTCATTACGACCGTGGCGGTCCGGAAATAGCGGTGGCGGTAAACCCGCCGCCACCGTTGTTTCCGGACCGCCTGATCACGACCCCTGCAGGCGGGAGGTGATGTTCCCGCCAGGTCTGAGCTGGCGGGTTTAACACCGCCCGCCTGCAGGCGGACGAGGAAACACCGGCAGCATTACAAGATGCTGCCGGTGTTTCCATGATCCCGATTCCCATTGAGTCCCATAGGACTCAATGGGAATGGGGATTTACACCATTCCGCCTCCGTGATTCCCGGAAAACCGGGGTTGTGATGCCCCGGTAATTCCGGGAATCACGGAGGCGGAATGGTAATATGAGTCCGGCGTTAACCAGGCGGTTTTACCGCCTCGGTTAACGCCGGACTCGTAATGAGGCCCCATATCTCTGCCATGGCCTCACCGTCAACTTCTCCTTCTACTTCCCCAGGTGGTTCCCCTTAGATAGTGATCTGTTATGGTGTATGTATCAATACTATGTATATTGCCTTTTATCTATCAGCTACATTTTATGCATGATGTATTGTTTATCATTCGCATTGCTTGCTCTCAGCGCTGGTGCCATGTGGCTCCCTCTGTTTCTTTGTTGTGCTGTCAAGTCAATAAAAAGAGTTTTTTTTAAAAAAATGCTACTCTTAGTAGGATCTTTGAAGAAAATGATCCCAATACCCCTATTATAATACTCGGAGACCTGAATGCTAGGATTGTGTATTCGAATGAGTTCGCTGAAGAAGGACAGTGTTCTAGTCCTATAGAAAATGGATTTTCTAATACTCAAGGTACACCCTGGGCGAATCTATTCCTCAAACCGATTGGCCATGCTAAATTGGAATTCAATAAGCGACTCTGATCGCAGTGCTACTCGAGTTAGTGGGCTTAGTTTATCGACCATAGATTATATAGTTGTGAATGAAAGCGCCAACTCATTAGCAATAGATATGGCAGTAGGTTGTCACGAAGAAAGCAATCACCTCCCCCCATACCTATTGATGGCAATTAGCAAGGAGATTAATCTCTATCAAATGAACGGTAACATAGGTATTAATATCACAGACAACCACATCAATTGGAATCCAACTAAATTGATAAAGGCAAACCAGTAGCCGAATGTGAGCTGGGTAAATTTATAGAAAATACAGATTTACTAGTAGACAATCCTGATGATAAAATGATTCTCACTTTTGAACAGATGCTTCGTACAATCAAAGCTGTAATTATCCAAAAACGTAAATACACAAGCAATAGTGAGAGATGGAATGCCTCTCATGATACGAAGATAGTGCAATACATGACGCAAAAAACAATTAAGAATAACAAATAGACACCTCAAGAACTCCAAAGCCCTAGATGCAACATGGAAAATAAAAGTAGCCAAAAATCAGCATCAATCTTGGCTACGACGGCATCAAATTTTTAAAGCAAATGATACATGACGTACTGTGGCTTCATTTGCCAAATAAAATAATAATCAGGGAATAGGGTCTGTAGTCAATGGTTCTAAAAAGAAAATGTTGCATATAAATAGTGTAACTGACAAAATTGGATTCTTCATGTAAAAAAGACACTAGGGGGGACAAGTGATTGTTAAGAAGTTGTACCAACTAATGTTGCAATTTGGAGTGGCAGTTGTACTTTAGATAGTCTTACTAACCGGATCAGGAAGTTACACAGCTCAAGGACTGTCTGCCCTGATGGCACCTGCAACGTGCTAGTTCGGTTGTGCCCAGAGAAGTGGGCACAGGCGTTGAACACTTTATTTCAATGGATAGGAAAATATGGTCAAATACCGAAACATGGCGAGAAAGTGTCATCCTACCTATACATAAAAAAGGTAACTGAAAAGATCCAGCCAATTATAGGATGCTGGCAATGTTCGACATCCCTGACAACATTTTTGCTAAAACTCTTCTTGTTGAATTGAATCAGTGGGTAGCAGCTCACCACATCTTACATGTTAATCAATTGGGATTTCGGGTGAAATTATCCACTACGCACAATATTGCTAATCTTGTGGCCACAACTGAATACTCATGCAATAGACGTGAATTACTGGTCTATGCCGCATTCATTCATTTTAGTGTGGCGTTCAACACTATATAGAGGGAAGAATTGTGGATTAACCTAAAAACATGGGGGATACCGGCTGGACTGCTATACATGATTCAACATTTATATACTAGATGGTGAAGGAAAATTATCTGAATCCATAAGAACATTGCGAGGAGTCAAGTAAGGGTGCATTCTGGCAGCTACGTTATTTAACTTCTACCAAGCTGACCTTTTGGCTGACCCTCAGGCAACAACAGCTGATGACAGTAAAATGGGCAGTCTGAAAATAGACAGATTATACCCTTAAAGGCCTTCAGACCAAACTACATGCACTAGAGAAGTTTTCAGCCACAGATGGTCTAAAAATTAATATTGTAAAAACTTAAATCATCACATTTCTAGGTAATGACAAACACACCTACCCAAAAAATTCAAAGTGGTCAATTAATAACCAACATATTGAAGTTGTAGAGTGTTATAAGTACCTAGTGGTGTTAATAGACCGTAATCTATGTTGGAAACAACATTGGAATGAGACCAAAATTAAATGTATGAAGACTGCTATGACTCTGAGTCATTTTATAGGTTGCCAAGGGGGTTTCTCTGTTAGCACAGTCTTATTGTTGTACTCTGCTAAAGTGATTCCATGTTTATTATATGCCGCTGAAATTTGGGGTAATAATTTCAAATCTGAAATCAGGAAGTTTGAAGCTAAAATGTTAAGGATTTAATTCAGAATGCAGAAATCTCTCCCTTGTGAATGCATTTTATTGGAGTGTAATTTGATGTGCAGTAGCGATATTCTATAATAAAAAATCGCAATGCTATTTGTTAAATTGTGCACATTGGACAACGATGCTTTTATCGTTGACTGGATGAAATGTTTTAACAGAATGGAAAATGATCATGACTTATGTGTAATAGATTCTATTTGCACTGTGTATTTAAAATGGGCAAAGGAAAATGCAAATGTATAGCTGGAATACTCTCGCGGAAAGGTTAAGCGATTACTGAAAATGTCTGTACATGATTATAGGAAAGAACGAGACATGATTAACCTAGCTACAAAAGTTAATAGCGGTTTATTTTTAGAGTACTGCCCGAATGTTTCCAGACAATCCAAATATCAAGCCGCATTTCTAGACAGTAATATCACTGGATGTTATTTACGGTTTAAATTCAACATGTGCGATACACTAGAAATTATGGGGGCTAAATGTGGTATCGCTAGAGATCAATGATTTTGTAGATTGTATGGAACATCTGCACGCACATATTATTTGTCAATGTGAGAGTTTAAATTCCCTAAGAACGAAATATCTGAAAGCATATGACAATAATCATAATATTGGGAATATGAATGAACTGTGGCAATCTATCTTGCAGGGAAACAACTTGAATCTTATTTTCCACATGATGAAGTTTTTTGAGCTAAGTGTATATATTTTAAGGGAATTGTCTGTCAGCACTTTTTTTTTATAGTAACCTGTTTTAAACATGACAAATGTACATTTTAAAGTATTTTGTTGTTTAATTTTTATGTGATGAATTTGAATTGTGTGAATTGTATAATATATGTAAAGCCTTTGTTGCCTATTAACATATTCAAATAAAATATCAAATATCAAAATAGACTTTTCTTCAATAGGAGTGCTTTCCCTCCCACCTTTGGGACTGGTTATCACATTGTCACAAGGCAGAGGTGGAGTCATAAAGATATAAAATGGCATGCACATAGGACAGAGGAGGATTATGGAACATTGGGAGATGGACATGAGGAACTATCAGGAGAGAGAAGAACAGAACTTGAAGGATTAACCGCAGGAGGAGGCCAATCCAATGAGAAAAGGATGACCAGTCTGTGGGAGATTGAATTCCAAATAGCCACCTGAAAAGAGGGGTTGCTGAAGGAGTTATTCCAGGCTTACTGAGTGTCCAAATAATTCTCCAAAAATCAGAAGTTGCATCTCAAATGATAAAACCAGCCCGATCAACCCAAACTATCCTTATGAAATGATCAGGGTAGAAACTGGGAAAATAGAGATAAAGGAAATGCAGGGAATGTCGAAAAACGGAACATGGGTGATAATTCAATGCCCTGTGTTCCTCCAGGTACATGGGACACAATGTGAGTTACTCTTTTAAAGACCAATGCACTTTGTATTGAGAAACAACATTTAAAACTGAATGCATGTTGGTTCCACTTTAATGAGGAATTGCCTTTGTAAAATGAATTGCCATTAAAAAATAATTAGTAGCTTAAGCTGTCCAGATTCTTATTGGGTCATGATATCATTGTAAAGTATTGTTGCTTTGGGTGATAGCTTGCTTTCATGCAGCTGGGGGAAGCCATAGTCAGATTCAGTGTTGGCACAACAAAATGCATGCTGAGGGAATGCATTCTACTTAAGAATTGTGTGAAGTGCAAACCCCTCCATTCCCTTATCTTTCAATGCACGGACAGACTCATGTGTAATGTGGAAGGACGGGGGGTTAACATTGTACATGTTACAGGGGAGCAGTATATATTCAGCTTAAGTAAATGAATCACATGAGAGAAATCATGTTCAAAAGTGTCACCTTGGACAAAAAGTTAGTGGTGCATTTTTCCAGTAATCAACATTATTTGCAAATCTAAGATGAGGTGTTTTAGATTAAGCCAGCAGAAGCCCCTGTGTTTTTTGGCATCTTCATACCTGAAATTACTGTTCTCCATCCATAATTGACAATTCAGTTTGGGTATGAAAGCCCCCAGTTATACCAGAAAAAGCATAGACTTAATCCAATGTATATGGAAACTTGATAATCTGCCACACTACCTTATTACAACTAGGCACAGATTGTGAGGGCTCGCTCATGTACAACAACAGTGGGCTTCATTATGTGTCCGGCGGTAGCCGTGCCAGTAAAACCGGCAGGCTGCCACCGGACCTGTAGGGAATAACCGGCTCCAGACTTGCCGGAATCACTGGGGCATTACAGCCCCGATGATCCGGTAATTTCGGAGCCGGCATTCCGTTACTCCCCATTTACATGAAGTCCAATAAGACTCCATGGGAATGGGGACTGTAGAAACACCGGCACCGTAATTAACGGTGCCGGTGTTTCCATTTCCGTCTGCAGGCGGGTGGCGTTACTCCCGCCAGGTCAGACCAGGTGGGAGTAATGCCACCCGCCTGCAGAACTCGTAGTTTGCCGGTCTGGAGACAACGGTGGTTGGCGGTTTACCACCACCGTTATTTCCGGACCAACAAACTCTGAATGAAGTTGTCTGCATTCAAAATCCTCCACATTTCACCTGAATAGTGCCATTGACAGACTCTTGCCATGGGGTTCAAATATTGGAGTTGAACCCAAACAAGAACACTGACTTACAGGTTCAATTTCTAAAGGACTTTAAAGAGGGAGGACACTTCAACTGAGCCAAAGGCCTTTTCTGCATCAGATGACACCATGGCCAACGAGCCATTTATCTGACTCGCCTTAACCAAGGAATTATGCACTCTTCAAACTTTGTGTGTTGTGGAAATCTGTGGCATAAAGAAGATGGGGTGGTGGGACGTGCATTCATCATGTGGTTTCACAGACTTATGCATCAAAGTTTGGTTGTCATACACAGGTCTGGGAGGGCTGTTTGCTTCACCGACCTTGATATAGCTTAAGGAGGTGGTTAATAATTCCCCCACTCAGTCACTTAACCAAATCTGATTATCCAATTGGTCTGCCTGGCATTCTCCACTTCTGCAGCGTAGCTATTCATGTCTCTGCCTCAGATCTCTAAGAAATAGATCAATCAGTCATGCATCTCTCCCATCTTTAGCCCAGTATTACTTGCGATGGATTTAGCAATTTCTGGTCCAGCCATATTGGACCAGAATATTCTCTCTACTTCTCCTTGGTCAAGTAAAGAGTATACATGCTTCTCTGCCTCATTCATTTTACTGAGCCAAGCAAACAGTTGTCCTGCTTTGTTTCCTACCTCAGGTTCTCCTTTGAGTAACTAGTACTTTTGCCTTAGCTCCATTGGTGGCCATCTGCCTATATTCTCCAGCTCCCTAAATATGGGTTCTTGGGGATGCCCCAGGGAACAAGCCTCTGGATCTTTCATTTTCCCCTCCACATCTTGAATTCTCTCTTCTTTCACTTTGTGTTTGAGGTACGCCATTGTCTTACCTCTAAAGATTGGCTTAAAAGGCTGCCAACAGAGTCACTCTCGATCCCCTACCAAACATACGTTCAATTTAAAGTACTATTCTGTTTCGACCTCTAAGTGGTTCATCTAATATTCCTTCGCTAAATATATTGCATTGAACCTCCACATTCCTCAAGGTTTTTGTCTTCCTTACTAATTCGAATTGTAAGGGTAAATAGAATGGCCCTATATTCTTAGTGGTGGGGAGTGATACTCCATTACCCAGTGCATTAGTGTGTGAGGGAGAAGGAAATAGTCCAGTCTTGAGAATGAGGAGCGGTCAGCCCAAAAGATATAAATCTCCCTAGTCCATGTATTCAGCACCAACCTGGAATTTAAGCCCCGATGTGTTCACATAGCCCTTTCATTTTGGTGTCTGTGTTCTCCTGTATGATCCCTGCCAAGAGTCCAGTCAGAGGTCTTCATTGCAGCACTGAATTCCCCGCTGTCAGTATACCATGTGGGTCTTCGGACCATAGCATTCATATTGGAGTAAAGCAGTTGTCAACCAGGGGACTGGTCAGTTTATATTCAACACTATGAACCTCCTTCAATTTACTATGAAAGGCAGCATTACAAATCCACTGTATTTACGAGTCTGATGTTTCCGCACATACTTCCAATGATTTCCTATATAAAACAACCACCCTCAGCAAGACACTTGCGAGCCCTGCATGATGACCAGCGTGTACAGTGACCGCATCAGGAACTAAGCATTCTGCGTCTGCTGTGTTTTATGCAACAGCAGTAGGTATGGTTAATGCCTTTTTGCAAAGTTAAAACTGCACTTCTATACACCTTGTCTTGGAACACGTTAATTTTGGGGCAGGTACATGGTAATTATCCACCATCATGATCTCAGAATTGTAGTTGAGTTGTTGTCCAGAGCAGTGGTGAAAATGGAAAAAACTTAAAGGGGAATCCCACAAGAGCCGAGGTGGGGGCGAAGTTTGGAGGAGCGGGCGAAGTTCCAAAGGGGTGAAGCTGGGTATTGAACTCCGCTCAAAGGAAATGTTCAAAATAATAGTTTTTAAATGGGGCTGTTAATTTCATGCTGCTTCTTTCCAAATGGCACACTGTACATTAGTCCCCGGCGAGGGTCAATAAGAATGTAACAAGCATTCTGATTGGCCCTCGCCGGGGCATTACCCGGCCGGGAATCCCTCGCACGCACGTACGTGCCTGTGTTTGTTCCTGGCGGGGGGCGTGGAAGCCCCTTAGCCAATGAGGAGGCTCGAAACAGGGCAATCCCCGCTCCGAGCCTCCCCAAGGCTGGAGGCTGCCTTTGTCCCCAACAGGGACTCTGGTATGTTTTTTTTTTCCTCTACCCCCCTCCCCTGCAAACTATCCTCTCCCCGCCCTCCCAACCCCACCTTATTTTTTCTTCTTTTTCTGGAGCGAACACACTGGTAACACTTCTGTTCCCAGTGCGTCCGCTCCCGATGGCTGCCATGGAAAGGGAAAACGGACTACGTTTTCCCTTTCCCGGTGGCAATTTTATTTGACTTTTTTTTTTCTGTTCCGAAACGCGGAACAGAAAAAAAATGCTATTGGTACCCGAGTCTAACGGGCCAGGATACTAATGGCAATGAGCCCCTCAACAGCGGGCCAATACCACCTGCGGTAATGCCCCCAGGGCCTCGTTATCACTTGGGCCTGTAACTATGGGCCCGGGGGCATTACCTGGGGCGGCATTGTCACGCCATCTCGGGGCTTATTGCTACATTCATTCCACTTGAAATCACTTCCATGGCAGAGGTGCTCCCAAAAAACTGTTGGTAATGCAGTGATTTTTGGTACATTAAGCGATCCATAGACACGCTCTACAGTAGAAGGCTACCAGGGTAGCTCAGCACGTTGAGAGGCCAGTAAGAGACAGTTGCTGAGATGTTAGATATTAAAAACTGGTCGTTAATCGTATGTCTTTTTGCAATTCCTTATAAACCAACAAGTGCTATAAAATGTGCTTGGCCAAGGCATGGGTTGGGCTGGTCGTTTGCTTATTTTCAGCGTGGAGGTGGGGTTATTTCTGCCCCGTTAGTAAAAATCAAAAGTTGGCACCCATGATCCCACAGTTTAATTTCCTAAAAACTGCTCTCAGCACAACAGAAGCATTTCTTTGTGATTAAGCAGTTCAAAAAGCATATAACATCTTTGTAAAAAAAAACCTGTGATAAAACACAATGAAGGGGCAGAAAAAGTATAGGGTATTTGTGTGGTAGTCTTAAAAAAAGAAACACATTTCAAAGAAAACTGGTGAATGCAAGTTGAAGTAGCATTTTTGAGTTGTTAAATTACCTTTTTTTCCTCTTTGAAAGTGTAATCTGTACATTTGGAAAACAATAGTTTATCCAGCATGTAGAAAGCCTGCTTTTAGTGATGGCCCCCACCCCAGTGATATTCATGGCCCATTCATTCCAGTGGTTTCCCTTTCAGGCCAGAAGAAAATACACAGGCTAAGCAAATAGAACCTGAAAACGCGCAAATGACGGCTGGAGAAAGGAAGACAGAGCAGATTAGATCACGAGCCCCCAGCTTCCCTCAGCAAAGCTGGGTGCTAGGAAAAAGCCTTGTCAGGGCCGAGTCAGGCCGGGTCCGAGATCCGTGGAGACATCTGATGTCGGATCTCAGACACGGCCCATTCACCACGCTTGTTTAAAGTGCCCAAGTAATCAAGCATCATAGCAATAACGTATGTCCAAAATTATCCCCCTCGCTGCCCACCCAACGTCCCCATCAATGCCCACTCCCCACAACTTGGAAGAATCTTCTGAGTAATGTAATGCAATTAACTAACCAAACTCCTCCGCCCCGTCACACCCTCCCCCCACTGCCCCTCAACTTCAATGCCTCTGGAGCTCCAGCACAGATGCAGAATTTTCCCTTTACTAGCTCGGACCACTGCCCCTTCCTAAATGGCCACTCCAAAGTGCTAAGTAGTTGATGATCTAACCATCACCTGTTCTTACCTCATTCAGGAGGCCATGCATTCCAAGATTCATTTCTTCCACCTTACTTCATATCCCTTAGAGGCAGCGATGGAAGTGTGATATGAATCATTGGTACGCCGTACCACTAGTCAATTATGCCGTACCACTAGTCAGTTTGCTTTTTACAAATTGTACCTTTAGTTCAAAGGCTCAAGAAACGCCTACTTGATGCTTTTTCATCCTCACGAGCCAAATATAGAATCGGCTCAGGCCGAACATTCAAGCACTGCCGACACAGACAAGACAGTACTAGACTTGTGCTACCTGTGAATCCCTTCCGCAGTTGCTCTGATCAGTTCCTGGCACACCAGGACCGCTCTACATGCTGCTTATGAAAGCACCTGTATCAACCAAGCTGGGAGGGTCGTGTCATACGGCTTCTGTGGTTACTTGGAGGGCGTGGGCACACCACACTCATTCCTGCTCGACGTTGTCAGAATTTCCAGGTCCCAAACAATGACACCTGGACCATTCCAGCCAACATGCACACGACTGCCTCAGATGTATTAAAGGTTGTACAGGGCATGCAAGGGGAATTAACAAATGCCAGACAGGGGACAGATGTTCTGAGGTCTAGATTCCAAACACTGACAAGCTAGATCAAACGCTTATAGGTGTCTCTCATGCCCTGGGAAGACCTGCCATCTGTAGTCCTCACACAATCACCTTATGTGCCTTTAGCAGTGCCAGAATTGTTTGCAGGGCATTTTCAAAATAGTTTGACATGTATGACACAGTGTTAGTTGCATGTTCTTGGTCACACTACTGCTTTTCAGACCACCCAAGCCAGAATGTATTTGTTATCTCATCTCTGATTGAGGGCGCAGTCGCGTGGGCAATCCCTCGGGGACAAAAGGACGATCCAGTATTATTCAATCGGGAATGGATTGTTTGACCGCTGCTCAGTGTCTTTGACTCAGAATAAGGAATTATTGAACACAGGGAAGAAGGTAACAGGACTTGCTTGTCCATCTGGATACAACTAGAGACACAACAATATGATGTATTGCTTTTGCAGACCTCCAAATCACAGCCGGAAATGTCCACTCCTGTGCACCATTACATGGCCAATGTGTGGCATATATTGAGCCGTCAGGGTGGTCTAGGGAGAGATCATGGGGTCCAGGAGCTCAGAAGGGAAATGAAATGTGTAGGACTTCCTCATCAAGGGAAAGGGAGGACTTTTAAAAAAAAGTGAGTTGTATTTTTAGGTGTTGCTAGACTGCCTGCTAACCCAGGGGTCCCTGGAAATTCGAGGGGCACAAGACTTACTTAACCCTCCAAAATACAGTTAGGATGTGTACACAAACACACACCCCAAATGGCCAAATAAAATCACGTATTTTGTGTACATAAAAACACATCCTAGTGCCATTGAAAGGGTTAATGTTGGTTTGTCTGTTTCTGAGATGTTCGTTTACATTAAGCCTTGTATTTATTCTTTGAATATGTGTCTTCATTTCGTGTCTGGTTTGTTGTTTTGTTAATTGAAATTAGTGTTCCCACTGCAGAGAGGTGGCTCAAAAATGACGCAATGAATGTGCAGTGAAGCAGTGCTAAATCACCTGTGCTTTGAAACATTTGATGTATTGATGAGTGTATATGACTACCCAACTCAGTAATATTCTTTTCATCTCCCCTTAAGGTGAAGGGTTAAATGAATCTCCCACAATTTGCATGAGTGTCCTTTAGACTATCCACAGATCTCTGCAGCAGGCACACTAACCACTGAGCTGCCTAATCCGCTGAAAACAAGTCATATTGGTCAGTAGACTAATCTAGCAGTGGGTGAAACGTGAAGTCTGAGTAATCTGAATTTCGCAGGTGTGAAATTCGGTGTGTTCATGTTGGCTTTCATTTCTTTCCAGGTTGATACAATTAGTACCACTAAGTTACTTTGGTATTTATTGGTGATTTGTAGCACGCTGCATAAGAAAAAAAAAACACTAACAGTTCACTCTTCTCCTGGAGGAGAACCCAGCAGATCCGCAGATGTGGTGCAGGTCCTCTCCTGATCATCCGCATGGAGCGGTCATAGGCCTACCCTGAGTTCCTGTAGCTGTTTCCGCTCCATCAGCATGGGTGCACGGTGCAAATCAGTGATGTGGGCTGCCATGAAAAAACATCATGGCAGCCATCATACAATTGATCCCGGTGGGCTCTGCTAGATATTTATCAGGTGTCCACTGGAATACTGACTTCTGATACTGTGGAGTGCCAGGTGGATTCTCTTCACGGAGCCGAAAAGCCTTTCGTGCGGGGCTCCCCTTGTGGTTCCCGCTCCATTGGGGAAATCCATTACAGAATGGGGTTGAAGGTTGGAAATAAATGTGCATTTCCCTGTGTCTGCCGCAGTCATTAAGAGGCTGCAAAAAGGAGAAGGAAGAAGGAAGGTGTTTGAAGAAGAGGGGTAGGTGAAAGGTTGCAATTGCTAAGAAGGACAAGCCGTACAATAGTCCCATTCCAAGAGACAAGGGCCCACATTCTGGGTTTGAAGGTAATTCCGCAAGAATTACCATCGTACTTGGTAACCATTGCAGCCACCAGTTCTGGCAGAATTACCGCTAGATTATGAGTGGCAGTACGGCAGAGTTAGTCTCCATTCTCGGAGTCCATGGGATTCCCAGGGGACTTTGGAGGAATTACTGAGGGTGTTAATTCTGCTGGCAATAATTCCACACATTTGTGTCCTTAGGGTGGAGAATATATGCCCCACAGCTGGATGGGGGTAAATCCTCCACTTCAAGGGCAAACATCTAATTTGGTGGCATGGTAAAAATGGCAGGAAATCCAGTATCACCCAAAAAAATTGCTGTGGACAGAATCCCTAGGCCTTCCATTAAATATGTTTTTGTTTGTATGTGAGCATATTTCCTGTGACTGTTAGATATAAGCTTTTGCTTGCCTCTGCTAGTGCAAGGAGGCCTGTAGGAAAAGTGTCACCTTTTAGTACTTCTTGAACTTCAGTGGCTTTAGGGGCAAAGCAAAGGTGCAAAGTACACTGGGGCAAATGGGACAAATGCCCCTTAAGCCCTTCAGCAACAGGCGCAGGAACGACCCCTTTCCCCGGTAGAGATATTTCCAGTTGCCAGTTTCTGATTGTTCAACATTAATGTTTCTGGAGATGTTGATGTTGCCGGACATTGGCTTTCAGTTCATAAAAAGGAACTGCACTGATGGTACTGCATCGATTTTGACAAGGATCAGAGATCCACATCCGAAGTGGAATTATTTGAAAGTTGAGTGACGAGTCTCAAGGCATAAAGCTGGAAAGGTAGCTCAGCAGGTTGAGTGGCTGTTGTTGACATCCTATGAGTTCAGAACTGTCTGTATATCCTATGACTTGTCGTATTTCTTCTTCAAAAATGTGCTGTAAATTAAATGCATCGTTTTCACCTGGGGCGGGGGGTCGGTCTCCGTCAGTCACTTCCTCATATTCAGGGCGGGGCCATTGGTAATGAGCCCCCACACCCATGGTTAGGGCTGTACTAAAATGTGACGAAAATTCAGATATTCTTCCTCAGACTATTTGCTGTGCACTAATATTTGACTATCCCCATTAGAAGTCGCATGGTAAAAATTGTAGTTCGTCAAATCCTTTTTTAGGTTTGAAAATGAAAATCAGATAAACGAGAGTTCTTTGCATTATTTTTTTCACGTTCTAACTTTATTTGTGCGAAACTGGATGCCGCACTGTACTTTTCTCAACAATTATTGGGCACGCCCTCACATAACAATAACACCTGTTTTAAGCCCCTGAGGCCCTTTCCGTTTGTAACGCGAACTATCCAAGTGTACAGATTTTGTGAACATTTAAGAAGGTTTAAAGCTAAATTCTAGAGAGAACAGAAAGCGCCAACACGAAAGAAAATTACATTTCACCCAAAGTCTAGGCTTCCCTGTTTTGCTGAAAATGTGAAAAGGAACCAGACAGCATGAACCAGGTGTCACTTAACTTTGCGTGTCAACATCAGCCTTTTATTTCCTCATGCAATCGGGTCAGTTCAGTGCGATATGCTGCACGCGAGTAATTAGCATGCCAAAAGCCATGCAGCCTGCCAATTGGGTCGCTGGTGAATACATTCGTCCAATTGGTTCACCGGTGAACCAATCAGCAACAACTAGTTGCTCTACAAGAACCAGCCCACAGGGTGACGGGGAACAGTGCGAGCAAACAGCTGATTAGACCCACCTCGGGCAGTGGCAAGGCAGAGTGCGAAGGCTCCCTGCACAGAGGCGACATGGACTTCCTTCCAGCCCTCTCCATGGAAACATGGACTCTGCTCGTGGTCCTCTTGACTGTCTCTTTTCTGTAAGTACGACACGCTGACGTCTTGCTTGTCTATCGAGGCAGATTGAATTAAAAAAAAACGTCTGATGTGGACAGACTTTTGTTTTCTGAAGTGAAAGGGGGTGGGGGAAATCCCGGAACGTGGGCATAATTCAGTTTGTTTGAGGAGCGAGAGTGTTGTTTTTCCGTGCCATATTTTCGGGATTGGTTGACAGTGTGTTAGATCATGAAAGAACGCAACCTTTTCTGTCAAAGGTCATCGAGTACTGCTGCTGACTTCCTCACCATGGCAAAGGTCGACTCCTGACCGAGAAAGCTTCGGTGTCGAACAAGCACTGGCAAGATAAGCAGTGCACGATATCTCTCTGAACTGACCAGTTTACAGAGGGCAAGCGAAGGCCTGCCTCGGAAAAAGTGTCGATGCAGAAAGCAAAGGGACAACTCGGTGCCGAACTCGCAAAGATAATGGATTGCCGGCGCGCCCTTTTTGATGCTTAGTTTTACTGCCATCATTTGCCCAAGCGCCTCACATTGCGAAATCCAGTCTCCTGTCAGACAGCCTCTGTGTCCAGGTACATCAATCTTGCCTGGGTACTGCAACATTGATTCCAGGCGTGACTTCATAGGCCCAAGCAGCCTATTCCTGCCACTGTCTCATGCAGAAGTACACCCTATATCCTCAGTGAGAGCACTCGTATACCAGGTACTTTCCTTATTGGTCGAAGTACTGCTGTGTTATGACGGGTGCAGGTTGATACGTGCAGATACAGCCCTCGTATGTACAGCTGTGCCCATAATGCCATGGGGCACCCTCCAGTCACAGCAGTCTCATGTACAGCCGGTGGCTAGGTACAGTCATTATGTTGCTCAGGGCAGCCTCACCCACTCTAAAGAGAACCAAAAACCTGTGAATGCCAGACGTTGGCTGCCCCCTTCTTTTGTGCAGCAGGCCGGCTAAACACTCCAGTGATACTGCTGCGCAGGGCATTGCCGGCGCTTATGATCCATGCAAACCTTTCATCCATCACACATTGCCATCTAGTGTGAGGCTCCCTAAGTAGGAGGGGGTTTGCTGAGACAGGAGTCTCTTGTTCCCCACTGCTGGGGACTCACGTGGCATCTCACTGATTTCCCCCAATCCGACAGGAGCATGTTTGAGTTGCCTGTATTTCTGTGCAGGCAGGACCCGACCTAGCATGTTGGGGTACACAGCTCTAGTTGGAGACAGGACCAAGACTGATTTGCATGTGTCCGGTCCGCTTCTGTAATGGCACAGGAAGGCTAATAAACAGTATTAGCATAATTGACCTAAAAACCTTTGCCCTAAAATATTTGATGGAATTTTTTTTAACTTTTTTTCTGGCAAATTTAATTAAATACATATATATATATATATATATATATATATATATATATGTGGTGGGTACTGGTATAGATTAGTTTGAGTGGAAGTGGGGCGTTGCTGCGGTCTCCACCTGGATTTTAGACCGAAAAAAAGGTCAAATAAATTTGATCAAATGTGATTAGGTCCAATGTTTTAGGTCAAATAGACCCAAACCTAATAAACAGAAGAAGGATGCTCACATCAATGTCTGTGGAATCAATGAATTCCTAGATTTCCTGTTACCAGCCACTCGTTTCTAGAGTGCTGTGCTTTGGAAAGGGTCTGGCCATTAAAAGACCCTAATACATGCACAGCTCTTTGCTTGCCGTCAGGGGGAGCAGAAAGCCAGTGAAAGGGAGCTCACTGCCATGGTTTTTCCTGATGGGATCCTCATTTCAGCTTGATAATATTCGCGGATGGTCTTCATCCTCCCTCTCCCTGCACGCGACAAGATGGGGGTGGGGTGAGAATGCTAAGCCTGCTCCTGGTCTGATGCTGAAGCTGGGGGGATGGGTAAGAGTGAAGGTGGGGGGGCAGCACCCAGGCCGTCTCTGCTGTGTTGTTTTGCTACTGCTCGCTCGCCACCAAGAGGAACCCATAGGGAGAGGGGATACTATGACCACAAGAAAGTACATGAAAAGAGCAGTGTGTGTGTGTATATGTTTTAATGAGTGTACACAAATGTGATTGTGTGTTTGTTCCAGTGTGTTGAACTAGGATAAATGGTTGGCTGTCTGCTTCCACCAGTGGCTGCACGGAACCAAAGTTCATTTGAATTGTATTTCTGTCACCGAGTTGAGACAGTTCCATGTGTTAATATCCCTGCAAAAATCTCGCCATATTTTTGTGGGGATATTAACCCATCGAACCTGCAGGGTGTCGGTGCCAAGTCTTTGGGCCTCATTACGGGTCTGGCGGTAACCGTGCCAGTGCTTCTGTGAAGACTCTGTGGGCGGGTGCCTTTGCCCCGGCAGGTCTGACCTGCCGGGCGGGACAGCACCGTTGTTTCCGGACCGGCAATCATAGAATGAGGCCCTTTTTCCAGTAGACATTATCATAAGGACCTCTGGACACAGCATCTGGGCTAGATATGGTGAGCCCAGGAAAAAGTTCTCAGTCTGCCTCTTGCAGGGCCCCACTTACCTGCATTCCCTGGCATTTGCCCTCTGTCCTCCCATTAGCACTTCTCCCCTTCTCCCTTTCCACCTGAGCACTTACTTCTTGCGCAAACCAGCACTTCCACCCCCCCCCACACTTCTTGTTCTGCACTTGCACGACCTGAATGTCACAAGGCCTAGTAGGACCGTTATTGTATCTTCTCCCTTGTCCACCCCCCTGCCCTTTTTGTCTTGTGGTGCCTAGAAACACCTTTGGTGTATAGGCACCCTACAAATATTCAATAAATAAATAAACAATTCAAGGATCACCACTTTACGAGCGTAGTGCAGTCATATTGGGCATAATGTACAATTCTTACAGAGATTACTACTGTACTAGTGTTGTAGTGGTCCATGGACCGCTTATTGCTATTCAGTGCAGTAACCCCCTTTATATCAATGTAGTAGAGCCCAATTGATAATATTAAAATCCTGCAGGAGTGCATGGCTCAGCACTGCACCAGTCTATTAGCTGTGCTGCTTTCATGCCCTACTCTTGCTGTAGTGCAGTGGTCACCAATACTGGTCTATTACAGTCCGGTGAACTGCAAGACCACTGACCTGTGACCAAACAAATCCAAAGAGAAATGACAGTGACATCCACTATAGCATGGTTTTATAAGCTCACCTCCCTATAACATGTGATTAGAGGTCCAAAACAAACTTATGGAATGAGGAGGAGACCGAGCAGTAGACCAATGAGGCCAGTTAGACTAGGCCATGGGACTCCCCGGAACATTAAGGTGCGCTTCTGAAAAGGGGAGGAGGCACAGCAGCAGGGGAGAAGCTTTGGAAACCTGGCAGATGTGTCAGAGGTGGTAGCTGCTAAGTTGAGAGGAGGGATGGCATATAATGGTGTGAGAAGTGGCACACAGGCTTTGGTTGCGCTGGACCCCGGTGGAAGACTGTACCAGAGAGCCGGGTTGATCATGCTGTGCTGAGACGTGTTGGCCTCAGTTAGAAGCTGGCAGAGGATCCAGGAGGCAGTACCTCCTTAGGTGCAAGGGTCTCTGAAGATGCCGACACAAGAATTGTGAGGGCTCCAGGCAGAGCTGGAGCAAAGCAACTGATAACCAGACTGGAGAACGATATGCCTTGGCAGAAAAGAGAAGCCATCAACACTGAATGTCCAAGAGCAAGCCAGAGAGGGAATGAGAAGGTCTCCAAGAGAGCTCCTGGAGGTACAAGTAGACGAGCTAGCCCTGATGATTTTCATTGGTAAATTAGGCAAAGTACAACAGCATCCAATAAAAACTGAGGGAGGGGAAGCTAAGAGACTGAATATCTGGGAGTTATAGGTAAGGTACAACAGCGTAAAACACACTGAGAAGACAGTTCAGACACTGAAATTTAGTGCAAGAAAGTGTGCAACCGGGTTTGTGAGTTAGGGAAAGCACAAACACTGAATTCTGTGAATTGTAATCTAAGCACCAAAGTGTCTAAAAGTCACTTAACCATAGACAAGCTCTTATAATGTATTGTGGAAAGCCTAGTCATTGTACCAAAGTACTTCTTGAAGGTTGTGAAATAAATAATTCTCGTTGGCACCCTCAGCGGGTGTGGGAGCCAATCAGGTTGCTCCAAACCTAGGCTGTAGCTACGATGCAAGCTCAGGTTCGGATCAACCCGAGTGCTCTCTACACCCGCCCTCCACCCAGTGCTGCTCTTCCCCCCTCCTGTTCCTCCCACCCCTAAATGCTGCCCATGTACACTAATTCCTCACCCCCTCTCCTTACCTCAAAGGGGCTCCTCTGCCCGGGCAAAACTGTCATCTTCGTTTCCTGGTGAAAGCTGAAAGCCATGGAAATGGAAGAGGGACGCTGAGTGGAGCCCCACCTTCAATTTCCATGGCAACCCTGAGGGGAGCTCAGGAAAGGTAAGTTGCTTTTCTTTTTTTTTTATTTAAAAAACCCAAACATTAGCACCTACAGGGTTGGAGTGCCGCCTCGGGAAATATCGCCATACAAACTGAATTCTGGGACATGAAGTACTGCAGTGTTTACAAGAGACTTTGTGAAAGAGACTGATTCAATGCTGAGACCAGATATCTGGGAAATGAACTGAATTTTCTGAAGAGACTTCAGACATCCATTAACTGAAGTGTTATCTTGACAAGATCCAGAAAAATTTTCTTTTGAAAAATGAAACAAAAGCTTTGTGAAGTGGAATACTAATGGTTTAATTTTTTGTTTTTATTATTTGGTTAATACAATCAACCTTTAATGATCGATACATAGTGAAACAGCAATTACTTTTATAGTTTAAAATTCATAGACATTCATAAAAATGTATAAAAAAACAATTCATTTCAATTCATGTCACAATTAATGAGTGAGCTTTAAGACAAGAGTGGACAATTTGGCAGCATACATTTAAACAATAGAAATTCCAGTGGTTCATTTATAGTATACGATTACAAATTTAGCGATTTTTATAAACCCAACAACTGCAATAACACAAGAGGTTGTACGCCCAGCTAGACATAAACGCCAAAAAGGTTCTATTCCAACAGACTGAAGTTTTGATAGGTGTTTCCCAAAATATAGTACCCGAGCATTCTCCAAACATAAACATTCAGTTACCCAGTGCCTTAAAGATTCGAATGTGCCTGGTAAATTGCAAAAACGACAGGTAGATTGTTCTGGAGAGATAATGATATCGAACAAGGATTTGTTTAGTAATGGGCAGATTCCAACGGAAACGTAGAAAGATGGACCTTGTGAGCTTATGAGGATAGATGCATAAAAAAGGTGCAGTAATGCCGAGCTTTTTATGATCAGTACAGAGATGACTTCATGAGGGCTATGAACACAAAAGATTTGTTGTATTAATCCAATCAAAATGCCACAAAGATGTTTTTACTTTTGCTGGGAAATTCACAAGATCTTCAATGTATGAATTGATGTTATCAAGTATAGTATTGCATCTATTCATAATTGATAGAGCCCAGGAACATCCCTTTGTTTGTAAGATGTTATTAAAGTCTTCAAATAAGGAGCCCTTGATAAGGTCTTCCGATAAAGTGATAAAAGTTCCCAGTTGGCTCTTGCATGTAAAGATGTAATACCAAGTTCGTATCGTGTGGCAACAATCGGTAGGGAATTTGGAAGTCTGAGTATTTTTCACCAGAAAAGGGCATCCAAAACAGAGAGACTGTTTGTTATGCTAGCAGGGTAGGTCTCTATGCCATACAGTAGTTTTGGCACCAATATTACCTCATAAAAGGATATTGCAGGTTTTAGGGAAAATGTACAAAATAGCTGAGATGACGTGAATAGGATCTTTGAACCATTGTTTCATATTTCCTATACAAAGTTTATAGTGAATCAAAAATCCTACATAGATCGTGGAGGATACCGTCTTGATTTTTGAGTCCCTGATCCTCCAAGTGTAAGAACTCTTGCACCTAAATTTTGAAAGTTGCAGCACCTTTGTCTTTTCAGGATTGACTTTCAAGGAGTGGACTTCAACATAACCAACAAAATAATGTATCAAGCGTTGAAGACCCACTGCAGTCAAATAATAGGTAGTCATCGCCAGGGAGTGTGGTCTAAGATTACATAATTTGGGTGAAACCAAGACTGACGATTTTAGATGGTCATCAATATCTGCAAGATATAGATTAAAAACACACAAGACCAAGACACATCCCTGTTGAACTCCACAAACGGTGGAAATAGATTTAGAAAGACCACCTGTGTTGTTCAGTCAAACTTGTATATGAGTGTTAGTATACAATCCTATAATGAGCTCATAGAAGACCAGAAGGAATACCCCAATTCTGAAGCTTAAGCCATAGCTTATTTCGATTGGCTGCATCAAATGCTGAACTTAGATCGAGAGAAGCAACACAAATTGACTGATACCCCCGATGCCAAATGTTGTAATGAATTGACCATCAAGCCATTTAGCGAAGTGCCTAAGTGGCGCCTAAATCCCATTTGCCATTTGCCCAAGATTTCAAATTCAGCTATCCAAGACACCAGATCGGGCAGGAGTTTTCAGGCAAATACCTTGCCCCCTGCGTTTTGGATTGTAATTGGGCAATAGTTTAGCGGGCAGGATCTATCCCCTCTTTTATAGATTGGAATGACAAAGGCAGATGACCATAGAGGAGGCAAGTCAACAGTGATGACTATATTCTGAAAAAGTGGTACAAGACTTCAGCCCAAAGAGTAGGATCACTCTTAAATAAGATATATGAAAGCCCACTGGGACCCGGGGCTTGAGAGGAGCTGAGATTTAATAGTGTTATGTGTACCACCTCAGGACCAAAGTGTTCGCAGTTCATATGTGAGGCACCATCAATAAATGAGTACAAGGAGAAAGTCTCATAAGTATGTTTAGGAGAAAAAATATCGGTGAAATGATCAACCCAACCCTGTTTGGTAACTGCATTGATTTGTATGATAGATTGTGATGGCTCCAAGTTGTTCATCAATTTCCAGAATGCTCTTGAATTCTTATTTTTAAAACCATTTAGCATGGATTCTGACTCCATCAGTAGTCTTTTTGCTCTGGTGTGTCGTATCCAGTTTTTATAGGACTGACAAATCTCCCTATTGAGATTTTGAGCATCATGCGATAGGAGTCCAAAGTAAGATTTGAGTCGTCTAATACTCTTTCACATTACTCCTCTTCTCATGACTAGTTCTTAGTTATAAGTATGTGTATGCCGTGCAATATTGGCCCTTTTAGTGAGCTTTGCCGACCTCCGATGCCTACTTAGGGCAGCAGAAGTTATCATTAGAGAGCTTACAAATTCACCAAAGGGATCAAAAGTGAGATAATCACGTTTCCTGTCTCCCGAGGAATTACTCAGGAGACGAGTGAGGTGGTTGTTCACCCGATTCACTAAACCAGCATGTCCTGTGATTTTGTTTTAACACAGTTGACAATTAAATCACGAGTTGCCGAAAGCGCGGTTTGATCGCCATCCAAATTGATGCAAATATAATTTCTAATATGGCATGATCACTGTGAGTGGTGGGAATAACCAACAACATGGTGCATCTAGAATGTAACCACAGGCTAGCAAATATATAATCCAATGTGGACAATTCCTTGCAATTTGTCCAAGTGGACGCTACAGCAGAGGAGAAAGAAAAACAATCATTCATTAGTTACAAACCAAGGCCATTCATGCATGTCAACCACCGCCTACCACTACCTTTCTTATTTGAGGACCACAGTCCTTTCCTTCCAACATCCCCTAAACACTCTGGATTAATACAATTAGAATTTAAATCTCCAACTATTATTAACTGACCACATGGATACATACATTACCAGTACTGTAAAAACAGTTACATAGTATGGAATTAAAATTTCTCAGTTTGTTATGCCAATAAATATTCACAATTAAGTAATTTATCAGCTGTCCCCTCTTGTTGTGTACGTGGGTGGCCAAAATTCCAATACATACTTCATATGAACCAAGTATTAACATGTTGGAGGATGAACGAATACCTGTTACAAGGCCACAGGACGAGCAACCTAAAGGACCTTGCTTAGCAGGTTGGCAGGAAAGATGTTAAGCGTCCATCACAGGAGAGTCGATGAACCAGGTCTCCGGTAAAGCAAATAAAACTGAGGTTTATAGTTTGCATCCAAGTTAAACATTAGTGAAAAAATGACCATGGCCTCTTGTGTTCCATGAAAGTACATTGAATTCTGTTATTGGAGTGTTGTCATAAACAACAGAGGCTCACTGTTGTTACAATGCTTTTATTAACCGCAACCAGTTGTTAGTCTGCTCAGAGGTTTGGATCATATTTTTTAGGCGTTGGATTTTGGCAATTGGCACAGATTATTTTCTATTCTCACATGCTTTGCTGTCTTTAGCATGAGGCCATGTATACTGAAAGAGGACAAATCCTAAAACTCTGAAGTCTTCCCTTTCATTCATAATGTGATCAAAAATAAATTTCGAATTGAGATAGACAAGAGAGCAACTTTCTCTGGAACGATTCATGAAGTCTACTCCTATGTCATGAGAGGAAATTTGAGTGAGACTTAGTATTGCCAAGAGTAGCTATAAAATGGTTGATCTCAGTATTACAGAGACCCTCAAATAAAATTACATATGGGTGCTGCTGTAGATGTTCTTTTTCCTTCGCTGTGTGATCCATATTAGGGACATGCATGTTTTGTGATTTATGTTCACGCTGTACGGTGCATTTGGACCTACCGAAAATCGCTTGGAAGGACCCTTGGTCAAATGATCGAATGTATTGTGAATATCTTGAGATTAAATGGGCTCCATGTGCACGATGGAATTAGAAGAAATTAATATCAGCTGGTGTAGTGTACTTAATTTTGAGCTCAGCATATTGTAAGAACTTTCTGCTCATGTTGTGTGAGTTTGCCAGTCTATTGGTGCAGAGGCAGGTTCACTATAACCTATATCTGTAGGAGGTATCTCAGAAGAAGTCCCCATTCCAATTAAGGAAGAGCAACTAGGACCATTTGACCTATGTAATAGGGATGCAAGTTCTTGATGATTGGATAGTTCTGCTTTAAAGTGAGCTTAGAAGGTTCATTGATTTCATCTCCAAATTGTGAAGTTATGAAATTCTGTGGTGTACTCGTCATTGTACTCATAATAGAGGAAGAACTGTTTTGGTTCTCTGGAGTCTGAGATGGATTCTCCAGATTGAACCGAGGCAGTACTTGGCTAAATTTAGCCGTGCCATGTTTCACACATGTGTTCAAGTTCACGATGCGACTGTGTGTCATCACATATGCTTTTTCAAAACGAACTTTAATGTGCCCAATGGTAGAATCATTTTCCTCATTTGTAATTAAAAGTGAGTTCAATTTGGGTGTACATACAGGTGGTTTGCGGCCAAGCTTTTGAGATAACACAGCTTTTACAGTGAGCTAATTAAGAAAAGAGGATATAAAGTGCCTAGATGGCCGATTGTTATTTTTTTTCAAAGAGCGTATATTTTTGGTTTTATTCTGTTGCAGGCATTTTTTCATAATTGTTTTGTTCTGGTAGATGTTGGTAGTTATAATGGGCAGGGAGGAAGTATTTGTTATAAAACAGGAAGCGTCAGTGTTAGGGTCAATGTTAATGATTATGGGAAGGTAAATAGGTGTTAAGCAGACAACATCATCAGATACGATCGTCCGGCGATTTAAATGTAGATTTGAGAGACAATAGTGTATTTCACACCAATGTAGTCGGTGTTGCAGCATTCACATTGGAATTTTCCTTGTGGCCAGGGTCATTAATAAAATGAGCATCATTAACTATATCCCCCCCCCTCAAATCATCCATGATCGCTGTTTGGTCAAACCCTTTTGTTTGAGGACATAATTGTTGACCAAATAAGAACTCTTTTTGCTTCAATGTGTAATTGTATATTGACGAATTTGGATAACAATGATTCAAGGGATACAGAGTTTGCTTTTGCCTCCAACTTCAAACCTTCATAAAGCGAAACTAATGTGCACAGGACTTGATTGAGGTTTGGTCAGAGGGAGTTTTCCATCTGAATTGCATGCCTGGAGTCACTGTCGTGAGTCTTCTGGGTTGAGCACTCACAGAAGAAGAGTCAAAAAAGGAGTCGATGCGTGAAGCAGAGATAGTTGGAGCAGTATCAGCAAAACTATGCTTCTATGTATTCGATTTGTAAGATTTGTCAAAAGCTATCCCCAGTGCTTTACGTGGTTCATGTGGTCGTGGTCACTTTATTTACAATTTTAATTGTTCCTAGCAATGGAAACAAAATGTTATCAAATGAGTTGGTTTTGATTGCATTAATGATGAGTGGTTAATAGAGCTAGCTGCGACTGATGTGGCATCATCTTGTCATTGGTATAGAACAGGTTGTAAAACAGGATGCTGAGTCAGAGGGCTATGAGTGTCTTGTACACTCACACTCCTAGACCACAAACGGATTTAGTGTTGACCCACAGTGCAAGCAAGAAGGGTGAGAGGTTCAAGAGCAGAGAGGCAGTCCCGAGCGTGATTTCCAAAGCATATGTGTGGAGCAGTCACAATTAGCTAATTAGCAGCAAAGGAGCGGAATCTCACCGCAGTTTAGAGTATTCTCTCACCAACTCCGTCTCCTACTTCCGAACTCTGAACGCAGAATGCACTGCTAGCACAACGCGTTTATAGTCAGATGTTGTCAACGCCGGAAGAAGTGGAAAACAGACTGCAAGTAATCCAGCAATTTGATGAGGGTCATTTCGCCACTCCGCCACAGAGCGCAATGGTAGCACACTGCTAGCAATGGTTTATGGGCCACCTGATCACCACACAATTACTACCATGTTATATCCGGCGCATCATCATTTGCCCAGCTGCACATCATTTTATAAGTACAACCAGATCAACAATGGTAGAGCCACTGTACAACATCATATACTCAGATGCAACCTTTGTATGCTAAGCAGAGCCACACATGCCCAGGTGAAGCCTCGGATGCCTAGGAACCTCATTTGCCAAGGTATTTCCACCTCGCACCAATGTTATCATCATATGGTGGTAACAAGCTCGTGGTCCCAGAGACAGACTCACAACTGCAATGCAGTGCAAAAATACACTTTGCACAGTTGCATGAATCAGAGTTTGTGTCGGCAGTGCAAAGTCACTTTTCAACAGTTCAAATTCACTTAGAACCGTGCAAATATTCCACGAATCGGGCCGCAATGTCTGGTTCTTTTTGCCCAGCATTCCCCAGAGAAAACCTTGTCAATCCCATTCTGGGGTGATTTGGAGGTCGTTTTGGGGCGTGTTCAGGTGTGTAGAATAATTAGCAGTGGTGCTCGGCTCGCCCCCTGGGCCACTCCTCCCCTCTGCTCTGCACACGCAGCTCATTTTAAGAATCTCAAATAAGACCCTATCCTTGATCAGAATTTCTCAGTGCATTCAAAAAAATCGACGACTGGACGGACTAAAACCATTTGCTATTACACCTAGGGAAGACAGATAAAGTAGCTCCATTTCCAAGACTCTTACCAGGTACCAGTATTGATGCCCTGACCTTTCCCCATCTCCACAAGTTAAACATTTGGGCATAATGAATGACGACCTCCCATTAAATGGCCACATCACTGCTGTGGATAAATACGCATTAGGACACCGAAAATATGAAGACACTTCTCATTCCTTTTTTTTTCCTGTTCTTTTACAATATAATTTGCCCTCCCCAGCTTATTAAATTGCTAGACTCCAAAGAGACTAAAACTTTAGCTGCTTGATCGCTTCGGCATCTAGGATACAGAGAACGTATCGCCCGGGCCCTACCCTCTCTACATTGGCTTCTGGCGGGTAGGAGAATCATCCTTGCATCTCCCTCTATGACATTTATAGCAGTGATAGAAGTGGACCAAAAAAGTAGCGAAACTGTGACTCCGGCGGGGTACAGAGTAGGAAGGAAGGGAGCA
Organism: Ambystoma mexicanum; assembly: GCF_040938575.1. Taxonomy (NCBI): domain Eukaryota; kingdom Metazoa; phylum Chordata; class Amphibia; order Caudata; family Ambystomatidae; genus Ambystoma; species Ambystoma mexicanum. The sequence goes on along the minus strand of NC_090924.1, from coordinate 465,041,047 downwards.
ACGTGCAACACATTTTGCAGTCATGCTGGTTGACAGCTAATGGAGTTTAAATAGATTTCAGTTCATCAGTAACTGATATTGGATGGTAAAGTGAAGAAGTGTGCTTTAAATTCACAAAGAACAGTTCAGGGATGGTGAATATGGTTGCAAAAAGTTGTGGAGCTGTTGACAGTAAAAAATAAAAGTAGTGGAACACTGCTCCCGACCGTTCCCGCTCACTTCGACCACTGATTTAAAGTGATACAAGGAACTGAACCAAACTTCTGTACCGGAAAAGATCCTCATTCCTGCCCTTCAGGTCTGTAACACCGTCCTATATGATACCGGAGCTGTCACGACATACTCGGGATACAAACAAGGCATCGAAAGCTGGCTTTTCCCCTAGTGAGTACACGTTTCTGCAGGCTTGGCAGTGCATACTTAGGTTGGATTTAAAGAGCACGTCATATGTGGCCTCTCCCAGCTTTAGCTTCTCTAGTTTATCACATTGGTTGACCAGATCATGTACACTGTTCTCTTGTCACAGACACCAACAACTAAAATATCTTGCCTCTACCTGGTAATTTCTTTTGAAATGCTAGAAATATTTTGAAAATGGGAAACCAAGACGTGGTGTCTTTCTTTCCACAGAAAGACTGCCCTAATCACTCCTCTGAGCATGGTATGTCCACCTCAAGGGCAAAAAAGAGACTGGAGATGGAAAACCAAGAAGTGGTCCCCAAAGCGCGATCTCACACTAATAGGCAGCTCAATCAGGCTTCTCTCTTATCACAGACAGACTGCCAGACAGAGATAAGGTGTTTTGTCAATTTCTTTGTTTTGGGATTTCCTCCACTTCCTTGTGACTAAACTCCTGTTGCGCTTTTGTGAACTATTTGCACATAATTCCTCTGCACATTGCATATCCTACCACTTAATTGTAATTTTACAGTAAAGCGAGTTAGGCTTTGATCTATGGGCATTTTTTTATTTATTTAGGTGCCCTTTTACTTAGTTTACAATTCCAGGACTGCTCTAGTTCACAGCCAGCTCTGTCATGCATTTTGACACTCTCCTCCCTGATGGCTACAAGATCCTCTCATAAATGGGTCCCTACTTCTGTCATTCCGACACAGGCCTACTCATCCTTTGAATGCATGGTCTGCAGGCTCTCTCACTCTCCTGGCCTCTCTCTGACTGTGGCCACCATCTACAGGCCAGGTTGCCCTCTTCCTCTCAGAGAGGGCTGACCTCTCCTCTTCTCTCCTTGCCACTACCTCTCAACTTCTCCACCTTGGAGATCTCAACAGCCACCTGGATGCTTCTAATCCCTCCTCTGGGCTCTTCCGCAACCTCTGCGACACTCTCTCTTTCCATTCTACCCTATGGTCTGATACACTCTGCCGGACACACCTTGGATGGCCTCATCTACTCTGACATCCCCCTCTCTAAACCTCTCACCACTCCTCTCTCTTGGACTAAGCACTTTCTGCTTTCCTCTCACCTGTAACTCTCTGTCCCTCAGGCTAAAACCACCCCAGCACTGCCACCATTCGGCCCATGAGGTGTGTGTCAGTGGATGCCTTTGCCTCTACTTTATCTGCTCCTCCTATGCCTGCAGCGGACTCACACTCTGACACAGCCTTCTGAAACCTTCATATTTCTATCTCCAACACTCTGTATGTCCTTGCCCCTGTCATGAGAATCCATCTGAAGCCTATCTCCAAGTGTAACTCTTGGTATGACTCTGACCTCGCCGCCCTGAAACACAAGTGCAGGTTGGTTGAGATGAAGTGGAGGGCTTCGGACGCATCCTCTGACAAACTGGCCTGCCGCCAGCTGGAAAGGCAATACAGATTCTCGGTCATGTCCAAGAAGAGAGTCCACATCCAAGCCCGCGTCTCTGCGGCCTCTAACAACACGGCCAAACTTTTAAAAATCTGCAAGGAGCTGGCCAATCATTCTGCAGTCTCCACCTCTCCTGTTCCCTCCCAGGCCCTCTGTACGGCTGTGGCTTTTCACTTCACCACTAAAACTCAGGACATCCTGTCCTCTCTCCTCTTCCTCTCCCTCTCTCGTTCTCCCTCTGGCCACCTCTCCCTCTCCGCCTCCTTTCTCCTCTATCTCTCAGACAACACCTGACAATGTTTCTAGACAATCCGATCTCTGAAAGTGTCATCCAAACAGGTGCTCCCCTGCTCCTCCCGAACCATCAAGGACCACATTGACACCCTCGCTCCAGCCTTGGCCGATTTCTGCAATTACTCTTTGCCACTGGATCCTTCCCTCCACTCCTCAAGCACTCCCTTGTGCACCCCCTCCTTAAAAAGCCTTCTGCCGATCCTACCTGTCCAGCAAACTATCGCCCGATCTCTATCACTCCTTTCCTGGGCAAACTCCCGGAAAAGCTGGCCATTTCCCACACTGAATCTGTTGGTTGTCTCCATGACAATCAGTCCGGCTTCAGATCAGTTATAGGCACGAAAACTGCTCTCCTGAACACCCGTGAAGATCTACTCACTAATCATGACTCCAGCCTTCCTTCTGTCCTCATCCTCCTTGACCTTTCCTCTGCTTTTGACATGATCAATCACACCATCCTGAGCAATTGACTCAGTGAGAACCTGGGCATCACGGATCAGGCTCTGGAATGGTTGACCTCCTTCCTCCGGGACCGACCCTCTGAGGTCCAACTCAGGTCCTTTCTCTCCACCACCTCTCTCTACATGTGGGGTTCCCCAGGACTCTATCCTCTCACCCTGGCTCTTCAATGTCTACTTGGCCCCTTTGGCCTACTTTGTCTTTACCTTCTCCTCTAACTTTCAGTGTTATGCGGATGACACCCAGCTCTCTTTCAGGCTCCCCTCAGCCTCCTCTCTTCTCTCGCTCATTCCCGACTGTCTATCCATGATTCAGGATTAGTGTGCCTCCTACGATCTCTGCCTTAATGCCAGTAAGATGGAGCTCCTCATTGGGCCCCTGCTTCCGCTTTCCGTCTCTCACTCTGGCCGCCCACCTTGGGCCTCTTCCTTCGCGTACCTGTGAGGCAAAAAACCTTGGTGCTATCTTCACTCCACTCTCCCCTTCTCTCTTCACATCACAGACCTTGCCAAGAAGGCCCACTAACAGCTGCACCTTCGTAGAGGTGCAGGCATTCTTCCTTTTCTCACTTTGCCCCAGAAGCTCACTGTCTCCAGAGCCCTGGTTCTCTCTAGGCTGGACTACTGCAACATCCTCTTTCTCAATATGCCTTTCTCTACTCTGCAACGTATCCAGAACAGGACTGCAAGACGTGTTCTTTGCCTCAAGCCCAGGGACTGTATCTCTCCAGCCCTGAAATCTCTCCACTGGCTCCCGGTGGCTACACAGATCAAGTTCCAGACCCTCTGGATCGTCCACTACGCTTTCTGGGACCGCGGCCTGCACTACATCCAACACTTCATCCAACTCTCTCTTCCAAAATACCTTTCTTCTCGAGCCCTTCACTCAGCTACCTCAAACTCGCTGAGGGTCTGACACTTCTCCGGGCAGAGAGTGGGGGGGTAGATCCCTCTCCTCTGCAGGTGCCTCCCTATGGAATGGACTCCCTGACCCTTTCAAACTTGAGCCGGACCACCTAAAGTTCCAGAAGCAGCTAAATACCTTCCCTTTCTCCTCTGCTTTCTTAATCTCTCTCCCCTGCTGACCTAACTGTCTGCTGCGCCAACCGATTGCTTGGTTGCCCTCAGAGCCTCACTGGGTACCAGGCTCCTCCATGATCAGTCTCCCTTACAGTGCTTCCAGGCCTACTACGCTCTTAGGGGCTGTAACTGTAATGCTACAGTCCCCTGCCCCCTTGCACTTACCCAGAACCACAATGCCCTGGCTGCACTTACTCGGAGCAATGCTGCCCTGATTGCACTTTCCCCTTCCCTCTCCCTGGCACTTCCCCCTGCACTTTTTTTCGTTGTCGCACTTGCATGATCTGAATGACACATGGCCTGATCTGATATGTTCAGAAATTGAAGAGTTATGTTCCAACCGGCTGGCGCATTTGGACATAACTCTTCAATTTCTGAACATATTTGTGCTATGAAGCAGTCACATTAGCGGGCATGTCCTTTTTGCTAAGGCAACTGGAACTTGATATTTTATAATGTGTGGAATCGCCGTGGGAAAGTTTTGTTTTGACTGCCATTGTTTTTTCAAAAGGCCTAATAAGATAGTTTGTCTTGTCCTCCATCTGTCTTCCCTCCCTTGCCTTGTCACACCTAGAAACACTTCTGTACAGGTGCGATATAAATGATATATATCATATCATATCTGAACTCCCTACGGGCCTCAAGCTGCGTTCACCATTTTTGCACATGACTTTTCACAGTTTTTTCATATGTCTGTCTTTTATGAGAGCTATCCACGATTTCTGGCCCTCCAGCTATCGAGGCTGACTTTCCTACACAAACTCTGGTACATCACTATGAATCCTGTTTTCCAGTATGGCCACCATATTCTACTACAAATGTTTCACAAATAAGTCACAAACGTATCCCATGCAAATTGTCACATTAAGCCTTTTTATTTAAGCATTTTATCGACTTCACTTCTATTATGCCTGATGAACCGCTGTTGAGTAAAATATATTGGCACTGCAATAAAAACACTAACCAAAACCTGGCTTGTCGTTATTTGAATTCTGAAGGATTATTATAAGGTATGTATGATAGTCGCTTGAAACAGTCTTTTCTTTTTCAAAAAGGCATTTTTCTGAGTTCCACATATGTTATTCAATTACTACAAACCAGGCAGTTATCCAGGCTAACAATAGACCAAACGAACAAATCCCCTATTGCACAAGCATGTTGCCAAACCATAAGTATTCATTAATTAAAAGGGGGGAGAGGGGATAAGACATACCTCTAACAAATGAAGGGAGGAAAAAACAGAAAAGGAGGCGGGCGTGTTAGGGTAGGGTTAGAAAGGGATCCCAAAACAAGAAACAAACAGCAGCTGTCAAGATGCAATGACATGTGTCTGCTAATACTATTACACAAGATCTATAAAACTAACTTTGGTACAGTTGAGTGGGGCATGCCACATTACAATATGAGATATAAGTCCATTCCAAAGTTTCTCAGGACTTCACACTTTAGTGGACAGCCAACCTTAAGAACATGAGCACACACCAAATATCCACTCTCAAGCACAATTGCGCCCTTCAATATGCTCATAAAACATCAGCAATACATGTGGTACAAATGGTATCTTTACATTCAGAACAAAAAGCATCAAATGAAATAAAGCTAGAACACTTCATAGGAATGGCCATTCAGACTACATTTCTTAACTGTACAACAATATCAAGACTGGACATGTTGAATGTTGCTGTAGTTATAGCTAGAGTATGCTCAGCTATCGCTCTTAGAGGACATATACGTGTGTAAGGGTCCTATGGAGAATTCAGTGCATGGATTGACATCAGTCCTGCTTTGTTACAATAACGGATGTCCTCTTCTAGCTAAATTCGCCCACGGCCACCAAGTATGGATAGAGATGAAAAAGGGAGAAACACGTGTATGGGGTTGCTGTTGGTACTCTTGTTCAGAAGGCAATTGCCATAGCATTTCGGTGCTAGACTGCGCATGTGGGTGGGACAAAGACTGATATGCAAATGGATATTTCCCATCTGTGAAAAGTACAGTGAGCAAAAAGCGATGGCTGCGAACTCTCAAAGTGGGGAAAAGACCACAGAACAGGTTATCATGCCATGTTCTTTCTGGAGAGGGGCACCTGCTACCTTTTTTGAAAAATGGATAGAGATCAAGTGAGCAGACTTCCATTTTACTGCGACAGATTTTACTGACATAGATATCGGAAAGTAAGGAGGTTTCAAGGTCCTACTTGGAAGAGTGTCCCGCCAGAGAGCAGACCACAAGATCTGACCCGGAGGGACAGCTCCACCGTCGGTGAATAATTAAGCTTTATAGACCTAGCCCAAGGGCCATACCGGGAATGTATGGGTCCAAAAGACCGAGTTAAAGTAACAAGCGCAGCGAGGGCATGTAAAGAGGTTTCCAGGCTCATAACCAGTTACAGCTTGGCGGTGTGGTCAATAAAGCTATCTTAACTCCTGCTTGGGAGATTAAAAAAGGAGGCAATCTTCCTGCAGGGTTTGCTGGGAACTGGTTGGTTCACAGCAAACTGAGCCCATCAAGATGGAGTGCAGCTTCTGAGGGAGAAGTCGTTTACCCGGTCGTGTATGCCAGGAGCGACCTGCTTCTCAGTTAAGGAGAAGGAGGCGGGGGAAGGAAGAGATTCTTTGGAGACCCTGGGCTCCATCTGTCAGGTGCTGCCCAAGTGAGGCAGAGAGAGAGAGATGCACGAGGCAGGGCTCTCAGCGCGGCATTCCCGTGATGAGAGGGAATGCTACGGTGAGGGCCCTGTCTACGGCAGTAATGGGGGGAGTCACACAGCACACTCTCTCATTGGCCGATTTCCTGGACTTTTTTGATTTCTGAACCGTACCAGCTCATATGGTCCGAAAATTGCCCAATGTGGTAGTGCCACGTCACTCCCACGAGTTATTATAGTAGTTATGATTTTCCACACCTCAGCCCAATGCTTGCACTGACACTGGCACTGAAAAGTCGATGGAACTGATCAACCTGAGAGTCACAATGCCAGCATTTGGAAAAGCCTTTCGGTCTACGTTTGAAGAAGCATGAGGAAGACCTTTAAAACCATATGTAAAATAGAATGTTTTTTCGGAGAGAGTGCAACTGAGCTATTCCTCCATTCCTGTTCCCAAAGAGCTTCTGGTATTGGTTCACCCACCTGTGTGGATCATTTATTCAACAGGGGGTCAAGAAAGGAGAAGTGGCCATGAAGGCTTGTGAAGCTACATGACCTCCCTTGTGCCAATTAGTGAGGGTATTTTGCTTTTTTTTTTCTAGGAACACATTGGCAATAGTGGATGAATTCCTGCATTAGAAGACCAACTTTCTAGCAGATTTGTAGAAAGTAAAGGGCATGTCCATCTACTATCCATCGAAGAAGAAAAATGAATGCCCATGCCTGCAAACCCCATTACTTAAGACCTACTGACAGCTTTCTGTTACCACAGCAAAGCGCCTACATCTCCCTGCGACCCCTAGTCCGTCCCAATCACTGCCATGTTCATTCATTGCAACATAGGATTCTGACCTCGCAGAATGAGATCTCCACCTCCTGCCAGAGCTTCTGAGGGTACAGGGGGAAATAAACCTCTGTTCAGTCTGTAGCCACTACTGGGTGTTGGTAGTGACGTGTTGCTTACCCATAAAAGCCCTATTATAAAGAGCACAATCTTTTCATTCTTGCCAGCCACTTTTCTCTGGTGGCCTTGAGACAGTTCAAAACTGTTTGATGTTGTTCTTGCCTTATAAAAGAGGATACAATGTTGTCAAGCCGACTAAAAACGAGGGAAATGGTTGCGGGAGCAGACTAAGGGGGTAAAAAACCTCTAGTGCAATGTCCATTTAGATGGACGAAAAGAAAGTCTGTTCCACCAGCTAGGTTTATAGGGGACCATCCCACCACTATGCTATCCACATTCAGGGGTCAAGTCCTGAGTGGGGGGACCCATTAACAAACGCAATGGGATGTGACGTCACCAGAAATTAGCCTATTACAGTGAAATATGCACATTTAATTAAATTGGCTTTGCATAACCATCCAAATTGCACTGGACGAATGCCATTTGACTTTCATAAAATCAACACACACACAAAACCAAGAGAGGATATTTTCTTCAAATAGTGTTTTTGCGAACGTTAAAAGGTGTGCGTGTTTTAAACTCCCAGAAAACAATAGATTGATTTCCCTCGAACTTGCAGTACCGAAATGGGACATTCCCCTTTAGTTGCTTGTTGTTTTTCATCAGGTTTTGGTAAAGTGGCCTGCCTGCAAACCTGACGACTGCAGGTTCGATCCCTGAGGTCGGCTTTATTTCATAAATTCTAAGATGGCATTCAATGTTTCTAATTCTAGATGGTGGGGACTACGTCCACCCGTACCCTCGACTTAAGCCCTGTCCACATTGTCTATAATACATGTTGCATTGGCTGTTATGGTGCCCTCAGGGGAATTGGTGCACAGTCCCCTATACGGTGCAAGGTGTTTGAACTCCATGCTATTTTGTGTATCCAGTGTACACAATCGGTTCAGAGGAAATAATGTTGTCTTGGTTCTATTTAAAGAATAACCTGCCATTGCTGCATATTGATCAAGGATACAGTGAGCCGATGCCTGCAGATCAGTTATGTAACAATATGTTGTCTGCATAAACTGATAACTTAACTACTGCAGTGCCAATCTAAATTTCTTGAGCGTTGCAGATGCAACAAGGCACAGATCAAGTCCTAGAAGGGAGAACATCTTTTTAGTCCCTCTGTGCAGAGAGAACGCCGTGGAGCAAGTTCCATTGACTAGGACTGATGCCAGAGGTTGAATGTAAAGTGCCTTCCCTACTCGACAGAATCCGGGTGGTCATTCAGCGTGAGTTAAACGTGGGGGGCACTGGCGTTAGTTAGCTAGTCGCAGACACCAATACAGGCAAATTTGCACCTGTCCATGATCCTCGTCGCCAAATCTGTTATAAAGGATCCACATAACCTCAGGTAAGTTGCACAAACAGAAGTATTCATTCATGTACATGGAGGCCCTCCTGTCCAGCCTGTCACCTCTCCAACTGTTCAGTCAGCAGGCCTTGTATAGCTGTTTGCCTGGAACCGAGAACGATTCCAAGTTTCCCTGGATACCGGTAAACATGCAATGTCCTTAACCCTGTGACACAGCAACCAAATAACACATGCCCAACAGAAATATGAAATGAACGAGGGCGAGGCGCGCACTCCAGGTCCTGGTCAATTAAACCTGTTGCAAAAAATATATATCTGGGTTATCTTGGGAAGGACATGTGCTTTTGAAGGGGTGTCGGTCCCTGGTCACCTGAACTGAAAAAACTTTTTCACTACAGCTACCAGAATCCTTTGAGTCTAATCAGTAACACCTGTTAAAGAAACGCAGCCTCCTTGATTGTTATTTGAGATAAGAAAGCGCTTGGACAAGAACAACTACAGACAACAGAACTGCAGCTGCTGGGATCTAACCCTGTTAATACTGAGCAACTGAATTGCAGCAGAAGGGATCTAACACTGTTAATATTTGTTCATCTTTGGGATTTGCAGCAGATGGGATTTAACACTGGTGAATACTTGTCCATTTTGGGATTTAACCCAGATATATATTTTTTGCAACAGGTATAATTGACCAGGACCTGGAGTGCGCGCCTCGCCCTCCTTTATTTTTTCACTTAATGCTATGGGAGTCCCGGGCTCCAGAGGCAGCGGCACCGGGGTTACTTTGCCACACTTTAGAGAATCATAAAGATGGTTCTCTCCCCTCCCCCAAACTTGGGAAGGGCTTGTGCTTTTGAAGGGATGTCGGTCCCTGGTCACCTGAACTGAAAACTTTTTCACTACAGCTACCAGAATCCTTTGAGTCTAATCAGTAACACCTGTTAAAGAAACACAGCCTCCCTGATGATTATTTGAGATAAGAAAGCGCTTGGAGGAGAACAACTACAGACAACAGAACTGCAGCTGATGGGATCTAACCATGTTAATACTGAGCAAATGAATTGCAGCAGAAGGGATCTAACCCTGTTAATATTTGTTCATCTTTGGGATTTGCAGCAGATGGGATTTAATCCTGGTGGATACTTGTCCATTTTGGGATTTAACCCAAATATATATTTTTTGCAACAGGTTAAATTGACCAGGACCTGGAGTGCGCACCTCGCCCTCCTTCATTTTTTTATCAACAGAAATATATACAGTTTAATAACAAGTGTCCAAAAGAAATCTATGGAGGTTTATCAGATGTAAACAACTCGAGTACAACACATAACACATAGGCAGAGAAACCGCACTTTCTGGTCAGAGACATTACTACCAGCACTGATAGCATTGACATTATTCAATCATGCTTTCTCCTGATGAGCCAGCCTGATCATGTTATGAAGCAGCAATGTGATTCAGAGAACTCCTAACGTTTAGCCCTGCAATTCCTATCAAGACTGAGCATTGTTTCACCTTGTCATCCCTAAGTGCCCAGGCAGCCTGTGTGGACATTAGTCTGCCATATGAGTAGTGTACTACAGTTTTGGCTGCATCTCGGGGTCTTTGGAAGTGCTGCGGGTTTGAAAGCTTTACTCTCCTGTGCCATGAGGCTTACCGTGCTGCCCCTCATGCATGCCTTAAAGGCGCCCCGCCTTGGTAATGAGCAAAGTATGAGCTGTGCCATTTACATGAAAGTACTTCTGAACGGCTGCGCTGATTTGGGGGATATATGTAGGGGCTAGTAGCATTTCCACATTCATCCTCCAGCTGGAGGACTGCCGAAGTGTTTTTTATGCTTCTTATGTTCCTAGTTTGATCAGGATATGCCGATCAGAAGGACTGTAGACGGCTTGCAATACATTGCAGGAAGTTAGGATGCAATCGATTTCAGAGTCAGTGTGAGGATTGGAAGGGAAATTATTCGATATCAGGTTGGCAAAGTGTCCAACTAAGTGTTGTGTAAAAACCCTTTAAAAGTTGCCATTGTTTTAGTAGATTTTGGAGCACCTCTTGAAGGGGGCAATTATTGGACTAAAATCCCCACCCAGAACTAGCGACTCCCTTGGCAAAGGCCAGAATGTTTGCAGTGGTTTCCTTCGAAAGGAGTGTGAGCCAGGCTCGAACTATACACACATGTCTCATTCCAAATGAATGCACTTACTTGAGCTTAAGCATGTAGAAATCTTCCATGATCCTAGAGTGTAGAATAGAAGCATTAGCGGATCGAAGACCATGCCGCCACTCTGGCCCTGTGCATTGGATGCAATAATTTGAGTTTTGTTGGCGTCGATCTTGGAGCTATGTGGCTATTCTGGTAGCACAATCTTGGCTCCCTGCAGCTCTGAGTAATCAACAATTGCCGGCCTTTTGGCAAGGTGCTGCAGCCATTGACCTTGAGAAATAAGATTTTGATCAGTCAACCCAGCCACCGAGTTATGTAGAAAGAAATATACCCAGTGTAAATGGCAGGCAATATAGATAACCATGTCAACAAATACAAGATTTCTTCCTACACCTGCTGATAGGAGAACACGTAGGTAAGGATAACATGTCCCAGAAAGAGCATCAGGTAATGGGAGCAACATACTTTATAATTGATGGGTGTAGTGGTGATGCCATCACTTCATATATAATCTCCTGAAATCCCAGAATCCGGCAAAACCTCCTAAATTCCTTGTTCAACTTTCTCCTTCCCATGCCATCCATTTCTAAAAACACCAAAAGCCATATCAGCATAGGGGGCACAAAATCTCTATGGCTTTATGAAATAACTTTATACTGCACAAGCCCATCCTTTCTCCCTCTGTTTTTGCAGTTATCCCGAATGATATGTGCAGAAGACTTTGACATTCTCTCCCAAAGCCCTTAGGGCATTTCCTCGATATGGAAAGATTAGAAAGCCTACACACCCCTCGCCTTTCAGCATATCTCAATATGGTCACTCGCGCATGTCCCCTAATTTAGATCTGCTCCTTACTCGCCCTAATTGGTCATATCCTCTTGCCTTGAGTTCCTCTCAGTACCAACACAATAACGCCTCCCTTGTCACACTTTTCCTTGCTAATGAAAATATCCAATCCATCCCTTGATGTCGTGATGTCTTCGAAAAGCAGTGCCTTTTTCCCTTTTATCCCTTCCAGCTCTGAAACCTGAAATGCTCCAAAGGAGAACCACAAAAACACATTCTAAAAAGCTGTTGCTTCGACTCTGAACAGCCACACTTTGATCAACACCCCCACCACACTGCGTATCTACTGAACCACCACCAGCAGCTGCCTCACACCCTCCTGCTTTTCTCCTGTGACCAAGGTCCAAAATCCTTTGTCATTTCCCCCCATTCGGATCGGAACCACATAGTATATATCACTGCGAAGGTGCTAAGACATTGGCTAAACCAATATCGAGACACGGTCAAGCTTTAGAGGCCGTATTACGTGCCATCTAAGCTAGTGCAGACACGGCCAACAACTTCATCACCTTCTGATCTCTTGCTAAAGTCCGATAGCGCCCGCTTTGGCATCTGTGCATGTGCCTGCTGACATAGGTTCGAATCCCGGCAGGGCCAAACTCAATATATCATCCTTCCAAAGTCGATAAATGAGCACCACACACAGTGGGTAATAATAAGTAGCGCTCAGATGCCTGAGGGTTTGTAGCGCTATAGAAATGCAAAGTTATTATTATTATAAATACCTATTCCGTTCCGCCACTAACGCCTCACTGTCCATCTTGAAATTCTTTCCTATTCTCTTGCTTACACCTCCATGGTCAGTGCGACCACTGGCAGGAAAGATTCCAGAATGGATATGTTCAGCTTTATCGCCCACCAACTCACCAGCCCCCTCTCTGTGCACCACTTCCCTTGCAAGTATAAGCCAAAGCCCTTCATGTCTGCAGCATCAGAAATAATATGTACTCCACATTCCCCGGATCACCCCTGCAACCTCATGCAAATGTCTTCTAATAACTCCGGACATCCAGCTGCAAGGCTCTTGATGACCTAATTCTCTAATGTGAGAACTTCACAACTGACATTGATCACAACCGTTGCTGGAAAACTACCACACAGACATCACTGCCTTGGATACACATTTCCCCAACAATCTCTGCACCTTTCGGAGCTCTGCATTGCTTGCTTGACCTCAATTAATGGTTGCTAGGCAACCTCAATGCATCTCGTTCGAGTCAAGTTCAATCCTAAATAATGTTAGCCTGTCAGTTGCTCCCTAGATGTTCTCTGGGACCAACAGAGCCCCCATTTCTTTCTACCCTGGTGGCTGAAACCCTGATCCATCAACAATATCTTCCAAATGTTTCAGTTTGACTTTCAAATCCTTCGGCATCTCTGCCCTGTTTTAAACCAAGAAAGGTTCCATCTGTCCTTAACAGTATGCATGATTTTTCCCCAATGCTCAAAACCATGAACATCATTTGCAGATCTCTTTAACGTGAATCGTGCTTTATTCTAAGGAGTGCAACAGATCAGCTTTGGCCAAGATCTGTAATGATACTGTTTCCCTTTTCCTGGGTAAAAAGCACAAGATTCACTCTGATATTGTCTCATCTCAGATTGTCACACACTCTACTGTCATCTTGCCTCGCTCTCTGCTCGCTAAGTATCCAGCAGGTCTGAAAAAAAGTTCCCACCCTTATCGTAAAAGATGATTGGCCCTCCGATGTCCGCTACTGAGAGTGCCTCACTCATCAATCCAGCCCTCATTAGACTATTTTAATATCATCTTTCTGGTCTAATTCTTGCTGTCACTCATACAGTTGATCAAGAAACTAGTAGTGTCCTAATTAGCGCACACTCCCGTCCCCTGCACCCCATTAAATGCCGAGAAACCTCAGTTCAGCATTTCATGGTGTGCAGGGGGCGGAGTGCCCGCTAATAGGACACTCATAGTTTCTTGGTATACAGAAGCAGCCTTTTATGCCAGAGGTGCATGTTCTCGCCTGCACCCACAACTCATTTAGAATTATGAATTAATACACCTGCTGCGTCTCCAGATTTTGATTTCATGAGAGATGTGCATAACACTAGATATCGACTGCACTCATACAGTTAATGCCAGATTCAGTTCTGGAAGTGTGCTGCTTATCTTCAAACATGCTACAGTAGTAGTAGCCCCCCCCCACTTGCGAACCCTCATAAACCAGCTGGTTCTTTGGGCCAATGCCTTCTACCTTTTGCTGCTAAAGTCTGGGCCGAAGCAATCAATGGTGTGATTCGCAATTCCATAGAACTCTGGGTTATCAAGCAGGACATCGGCCTTCATATGAAAACACATTGGTTCTAATTTCAATCCTTGAGGAGCTCCACCTTGTGTCTGATGGCAACAGTGCCTGGTAGCTCAAGCTTGCCTGCATTATTTAACACCATAGACCCTACTCTACTGATCCACAGACTTGCTGAGGCAGCTTTTGAAGCACGTTTTTGCCTGGCTATGAACTTTTTTGCGTGATAGTTCCCAATCATGGCAATCGCACCTTTCTCGTCTGAACCCGCCTCACTGACGTGTGGTGTTCCACGCGGCTAATTGTTATCCCTTGTATTATTCAGTTTATACATCTACCCTCTCACCCAGCTTATTTGCTGATGACACAACGAAATTCTGTTCAGATGGGGCAGAAACAGGATTATTGCAGAAACCATATTTCTAAACGGCCTCAATGCCATTAACGAATGGATGGTTGCTCATTGGCTGAAGCTCAGGTCGATTACAACGGAGATGTTCCTGGTGGGAGGCAACAACGACCATTGGGAACCTATCTTCTGCCATTTAGATAGGGAACCCCCCACACATTTTCCTTCACCATGATTATAAAATCTTGGTTTCTAGGTGGATGACATGAGAGGTTATGTAGAATGAGGACACCCTGAGAGTCCATACTGTCTCCAAAACCCCTGGCAAGTATTCTACCAAACGCAGAGTATTTTGTAAACTGCATGCGGCAAGCAATGTGGTTGCGTCTCACACTCTGAGTGCTAGAGAAACACAGGATTGAACCTGCTTTGCTAAGTGACACTTGAAATAAAAGCTATTGTTGCAACTTAACGAGTATCCTGAAGGGACGGGGGACCCATGTGAGGAAGACCACAGGGACGCTGAGATGGTTATGAAGGGGCGAGCACCAATGGGGATGATGACGGAGGGGTAATTTTGAGGTAATCCTACACCTCAACCCAAGACAGCTGCCATGCCCCAAAATCAACCCCTGTGGCACCATCGAGCCATGGACTGTGGCAAATGGGTAAGGGAAGTGAAGAGTGGCATGGGTGCGCAGGGTGACACTGCTTCAGAATTCCTGGAGGGTGGCAATGTCTGGTGTGACTTGAAGGCCGTATCCGGCTCCCTTGGTGCCCCAAGGTGAAGCTAAAGAGTTGGACTGGTGGGGGCATGCATGTGAGGCCCTCATCTGGGTCTTGGCAACCCACCGAGGCCACATGAGGAGCAGATGTGATCACATACCCATGCTCCAGAGCTGGTGAGTAGGAGGCCACGACCTGGTGGAGTGATGAGTGTAGGGGACAGTTTGGCTGGAGAAGAGTACGACTCCAGGCCAATAGTGACTGGGTAACCCTGTGGTGACCTGGACACCTGATTGGGTGAATCCTGATGTAAGAAATACTGACTGTGGGGGAAGACTGACATCAATGCACTGCAGGTGGAAGAGGCTTTAGGGTGCGCCTTCATCTAGCTAGACATCTACCAATAACAGTTTGTTGACCCCATTGTCCGGCTGTATTTTTATGAAGGCGGTGGCTGCCCTGATTTAGGCAATAGCCTTCCTCCGTTTTGCCAGGATTGCAACTCTCATTACTCCAAATGCCATATTATATTACATTCAAGATAATGCACACTCTTTACCACAGATGATGAGAAGGTGACGCCACCTGCAGCTGTTCCACAGATGACTGCACCACCTGTTGTGCCACTGGTGTCCCAGGTGGTTGGTGTCCTAACCTTTTCCTTGGATCAACCAGAATGGTTCATGGGGGAAGCAAGATCATACAGAAGTCTTATTAATAAGTGAAAATTACATTTTGTTTATATCAACCAGCATCTTTTCATGAGGCTACTTCCAAGGCTGCACCTGTACTTTCATTTGTAAGGGCGTGGCAACAGCATAGGAACAACCTGCACTAGAAATGAGCAGTCCCTGGTTGTATAATTGTAATGCTAGAAATGAACAGTCCCTGGTTGTATAATTGTAATGCTAGAAATGAACAGTCCCTGGTTGTATAATTGTAATGCTATTTCAACGATGATTGGCAATGATTTAGAACTTTTAGAGATATTTCAGGGTATGAACGACCTAATGAAATATCAGTGGCTGAAATTATGTGACCAGAGACACAAAAAGGGTGTGTTTTACAGAGGGCTGTGACGAATCCTATTGATCCCTCGCTGTACCCGTGCCTAATGTCTCCTTCCAGGGGGCCAGGAAAAGGCAGATGCTTCTTCATCCTGACCTTGGGGGTGGTGTACTGCGGTGGGGATCACCTGGGAGGAGACGGGCCCAGGGTGGTGGGGAGATCCTGTGGGATGAGACACAGTATTTGTCCTGTGAGAGGGAAAACCTTTCCAGGTTACCAAAACAGGTAATGGCTTATTGACATTAGAGTGTCCCTGACGCACATATAAGATTTGGTATTCTGGGCGCAATTATCATACAATCTGGACAAGTCTTACCAATGTAAAGACCCTTCAGGGTATTTCAAGCTAAACATCCTCCTTATTCACAAAGGTATAATATAAAGGAACCTGGAAATGTTACCTTGAATAAATGGGCTTCCTCTGTAACATCTAATTCTAAAGGTTCAATTTCAAATCACTTTAAGGGAAGTAAATCTACACTTAAAGGTAGCAAATACATAAAAGAATTAACTTTGTTGTTAGGGACTATATGTCCCATAGTCCCATGAATACTGCGACGAGGAAGAGTGCTGAAGAGGCATGCTGTGGTGGTAGCCAGGCAATTGAGCCTAACAGTCCACACCTGAAGGAACCCGGGAGACATAAAAGGCCCCCTCAGGTGCAGGCAATGAGAGGGAGCTGGAACTGTGGCTGGAGTGAGCGCTGTAGCAGCAGAGGAAGAAGGAAGAAGCCATGAGGCTGGCAAATCAAAGATAAGTGGGAGAAACCGAGGGATGCCGGAACGTGGATGCAGCAGATTTCACCTGCTTGTTCTGAGAGGGTCCTGGTTTCCCAAACTCTGAAGGGCAGAGGCTGCGCAGCAGAAGACGTGCAGGGAGGCTCTGTGGGTACATAGGGTTGCATCGCCATGCCCCACCGCATACCTCCATCTTCCCACTGAACAGCTATGTTTCTCCTGGGGTGGAGGGAATCAGCGCCTACCATGACTCTCTTTCTCCCCCAGCTCGACTGCTACAATCATTTGACAGGGTGACTTTGTCCCCAGCCATACTCCTCTCCACCTGCTTCCCCCACCCCACCATCCATGTCGCCCTTTTTTCCCCAACAGGGTGTGTTGGTTATTATTCAGACAATCACCCATACCTCAGTCTTGGTGATAGCAGGGACCAATCAGTCCGGCACAGTCCAGGTCTGTCTTCTGGTTAGTAAGTCTTGTTCCCTGTGTTTGCCGTTTCATCCTGACTCCATAGGTCTGCAGTACAGGTGCAGGGCATCTGTTTCAAATGCCTGGGGCAGTTCAGTGTTGCCGTTGGAGCATATCCCCTATATCTAGACACAAGGACATACCCCTAGCCATCTTGCGCCATATTAACAACGTTGTCATGGGTGTATTCTTACCTGTCTCACATATTGACCATCACCAAGTGGTCTTCAAGTTTGCTGGTAACTTTGACTGCACTTCTCTTAAAGCATCATTCACTTCCTGTTTGGGATTGTGATAAAGCAGCTTAGTGGACTCATGCACCAGCTGCTGTGATCTGCATGTAATGTCCCGGTCTTGTGGACCAATCAGAGTGACTCACCCTCTTCCTTCCACAGCTAATAAAATGGGAAGGTCGCCTATTTGGCAATAGCAATTTTTTAAAGGGCCCGGCTCTAGCTATTCTGGAATAATTGTTCTATTGGTTAAAACAATTCCGTCTCGCCCTCAATTCAGCCCCACCGGCTTATAAAGATAAGGCCTCCATTTTTATTACTTTTGGCAGACTGGCACGTGTATTTCCCATGCGACCTGTGTTAACCTGTGTCCAGATACCTAAGACAGGTGTTATGTAAACAGCATCTCGTATAATTGTGGGTGAGTGCTGCCAAGCTTTGCAGAAAAGGGCTGTGGCTGTCTTAAATTGTACAATATGCGATCGCTTAATTACTATGTAGCAATGTCTATAACTACAATGGCGCAACACGAGAACACATTGCAAATTCCGTGGGGCGGGTTAGAGGATAAACATGGGAATGCATTTCAAATTTTTTGGAGGATGGTAGAAAACAAAGAAAACATTTTGAAAGTGTGGTAGTGCTAATAACGCCATGGCTATCTCCAAACTCGGAATGAGGCCCTTTGAATTACTCTGTGCACTGCCTACACGACTAACACTGGCCTTTCACTGTCCCTAGTGAGATGTGGATCATTACTGATTTTTGCTCATTGCTAAATTCAAGACGCCCAGAAATGTACCTAGGCATACCTACTTCAGTGAGATTTGGCAGCTAGTGTGTTGAATTTAGGGAGTCTTGGGTGAATGTCTGGGATATTGCTGTTTGACCCTCAGGAATCTGGATAGACTTCGGCTGTGAATCCGTAGAAACTAGCTTTGGTTGAAACATTGATCTGTCCTAATTCTGATCCTAAGGCACAGAAGTATTTCAATTTGTATTAAAAACCTGCGCTCGCTGCATCGAGCCACAGGAACAAGTCGCCTTTTTCCATTTATTTTCAGCTTGATGCCTGTTATTCCACGTCCCTGACGTTTGTGCACCTGATTTTAGCAATATTGATCCAGGGTGAGGGCACTAAAGATAGTTAAGGACATGGCCGGAGTGTGTTCAACAGTTGATGGGCAAACAAGTTTCAGTATCCTAACCCCCTGACATGGCTCTGAACTTCCTGGAGGTGTCTTTACCTGCTGGTCCTTTCAGTGTTAATGGTCAGGTTTGAGGGCTTACATGGCCATTAATGGCCCACTGGTGGAGCCGGAAAAAGAGAATGGGGTCCGCACAAGACAGACTTAAAAAACCTATTGTTTCCATCTATATATACACAAATATGCATTCTGCTCCAGTGATGGTGGTTGAGAGCATTATAAGACTGTGGCTCAGTCTTGAGGGAGAAGGTGGTTCTTTAGGGCAATCTTCAAGATGGCCCTTATGAAAGGTTCTTCATTTCTGGGGCCAGGGAGTTCCAGTGATAGGGATCCGAGAGGGCGAATGAGGGAAAAGAGGGGGCACTACAGGATGGTCAGAGCCAATTAAGTTGAGAAGAGATTTGGTGCATGAAGTTCAACGGGGTGAGTATTGGAGGATGAATTTAGCCGGGTGAGGGGCAGGTTAGGCTTGCTCATGGATGTATTTACACCACAGATAATACTTTTGTCTGGGGAGCGATTTTGAAAGGATTGCCGTCCCTCGTGTAGGAGATGGTTGATGGAGGTTGGCTCCTTATATCTCCTCCCAACATTGTTTTCAGCGTAACAATCCTTATAGTTAATTCTCCTTTCTGTCGGGTATAGCCATTGGTCTTCAGCCCTTTTTAAATTGCCCATAGTATGAAACTATCTTTTCCTAGATGTATCTAAGCTCAGTGCATTATTGTTGTGCATTAACAGGTAACTTTTGAAACAGAATATTAACCTGAAATTTGAGCTGCTCGAAAGCATTAAAAACATACAAAACCAAGAAGACGAGACCTTGAAAAATACAAGAACTGCCACCGTACAGAAGCCCATAAATAGACCTGTTGTTAAGGTTGGTCAGGTTTGGCACAGAATTGACTCTCCAACTTAATGGTTGGACAAAGCCAAAACAGTCAGGTACCTGGAGATTCACCTGCACAGGCAACTTTTAAAAATCTTAAAACTCCTAAAGTGATTTTAGTTCACAGCCTAGTTAACATTCAGAATTGGAAGTTTGCAAACCATTTGAAGGTCTCCGCTAGAGTGGAGCTTACACATTTCGGTTACATTGAAGATGAATATTAAATCAGTGATGACCCAGCTCTATCGCACCCAATGTTGCATTATCTTTGCATTGCTCTACCAACAAGAAGAGCATCAGGTGGCATCATTTGAGCTTAAAAACTGAATTGCCAGCGGGTAGCTGAGAACCTATGGTTGAAGAATGGTTGCTGGGTTCTAAATAGGTTTGTGGTTTAGATAATAAAAGAAGTGGGACTGGTTTGATCTGAATTTTCACGCCTGTGGGTGGGAATGTCCTCTGGTCATAAAGCCAGTTGCTAACTAATGTGCTGTTAGTTTTAATCAAATATTGCCATAGTCCTGGCTTGCAGGACCTGGATGTTGTGTAGCAGCCACAATATCTTCCTGAAAGATGCAATAGCATCCTTGAATATGTCTAACCCAGTAGAAACATTTACCAAATGGTACCTGCCATTGAGCAGATTCTAATGCCTGGCTGGGAGAGTGCTGCTGTGTGAATCCTGGAATTCCTACAGAATTATTGTACTTACAATTCAATGTTGTGTCACAAGGCCTTCTTCCTTGAATTATACTGTGATAAGGAAAAAATGCTGTTACAACAAGGAGTGCCAAGTGCAAAAAATAATAGTATTGGAGGGTGTTGGGCTTAACAAAGATAGGAATAAGACTGTAATTACCCAGGCGAGAAATTATTTTAAACTTACAATCAACAAAATAAATGTTGTATATGGATAAACATTGGGTTGGCTATTCTCCTCTTTGCCTTCATGTCAAATAGCTTGAATTCTGGAGGTTAGTGTCTGCTGGCCCAGGTTGTGATTGTGCTAGGCTCGTCAATTCCTGGTGCAAAATGGTACAATCATTTTAGCTCAGGCTGTATAGATAATAGATTCCCAAATTCAAAGACGGAAGCCAATGTAAATGGTCTCAGCTCAATAACGCAGATCAATAGAGCTGTTTCATTAATGAGCATGTTGAAGAGTCTATTATGTCAGAACACTATCTTAAAACATAAAATAATAACACTCTAGGCTCTGTTTTTAACACTGTTATTAAACACCTTTCTTGCACAGAACAAAGTCCCTCCTTCTTGGAACCAGGCCATGATAATGTATATTTATTATCTAGAGCAACCAACAGACAGGACTCCAGATCCCATAACCTATCCAGAGCATCCCAAAGGATGATCGTATAGTGCGAAGGAGACTCACCGCCATATGTGAGTAGATTTAGATCGTTACCAGGGAGAAGACGGTAAGGGACCATTGTCCCTACCATGGATAGGCAGACAATGGGAGCCGACTGTGGGTCAGGGCTTACAGTTTCCCTTATTGCAAGAAGGGAGGCAAGACTGCAGAATATTCCATGGCCGCAGATGGATAAGGATAATTTAAGATGCAAACTTCCGAGTGACATCGGGTGCGGGAAAATGGATATATGAATTAGAGAAAATGACAGGAGGAACTACTTTGGCCATTGGAGACATTAAGGGTTTCCTGGCAGCTACTATTGGAGAACGAGCTGATGACATTTGGAGGAGAGCAGGCTATTCAAGTGTGACGGCACAGAACACAGCGCATGATGGAGCACCATTTAATAATTGTAGATCAGACATTTGGAGGGGTTTTAGGGTGCAGTATCCGGATATATAGAACATGGGTGCAATTATGACAAGCAAGAGGTGAAGGTGAGGATCCTATTGCTTACATATAGGCTATTCAAGAGCATTGTACTCTTGAAACGAAAGAGCAGTGGGAAAAAACAGTGGCATTGTTTTACCACATTTTATGTCAAGGGTTGCCTGAGCGAGTACAGAGGCAAATAAAAAAGCAAGTGGGGATGGAGGACAAGCCATGGGCTGAAATACAGTTGACAATAGTGCATCACTATCGACTGTTGCAGGAGAAAAACAAGAATAGAGATGAGGCTAGGAAACTTGAGGAAGCTAAATTAGTTCGGAAGAAATTGTCAAAATACGCCATAGAAGGGGCTGTATTGACAAGTGGAGAAGGGCTGTGAGTACAACAAGCAGCAGGTACATCGCAGGCGATTAATCAGCACCCGATGGACCATGGTGGTTATGGGTTTATGTCACGAGGCAGAGGTATGGGCTACATAGGCAGGGGTGGATTCCAGAATAATCAAGGTGGGTTTCAGAACACACAGAATGTGAATCACAATGTGCAAGGAGGGTTCAACCAAGGGGGGCTAGTTAGAAGGGCTCCTCCTGTATGACAGGGCACATTGCACTAAGTGTCTGTACAGAATAGTCATTTCTCAAGAGGGAGGACAGCTTATCCTGCAGCATATAGTTCACAAGCTATGTAAGGGTTTGCCCAAGACCAGACAGTGTATCAGATACAGACGCCGCAAATGCAACAGGCACAGCAACCACAGCAAATGAATCCACTGCATGGGCAGTCGCAGCATGCACACATGCAGATACAGCAGAATGCAAACACAGGACAATTGCTGACACCTAGGAAACGTAGACACCTCAAAAGGTGGGGTTTTATGTTCCATAAAAGGTCAAATTCACACATGCAGAGGGGACACTCACTCATCGAGAGACACTGAGACTCGCCTGCTCACTCATGGTTGGAGAGAAATAAGGATTGATAACAAACAGAAGAAGATGGAATAGATTGCTCTCTTTTTGGACCCATTTTCAATTCTCATCAGAGCCCTGAAAGTGAGGCCTTGGAAGTAGTTAAACTCCCAGGCTTCCTTCAGTAAGGGAGAAAGGCAATAAGCTGTGGCTAAAAGCTACTCCTATTGTACTGGCTGATGACCACCTGTTCTTGGAGTGGTGGAGTTGAAGCAGCCCTTAAGAGGGGTTGCCCACTTGCCTGTGATTCAGCCAAAAGGAATCTGAATTTGAGTATTATCCGAAAGAGAAGTAATCTTGTGTGGAGTGATCCTATAAAGGGAATTTGAGTAAATCCCTGCCCTAATATTTATCAGTATTGAGTGGTGGCAATAAACACATTATTTGTACATTCCGTGAAGTTAGGGAACACTTTAGAAGTGTATGTGTTTCTGAAAAAGATACATTTTATAGATTAGGTCCCAGGGTGTGTATACAGTGAGATTCACCTGACCCTTTTCCCTGGCAATGAAGTCTAGCACGAAATAACTATTAACAGCGGTTGAAACGGTCATCTTATTATTGTGCCTATCTAGAAAAAGAAGATAATTGACGTAACTCCTGGGTTTACCATGAAGCAGAATTGTCTTATTGATGCAGGGTTGCTCAAGCTAAAAGGGAAAGGGTGCTTATTCACAGTCCATTTCTTTCTGCTGTTCAAGGTGCCCACTGAAAGGGAGAAAAGCACATTTTACACGGTAATTGAAAAGAAACCTCACTGAAGGGAATTTTGCAAACATACTGCTGAACATACATTTTCTTTTCTACAAACTATTCACATACCTGAAGGTCCAGTAGTTAGTTGCAATTGGGTTTCAAATGCTGTTGAGATTCCGACATGTCTATCGAGCAAGGGATGGTAGTATTTTCAATATAGGGGAAGTAGCGAGAAGTGGATAGGCAGGGTTATTTTAACTACTTTGTTGTTTTTACAAATGGAAGACCCATCCTGGACTCTCATGCATCCTATCCATGGTGCATCCACGCTCAGGATGAATTAAATGCATAGATTCCTTTGGTGAAGTGTGTATCACTAAAGTCCCCATTTCCATAACTGTAGCATTGAAAAATTAAGTGACTAGTGTGTTTTGTTCATTATTCCTCATCATTGGCCTTTGAGACAATTTGTTTATCTTTAATCGCATTCCATTATTTCTGTTTTGTTAATAAATAGACCTTCTGTGCAACCCTGTGTGTTTCATGTCCCAAAAGTGGATGGAAGCTCTGGGAAACAATTCTATTAAATTGGGTGGGGTCCCAGATTTATACAAATAACTTTATTAAATAGAGCAGAATTGTGCATACCCGGTATGGGGTGGGTGGAAAATTCCCCTGAATTAGATATCGCCCGATAAAACATCCTACGGACCTCTCGGCCCTCAGCAATGAATGTATGGCCTGATTCATGAAATATAATGCAGTGGCAGATTGGCAGAGGTTTGCAAGGAATTCACAAATGCAACACAGAGCCCGAACATTATGCACAGGCCTTGGCAAAAAACATAAGCACCTGAAAACAAAACAGTAACCTGTAAATGATGGATGGACTGTGCTGGAGAAAGCCCGCAATTAATGATGAAGTTTTAGCTAGAATAAGGGGGTGCACCAGAGTACCTGGGATAATGTTCGGCGGAGTTGAGAGGTTGCATACAGAAACGCTATTAATATCTCAAATTGGCTATGCCAGTGTTATATTTTAGCACCCATTCTCTTTAAATTGTTGCTGACTTTGGCGTCTTTGGTTGAGAATACTAATTCACCCCCCCCCTCCCCGGTGACAGTGCTCTTTGCCAACTATACTTTCTCGTGGACCTAACCCTGGTGGGTCTCCAGAGAAAACCTAGTGCCTTGGAAGGATTTTGTGAGGAATAATTTATCAGTAAACTCTGCCGAGATGAAAATATTGCTATGTGGGAAGAGCGGGGGAAAAACAATTGCAGTTGACGGTGGCGGTAAGGATATTGAGGTTGTGATGCAATACAAATATTTTGGAGCAGTTGTCACGTCTTCCTTGCCTTGTATCGTACAAATATGAAACTCCATCGATGGAGCCAGCGTAGCGGAATGTGATCTTCTGTTCCAGAGGCCGGGCGGGCTGTATGGGTGCGTCATTGAGTGCTAGATGGGCTATGGTTGCATCCTTGTCGGTGTGCGTGGGGGTGGAAACTATCATGGAGATCCTAAATGGCAAACATATTGAAATTCCACCGCTGCACTTCCCCAAATGAAGGCTCCGCAGGCTAAGGAATTTATTTAAAGAATCTGCCATTGTGAAATACGCCCATGAAGCATATTGCGTCAGAATGCCTTTTGCCCGCCGAAGCGCAGACACTTGAATGCCCCTTTGCAGACATGGTTGAAAGTGCATGCCAAATTTCATCCCTGCCTTTTGGGATCAAAATGGCTGAGGTGTCCGTGGTCAGAAGGCGACCGGTGAGGGACGTCGTTCAGCAACTCGCCCAAGGTAGCCATCTCAAGGCAATCAAAGGCTTCAGGAGCCTGAAGTGCTCTGACCAGAGGAAGAAAGGCTTTGGGTATGAAAAATATGTATTGCCATTACCTGGTAATGGAGTACTGCTGGGTATTCATGGAATCCGAATTAGTCAACTGCCGCCACCACGAAGGTCCGGGGTCACTGAACTGGCTGCGCGCAGGATTGTGCCCGTGCTCCCTAGTGTCCCTGGAGGACAGTCTACATACGATTTGCCCCTGCCCACTGGTTGATGTTCCTAGCGCCCCTTCCTGGCCCACACACGGAGGATGCAGTCTGACCTTGGCAACGCGCCTTTGGCTTCTTATTGGTTCTTTTGGGTGCCGGCCTGCGGTGACCATGTTCATAAAGGCAGCGGCAGTTCTGGAATTTGCATCTCCGTTCAAACTGTTTTTGTTTTAATTTACAGGCATTTGTAGTGTTTTTACTTGTGCCCTATACTGAGCGTAAATCTAGTTTTAATATGGACTATATAGGTGCTAAAGGCATCTTTGTTTTTTTTGTTTAATTAGGGATGGGTCTCCATGCTTTAGGAAAGGCTTCACTTGCTTAATGTGCTCTTAAATGCAATTAAGTGTGTGATTGGAAATGAGGTACATGGGCATAATTATAGGGGAGGAGGGGGGGACAAGTCCCCCCAAATTTTGTGGCATGCCTTTTTGTCTCCCCCATCTTTTGGTGGGAGTGCCGGGGAGCTGCATTCAATGATCTTGTAATGGATAGCTTGAGCCTGGCTGAGGTGCCCAGCCAGGCTCGCGCTGTCTCATTACTTAATGCCAAGCTGAGCTCAGCTGTGTGTATTTATGTTGGGGGGCTGAGCTGTGGACTGACCCTAGTTAGGGGGCACATTTGGACAATCACATTAGGTGTCAGTGGAGAATCCAGCATTGCAAGAGTGAGGGGTGAGTTGAGCCACGAAATGCAATGTGTGTAATTGTTTCATTCACACCCCCAAACCGCCCAACCCTACCCCAATCTACTTTTTTGGTAACACTAGTCGCATATGGCATTTTTACACATAAAAACAATTAAACTGCAGGATCATTGCGGAGGCAGGAAAGTCATCTATTAGAGCTCTGTCCAGGCGCTCTGAGGCAAAATACATGAAAACCTCCTAATTTGCATATTAATTGCACCAACAGTAGTGACTTCACGGAAAAGGACATTGCAAGGAGCATCATTAGTCTTTGAGACGTGGAGGCACCATGGAAGGGACTTTAGAATAAGTTGCCATAAGTAAGCCAAGTGGCAAATAAATGTGTATTGCACAATACCTACATTGCACTATTGTTATATATGGAGAAACACTATAGTCATTAGTATTATTTATTATAATAGCATGATATATTAACATAAGATTTGAAGTAAATCAGAATCACGTACAGAGCTTCAGATAAGACACAATAGGCCTCATTACAAGTCCGGCAGTAAGCCTGGGGGTGCTGCCGGCAGGCTTGCAATATTTACTGGCGCTTAGCTTGCCAGAATCACCGGGGGAATTATGACCCCGGCGTTCCGGGAAGTCAGTTGCCAGTAAATGTAATTCCCTATTCCCATTTGGCTCAACAAGAATGGAGAACACGGAGGCACCAGCACCGTAAATAACGGTGCCAGTGCCTCCGTTACAGTCTGCTTACTGTGGTCGCTGTGCCCGGCAGGGCAGACCTGCCGGGCACAGCGACTCCGGCAGGCACACTCGTAGTGTGCTGGACCGGTAACAGCAGTGCCGGAACGTTTACCAGCACCATTGATTCGGACCGGCACACTCGTAATGAGGCCCATTGATTAAATGAATTGCCCAGGATCACACACTTTGGTTAAATGGTAAAACTGATTTAAGCAACTGTGCACATCTTCCTAGGTTTAGTAATATAGAGATTTATTAAGGTTTTGCTTTACATTTCATGTGTTTAAATAGTTATTTCTGGCAATGCCTTGTAAGCAAACCACATTACATAATAAGCTAGCCTTTCATAGAAACTAACTGTACACTACATACATTGTCATAGAAATATGTTGAGGAATGAAAGTATGGCTTTAGTTTTATTCTCCCCATCCTGAATGCAAAGTCACAATAGCATCATGCAGATTAATGTGAGCCTAACGCCTAACAAATCGCCCTTGGGTTTTAAAGCCATAGCTCTTATTTCATAAAATGTGCAATATTATGCACCCTTCTCACTTCTATCACTCCATCCCATTCCCATTTCTAAAGGGCAAATGTACCTGCTAATAGTCGCCCCCTCCCTCTCATCAGTGCCTAATGGCTCACAGTGCAATACTCTGTTGACACAGAGCAACGTGAGGACCCTCTGCTTACTAGAGCTCTTGAAACATTGTCCTGGCTGTGGAACACATGTACCGTTCGGGAAGGGTAAGGTGTCCTGTTGCCAGGACATATGCGTGCTGAGCAGGAATTGCTTGGCACACATTGTGCTACCAGTGGGAAACCTTTTCCGTTGGGCACCCTCTTTGAGGTGTCGAATGGGAGTGGCACCCCACTGACAAATATCCTGTCTGACCTCCCGCTCGATACGCTACTGCTTGGGGTTATTTGAACATAGAAAAACATACCTGAATTTGAATGAGTCAGACTGTTGCAAGTATTTAATGAAATCAGAATAAGCAATCTAATGTGCCGTTTCAAATCTTGCAGGGATCCATTTTGTATTATGTCTATATGCTTGTTAAAGTCAGTGCCCTGGTGGCAATAATCAAACACCAGCTACCTTCAGGCTGCTTGCAGGCCCTCATTAGGAGGGGGGAGGGGCTTTTTCACTGTTGTCAATGTAGTGAATTCTAAAGACCAACTGTAGTGTTATATGTTTCAGAAAACTGGAGTGTCTTAAGAATAGAATTTTAAAGATACGTCACCAGTCTTATGAAAGATGGACTCTTGTGGTGTAGTAATTTAGCGTTCTCCCTCAGAGCCACTGTCCGCCCTTCCTCCAACCTGCCCCTTTCTTTCAGTTGTCATGCCCCTCCCAACATTTTCAGCAAAGTTACTCCACTGATGGGGTATATTTATGTTTTTGTGGCTTCGGCCAATGCACTTTAAAAAAAATCTGTTTGTGAAATTTGGGAACGGAAGCTTGTGGGAGCAGTTGATTCTCTGTTTCAGAAAGGCATAGCTCTATTGTACACGACGGGCATGGACTCGTCCTGCTGATTTCTTTTTCATTTCAAGGTGTCAGCATGAATTGTATCCGGCAGTATTCATGCTCGGGAAGAGTGCGGCTGCGCATTGCCACAGGACATTGCGGAAGTGGCCGGATCGCGCCCATTCACTCCTTGCTGCTCTTAATACCACACGTGGCTTGAAGTGGTGTTATTGGGCCAAACCACGCCCACACCCCTATGCAAAATTGCCTAGAAAAATGCACCAGTACTCATTTTTGCTTGTGATTGTTCTGATGCGCAAGTGCAAATGAGCTTTGAACTGCAGTGTTTCTGTGTTGTTGCGCATTTCGCAAGTGTTGTTATTAGCCATAATTGTACATCTGCATTTTTTAAATTAATCTGAACAATGAAAACATGTATATACTTGGAGTGGATTCAAATGTACCTTAGATGTGTTTTTGATTCTGAAAGTTATCGTCTTTTCCTTCCATAGTTACGGCACCTGGACACATGGCTTATTTAGGAAAGTGGGCATCCCTGGACCGAGGCCCCTGCCATTCATTGGAACCTTCCATTCATACAGGAATGTACGTATGATATAATCGTCAATTTGTCATCACACTGCTTAAAAGGACACATCTATTTGGGCTAGGCACCAAACGTGGTGGGTGTGGGCGGCTGCCGGGATTGGCCAGCAATGATGGACTGATCTATAGGAAACTCTGGAAATTTCCCTGTGGGCCTCTTTACACTGGGCTTCTTTTGTGTGATGTTTCCAAATGTTTCCATAGGAAAAAGGGTTGGGCTTGCTGAAAATGTGTTATATGGGGCCACTTTGTAAATTATTTTCAGGGCCTCTTTCGTTCCCAGTCCACCCCTGTTGGCCAGCAGATAATGTAGGTTTGGGAGAGGAACCATCGGAAAACTACTAAACGCTCCCAGCCGAACTATATATGATAGGTTATTTATAACACGCTTAATACCCAGAGGTTGTTAAGCGCAGACCCGGGGATCAAACCTGTTTTGCTCTGTGTTGTTTTGCTTCCGAGGCGAGCACGTTGCCCCTGAGCTATCCTCCCGAGACATCCCACGGATGTTGCATTTTGTTGGGACCGTGAGAAAGTCATTGGAAACACTGATTTAGCTTTCACTGACAATCAGCCTAAAGACCATTAGCCAATCTCGTAGAACATGCCTGCTCCCACCCAGCCTCTGCTTTCGTGACACACTCATGACACCCCCGCTAGATTGCACCTCTTTCCTTTCCTCCATATTCGTTGCCCCTTCCAATCAGTTATCTAGCCCACACCTTTCATCCTTTTCCAAACACATTCTTTGCACTTATTTTGCTGAATCCCTTTGCATTCTCTTCTCAACATGGTTTCCCATGGCGGCCTAACGGCAGTGCCAGCCCTCGGGAAATGCAAGGGACCATTGGGCCTGCAGCAGAAAAAACTGTTGCTCCCTTAACTAGAGTCTCTCCCACACACGTGATCCCCGTGCATTCGGCCCAAATGTCACTTTGAGCCTGTGGCCAGCCCCGACATGATCCTCTGTATCGGTGCGGCCTCCGCCTCCATTAATAGTATATAATGGCCCCTGTCATCCTCCATGCTCTCACCTGCTGCTATACCTAAAAGGGACGCTGCCCCTTTAACCAGAGGGACACGCCAGGGCAGGAGGAGTGCGGAAGGGGAGGGACGAGGGGAGGAAAGTTTCAGTTTTGGAGTTGGCACGAATAAAGAAGGTTGAACCACGCAGTGGCTCTGAGTATTATTGGGTTCTACCCTAGGAGGGTAGTCAGCAGGTGCCAAAGCGCAACAACTGGCAACTAAGCCGACGAGACTTCACGTCGTGCAGCAGCATTGGAGGGTGAAGACCACCCAGCAGAGAGGGCTGCATGCCCAGCAGACACAGACCCAAGGAGCAGGCAACAACGCCTGAGGCAGAAGAGGGTCGCCGCACCCTGTTGAATGGAGCTAGACCACAAGCGTGACACATGAGCAAGGAAAATGAAGCTCTCTGAAATTGTGAAGCGGTCACCCGACCGCAGCAGAGGAGGCCTGTCGCCCGCAGCAAAGAGCCCAGCAGTGTGCTGAGACGCCACAAGAAAGAAGACCCCAGCAGCAGTGCGAAGACGCCGCCGGACCGCCAACCAGGAACGGGGACATTGCAGTACCGCAAGCCAGCAACTACGGAAGGCCGCCGCCAGTTTGGGGGGGCCAACTGTATGTGAAGAGCCAACGAGGGAGAGGTGCAGCACACGCGCGCTGAGCCTAATGCAGACCCGTACCCTGTCGACCACAAGTAAGGAGCGCTAACAGTGGGGGAGGAGAAGCAAACTAGCGCGAAGCCAGGCACAGGACCTGTGCCCCCCCCAAGAACAAATCACTCGCAAGGCACAGCAGAGAAACCCGGAGCATATCAATACGCCCGTACCATCACGAGTCTCAGCCACACACAAAAAGAAAATATATAAAGGGAGAGCAGAGCGCAGCGAAGCCACCAGAGCGTGACACCATGCCCACCATCACTACGCTCCCAGCCACACGCTAGAGAGCGAGGAGAGGATTAAACACTGACGTGCCAGAGCACCATCACGCCTCACAGTGATGGCATGACCTCACCTTGCCAGAACATTGCCACAACAAGTCCAGGGAATAAGAAAACCCACGCCAGGAGCTGGCACACCTGCAAAGCAGAAGGGGCACACAAGCCTTCCCCCACCACGAAGCTGCAGCCAAAAAGCCTTCGGGGGACATAGACATTTTCAGATACGACAGAGGAGTTAGAACCTCAATTGAATACCGCTAACAGCCCCAACCTACCACAAAGCCACAACATCCCATTATGCACCACCTACAGTGCAACCATGACCGACCACGCACAATCAGCAGCAGATGCAGGATCCCCCTCGCCTGCCGCCACAAACCTCACGTCACATGGCAGCCTCATGAGGAGGCCAAGCCCATTTCACCCTCAACCCACACCATGATCAGGGTCAATGATGGGAGGAATGGGTCGAGCAATTTGAAGATTTCGTAGGTGCCATTGGCACCCAAGACCCTCCCAACAAGATCAGCATTTTCACAAACGTAGCAGGAATAGAAATAAAGAACATAATATGCACAATTCCCCTGCAAGACCGCTCCACCTATACAAGCCTCCTGGCAGCCATCAATGAAAAATTTGTAATAACATCCAACCGAGACTATGAACGCTATACCTTCAATTAGTGGGTCCAGCTCCCTCACAAATCTTTAGGAGAATTCGTCATCAGCCTCCAACGGAAAATAATAAAATTTGACTTTGCCAACTTCAATAACAATGAAGCCATCAGACTACGCATAATAGAGGGATGTATCTCTTCAATGTTCAGACAACACCTATTGAAAAAACCCCTATCCTAAAAAGAAGTACTAGACCTGGCCAGAGTGTATGAAAGAATAGATGTCCAAGCCGCAGCTATAGAAAACCCAAAAAAGGGTGACATAATCGCAGCCATAACCCAATACACCCGATACCCGAACACCCAGAGCAGACAAACTCTCAGATACTCCACACAACGAACGCAAAGTGATCGACAATGCTACTGTTGTGGGTTTGAATACCCACACAGAAGGCCATGCCCCGCGATTGGCCAACGATGCTTGAGATGTGGCCAAGAAAACCACTTTCAAGCCACATGCAAGGAACAGCTCCCTGAAACGGGCCAGAATCGCCCACATATTGCCAGTCGCCACCGGAGTTTCATAGAGAACACCACGACCTACGCCCCATCAAAAGAGGAGTGACAGGCCCCACAAACACATATCAACGTCCGAACACAGTGAGGACACTAGAAGGATTACAAATTGAACCCGACAGGAACATTCATGAACTGTACGATCTTCCCCACTATGACCAAATACAAATGGCCACCCAAGAGAGAACCTATACAAGGGAACACCCGCCACCTCATGAACAAGAACCTCATGTCCAACCTTTCCCACTGGATGTCGACCCATACGATAACTCTCCACCAAAATACAATCAAGACGATGTGCTACAACCTCAGTACCTGCAGGGCGGATACGACAGAGAATATGTCCGACTCCTCAGCTTCGATGCTGAAGACACGCCAGCCCCCAGGGTCACAATACAAATGGGGAAACACCAAAAACCAATTTGTCATTGACACAGAGGTGACAGTAAACGTTATGAACGAGGAACTATACCACGAGATAGCAACCCTCTACCCCCTGCGGTAGTCGAGAACTCACATCTTCCAATGGGGAGCAGCCCTGCCCATGATGTTCAAAGGACAGTTTCAATTTGATCTAACAAACATCAGATTCCACAGGAGATGAGCGCTGTTCAAGGATCTCCGACTCAGGCAACAGATCCTCGAGACTCCCAAATCCTACAAGCGATAGCAGCACTGCGAACATCCATGGAAGACAAGATCGGCGAAATAAAATCGGACATTCAACTGATGAGACAAGACGCGCGAAACCTAACCGACAGAATGGTCACTGCTGAAGCCTCTCTGCAGGACACCGCGGAGACCACACAGGAACTTAAGGCGAAGGTCAAAGAGCTGGAATCCACAGTAGCTCGACTGGAAACGCGCTCAGAAGATGCGGAAGGCCGTGCCCGTCGCAACAATGTCCGAATACTGGGGATACCGGAGGATTCAGAGGGCCCCGACCCTACCGAATACATTGAAACGCTGTTCTTGCAGGAAATCGGGGCAGGCAAACTCACCCAGGGTTTCTCTGTGGAACGAGCTCATCGATCCCTTCAAAAGCGACCTCCCCCGGGCTCACATCCGAGACCTATAATAGCTAAAATCCTAAACTTCAGGGATCGGGAGGCCATTCTGAGGTTTTCGAGAGAAGGCAGAGAGATCAAAAGGGGCGCGGCGTCAATAGTCATGTATCCTGATTACACCCCAGTAGTACAACGGGCGAGAAACTCTTTTATACCAGTGAAGGCCACTCTAAGGAAACTCAACCTTAAATATATGTTGCTATACCCAGCGAGACTCAAAGTGCTTCACAACGGGAAGGCGATCTTCCTTGAAACCCCGGCGGCGGCAAATCTATGGCTTGAGCACAACAATCTGGCTGAAGATGCGGAGGGAATAGCGAGAAACAATAAACACCAGGGCAACGACAAAGATCACGCGAGAAGTTGAAGGACACATCAACCATGGTTACTACCTCGGAATGAATCGCATCGCCGCACCAAGAAGGCGACGCAATCGGGCAGGAGCTCAGAGGCTCTTGTGCATAAACACTGACGACCCGCCCCAATCGAAGCGGTGTAGGTAAAATGCCTACACATCACCCGGGCTGGAAGACCTGGAGAGGACTGGAAGGCCCGGGAGCCCCCGAGCGTTGTGAGTTCATAACAACTGCTGGGGGCAGTTTACCGTTGATCCATCCTACGGGATGGAGGTTGTTAATGTTGATAAATCTCCGAAGGCAAAATCACAACTGACGGGTGGGGGAATTGGCTGGAGGGCCAGGATGGGCAAGACCACACAAAACAGTGCCGAACTGGCGACGCCGGCCGCCACCATCCGCATTACTGGAGGAAGCAGGGGCTCTTTTAGTGTTCTGCGAAAACAAGATGGCTACACACATTAGACTATTGACTTGGAATGTAAGGGGCCTGGGCACCTACCACCGCAGGAACAGGATTAAATCCTACCTACAGAGAAAGAGAGTGGACATCGCTCTCCTACAAGAGACTCACTGCACCGCTGAAACGGATGAGAAGCTCAGAGAACACTGGGGGGGACAAGGCTACGGAGCCCCCTACTCTAAATTCGCCAGAGGAGTGTTCGTCTGGTTCAACCCCCAGGTACCGTTTCTCCTATGCAGGTTGGTGAGGGACCCTGAAGGTAGATATTTGATCATATGGGGAACGGTGGAACAAAGAGAAATATGTATAGTAAACTCATATTTCCCCAACAACAATATCCCAGCCCATTTAAAAACACTTAGCGCCCAGATGTCACAGTATCGGGATGGCCTCTTCTTGTGGGGAGGCGATTTTAATTGCGTTTACAATCCTGAACTAGATAGGTCTTACCCACCGACAAGCGGCTTTCCCGCTGCCACCTCATCCCTGCATGTCATGGTCCACGAACTTGATCTGATTGATGCTTGGCGGGACCTCCACCCAAGCGAAAGGACATACTCATATTACTCATCCCCACACAAACTTCACACGAGGCTAGATTATTTTTTCATAAGCAGAGAACACATGCCTCAGACTGCTAACACACAATATTTAGGAAGGACCATCTCCGACCACTCCCCATTCCTGTTAGAC
This sequence comes from Ambystoma mexicanum, assembly GCF_040938575.1. Classification (NCBI taxonomy): domain Eukaryota; kingdom Metazoa; phylum Chordata; class Amphibia; order Caudata; family Ambystomatidae; genus Ambystoma; species Ambystoma mexicanum. The sequence continues at coordinate 465,006,752 of NC_090924.1, read as the reverse complement.
TGGCAACACAATAGCCCTAGACCGCCCATCCCTATGTGGAGAATGTCTGCTGAGGCTCTGAAAGACCCGACCTTTAGGGATGAGCTACAGGAGTCCTTGGAAAACTATATAGCAGTAAACACAGGCAGTGTGGACCAAATAGGCACGCTATGGGATGCCCTAAAGGTGGTAATACGGGGAGAAGCAATTGCAAAAGCAGGGGGCATCAGGAAATCACTACGGGAGGAATTGAACCAGAAAGAGCTGGAAGTCCAACAACTAGAGTCCACCCCTATTGACACGATGGGGAGGGAGGAAGGACTGAGCTCTCTCAGAGAGGACTGCTCCAGGGCATGGGACAGGCTGGCCAAGTTCGATTTTAGCGTTAGAACTAATAGAGCACATGCAGAGGCCGACAGACCGGGTCGACTACTAGCGTGGCTCTGCAAAAAAGAACACCCCAGGCAGGCTACTACAGCACTACAAGACGAACAAGGCATAGAACACAGGACTCAACAAGACATAAACAATACCTTTCAGCGTTTCTATGCACAACTATACTCCCACACACAAGGTCCCACAGGACCAGATATTAGACACTCTGGAGGAAATTGGCCTGCCCAAATTGTCGCTAACGCAGTCCGAAGCTCTAGACTCTGACATCACACCGGAAGACATAACAGAGGCTATCAGGTCCCTCGCTACTTGTAAGACCCCAGGATGCGATGGACTCCCCCCAGAATTCTACAAGGAATACGAACCCACCCTGACGCCCCTGCTACACCAGGTCTTTTCTGAGACATTCGAAACTGGTATCCTACCTGACAGTATGAGGGAAACCTTACTGGTCCCGATGCTCAAACCCAATAAACCCTCCGATAAATGCGACTCCTACCGCCCGCTCGCCATGCTTAACTATGATGTGAAAATATTGACGACAATACTGGCGAGCCGACTATCCAAAGTGATTGGTGACATAGTGTACGAAGACCAGAACGGCTTTATACCTGGACGTAACACGTCCCTAAACTTACGCAGGCTTCAGCACATTATAGCTGAAACCAATACAAGCGAAAAACAACTCGCATTACTCTCCCTAGATGCTATCAAAGCATTCGATTCCATTTATTGGGAGTGGCTGGTGGCGGTCCTGGAGGGTTTTGGACTCGGCCAACGATTTATCAGATGGGTAGTGATCCTATATAATGAACCTAGGGCCAGGATAAAATCCGGGAAATATGTATCGGACACATGGGATATTCGCAGGGGCACTAGGCAGGGCTGCCCACTTTCTCCCATGCTCTATATCCTGGGTCTAGAACCCATTGCAATCTTCCTCAGGCAGCAATTTTTTGACGCAGGAATTAGGCTGGGCGGGACTGACCATATTGTTTCATTATATGCAGACAATGTCCTAATATATGTTAACAACCCTCATCTCAATGTCCCGACAATACTGGAGATCCTTGATAACTACGCCAAAGTTTCGGGTATACAATTTAGCAAAACGAAATCCTGCATGTTTCCATTAGCATCCCTGAAAAATAAATCTGCAGAAGAGCTTCCCTCAGTGGGCATAAAGTGGGAGACCGAATCTTTCCGTTATCTTGGGATCCAGATAATGCACACCCCAGAACAAATGCATACACGAAACACGATGGCAGCGATACCAAAATTGCGCAAATCCATAAGTTTCTGGTCTAAGCTTCCATTATCCATGCTGGGCAGGGCCTCAATAACCAAGATGATCATTCTCCCTAGATTCCTATATGGGTTCCAGAATGTGCACTTTTATATCACCAAACCCTTCTTCCAGCTTCTAGACACAATAATTAAGGAGTTTCTATGGGGTAAGGGCAGACATCGGGTGGCACTGTCTACCTTAGTATTACCATACAGCCAAGGAGGGATTCAGTTACCAAGTCTAGAGAAATACTACCTCGCAGCTCAGCTGAGTCATGTAACCAAATGGCTAGCGGACGGGACCACTTCGGAGAACCCCCTCCTACAGGCCATGATCTCCCCAATCCGCCTGAGGGAATTGCTCTGGGCCCCTCAAACTCTGCTACACGATCAGCCCTTTCTGACAATCCTAGGCAGGAAAATATGGTGTAGAACCGGGACGATGTTACACTTGAAGCAACCATACTTCCAAGAAGTACCAATACTCTCGGGACTCGACAAATCTGTCACCACCCTCCACACCATTAGGCACTGGGAGGAAAAAGGTGTATACACCTGGGGCGATCTATACTCCGGAGGCATATTCAGGGATTTCGCTGAGCTACAAGAGGAAGAGGGCATTCACGCTGGCCAATTCCTGTGGTACCAAAAGATCCGCAAGATAGTACGCACTAAATGGGACACCTGGCCAGAGGAACCAGAGGCCACCCCCCTCTTGTCATTAATGTACACCCTGAGCGAAGAGGGGAAAGCAATATCTCAGATATACAAACTCCTTGTTGACATCCCTAATCCCCGCGGTGATATACTGAAGACCCGCTGGGAATCAGACATGGGACAGGAGTTGTCCGAAGAGGAATGGAGTAGAGCGCTATCCTTTCCAAAAGAGGTCTCTAGAAACCAGAGATTTCGGCTAATCCAATTAAATGTACTCTATCGCACCTACTTAACACCGAGCAGGATTGCGAAGTTCAATAGGACCGCCCAGACACAATGCACCTGGTGTGGGATGGAGGGAGCAGATCTAATCCACATGCTCTGGAACTGCACCAAAACCCGCAGCCTCTGGTCAACGGTGAAAAAAACCTGCGAAGAGGCAGAAGTCACTAGATATAAGTGGACCCCAGCCGAATGCCTCCTAGGCTGCTACCCCAGATTGGCCAAACTCAAATATGCAGTTAAACTGATGGACTTGCTATGCATAACAGCCAAAAGGACCATAGCCATGGCATGGAAACGGCCGGCAGGACCAAATCAAAGGGCATGGCGCAAAGAATTTGAAAGATGGGCGATCGCCGAAACAAGAGCTTGGGAGGACAGTGTGGCTAGATCCACGGATGAGTCGAGCATGGCCCTTGCTGCTTGGAAAGACACCATGTCTAGACTGTTTCACTCCTCGGATGATAAGCCCCCCTGAACCATCCACCGGCCCTAGCACAGGACCCGAATGATTGCCTAAGACACTCGAAACCAAACCCCTCCAGCATTAACATTCTTGGAAAGCCCATACCTGCGTCCATGTTGTCCGGCCACTCCCTCCCCGCTCACGATCCAATCAGTCATCACCCACCCTTGAATCGGAGATAGTTAATGTTTCCAATGTTTTTTTTTTAAGTTCTTGTTATGTTAAGATTGTTGTTTAATCACAAAGGCTGAATGTCGCTGACCAATCGGTCACCTTGAAATATGTAACTATAACTAAAATGCCAATAAACAAACTTGAAAATAAATTCAATGTGATCTAACCCACCGTGACCTCACGACAACCACCACGATACACGTCATAAGGAGTCCCTCCATAGGACGCTGCCTCCTCAGCTACAGGACGGCCAGGGCTCTGGAACTTATCAACCTGCAATATGAACCAATGGAAATAATAAAAGGACACCCGTCAAACTGCGGTGACATTAGGTCAATCACATGCCGACCCCTCACCAAAGAGGACATTAAAGCCCAATTCCCCAAACTGTTTGAAGGGGTAGGAATGCTCAAAGAATCTGTCATTAAATTGCACATTGACCCTAAAGTCATGCCTGTGCCACAACACCCACGCAAAGTGGGCTTCCACCTCCAAGCCCAAGTAGCAAAAGAAATCCAACTCCTCCTCCTCAATGACATCATTGAAAAAGCGGAATGACCAACACCATGGGTATCCCCCATAGTAAGAGTGCCCAGGGACAACGGCCGACTATGCATATGTGTCGACATGCACATCCCCAACACCGCCATCCAAAGAGAAAGGCACCCAGGAGCAAGTCTAGAGGACATGCTCACCAGCCTCAACCAAGCAATACGCTTCTCAAAGCTAGACCTCAATCAGGGCTACCACCAGCTTGTCATTGACCCAGCCTCAAGGGCAATCACCACCTTTGCTTTACACAAATGGCTATTCAGATATAAGCAGCTCAACTTTGGCATCTCTTCCGCCGCAGAAATCTTTCAAGAAGCTATCAGACGCATCATATCATCTGAGGTGAACGAGCTGAACTACAGCGACAACATCCTGATCTTCGGGAAGGATCAAGACCAACATGACAAGGCACTTACAGCAGTCTGCAAGATTCTCCATGAAGCTGACCTAACACTGAATGGACCCAAGTGTGACATCAACAAATCCAGGCGCAGATTTTTCGGACACATATTTTCAGACAAAGGCATAAGGGCTGACCCAGACAAAATAAAAGCGATTATCGACCTTTAAGCTCCCACGACAACGACGGCAGAACTATGCTCGTTCCTGGGGATGGCAGGATACTGTGCACGCTACCTCCAAAACCATGCCATGATCACCGACCCACTCCGGGCCCTCCTCAAGAAGGACACACCTTTCAACTGGCACCCACACTGCCAGGCGGCTTTCATGACCATCAAAGAGGGCCTCGCCAACCATCGCCAGCTGGCATACTTCCACCCGGAGTGGCACATGGTCATCACAGTTGATGCCAGCCCAGTCGGCCTAGGAGCCATCCTAGCCCAAACAGACACCAAGGACAACACATGACATACAATAGTGGCCTATGCCAGCCGTGCCCTATCTCACACCAAAAAGGCTTACTCCCAAGCTGAACGAGAAAGCCTCGCAACTGTATGGGCCTGCGAAAAGTTCCACCACTTCATAGTTGGCTGGAAGTTCACCCTAGTCAAGGACCACCAAGCGCTCCTCTCGCTGTTCGGTAACCCCAAGACAAAAATGCCCCCCTGAATTGAACGCTGGGGATAACATTACAGGAATACAACTACGAAATCATCCACAAGCCTGGTGGAGAAGCCAACCGGGCAGACTACCTGTCACGGCATCCACAGACGGGTAGTGACGACTCCTTTGTCCAAGAAGCAGAGGAATACATCTCATACCTATCCTCCAGCGCCATGCCACCAACCATCTCAACAGCAGTCTTCGCAGCTCGGAGCAAAGCTGACCCTACAATCAGTACAGACATACACCTCACCCGCACAAACAAATGGAGGGAATCGCACGAAAGAAGAAACAGAAGGGAGGGGGCAGACAAGAAAGACTTAGAACGCCTGGCCAAAATACACCCGGAACTTGTAGCGACCGACCAAGACATACTGCTATGAGGAAACAGGCTAGTCACCCCGAAGGACCTATGGAAAACACTAGTAGCACTAGCCCACGAGGGCCACAGAGGAGTCGACAATACAAAAAAGATCCTAAGAAACCGCGTTTGGTTCCCTTACATGGACACTATTGTGGAAGACATGCTAGCACACTGTACACCCTGCCAACTAGCAGCGAAGAAGTCATCTCCCAGCCCACTGCAGCCGACGACACACCCAGAAAGGCAGTGGCAAAGGGTCACGATGGACTTCTATGGACCCCTGGAAGAGGGCGGTTACCTGCTCGTAGCCATCGACGAATATTCAAGATTTCCATTCGTCAAACAAACACGGTCAACATCATTCTGCGAGACGGCACCCATCATAGATGAACTCTTCAGTGAGTGGGGCATCCCCAACATTGCCAAAACAGACAACGAATCTCTGTTCCAAGGGCGCAAGTTTGCCAAACTGGCAGACTACCTCGGCTTCCACCTCCAAAAGGTAACACCACTCTGGCCACAGGCCAATGGAATGGTGGAAAGTTTCATGGCACCATAAAACTAACGAGACAAAAAGCTCTAGCCGAGCAAGTGTCGCACCCACAGGCCATCTGCGGCATGCTCAGGAGCTACAGGAACACACCACATGATGCAACAGGGAAATCACCAGCAGAATTAATGGTGGTAAGATACAGACCCCGGACGCGCATTCCCCAGTGGGAAGACTATACACCAGAAGAAGATGCAGCCATAAGGGAACGAGACGCTGAAAAGAAGAGGAAGGCCAAGGAATGGGCCGACAAAAAGAGAGGCACGAGAGAACCTCAGCTAGAGGTAGGACAGACGGTTCTAGTGCGACAAACCCAGAGGAAGAAAACAGACACCCAGTACAACCCGAAACCTCGAATAATTACGGCCATAAAGAGGCCTATGATAACCGCGACTGGGGAGCCAGGAGAGATAACTCGGAACGCGTTGTTCTTCAAAAGGTTGTACCTCGAGGACCAAGAGACATCAGGAATAATGTCCGAGGACTCAAGTCCGAAGAAAATGTAAACCCTCCGATCGAAGCAAGCGGTGAAACCAGAGAGTCTCCAGGAAGACCACACAGAGCAGTAAAGAGACCAGTGAGACTCAGTGAACACATGTAAACCCCCAGCTGTCATGTTAAGCATGGGGGAGGTTTTATACCTAAAAGGGACGCTGCCCCTTTAACCAGAGTGCCACGCCAGGATGGGAGGAGGGCGGAAGGGGAGGGACGAGGTGAGGAAAGTTTCAGTTTTGTAGTTGGCACGAATAAAGAAGGTTGAACCACGCAGTGGCTCTGAGTATTATTGGGTTCTGCCCTAGGAGGGTAGTCAGCAGGCGTCAAAGCACAACACCTGCCTTGCTGCTGCTGTACTAAGCTGAAGCCAGGACTCCTCCAGACACCTGGTTTCTGCAACTGGACCCCCATCCCCCAAGTTCACCTTGCCCTGTACAGACTCCAAGTTTGGCACCTCCTTTCCATGTCACGCCACTATCTTTCCATTCTGCTCTAGACCAGCGTGGCCTGCAGGAGAGTCCAACATCATGCCCTCCTCAGTTGACAAGGGCAGGTATAAGGGGAGCGGGAGTTCATCCTCATGGGAAATCAGCCATAATCGTGGGAACCAATAAAGAAAAAGGATTGAAAGCAACAAGATCGCCGTCACGGGTAATGAGTGGGGTGAGGAAATGAAGGAAATGGAGCTAATGAACCTCAGAGCTGCTGGCTGGGTAAGCCCTTTTTTGAGGGAATGGGGGGTGGATAAAAAATGGCAGTGCCCCATTTTCAAAATTCTCTGCCCCCTGCACATACCAAAACTTATTAAAGGCAGCACTACTTAATTGCTCAGTGATGTCATGTATTCTAACACTGCCGTCTTCTCCATTCTTTGCGTAATCATTGACTATCCCCACGTGACTCATGTGCTAGGACAGACCCTTATGCCATCCTAGCTGGCGCTGCAATGGCAATACAAATCAATAACACACAATGGATTGTATTGCTCAGTCTCTTTGTTATTAGGCTGTACGGCCCGACGTGTGCGATTTTCTAGCCCTGCTCTTGCAGCAACACATGACCCCAAATCTTCCACCTAGTAAGTTAATTAATTTTGCAACCATGCTGGGGGAAAGGTTTTCGTTTTTTAACAAACAACCTGGTATTTTGCCAGAGTGAATGGCACAAAGTCTGCTAGACTGAATAGCTCCACACGTTAATATGCTGGTAAGATAGCTCAGTGGGTTGTGCGATTGCTGCTGCGATCTAAGCATGATCTGCAGGTTGCAGGTTCAAATCCCGGCAAGGCCAACTGAGCCTTTCATCCTTCCGAGGTCGATAAATGAGTACCAATTTCGGTTGCGTGATATTGTGTGCAAATATGTGCTCTGTAAAGTGCTTTGGATTAAGGTGCTATATAAATAACACATCATTAACAGCATGAGGTACATTCAGTGTCATGCCAGATTACATATTCAATTTATTTTCATTGTTTTTTTTAATAACGCGCCTAATACCATACCTGAGTTCGGTTTCTAAGCGTGGATCCGAGATTCGGACCTCTGTTGCTCTGCATGGTCTTGCTTCCAAGAGCAGCACATTGCCCCTGTGCTATACCACTCCCTGTTTGGTACTGCTCTGTTGCACATACAATGTTGGGGTCACACGGTTAAGAGACACCTTTTAACAAGCCAAGATTTCAATCCTTAGTGGGGACAACATGAGATCTTTGCTTCTGCATAGTTTTGACAAAATAGTGTAAAAATTACCACCTTCAGATGGCTAGTTCTTTATCACTTTACCCTTTGCTGTTGGAGAAATATGGAACCGTTTCATCTAAAAATAGAATTCTGAACCCCAGGGACACATCCAGCTTCAATTCTCCTATCGCTCTGGCTTGTTTGAGACAGTTTGTCCCCTGTCCCGTGACAGTACTTCTGCCTGCGTCAATTAGATGGTGTCTTTAGACAGCCCTCTCTCCTGCATAAGGAAAATCTAGAAGTTGGAACCAATACACAGGGTACTTGCAGCTCTTGCCAGAGAGTCATTCAGAAAACATTGTATGTTGGTCGAAAATTAAAGATGCAATGGGAGGCTGTGTAGTCTTAAAACTGCAAAATGTGCACTAGAAAAGCTGGGCTTAAAGTTTGACTGTCCCACTTGACCAGTCCGTTATCCTATGCAAATCACTTAATCCAATACTTCTTACTTTCCTTGGCTGTCAAAATTAGGATCACCTGTAAGTGATTCTAGTAAATGTGTACTACAGAAATTCTAACAAATTCATGGTCTAATTATATAGTGCACACCATGGTCTCAAATCACTTATGAATCATGATTCTCTCATGACAGAAAAGTAGAACACATGATATACATATACAGCCAGGGTTAGTGGTCGTGGGCGCTTGCCTTGGGCATGCATCTTAATTCACTCTATTGTGTATTATTTACACATGTGAAGGGATTTACTGCGGATAATGTTAAAGCCAATCATTTCCCACTTATGCAAATGTTGGTCAGGGTGTTGTTTATAGTGCAATGGTGATGTGTTCAAGATGTTCACATAGTGTAGTTTAAACATGCTAAATAGGTTTGAAGAAATAACCAGTGGATGTACATTTTCCATAGGGTTTGAGCTTGATTTATTTTATTAATGATGTTTTCATATTATTGAAGTAATCAAAAATTCTATATTCTGACAGCCAATCTTGCATCCCCACATTGTTCCGTTCAATTAATTTGGCAAGTGTTTCGTGCTCTGCACCTTTTCAAGGCAAAATATTGAAATTCATGTAATTAGCTTTACTTGCAATCTTTATTGATTTTATTGTTTCCAGTCAAATGAGTCCAGCAGTTGATTATGTTTTCATTTTGCTTATTGATGTTTTGATGTGATTGCATTCACGTACATTAGATGGGAACCGTACAAGTCTTCTGAGATATAGGTATACCTCTGAGAGGTGCAGGCCAATCCTTACAGATGCAGCTTCTACTTATGTGTGAGGGGGTGGTACCCTTATTTTATGAGACCTGTGTTCGGCGTAATCCTGTAAGAACCTGTGTGGTAGAATTTACGTCTTCTTCCTTTATTTTATTTAAAGTTCGCTTAGGTTAGTGCTATTAAAACGTTGTTATGTTCTTCCCCACTAGAGGAAAAAGCACTGGCAATGCCAATAGGTGTGGCTTGCAAATGCAACGGGTACGATTCTTTTATAAACCCACAATGGAGAAAAAAGCCTTAGTCTCTGCATTTGGAATGCCAGACCCATTGGGTTTTCCTATTAGTGAGGTTTCCATCAATATAAAGAGGCTATATTTATTGCTGTTCACAAAGCAAAATTGGTCCATTTTAAGACTGCTTCCAGTGAGCTTTAACTCTCTGGCAGAGCTATTACAGCAGCATGTTTTAATGGAACTGTTGTCAAACAGAAAGAGGCATTAAGGTGAAAGTTCTCTTAGTGTTGGCCGTAACTGCAAGTTGGGAACAGTTGTCAAATGCTGCTTTTGTACCAATGCTCCTTGGTACATTGATGGTGTTCCATTTTTGCACTGTTACCTTTTTGCAGTAGACTTTCCTTTTTAATTTCTTTCTGACGGTAGCTGTAAGTATGGTTAAGGAATATACTAACAAGGCTTCCACTCCATTACAATCAACTGATCCATGATGCAAAGAGTACACTTTATAGGTGCATTGCTTCATGTCAAAAAACAGTAACTTTACAGTAACCATCTTGCAATGGTAGAATGTGCCTATGTGTACAATATCTTGGCGTTGTAATTGTTCTTTTCACTAATTGGCAATCTGTATTTAACAATCCCTGATATACAGTCCTACATCACAATTCTGGAGAAATACACAGGGTCTATCAGAAATCAGTATTTTATTAAAGTAAAAACTCAAAGGTGTTCCCCTAGCTTTATGCTGAGGAAGTCACCACAATCACTCTGATAAACAAAAGCTTCTGGTTTGCAAAAACGAAAGGTTCCCTGCATGTAAGTATTTCACTAAGATGTTACAAACATGCTCTCATAAGACTGCAATAAATATATTTCTTAACTCCTATTTCTAAATAGTACAATACAATTTATATTTCAAATACTTTGCCCCACATGTACATAAAAGTAGAGTTCTTTTATAAATGTCAGAGTAAATCTTAAAATCTGTTTTCTCCAATATTAATAACAAGCATTGGTACCAGAGAAGGGTTTCAAACACACCAACATTACCACGCTTCGTTTGTAATTCACCCCCCCCCCCCATGTAAATATGGTGCTGTGGGTTCATATCATATAAAAAAAAATACAAGTCAATGTGAGCAGTGTCACAATCTACAGGCTAATATTTTGGGAAGCTGTGTTGTCAATTTTGAACACACAGAATATTGATTCATCTGCCTCAATTCTCTTGGATGATTTGAGTGATATCTGAAGGTCCTATCACGTTTTACTCTTCATTTGAAATTGCATCTTTTGTATGGACGGAAATAGTCCAACTAGGCTCCCTTTCATCCCAATATATTGTTTTCACAGGTCACAATTCAATCAATCATGACATATGGAAGTTGTACACCATTCTACAAATCCAGTGTAAAACTACACCTGTGAAAACATGCAGGGTTAGATTTAAGTTGGTTTTGGTTCACAAAGGGGTGCGCTCTCTACACAGAAATGCTACTTGGTTTCATTTTAGCCTACTCTTTGGCTTTGATTATGCGCAGAAAGCAGGATACATGTCATGCTAACAGGACAGGCTAAAACATTCTACTTGCATTCAATTGGTTATAACAGGGGTATGCATTTTGGGTTGCAAGCTACTAGCCAGCCATACAAAATTATTTGCCATCATAATTCTACACATAAACTCAGCATACCCTTTCTTATTCGCCAAGAGCCAATTATCACTAACTTGTGGCTAGTGGTGAGTGGAAATTGTGCACCTTGATTATGATTTATCAAACAGTGCATGGTGTGCTCAGGAAATTATATCTGTTCTGCACTAAGTCAAATCTCACTTTCGTTGAATATAGTGAGAAAGCAATATTGCATTTCACACCAGCATTTTAAAGTGTCCTTTTTTATCAGAGTGTCAAGAGAACACACAGGTAGCAACAGTGAGTTATATAAACCTTTTTCATATTAAACGCTCTCCTGCATCTACGAAATCGGGTCGGCCCCAGAAAAAAAACGTGTCAGCCTTCCTTCTGGACTGGGCCCATTCACCTCCATATATTATCCAAGCTCAGCACTCATCCAATTCAACAGAAGTTTGCCTTTCCGCACCCTTCACAATCCCAGAGCTCTCCATCACTTCATGTGTGTATCTGCTTACATAATATCTATTTTCCTACAGTATGTTCATAATTGACATACTTTGTAACTGGTCAAGTATTTCCATTGGCCTGTTTAGATAATTAGATTTTAATAGGCAGAATTATTTCAGCATGTGACAGGGGTATGTTATGAACAATTTGGACTCATAATCATACTTTCTGCCATATCTTCTGACAGGAATTCCTCCCATCATTGACATGTGGATTTATAGAGTTGCCTCTTCCTCACAAATTCAGGGATGCATGAGTTTGTAAGCTACATTATGAAAACGCTATTAAATTGTATGATTCTATCAATATGGAATACATGTAAACATTTTCAGTCTAGTCTCCAAGCATGCATGAAAGTCTCATAATATCAGGAAATGTTTTCCTTTTGGCTCTAAGTCATATCATAATAGGTTTGTGCCGAAAGTTGTGTTTTGCATCTTAAATATCCTTTTCAAATCATACGTTTAATTTCTTTCTAATTGGGAATGAAACCTTATTGACAGGCTTGCCTTCAATTAATGATTAATGAGAGCGGCTGACAGCCTCATTTGGTTTGGTATTCTCTTAGTGCATCAGAGGGTAGATTTTAATGGGTAGGCTTATATCAAGAGGTGAAACCTTAAGTGCATTCTGTCCTTTGATGCTTTGAAAATGGACTCTCAGGCCTCTACACCATGTGACGAACTTAGCTTTTCATCAGCTGAAGGAGCATATATTTGGCTGTATTGAATGCAAAGATGTACATATAAGCTATTTTCGTAAGCCCTGAGTACCTGATCCATTTGTTGTACCAAATATAATGTGTTTCTTTGATAGCTAGATCAGAGAATCTGGTTTACAGATGGCTGTACCAATACCCACGGGGCCCTAGGCTTCCACCATAAGGAATAGGTTTTCACATAGGTTGAACAGTAATTTCGAATTTTTGACTGACTGGAGAACCAGCAACAAGCATTGGCCCAGCAAAACCAAGAACTCTTGTGTGACCATGCACATTAAACAGTAATGTCTTCCTTGTACAACATCTACCAGTCTTACATGTAAGTGTGTACATTTAATACATTTAACACACATTATTTCATATATTCTAAATACACAGCAAAAGTAAAGCAAAGTTTTGTACAACGTTATGCTTCATTTGAAATTTCATGACAAGACCTTCAATGTAAATGTAGACACTCTTATGTAGAAAGGGACTTTCAGCATTTCTCGCTGCTAATTGAACTGAAGGTTTATCAGAACCCTGTCTTGGGACCTTCTTGCGTTTTGGTCAATAGCAATTCAAATATTGAGTTAATGTTTGTGAGGAAATCATTGTCATTTGTCAGGTGTCCTTTTACATGGTAGTTAAGCAAAACACAACACACATGACTACAGCAAGGCACCACTTGGGCTCCTGAAGCTTTGGTTGTGCATCTGTTGCACTCCATTTCTCTAATTGGGGTTTTACACTATGAATGGTATCATATTTGAGAGAGAGAAGGAGAGAGAGAGATCGGTTGTAGTGAACCAGAAGAAAGACTCAGACTACTTTGGGTCATAGTTAAAGATGTCCATTTAAATGAAAAGCAAAATGCCTAACTAGCCCTATCGCTATGAGCGGAGTTGCCTACCTCGTAAAACTAAAGGTAAGGGTGTACATCCAGTCCAAAGTAAAAAGTATTCTGTCCGAATCCTAATCAACTAACTGGCCCTATCACTTTAGAAAACACATACAATAGGTGTCTTAATTCTCAATTACAGTATTTAACTTAGGGTGTCAGCTCGCTCGGGTATTGCAGGTTACTGTGGCCTCATGCCCTTTGCTAGCCTTGCTGCAGATCGTTCACCTTCCTTTCACTTTGTTCCCTGTAGGATGTGTGCCCATCCGTCTTTAGTAACCTGGTCGGCTATTGCAGCCTTGATATATAATATTCATATTTATTTCACTCTGTTTTAGCAGGCCTGTGTGCCCGTTAGCTTCTCTTAAGTTCTCATGCTTTTGGCAGTTATTCCAGCCTCAATATACAATGTTCATATCTCTTTCACTCTGTTTTAGTGGGGCCAAGTGCTTGTTTCATTCTACTGTTTCATGTACCTTTGTTGGTTCCGGTACTCCTGGAAACCAACAGTCATAGGCCTCACCGGTATCGTCGGTAGCACCTGGTTACCCGTCTGTACTTCTCTTGGTGGAAAAGGCGCTTGCTGGGTGGAGCTCAGGGACCCGAGCTCCTTTCTTGTCTCTGGTCTCGACGTTGGTTGCTTGGCACCAGGCCCACCATTGCTCTTTAGGGATCACGTCACCAGAGAAGATGGCTGTCTTCTCATCAAATCTCTTCCCCCCCGGCCCAGACCCTCTTGCTCAGTCAAAGCACCTCCTATTCAGCCTCATTCTTGCCACCACTGGCTCTGTGGTTCGATGTTGCTCCTCCCCTCCAGGACGCCATTGCTACAGTGGATTGCCTCTGCATAGCGGATGCTCTCCTCCCTCTGTAGCAGTCTCTTCTCCATTCACAGTCCGCTCTCTTCTTACAAACGTCAATGGAGCAAAAGGAATTGTCTGTCTTCCTTGATCGTTGCATTTCGGTGATGTTAAGCATCAACGGAAGCCAATAGAGTGAAAGAAGGATCTTTTTTGATTTTGGTTGTAACAGGAAATGCCTAAGTCTTTCCAACATCCATATATGCAGAAAGGGTGGTTTGGACTGGGATTGCCTTATGAATGGGAGTCCTTGTCCCTAAGAGGGGAGTCACTCCCAGTGAGGTCCCACTTGCCCAGACTCCTTGAAGTGTCTTGCTTAGTGGGCTGACCTCCTTAGCCCCAAATGGGATGGCTCACCTGTGGGAAGAAGGGACGAATTGTTCAGATTTGTCACATAGTGTGCCTTTTCCTTATCTATGATGACTTTGACCTTTGGCAAGTAATGAAACATTTAGGTTAATTGATCAGTGCATTATACCACCAGGGTTTTTCAATGTGTGTTTTTTCGGTATGTGTTTCAACTTTGAGTTGTGGTATGTAATGTGCGATAACTTTTGTTAAACAATTTGTGATGATTCTTTTCCCTGTATTGTACTGACCAGGCATTTCCAATGTAGATCAAGCTATTGCATAACGAGCGTTATTTGTGAAAAGTGTCCGGGTGACCATGTTCATTCTCACACCACTGCCCATCAACTCATTTCTCTACACCCAACACTTTGTAATCCATCATGTGTCAAAACACAACAAGCAACAGAAGTGGCTAACCCAAACAATGGGGTAAATGCATAATATGCAATGAGAGCTGGTTGATTTCAGGAGCATTTCCAGAGAAATTAAAATTCAAATAAATCACTTGAGAAAATAAAGAGTTTAGAAATTTGGCAGATGGTATAAAGAGGAATCATTGGGAATTCTCTTCAGTGGGGTGGGAAATATATAACAGATGAACATGGTTTGCCCTCTAGGGGTTTTATGTCTCTATTTACAAACTACGACCTATTGGCTTTGACAATGCTTTTATTGCATTTGCTATGTTAGTATGATATGCAATCACGATAATATTTATCTGAATGACACAAATCATATAAGCTATGGAGTGTTGTTGATGAGCATCTCATTGACAACACACCATAGCCATAGCAAATTGTACCCCAAGTTCCAAAGGCACACCGGAAAAGCTGTTTCTTGATTTTGGGATCAACATTACTTTTGAGTTCACTTGACTGTTGTATTGCTCATTTGTCTATTGTGTGGCAATAATTAACTTGTGTTGCCCTCCTTTTTAGGGCATGCTGCAATTTGACATGGAGTGTTTTAAAAAATATGGAAAAACCTGGGGGTAAGTAAAATACTGTGTATTCCCCTTTCTGTGCTATAGTTACTACCACTTTTGTTTGACATCATGTTGGGGTCCTCCATCTCAATCTCTAAAACATTCTGTCTCCCCTTTTCCGCTGCCTTTTCAAATCTTGACATGATGGAAGATCTGGCCGTCCATAGGTCATAGGTGTAACTGAACTTATGCTTAGCATTGCTAAGGATTGTCCATGCTGTATTAGCTTTCAAGGTCTTCAAACCATTTGCCACATGGGCTAACGCTGGTGATCTCGCCCACCCAATTAAGCACATTTAAGTTCAAATGCCTTCCCAGAATGTTGAATTCCTCGGTTGGGTTTATTTGGTGGCTGAGTGTGCCTTCAAAAATCAAAATTCCTGCTTGTTCAAAAACATTACAAAATTGTGAAGTCACAAACATGCCCCCTATCTTAAGTAATGTCATATCCCATTTCCTGTTCCTTTTCAAAGGTTCCAGATAAATAGTTACATTATCCTCAATGTTGACAGGGGAAGAGGGAACGGCTTCGTAGTGCCGCCATCTGACTTATTTAAAAATGCCCAACAGGTATTCGCATGGATACTCTCCAATCTGTGCGTGCATATGTGCAAACACAAATGAATGCATCTTTAAAGATGTGTAATTGTAAATTCACAAAAAAAGCCCCCCCTGAAAGTGCACACCACAGATGTGCACATTCAAATGACCATTTTTGTTTTGTATCCTGCAATTGCACAATGATGGATATTTATGGAGGAGCGGGTATAACACTTGTGTATTCACATTCCCAAACGGAATCTACTCAAATGGGTTAATATATGTAAGTTTCCTCGAAAGGGTCGTTCTAAACACTTCTGTGCCTCGGCCATGTTCAGGACAGCAGAACATTCAGAAAAGAAACATCTACCTTTTGTTGGAGGAGACGTCTATTTGATATACTTTTGCAATTCTTCAACATGGGTCCTTTAAGGTCCATAATTTAGGATTGTGCTTACTGTGTCCGCTCGCTCCTATCATTCATATGACTCTCGGGCATGACTCGCATTACTTTTTTACTAAGCATCTGTGATAGATGCCTGGTAAAAAAAAGTCATGCCACAGTAAGCAAAAGTAGACTGACAGCACCAGCATGCCAATATATCCATCTAATAGCTCTTATCAGGCATTCTTTATCATAAATGCTCAGTAAAAAATGTCATGCCACAATGAGAAATGTCCAGCCAGTCTAACTGCATAATAACTTATCATGCACGATAAGTGTTATTACATGGCTAGACTGAACTGCACTGCTGCAGGCAGTTTGGTTACATTTTCTGACTCTGGCATGACATTGTTTACTGGGCATCATGGTTAAAGCAAACATAATATCATTATTGCATTAAAAGTGATGCCTAATAAAAATGCCCCACCACCCCTGGCATCCACAAATAGGAAGCTTGCTTACTGTGCTGATGAGAGGGCCTCTGATCTTACTACCCAGGAGGAAGGGGTGCATTTGTCATGCATTCATACACATCAACATCATTCATAACTCATTCACTCATTCACCCATGCACCCACAACATACACGCTCTCATTCACATGCACACCCACAAAACATACACTAATTCCTAGACATGCAGACATTCACACATATTTTTTTCTTACCTGCTGCCCTGGTCCAGGATCCGCTATGCCAGGTCCCACAATGCCCCTCCAACTCCTGCACAACATGAGCAGTAAGCAGGGAGAGCTTCCTGGTTCCTGCACATGCACACAGAACCCGATGGTCTCCTCAAGCACGCCAGCAGCTCTGAATGTGCAGGGAGACTCAGGAGCACCCCCTCACACACCCAGAGCTGCAGTATCCCAGCCTAAATCCCCAATGGGCCATGCAAAGCTTGGGAAGGTAAATGCTCCTTGCCTTGCATGGACCATTGGACATGCGTGCTGGGGTACGAACTGTCAAAGGGAAACTGTTTTTCCCATTGACAGTTCAGATCAAGTGAACTCAAGAGCGCTGTGTTCACCGCGCTGTCTTGGCGGCCCATCTAAAATGGATGGGTCGATCCCCTGTCGCCCATTATGGACTAGCTGTCTCTGATTGCAAGGCTGAGTGCTGGATATCAGACTGTAACATGCTGGATTTCCTTCACTGGTGCGATGCATCTTGTCAGTAGGTAGGTCAGGAAGGCATTTACATATGATTTGCTTTATTCCTCCCTATGCCTTTGATTTAGTGATATTAAAATCCATCATCTGCACCACTTACCATTTCTAGTACATTAAGCCCCACAGCATCTCCTGGCTTTTTCCTCATTACCTTGAGAACAGGCTGGGTCTTTCCCATCTCATCTTGAGTTTGTCTGCCTTTGCCATGATGTTGCTGTTCTTTGCAACCAGCTGACACTCCTAATAGAAAGCAATACTGTTCTTGACCAGGAACTGTAATTTGTGTGTGAGTGTATGAGCTGTTTACCGCTTATCTTATGATATATTTTCAGCATTTGTCAGATTGATGTGCAGAAGGGAGTACTTCAAATTACCCTCTGCAATGACCAAGAATGGTTTCAAATACTTCTGTTAAATTGCACATGATCAGAGCTGGCTGTGATGAACATAGCTACAGCTCCCCGCCACAATACAAGTATGAAATGTTCATGACCTGTCTGTACATCAATGCATTTACATTGTGATGCATTTTCATTGATACACTTGCATGTGTGCATTTACATTGGATTTGTTAAATAAACAATGCCAATCCACAGATACCAATGCATAAAGATGTAAATGCTTAGATGTAAAGAGGTGGAAAGAAAAGGTCCATTCCTGAATAGTTTTCTTAGGGTCCTCCTGCAAAGAAGGCATCTGATGGTGGAAGCTCGTTTTTGCTGTTGATAGATTTTTAGCATTCCCATTGTATTTAGTTTTATTTTTTTTGCTATTGATGTGGGGGGTAAAAATGTATAGAATACATTACTCCCTTCCGTCACTTCTAGAAATGACTTAAAACAATGTAGTGTTGAACAACTAGCCCTGCCACAGTGAAAAGGAAAAGCAGACTCCTTCAACATCCTTGTTTTCGTGGAATGAAACAAGGAAAGAAAATTCTCTAGTACCCCCAACAGCCACACCCCTAATGGGGCCACTCTCCCACATGCACATCCCTGACTACCTGGTAAGACTTGTGACAGTTTCCTTAGAATCCCTCCATCACATTTGCCTTTCTGAAATCTTTGTGCATATGGTAAAGTCATTGTTTCAGGGCTTTGTTGTTGCCTCTATTTCACAAACACATGTGCCGCATAATTCCCAAAATGCCTCAATGTAGAGCACATCACCCATCTTCTAAACAACACTTAGCTAATTCATTTGACCTGTACAGCTGCTTCCTCATCACTCTCCTTCCTGGCCAATCTGAGGTTACGTAGAATGTTGTCATGTTCTCGATGCTGTGCCATGTTTTGACATTGGTGCAAGATTACCAGGTTGCCTTTGCATCGATGAAAATGTAACATTTTCAAACTGCAATTTATATCAGATAGATATAAATAGGGTCTCCGGTTTTCAGTGTATGTTTTGTCAATTTCAGTGGTGTTTTTCCAGCGTTTTTCCCAAAATTTTAAATCTGTGTATATCCGTGATCACACATACATTTTTGTGGAAAATAATAGAGCACAACATTGTTTTTCCAGGGTACATGAGAAACATGCATTTATTAACATGCATACTTTTGGAGTAGAAATATCATGGGATATGCAATGTTCTAAATGGACAGGTTATTGAAGGAACAGTCTCTCAAAAGGGGTATATGATATGATATGGCATTTATAACGCGCCTATACACAAGTGTTTTGAGGCGCGACAAGGAGGGGGACAGAGGGAAGAGAGACAACAATCTTACTAGGCCAGGTGTCATTCAGATCGCGTAAGTGCATGGGAAGGGAAGGGAGGAGAAGTGCGAGGGGGAGGACAGTGCAGTACAAGGAATAAGAATAAATAATAAGTAAAAGTACGGCTAGACGGTGGCAAGTGCAAGGTAAGTGCAGACATCAGGCGTAAAGTGCTGGAAGTGGGACTGTAGGAATACAGAAACAGTCACCAAGTGCTGGGGTTGCCAGGAAGGCAGTGCAGGAGTGCGACTGGAGGGCGTGGGGACCTGGGCCCGAGATTAGAGGTTGGTCAGGTAACCAGTGCAATTTCAATTTCAGCCAAGAAGTCAGCAAGGGAGAGGAGGAGAAAAAGCAGAAGCAAATAGAAAGGTTTTGAGGAGCTTCCGGAACCAAAGGTGATTCTCCTCAAGTTTCAGGGGGGCAGGGAGGCTGTTCCAGAGAGAGGCCCTAGCCAAAGAAGAGATCTACCATCAACTTGTTGCTTGGAGATGCGACTGACCCTGAGGGAGCTAGAGGCAGATGAGCAAAGAGCTTGAGAAGGAAGGTATTTAGGAAGAGAGAGTTGAAGGTATTGAGGCCCCAGGCCCCAGAAGGCCTTGTGGACGATGCAGAGGGTTTTGAACTTTATCCAAGGATCTCTATGAATGGTCACTGTTATTATTTATAGAGCTAAAAGAATGAATGGGCCATTTTGTCTCTATAGTACAATGTGGATAGAATCAATTCTAAGGACTTCTACTTTTCATGAACAAGTCACAGTGAGATAAGATAATTTACGTACGAATCAGTTAACTGGTGCTGCAGGAATTTGAGCCCAGTCTGAAATATAGAATTTTGACCACATGTATCTTACAGCCTCGAGTTAGTAGAAAGATGTGTTTTTATCTTAAAAGAATATTGCACACACAAATAATAATAAACCACTCCAAAAAACATATGCATCCATGTGGAAATATGCTAAGCAATTAGAAGATAATGGTTTGTTTTCATCATCTTGAACAAAATCCTGTGTATATCAACATGTTAAGCAGCGTGAGACTAAATAATGATGGTTGAGTTGTGTAAATGTACTTTCAAGAGTTAAGTGCAACAAAATATGCTGATACGGTCAACTGGTTAAGACACAGGAATCCAAGTGGAGACCATGGCGGGTTAGCAGGGCGTCAATGCGCTGGAGCAGGATGCCCTTAAATGTGTAACAATAGTGTGCAAAAAATGAACTTTGTAGCCGACTTATTAAGCACCACCTCCCTTCCACCTTTTGCTTGCCTTATCTCAACATGAGTGCAGGAACAGAAGCAAAAGCCTGGTAGTGTGAATGCAGATACTGCAAATACAAGGTTATATTGTTTTTATCTGTAAAAGGAAAATAAACTATTTGGCAGTAGTTGGGGCTGTTTAGAGGAAGTGTGGCACATTTCGGGGCGATTTTTATTTTTGGAGCCAAGGGAATGTAAGCTAGCAAAAATGGCTACAAAGTTGGTTACAATTTCTCAAAAAAGACTCTGTCCACTTAAAAATATTTTATTTTACAAAAAAGGGATGCAACGCCATTTTTTAGTTGAAAACAAAGTATTTGTCAGTAATCGGGCTATTTTGAGAAATGGTGGCAAATTCTTAGATACTTGTATTTTTTTGGGGAGGAGGAATTCATGAAAAAATAAAAAGGCTCAACATTGGCTACAATTGCTCAAAGTAGAACTTGCGCACTGACATTTGCAAAGAACTGATGTAACATACATTGTTTGCTGTCTGTTCATATGTTATTGAAAACCTACATTTTAGCGAAGGGGAAAAAAGAGGGTCTAGGGGCATAAATAGAGACACAGAAAATTCCATTTTAAATCAAGTACTAATAATTGTCAGTGGTCACAAGATATTTTGAGAAATGTTGGCCGATTTTGGGACGTGAATCGGCAGCCACAAAAATTGCTCTAATTTGTTTACTATTTCTCAAAATAGTCTTTCTCTGTCCACTGCCAAATATATATATAGTTTTTTACAAAGAAACCTATGTAAGAATGTGCCGTGTTTTTGAAATAAGGTCAGGGGACGGGAGGGGAAGCAATGGAGGAAATCATACAGGCATACTTGTGAGGCACTAGGGCCCTTTTCCTATTGAATGCCAGCCCCCTGTTCTCCCATCCTTGCTCATATCAAGGCACCACTGGGAGGGAAGAAACAACAGTGTTTTCAGTGTAAACCAAGGAGACACCTTTTCTCCCGGTGGCGTTTGTCGGAGGTTTACTGATTCAACTGAAAACCGGAAACCAGTCTTTTTTTCCCCCTCACCGATACCGGCGTGCACTTGGGGGAATGCGCATTTCTGCTTTTGCTCATGCATTTCCATTTGAAGCTTTATTCTCCTCTATCACTTTTTGTTTTGGGAAAACCCCTGGCGTGCCTTGCATGCGCAGAATTGGAACAGAACTATGAAAATAATGACACTCAAGCAATGGACTTACCGGCCAGTCTGGGCCACAGGTAATGAAGGAACGAGGCGCACATTGCAATGCGCGCCTTGTTCAACAGCAAATGATGTGGACATAAGTGGGAACACAATCATAACTACGCTGTGCACAAGTGATGAGTGCGGGTGTAGAAGCTCGCGCCAAAGCTGGCTTATTATCGTGCTACAAATATATGGCCATGTGGCCAGGATCCCCAGAACGTAAGAAGTTAGCATGAGTTTCAAACTCTTTTGTCCTGTGTCTGCACTATAGGTTACACAACAGCACTGGAGCTCCCCAAACGGTACTGGCCCTCTGATTGTAGAGTGGATTGTGCACGTGGCTCGGGCCTACCACTAAATTCTTAGGCCCAGGAGACCAGCAGGCCAGATGTCCAGGCAGAGTACAGTTAGAAAAAGGCCTCGCCCGTTCTCTTGGCTCATCCTCTTTCTCACAAGGACTGATACTGCCTTCTTCCACACACTCTAATCCTCATAAACACCAACTTTCTCTCAGCACCACAGTCTTACTTGCTCATCTGAACTGTCATTATTTATATAAGCACACTAAAATAAAATACTGCATCTTGCTCAGTATAAGACTTTATTACTGGAACTGGGCCGAGGAAATCCCACGCACTTAAAAACGAAGGAGTCCAACAATGTAACAAAAGTTTACTGTTTATTTGAGAGTTCTCGCACATGGATCAAGCAACGGACAGCACAGAATTCTCCAATACTTTCTCATCGATTAAAGGCCTGGCCAGGAATTTTTGAAGCACCGTGACATCACAAAATAATGACACTATGGGTTGGTTAGTAAGGTGGACTACATATAGAATATGTAGGGGATTAGTACATTGATTAGGTAAAACATATGTGGTGACTCCTCCTGCGACCACCTCCTAAATTTTGCAACTACAAATATTTCAGGTTGGTGGACTGCGATTGGTGGGTGCAACAAAGTGTGAGTTTAGCGTGGAAGGTTAATACACCCCATACACTGCCCCCCATACCCAGATATCCCATCTTCTTTTGAAGCCATTGGCGTTCAGCTCTTTGCTTCATCACCTCTCCTAATAATCATCATCTATGAGTGTCTTGCACCCTAAGCCTCTCGTTTTTATTTCCTGGATCTCCTACTCGAATTTCGCCCCTGAAGTGCCAACCATACTTACTAGAGGCCTTAACCTCCCAAACATGACCATGCCCTACCTTCTTCGCTTGACTTCTGTCTCTCTGGCCACCCCTTTGGTAACCCTCCACTTCAGTCTACCCATCTGTTAGGACAGTTCTTCTGAAGTCCAACTAAGGACTTAGTAAAACCATCCAACTGACTCTACTCTTAGTATAAGGCTGTACCCCCTGAGTTCATGGTAGCGTAGACAGAGCAGCCAGGCATACCTTAGGAGGGAGAGAGGGCTGTAGAATCAGTACAAAGAAATGGTATTATACATATGGTCCAAGGAAACACTGACACAGTATGAATTGTAAAAATAAAGGGTTTATTTTACATGCAAGCAGACCAAGAGATTATTGGGTAAGTACTATCCGAATGCATATAAACACATTATAAAAACACTACACTATGCTTTAAATACACAGATCAAAGCACAGACCTTATTTCGAACACCTAACAGTATTTCTAGGTAAGTCAGACCATTTCATACACATTTAGTATAGGTGAAAACAATTCTTAGGGAGTAAACCCATAAGTTACTTTCCGTTTACTTTACAGTAATTCAAGGGTAGTATACCCTGTCAGTTATGCAGTGACACTGAACAATGAAATCACACAGAAAACCAACTTGCGAATATACTTTTCTGAATAGTGGAACACAGATTCAAGGAACAGTATATACCTCTACTAATTTTGTGGTAACACACAGCTATACTAGGTGTGTAAGACCTTTTTAGTGTAATATACAATTGCAGCTGCTTTTCGGCTCAGTGGAACACAGGCTAAGATAAGCAAGAACTCTTTACACTAATTGTGTTTGCACCAGGCAGACCAAGGTTAGCTACACCTAAAGGAACACGGTTCAGGAATGGCACACAGCTATTCCAGGCAGGTAAAACCTAATGTTGTACTATTCTCTTACGGTTGCTTTTTAAGATCAGTGGAACACAGATTGAGATAAGCAATAACTCTTTAACTTG
Source organism: Ambystoma mexicanum (assembly GCF_040938575.1). Classification (NCBI taxonomy): domain Eukaryota; kingdom Metazoa; phylum Chordata; class Amphibia; order Caudata; family Ambystomatidae; genus Ambystoma; species Ambystoma mexicanum. The sequence continues at coordinate 464,982,904 of NC_090924.1, read as the reverse complement.
TTTTAGGATGGCACACAGCCAACCCAAGGTAAGTAAAACCTATAAACTTTTTAAAGGGGCTATCAGCAACTTAAAGGTAAGTATAACTTTAGGCAGACTTATTCTGGACAGGCTAACAGGAAGCCAGAGGAAGCAAGACCCAATTGGGGACACTCATACATGTATCCTAACAGGAATAGTAAAGTGAAGCCAACAGCATTACCTTTGGGGAAGATACACAACCAATTCACAGGTGGGTAAATAAACCTTATATATACTTTTTAGAATAGTGCAACACACACTCAAGGTACGTAAGAACTTTTGTAACTGTTCACTCGCAGAGTTACAGTTACCAACCAACTTATTTTACAAGTAAGTAACTTTATAACACTTGTTATACTTTTCAAGGCAGAACCATTTTCTTATCCAGTCCTTCCCTTATTTTATAGCATGCGTTCAATCAGATGCAGTAGAGGGACCCTAGTGGTCTAGGTGCCAGCTGTAGGCAGGGTGAGATAGGGTTTAGTTGCAGGCATAGTCAGAGTTCCAGAGGAAGACTGTTCAAACAAGTAAGTATTTCACTTTAAAGTTAATTGAGGGTCCAGGGACTTCAGAGAAGGCACCCTAGGAGGATTCTGCAATGGGACTGGGTGAACTGGATGAGTGGCCTCCCAATCACAGAAACACCCCAAAGCTATTCAGAAATCACAAAGGCTTAAGGTAGGTAAAATACCCCAGCCAACACAGTACCTCAGCACAGAATAAGAGTTGTAGCAGGAAGACTTCAGGATCTGCAGCCAAAAATCTGGTTGATGGATTCCTTTGTCAAGAAGAGGGAAGATAGGACTTTGGAAGGATTTCTGCAGTAGGGACCATGGGAGAAGGCTCCAGGCAAGTGTTTCCTTGTGGCTGGATGAAGCTCTGTGGATTTGCCACCTTTTGAGGAATACAGAAGAAGAAAGAATATCGCTTGTTGGATTCTCATCATTTGCAAAGTCCAGCACTCTGGTAAGGGGACGTTTTGGACCAGAATCGTGCCTCTGGAGATCCAGCAGAATGCCCACAAAGTTTCAGCGAGATTCAGAATTCAAAAGACTGTGCACCTCCCAATGGCTCGAAGTCCTAGGGTGTTGGGGTATTGCAGCACCGCAAGATTGCAGCATGGCGTGGGATGGCTCAAAATGCATGTCTTTTTTTAGTCTAGTCAGTTTCACCAGGCTCTGGGTCGGGGTAATCCTTTTTGGAGTCCCTAGGTTGATTAGACAGAAGGGCTACAGCAGGCTCTGGTTACGCAGCAGGGTCTCCGGTCGCTGGAAATCATATCAACTGCGTTTTTGTCATCTTCCTCTTTGGTTTTGGTTACAGTGGTCAATTACCTCTTCAGCTTCCAGGATCAGACTTTTATGCAGAAACCCAGCCAATCAAACAGCCATGCAACATTCAAACTTGGGGTGTTAGCAATCCTTTCAGGACTGCCAGCCACCAAGTTGGAATTGGGTTCTCACAGGCAGGCTGCAATACAAAGGGTTGCAGAGTTTTGGACTCATCGCTTGCTTCCTGCCTTCACAGACACTCTGGAGTGTTGGCAGGGAGTCAACAGGACTGCTGCAGAAGATGAAAATCACGCAAAGGAATTTCCTGCCCTGTAGATCAGGGGAAGGAACAAGAAAGGACAAGGAACACTAAAATGTCAAAAAAGATAACCAGGGCCATTTTGGCACAATGAGCACCCATGGGTGCCTTTACCGGGGCAATGCAAACAGCCTGCAGAAAAGGTGCACCAAATTAATAAAAAGGTTCACTGTGTTAGGCAGAATCATATGCAGTACCCTTTGGGAACACCACACACAATTAAAACTACAAGTGCAAGTACAAATTCACCTTTGGTACAAGCCTGTACTACACAGAAAAGTGGTAGCGATGGCTGAGCAGCCAGACTTATCTTAAGAGTAAAGTGAGCAGTAGCAGAAGTTACACAAAGGACAGCAATTACTATGGTTCAAACAAACACTGACTTAAGGTTTCTGAGTACAAGAATATACATTTATTTGGATATTCATTTGTAAAACAGTTCACTAAATAAAGCAGCAGAAAAATCACACTCTTATATACTACACAACACCCAATCATTTCTGGACAAGTTAGGCTCAAAATGAAGTGTGAGCAAAATGGCACTTCAGCAATTAAAAAGGGAGGGAAAGACAAGGCTATACAAAATTAAGCAGCACCAACAAGTAAGTAGGCAGGGCAATCTAGAAAAGGCTTGTTATATGAGGATTCAAATCAATAGGCCTGGGCCAATGTTAATGGTTCAGAGTCTTTGCAGAGGATCACCCAGTTCATAGTAGTTTGCGGTTAAGTCTTTGCCAAGAGTTCGAAATAAAGTTGGTTGGAAGAAAAGTTACTTAAAATAATAGAGAAGGAAAAGCCCTCGGATTGGTGAAAGATTGCAAACACTTTCACTGCGGTCGGACGGAACGAACAACCGGGTTTGAACAGTACCTTTAGAAGAGGAAGGATGCTGTAGTAGAGGCAGAAGTTCCTGGCAGATCCTGCAGGCTGACAGTTCCTAATGCGACTGTCAGACTGACACGAAGGAGGAAGACTGGATGGTCCTGCACTGCCCAGGTAAGAAACCAGCAGCAGAGCAAAGCAACAAATAAAAGGTGCGCTCCTTAAAACCCAAACAGGGTCTTGTCCTCCTGGCTATCCGGTTCACTGCAGCTGTGCACTGGAAATTCGACCAGAGGAGGAAGGTCTTGCTTGGTGTTTGGTGTACTGGTTGGTCCCACCAGCTCAAGGGGAGAAGATTCCTTGCAGATCTTCTCTGTCGTCGAAGTTTGGAGATTCAGACCCGCAGCAGGGCTTCACCGGGAGGTTCAGTCGTGGTAGTGGTCCTCTTCTTTCAGCTTCTCTTCGGTTCTCTCGATCCAGTGGTGACTCTGCCTTTCAAGTCCCAGAGACCTGCATTTTATGCAGTTTTCCCCCATTCACACAGCCTGGCTGTCAATCACACAGCAGCGTGGCTGTCTTGGCAGGACAGTCACCCAACCAATCTACAAAAGTGCGACTTGAGTTTCAGCCAGAACCAAATAAAAGTAAATGGGGTCCAGCGGATTTAATTTCGAGGCTACTAACTTAGCCTAAAACAGTACCAAGGCTATTTACATAGACCGCGGTAGGAAACATATGGAAGACACCACTGCCACCAGCCAAATCCTAAAGAAAGGGGAACGAAATGAGAGACAGACACAAAGGGATAACTATTAACCCTTTCCAGTACTCTTTGGAAGATAGTTTGTACTGGGTCCGTGATTTTAAAAAGACTAATAAAGTCAATGGCAACTTTACATGTTCTGGGAGACAGTAGTCAGTTCCAGAAAATGGAGTTTAAAGTGGGAAGTCAAAAAATACAAACCTGTGTCACTGCACTAAAGGTGCTGTGTGTCACACAGTAAAATGATGATGCCTATGGAGTAGGTGATGAGGCTCCATAGTCTATGAACACAAAAATGTTAAACACACAGCAAAACACACGTAAGAGTGGGAAAAAAGGCTCTCACTCTTACCAGGTGAAAAAAATCAATCCAAGAAATCCAGCAAAGCTGCTGAGGGAATCAGTAGGTAAGGGAAATTAGCCATTCTGGAGAATTTTCCCTAACACATTGCCACCAGCCAAAGGTAAGTTTGTCCTTGTAACATACATGTTACATTTAAAATGAGAAAGGGGATTTTCAGTATCTCCCTAGCACTCCACATAAGGTGGGGTTGCTGGTCTCACCTAATAAAATGTAAAAGGGATACAAAGATCCTTTTTACCCTTGGAACTGTAGTTCTCACAAGGTTAGCCAGAGAAAGTTAAAAGGGGAGCCCCTAGGGCAACCCAGCAACAATAGGCACTTATTGCCAAAAAGTTGTCAAAGAGGATAACTTTTTAAAAGACACTATGGAAAGTCTTAAAAATGGCACCCATAAAAAGAGTAAAAGACTCTGAGTGTGGGAAAAAGTTACCACTCACTGACCTATATGGAAAAATGATCTACCAGTCCAGCCAAATGGTCTTGGGTTGATACAGATCAGTAAGATTTATCATTGATATGAAAATCTTACCTAACACCATCATCATGGCAACTCAATGGACCATCTTTCTATATTTCATATTCAAGTTCCCCATCTATTGATCCTTCATCATTTTTCCACTTTCTACTATGCTTCCCTGTACCGATTGTGCTTCCATACTACACCCCTCTCTACTTAAAGTACATTTGATCCAATTTGCTGTATCTGAATATAGTCAGTTCCTCATTCATATGTTCTTTCCACCGACTGCCCAATTTATTGAACACAGCTTTTCTGACTTTAACCTTAGACTCACTGCTCCCTTCAAGCACCACTATCCAACTTGCTCTTTTACACCAAGTCTGATCACACCTGCAAATTGGAATCTTCTCAGTCATCCAACCGCTGAGGACAACAATGCGCCTTCATTTACGCTGGTGGCATAAAACCTACACCCCTCCCCTGCCCTCTTACAAGTGATCCCTCCACTCTCTGCTGTCAACCCCACCAAGAGACACTATTATGCCAACCTCACCTCATTGCTTCTCTCTCAGCTCTTACTCCCTTTAACTGTCCAGAACCTGCCATCCATGCTCGCAACCCTCCAATCCCTCACATCCTACCCTTTCTGTCGATGAGTTTGCATGCAACTTCTCTACTATTATATGATACTTCTTTGGCAACCTAACGGTGCTCTTTGTTTTCTCTCACTCTCTCCTCTTCCTTCTTTTGTCCTTTTCTCCTCCACCCTTCACCCTCACTCCTTGCATTCTCTGACCTTCCTCCCACCATTCCAGCAGAACTGTCCTGAAACTCTGGTCTACCAACCCAGCCTGAGGATCTGAAGGCTTCACTGCACCTCAAACCTTCTCAGATTGCTTTATGGTGTCTACCATCATACTGATCTTTAAAAAGAACGGTGGCTCAACACAGCATCCCTGTCACCAAGCATCCATTCTCCCTTCTCTCCCACTACTCCGGAATCTCAGCGTGCATGGTGTTCAGATGAATCCCACCTACCTGGACATTATGCCCCACCCCCCCCCCCCCCCCGAGTCCAACACTCCATTATGGGTTCTGTAGCTTTCACTCCATGCAAACAGTGCTTACCCCTGCCTCCAAAATGCTTAACGTGCTTCCAACTTCCTTACACTCCCACCAATACCCGATCATCATTCTACTATACCTCTTCACTGCGTTTGACAATGCCGACCACTCTTCTCACCTCACAACTCTCTCCCCTTGACTTCTAGATCATGGCCCTAGCTTGGATTGCTTCTTTTTTGGCTGACGGTCCCTTTTATATCTCTCAACCTGCCTATAAAGAATGTTTCACTTGGATCCTACCCCACAAACGCAAAACAGGATCCAATAACCCCCAGATCATGAGACAAACTGTCCCAATCATTTACCCACATGGCGCCAACTGTCTTGCTTCCAGATGACACCCATTGTTTTTCCTTTCCACCCACATCTTGTACACCTCATTTGTCTACTTCCCTCCCCCAGCTAACTGACTCCCTTTACTATCTCTTGCCACTTACATTGCACACACACACATCTACAGCAAACCTAATCGTTACCGCACCAAAATTAATCGAGCTATAAATAAGCCCTCCTTTAGCCCTATTACCAGTCTGTGCATTACTAGCAAATCAGACCCAAAGTGCCCTACCTTATCAAATCTTGAGCTCCCCTCTTTCGATAAAAAATTGCTAAGTGTCTCCTTCAAACCTATAAAAGCAGAAGGGCACTGAGGAATCTTCCAACCTGCACCCATCAACAAAGGTTTTGCAACTGTCTGTCAAACTTTCCCGCTAATAACTCCCACGCCCACCACTTTTCTTTTAGGGCCAACCTCAGTGAGTCTAACAAAAATGGCAGAAGGGTGCTACATAATACCACTTTACATTAAATCTCCTGGAACGTTTGAACATTCCCTGTGTTGTCCCATAAAGAAAGGGCACTGTTCTTAGCCTTCTCTTGTTTTCTCTCAGGAATCATTAGCTGGCACTCTGCCAATCGCCACCGGCTGCGTCCACACTGCCTGATGCTTCACACCTGCAAAATTGCAGTGCTCTGCCTTCCATCTTCTAACGCATCACCCATCCCGCCCTCTCCTCTGTAGGTTCCCCAGTATATCCTCGACCCATCTCTCAAAGCTCGCAACCTGGGAGTTATCTTGGGCAGCGACCTTACTCTGCAACATTTCATAAGTTCCAATGCAATGGCTGCTCAGCGTAACCTCCTGAACATCTGAAAATCCAGCCCATCCCCCTTTTCTGGCTGCTCGGACTCCTCTTCACACTATTCCTCAGTAAGTTGGACCATTGCTGCAGCCTCTCCATGGCCTTCCCTCTGTGCTTATTTACCTCACTTGACAAGGTACTGAACTTTGCCCTCCTCACAGTCCTCAACCTCCCTCGATCCTTGCTCACCTGTTTTCACCACCTCCATTTGGGATGGCTATCAATGAGCAATCACACCCTTTTCAAATGTCTCCTCCTTGTCTTTAAATCTATCTAAGCTGTATACCTCACCCGGCTGACTCACTAATTCCATCTCCTGATACCCCCCCCCCCCCAACCACGCACTCTGAGATCTCATGCCCTCCTTGACATATCAGATCTCCATACTCTGAGTTACCCCCCACTTTCACTTCTTCACTTTCCTTGTTCCCCACCATTAGAGCTCCCTCCCACCCACAATATGTACACTGGGGCTGCTCTGAAAAGGCATCTCCCTTTCCACCATGGAACACCTGAGTCTCCAGTTGACATCAACTATCCCCGGCCATCCCCCACTCTGCCCCATCATCTCCATATAAGCGTAATTTATGTTAATGGTAACCTAAGTATATGCACTCATTTTATGTCTGTGCCGTCCTCTCGTTATGTCCCACGACTCCTTCTTCGCATTACCTGGTAAGTGTGTTTATCAGTGCATCTTGTATTCTATTGCATGGCACACAGACATGGAACAGCTGTGGCAGCCGGCAGCTTGAGTTTCGAAATCCGCAAAGGCCACGTTGCTCTTACTCACCATCTTGAGCAGACTGTTCTTAGCACTGGGGCTTTCCCTGTGAGTTTGCAGAAGTTTAACACATGCTTTAAGGTGATGATGCTGGCCACGAGGTCCCCGGATCAGAAGGTTTGGTGAAGTGTTTTTTTTTTTTAACAGAATGTCAGTGTTTCAAGTCTAAGGATTATCTTTCTTTGATTGGGACATTTCTTGTCAGGAATATATATATATATATATTTTTTTTTACTTTCGTTTTTATTAGCATTTAAACATACATGAACAAGGAGCTTTAATACCATTCACTGGAACAATCAATCTGACCGTGTTAATTTAACGGGTCCCCCGCCCCCACCTCCCTCCATCCCCTTACCCAACAAACAACAAGGGTGGGTTCTCGCACAATGAACATCGAACCGATTGGTGAAAGTTCTTGGTAAGTCCGCTACCCCTGCCGGGCACATTATTCCCAGTCTTTGGATTCGCGCTTAGAGCAATTCCCGCTGGACCTGTGGGCTCTCGATATTTTAAACCTGATCTGGGATCCCTGCCCTCTTACATCCCCTTGGCTCATTACTCTTTCTGTGTTCGGGGACTCCCCCACCTCCCTTCCACCTCCTAACGGAGATTCCCAATTCCCCCACCATGACACACTGGGATCTTCTAACCCTTAATGCACTTCCCACCCCCAATTCTGTCTCATCCCCTCCCACACAGCTCAGAGGATGCCTAATTCATCATTCACCAGGGCCGTCAGCTTGTCCATTAGAAACATATTTCTTAATTCGGTCAGCCATTCTTCCTTACTCAGGGTCATTGGACTCCTCCTTTTCTGGGCCAGGGCAACCCTCCCCGTCTGCAACATTGTCTCCCACATCCTAGGGCATCTATATATATCTGAGTCTCTCTGCAGTAATCCCAGTAACATTGTCAGTGGGTCCTGAGGGAGAAGGTCCCCCAGTGGTTATGAAACGGTAGAGAACAAAAAACCTACCACTGTGAACAACCCCCCTTGTTTTACTTTCCCTACACCCTGTCCTGTACTAAGCATCTAGAACAGAAGGTGCAGGGTATTGTGTCTTCGTCCTTTTATGTGTGTCCAAACAGGTAGCGCCCTTCTTTTTGGCACAACTCCTCTATTTGGCTTTTATTTTATCTGAAGTCACCTGAGGACCACTCGGCTTGTCTACGGGATAATAAATTGTTTTGTACTCCCAGTAGATGGCCTTGTCTTTTGACATAGGTGGTATCTTCTTTCCACACTCTCTTCCATGCAGTGTGTGACTTGGGACAGACAAGGTTTAAACAATCGTTAGATTGTGAATAAACTTTTTTTAAAAATAATTTCTCTTTATTTTCTTTTCCTGTCCCTGTTAGATAAGCGGCTCACCAGCGCATTCCAGCATTAGTTTGGGACTAGGTAGGGACAGTGAGAAAATCCATCTAGCCTTCTGTCTTCCGTGAAAAACCTTGCATCTCCTAAGCCACCATCTTTATGGGGAAGAACTTTCTGCTCCGTAGAAAATGTACACGCAGTTGTGTCTTGCCCCTTTTTTTGTGATACAATAATGACCAGTTAGGGAATTACCCTGCACACTGTTTTTTCAGTGCCCCCTAGTCAGTGACTACCCCCGTGGCTTCAGCCATTCACCCCAGTAGGCATTCCCAATATTCTTGTATCCGTGGACAATGTCACCACATGTGCTCCCTTGTGCTCACCTGCCCACACCCCCTCGGCCATCGTGGGGAAGCCTCAGCAAACATTTTCGATATCTTGAGGGGGGTCCCTGTGCCATCCCTGGAGTACTTTAAATTTGTCCTCCATGTCGGCCATAAAAAGGTTCCTGTGGAAGGCTGCTTTAAAAACCTTGCTCCACATCTCCTCCGTAAGTTCCTCCCCCGCCAGATCATTCCAGTATTGTCGGAACCCCTGTCTCTCTTTTAAGTTGCTGGTATTTATGATTTTATATAGTTTTGATACCAACTCTTTCCTGCAACTGGCTGAATCGAGCAGTTTCTCAAAGGGGGTCAGTGGTCTTCTGAAGTTCTCTACCCATTTACGATTGCACAGGGGGACCTTTAGCCTAAGGTATTCGAACACTGTGATCTTGACAGCTCCCAGGACCCCTACCACAGCCTCATACCCTTGGAATTCCCCTCCTTGGAATAGTTGTCCTGCCCTTTCCATGCCTTCCTCTGACCAAATCTGCGTGTTCCGGAGTCCCCTCTCTCGCAATCTGATCACGGGGCCCCATAGCAAAGTCATTGGGGACGGCCAAGACGTTAAGCCCTTTGTTTGTGCGCCCTCCCTCCACAGGGACAACACTACCCTGAGGGTGGGGTGATCAAGTAATTTTCCGGTGAAGTCCTTACTGGGGGTCCAGAGAAGATCCCTCACTTTGAGCTGGTAGGCGTCCATGTCCTCTAAATAGGTCCAGTACGTACCCATATCGTCTCTCATATGTTCCAGGAGGACCAGGAGCTGGGCTGCTTTGTAATATAGCCAGAAGTCAGGCAGTCCGAAGCCTCCCTCTTCTCTGGGGAGGGTGAGGATGGACCTCTTTGTCCTAGGGGTTTCGACTTGCCAGATAAAATTTTGCACCACTGACTGGAGCTCTTTAAAGGTGAAATCGGATTCTTTTGTGGGAAAGACTATAAACAGATAGAGCAATCACGGTAGGATATTCATCTTTATCGCGGTCATACGGCCGTACCATGACAGAATCATGCTCCCCCATCATTTTAAATCCGTTTTAATGGTGGACAGTATTGGGCCATAATTGGCTATTGCCAGATCTGGGAGGCTTCTGATCACCCTTACACCCAGGTACTTTTGACACTTTTTAAATTTTAACCCCTAAGAAGAAGTTTATAGGGTCCAGGCCCTGTCATGGGAGCGAAGCAGTAAGTCAGCCATATTTTAATGTATAGCATTGTAGGTTACATTTGTGAAGTACAAAAGTCTCAATACTGGAAATGTAGCCAATGCTGGGACAACAAGATTAAAGTGATTTGTCTTTTTGCACCAGGAGCCAACAAGATTAAGGTGATTTGTCTTTTTGCACCAGGAGCGCGACTGCTGAGCAAGCATTGACATGGGTCAAAATTAAGATTAGACAGGCAGGAGCTAAACACAGCTCCTGGGTATCTAGCATTAACCAGTGACCATGAGCTACCCCTGGGGAATGAGGAATGAATGAACTAGTGCATAGCGTTCTTCAAATCTAACTTCCACAAACAATTCAAACTTATCATTTTGTCCATGATGTAGATGTTCTTTTGCTTTAAATGTCATATAGATGTGTCTTAATGTTTATTTATAGATTGTCCAAACTGAACAGAGTTAAATTAATTTAGGTGTGTTTGTTCATCTTCAGTTGGACTGGGGAGCCAAAAGTAGCATCTGATAGCTGTTGTTGTCAAGCTAACAAGGCCCTTCTACGTTACAAACAGGTGCTAAATAGCTCCCAATTTCTAACCCTGATTGTTCAACATGAGAGTGCATGTTTATGTGGTCTGTGGGTGTTGGATGGGGGCAAGGGCAATATTGATGAAGTTTGCTAGGGTAGCTTTCTGGGGCTGCCCAGGGTACTTGGACATTCGAACCCTAGTGAGAGTGGGGATGGGCTGTGAAGGGAAGAGACATATGGTGATGTCCTTTGGTGAGTAGCAGTAGAAGTGATCTGTTTGTAGGTGAAATGCAGGATAGCAGGTCAGGTCCTTAGCCCTATTGTTCCCGAACAGGCACAAACAGGTGCGGTCCTTGTCTTGCACAACCTTTGAGGATGCTGGCGAGGGGGACACCTAAGGGGGACTGATTAAATAGGTGGTGGGCGGAGCAACTGGGTGGCAGGGCCTGGTCACGTGGCCAGCTTCCTACTCAATGCTGTCTGCCTGGAGCTGGCCTACAGTCCTTAAGTAGAGGTTTGGAAGGCATGAAAAATGGAGGTGGGTGGAGCAACTGAGTGGCAGGGCCCGGTCACATGACCAGCAGCCTACTCAATGTAGGTGTAGCATTCCCTAGGTAGGAGAGAACAAGGAATAAGAAGCCTGGTGTTAATTTACTCAAGACTCCTAGCCTGTAAACTGGTCCAGGGTTAGCGCAGCCCTTTGCGCTGAATTGGGAATTTTGATGGCTTTTCCTTGCGCGAGGGCGTTCTTGGGGGCGTAACTGGCGCTGCTGCAGGGTCGCTGCGCCACGGCTGGTTTTGGAGGCTAAAATCCATGAATACGCTGTGCGCGGAAATCGATTTTAGCGCACGCGGCTGGCGCAGACATTCGCACGCGCACACTGTGCACCAGCTGCATGCGCCACTTTTGTGCGAAATTCTATGAATTACCCTGAAAATCTTTTGGTTGGATACAAAATAACTGCAACCAATAAACACAAGAAACCAGGAATCAACTTGAATGTTCTCTATAGCAGATCATCAGAGCCCCAAAACCCATATGGTGCCAACAGGATTCCATCAAAACCACTTGCAGCTTATCAGTTGGGGTCTGCTTTTTATATATATATATATATATATATATATTTCTGTTTCATTCTCTGTTTTCACCTCCACCTCTCCCTTCTCCCGTCTCCCTCTCTCTTCCCGCCCTCCTTTACTTTTTCTATGCACTTAATCTATCAGAATTGTCCATGGACCTAGTATGATAGCAACAAATGTTTGTCTCCTCCCACTTCCCTTTACTTGTCCCCCCCCAGCACTATCTGCAAGGTCATCAGGTAGTATGATAGTCGCTTGTTTTGTTCCTCTGCCTCCTCTCTCCTTCCCCCTCCCTCACCTCTTGTTGATCTCTGGCTCTACCAGAAATGTTGTCAGACCTAGTACAGTAGTCGCCTGTCTGTTTCCCATTTCTGTGTTTTAGCTCTTGCACTATCTGAAATGTCATCAGACCGAGTACGATAGTTAATTTCACATTCTTGTTGTTCATGGCCTGTAAGAATGTCATTGGCCCTCATTACGACCCTGGCGGATTTTTTCCGCCATCGGCGGACTTTTCCGCCATGGCGCAAAGTCCCTTTACGCCATGGCGGATGGCGGACTTACCGCCCCATTCCGAGGTCGGCGGGGCGGTAAGTCCCCATTGACCCATTTACCCTTCCCCATTCCCATTTCGGCCCCATAGGGCTCAATGGGAGTGGGGAAGGTGTTAATTACGCCACCGTACACTACGGTGGCGTAATTAACACCGAGGTCCCATAGCGCCATGGATTTTTACGCCCGCAAAAAGCGGGCGGAAAAATGACCATGGCGCTATGGGAACTCGTAGTTGGCGGTAAGGGGTCGGCGCAGCTAACGCTGGCGCAAACCCCTTAGCGCCAGGGTCCTAATGAGGGCCATTGTATTTTCCCTTGTTCCAATCATATCAATCGGAATTTCCAACAATGGAAAACCCCATTGCAGGAAACCATGACTTTTTACCTTCTGGATAATTGTGGTATCTTCTCTGCATGGATGAGTGCGTTCATTGGATGTGTGTGAGTAGCGCGCCCCTTCTGTGGTTGTAGGAAGAGGGGATGCTCGACTGCGGGTTCTACTGCTGAGTTGTCCCCCTATAAAACCATGTTTTATCTGCTGCTGTCCAACAATGTTACTGTTTAGCACGTAGTTTACTAACATGACTGTACATGTTTTTTTCTCTGCAGGATCTTTGATGGAAGGACTCCCATACTCGCCATTGTGGAACCTGCAATAATCAAAAGCGTCCTTGTGAAAGAGTGCTACACCTACTTCACAAACCGACGGGTAGGTTTCTGGGGAGTGGGTCAAGTTTTCTCAGATAAGATACCTTTGGCCACATTTCAGTGTGTGTGCTTTGAAAGTGGAAATGAAAAATATAAACTAGCAAGGTTGTCCCCCGTGAACAAGATACAAGAAATAACAGGGTGACGGGAAACCCACTGACCAGATATTGGCAGCCAAGAGCAACTCCCGCTGTAACACGCAGATTTGAATAGGCCCCAGCAATGGCGCTGTGGTCTGTTGGAAGGATACAGAGAAGCAGGAAATGAATAACAAGGAATGCAGTGGGGATTAGAGGATGCAAAGAGGTGTGTGGGGAGGGTCAGGTGAGCTGCACAGTGTCAAACCCAGTCACCTACTCGAAGAGGGCTTGTGGACAGGGTGGCTCATCCATAATGGGTGCTGGGGTGCTGACCTGCCACCCATTCTGGACAACCAAGCCAGCCCAGTGAAAACACTGAGCGCTCCCTCAGATGCTGGGATGGCTTTAACTGTCAAAGGGTAAATGTGGATACTCTTTGGTCCCCCATCACGCATGCCTTTTGGGCTTTTGCTTCTCCTGCCTTGAATGGCCCATTGACGATGCAGGCTGGGGAACTGCAGGTCTGAATGTGTGTAGCAGGTACTTCTGCACCTCACTGCACATTCAAAAAGCCTGAGGAGTCACGCTGTGGACACTCTGGTTCCTCCACGCATGTGCAGAACTACAAAGCACTCCTCGCTTCCTGGTTCCTGTTTCATTCTGCATTGGAGCCGGAGGGTCTTAATGACAGGCAGTGTAAGTAGAGTCCAGACTGGGGCCAACGCTAAGGAAAACAAAGTATGACTGTATGTGTGTAGGCATGAGTTTGTGTCTGTAAGCGTGTGTGTGAATGAGAGTCTATGGTGTATGGGTGGGTGTGCATGTGGATGAGCAAGTATATTTTGTTTGGGTGCACCTATGACTTACAGAGTGAATGCTGTGTGGGTGCGCTTGTGAATGAGCAGGTACATGCTTAATGAATGTGCTTATGCTGAGCCCATGGGCTTATGATTTGCAGCGGAGTGTTGGGAGTCATTTGGCTGTCAGTCTGGAAATATTTTCTTAATATGGAATGCCATTTTTTACTTGACATCAATGCTAAAGCAAACATGATAAATGAGGCTAGACTGGCCTGCATTGGTGCAGCCAGTCTGTATATATTTTTTAATGTTACATTGTATTTTTTATTGCCATCAAGGCTAAAGACAGTTTGACGAGTGTTATTATATGGCTAATCTGGCCTACATTCGTGCAAGCAAGCCTGAACATGTTTCTTACTGTGGCATGTCATTTTTTACTGGGCATCACGGGTAAAGCCAGCATTATGAGTATTTCTTACATGGCCATAATGGACAACTTTGGTGTAGCCAGTTTGCACATTATTTTCTTATTGTGGTATGTCATTCTTACTGTATAGGCCTGCGGGAGTATGTTCTTACGTGGGAATACCAGCATAATTGGCTGAGCCAGCATGGGCATGTTATATTATAGTATCATTACTGGCATTATGCACAAAGCAAACATGAGTATGTTCTGAAATGGGAATGGTGTCATATATTGGTGCAGCCAGCATATCAATGTATCGCCACAGCAGCAATAAAATGGTTTTCATATCTGCATATATTGTGGGAAAAGGCATCATGAAAATTTGTTCCACAATGCTCCTGTGCACTGTTGGTAACTTGCATCCATAGGATATTTTCACGTGTTCCACTTCAAAACCGATTTCAAACGGTGACTTTTTACCCAAATGTTTACAGAAAGTGTGGTGTGAAATTTACCATGTTAACCATTACTGATTCAACTGGGTTGTTACGGGCTCTCTTCCTACGCTTTTACCCCCCTCCAATTAAATAATTCACAAACCTTCGATGCTTGTAGATGGCGCTTTGAGGGACGACCATGCAAAGATGTTCGTTGAAAAGAACATCTGCATTAAATAGACCCCATCTAGTCTCTCCATAAGTGCACGTCTGACTAAGTTATGGGGGTTTGGGATGAAACCCTCATATCATACCAGGTCAACATATAAAACTGAGCAGATTAATTTACTGTGTTTTCAATTCAAGACGCTTTACAAATGTAAAGTTTGGCCATTGCTGCTATGAGAGGTTGAGTGAAAGGGGTAGTATGTGTTGTAAACATTATAGCTTCTCGACACCTACTGTCACTTTCGTCGAATTGGAAATCAAGAGCATTTTAGTTACCCCATACATGAAAAGAGACCTGGAATCATTCATTTTTTACGACACACTCTAAGCAACTCATTCTGTCATGGTAGTTGCTCCTGTCCTTTCTATTCTGCGTCCCTTCATTTTTCAAGATCACTCAATGCATTTCAGAGCGATTCATGGCACCAGAAAAGGTGCATTAACACAGAACATAATTAATTGAAATAACCTGAAAATATAATAACAAGAAAAAGCAGACTAGAAAATCGTATAAGTCGATGTGACTTTCAAAGGCTCGTGCTGGGACACCAAACACATTTGGCGCTCTTTCTCCTAGTTATCCTAGAAGGGGAAAGTTGAAACTCTGGTGACCTGCCTCGCTGCCGTCAGGTCCTGCGGAATGTTGCGGTTCCGGGTTGTCAATGCTCAGGCAGCAGCGGGAATGTATGCTTTATCACCAGCAGGTGGATGAAGGCCAGAATGATTTGCCGAAAAGGAAACGGCCATTTCCTCACCCCCTCTGTATCGTTCCTACTGATGGATGCTAAGGGAAAACAATATGGGCATTGCCCAGGATGCAGTAGAACTCCCAGTGGGGGAGGCAGGATTCTGGTTCCGGTAGCGCCTTTGCTTCCCTGTTATGATAAATAACTTGACCAGGGAGAGGCTCATACCACACTTGGGCCCGCACAGTGCTACAGGTGAAAGACCTGTCGCTGAAGAACCCTGCTTCATGGCGAACCAGTCCAAGCTTGCAATACCTGCTACTTTCAGGCTCTTTTGCATCACATGACTGTCAGCTAATACATAAAATTGATAAACTCCTACGTATCCTTTGCACAAGCCATACCTGGACATACGGACCTCTGCCCGATCAGTTCTTACATCATCAATATTGCCTTGACGTTCTTCAAAACCTGATCTCTCACTATAACCTTGCTGTCAATATGGGCATACATTTCTTCCCTGGGGCAGTGTTTACATTCTACCACCTCCCCCCCCATGAGCTCTAAACATGAGCACTGAGCCTCCAGCCAACCTTTCCCTGTGGAGCTCCTGCATATACAATGTTTTAATTTTATTTCACCTTCCTACGCAGACTTATGCCAATCAAATCAACTTTTCAATGTCTTGCCTTCATCAGCCCTCCTCCAAAGCAGG
Organism: Ambystoma mexicanum; assembly: GCF_040938575.1. Classification (NCBI taxonomy): domain Eukaryota; kingdom Metazoa; phylum Chordata; class Amphibia; order Caudata; family Ambystomatidae; genus Ambystoma; species Ambystoma mexicanum. The sequence continues at coordinate 464,966,744 of NC_090924.1, read as the reverse complement.
CACCTAGGGCACGTTGAATGGGCCAAGATTCTAGTGGTTGAGTTCTGGTTTACACACTTGTGCACCCATGGGCCTCATGCCCTCAGTCTTGCTTCACCCGTTCCAGCCCAGCAAAGGGCAGGAATAGCCTCACCCTGTGGCTAACATGCCTGCTCAAACTTCTTTGGTGTGGACGTCAGGGGGCCTGACTTCTCTCCAGGGCGTCTTTTACAGATACAGGAGCAGTGACCAATCTCCATCCCTTTCCAAACCAGTGTTGGTCCGAAATCAGTTCAATTGCAATTACCTGTCGTGGGATGTGTTTTCTGGCTTACACCTTCGTGTTTGCAAATCTAGATGGTTTGGAGAAACTGAAAATACTGATGCTAGGAGCCTGGCACGGCTGTCCCCTATATCTACTGCAAGCATAATATTATGCATTGATGGTCACTATACATTTGAGCATTAAGGGGCTTATCATCTGCACCATTTCTAACAAGGTCCCATTGCTTCTGTATCGCAGATGAAACTTCTGGCAATGCAATGTGTAAGGGAGGCATGGTACCACATGTATGACACTGACACAAGAGGTACACATTTCCAAACTTTTATTAAACTCTTGGGGTTTGGAAAAACTCTTACTTTGCCCTATAGCTATGAAGGAAGTAGTCTCTCCATCAAACAAAGAAAACACAGTCCTAGTCAGTCTATGTCAAATCAAAATGGCCTATACTAAAAATAAAAAGGAATGCCTGTCCTATCTTTTATACAATAATACAATAAGTGCGTAAAGGGAAATGTGTATGCAAAGGAAAGTCAGTGTTATAACATAAAGGATCAAGATGGCTGAGTCAGCTCTCCTCCCCACATTGGACAGCACTGCGTAAGGCATCCCTGTAGACATGAAACATTCTGGCTCCGGTTATAAAAAAAGGCAGTTCAAAATGTGGGTCGAGGCCCACTTGGCCTTCCACATTAAAGACACTTAAGTTCACAAAAAAATTCCTTCACGATTCAACAACATTCACGTAGGTCTCCCTCTGTCGGCCCAGACTCTCAAGGCATCAATAGTTCATATAGGTCTCCCTCTGTCGGGCTCGGACTTCTCTAGAAAAGCACCTGATTCAACGTAGATCTCCCTCTGTTGCGCTCGGACCTCGCAATCACAGCGCTTGCAGGGGCTCACTTCCCCAAACTTTATTTACATTTGTAAGGGGGATCCCTTCCCCTCACTTATTTCATCTTTTAGGTCTCCCTCAGTCAGGCTCGGACCTTTCACTGATGTCGAAGACCCCTGAATGTGCAAGGCTTTTCCACAAACCTCCACTGGACCACTTCAACTTCCACTTCAACTCTTCCTTGTAATATTTACCCGAGTGTCTCTTGGTCTGTGTAGTGCAAAAAGTTCGAAGAAGTCTTTCACTTGAAGCAATAACTTTTTAACTTCACCTTTCGTCTGGGTTAATCTTGACTATCGCGTATTTCAAAGTTCATTCCATTTGTTGCTTTATAACAAACATCAACCATTTCACAGAGACTTTCGAGTGGGCCGTTTCCTTTTGCCGGACCACTCCGCTACTCTGTATCACTGGCTCCAAAGGTTTGCTTTCCTTCACGCCTCATCAGAAAGCATGTAACCTTCAATTGTGAGATACACTGTTGCGGCTTCAATCTTTCCTTGACACAAATGGGCCTTTCATGTTGTCCTCTAACTCACCGGTTGTGTGCATTCTTTTCTGTTCTCTGTGGCTTTCATTCATGTGTCAAGGTTAAACCCTAGGCTTGGCCTCACCTCCCCAATGTTGCCATTAATCCGGGTGTGTCGCTGGCATCCTTGAAACACAATGCATGCTTCTTCTTGTCTGGGTTCTGGCCTTCATCACGTATCTCTTATGCTTTCCCCGCGGCAACAACCTCCTGCAGAGAGAGAGGTTTCCCAGCCCCTCACTCTGGTCCCTCAATCAGCCGTCCTGCTCCAGTGGGTTTGCCTTTGCCCCGGAAGATCTGCTCCTTCTCGTGTTCCACCTTGCTCAGAGTGTGTCTCCATGTTCTGCCTTTTATAGGTGTTGGGGGAGCTAATGTATATCAGATGTATGTGATTAAGGTCAAGAGCCTGACTTTGCCTGACTTTATTAATGAGACACGTCCAATGGGATATGTAAGGATTAGCCTCTCTTCGCTCATTCCTCCTCTTTCTCTGCCCAGTTTTTGCATAGAAAAGGGGTGGGAGTGGTTGGGATGTCGAAGAGTCCTATAAAATAGGATGGGATATGGGCATCGGAAAGGGGGGATACCGCGTCTCACCATCGGTTGTCTCACCCCCACTCCCTGAAGATCCCTTACCCAGGTGATCCTCCCACACTGGTCCACCACCAGGGTATGGATCCAAAGGCAATGGCCATGCCCTGGCCACCTAAGAGAGAGATCCCCGGAGACTAGCAAGTGAGACACCCTTTAGTTTCTCAGAGGGGAAATCCCATTGTCACAAAATGAACCCAGTATCAGTTTCTTTGTGTTTGGTAAACCTCACAATTCTGCTCATGTTATATATCCCATACATGTTCACTCTGGTGAGACTACTGTTTACAGTACAATTCATGAAGTTGTCACACCTTAGAAGTTATACATCCAGGGAAATAAGTCAGTGAAATGGTATAGCACTTAGAAAGAAACTAGATGTGGTGCAGGAATAGCCAATGGCAGCGCAGCATTTAAAAGCTTAGGGGGACACACTTTCTGTAACACTTATTTACTTCCACGTGGCTTTAATGACAACATGGATTTGATATGCAACTCTGAATGGCATTTGTTTTCTTTGTATACTACTAAACTCGTCTTGAAACCTGAAAGAAGTCAACCAACCACTCAATCAGTGCCAGAGTCTCAGTTCACATTAAAAAAAATGGCAACCAACATAAAATTAAATTATATATATATATATATATATATATATATATATATATATATATATATATATATATATATATATATATATATTAATGCAAAGTTAGCTAGAACAGCCATGAGTAGCGGGAGATCAAACCGGGAGTCACTCCAGATGGAGACCTGAAATAGCCATCTCTGCATTGCCGGATTACCGGATTATAAACACGGCCAAACCCACTTCGCTTTAGAGATACTCTGCAGAAGCTCTGATGATATTCAGTGAAGTGTAGGAACTGGACTCCCAAACAGGCATTGTTCTTCCTGCTCCTGCTGCATGAGACGGCCAGGAGGAAGCTGTTCTCAATCTTTGATGTGCAGATTGAAGGGGGTGGCCTCTAGTCTTTGGACAGTCAAGGATCACAGAAAGGCAGTCCAGCATTGTGTTGAGCTTTCCAGAGCAATCAATCAGCCCCATTGAGCATCCTCTGAACCTTGACCTATAACTGTGTTGCATGATTACCAGGCTGTGAGACATCAACTCTGATGCTACCTGGTTTCGTGCAACTCTGGGCAGGGGTCCACCATACCGGGCTGCTGCTAGCGATTCGTATATGTGGCCTGTTCAAGATGACATTGAGGATAGGACCTAGTTATAGTGCGTGGACATGTTAATGTGTTTGTTAATGTTTGGGTTACTGTGTGTTTATTGCGGCAGGATGTGCTATACTGGTGTAATGCATGCAGACACTTATTGTAATGTGATTATTGAAACATTGCTTGCTTCAAAATACCAATAAACACATTTAAGTAAAGAAAATTAAAAGAAATAACGAGTCCAGCTGTCACAGTGTTTGGTAGCCACCGGAGACGCAATGGGTATGACCCTGATAGGATGGGGGATTTCTTGGTAAAGTTAGTGCCCAGTTGACTGACATGAACACGCACTTTTAGTAACAAACTATTATTTGGGCATTCTAAGTATCTCCTCTCGCCAAACTACACTCATAATTAGATTTTAAATACTGCACAGTTCAACAGTATTGCTGAAGATCAGTTTGATTGATGCACGAATGGCGATGACACTGAGAATGGAGAATAAATGACTCACTGACACATGTTGCCCACACGTTCCATTCATTAAACGTACTGGTCCCGGTTATTCCATAGAATGACAACGCAACGCTTCTTAATGAAACTGGGATATCTGCAGGGCAGAGGGTGGCAAGAAGGTCTGGGGAGCGTGGGGGGGGGATCAGGGAGAGTTTATTCAGCTGTTGAGACAAATGCAAGTGCAGAGGGGGAGGCCTGCTGCCCTGTTGAGGCCTCCAGCCATCCTTCACTGCTGTGTGCAATGAAGGGCACACCAAAATATGCTTCAGTAAGATTCTCAAGGCTCTCACCATTTTGTATGGCTCCTCTGGCATGCACAGGATTTATACATCCTAGGCACCGGAACAGGCTGGCATGATGGACGCATGACATGCAGGGCAATACAGGCCACCCTCAGATGTTGGTCTTTCTTACTGATCTCCCACCTGACTACTTATGTATCTCCTGTAGTGTGCTGGGCAGGACGATAGATAACATAGGATATTTCCAAAGAAGTGCGTTTCTTCGAGAGGCCTATAGGAGATGCAATAGTAACATTTCACAGATATGACACTGATCTCCAAGACCGGTACAGCATCGGATACCTCCTTGCCTTGATAGAGGTAGATCTGAGTGGCATAAATATTGACACACGCCTCATCCACCATGAAGTTGGTGTCAGTGATGAAGTTCTGTGGATTGTCCAAGCTCACCATCACCACAACCCAGGATGCCCACCATGCCTTACAGGGCACAATTACATCTATTGGCCACATTCCCAATGTTCTTGCTGCACTAGACTGCACACATGTGGCATTTTCGTTTTTGTTATTGGTGCCCCTGTGCCATGGCGCAGGATTCCAGTAATCGCAGGCCACCTTCAGCCATTGCTGCACCCAATACCGTTGTTCCATGCAGGATGGCATGGTGCTACATGACAACACTTTGTCAGAAACCACATGCAGGTATAAGACAGGGTAGACACACCAAACAAGGCAAGCGAAGGGATATTGGGAGGCAAGACAATGAAAAGGACAAGAGGGAAGGAGGGTGGGAATAATGCAGAGGTATTTCATACTAGCAGACTCTGCTCATCACTTGTTACCCAGCCACATACCCCCATCCCTGTCACACTCTGGCAAGTGGCCCAATAAAATATATCACTTCGACCTCTATACCATGGCCTTTGGCAAGGCGTGCTGAGACTTGTGGGTCAATAACCACTCCACTAAAACCCCACTACAAGTACCAGAATTCATTGTAAGAAGCCACGAGCAGCTACAGTGGGATGAAAGCACCTACCCATACACCTCTGGGCCAATAGAAGCCATGTCACAAACAGTGCACAGCAGAATATCCCAGTACATTTTCTTGATGCCTTTCCTTGATTTTTGCTCATAATATATGCCTGTTTTGCCACTTTAAGAAGGCACTTTATACTGGCTGCGCCAATATGACAGTACCCCCCACATTAGAATGCTCTCATCTCGGTTTTGCCCATAATGCAGTTATAATGGTGTCCCCTGGGAAATGGCATGCCAGGGGAGCGACATTTCCCCACAAATGCACCCACAGTAAAATCAAACACTTTCCCCAAATAGTCCAGGATTGGATTTTATAATATAAAATTATACCCCACCTAGAATATTTGGGGAACGTATTTTAGGGGTCAGGGAGAAAAATGTCCCCTACCTGGTGACTTTTTCCAGGCGGCATTATCACATGGAACCGTAGTAATGCACGTGTAACAAAACATGTACAGGTTGGCTGCTCCATGATATGCCATTGGTCCAACCGAAAGACACCCTCAGTCATGTCGGGTTTGCCCATAATACACTAATGCGACAGTACTGCGCAAGAAGACCTGTCCTTGCTGGCTGCCAAGATTCTTTGCCGATGCCTCGTTTTCCCCCTCTCCACACAATCAAATTCCACAGCTGCAAACAAAGAGCCACATGAACATATAATGAGCAATAGCAACACCACACGCGTGTGGATTTGTTTATTCACTTCATCTAGATATGTAATAGAAGCAAAGAACATGCTTGAAATATGGATTTTATAAGGGAATGCCTGAAGTGTAAAAAGACTGGCTAAGGAGAGGAATCTTCTTGGAAACGGCATTTAATGATGACGATGTATAGCTTTATTCAGCATTTGTGCCATCAAAGCAAAATACATTTCCAATAAATATCAACATTCTAAAAATAGTACAATTCTTCAATAACACAGTTAAAATGTAAAATTTCATTTCATTTTTTGAACAAATTCCACTTTAAAACTATAAAAGGCCAGTTAAACATGTTCGACACCCCCAATACAACCAAAGCTCATTCTTCTTAGCCAGCCACTGTGCAAATATTTTGCTACACAAAAGGTTAAGGTCATCACTTTTCCTACATAGAACCATTGCAGCTGCCCCCCAACGCTAGATAGTTAGTTAACAATTCTCTAAACATATGCAACCCAGGTGTCGTCCAAATCCGAACCCAAAAACTAAGTGGTTTTGTTGATGTTGCAATATGGCGTTGGGTGCACTACTGGGCTGCATCATCAAAGATTTTAGAAAATTATTTTCGACCATGCTCATAGTCCCAATTTTGGTGTCCCCCCAAAATCTCTGCACCATACAGAGAGGCCAGAATATCTTGTAATCTGTACAAGTTTAGGGCTGGAGCTAGTGCCCCCCTTCCATGTGTTTAAAAAAACTTCTTAATACCCCCACTATATTTGTTTAGGGTCATGGCAGCTTTTGTGACTTGTTCACCCCGGGAGCCGTTCTCAGAAAAGACAGGCCCAAATATTTGTAATAGTTCACTTGCTCCAAGATGACTCCTTCTACCTCGATATTGATTCTGAGATGCTTGGTTGTCCTGCGTTTAAAAACAAGTGTCTTCGTTTTGCTTTTGTTGATAACCAGGCAGAGAGTGCTGCACTTTCTACACAAAGACGGCAGTGGTATGTTTTATACCCATGGAGTTGTCAATAGCAATAGCGCGTCCTCTGCGAAGAATATGGCGGGAAAACGCAGAGAACCCACCCTCAGTGAGTCCATGCCATTTGCCTCTAGTTCCTCTATCAATCTGTTGATATACTGAAGAGGAGCGGGGCCAATACACATCCTTGCCTTACACCACGCTGATCCTCTGTGTTTTCCCAACTCGTGCCCCAGAGCACATATGCCCTATTGGTCGAATATAGGGCTTAGATAATAGACAGTAAGCTAGCCAGAATATTGTATCTTTTTAAGGTTTGCCATGGTTGGTTTCTTGGAACTAGGCCGAAGGCTGTTTTTAGGTCAGCAAAAACATTGTACAGCTTGCTGTTATTCAGGATCTGAGTTGTTTGACTGTGGCAGAATTGTTTGTGGCGGAATTGCGGATACAATTTTACTGCGGCCAAACTCATCAAATCTATGTGCCCTTACTCCCTCAATACATCCCCCACTTAACGTTTTCTCCATTCGTTGCCTCTCCTGACCCTGTGGTGTCAGTTCTGTCCCTCTAACGCGGGTCTGCTCTGAAGTTGCAAGGTCCCATTATTTTTTTCTTCGTCCCCTGCCACAAATTTTCAGGAAGCGGGGGACACCCCCGTAACCCCCCAAGGCCAAAAATATTGAACATGGGGAGCGGGGGACACCCCCCCCGCAACCCCTGCTCCCAATGTTCTGTATTTCTTACCCAACTTGATTGAATCAAATCGATCGAATGGTACTGGCCGAATTCAGTCAAATGTACCATTCGATCAATAATATTCGATCAATTTCGGTAATACTGTTATTCAGAGTTATGTACTTACTAACAATGAGGTTCAGCCTGAGACAGTGCTCAAGGGTTCCCATTTCCTGTTTGAAGCCCACATGCAATGTACTGATGATCGCTCTTGTTTCAACCCACTCCTGCAGCTGGGCTAGGATTACTTTTGCCTACAATTTTCCCGCCCGATCCAGCAGAGAAATGGGGCGATAATTCTCTGGGGGATCTTTTGCTACCTTCTTAAAGGTCAGGGCGATTTCAGCCCCCCCCCACCCCCAAGTCGTAGGCACAGCACCAAGCTGTGTTACTGCATTAAAAGCTCTTGTCAAGACCAGGCCATGCCCCAAACTATCAGCTCGCTTTTGAAGAGGTCCACTGGTATGCAGTCAGGGTCTGCTGCTTTCCCACAACCCTGGGCACAAATGGCTTTCTCCACATCTTCTAAACTCGTAGTGTAGTCCATGCAATGCCTGGATGAATCCCCTTTAGATACCACCACATTCTGTGCATAGTTCTGAGCCTCGGGATCCTTGAACTGATTTTGGAAGTGGTTACGCCAGACTTCAGGTGCTATGCTACATTGCGAGTTGCGGCCCGCATCAGGTGACATGCGAAGAACGAGCTTCCAAAAAGTTTTGTTATTCCTGCATGCCTCCTCAAAGGCCTCCCACTTTTCTCACAAGAAGTGCTTTTTCTTACTCTACTCTCTATGGTGGATTTATAGATGGATCTGTAAATCTGCAGGTTAATAACGCCTGCAGTAGGGGGCCTTCTTTACGACATTTCAGGATATTGGCTTTGCACAAGCGACACTCCTTGCCATACCAACCCGGGCCAGATGGTTTACCCCACTTGCTCTTTTTGCCTGGCTTAGTGAATAAAGGATGTAAAGATGCAACCATATCAGCATATTCGTCCAGTATATTTTCTGGACCCTTATTAAAATCACAGATTGCCATTATGTGCCCAGTAGTAGAGATATAAATCTCTGGACGTTGCTCTTTGATCAGCACCTCTGCCCGCGTCACCACCCTTCTAGAATGACCGCTGGTATCAGTCAGAATTAACACGCGCTGCAGTGACCATTATCAGGTCCCAATCTTTCACTCCAATCAATGCATAATAAATTCTGCTCCTACCATTATATCCATAAAAAAGTGTTCTTAGCAGGATAGTTCCCAGCACAACGACCATTGCATGCCCTAAGATTAAGATCACTCAGGGGTTGTTCTGCTTCAACAGATAATGGGTTAACTCTTTTAGGGTAGTCGGCCATTAATGGTGGGATGCCGCATGCGGTATCTTGCTCTTCCCACTTATCGTCAGCCAACCAGTGCGGTTCATACTGAATATTCCAATCGCCAGATACTACTATTAATGGTGGTGAGCTCTCCAGATTTTCGCAACCTACTATGATCTCCCTCATTCTTAGCAAGCCTGGCATCGGCGGGGACCCGTCAGTCTATTATAAACATTAAACAAATGCATCCTCGTTCCCCCACTAGTAATGATTTTCAAAAACTGCAAATCGGGAAATCAGTGGGGACCTGTACAACCTCCCAGCTTAGTAATGAGCTGACCTAGTTCGTCAGGCCACCTCTCGGGCGGCCTCTTTCCCATTTTTTTACTGGAATGTCAAAGACCAAGAATCCTTGTATGTCAATTGGTTCTAAAGCCCAGGTCTCTTGAAACCATATTATGTCGAAGCCTTGGATAAAGCTTCTCCAGTCTGGGTCCACCACGTGTTTAGCCACTCCTGCAATGTTCCCTGAGAGGCATTTGATGTCTTCCGAGGCTTGAGCCTCTGCAATATTCTGAGGGTGTCTAAGTCAGTCCACTTCATTCAAGCCAGATTCCCCCTGCTCCTGGTTGGTTTGGCCTCTTCACTGTCCCTAAGTCCTGCCAGACAGTCCATTCTCAGGCTGGGCAGCTCTTAGTATAATGTTGGTACCATTCGGGGGATATGAACGCAGCTCAATTGACAGCAAGCCATTGGTCAAAAAGTCAGTCCTTAAGGTTAATCGAATACAATCAGTGCCACCTCCCTGCATCTCTACCCTGGTACAGGAGAGAATATACTCTCTAAACAAGGAGGTGCAACCCCCCTTGTGCTTCTTACCCAGTATATAACCTTGTTAACCAACGACTTGCTGTTCTCAAATTTGCCCCTTTGGTAGTCTAGGGACATTATGTAGGAAAATATTGGAACCTTTATTGTGGGACATGATCCTAGGATGCACATATGCAGATGTAGACTTTGGTCTCTCGGGTGCTCTATGCACTGTGTTTGCTTTGGGGTGTTGGGGCCTGCTGCAAGGATTAGCTTGGGCGAACCTATCAATGGCTGCTGTGATCACTGGGCTAGCCCTGTTGTCTGCCCGTCCAGGGCGCCTGGGACAGGGGCGCTTTCCCATATTTAGGGGATAACCTCCATCATCCATTTCCCATGGCTGCACTGAATTCAGGGTAGCAAGGAGGCCTCTCCCTGGTTGCGGTATGTCAGAGCACAATAAGCCTGAGCCGCGACCCTCTATGCCTGTTACAACCTTTGTCGGTAACCGCAGTGGTGCATCAGAGGGTATGTTTGATCCCTCGGCAGCGGATCCCGGGCGATTCTTGGCTGCACACCCAGAGCCACAAGTCAAACAATATAGTTAATTAGCACCAATGTCTTTCCTGGTGTAAGAGGTTTCCCCCCTTTCGGTTGCATTTCTTAAGAGACTATCTATTTTGACTGCCATGGCTTGGGTCAGCGTCCTGATCCCCCCCGCCCCCATAGCTATTCTATTATGGTCAGGTCCCTTGCTCCTTCCAGGCGATGTTCCCTTGCTTTGCTGGGAATTGTTTCGCTAGTCTTGCCTTCATCAGGCCCATCAGGTTTGCAGGCCTCCACCTGGAGGTCCGCCCGGAGCGCATGTCTGTTGGATGTCGCGACATTGCAGGTGGGAGTCTCTTCCGGTCTCACCCCTGCTTCAGGTACCCTGCCACTTGCGTCTACACCATTTGTGGTGAAGGCTTCAAAGTCCTCTGGCTTCGAGACAGGTATTTAATGTCTTCTGTTATTTGAGACATAGGGGTGTGTAGCGCTATATAAGAAATATATTATTATTATTCAGTAACGGTGCGTAGACATGAAAAGCTCTTATGTGGAGCACTTTGATAAACCCAGAGCAACATGGCATTGTGCTACTGGACTGATTATGAGACTAGTAGAAATCAGATCAGGATGGACCAGTTCGGGCATGGCACAGGGAAACTTGAGAACACTGTGCATTATGTTATTTAGTGCCATGATGCCTTCAGGCTTACGCTCTGCTTTATAAATTCAGGTAAAATGAGATAAGATTATGCGATTTCATTAAAATAGCAACTAAAAATGCTGATTTTACAAACACCTACACCCCATTTCATTTTGTTCAAATATTGTGCAATCTGTAAAGTCTCTTTTAAATGAATCTGGCCAGGTTCACAAAACTTTTTTTGGAACAAGTTAGTCACTTGTGCCAAAAAAAGGAGCAGCGCAACTCACAAAGGGCATCTGAATGAGCGCATCTCAGATGCCCTTTCCTCCCCCTTTGTGCATTTGCGTAAATAAAGGAACATTTTGTGGCCAGAAATGAGGGTCCTCCCCCTGCACCATTTGAAGCAGGTGCAGGGCATGGCGCAAATCATGGCAGGGTAGTTTCAGACCCTGTCATGATTGCTTTAAAGTGTGACAGCTGCTCTGAAAACCGCGGCTGTCACACTTGCATTTTCATCCGCAAACACGGATGGAAATACTTTATTTTTACTCGAGCATTTAATGACCTGTCTCGGTGAAATGTGCTGTCGGCAACCATGCGGTGCCGGGAGCCTGTCATACATAAGCGTCAGGAGCGCATCAATGGCATCTTAAGGGTGGTGCCAGATGGGGCCCTGGCCCTCTCTTCAGGATGGGAGGGAGGGAGGGAGAGGCCGACCCCTGTGACCTGCTGCCTGCTTTGACACTCTGCTGCTGCCTGGACACTGCTTCCACAAACACTGGCCCTAAGGGCTCGCTTTTTGCGTTTTGGTACACTTGTGTACATTAACACTGCCTAAAAACATATTTCTGCAGCATATGCGTAAGCTTTCATGCATTCTTTCGCTGCATCATCGCGCTCTCTCACTTATTGGTCCATGTCTGGACGATTGTCTGTTGCCTTTGATTGGGGTATCCTTGTCCTGATTTTCCTGGTGGTCCTATGCGGGGTACTCCTGTAGTTCCGCAGGAGCTGATGCATTACCTGCTCACATGGTTGTCCTGTGAGTTTGGCGATCTGGAACGCTGTCTGCAGGTTAGCCATGAATCTCTCGATCATGCCATTGGCTTGCGGCCATAGTAGAGTGATCTTCCGATGGTGGAATCCCATGTACTCTGCGAACTGGGTGAAGTGGTGTCCGTTAAATGGGGGTCCGTTGTCCGTCTTTAGCACCTTGGGGATTCCGTACGCAGTGAAGAGGCGATCTAGTACGGGTATTACATGTTGGGCAGCTGTGGAGGAGACTAGCTGCGCTTCAGGGTACCTGGAGTATTCGTCCATGATTGCTAGCACATACTTTCCCCCTTTATTAGGTCCAAAGAAATCAGCAGCTACGTCCTCCCATACCCCTTCTGGGTGTGCTGATATGTTTAGTGGTTCTGGGTGTCTGCTCAGACTGAGGAGGCTACAGATGGGGCAAGCGCCAAGTGCTTCTTCCACCAGGGAATCGAGATGCAGAAACCACACTTTCTGGTGCAGCATGCGCTTGGTGGTTACTACACCTCTGTGATTCTCATGAGCAAGCTCAATGACTTGTTTCCGCAGTGAAGCGGGAATCACCAGTTTGCGGTCTTTCAGCAGTAGGTGATCATCCGAGAGTGCCAGCTCCTCTTTGACATGTAGTAGCCGCTCTACTTCGATTGTATAGCCTCGCTTGCTGCCCTCCCTCTCTCGTTAGCTCTTCTCCAGAGTCCCGAGCTTAGACCTTGGCAGATGATCTGACAGGCTGTGCCATTTTTGACTTCACAGGCTATCTGCTCGGTACCCATTCCTTCAGGCGCAGCCTGATGTGTCAGATATCGAAGGCATCTATCCGCCACAGACGGTTCTGGGACACACCCGGTTCTTGGGCATCTGGAGAGAAAGTCAGCAGGGTTCTCGCCTTTTCCAGGCTTGTGGGTGATCTCAAAGGAGTAGTCCTGCAGTCTCAACCCCCACCTCGCGATGTGGGTGGCATTTTCGCTTGTGGATTGCCATACAGAAACAGCAGGGCTTGGTGATCTGTCACTATGCAAATTGGTTTGCCATATAGGAAGAGGTGGAAGTGTTTGCATGCTCACACCATGGCCAGACCCTCCTTTTCTGCCTGGGAGTATGCCTGCTGGCGTATGCGACAACGTGGGTTTGAGATGTGTGGTTTGGGTCCACTTGAGCCAGGGTGGCTATAAGGCCCACCGGGCTTGCGTCCACTGTTAGCACTGTCTTACAGTTTGTGTCATAGTATGACAGGTTTTCAGCTTTTGCGACCCGTTCACGTATGATTTTGAATGCCTTTTGACATTTGACGGTCCAATTGAAGGTGGCATCCTGTTTTGTTAGTGCCCTCAACGGTTCACTCACCGTGGCAAAGTCCTTAATATAACGGCGAGGCCCAGAAAGGACCTGAGCTCCGATACATTGGCGGGAGGTGTTGTCTCATTTGGCGCTGCCACCTTTTCCGGGTCGGGTCTCATGCCACACTCCGAGAAGATGTGTCCCAAGAACCACAATGTGCTTTTCCTGAATTCGCATTCATTGCGATTTAGTGTGAGATTGGCGGCTTCCAATGCTTTGCACACCTTTGAGAGGACTTCGTCATGCTTTTGGACGTCCGTTCCAAATACCAGGATATCATCACTATAATTAAGGCAGTTCGGAATGTGCTTTATTACGTTGTGCAACTCAGCTTGAAATATTTCTGCTGCTGAGGACACTCCAAAGCTTAGCCTTTTGTAGCGAAATAACCCCAGGTGTGTGACAAATGTTGTTATGTTTCTACTTTCGGGGCTCAGGACGAGCTGATGGTATCCTTTCTTTAAGTCCAGTTTGGAGAACACCTTGGCCCCATTCAGAAGGTAGATCATGTCTGTTATGCGTGGGGCCATGTGACTCTCTCTTAGTATGGCTTGGTTGGGTCGCCTCATGTTGTCGCATAGCCGGATGCCATCAGATCCCTTTTTGGGGACGGGTACTATTGGCGAAACCCAGGTCGTGGGACCCGTGGTGGGCTCTATTATGTCCTGCTCCAGCAGTTTATGTAGTTCATCTTTTATTTTTATGTTGATGGGAATGCCTCTGTAATGTTGGGGCGTATGGAATCGTCTATATGTAGTTTTACCTGTCTATGTTTTAGTCTTCCAACTCCCTTGAATAAGCTGTGCTAAAGGTTGTTGATAATCTCCACTGGGTCGATATATTTGTGTACCATCATGTTGTGTATTATGTGTATGAGCCCCGTGTCGATGGCCGTCTTAAAGCTGAGGACACAGCCACTTTCTGTTTCAGTGGCAAGCACATGTATGGGTATCCATTTCTCATGCCTTTGTAGTGACACAAACCTTCAAATTGTCCTAGGCACCTGAGGGGTGCTTTGGCCCAGTATGCATAAATGTCCACTGTTGCTGGGCTTAGCTTTGGCCTTTGACGGAGTTCAGTGAAGATCTTCTCACTCACCACATTCACTGTGGCCCCGGTGTCAATGAGGAACTCCGTAGGTTGTTCATTCAATTTTATGATGAGGGTCGGGCTGTTTGGCTGTGGGGTTTCCAAGTACATATACGTATACCTTCTTCCTTTGGTCCCTTCTGGATGAACTGGGGTCTGATTCCGATGGAGATTGTTCCACTAAGTATCGTACATGGCGCCTGGATCTGCGCTTGGGTCTCATGCACGTGACATATCTTCTGCGCTCTCTCCTATCTCTTCTCAGCTTCTCCTCCCCCAAGTCTCTTTCTCTCTGGTCCGAGTATGATTGGCCTTGTGGGCGTTTTGATGCGGTGCTGGAGTGTGTTGGCGTTGGTGGAGTGGACCTCCCTTTGAGTTTCACCAGCATTTCTTTGGTTCTGTCCCTTCCTTTTTCACGGAAGAGCCGGCATACCGACATGAAGTGACCTTCCCCCCGCATGTGGTGCACCGCTGGCCAATTGCTGGGCACGTGCCATCATGCGGATATTCAAATCATCATTTGTAGCAGAATGGTTCCTCCGTCCTTCTCTCCTGTTGGAGACGATGCACAGTTTCAGTAGGCGTAGAGGTGTTGAATCTTTCCACTTGTGAGTCAACAGCTCTCTCAGCCTGAGCCAGTGCTAGAATCTCATCCAATGTACGAGATTTTTGTAGTAGTTTTCTTCTGAAGGTTTGTGACTCGCATCCCACGATAATCTGCGACCTCAGAGCTTCCGTGTTGGAATAGTTTGCAAAGTCAGTGTTTTAGTTTCGTTCATAGCCTCATGACATATGTGTCTCTTTGGTCTGCTTGGTGCTATGGAATAGGTGGCACTCATAGTCCACATTAGTATGCGGGGTGAAATATGCTGCCAAAACGTCCTTTCGTTCTTGAATGGAGTAGATTGAGTCGGTGGGCATTTTGTCGATGATGTCGTGTGTGGCGGAGCTGACAGCCAGCTTGAGAAGGCATTTTTGTCTTTCGTCTTCAATGGGCCCTGTGGCCCCAATGTATAACTCAGTCCCTTATCCATCGAGCCCATCTGGGACCCATGTTGCTTTTGTCTGTTACGTCAAAAGCATCTCGCATTTGGGCTGCCAGAGTGTCTGGTAATTTATAAGGCACTTGGTCTTGTGCCAGTAGCCCCTGTGCTGGTGGCCCCTGAGCTTGGGCCTGCAGGGCTTGTGCTCCATCCTGATCCGACATTGTGTTGATATGAGATCACCCAGGTCCTTGTAGACCTCTGATGGCTCCCACGGCTGCCTTGGAGGCACAAGCACCATGTGAAGGGTCTCCTCCACGTGCCTTGTCATGTTCAGGAGATGGCTGCCCTATGAGGCAAGAGCACCATCCATCCCCTTGGTATCCCTCTGTTTCCCGTGGTGCATGGTCTCAGAGCCTTGGGTGTTCTCCCTTTTTCACCGTCGCAGCCTGGGCCTGTAAATGTTTGTGGAACATTGAGCACACGTTCGAAATCACCACCGCAGCCCGGGATGTGTTTCCCTTTGTCCCAGGCTCCTGCCCGCTCGGTGGAATGTTAGATGAGTGTTCTATAGAACCACTGTGGCCTGGGGTATGGTCACGCCCCTGTGAGCCTGGGAGATGAGCGGACCAGGCCAGCGCACCTGCGCCGGGATGTGGGGCCCGCCGTCACCTACCTAGTATGGGCGTGCGGCTCCTCCAGGCAGCCGCTGGATTGACTGTGGGTGCGTTAGTGGTTCTCTGCGGCTCTGCTGCCACCTCGTCGCCAGTGTTCTGGCCTCCTTGGGCCCTTCCATATAGCGGTGACGCTGCAAATAAAACACTGCACACAGAGCTTTAACTTGTACGTCTTCCTTTATTGAAATTTCCCTTCGAACTGCCCCTTCCCGCGCCCACCCCCCCCGCGTCACTTCCCCCTCCTAACCTCCCACCTCCCTGATGCCGGAACATATGTCATCATGACACAGATATTGTCAATAGATTAAATCTCAGTAATGGCTGCCACTCAGCTTCCTTTTCCTGTTAGGTAATTTCCACCCGCGATAGTTGTATTTTGGCTACACAATGGTGCTAATAGGGTGTTTGTCCGGACCACGCAATTACCATTGCCGCTTGTGGTACTTCCATATGGTAGTGCATTTGTAATTACGTGGAGCTGATCAGGTTGCCACTGGTGGTAATGTTAACCACCCAGCCAATCTCATATTGAGGCCCTACTTTTTTCTCAGTCTTTCCAACCTATGAGAGAATCTCCTTTTGGGGGCCATCTTCCAATGTACCGGAGAGGCCAGTCCACTTTGGCTTACGTCACTTCCTCCCAATTACAGAAGCAGAGCCGCGTTCTCTTAACATTGCTCAATCCACCCGATCCCTCCCACACATCACTCATTAACCTCTAATGCAGACTGTCCTATAGGTGAATTGGACTGATTTCCAATGAGAAGTTCCTCTAATCGGCCAGACGGGTGATATGCGTCTATCCGATATGAAACAGACTTCCCGCCAGTCCTGCTGCTCTTTGTCTATCTGCTGTGCAATCTTCAACTTTCTCCATAGCCTTGTTCTTAGGAACAAAGCCATATCACGTTTTATTCCTTTTTGCCTCTTTCCACCCACTACACAAACATGCTCACTCAATTCTGGTATTCATTCAAGAATTCAGTCAGCCTATGTTATACTTCACTTTTGTGGCCTGCACCCCCAACCTCTCTGAAATGATATGTGTCTTGGAATGGGGTGATCTTTAGTCGCCTGAAGCCGAATCGCATCTTTGGAGCCGAACGTGGAGCAATAGCTGGTTAAAGCCGAAGTTCAGTGCAACCCTAACTTATAAATTTGGGGCGCCAAAAAGATACCCTGTATGTTTTCACAATTCTGCCATCTGCACAGCTCTTGTAAGTGCTCTTCTCTTGATCACCCGAAAAAACGTTTGGGGTCCAAGCCACATATTCTTAATTCCCTTGTGACTATAGACAGGATGGGGTCCCAATGGCCCCAAGCAGGGATGCCAACTTTTAAATTTTAATGGGGTGGAGTTCTGAAACTTATGGCTCAACTTTTGACCCTGGTGATGTCATGTGAAGTGACTTCACAGGGCTGATCCTGTGGATAACATATTGGGTTAGGCTTGTTTTTAAAAAAAACATTATAGCCTGCTTTCTATCAAAACTAAAAAGTGATGGTTCGAAAGTTTTAAATAAATCCTAACCACTAACATTGCCTTGGGCGATCTTACATACCACACCTAGGTAGCAGGACAGAGACTGGTTTGCAACTGGAACTGGCTGGTCCTCTTGTGTAATGGCACAGCCAGTCCAAAGTGTGATGATATGATATTTTCTTTATATCCCGCCCATACACAAGTGCTTCAGGGCACGACGAGGCAAGGGAGGGGTACAACGGAGGACAAAACAACGATCTTACTAGGCCTAGTGACATTGAGAACGTGCAAGTGCAGGGGAGAGGGAAGGGGGGAAAGTGCAAGGGGCAGGGGAGGAGTGGAACGTGCTGGACACAAGATAGAGCAACAACAGGTAGTGCGGCCAGCAGGTGGCAAGTGCAAGAATAGGGCTCATACAACGGGTGTCAATAAGTGCAGGAAGGGGACTGTAGGGTTGCAGACACAGACCCAAGTGCAAGGGTTGCCAGGAGGCAGATGGCACGGGATGCTGCCTAGAGAATTGATAGTGATCGGGATACATTCGACGACTACATCCCCTTGAAATAAAATTATAAGCTACATTAAAAATAATAATTCTAGTCCACAAGTAATTCAAAAATGATTCATTCCTTGGTGCAAATGAATGAGACAGCATCTTTATTTTTTTTACATGCGGCTGATCAAAAAGTGGCAGTGCATTGCGGACCGGGCGGTCCATCATCAGTGGAGAATCTCTGAATAATCCACACATACCATGATGTCAGGAGCATTCCGTGGGCCAAGCCCCTTTTGCATAACTTGTGGACTGCAATTATTTTTACAGTGACTGTATCATTTTGTTTTGAATCGGATGTAGTCATTCTGCACCAGTCGCAAGGAGAGGTGCTCCTGTTTTGCCTTGAATGCTTTTGTTTACCACATTGTGTTTAGTGTGGTTTTCTGGTGAGCACCAAATACATATTCTGTACATTATCACATAACTATCAAACGAAGAGTGGTGCATGGCTGCTATGTTATATATTTCCTCGGGATTCATTCAAGGCCATGCATCATTTTTGTAGTGCAGAAAGGCCTCCCAAATAGAAGTCACAGTATACAAAACACAATTACATGGCATTCATTTTTGATTTTACACTGCTATCTGCTCCAGAATTACAGTTCCCATGTATCATCAACCCTTATGATCCATTTACCCATAAGAGTTTAACTCCATAGAATAGATAATTAAAAATAATGTGTAGGGCACCTGAGTTGGTTGAAACACATGCTGCAGCAATCTCTGTGCAATCTATTGGTCATAAATCCTAGATATGGCAGGGTGACATAATGCCACCTGGTGAGGAAGGGATTTGTATTCAATTAAAATAAATCAGACAATTTGTTTTCTGAAAGGGGGGCCTGCTAATCAGACCCCTCTATCTGAGATGCTCTTTGCCAGAATTCTAGTGCATTCACTGTTTTCTGAGACAGTCTCCTGACACATGCAGCACTAGCCCTGCAGTGGCAGAACGGCAGGTTCAGCTGTGACATTTGTTTTCCTGACAGCTGCTGAAACACATGTTACAGCACACAGAGGTGGATTTTTAATTGTCTGCCTCTTTGATTCAAAACATAATTGTGCATCCTAGTCAGCGTGGTGGTATTTTAAACTGTAAATATAAGTCATGGTTGCCTATGGCATGCTGGCTAGTAGGGTCACACAATTATACAGCCACAGAATTTGATATCATGCTAGTGTCAGCATCGGTGAGCGCCCTCATCATATGACAGTGTAATGTGTATTAGTTGTCTGGCCACAATGTCTTCAACACAGCGATGTGTGACAATGGCCAGGAAGCTGAATTTTGATCCGCCTGGAGAAATGATAATAAACCAGTATCCAGTGTTGTTTATAGTGTAGAAAGAAACATTGTTGGTAGAACAAAACACATTTTTCTCACACTGTCCAGAACTTTCCCGACATGTTTCAGGAAAAGGAGTTTGTTTATGTAGATGATTCTCCTCCTAGAAAATGTTAGGAAAAATGGGAACAAAAATATAATTCTCTCAATAATGGTTTTTCTACCAATAATATCACATAAAACTCGAAAACCTTCCCCGCAGGGCGTAGGTACTCTCCCCAAGGAATCAGTGCATCAAAGACAGGAGGGGCATAATCAAGAAACTCTCACACAAGAGTGTTGAGCACTGGTGTCCCCCTGAAGTCAGCAGACATGGGAAGGAGGTGGAGTTAGTGTAGCCATGGGAGAGGTAAGCTGAGAGATGGATTGCACCCCTTACAACAGGCTTGCTTTTGGCCAATCCACTGACATGTTGCTCAACCTCATATAGGATTGCAAAATCCATAGTGATAGGAAACCCACTTCTTAGTTGATTTTTTGACTATCACAAGAAGGATTCACTGGACCACTGTTGGGAATACAGTCTATTCCAAAGACCTCTGGCATAGAGGAGAAGACAGAAGGCAGACCGAGCAAAGGCAATAACCGTCACATCCCTATTTTTGGAAATTCTTGGATTTTCCTGGGATATTGTAGTACATGTTTTTTTAGAACAATATGATTCTTGATTCTCCAGCTTTTCCAGCATCTAATTCCTAAGAGACTACCTGCTTGTTCTATGCTTAATTCAATACACAATATTGGAAATCCTTGCATTTTCTAGGACTATTCCATGAGCTATATGTTCAGTCAAAGCCAGAGTCCCAGTACCTTTGTGGCTCTCCTTACTTTTCCTCAGACTCGGATTCCCTGGAACTCCAAACATATCCATGACTTGCCAGTCTAAGCCTTTCATAGAAAATCTCATTTTTATGAAGGGCATGTAAATTGGCATATCTTTGGGGAGTAGAAGGTCACTGGAGTCCTTCCTTTTTCCACCTCACAGAGATGTCTTACTTAACCATTCTGCAGAATAGTGTTTTAATCATCAATTTATACAGCAAACATACCAATTATTTCTAAAATGAGAGTCACCAGAAATAATATTAAGTTCAGGACATTTGCCAGGTATAGAGGTTCTCAGATAAAGTAGATGAAGGTAGATAGATAGCAATATGCACCAAGCTAGCTGTGCATGCATTGACAAGTAGCTGTATCCATCATTGTTATAGCATGGAGAGAACATCAAGGTGATGTCCCCAAACCCTTCAGTTACAGAGTGATCATACTTATTTTTATTTATTTGAATTTGTAAAGCGCTCACTACCCTCGGGCATTATGGCGCTGTTAAGAAGGCTTACTTGATTACATAAGTGCATTAGAGGGCATACACACATAGATGTTGCTTAGGCAATTACAATAAGTGCATAACAGTGATTACATAGATTGGTGGACAAGTATATGGTGCCAGCCACATCTTATACGGCGGCAGCTACATAAAGTTGCAAGGTCAGCATCGATGGGCAAGAGCATGGTGCCAGCCACATGTTGCATGGAGGCAGCTACAAAACAGTTGTGAGGTCAAGAATAGTATGTGTACATTAGGTGCCACCGAAGGGTTGCATGGCGGCAGCAGCACATGAATGCGTGGTCATGTTCAATGGGCAAGTGCGTGGTGCCCAGCACAGATACCAAGGAGAGAAGCTACACATAGGTGCTTAGTTGGTATCAGCATAGAAAAGCATGGGGCCAGTCCCTTATTGGACGGTGGCAAGTGCATACTAATACATAGGTGTCAATCAACGGGCACCAGCCTGGAGCAAATCTCAAAGTATGGCGGGCAACTAAATACACTTACTGGGGTGGGAGGAGAGGGGTGGAAGGAACGACTAGGGGGTTGGTGTAGGGGGTAGAGATAAACAGGGACAACCGGGGGGGTGGAGAGTGGGGATGTGCAGGGGGCAGAGGAGGGGTGGGGGTAAGACATACAGGGGGCAGCAGGGGTTAAGAGGTGAGTTGAGACATACAGGAGCAGCGGAGGGGGTGGGGGCATTCACTCACACTGGTGACCAAGGGGAGGGGTCGTGGGGGGCATTCACTCACACTGGCGACCAATGGCAGGGGGTGTGGGGGGCATTCACTCACACTGGCGACCAAGGCGAGGGGCTTTAGGGGGCATTCACTCACACTGGCGACCAAGGGGAGGGAGTGTGGGGCATTCACTCACACTGGCGACCAAGGGGAGGGGCTGTCGCGGGCATTCACTCACACTGGCGACCAAGGGGAGGGGGTGTGGGGCATTCACTCACACTGGCGACCAAGGGGAGGGGGAGTTAGAGGGACCGGAATTGGTAACATGGAGAGTCAATTCTGCTTTGTTTAGGTCGTCATGAAACCTGATTACAGAAAATCCAGCAGAGAACCAGGGTCTTCTGTTAGGCAATTAATCATTATTACTATTAATACTTTCGTACAGCGCAATACACCAGGATTACTGAATGTTCACTACTTTGTAAAAATATTGCATAAAATGAGGCAGTCTTTCTAGTATCTACAGTGAATAGAACAGCAATACCTTGTTGCTGCAGTTTATTGTCAGTAATCATGATTGTGTTCTTTTTTTGTGCTGCAGTCCCTGGGTTTGGATGGACCTCTGAAGCGTGCCATCACCAATGCCAAGGACGAGCAATGGAAGAGGATTCGTGCAGTGCTGTCGCCGACATTCACCAGTGGGAAATTGAAGGAGGTAGCAAAGAAAAGTCATACGTTTGCATGTACACTGCATGGCTGAAGGTGTGGTTCCCCCCCTACCTCTGACTGGCACCTGTAAGAGTAACCGAGCACCTTCACACACTCTGTATGTAGATCAAACCTTGAGAAGGCGCTGTCTGCGTGAAAGGCTTTGGTGTTGTTAAATGCCCCTCTTTTGACCCTGGCGCGTGCCTCTCCTCCTGTTGAATATGATAGTTTGCTTCTTTGGTTTATATACATTTCATGAGGTTTTTCCAAGTATCAAAATTGAGCGAAAAAAAGAGGTGCCATTTCTCCTGCCTTTTGCCTTGGCAATGCATCCAACAAAATCCACACAAGCTCCCTTTAAGCTCTTACGAGAGCCTCTCGAGCCTCATGTTGATGATATGTGAGATTTTAAATACCTACTATTTTTAAAATAGCACCTATTTAGGAATTGGGGGTCGATTGGGTTTTTTGTGACATGGCATAGCTAATAAATAGCCCATATGCATTACTTTCCATGGCCCCTATGGAGTAAACCGGTTTCTAAATAGCTGGGAGCTATTTAGCTTGTGCTTCTCCCCTAGGAGAGGATGGATAGCTTAAAACCAACCCTTACCAGGACAACCGATACCTTACAAACATGTATATATGTGACCTTAACTTTAAATATTTGAGAATGTAAATAAAGAAGAATTAGGACACATTTAAAAATAATGGATCATGCATGACGGGCAAAACGTTAACATGTTCATCTCATGCAGCAGTTAGATTTGCAGTGCATTTTATGTATTGACTCGTGGTTCTGCTGTGGTAACCTCTGCTTACTGCTTGATGACCGATACGCAGTCATCAAATTTTAATTTCGCACCCTGAGTAAATATCCCATATCCTAATTGGTTTGTGTTTGGGGGTAAAATGTGGGTTTTCAAATATCACATGTGTTTACCATTGCTACCCTACTCCTTACGAGAGCCTGAGCTGTTGCTTTGCCTGGTCCCTTCTATGTCTAGCTCACTCGGTCGATTGCGTGTTGAGAATGGCACACAACTTTCAGTGCATTTGTCTATGCATAAAAAAAGCAAGAGCCCATTTTTGCTATGTGGATAAACTCAAAATCTCAGCCTGTATTCAAGGTTTAGCATTATTTGCCAGACATTTCGATGATCAGTGCAACCAATATATTGTGTATGTGCTTTCGTTTCAGATGTTTCCAATCATGAAGAACTTTGGAGATGTTTTGGTGAAAAATATCCAGAAAAAATCTGGACAAGAGCCCATGGATATGAAGCAGTAAGTAAGATTTGAAAGCTGATCGGCGGTGTGTGGAGGGGGAATGGATCCAGTTCAAGTGTTGCAAAAGGTAGAGGTTATCACAATGTAGCAAATACTATTGCTTGTAGCAGAACCCAACACTTTACACCAACTAAGCTTAGGGTATGTGTGCAGTTGAAATGGTTAAGGGAACAGTGGGGGTTGGCAAATAGTGGTAAACCTTAGGTGTTGTAAGTTAAGGGAGAGAATTTTAAGAGTATGGGTAGTTGTGGGGTGGATGAAATATAGAGGATTGTACAGTGTGCAGTATGTGAATAGAAGGATGGCTCTGACTGGAAGAGTGAGTTGTATTGAAGGTTGAATGGATGAGGAAAACAGCGGGCGGTTATGAGGTGGAAATGTGGATGCTTGTGAGATTGATGGAATCTGTTTAAATTGTGAAGGTATGTGAAATGATTAGAGTTGTGAGTGTGTCTGATGCTAGGGTGTGTACCCAAGTGTGTAATTGGTAAGGCTGTGAAGAGGACGGACCATGAATTAGGGAGAGACTCCTAGGGAGGGAGGAGAACAACCGCTACGCAGAGGTAAGCCTCTGTAGCAACAATGACCTGGAGGGGTGGAGCACCGACAAGCCACGGAGCCAGCGGTGGCGTGAATGAAGTGAGACCCACTAGCTGGAGACTGGACGGCAGGTGCATTGACCGAGTAAGAGGCTCCAGTAAGGAGAAGAGATGCAGTGGGAAGACACCCGTCTTCTCGTTGGGCGACTACTGAAGATCAGTGGTGAGCCAAGCACCCTGCTACCAACGTCAAGACCAGAGACCGGAGAGGAGCCTGATCCTACAAGCACCACCAGGCAAGTGCTTGCTCCACCGGTGGGAACATGGACGCTACTAATGTGTGGATGCCAGTGAGCCCTAAACGGTTGGTTTGACCCAGTACTGACAATGATGCAGATACAAAAAACAATTTGAAAGCGATATGAACACTGTGTTATGGCTGGGATAGCCGGCAAAAGCACAGAAACTTAAGAGAAACTGAGGGGCACATGCCCCCACTAACACAGCATGAGCGAGATATGAACATTGTATATCAAGGCTGGAATTGCCGAGGACATCGATACGTCCTATGAAAACCAGTGTGAAGGGAAGGTGAAGTTTGTGCAGCAAGACTTGCTAAGGGCATAAGGCCACGAGAACCTGCAATACCCGAACAAGCAGACATCCCAAGTTAAATATTATTGTTGTAAAATAAGACACCTAACAGAGAACCAACAGACTTTGGGGAGTCCCAGTGCTACGAAGGTTGGAGACAGAGAAGTGCCTTGTCGAATAATCCTGCAGGGATTTGGACATTTGGAATAAAGCTAGAATAGAAACATTTAAGCAATAGTCTTCTTTGCCAGGGGGGGAGAGTGAAATCCATACCAGCTTTTACTTAGGACAGTGTGAAACTCGTGAAGTTAGGCAGAATGTTTACACATGTAATTATTACAATAATTCTTTCTGGACTTGGACAAACTCTTAGCATTTCAAAACTACAAGTAAGTATTACAGCACACATGCACTTTTAGTGTGCTCTGCTATAGTGCACTAAAACTTTACTCATGAACATAGTTAAAACAATCTGTCCTATGAGGACTGGGCGCACACCTCTGGTAGGACGAACAAGTTACAAACTGGCTTACAAAAGGGCCACTGGACGATTATATGAATGGCTTGGCAGTAAGAGCCATACAAGAACAAGCACGGGAAGATAAGACTCGCAGCACCTTTGCTGCTTCAATCAGCCTCTCATCAGCATTTGACAGGGTTGACCTGGGTAGACTCTGGTAAAAACTGGCTCGCCTGGGGTTGCCTGATGGTTTACTTAAATTGATAATCGGCTCCACGAAGGCTCTGGAATTAAAGTAAAACTCAATAACAAGGGAAGCTTGTCAAGAAGAATGAAAATGGTATCAGGTTTGAGACATGGCTGCGTGTTTGGCGCCCTGCCTTTTCAACCTATATATATATATATATCAGACGCCTGTGATTTTTTTTAAACTGGTCTGCTTTTATATCCCCCAAAATGGGTGCATTTAAAATTCTCTAGATTGCCTATGCTAATTACGTTTAAATTTTTGATACTAGACGAATTGGTCTTCAATGTGTTTTCACTAAATACTCTAAAGTCAACAGCCTTCTAATTAATCCAGGGAAAACTGGAATCCTTGAGTTTTCCAAGGGGTAAAAACATAGCCTATTCAAATGGTACTTGGAAAACACTTTGCTGACTCGAGCCTTGAGAGTAACATACTTAGGCTTCCACATAACAGGGTAGCCTGAACATCCGTACTATCCTAAGGCAGAAGGCGTCATCTCTGTCCAACCAACTGTTAAAGATAGACAGGAAATACGGTTGTTTTTCTGTGAAACTGGCTATTGACCTTTACGAAGGTAAGTTCGTACCCAAACTGATCCATGGGATTGAATTATGGCTTAAGGCCATTTACGGTCGGTTGGGCAGATTGGAGACCATGCTTTGGAGACACAGTCCCGCTAGCAGCAATGCGCTTTGAGCTTGGTCTTCTATCAATGAATGTATGCGTTCAGTGAAGACCACGGTCCCCCTTCCACAAAATAATTACTTCATCCAGTGATTCCATATATAGTGCTATAAACATTTGTATGAAAATGAAGCAGGGCCAGGCCGACCACTCTCATTTTATGGAAAGGTTAAAAGAGAATTGTGTTTTATTGCTGAAGGACTCCTAGCTAGTGAATTGTCTTGTATAATGTTGATTGGTGCACCAGAATTGAACATTTTCAAAATTATCCGTCGATGTCCCATCTTGCACATTAACACAAAAGCAGTGTCACTTTGACTCCCTACTTGCTCTTGCTTCCAAATCATTTTTATAGATCAACTCTGTTACGCCTGAGATGGAACCCGTTGCCGACAAGCGAGGTCTTGTTAAAAAGCAAAGAAATTTGCAGTGGGGAATCCATGTGGCCATTTTGTAACGATAAAATGGAAACAGAAACACCAAGGCCCCTACTCTTGGAGAGTTCCACCCTCTCTGTGTAGAGAATGGTGTATTTTAAGAAATTGCTCCTTGAAATAAATTGGACGGCCAGAGAGAGTTTTTGGAAATGGTGGTTCAAGTACCAATTTACCATCAGTTGGAATTGCTGTGGCAAGATTTTTTAATTCTCTGAAGATGGGTGCCGCTCTCGATAATACACTCGATATTAAGGAGAGTGTAATTTGTTGAAATGCATTTTAAATCGTTTTCTTAGTCTCTTTTCGCACTGATGTGTTTTAATATTAGACTGAGGATGTTTTATACATTGAAATAGTTGTGTATTACTTGAAGGATAATTGTAATGATGGCAGTAATATGACAAGATCATTTTTATGTAATTGTCTATTCTTAATGATGTGTATATGTGTTTTTTCTTTTTCTTTTATCTGATGAATTGTAAAAAATGTTTAAACCATATACAATACGAAAAAAACTACACAACTGTAGTGTAGTAAAGCAGGTGAATAAAGAACAAGGTAAGTAAAAACCAAATTTGAGAACTCCTATGTAGGAAAGAAAGGAGTTAGAAAGACCATACACAGCCTTATTATAAAATAAGGCACTAGACCTTAAAGTCCTTGCCTAGCTAGAAAGGTGGGGGCTTAGTACCCGTAGAGTCGCAGGCCCCAATGCAATTCTTTTCAGAAGGCGGGGAGTCTTTAAAGGGAGTCTGAACAAGTGTTGGCATAGCTAACAAGCAGATGCAAGTGTCTCAAAGTTGAAGAACAATGAATGCACATTTCTTGGTAAAGCCCTCTCCTAATCCAAACACCCTGGGGGAGCCCCGGGATGCTCCTTGATGAACTCCAACAATCACGGCAGATGATGTAGTGGTAGGACAAGGACTTTTTGTGCCTGTTAAACCCTATGCAGGCAGGATGTAAAAAGGGTATGTTTACTCACCCCTAGTGCTCTGATACACTCATGGACCATTTTGTCAGCTCCTGAAATTGCTGAGCCCCATGCTCTGTGTCTTGGTTCCAGTGAAGGAGGTCATGGGATCGTGAGTGCAGAGATCACTTTCAGCATCCAGATTTAGATTAGGCTAGTCAGCGGTTCTGCGCTCTGACAAGAAGCTGCCTGAGACTGGACAACTGGACGACCCTGGTACGATGAAGAAAGGACAACCACATTGTCGATGTCCTCTGAGACCCCAGGACACGAGGCAGGTGGAGTTTAGCAATGGCCACTCTGAAGAAATGATGGCAGACAACCCTCATGGCAGAAACAAAGAAGCTGGAGAGCTGCAATTGCAAAGGGATGCCTCTTGTTTCACAAGGCTAGGGTCTGGGGAGTCCAACATCCAAACTCTCGGGAGTGACTGATGCAACAAGGTAGCCCATGAGGAAGCTGGTCAGACCAGGATGGTTCTGGGTCACCAGTGAGGGCTTCTAAGGTCTAAGAGCAGGATACTTAAGCCGGGTTCAGAACTGGTTGTTCCAACTGGTACAGGGGTCGATTAAATGATGAAGGCCTTCTGGAGAACCACAAAGGAGCAGGGCTTTTCCGGGACAATCGATGAAGACAAAGCTGGATGGCTGCACCAACGAGTTCCGAGTCATCAGCGGGATGCTCCTCTTTGTAGGAGTCTTGGCTCAAATGACAATCTGTTCAATGGCTGCAGAAATCCTCCTTTTATCCAGGATTTGAGCTGGAGTCTCCCACAAGCCAACCAAAGGTAAGGATATGCACCATTCAAACTGTCAGGGGGTGTCCAATCAGCAAAGGACACACTTTGACATGCATGTGGACTGGGACCAGACAGTCCAGCCTCCGCATCCGGCCTTGAACACTGGAAAACAGCTTCCCATATATGGTAAATCCAGACCGGGGAGGGCAGGAAAAAGGGCAAAATATAATCTGGCCAAAGTACCGGGGGAAAACCTCGTGGCATGGCCATTTTTGCATATGTTACTCGAAAAGGCATTATGCAGTAAAATGCAAAAGAGTACAAGACAAATAAAAAACACGGTAGAAAAAGATCCACTGCCACCAGCCCATCTTGGACATATCATGGAAGTAACCACAAAGTTACGAATAATAAAGTTAAAGGGACACACTCTCCTACCATACCTCAATCTAAGGTGAAGTATGCAGTGTAAATGAGACCAAGTTTCACAAAAGAGAACAGTTCTCCTGCACTGATAGCCATAGGGACTGATCAGAGCCCCCAAAACAGATGAGCTTTGCAAGGCAAGTGATGGTAAAAGGCTTCACTTGCCTCCAAAAGTCAAGACTAGTACAAAACCTTGTGGGTCCCATAGCTGTCTATTGAGGGAAAGCAGCAAATAAATCTTTCCTAACGTGACACCAAAGCATATTTTCACCAGGTATGACTCGTGCAGTCTCGAGTGTTTTCACAGTATGCTTCAGGCTTCACAATGGCTTCCTGGTTTGTATACAATGTGGCAAATACAAAATATATTACTCATTTTTTAACTGTGCAGTGTTTGTTGTTATCTCATTGTGTATAACAGTCATGCAATGTGTACCAGCCATTTCAGCCTAGACGACCAAGATTTCCGTTATCGAAAAACCCATTAGGGGTTCCGAACTATCGTGTCCAACAGCTAGAGGACACCTACAAGAGGTGGCACCAGAGGGTTGTCATCTCACTTTGTTGATGTGATTGCCTTGCTGTTCCTCTGCTCAAAGTTGACCATAGTGCGCCATAAAACCTATACCTTTATTCAGACCTCTGTCTTTTAGACTAAGCATCTTCAGATACATGAGCTCCCAGATTTTTATGTGTGTTATTTGAGAGGTCACCTTTTAAAACCATCACTGATAGATCCTGCAGTATGTTGCCATTTTGTATGAAGTGGCGCCCCACTAGTCCTTTCTTTTTTGTGGTTGACTATGAAGGTTCAACATTTCACTTTGCTCCTGTCAGCTCTCCCCTAATTATTTTCCTTGCAGGCATTTCTTGCAATTGGATGGCGTATACAACATTGGATGATATGCATGTATTTCCCTTTTATCTATTTTATCCAGTTCTGTGGGGTTGTTATGGCTTATCTGGTGCCAATATTTGCCACGTAATGTATTTCCTCTCATTAAATGGCAACGTTCCAGGTCTTCCTTGTTCTTGATCTAGCGGAAATGTACACATGGTCAGGGATTGTGCTAAATTTCTCAATTGCTTCTATGCAATTAGGGGAGCTTCTTTGAAAATAACTTTCAGTGCATCCTCTCTATTCAATATTGGTTGAAGGTCCATCTCAATCCTATTCAGTTGTTAGTGCTAGCTGTAGGTGACAGCCAAGGGTTTTCATTCTGCATATCTGCTGTCTTTGTATTGCAGTAGGTTGTCTTTGGGTATTTTTAATGCAGGATCAAATTCCCTGTCAATTTGTCTGGCTGAGTGGCCAAAAGCAAGAAGGACGTATAGCATGCAACAAGTTGATTGTCCCTTGGCTTCCTGTTTGAGCATATGTGTTGCGATTGGATGGATTTGCTGTAAAAGGGACATTTGTATGTGGCTTGAATGGAAACGTGCCCTGTGCAGGTATTTGTTCCTGTCAGTGGGTTTCCTATATACAGCTGTTTCTAGATGACCATTCCTTCCAACAGAGATATTTGTATCCAGGAAGCAGATACTCTCAATGGAGTGTTCCATGGTGAACTTTGGTTGAAACCATTTAGTGATTTAATTTAGTGAAATTGTTTTCGAGGGTCTTTGTCTTTTGTCCAAATCAGAACAATGTCAATGTGCCGCATGTCTTTTGGTGGTCTCAGAGATTGTTGTAAGAACTCTTGTTTCGAGGTCTGCCAGGAAGAGGTTAGCATACTTTGGCACCATTTCTGTGCCCGTGGCAGTTACGCTCTTTTGAACTTTGTGTGAGGAAAATGCAATACATGCCCTGCTTTCCACTTATGCGGTTTTAAATCTTTCAATATAAAATGTTTTTAAAAGAACACCAGTCATTTTATGAAATTAATGGAGCCCAATTTAGGACTACATGTGTCTACATTTGAGAACATATTACATTCAGCTCTTAGCAACAAATGTGGACTGCTTTTCATTGAAAATTGTTATGCGTTCTCTGATTCCAGGAGTTTTATGTTCCTTTAGATAAGACCTGCATTCCTTGCATACTTTCCAACCAACCAACCAATGAAGTTTAAATTGGGAAGGCTTTTTTTGTGTATGCTTTTGGAATGTGTAATATCAGTGTTTTTTTACTATTCATTTCACTCCAACGTCTGATGAAGAAATCTATGTAACTTCAAAAGCCAAGACAATGGGCCTCATTACGAGGAAGGCAGCTGCGAAATGAACCGTGCCGGTAAGGGACCAGCACCGTTCATTCTGGGCCGTCACATTGCGAGGTCTGCAGCGGGCCCCACTCTGGACGCCAGGCCAGACCAGATGTGCAGAGTTGGACCCACTATCAGACCAGGATGCTAACAACGGGCCCGTCATTAACGGGCCCGTTGTTAACATCCTCCCCATTCCCAATGAGCCCTATCGGGGCTCAAATGGGACTGGGGATGTACCGGGTCCGGGTCCCGAGAATGGAAATTACCAGGCCTTTTAAAGTCGGCATGGCCCGGTAATTCCCTTTTTATGGGACCCGGACCCGGTACCCGGTTTGGGGGTAGCCATGCCACTAAAAACGGCATGGCTACCTCCAAACTCGTAATGAAGCCCAATGTCCCATCCCTGCATATCATTTTCAACCTAGCTTCCTTTTGAGTGCGCTGATAGTGTGGCAGGCCCCCCAGTAACCCATTCTAGCCACCAAAGCAGATGCAACAGTCTATCCATCGTGCCAACCAACTCCCAGACCAGCGGGGCACTTTGGCATATGCATCCTGACAAACCCATGCCCTCTTCGGGTTCGTTAACCACCTTTCTGGTAGGCTGTGACAGCAATGAACCCACCAAGTGACGGAGAGAATACACTTCAGCAGACCACTGGATGGAACCACGCCAATTCTACGAAACCAAGAAACCAGCCAGAAAACATAGGCACGTATCATATTCCATGCTTATGGAAGATAGCTGAAGGCAAGGCCATCCACCGGCACGCATCTACAATCATACACCATTTTTAAGACATATCGCACAACACCTCTGCCATTAGAATACAGCTATCCCCCACGACAAAAATGTGGTCTAGCTGGACACATTATGCGTCTCCTGCACTCGCATACACCCCAGACGTCCTTAAAACAACCATCCACATGCCAGCTCAATAGGGGCATGGTCACCCCTACCCACCTTTGCATTGGCTAAAATGCACACATGCATTCTAGACTCCTCTGATAAATGTTCCCATACCTTGGACTTTGGTCCCCCGAGGGCGTTCACCTACAGCGCTTTGAGACCATACCAATGGGAAAAGGTGCCATACAAATGACAAATTACACTACATCAGTCCAATAAAAGGTATCACAACCGCCTTTTTCGTGTGATTTTAATACTGTCTAACATGGCGGAAAACTTTCTTTGCAAAGATTGCCACATAAATAGGTTTTATTTTTTATTTACTTTATTGTGCATTTTTACAGCGCTTCCACAGTAAGTCAATTCTGTTTCAAAGCGCCCACAGGGCAACAGGGAGGGAACATAGGATAGAAATAAAAAACAATGAATACAGTGGAAAATAAAGACGGACCTGCTATGCCTTGTGAGTATTCAGAACGTGCAAGTGCAGCGAGAGGAGGGGAAATAGGGTGTGTGTGTAAGTGCTGGAATGTCCGTGCTCGTGAGCGAGCAGGAAATGAAGTGCATAGTATGGTAAGTGCTATTGGGTGGAAAGTGCAGGCCTACAGAAGTAAGGCCGGAGGGTGCCAAGGCAAGTTCTGAGAGGTAGGTAGAGGCTGGGGTGATTGGGTGTGGGAGGCCAGGTCCCCGAGTGACACATAAGTGCTCTGGCCACCAATCACAGCGACAGTGAGATTAGCAGAGGAGGGACGAAGTGAAGGAGGAGGTGAAGAGGAAGGTCTTGAGGAGTTTTCTGGAACTTCAGGAGGTCCTGCTCAAGACGAAGAGGGACGGGGGAGGTTGTTCCATAAGAGGGAGCCAGCTGCAGAAAGTGATCTGCCTCCGGCACTCTGTTTAGCGAAGCGCTTTACACATAGAGAGTTGGTGCCAGAGAACTGCAGAGGTCTAGAGAGAGAGTATTTAGTAAGAGAGAGTTGCAGATAGCGTGGTCCCAGGCACCAGACAGCATTATTTGTATCACCTTAAAATTCCAATGAATAGCAAAGCAGCTGAACCCTATCCAGTCCAGCCTGGGCAACAATATATTTAAAGCTTGTGATTAGTATGCAAAAAACGAAAAATGAATGGACAGGGGGACCCCCCCCACCCCTGAAAAATGCATTTACTTTTTCTATTTGCATGATAAGGCTGCTCTGCGTCAGAAACACAATAACCAGAACGTGTCAGCATTGACCCACAAGGATCTTAGCCTTTCTGCATAACACCAAAGAGAAGTGGTTGGGGATCATTGGATCATTCGACTCAGTATGTGCACAAAAAGCATCAATGTGCAAAGTGGTGCAAAAGGGTAAATAGCAAATTGGGGTCATTACGAGTTTGCCGGTATTCTGGCGGTAAATCCACCAGAATCCTGGCAAATAGAGTTACGGATAACACCACATGGCCAGGCAGTATTACCACCTGATTACAAGTGACCGTTTGTCACTGGAAATCCCCATTTAACGGAGTACATAGGACTCTATTGGGGATTTTTGCCGGTATTACTGGATGGGAATACCAGCGATTTTGGGAGGTTAAGTGGAGGAGTTACCTCCAGCATGTGGTAACACCAGCAGTGGTAATACCGGCAAACATGTAGTTTGGTGGTGTGGGAAAAATTGAGGTAAACGGTATTAACTCCGTATTTTTCCCACACTGCCAAACTCGTAATGAGCCTCAAGGGGCCTCATTACGAGGTGGGCAGAATGGGTTTAACGGCACTGGTAATGGTGCCGATGCCGGTAAACCCATTCCGCCCTATTACGAGGTTCCCTTGCGGGACCCGCTCTGAACGTCTGGTCAGACCAGACGGCCTTTGCGGGTCCCGCAAGTGGACCAGGGAGCTAATAACGGGCCTGTTAATAACGGGCCCGTTATTAGCTCCCTCCCCATTCCCATTGAGCACTATGATGGGGTCTCAAATGGGAATGGGTTTTTTGAATGAGGAATTACCGGGTCCTCCAAGGTTGGAGTGACCCGGTAATTCCTCATTCAAGGAACCCAGACCCGAGTTTGGAGGCAGCCATGCCCTTAACAAGGGCATGGCTGCCTCCAAACTCATAATGAGGCCCAAAGACAATTCTAAAAAAGATGGCTTGACCATGACAACTACTCCATCACTAAGCTGCATATCGATTGGTCATCACCTTCCATGTTTGTTACTCATCATCCCTACAAATAAGAAGCGAACCATCCACTTGTACGCTTTGAAACGGGCAAAAACTAAAAGTAGTGCATCACTAGCATCAAAGTTTAGCCCTGGGGAAGGACATCTAAAATGTGTGATCCTATGAAGTTCGAAACGTGCATTAGAAGCTGGTTAATTTCACACAATATAACATGAATAGCATACAAAAACACTTGATATTTTAGAGGACCACTATCAACAATTTATACCGATGAGGAAAGATATCTAAACAAAAATGATTAGGCCATTCGATAGAGTTTGAAAACCCAAACCATAATCGCCTTGTCAGGGACAGAGGTAAATTGTGCAGATGGATTCAATCACACAGACTTATTCATCATTTATGAGCACCCTCTCATATGGACCTTTCGTGTTTATGATTGCACAACCATATCGGTTCTAATGCCTGTTTTAGGGCAGCACTGTTGAGTTTATTGGCACAGACCAAGTTTTGTTAAATGGTGAGTCTCACGCCTTCTCATTTATCATGTAATACCCATGGGTGTCTTCTTTGTATTGCATGACCTCTTCTATACGTTGCGTGTGTTTCATGACTCATTTGTACCTTTGGGCTTCATTGCAGGTCTTTGCCCTTGGATGTGTTACTCTATCATCACTCAGACGTGGCATACTGGCTTACACAAAGCACTCTGCCTATGTGTTGGAATGCAGTTTGCAGAGTGCTAAAAGTATGCAAAGATGAGCTGCAGTTGGAACTGGAGCCGTTTCAATACTGCTCGCCAATGCTTTAATTTTTCAGTCAGACTCTACCTCTTCTCCCTCACCTTCCCTCGCTCTTTCATCCACATTCTCCTCTATAGACAATCTATTTTTTGATGGGCCACACTCGGCCCTCATGCTCGGCGGCCGCAGAATTAATATTTTGGCATTTAGCCATGGAATAATTTAAAGGTTGGCCTGGGCGGACAAGTCACCAAATCTTAGGATTTCCTGAGCACACGTCATGCCATGCATGCATCCTAATATTTCATATTATCAATATTTTCCTATTCTCCAAATCTGGCTTATAACATTTTGCCATTAATCCCTTACATATTAGAATAAACCAATATTTTCTTAATCATAAATTGTATGGACCACCGAACAGGACTGACATGCACCCATGCTATCAACATTCATTCTTCCCCCTTCATCTCTCCCTTCATTATGTCTGTGACATTTATCCCTACCTTCCCATTCTCTTATTTTTCACCTGCTCACTTTCCTTTCAGAGACTTAGTTCTGAATGCCCCTGTCCTGGGCACAATACGCTAACTCTCTGATTGGTCTAGGTGCTTGGAGTCTACTACGTTGGTGATTTGACACAGTATACAAAAAATCCACATAACCTATTATCGCAACAAAAAGAGAATGCACATCCTCCCAATAAAACATGTGAAACCACTGGCACGAGGAGGCCTGCCCCACTGCTTCCACCCACACAACTCAACGGATCTGTTCAGGGAATCTGTACGAGCGGAGCCTTGCCTCAAGAAGAAGCTATATTATTACTACCTGAGCAGAGGCGAATCTTTAAGGTAACAATATTTCTGATGCTTTTGAATCTGCTTAGAGTCACATGCTGTGCATATAGTCCGACATCCAGTGGTAATCGCTGAGTATTGCATCTTGTTTTCAAAGTTTGAAAAGGGACGTCGACCTGGGCGTGTTTATTACACTATCCCTACCGTGATGTGTAGTGTACCCATGATCCTTCACGCGTCGGTGTACCCAAGATTGTTTTTTTCCGCCATAATGGTTGCTCCCATAATGCGGAGCTCATAGCGTGCTACGGTTATATTGCTATTATTTAAACTACAGTCCAGCTTTTGCCGTACGTTTGACGTTCCTTCGACTGTCTACCTCTACCATCTGAAGACCTCTTCTGGACTCTCGATGATTGGTTGGGGACTTCACCATTTGGCTTCGGCCTTTGACAGTAGGGAGAGTGGAGTGTCTTATTCTGGACATACTTCTTCATTAGAGAATGCCATTTCTTGTCCTTCCCTATACTTTCCCTTGTCTGGCTGCTCTACTCTTTATATTTGATGATGGATAGAACTCCATTTAAATTTTGCCATTCCTGTAACAGGAAAATCCCTTAGAGGGACACTTACAAAGAGTTTAAAAACTGTTTTCCTCGTGACCACGACCAACGCTTAAAGAGCGACACATTAAGCGGTCGGCGGCCTACACTATGCAGGGAAATCCCATTCCCCCACTGGCGCTGTCGCGTCGGATGAGAAACTCCAGCAGCCACGGCTCCATCTCGGATGCCGAAGACATTATAGTGGAGTCTTTGGACTCCCGCATGCCGGTCTCCAGCCCCACATGCTGAACGCGCTGCTATGGGGTTCCACCCATTGATGACAGAGGCACACACACTCACACAAAGGTTAAACACACAACCCACATGCGATCCTCGATGAAGCTGACTGCACCTACAGGTACATTGAAATCCACTACGAAATTGGGAGAACCTACCTGTTCTCAACCCGCTGCGCTTCTGCCTCCGTGTGCAGCGCATGGTTTGAAGTCTTCAACTTCTTAGGGTGCTCCTCCTAAATCTTTGACGGCCATTTTCGAACATGTCAAAATGCACGTGGATGATAAAAACTCAACCTAATTTTTGGGAAAAGCGTTTTAAAATACATAAGCAAACTGAGGGATGTGTGTGATTTGGCTGTGGCAGAATTGTTTGCGGCGGAAATGACCGTAGTCAATTTTTATACTAAACCAATTTTGCAGCGGCCAAATCTATGCCCCCCACTTACCTTTGCCTCAGCTGCTGCCCCTCTTGCCACCGTAGTGCCAGTTCCATCCCTGCAATGTGGGTCGGATCCGATGCCGCAGGGTCCCCTTTTCTTTTTTTTTCCCGTGCCCCACCTCCAATCCTTAGGAAGCGGGGGACACCCCTGCAATCCTCCAAGGCCAAAAATGCACACAAGTGTTTCAAGGCGCGACGATGCGAGGGAGGGTAAACAGAGGGAAGACAGAGACAATGATCCTACTAGGCCAGGAGACATTGAGATTGTGCAAGTGCAGGGGAGGGGGGGAAGTGGGAGGGAGCAGTACAGTACATAGGATACCAGTAGAATAAATAAAGACAACAAATAAAAGTGCGGCCAGCTGGTGGCAAGTGCATGGGTAAGTGCAGACAACGAGTATCAAGTGCTAGTGGGGTCTGTAGGGATACAGAAAGTAGTCCCAGAGTGCAAGAGGTGCCAGGGGGGCAGTGCAATTGTGCAACTGGTGAGGAGGGGACCTGGGCCCGAGATGAGAGGGTAGCCAGGTAACCAGTGCAGTTTCAGATTCAGTCAGGAGGTCAGCAGGGGAGAGGAGGAGAGAAAGCAGAAGCCAAGAGGAAGGTCATGAGGTGCTTCCGGAACCGGAGATGGTTCTCCTCAAGTTTCAGAGAGACAGGGAGGCTGTTGTAGAGGGAGGCCCCAGCATAAGAAAGAGATCTACCATCAACTCGCTGCTTGGAGAAGCGACTAACCCTGAGGGAGTTGGAGGTGGATGAGCGAAGAGCTCAAGAAGGAAGATATTTTGGAAGAAAGAGTTGAAGGTATTGAGGCCCCAGGCCTCAGAAGGCCTTGTGGACAATGCAGAGGGTTTTGAACCAGTTCAGAGATTTCAGTCCTGGAGAGATACGATCCCAGATTTAGCAAGAGGCTGTTACAGTAGTCCAGCCTAGAGAGAACCAGAGCTCTGGAGACAGTGAGCTTCTTGGGGAAGGAGAGGAAAGGAAGAATACCTCTGAGGAGGTGCAGCTGGTGGTGTGGCTTCTTAGAGATGTCAGAGATGTGAGGAGAGAAGGAAAGTGTGGAGTCGAAGATGACCCCAAGGTTTTTGGCCACACAGGTGGGAGCAGGGAGAGGGCCAAGAGAAGCAGGCCAGAGAGTGACAGGAAAGGAGGGAGCAGGTGTGCCGATAAGGAGAATCTCGTTCTTACTGGCATTAAGGCAGAGATCATTGGTGGCACACCACTCCTGGATGGTGGACAGACAGTCAGAGATGAGAGAAGGAGAAGAGGTGGCTGAAGGGAGCTTGAAAATGAGCTTAGTGTCATCCGCATAGCACTGAAAGTTGGGGCAGAGAGCGGCAACGTGGTGGACAAGAAGTGCCAGGTATTGGTTGAACAGCCAGGGAGAGAGGTAAGACCCCTGGGGAACACCACAGGTAGAGATAGATGATAGGAAGGACCCAAGTTGGAGGTTGGAGTGTCGATCGGAGAGGAAGGAGGTCGGCGAAGCTAGGGCCTGATCAGTGATACCCAGGTTATCACGGAGACGGTTGAGCAGGATGGCATGGTTGACAGTGTCAAAGGTAGAAGAGAGATCAAGTAAGCTGAGGACACATGGGTGTTGGAATCGAGGTTGGAGAGCAGGTCTTCACGGATGTTCAGGAGAGCAGTTTCCATGCTTCTGGCAGCTCTGAAGCCAGACTGGTGGTCATGGAGACAGCCAACAGATTCAGAGTGAAGATTAAGCTGGGAGATGGCCAGCTTTTCCAGGATTTTTCCCAGGAATGGAAATGGACGATAGTTAGCCGGGCAGGAAGGGTCGGCAGAGGGTTTCTTAAGAGGAGGGTGCACAAGGGAGTGCTTCAGGGGCTAGGGGAAGACTCAAGTGGCAAAGGAGTGGTTGCAGAAATAAGCCAGAGCAGGAGCCAGGGTGTCAATTTGGTCCTTGATTGTTTTGGAGGAACAGGGGTGAACCTGTTTTGATGAGACTTTCATAGATAGGACTTGTCTAGAAACCTCATCTGAGGAGATCAGGGGAAAGGCAGAGAAGGAGGGAGGAGAAGTGGCCGAGGAAGGGCCAGAGGAAGAGCCAGAGGAAGAGCAGGGAGGAGGGGGAGAGGAAGAGAGAGAGGACAGGATGTCCTTAGTTTTAGAGACGAAATGAGATGCCAGGACCATGCAGAGGATCTGGGAGGGGACAGGAGAGGTAGAGACGGCGGCAGGGTTGGCCAGCTCCTTGCAGATTTTAAAGATTTCAGCCGAGTTGTTAGATGCAAAGAGACGCAGGCTTGGATGTGGGCTCTTTTCTTGGTGCGGACAGAGAGCCGGTATTGCCTTTGGAGCAGGTGCCAGGCCAGTTTGTCAGAGGATGTACCGGAAGTATGCATTTACTCTCAGCAACCCTGCACTTGCGTTTAAGGGTGGCGAAGTCTGAGTTGTACCAAGAGTTGCACTTGGCTTTGGGCTTCAATCGGATCCTCATGACGGGGGCAAGAACATCAAGAGTATCGTATATAGCAGAGGGGAGCATGGAAAGGGCGGTGTCAGGGTGTGAGTCAGCCAAGGGGGGAGCGGGAGGTGAGAAAGTGGCGGCGAAAGCCTCAACTGACACACGCTTCATGGATTGGATAACCGAGAAGGTAGGTGGGCAGTGCTGGAATTGGCTTGGCCTGAGGAGGAGAGAGGGTGAGATGGGAGGAAAGGAGAAAGTGATCACTCCAGGGGAGAGGAGTGGTGAGAAGGATAGAACGGGGAAGGTCTGAAGAGATCAGAGCATCCAGAGTGTGCCCTGCAGAGTGAGTCGGGCCAGAGGGGAGAATAGAGAGTGAGAGAGAGTCACAGAGGTCAGGAAAGAGTCCAGTGTAAGGACAGGAAGCATCCAGTTGGATGTTTAAGTCACCAGGAAGGAGGAGTTGAGTGGTTGAGACCAGGAGGGAAAAGGAGAGGCCTGCCCACTCAGAGAGGAAGGAGGAGATTTGACCAGGTGGCTGATAGATGGTAGCCATAGTAAGGGAATGGTCAGGAGAGAGCGAGAGCCTGCAACCAAGGCATTTGAAAGAGGAGTATGCCTGCGTAGGAATGACAGAGGCAGGAATCCACTCAGGGAAGATCAGGACTACACCCCGTTCGGAACGGTTGGATCTGGGTCCGGAGAAGATCTTGTAGCCATCAGGGAAGAGAGTGTCAAAGCTCGTGACAGAGCTGGCCGTGAACCATGTCTCGGTGAGACTGAGGACATCGAGGTCAAGTTCCTCCAGGAAGCGGCAGATGTCAGAGGAGTGTTTGACAGCTGAGCGAGAGTTTAGAGTGGCAATATGGTAAAGGTTGCCATCCTTGAAAGACTTCCGGGGAGGGGTACAAGTCAGAGGTATTCCCTGTGTAAAAGCATCCCAAGGGGGGGCAGAAGAGGAAGGAAGAGAGGGCAAGGTATCCGAGGATGAGACAGTAGGGGGAGGCGAGGAAGCCGTAGAGGGGACAGAGGGGACAGCAGGAGAAGAAAGGAAATTGATGAGGTGCAGGAAGCGTCTATCAAAGAGGAAAAGGTTGGCTTGGGGGCCTTGGACCAAGCTGGTACCATTCAAGTAAATCATAAAAGTCCAGTTCAAGATGAGGTAGCCAGGGTCCTTAACAAGGGTCAGATTGGAACACACCATGGAGAGAGTGTCTGAATGTATTTATTTCTCCGACAGATTTCCTAAAAGAACGCTTACCTTAGATGAGGGCACACGGCCAATTAAATCACCTACGCTTCAACCCCTCCTATTTCAACTACCTAGCCCATACCTAAACACACTAATACCTCAGGTGATATTTTTCTCAATGATCAATATGAGCAGGATGATGATTTATATTATGTCCCAGACCAGGAGGACAACATCCAGGATCCTATTACCCAGGACCCAGACACATGGCTTGATGACCACGATAATCAGAGGCCTGGGCCTACAACGCCCACTCATGAAGCAGAGTCGGACAATATATTTGCAGATGCTACACCTGTTGTGCAGCCTCGAGACACATCCCCCATTGATGATCAGCTGCTGTTAAATAATATGTTGACAAAAGCAGCAGAACATTTTAAGCTACACACTCAGGAGGCAGTGCCTGACCTTGTTGAGGATATCCTTAAGGAGAAAAAGCTAGTGAGTCAATCGATTCCATTACTTAACTATGTAAAGAAGAGATTTGCCCCTTCTCTTCTCACGCCTTCCTTGACACGCGCATTTAGCCTATAGGTTGAAAAAATGTTTAGACACGCTCCCTCAGATCCCCTATACTTTCGGGTACACTCTGTTCCTGATTGTCGGGTTTTTACTCCAACCAGGAAGCATGCATGAGCCCCACTGTCTTTGGCTGACTCCTCTTGACAAGGAATGTAAGAAGTTATATGCCCTTGGCAAAAGGATCACAACTACAGCAGCCTATATTACCCGCATTACAAACAACACTACTTTACTTGCCAGTTTTAATGACGTTCGATGGGGTCTTGTACAAGAAGGCCTGGAAAGTGTTCCTGAGCCTGCCAGGTCGCAATTGCTTACTATTGTTCAGGAGGGCAGACAGGTCACCCAAATATTTAAAAAAACACCTTAGACACTGCCAAGACAGCTGGCCGAGTCTTGGCTGAAGGGACTCTACTCAAGCGCCACATATGATTACGGAACTCAGGGTTCATACCAGAGACACAGGCTTCCCTTAATAACAGGCCAATTAAGGAGTCTGCTTTGTTTGAGAAGGCAGCAGAGGAAGCATTCGAGACAGACAAACAAAGAGCATGAAACTTTAAAGTCATTGAATAAAATATCCAACCAATGGTACCTGCAGCGCAGGGTTTTCAAAACCACTGGTCCTTTCGAGGGCAGTCCTTTTCCAGACCTACACAAGCCTCCTACACCACAGGAGGTTCACCCTGGTACTTAACTCAAGGTCCCCAAAGCTCCTATCAAACCATCAGCAACAAGGTTTTTGCCGTGGCAAAGGAAGAGGTAGGAATGCAGTCTTCCGAGGCTCCCTTGCCAACAAATGACTCTCCAGTCTGCGTCCCCTCCCATGCATCTCCAGTAGGAGATCGGATAACATGTTTCACCCACGCATGGAAGGGGATTACCTCAGACAAGTGGGTGCTCAAGACAGTGGGCGAGGGATACTGTGGAGCTCCTCCAGACACCTCGGTACCACTCGCCAAAAACAAGAAGAATGACCCAATACCATCTTCTTATTCTTCAAGCAGAGGTGGAGGCCCTGCTGCAAAAGGGAGCGATAGAACATGTCCCTGCTCACAAGGGAAACAAGGGTATCTAATCAATCTACTTCCTTGTACCCAAAAAGGATCTAACCATGCACCCAGTGTTAGATCTGCATCCTGCAAAAAAGTATGTGAAGCCTCAAAGGTTCAGGATGACCACTCTGCAGGAGGATATCCACTGCTAAAGCATTGGGGATTACATAGCAACCTTGGATATGAAAGATGCATACTTCATACTTCAATGTTGCCAGCGCACATAAAATACCTGAGGTTCAAAATAGGAGACACTCACTATCAATCAATTCAAGGTCCTTCCCTTTGGCTTTGCCTCAGAGTCAAGGGTTTTTACCAAGGTTCTGCAGTGGCAGAAGCTCACTTATGCTGAACATTGACACACTGTTGACGCGGACCCCAGGCAGGCGGCTATATAGGTATTAGGAGACTGCTGTATTATTGTATTCTGAAACACCCTATTTGCTCTAAACACAGAAGTTAGGCGACTTAGCCCGCTGCATTATTTGATATTTGAACTGAAATACTCGCTCGAAATCCATAAGGAAAACCCTAGCAGGTCGAAACACGTGTTGGCTTGACACTTTGAAAATAAATGTTGACACCCACGAATACACGTGATCCTGTTCTCATTATCATAGCTGGCGCAGGTTGAGAGTGATCAACACACTTTGCCCTCTCCACTTACACAGATAGCCCATTCCGTTGTACCCTTTTCTAGACGACTGGCTAATAACCAGGGACATACATCAAGCATGTCTAGAGAACACCCAAAAGACTATAGACCTACTCTTCCAACTGGGGTTCTCCATCAATGAGAAAAAAAACAACCCTTGTCGCCGGCCAAGTATAACAGTTTCTGGTAACTCTAATTTGGACAGAAGACAGGATTGTTTTGCCCTACAGCGAGAGGGTCCAAGACGTGTTGTTTCAAATCCCTCAATATGTAGCCGGTAGTCAGATAACCGCACAGAAAGCCATGTGGCTGATAGGAATGATGGCTTCCTGCATTTTACTGGTGCCACACGCCCATCTGCACAT
Organism: Ambystoma mexicanum; assembly: GCF_040938575.1. Taxonomy (NCBI): domain Eukaryota; kingdom Metazoa; phylum Chordata; class Amphibia; order Caudata; family Ambystomatidae; genus Ambystoma; species Ambystoma mexicanum. The sequence continues at coordinate 464,923,789 of NC_090924.1, read as the reverse complement.
GCGTCAAAGGCAAGAGTGACTCTCGAGCCCATGGTGTCAAGCAAGCGGTCAGTGGGACAATCTAGTGGTTGTCTCAAAAGCCCTCATACTGTCACTGCAGTGGTGGACAAAAAGGGGCACTCTCACCACAGGCGCATCCCTGTCATGGTGGGGAGCACACCTTCTCCACCAGACAGCGCATGGCACGTGGCCATAATCAGTGGCAAACCAACATATTAACCTGTTAGAACTTCTAGCAGTCTTCTAAGCCTTAAATGTTTTCCAACAACAGCTACAGGGGAAACCCGCACTAGACCTGACAGACAGTACCATGGCCATGTTTTACATAAACAAGCAGGGAGGGACACACTCTCCAGGGCTGTCAAAACTGGCCCAAAGCATTTGGAAGTGGGCACTTAAACACAATGGGCCTCATTACGAGCATGGCGGTAGCCGTGCCTGTATGCCAGGCACGGCTACTGCCATGCTCGCTACCGGCACCGTCTTCCTGCGATTGGACAATAACCGGCCCATTACGAGATGAGTGGGCCGGTAATTGCCCATTCGCGGGAGGCGGTAATGCCGGGCTCCCAATCCCTATTCTGCCCCATAGGCCAAAATGGGGGTGGGGAGCATGGTTATGCTCACGGGTGCTGCACAGCCTGCCAGGTCAGACCTGGCGGGCTGTCAGGAACCCGCGAGCAGAACTCGTAATGCGGCGGCCCGGTATGAATGGTGCCGGTGCCTTACCGGCACCGTTCATACCGCGGCCGCCAGCCTTATAATGAGGCCCAATATGTTCCTCCAGTCTCAACAAGCTCCAGGAGAACACAATCTTCTTGCAGATGTGCTCAGCCGAAACGTTTGACTACCTGTAGAAAACGAGTAGCTTGACTGGCTTGGAGAGGAAGCTATTTATTCTGCATCTTCTTTAGCTGTGACGGGATTGAACAATGCAACAATATTTTCTTGCTAGGACACGAACAGGTTTGACAAAAGGTCAGGTTTGTATTTTAAATCTGTACCCTGGAGCGATAATCCAAGACAAATGCATTGTTTGAAGGTGAGTTTGGCTTCAGACAATATCTCAAGAACAGCTTTTTTTATACCACATTTTATTGGCATTTTGTGAAACAAAGCAAAACGAAAAGAAACATTAACATGGTACATTGCAAACCCCTCCCCGCTCCCACATGTAAGTGGTCAACATTTGTAGCAGTCAGTACTTCCCTGACAACACAAAGATGCTACTGAGGTGCCACGTCTGGTTCCCCTTCATGGACAACCGCATAGAGGAATGGGTAAAGAACTGCCTACCCCGCAATGCACTGCGAGGGCGGAAGCGCCAATACTGCTCGTACACACACAAATCCCAGAAAGACCCTGTGGCAGTTGATTTCTTTGGCCCTATGGACACAGGTGAATACCTACTAGTTTTCATTGATGAATATTCACGTTTCCCCATCATCAAGAAAGTGGCCACAATCAAATCCGACAATGGCCCACTGTTCAAAGGCCATGACTTTGCTGCATTTGTGAAGCATTTGGGGTTCAGCCATCAAAAGATCACACCCCGAGGGCCCCAGGCAAATGGTATGGTGGAGCGATTCATGGCATCTATCAAATTGACCATCCAAAGGGCTCATGTCGAAGCCACAAACCCCCACCAGGGACTGTGTAGGATGCTCAGGGATTACCGCAATACCCCCCATGAAGCTACCGAAAAGGCGATGGCTGAAATCCTAATGGCCCATCAGATACAGACCAGACTGGTGACGAACCCAGATGACCACGAGGAGCAAGATGAGGACATAGCGACCAGAGTAGCAGTGAAGAAAGAAAGGGCCAAACAAGACACAGACGAAAGGCGGAAAGCAGTGCCCAAAGATGTGCAGTCGGCGAGGAGGCCCTAGTAAGACATCCGATGACCATGAGAATTTCACTTAGACCCCTCACAGTGGTGGCCCTGAAAGGAACAATGGTGGACCAAGAGCCAGAGAGGTCAGAACCACAAGACAACCTATCGCTGCCCCCATGAGGGGAGGAAAAAATGAAGGTGAAAAAGTAAGGGAACCGGCTGACGAGGAAGCTGAGGGTGGAATACGCCTCCCCCAAAGGGTTATCAGATGACCTCCAAGATTAGTGGAAGAATGCTGAGTCAGACCTTAGAACACATGTCCGGGGGTAGTGTTGTAGGCTACTGCACCTTTAAGCAGAGCCATGACACAAGGCGGGAAGAGGGAGGAGGAGAAAGGGGCACGGACCACGGGAGTGGTTGTTGGTATATATATTACGAGGAAGGAGGTAATAAAGCGAAGGAGCGCCTCGATCTGGGTGTCGCGTCCATTCATTGTGACGAAGTATAACAGCATGCAATGTTAAGGCTGCTAAGTGGGATGGGGGTGCTCTTGATTGAAATTCAGAAGAAGAGCTTTGGGGATTTGTTTGGTAAAATGTGAGTGCTCTTAATAAGTAAAGTACACATATAGTAAGAGTAATTCATGGCTCTGAATTTCTTTTTGGCTTTGGAAGATGTGCATTTTATGTAAAAGGACAGAGCATCACCATTTGGATTGTATTCAAATGCATGCAAAGTAATTATACTCACTGTTAAAAGAAAGGAAAAAGAAATCCAGACACTACCATGCGCTGAGGAAAAAGGTTTTACTGTTTATATAATTATGTCATTATGCTTTTTATGAAAGTTGTCAAAAGATTGTACGCATAAAGACCTCACAAACACAGCTAATTACAAAGATCTAACAAAAACACAAATTGTAAACACCTTACAAAAACACCATATAGCAAAAACACAAATTATAAAGACCTTACAAAAACACCAACATCAACTGATTAGCGAGCATATGCATTTTTTTTCTTATGACAGCTCGTTGAATGCAGAATGGAATTCACATCAGTTTCTTTACTATAAGTTTGTGTGCATAATTCTAAATTTTTGACATTGATGAGTAAGTCCAAAAATGTTATACTGCGTGTGCTTGATTCCAAAGTCAATTCCAGTCCAAAGTTGTTATTATTCAGGTATTGGTTGAATGCTTTGAGCTCATCCTCCGTACCTTTCCATATTGCAAGGAAGCACATTGCAAGTAGCTAGAAATGAGATTGAAGTTAAATAATTCCAACGTAGGGGAGCGCTAAGTCACGTCATTAAACACTTAAGCTACTATTTTTAATTATACTCACTGACTGTCATAAATCTCCCCCGTCTCACCTGTGATCGGGATCTCCCTTGTTCGGCCGCAGGACTCTTCCTGTGGGTGGTTCGGGTCTTGAATAGGCTCGCCCGAGCCTCGTCAGGTTGCAGAGCGCGTTCAGAGTTCCGGGAAGTGTGTGGTTCCAGGGTGTCCAGGATTAGCGATAAACAAGCAATGTAGGGGGGAAGTCCAGGAACAGGAAAAAAGGCAAGGAAGGAAGAAAGAGGATCAAGGAAGCAAATGTAGAGAGCAAACACACGTCGGGTCACTATCGAAGATAGCGTTGAGACGCGCGGACCCGCAGGGGCGTGATCAATTTATAGTACGTGCTACGACGTGAAAGCTAGTGCGTAGCACGGAGCTTGGTACGGCCATGTTGGGAGGAACAAGGAGTACAAGCCCTTCGTGACAATGACCATGAGGTCCAGAAGAGGCAATTTCTCCGGGTCATGACAGCATGCCCCCTCCGAAGACTGGTTCCTCCAGGCTTGCCTGGGTGAATAAGATGGAATCTTCTGAGCAAACGAGGGGTCTTTAAATTAGAAACTGGTTCCCATGTTCTCTCGCTAGGGGGGTAGCCATTCCACTCGACCAGAAATTGTAATCGACCCCTTCTATACCTGGAATCACAAATCCTGGACACCTCATATTCCAACTGGTCGTCCACAACAACAGGTGTGGGTTTGAAGGGTTTTCGAGTAGAACTAACGTAGGGTTTCAACAGGGAAGTATGGAAGACTGGATGTATCTTCTTCCAGGAATCTGGGAGCTTAAGTAGGAAGGAGACAGGATTGATGATCTCCTTTATAGAAAATGGACCATAATAGCAAGGAGCCAATTTGTTTGGTCGTAGATGTCGAGGTAACAGTTTCGAGGCTAGCCAGACTTGATCGCCAACTGCATAGGAAGGTGATGGTCTTCTGTTAGAGTCCGCATATCTTTTAGTTCGAGTCTGGGCCTGTTCTAACTGATCCATTTGCCTCTCTTTGTAAGTCGATCAGCGTCTGAATCCAAGAGTCAAGGGTAGGTACCGGAGTAGATTCTGGAAGAACTGATGGTAAAACAGACGGATGATAACCTTGACTTCAATAGAAAGGGCTGATCTTGAGAGCTGAATGATCTGAGTTATTGTAGGAGAATTCGGCTAAAGGTATAAGGAGAGACCAATCGTCTTGAACCTTGGTGGCAAAACAACAAAGATATTGTTCCAGGGTTTGATTTACTCGTTCCGTTGCCCCATTGGTTTGTGGATGATAGCCTGAAGAAAGGGCATGTTGGATTCCTAGGACACGACAGAGATGTTTCCAGAATTGTGAAATATATTGAGGTCCCCGATCCGAAATAATCTTGAAAGGGAGGCCATGAAGATGAAAAATATGTTCCAGGAAAATTCCAGCAAGTTCTGAGGAAGATGGTAGTTTATACAATGGTGTAAAATGAGCTAGGTGAGTGAACAAGTCAATGGTTACCATGATGGTTGTATATCCTCGGGAAGGTGGTAATTCAACAATGAAGTCAGTGGCAATAACTTCCCAGGGTCTGGTTGGCAACGTAGGTTGTAGAAGCAGACCCGCCGGCCTCTGATTATCGTATTTGTTCTGACTACAAATTGCACAGGTCTTGATGTATTGAACTACACTGGACTTCATTCCTGGCCACCAGAACTGTCTTTGTATAAGACGGAAGGTGTTGGTTACCCCTCGTGGCCGGAGTGAAGAGTATCATGGCATAGATTCATTACCTTCTGTTGAAGTTCTTTTGTCGGAATGACCACTGAATTGTTCTTGAATAAATATCCTTCCCTGATTGACAAACGCCAGGGATTTTTCTCGGATATGTCCTTCCAGAGTTCAGATGATTGAGTCTGTACTCTGATTTCTTCCAGGAGATTGATCGCTTGAGCTACAAAGATTGTAGGTGGAAACATTTTAGGAGAGATCTTATCCTCCAAGGGAACGTAGTCGGGACGCCGAGAAAGGGCATCGGCAATCATGTTTTGCGGTCCAGGAACATGTGAGATTTGAAATTGATACTGAGCAAAGAAGTAGGCCCATCGAGCTTGTCTACTGTTCCTGCACTCCATGGATTGTAGGACCTGAAGATTTCGATGATCAGTACGGACTTGAACTGGATATTTAGCACCCAGGAGTAGATGTCTCCATTCAGTGAAGGCATGACGAATGGCCAATAACTCCTTCTCCAGAACTGAGTAGTGAGTCTCACTGGTAGTCAGGGTCCGTGAAAGGTAAGCAATGGGATGTTCCAACTTATCATCGGATTCTTGTTTTAAAACTGCTCCTATGGCGTAATTGGAGGCATCTGTTTCCACTAGAAAAGGACGATTTATGTCAGGTTGGGCCAGGATGGGGGCCTGAGTGAATTCTTTTTTCAAGCGTTGGAATGCCTTGTCTCATGGTATAGACCAGTTGAATGGAACGTCTTTCTTCAGGAGATTAACAATGGGTTGAACAATCTCGGAAAAGGTGGGAATGAATTTCCGGTAGAAGTTGGCAAGCCCCAGGAAGGACTGTATTTGCTTTACAGATGTTGGGGCGGGCCAAGCCAGTATGGCCTTCACCTTTGAAGGATCCATACTAATTCCTTCTGAACTAAGGACAAACCCCAGATAGTGAACTGATGTAGCATGAAACAAACATTTTTCTGGTTTGGCTAAGAGTTGATTTTCACAGAGACGTTGAAGTACTGCCTTTACATGTTCTTCATGTTTCAAGGAATCCTTTGAGAAGATCAATATGTCATCCAGGTAGACGATAACATTGAGAAATAACATGTCAGAGAACACCCTATCCATAAAACGCTGGAAGACTGCGGGAGCATTAGTCAGACCAAAGGGCATGACTAGGTATTCAAAGTGACCAAAGGGTGTTCTAAAGGCTGTTTTCCATTCGTCTCCTTCCCTGATATGGATCAAATGGTAAGCACCTCGAAGATCCAGTTTTGTGAATATCACTGCACCTCTCACAGCTTCAAGGATATCTGAGATCAGGGGTAGTGGGTATCTGTCTTTCAGGGTGTGTTGATTTAGGCCCCGATAGTCCAGGCAAGGTCTGAGCTCTTTGGTATCCTTTTTAGGAACAAAGAACAATGAAAGCACCAGCTGGTGATTTTGAAGGTGTTATGGTGCCATTCTCAAGATTAGTGTCTAGGTATTCCCGGAGGGCTCTCTTTTCTGGTTCTGAAAGGATAAACATCCTGCCAAAGGGAATCACTGCTGAGGGTTCAGTATCTATGGCACAGTCTTCGGGTCTATGTGGAGTAAGGCTTGAACGATGGCAGTAGAGAATACATCAGCATACCCTTGATAGATCTCTGGAACTTGTACAATATTGGAAACCATGAGTGGTGTCTCCGGACACCTTGGTGGACCTTTAGGGGCTGTGACAGAGGTATCCAGGTTTAAACAATGGTTCATACAGAACTCCGAGCCCAGGAATAAGGATCCGGCCGTCCAGTTGATATATGGATTGTGCCTTTGTAGCCAGGGCATGCCCAAAACCATTGGGTAATGGGCTGATTTTATAATGTCAAACACAATTCTTTCTTGATGATGATTTATGAAAAGATGGATCTCCATTGTTTGCAGACTTATGGGTCCTGAGGAAAGAGGTCTTCCGTCGATCGCTTCCACTGGCTGTGAAAAACTTCTTGCTTCATACGGAATGTTATGACTTCTGACCCAATCTTGATCAATGAAGACTTCCATTGCTCCGCAATCCACCAAGGCCAGTATGGGGTAGACCTTGTCCTTGGATGGCGATAAAAAGGCCTGTAATATCACCAATTTGTTTTGTCCAGGAGAGTTCAAGAATGGAATTGATGTGGAGCAAACATCGCTCTCCCGAAACCTTGCTTCATTTAGGATCGGGAGCTGGCATTTCCCGAGCGCCGGGGAGGAGCCAGAGGACATTCTTTAACTAGATGTTTATCCGAGGCACAATACATGCATAAGCCTGTGTGTATTCTTCTTAACCTTTCCTGCGGGGAAATTGGTCCACGAAAGGCTCCAAGTTGCATGGGTTCAGAATCGGTGCTCGGACTCTTGGCAGATTCTGTCCTTGTAGTATTCTACAGGGAGTATCTTTGAATTGATACTTTATTCTTTTTCTTTTCGGCCTTTCTTTCTTGGATTCTAAAGTCTATTTGCATAGACAAGTCCAGGAGGGCCTGGAATGAACTAGGACGTGCCACCCTGGCTAGCTCGTCCTTAATCTCTTCATTTAGACCTCTGAGAAACAAAGTAAAACTGGCTTCCATGGGCCAGTCTGCCTCTTTGGCTAGCTGTTTGAATCTGGTAACATAGGTCAACATGTCTTGGGATCCTTGTTGGAAGTCAAGTAGCTTTTCTTGAGCACTGTGAACCAGCTCTGGTCGTTCGAACATGGTCTTGAGTTCCGCGATGAACCCTTCATAATCATCCAGGAGAGCATCCCCTGAATTGAGTAATGGAGTGGCCCATGTAAGGGCATTACCGGAAAGATGCGATATTATGAAGCACACCTTAGCCCTAGGAGTTGTGAAATAGTAGGGCTTAAAGGTAAAATGTACCAAACAAGAATCCAGGAATCCACGTAAGGTCTTTGTTGAACCGTCGTATTTATCAACCACTCCTCCCAATAATACGCTGTCCTTGTTCGCGGAGTCGCGTGACAAGACGAGCTGTCTTAGCGCTGCATTCTCGGCTTTTATATTCTGCATCTCTGTGGAAAGTTCTTGCATTCCGCGCATCAGGTCCTGAATAGCATTCTCCATGGTAGAATCCGTATTGATCGTTTGGCGTCTCAAACTGTCATAAATCTCCCCCCGTCTCACCTGTGATCGGGATCTCCCTTGTTCGGCCGCAGGACTCTTCCTGTGGGTGGTTCGGGTCTTGAATAGGCTCGCCCGAGCCTCGTCAGGTTGCAGAGCGCGTTCAGAGTTCCGGGAAGTTCGTGGTTCCAGGGTGTCCAGGATTAGCGATAAACAAGCAATGTAGGGGGGAAGTACAGGAACAGGAAAAAAGGCAAGGAAGGAAGAAAGAGGATCAAGGAAGCAAATGTAGAGAGCAAACACACGTCGGGTCACTATCGAAGATAGCGTTGAGACGCGCGGACCCGCAGGGGCGTGACCAATTTATAGTACGTGCTACGACGTGAAAGCTAGTGCATAGCATGGAGCTTGGTACGGCCATGTTGGGAGGAACAAGGAGTACAAGCCCTTCGTGACAATGAACATGAGGTCCAGAAGGGGCAATTTCGCCGGTTCATGACACTGACGGGGAATAGTTGAAATGACTGTCATTTTCAATGCTACTAGATTAGGCTTTTGTTGTTTCTGTTCTACGAACATTTTGTAAGGTTTTGTGGTTCACCACCTGAAGTTAACATGTTTCACTTGCTTTATCTTTCTTCTCAGGATTTTTGCCAGCTACAGTACTGACGTGGTCCTAAGCACCTCCTTCAGCGTAAATGTGGACTCGATGAACAACCCTAATGATCCCTTTGTGACCAATGGCAGGAGACTGTTCAACTTCCGCTTCCTGAGTCCAAAGCTACTTCTCGTAGGTGAGACACGGAATTCTTTCAACATCTTACAAACCTTTCTCCTCTGAGAAGCTAAGAATATTTGTTTGAAAAACCACACAGCAAAAGGTCAATGATCCTGTCTGCTCCACCACCATACTCCTAAAATAGCATAAATAATATCAGACGTAAGCTAGCAGTCTGACATTTGCTGACTCTCTGCTGATAGGGGCGTGCTACACTTTTCAAGCAGAATGTTGCACCGATTTGCACAATAATTCATTTGAACCCAACATGTGGATTTTGAAGAGGAAACTACTGAGGGAGGAAAAGACTCATGAGAGGGAGGTTTTCCCAGATAGCTTCTAGTGGATTTAATGTGACTAGAATTTTTTTTTAAAAGGTTTAAAAGTTGTTATAGAATATTCTTTTCTGAGATTTAAAAGCTGTTGGATGGTAGCATTAATCGAAATAAAGTATAGTGCTCGCCTGCAGTCTTGACATAGAATAAGAGGCAAACATTTGAGAAATAACTATTTCGTTATCCAGGAGCTCCCATCTTAAATATCTTCTATTACTGATTTTTCCAAGTGAAGAATATTAGAATTAGGCAGCCACAATATATTTCTTCAGAATAAGATCTTTCAGTTCTGGGAAAAATGTAAATTTGTAATAGCAGTCAAAATACTAAAATAATCTATAGTTGGAAAGCCATACTATTTTTGAAAGGTTGATTTGCCAGCCACATGAGGCAGTACGCTGCCATTAACAGGTCTCAAGTCCCACTCAAATAAGTGACCCTACATGACTAGCCACATTTCAAGATGGAGGGAATTCACCTCCTCCGAGACATCCTACTAAAAGAAAACTGGCTATAAGACTAAGGCGAAGAACTTGGACTCTTGAGGAAAGGTCATTCACTTGTGTCAAAAAAGATTGCCAGAGAGTACTGGAGTGGTCAGTGTTACTGCTTTTGTATCACTTGCAACTTATGCTTGAACTCCACCTAAATGATAACTTGCATATTTTTATTTAATTCAATGTGTGTTGTGTGACTATCACCATTACTGGTGTCTTGGTGCTAGATGCGGGGCAGGGTTGGTAAGAAACTACTGAGTGGATTATAAACAGTATAGTGATAGTGGCAATACACCCACCCACAACTTAAACCCAACATGAGCCATGATGGAGAATGAGCTCTCCAAACCTTAAATGGCTTTGTTATTCCTTTTTTCTCCCTAAGTGACCCTTAATGTTGAAGGTTGGTTCCTACTGTAAGACCACACCACCAAATTCCAATCTAACCCACCCATGTTCATTAGAAGGATTGGAGCTTGAGGGGAAGATCTCCAATGAGTTCTTTGCACCAGCCTTTGCATCTCAAGCCATGTTGAAAGGCACTGTCCATGTCTCTGATCTATCACTAGGAACCAAGGTCACACGCTGTTGTTTGGAGATAGCTGGAGGTCGTCCAAGGGCAAGACTTTAATCATTCAGCCACATACTCACAGAGAAGGCATACAGGGAGCCAAAAAGACAGGCTCATCTTGACCTATTGCATATGCCATAGCACAGGGGTCTGCATGGGTCTGCAACCTGTGGATCTCCAGATATTTTGTACTTCAACTGCCATGATTTGTCACTACTGAATATGCTGGCTAGAGCCGATAGGGGCTGTAGTCCAAAACATCTGGAGAGCCAAAGGTGGCAGACCCCTGCCCTAGCCCTGGCAGATCCCTGCACTAGCAGAAGGAGCCGACGGGATTCATTGATACACTCTAATTCACCAGAACATCAGCAGTGCAAATGTGAGCATCCTCAAAACCTTGGGATAGTTTATGACAAGTGAGTTCAAACTAGTTTGAAATGTATGTCTAGTGACATGAATTTAGATCTCTATAATGCGTAGATGAATATGTAAAAAAAGGTTAACATCAGTGCAAAATAAAATTTATTTGCCACAGTCAAAAGCACCAACTCGCCTCTGTTTTGGATTCTGCTGAAACCTGGGCAACACAAAACAGTAGTGAGTGAGGGGGGGGGGCTGGTTACACCGCAAACAAGTATCTGTTTGGGGAGGATGCCCTGATTCCCCTCCCTTTATCTCCATCATAGAGCAAGGGTCAATCCAGGTGCTCCCGTGTGTAAGCTTCTGACAGGACAGTCATGACAGTCCGGGCCCATTCCTAGTATGGCTGTACTGAGCAATTATAGTGGGCCATCTTATCAACTGAGACCCTGAATCCCCGGGGGGGGGGGAAGGTGGTGTGGGGGGGCGGGTGGTCTGGGGGAAAGCACTTTAATTCACATCAAGTCAATTTCATTCATTATACAATGTTGCAAACTTGTGGTTCTTCGTTCACCAAAACAAAGGTTACTAGTGAGATGCTCTGTGGGCTGTGGAGACCGGTGCTGGCTAAAATATTACAAGTCTATGGTTTTCCAAATGCAGTTTCCTGTATATGATGCAAAGTTGCCACTTCATTGTCTCATGGAACAGCTTTTCTTTTCCGCAGAGAAAATGTTGTATATTCTGTGTAACTAACACCTTCTATCCATCTCACTGCGTTTTCAATTCCACTTGTAATTCATACTTTGAGGGGACTGGAGAGCACGAACTAAGGCACAGGCGGCACTACAGGGTTGCAGTAAAGTGAAAACAAGATGGCAGACATGCCAGATGAAGGCTTGTTCCAGCCCGCTAGTCCCAAAGTGAGGCCAGGAGCACCAACCAATCTCAAATCTAAACCAATTACCAGACACAGCGACTCACTAAGAACTCAACCCATGGCGAGCACAATAAAAACTAGCCTGCCAGTGTGGGTTGGAAAGAGCAGGATGCTTGCATTTGGTGGTGGTTGGAGATGGGAGTGAGTAAGAGAAAGTAGAGGCAGGTGAGACGGAGAAGACTGGAATGGTGGCCGTAGAGGAAAACTGAAGGAGATGATGGGAGCTAAGAGACTTAAGAAAGGGGTGGTAACATCAGGAGGATGAGATAAAAGTAAGGAGGAGGTGGTGAGAGTTTGAGTGCAGGAAGATGTGGTATGATACACCAGGGATCGGAAGTGACACAGTGGAGATAATAACTTTAAGTGGCGATACAGAGGAGGGGGAAGTGGAACCTCAAGGTGTTAAAGAAGTAGAAGTAGTAATAGTGAAAGTAAAAGGCAGTAGCCTGGAAGAGAGAACACCAAAAGAAGGTGGTTTAGGGGTGGTGAGAGCAGGTGACAGCAGGTGGTAAATGTGTCATGGACCACCAGGTCATAGTGAGATAGGAGAAGGACAGGGCACCATCAGGAGGTGAAGGTGGTACAGAAGAGGAGGAGGTGGGTGCATCAGGTACGAAGGTGCAACTGAGGAGTAGGTGTAAACCAGTCCTCTATGCAGACATGATGGGAAGGATCCGGTGGGCCAGGCCAGCTCTAATAAGGACCAGGCAGTGATAGGAAGGAGTATGTACCAGGGAGGTTACAGTGAGACCAGAGAAGCAAGGGGAAAACAAGCAGCAGGTACCGCACGCAAGATTGACCCCCAGGGACGCCTCTCGATTTCTCCCTGTCAGCTACCTCCCCTGGTCCGTTTGTTTGAGAGACTTTGATCCAAAGTGAGTCTTGGAGTATGTTACCCCAAACGCTATGCAACTAAGCAGTCATCAGATTAAGGGTTTGGGAGGACCTAAAGTCCATTACTCCATGAATCTTGGAAAGAGGTGATGAAACCCCTGTAGAACTGTAAGGAATGGATCAGAGTCTTAAAGAGGCCCTGGAAACCCAGGACCCTGACGTGGTGAGACCCAGCGAAATCCCATTTCTATTTTAAATTGGTTCCTTCTTGTGACTAACTTACAAATAAAGGCGTTGAACTTCAGTATATGGTCTTGGCATGCTCCTTGGTCATAGGCAATGTGGGCATAAACCCAACCTCATTCTTCAAAGCCAGGGGTGCACTTAGAAATTGGCAGGACTCCATTGCACAGATGAAAGTGTATTATGTTCAGTTAACTTAATACCTCTTTCCCCTGCAGTACTCCCACCCCCATTTGCGAAGTCTGTGGTCTGTAGGTTTCTGAGTCAGCCATGTGGGCATGTTATAGAACAGTTCCAATGGCAAACACCTTAATCTCCCTGCTCCTGTGCCAACCCATGTGATCTCTGGATGTTTTTCGAATATCTACTATTACTACCATGTATACACCATGAATTGCTCTTTATTTATTTATTTATGTATTTATTTATTTATTATTTTGTATTAATTTCTTTTGTGTGGAGGTTATGTCTGTGTTGCCCAGCTCACTGCTCGTGTACATCGTAGATCCCACTTGACACAGAAGCAAGTCCCCTTCTCTTAGGGTTCACCAGGAGCAGAACACAGGCCCCTTCACTCGGGGTTACACAGAATATACTCAGGATAGCTCTAGCAGATCACCAGTGGATGCAAACAGCAGCCCCGAACCCCCATCCACAACCTCAGCCTCCCGCACTCATGCTGGGATTGCAGGCGCACGCCACCACACCTGGCAATTGCTCTTATTATATCCACTGTTAAAGACCAACGCATGAGAGGACTAGAACTTTTCTGTTTTGCAACCTATCGACTGATTTGTGTTGCTGGGAAGGAGATCATTTGCGTTCTGTATCGTCTCACCAGGAGCACACATTCATCATTTTGTTTCCTTTAGATCTTTTTTTCCTGCCATTTAGATGGTTAGTTGGTTCCATGAAGTTGAGGGTCACACACAGATTATAAACGTTCACATATACACACTGTTGATTTCCGCTACAGTTCTATTTTGTGGAATTTGAGGGACTTGAAAACCATGATCAACACATTTCCATGAAAGTGTGCTCAAGTTTGTTGACCAACCTAGTAGCATCACCATGTTGATAAATGTAAGTGCCTAAGTTTCAATGGCAGGTAGGGATTTTGATGTCCAGGTTTGGGAAATAGCTACTCGCTAGAAACATAGGTGGCCCCAACACCTGCCAAGATTCAACAATGAAATTAACTCTTTTGGAAAACTTACCATCAGTTATTTATTTTCCTTTCCAGTGTTTTTTCCATTTCTGATTCCTATTCTTCAAAAAATGGACATCTCGCTGTTTCCCAAGGAGCTGGTCCAGTTTTTCACATCTGCAGTCAAAAGTATCAAAGAGAAGAGGCAAAAAGGGAACCATGAGGTGAGTCCAACCTTACCTCATAAATGGAAACGATGTACAACATATCAAATGTTTATATTAAAATGTTCACATTATATTGCATCTAATACCACCCTATGGTAAGTGGATTCAAGCTACAGGTGACTAATATGGAGAGACAGCGTGATCAAAGCACACAAACTTCAGGGCCTTAACACAGCACATTAATCACCAGTTGTGCTTTCAAAATCTACTAACCTACTCGTATTGTCAAGGAGATTCTTATGAAGGGTGAGTACCATTTACATTGCACTCAACCTTGCTGCTGAGTTGTTGGGAACTTTTATTTGCCATTTACTGCAAACTTGCATTTACTGCAAACAAACTTTGCTTGCAGTAAATGGCAAATAAACGTTTTACTGTAAATGGCTGGCCTTTTGGTGGCAGCATTGCTCCAAATATGAGTGTGCTCATGGTGACATGCACCATTTTATAGAAAGAACTGGAAAAAAATGCTGTCACTCATCACCAAGGGCCAGGTGCATTTCTCTTAGGTAGAGTACGTAAACAAAGGAACTAGTCTAGTTGGATTCTTAAGAATTTGGCTGACTAGGCCTTACTTCTTACGCATCATTTGGACTTAATGCAACTTAATATGCAGTTGATTCACATGTATAATTTCTGCACTAAAAATAAATCAAATGGCACAAAATAAACTTCCATCCTCACATTCCTTGTATGGAAATAGTAGGGATTTGTAAAAAGTAATGTTAATGTTTTACGTCAAAGTGGCAAAATGTAAATGATTTAAGCATTGGATGAAAGATGCTGCTGCCAATGTCTGGCAATACACTGCCACTGCCTAAATAGCTGTTGATGGATGTGGAGCTAGTGCAAATGCCAGGTATGAAGGGACAGTAGCTCCTCCTCCTGCTCCACCCTGGGCCATGAAGGAATACTCAAGGAGGTCACCCACTTGGTCAGCTGTACTAGGAGAATGCAATAGGTGTCTCCATGGCTCAGGAGAGGGTGATGTGGCTGAACCCAGCATTTGCAAGCTGGCAGTTTGGCACCAGCAGCCCTGCCTAGCAGGCCAGGTCACCGCCTGTTGTTGCCGGGTGTAAGCATCGCGAGTTTCCTTCTGCCAGATAGATTCCAGCTGCTGGGCTTCCTTTAGTGTTCATGTTTTATGATTGTAAGGCTTTTCTGCCTTCAGGGACAACATTTCACCAAAATGCCTGGGGTAGTGGAAGAGAGCTCACATGAGCCTTGACCTCTGATTGCATCAGAGGAAGTGGTATCATTGGACCCCACCCCAAAATGACATCATGGAAGGCAATGAAACACAACATTTCACCACTTGACAAAACAGGAAGTGGCATCAGATAGCATTGTTCCTAAGTACAGTACGCAAGATATGGTTACGATATCACTGTAATGTGATATACATTTCATACAAGAATGGATCACCGTCTGTATCGTTAATATCAATGTATATAGGCCCATATTACCAAATTACTGTGAATGAAAGCCGGCGTCCAAGGCCAAATGATAAGTTATTATATAGCACCTATGCTTAAGCGCTTTATATAGAACAAATATACAAACAATATCACCCAACCTGTGTTGGTACTCATTTATCAACCTCAGAAGGATGAAAGGCTGAGTTGGGCTTGCCAGGTGTTGAACCTTCACACTGCAGATAACACACACATCGCAGCAGCGAGCGCTCAACCCACTGAGCTATCTTACCAGCTATAGTAAAATGAATAATTGCATGTCTAAATGTTCTCAAAGTAAGAAAGCAAATTACACTCTGTAGTGCATACCTTTAAACTGGTAGTTAACAGCAGGCCAGTTAATCTGCAGGTCCGTTGCAAAGTTGGCCACATTTCAAGCCTACATGGATCTACTTTTCAGGCTTCAGAGGTTGGCAAAATACATATCATTGGGAGGGTTCATAACAGTTTATTAAAGAATTTAGAGCAGCACAGGGAAAGCAGCGCACTAACATGGCATCCCGTACTCTAAGCACTCGTTATCACATACATGCAAACAAACATCCTGAAAAGCATGCCATGGAGATAGGATAGACACATTGCAACAAAGCAATAATTGTGGCACAATGATATCAAGGGCCACTTTATGTGCAATGGTGAAACATTTATACACTGTACACAAGCTTTATGGCACAAGGATTTTGTTAAGTGACCGAGGACACCGAGATGGAATGTCTTGTGATGACTGTAATAGAGACAACCGCAGAAAAAACGTGTGAAAAGCAAAATACATAGTCCAACATGGATGCTTATTCTACTCTAGATGCTTTTTGGACGTTTTTGGCTGCATTGTCAATTTGAAGTGTTTAAGAACAGACTAAATCAGTGACTGAAGCGTGCCTGAAATAAACCTTTAATGAGTCTAGCAATTATTGTATAGAATTCCAGAAAGACATATTGTTATTCCTATTCTTTCTTATTTAGGGTCACTTCTAAAGTGTTACACTTGTGGAACCCCTGTCTTTTTAAGAGGCTTGAACAAGAAAGCCAGCCACTCCAGAAACAAAGAGCCATATGGCGCTGGCTACAGCCCAGGAGCTTCAATTTCTTTTTAAAAAAAATGCGCACCTTTTGTAGTCAGGTAGCACCCTGCCATGGTACTGCTCAATGGGAGTTAGGGGCAATGGTCTGAGAAAGCAAAGAACACCTGCCTGATAGCAGCAGCAATCAATCCATGGCTACTGTAATGTGCGCACTAAAAAGCACGCAGAGAAACATGCGTTAATGGGTTTCTGCATATCGATGCAGAGGCCATCATTACAATAACTTGTGTCAAGGCCCTGCTCAGCCCCTCTCCTGTATCGTGATTTAAGCGAGCGTTGAACTCACACGACTACCCTCGGCCCACTAAAAGCACTGATAGTTGGCAAAGGGCTTTATGGAAACCTGCATATTCAGACTACCTCTGGGGCAAGAGCTACAGCACATATCCCGGTACGCTGCATTTACACTATGTCCTAACTTTTTAAGTGTGCTATTCTTTGTGTAAATCACTGTCTGTCTGACAGGCAGCCCCCGACAATGGACCTGCAGGCACAGGTACCTTTCCAGCTGCCCTGACAATAAACAAACACCCACACAGTTGCACTGGGCTCAAACCCTTCTTTATTCAACTGCCTGTGGACATCCTGTCCACGCACATCACGTCCCCGCAAATGCCCCACCCTAGCCCCACCTCTAACATAACAAGGCTGAGTACGGCAAGTACGGCTCTGGCTTCTCCCTCCTTGGGACTCTTTTGCGCAACCTCTGCAACATTCTCCATTTCCATTCTACCCTCTGGCCCGATACACTCTGCCGGGCATACCTTAGATGTTCTCATCTCTTCAGACATTCCCCTCTCAAACCCTCTCACCACTATTCTCTCTTGGACTGACCACTTTCTGCTCTCCTCTCACCTGACGCTCTCTGTGCCCCAGGCTAAGCCCTGTACAGCACTGCCGCCTACCTTCTCTGTCATTAGGCCCATGAAGGGTGTGTCAGTGGATGCCTGTGCCGCTACTTTCTCTGCTCCTCCCACACCTGAAGCTGACTCACACCCTGACACAGCCCTCTCAAACCTGCATCTTTCTATCTCCAACACTCTGGACCACCTTGCCCCTGTAAAAATAATCCATCTGAAGCCTACCTCCAAGTGCAACTCTTGGTATGACTCCAACCTCACTACCCAGAAACAAAGGTGTATGGAGGCTGAGAGGAAGTGTAGGGCATCAGGCGCATCCTCTGACAAACTGGCCTGCCGCCTGCTCCAAAGGCAATACAGACTCTGTGTTGTCCAAGAAGAGAGCCCACACTCAAGCCCGCATCTCTATGGCCTCTAACAACATGGCCAAACTTGTTAAAATATGCAAAGAGCTGGCCAATCCTTCTGCAGTCACCACCTCTCCTGTTCTCTCCCAGGCCCTCTTTACAGCTCTGGCTTCTCACTTCATAATAAAACTCAGGACATCTTGCCCTCCCTCTCTACTTCCTCTACCTCTTGTGGCCTCTCTCTGGCTGCCTCTCCCTCTTCTCCTCCCTTCTCTCCGACTACACCTGACAAGGTTTCTAGACAGGTCCGATCTATGAAAGTGTCGTCCAAACAGGTGCACCCTTGCTCCTCCAGAACCACCAAGGACCACATTAACACCCTTGCTGCACCCTTGGCCGATTTCTGCAATCAGTCATTTGCCACTGGAACTTTCCCTGCTCTCCTCAAACAATCCTTTGTGCACCCCTCCTTAAAAAGCCTGCCGCCGATCCTACCTGTCCAGCAAACTATCGCCCGACATCTATCACTCTACTTCCTGGGCAAACTCCTGGAAAAGCTGGCCATCTCCCAGCTTACTCTCCACACGGAACCTGTTGGTTGTCTCCATGACCATCAGTCTGGATTCAGAGCAGCCAGAGGCATGGAAACAGCTCTCTTGAACACCCGTGAAGATCTGCTCACTAATCTCGATTCAAGCCTTCCTTCTGTCCTCATACCTCCTTGACCTTTCCTCGGCTTTTGGCACAGTCAATCACGGCAACCTGATCAATCAACTCTGTGAGAACCTCAGCATCACAGATCAGGCCCTGGAGTGGTTGTCCTTCCTCCTGGACCGACCCTTGCTGGTCCAACTTGGGTCCTTACACTCCTCCACCTCTCTCTCCACTTGTGGTGTTCCCAGGGCTCTAACCTCTCGTACTGGCTCTTCAATGTCTACTTGGCCACTTTGGCCCACCTGATCTCCACCTTCTCCTCTAACTTTCAGTGTTATGCAGATGACAGTCAGCTCTCTTTCAGACTCCCCTTAGCCTCCTCTCCTCTCTTGCTCATTCCTCACTGTCTGTCTGCGATTAAGTATTGGTGCGCCTCTAACAATCTCTGGCTTAATGCCAGTAAGACTGCGATCCTTCTCATTGGGACCCCTGCTCCCAATTTCCCTCTCTCCCTCTGGCCAACCTCCTTGGGCACTCTTCCTCCTCCTTCCTGTGAAGCAAAAATCCTTGGTGTCATCTTCGACTCTACTCTCTCCTTGTCTCCTCACATCACAGATGTTCCCAAGAAGGCCCACTCCAACTGCACCTCATTAGAGGTATTCTTCCTTTTCTCTGAAGAGAGGGTCCCTGGAAAGCCCCTCCTCACCCCCATGAACATGACAGCTGAAGAGTCAATAACCCAAGGTGCAACTCACTGTTTGGACAGGCCCCCCCGGAGGGCCGGTGACATCCACATATGCAAACAGATATTCACTCATATTCACTGGATACAGGTGCCACAACACTGATCATGGATCCTAATGCCTCAATGGATCAGATTGACTCATAAAGGAAATCCATTGTGCTGACATCATTAGTGATACCACCACATAGCAGCATTAGTCATGAAGCAAACTCTCACCCATGCACAAAGTTACACGGACACACACGTGCACACACGAAGAACATGCTTACACAGTTCTGTAGATAGAGGACAGATACATAGACATACTATCGAAAGCCTTTATTATTTTTTCATTAGTCAAACGCAGAAACACAGAACGCAAGGCAAGAAGAAGAGCTGCAGATCAAGCTTGCAGACGCTTATTGCAACTAACCATATGGAACTACAGGATCGTATAAGAATCCTGGAAGGACCACGATACTACTAACCAATAAGAAACAAAGCATGTTATAGATATATAGAAATCATAGTATAATTGTAGTGCGATTACATGAGGCCACAAGCCTTTGGATGAGAGGCGAAGAAAAACAGAATCAGACTGCATGAAGCAGCAGGCCAGGGCTCACAGCCAAGGTCAGCAATGAGCAGAACATTCCTGAGCCTCGGAGACAAGAAGCCATCTGCAAAATACTAGCATAAATCCTCACAAATTGCAGACCAGAGAGCTCGATTTTGCGTTCCTCAACCACGTAGTTCGGCTGAGCCAGACAATGATCATTCAACGACTGTGGGAAGATGAGCCGTTCCCAGCGACACCGACATGAAGTGAAACATGGATTCTTTAACAACGTTGCAATCCTGCAGCCACATTCAAAGGCAAAAGTGGTAATACTAATAGCTACACTGTCTTTCTCATCATCTTGAGAAGGTGCACTGAGCGCTGACAACAGAGCTGGGTCCCAGGCCTGGGGAGGGATCAGCTTCAGGTTTTTGGGGAAGAGCCCCATGTTGTGACATGGTAAATTAACAAAATGGCCGACACAGGCTTAGGAGATGTGACTTCGGGAGACTCTCAATGTCCTGTACAATCCCTGTCTGTTTGTGTAATAAACAACAGTTCTAACTTGCTCTTGACTGAGTCCTCCGTCTGTGTACTAGGGGAGGGTTTGTTGGGGCACTTGGTGAGCGAATGGTGAGCTTGTAGTGTGAACCCCAGTCCCTATAATATACCAAAGCCAACAAGTTTGTAGCAGAGGTATGGTTGACTATGCCCGTTTGGCATAAAGCCGCCTCTTCCATCGCAGCGCCTCACGGAGTGTGAGCCCCAGGTGAGGTGCACCCCCATGCCGATGCCGTGAGGAGCCAGTTTGGAGAATATCCTGTCCACGGTCCATGGGTAGCCCAGCAAACCAGAAGGGTGATGCAGCAGCTTTGGGGGAGCCAGTAGCTGAGCAGTGTCAGTGGATCATGGAGTGTAAGTATTGACTCAGCCACACAGCAACTGAGGGGGGTGGTAAAGAAATGTTGGCTATGGGGTGGTGACGAGTTTTGTTGAGTGTCTTTGAAGTATCATTGAGTATTGTATAGGAGTATTGAGTACTGTGAAGTATAGTAGGGAAAGGAGCAGAGGTAGATGTCATTTTTGTGGCCAGGGAGTATTCAGTCTTGAGGTAAAAGGTTCAGGCGATTAACCTAGACTATTGACTTAAGGGTACGGATGACAAACGTTATGTAAATATTGAATTTCCTGTGGATTGATATTGGTTTTGATATTGATATTTTATTTCTATCGCGCTCGTACAAAAGTGTTTCAGAGCGCGACAAGGCAAGGGAGGGGAACAGGGGAGAATAAAACTGCGATTTTACTAGGCCCAGTGACATTGAGAACGCGCAAGTGCATGGGAGAAAGGGAGGGGAAAAGTGCATGGAAAGGGGGAGAAGTGGAAAGTGCGAAGCAGAGGAGAAACAGATAAATAACAATAAATAAATAATAAAGGCAACAAACAGTTTTAGTGCAGCCAGCAATTTGCAAGTGCTAGGTTTAAGGCAGCAGACAGGGTAGGTCTGATAAGTGCAGGAAGAAAAAGGGGGGGCTGTAGGGGTACAGATACAGACTCCAGTGTGAGGGGTGGCCCGGAGGAAGTGCAGGGGGGTGTCAGGGTGAGCAGGTAGCTGGGCCCGGAGGACAGAGGGTGGCCAGGTGCACAGTGCCAAGAGAGAACAGACGAGGAGAGTGGGAGCAAAGGCAGAAGAAAAGAGGAAGGTCTTGAGGTGCTTCCGGAACCGCAGCTATGTACTCCTCAAGTTTTAGAGTCGCAGGGATGCTGTTCCAGAGGGAGGCCCCAGCCAAAGACAGAGATCTACCCCCAGCTCGTTTCTTTGAAAAATAACTGACCCTGAGGGAGTTGGAGGTAGAGGAGCGAAGAGCTTGAGACGGGAGGTATTTGCGGAGGGATAGCTGAAGGTATTTTGGACCCAGGCCCCAGAAAGCCTTGTGGACAATGCAGAGGGTTTTGAATTTAATTATTGCATCCACTGGGAGCCAATGGAGAGATTTCAGAGCTGGAGAGATACAATCCCAGGGCTTGAGGCCAAGGACAAGTCTTGCAGTCCTGTTCTGGATTAGATCTGGGTGTTTCAGCTCGGGTCATGGATGATGGCATCCTTGTGTATAGGGATTAGCAAATGGAGCTACCTTAAAATTGCAGAAGGTGTTCTTCTGGTTAAGTCTCGTGGAGGCGTTTTATCGACAAGGCGATGCAGCAGGTACAGATTGACCATGAGAAATATTGATATCCCCTTTTAGGAGGCAGGAAGACAGCTGTGGGTTTATGACGGGTTTGTGAAAATGTCTGTGTGATGGAACAATAGCGTTGTGAGCTTTGTCAGTGATTCCCATCATTCCCTTATATACTGTAGCGTTGACATCACCCAGAGGGCCTTTGCATAGGAGTAGGAGAGCACGAGGGGGTATAGGAGTAGGTGTTTACAATTTACAATTGACGCAAGATTAGTAGGTGTTCCTGAGGAGGCAGAGGAGTTATAGAAGGGTGATGCACAGAGCACACCTGAAAGGTTGGCTGGGAGCCAGAGAGGCTAGTTATAATTGACAAGAACTGAAATGTGTGAAGTTGAGAAAAACAAGATTAAAAGTATTTTCTTGTTTGAATAATAATGGATTTGTCGAAAGCCATGACTTGAGGTCAAGTGAGTATAAAGCAATGTATCAGGGGAAGTGCGGGGGAGATACGTCCCTACAGCACCTATGTAAGGCCCTCCCGTGACATAAGGCAAGATTTGTAAATATAGCACGGAATGGATGGAAAACACAGAAGGTAAATTGACCACGCCATGATATGATATGATATGATATGATATGGCATTTATAACGCGCCTATACACAAGTGTTTCAAGGCGCGACAAGGCAAGGGAGGGGGAACAGAGGGAAGACAAAGACAGCAATCCTACCAGGCCAGGTGTCATTCAGATCACACACGTGCATGGGTAGGGGGAAGCGGGAAAGTGCAGCGGTGGAAGGGGGAAGGAGGGGACAGTGCAGAACATGGGATAATAGAATAAATAGAAATAAGTAAAAGTGCAAGGGGTAAGTGCAGACAACCGGTGTCAAGTGATGGTAGGGGGACTGAAGGGATACAGAAAACAGTCCTCAAGTGCAGGGGTTGCCAGTAAGCCAGTGCAGGTGTGCGAATGGCGGGGGAGTGGACCTGGGCCCAAGATCAGAGGGTGGCCAGGTAACCGGTGCAGTTTCAGTATCAGCCAGGAAAATCAGCAGGGGAGAGGAGGAGAGAAAGCAGAAGCAAAGAGAAAGGTTTTGAGGTACTTCCGGAACCGTAAATGGTTTTCCTCAAATGTCAGGGAGGCAGGGAGGCTGTTGCAGAGGGAGGCCCTGGCAGAAGAAAGAGATCTACCACCAACTCGTTGCTTGGAGAAGCGACTGAGCCTGAGGAAGTTGGAGGTGGATCAGCGAAGAGCTCGAGAAGGAAGATATTTAGGAAGAGAGAGTTGAAGGTATTGAGGCCCCAGGCCCCAGAAGGCCTTGTGGACAATGCAGAAGGTTTTGAACTTAATCCGTGCAGCCACTGGGAGCCAGTGCAGAAATGTCAGTACTGGAGAGATACAATCCCTGGGCTTAAGGCCAAGGACAAGTCTCGCAGTCCTGTTCCGGATGAGTTGCAGAGGGTAGAGAGTAGAAGCAGGCAAATTTAGAAAGAGGCTGTTGCAATAATCAAGCGTAGAGAGAACCAGAGCTCTGGAGACAGGAAGCTTCTGGGGGAAGTAGAGGAAAGGAAGAATACCTCTGAGGAGGTGCAGCTGGTAGTGTGACTTCTTAGAGACGTTGGAGATGTGAGGCGAGAAGGAGAGTGTGGAGTCGAAGATGACCCTGAGGTCTCTTTCCTCACAGGTGGGAGCAGGAATAGGGCCAAGAGAGGCTGGCCAGAGAGTGACAGCAAAGGAGGGCTTGGGTGTGCCAATGAGGAGAATCTCAGTCTTACTGGCATTGAGGCAGAGATCATTGGCGGCACACCACTCCTGGATGGCGGACTGGCAGTCAGAGATGAGAGAGGGAGAGGAGGTGGCTGTAGGTAGCCTGAAAATGAGCTGAGTGTCATCTGTATAGCACTGGAAGTTGGGGCAGAGTGCGGCAATGGGGTTGGCAAGCAGTGCCACAATGTAGGAGCTTCTCCAGCAGGCGACCCTGCGCTCAGCCCCTGCTCCCCCAACTCCACCTGACCATGAGAACCAAGGAGCTACAACAGAAGCACAGGGATTGTACCCTATACAGGTATTGCAAGCAGCAAAGGGGTACACAAATCCAAAGCTCGAAACTCCACCATATACCAAGGAGGAGGGGCAGTAAGGGGCACACAGCGAGACACAGACGAGCACAAGGGAGGGGCGGAAAAATATAGCAGTGAACAAGTGGGTAGGAGGGCAAATACTATTGAAATTAGATGGGAAGGCAGTGGGAGAAAAAGGAGGGGGAAGTAAGGAAGTATATGGGTGTAAGGGAAGCAGTGAAGCATGGGAGTGAACAGAGATATATAAAAAGTAGGAAAGAGAAGGAAGAGAAGGAGGTACACAAGAGGGTGTGAAGAGAAAAGCAAAGGGAAGAAACGAAAGAGCAGGAGCAGCGAGAGATGAGGAGAAAGAGGGAGCTTGAGTAAATAGAGAGGCAAAGGGAGCAAGATGAGAAGCAAGTTTTGGTAAGAAGGGCAAGGGGGAAGTGGGAACTAGAGTGGCTTGCAGGAGAGCACAAATGCAAGGAGGAGGCGCAGGATCATGCAGTAAGACACATAAGACTGAAATGGGGATTGATTGCGTCTGACGATAACACAGGAAAAGATAGGCAAGCGGAGCAAGATCACAGCAAGACATATGATAAGGCAGCCATGCTGCCAGACAAAACGTGCGCATGGTCTTCCATGAGGGGGTACGGTGGGAACCTCATGGACTTAGGAGGGGAGTCACAGAGAGGCAAGGTACTGAGGAGACTAAGTTTCCCTGATGACTTTGACAGTGACCTGGGAGACACTGAGTCAGAAGACGACTAGGTAGAGTGCAAGGACGAGGGGATGGGGTAACCTGTTAGTCGATCGACAGGGAATAAGACCGACCAAAGCTCGACATGGGGAGCAGACAGAGATGCATGGGGAATTGCAGGGCGACAAGGACGAGAGACCACGATGGCTCAGGGATACATCATGCTGCCTGGATGGGATAACCCCATATGTGCAGAGGTTTAGGGGCCTCCCAGCACGATGGAGGGAGTTAATGGTAAGGGCGTTCACCACCACCAAAGACACAAGGAGATCAGAGGGGGAGATTCAGTTGACAAGAGGATTGGATGGGGAGATTGGGTTCACAAAGTTGCCCTTACTGGAAAAGGGAGGGGGGCAACCTAAGTACATACCATGGAAGCATATAGACAAGGAAAACGTGAGGTGTAGGCTACCTTTGTTGACCACAGGTGCAGGGAAATGGATATAAGAGGTGGAAAGGATGATGGCAGGACAGAAATTCGCAGTAGAGGACATAAAAGGTTTACTAGTGGCGGTCCTTGGAGAGGCTGCCGCTGTTGTATGGAAAAGATCAGGGAACCCAGGAATAACAACACAGAACATGGTGCACAAAGGTTCCCCATTCGCTAACTGCTGAGCAGCCATAGGGCAAGCTCTACGTACGCAGTGCCCAGACATTCGTGCGATTATGGGATGCTGAATGGGGGAACACAAAGACCCTATTCAATATATCCAGGCTATTCAAAAGATCTGGCGCCTTTAAACGCGAGAACCCTGGGATAAAACAGTGGCATTATTCTATCATATACTATGCCAGGGTTACCAGAACAGGTGCAAAGGCAACTAAAGAAGTTGGTGGGAATGGAAGCAAAACAATGGTCAGAAATACAACTCACAATAGTACATTACTGCAGGCTAATGCAAGAGAATGTGAGGAAAAAGCATGAAGAAAGAAAGCAGGAGGATCTGAAGTTAGAGCAGAATAAGCTGTCTAAATAAGCCATGCAAGGGGCAGTATTAACAAGCGCGGGAGGACAAGGGATGCCACAGACACGTACGCACCACCGCCCACGGGAGGGGGTTCATAGGTGGGGGGATGCGCAGCATGGGTGTCAAGGAAGAGGGGGGCCAACAAGAGGATGCGGGTATGGGCAGCAAATGCAGCAGAGCCAAGGGGGGTTTCCAGGAGGGTATTGAGGATATGGACAACAAGTGCAGCAGGGTACAGGGGGATTATCTGGGTAGTATCAGCGACAAGTGAGAGAACTGCCCCGTGCTGGGTGTGTGGACAGATAGGACATATAACAAGGGTATGCAGAAGCAGAGGAGGGATTCAACAGAATGGTGAAATGCAATACCAGCCAGCATATCCAGGGGACAAAATGAGTTCTATGCCCAGGATCAGATGCAGCAGCAAGGACAGAGACTGAACACATACCCGCAGACACATCAGCCCATGAAACAGACACCACAAATGCAGACACCTGTGCAGCAGTGTTCACATGCACCACAGATACCACAGATGCATGGTAACATGCAGCAATTACACACAGCACAGTAGATACCGCAGATGCAGAACCGCACGCAGCCAAATGATGGGATAGTGGCACGCACAGACTCCAAAACAACAACTCCAATTAGGAAACTTGGGGGGTCACAGTGGTGGGGGCAACAATGGAATGTCATTATATCCTCAATAGGACATCCCACAGACAGACTTGATGTGTTCCATCCTATCAATTACACCCAACCCTGCGGAAGAACCTTGCATAAGGGTGACAATGGATGACAAAACCTTTTCCTTTCTTGTAGACACAGGGGCGACTAGATCCTGCATCCGGGAGGGGAAGTATATTATGTCAGGTGATGCCATGAATGCTGAAGGTTTCTCTGGGGCGAAAGAATTGGTTCCTTTTACAGACGATATTGCACTTTTATAGGGGAACACGACTTAGCTTTACCCCTACTATATTCTCGACAGACACCCGTAAACATACTGGGGACAGATATCATGAGAAAAAGTAACATGACCATTTCATTCACTGACAAGGGGATAGTGTGTTCCACACCAGGGACACGCCTTCTAAATGTGAGAGCGATTATTCAAGCTTATTGGGGACAGACAGTACAGAGGAGGGTGCTAGTAGATGATGAACTGTTCCATTATGGGACTGAAACAATAATAGCAGGAATTATGGGGAAAATGTGGCGCATTCCAAATGAGTACTTATTCAGGCCAGAAATGCCATTAGATGAGAAGGAAAGAACGATAGTGCCACTAGAATTAGAGGCAGTAATAATGGGAGATGACTGGATAGCAGTACATGGGACAGATGACAAAGGCGACCATGGCGAGTAGTGATCACGGTGGCAGAAGAATACAGGTTGACTACAGTTACAGATGAAGAGCTATTCAAGGACAACAGATCAGATCACGAGCTGGTGTTCAAAATGAGCATCACATATTGGGTGGGACTACATTACAGAGAGGTACCTCAGAGGATGGTGATGATGCTAAAAGCACCACTGACGTTTCTCGAGGATGACTTGGTCAAGGTCTCGAGCATTTTATGGACCACAAGTCCCTATGATGTAGGGCTTCTGAAAGAGATAGGGGCAATGAAAATAAAGCTGAAGCCAGGAGCCATTTTACCAAGAGTTAGACAATATCCACTGTCGAGGGAGGCAGGCAAGGGTATCTATGAGACCACTGCAGCACTAGTGAAACAGGGCATCCTAATGCCATCAGAATCATAATGCAACACAGCTGTGTACCCTGTCAAAAAGGTAACGGGGTCATGGCGTTTTATGTAGAACTTGTGCCCTCTCAACTGCATTGTTGAAGCAGAATTTCCTTAAGTTCTGAATCCAGCGACAATTTTGTGTAGCATCCCCACGGAAGCTGCCTACTTCACGGTCATAGATTTGAAGAACGCATTATTCTCTATACCCTTACACCCAGACCCACAGGACTTAACTTCACTTCTATATAGAAATAAGAAGTGAAAACATACAAGACTTCCTCAAGGGTACTGTGAATCACCTTTCATATTCAACAGAGTAATCCAAATGGACTTAGACAACGTACAGATGGAGGGCACAGCCATACAGTATGTAGTTGACATATTAATTTGCAGCAAGACAGAGGAACAGTGTAGAAACGACTTAGAAACGACTTAGTACACATGTTGACAGTACTAGCAGAAAAAGGGTATAAAGAAGACAAGGCCAAACTACAATACTGCTATCTGGGAATGCTCAAAAGTGAAACTGTTTTGGGGGGATGTGATCAAAACAATGAACAGAATATTGTTAACATATATTGATTTTAAAACTGTGATATTGGGAGACAATGCCCTATTAGAAGAGTTGGAGCACCCAGAAAAATGCTGTTTTTTTTAGGGCTTCACTTTCGGCAAAGAAAATGATTCTAAGTGACTGGAGATCTGTCACTGCTCCTACCACTTCACCATGGATAGAGGACTTACGTAAAATGTCATAGTTGGAGAGGGTAATTCTGGGGAAAAAGAGGAAAATGAAACTGTATGAGGGTATATGGGGGAAGTTTGAGGCGACTATCTGAAATCTTGACTTGTGCTAGACCCGCTGTTCCTGTTATTTATATGTTTGTTTTTCGTATATATTGTATTATTTTGATAATTTTACCTTTTTAAAATGTTGTATTTTGAAAATTAATACAAATGTAAATACAAAAAAAAATGATTGCGCCAAGAAGAATCTGCAAGATCCTACTATAAAGAAATGATCCACTCCTCCGGAGCATCACTATACAACATGATGGTATATCCTACCTGTATATGGACATTTTGTAGCGTAGCGGCTCAAGTCTACTTTCCAGCGGAGAGGTGCTATGCCCCCTTTAAATGTCAATGTGTGTGTGCGCACACTACCTTCACTGATTCTTGCATCACTGGGGAGTTCAAAATGTGGCACAGCCAAACCTTGGCCATAGCTGTGCATCTCGTGTGTGTGCTAGCACCTATGCAAAGAGAAACCAGCGTTGGTAATGGCAATAGTTAGAGCCTTTGTGTAGGCATGGGAAAGCCATTTGCCAGACACTGTTGTAGTGGCTATTCATGGTAGCAGCTGCAAAATGGTGGGAGTTCCTAGGTATATAATAGTAGTACCTGCCTAGACCGTACAGGTGTTGCAGAGAAAACTAAAAATGAAGGTAGCTTCCCCCGAGTTGAGAGGGGTGCCCATTTGTATATGTTAAATGTATTTCTTACCATTGTCTAGAACTGTATAAGTCTGTTTTTCCCTGTGTCTCTAGATTTTTCAATATTGATGTTTTGAACCTTTGTATGTGACTTCTTGGTGTCACCAGAGTGTAAGAGTAGGTGTCATTCTGTATTCGTTCTTATTACCTTCTATATGTCTGATCATTTATTTCTGGTTTCTTTTTGTGGTTTAAGTGGCTGCTATCACACTTTACATTAGTGATTTATATTTCTTGTGTTTTTAACATTTGATTTAGAAAAATAAAAAATTATATATTTTGTTGAGTAATTTGGCTGAGCAGCTTGCATGGCCTGGTCTGTCTGATATATAGGCCGTGATAATTTCTGTAGAGTATTTGATGTATTGACCTGGGCGATCAAAGCTTTACCAGGCCCCCTTTTAGTTTTTTCCATTATAGGACTTGATGCACCCTTTCCTAATGTGCCCTTGCAAAATAATTAAGCTTATATCTCAGTGCTGCTCAATATTCTGCCAAATGACAACCATCATTTTAAATAATATTATTACATTCATTTCTCCATTTGTGGATGTGTATTGTATCTGTCCTTAATAAATAAAAACGGGTGTAAATGGGGAGACATTGGGGAAAGACAAAACCGATATTTTCCTTCAAGACCAAATGCCTGCACACTGAGTTGTGTGGGCTAATGAAACAAGATCTCGATTCTGCCAATAGACTGTATAGTAGACACTAAAAAAATGTAAAGGGATAACTGAGGCTGTGTCCTATCTTTTCTTTGTCCAATGTCATACCAAGTGGTTTTGTAAATTTCCTAACGTATCGTTTGATTTGTACTGCAAACCGACTGCTAGCAGTCTCTGAGAAAGACTATACATAACTGTTATATCATGTTTTATATATCATTCCGCTGGTTTCTGAATGCAAGACGTGTGTGTGACCTCATGAGAGAATGTTGAGTGAATGTTTAGAATGTGTATGCATGAAGGGGCTTCCATATTGAGGCATTTGAAGGAATAGAGCCTGGTTGGTGGGAGCCAGTGAGTCTACCCTGAGTCTTACTGAGTCTGCAAGGAGGTTTACATGAGAACCTACTGATGTAACTTAATAAAGAACTTCATGTCAATTTACCTGATCTCCCGAGCATTCTTAGTAACAACAATAACAGTTTCTTATTTTTATCCCAAAACATGTATTTTAATAACTTTCCTTAATGATTTTGCTAGCCACTGGAATTTTAAAATTGCTTATTATAATCAGAGTATTTCTCTCTTTCCAGAACCGTGTGGATTTTTTGCAGTTGATGGTAGATTCTCAGACCGACAAAATCCCAGAAGACAATGGCACGAATCACGGGTTTAAAGGTAACACTGTAGACTATGGCTGGCCATTTCTTTCTATGTGGAAATTGAGTTTTGGGTACCTAAGAATATGCTGGAGGGGGGTGGATAACTGTGACAATAAGAGTGATATTGTTTTTTGAGGGGCTCACTGATCTATGAGTGGTGCCTTCTAGCTCTTGAGCATATTAAAGAGTGTTATGGTCAAGGGAAGATAATTTGTTACCCACCCACACTAGACCTGCCGGATACTGACTCAGCCCTTCCTCTAGTTGAGGTTGATATTATTATTTGTATCTCCATAGAAAAGTTCCCATTGTTGAATATCTTCAGTTATGGCCAGGGTCTGCTAAAATGCAAAATCCAGATTCCCCAGGCTGTGTGGGTGGAGGCCTTACTCAATGAATGGAAACCATTTAATGCAAGAGACTACAATTCTAATATCCCTGGCCCCCTCGCCAGTACTTTTTGCATTCAAGTGACTCCACTGAAGCATCTCTTCTAAATGTTTAGCATGTCCAATATTGCATAATTCAGAGAGCTAGTCACCCAAGCATTTTCAATTTGACCAATTACAGCAATTCTTCGGAGGACTCCCTTCAAACTTTAGTTAACAAATTAATGGCTCCTCCTTTATAACCGAGGTCCATCACAGTTCACTCTGCACCATACCTGAGACTGGGTGATCTGACCCCCACTGTCTTCCCCTGGTTACTTGTAGATCCATTGCTGACAATTGCCCTCCCTCCCCCTGTTATTAGATCCCCACTCCCTTGTTTCTCTGCTCCCTAACATTGTTCTTCCCCCTATGATTGTAAAGGGGTCTGTTGCTTTCCAAAGCTAGGTCTGCGCTTAATAAATATCCTAATAATAATAATACAAATAATAATAATAATTAACAACCAGTGTAATGTCTTGCAGCTCTTTTCAAGACCACTTAACTCTGCTGTATTTGGGATGACCATCTTTCTACAATAGAGCCCTCCAAAAACATTGCTATATGTCTCCTATCTTCATAAAGACTATCTTCACAGCTCATCATCACATAGCTATCTTCAGGAGAGTTTAGGACCACATATTGCCTTGTCTTCTTCCGAGAAATGTTCTAATTTTTATCATTGCATTCTTTATGGAGTGTTGTTCATACTCCAATTTATCTCCAACAATCTGGGACCTAACTTTCTTTTGAGGTATTTTTTGTATATCAGGGTTACCTTCAGTTCAGTTCTCAATGTTACCATCATATCTTAGTGCTCCAGGTGGTCTTTTGCCCTTTAGATATGTTATTACTACCCTAACCTCATCTAAATCACAGCAAGGTTTTTCTGAACAACAATTTAGTTAATTCAATGTCAGTTCTTTGGCAGTAAATCTGGCCATTGCTAAGTCTCGAGAAAGTGTGGACACCTAGCTACAAATGACAACTACCTCCTTGAAGAGTGTTATTTGGGTGACCCTTGACACGCTGGACCCATCATGCTATAAAATCATCACCAGAAATAGAGAGGCCCCAAAATGGGTCAAAGAGTTGCCCTATATACTCATAGTGATTAAATGAGACATTTCCGCCAGAGGAGAGGGTTGTAGTAGGTGGTATCATTCCGCATCTTAGTTGTAGGCCCGAGACAAAGCCGAGAAGGGGATAATGAGAGTAGGGGCAAGAAAACATTTTAGAGCCCTCTCCCAGGGATGTAAAGTCATTATAATATGGAAATATCACAATACCAGGTATAAACAGGTAAAACATATACAAAAACAGTTGGAGAAGTTGCTGTGAGCATTTGTCCAATAGGAATGTGGACTAAGACACTGAACATTCAGGCAGAATAATGAGAGAGCTTTGTAACAATGATTAAGGCCCTCTGCTGACCCATTATTTACAATGACCTGACAACATTCCAATGCTTTTAAAACATACAATTGTTTCTCTGCTACTGAAGGGCAATCTTGACCCTTCTTTGGCGGAGAACTACCGGCCCATCTCGCTTCTCCCTGTCCTCACAAAGCTGATGGAGGCAATTATCACTAATCAATGTTCTCAATTTCTTGAAGTAAATCGCCACCTTCACCCATTCCAGTCTAGTTTTTGCCCCCTTATGTGCACGGAGTCTGTGATGATTTCTATTCTTGATGACATCTCCTTGCTTCAGGACCATGGAGAGGTCAGAGTTTTGATCCTCCTTGACCTCTCTGCGGCTTATGATACCATTGATCACAGGACTCTGCTACGCAGTCTGGAAGGGATTGGCATCACAGGATTTCCACTCTTATGGTTTACATCTTTCTTATCCGATAAATTTCAGACTGCGTCGCTTCCACCATTTAAATCCTCGCCAACGGCATTAATGTGCGGTGTCCCCCAGGGTCCTACCCTCTCGCCCTTGTATAATTTGTATCTGCGCCCATTGGCCAACCTTATTGCTGGCCCCTGGGGTAGGCTTCTATACATACGCATGTGGCGAGCAGATTATCCTTCGTTTAAATGCCCCAGGATGGATTCCCCTTTCAAGCTGAGGAACTGCCTGTCTTCATTGGGGAAAGGATGGCTGCAAATTGGTTAAAGCTTAACAGTGATAACACAGAGGTTGTAGTGGTTGGCTCTGCTACCACTGGGGCCTCATTGAGTGTCAACTATTGGCCTACCTCCTTGAGGCCTTGTCCTGAGCCGGTGCAAGCTGTGAAAAGCCTAGGTGTGAAACTTCTTGCTTTATGGTCCAGTTAGGTTCAAGTCTCCTCTGTGTGCCTGATGGGTTTTGTTAATCGGAAAGTATTGAAAAAGGATCTTCCTTTTCTTCCACCGAAGTCTAGGACCAAAGTGGTTACCTCTTCCACCATGGGTTATATTGATTACTGCAATGGCATTTACTTGGGGGAGCCTGCAGTCCTGCTTAAGCAATTCCAGATTTTACAGAATGCGCCAGCCAGATTGGCTCTTAGAGCCCAGAGGCTGTCTCACTTTGTGCCTATGCTTTGTCAGCTGCCCTGGCTTCCGATTGACAGCCGGATTAAGTTTAAAATACTAAACCTAGCACATTGCGCTATTCACGGTACTGGTGCAGAATATCTCTACTCTAAACTTACTTTATATAAGCTGGCCAGACTGCTGCATTCCTCTTCACAAATCTTGCTTAAAATTCCGAGTTACCACAGGGCACGAGCGGGAGGTCGCTCTTTTTCTGTCCTGGCCGTCACTATGTGGAACTCTCTCCCGGCGGCTATCCGAGACATTGTTGACCACCTGCAGTTTCGAAGGATCCTGAAAATATATCTCTTTGGAGTTTGACTTGGAGCAGTTTCCCTCCCCTGTCAGTGACTGTTAGCACCTTCGATGCCTTTGGGCCTGGGTTAGCACTCTACAAATCCATATACAATACAATACAATGCAATGCTATAGTGCTCAATCTTCAAAATAAACCAATTTGACACCTTTTGAAGCCTTAATCGCCAAATGTTTACCGTGCACTAACTCCATATTTATCATAGTCACAGTATAGCGCCCACTATCAATTAAAAATAATTCCTAGAGCAATGGTCAGATTTAATGATGAATCTCCAACTCCTCCAGCAAAGTACTAGTAATAGGATATATGAACCCGTGGCTATAATGAGCTAGAAACAAAGCAGCTCAAGAGTTTCTATCCACTATGGCATCACTTGGTTACATACACCAACCTTCTGGTCCCTCCACTAAGGATGGACATCAACTAGCAGAATTCTTGTTGTGACATCTATCTCAGGACTCCAAACACCAGCAATAAATTCGGAACAGATTGCCTCTTGCTAACAATCAAAATACTGAACTGTTTCCACATGTACAGGGTACACAAAAATAAATAATCGGGCCACTGCATGACCACTCCATGCCATCAATAACACCCTGTTAGAGCCCTTCAGTCGTCTAGCTATAACTCTCTGCAGATCAGACGCTTTTACAAGCAGAGAGTGGCGGGGTAGATCTCTCTCCTCTGCAGGTGCCTCCCTCTGCAACAACCTCCCTGCCCCTCTCAGACTTGAGACGAATCTCCTTAAGTTCCAGAAGCTCATCAAGACCCTGCCTTTCTCTTCTTCCTACCCTATCCCCCTTCCCTGCTAATGTTCATGTCTGCTTTTTGACTGGCTTCCTGGTTTCTTCAGAGTCTTCAGGGCACCAGGCCTCGCTTTCCAATCTCCCCTTGCACTTGGTCTCCCAGGATGTGCCCTTAACCTGCACTGCCCTTCTGGACCCCTCCCTCCACACTTGCCTGGTTGGGCATGTACCCTGTAGCCCTTTCAGCCCCTTACCTTGCACTTAGCTCATGGACCTTCCTTCCCCTGCACTCTCTGCTGTCCCCTGGCTCTGGCCTTCCTTGGCACTCGCTTTTCTCATGGCCCTTCCACCCTGACCGGCACTACTCCACCCTCACCCTCTCCCCTGTACGTCTCTTATTGCACTCGCACGTTCCGAATGTCACAAGGCCTAGTAGGATCGTTTTTTTGTCTTTGTTTTATCATCCCTTCCCCCACCCTCTTGTCTTGTTGCGCCTCGGAACACATAGGCGTATTATAAATAATCAATCAATCACAAATAAATCCTTCCACCAAATCTTTGCCTCTCCATCACAGCAGCCACATTTCCCTCCACTATTTAGGTGTTCCAACATGACCAGCTAAGACAGTCAAGCGATAAACTAGCCATAGTTGCATATGAAAGAGAAAAAAACTGTTACTAAGAAAAGCAAATTAATTGTTTAGTCTTGAACTGGCAAACCTCAAACGCTCTGGAAGACCAAGGAAATGGTACCAATCCTTTGTCCCTGAAGAAGCGCCTGCATGCCAAATGCACGCAAGGGGTATAAATAAACCATTCAGAGTAGAGAGCAAGAATATTTCACTGATAGCAACATATAAGTACTGAATAAAGCAAAATAACTCTTCTTACTTTCCAGTGACCTTTTCAAGCTGGCACAAGAAAACCAGCTTTTATATGAAAGAGCAAAAAAATAGCATCCTGTTTCTTCCACCATCCTAGTCTTAACGGGTCCAAACTCATAATTCACATCCTTCACTCCACTGAAGGAACCAGCAATCACTGAGTTGATAAAGTCGATAAACGTGCTAACAACCCTGTGCAATACATGCCTCGCTTCTTTAATCAAGGCAAGCAATGAAACAGTAGCTCCAGCCATTACAATCTTGTGTGATGCCTCTCCTGTCAGGGATAGTTCCATGTCAGTTTAAGCATGCAAACATTTCTCCTGCACTAAAAAAGGCATTTGCGGACTCAACAGATCACTAGAATTTGCGATCCATCACCAGTATCCTAGAAGCGATAGCTACAGGGAGATTATTGCACTACTATGAAGCTGGTAGGTAGTTACCAAAGGGGATTGCTGATTCTCTTCCCTCTGTTTACAGCCTTTGATACAGTGGACAATTAGATCATCCTCAATAGGTCACTGAACTGCTTTGGGATACAAGGCACCCCACTGAAATTGATAGACATTCCTTCATGGTGTTTCTCCCAGGTATAACTTTGCCAGGGGTTTTCAACCTTTTACTCTCCAGATGTTTTCAACTTCAAATCCTACCAGTCCTAGCCAGCATAGTTAATCTTGAGGGATCATTGGAGTTGTAGTCCAAAACATCTGGGCAGCCACAGGTTGCAAACCCCTGCACTAGGCAAATTCATGTTATTATCCACCCCTAACTCGCTGTTGCTTTTCAACTTGTACATGCAACCCTCCTATTGAATCCCTGTTAGAATCATTACACCTCTATGCTGGCAACATGCAACTACTTTTCAAGGTTCATGATAATGTGTGGTAATGTCCCGATTTCCCAGTACCTCACTTAAATCCAGGACTGGATGGTCTCCATTATGATCTTTCTCAATCCTGGGAAAACTGAAATAGTCGATGCCTGTCATCAACCCATTGACCCTCATTTTTCATTCATTTGGTCCCCACATCAGGGATCCTTTGAAGCTAACGGTTTAGGGTGACTTAAACGAAAACATTTGGTTGAATGAGAATTAATAAAAAAAAAATGTTTTTATAGTTTGATTTTGCTGCATATATATATGGGTGGAGACAACCCAGAGCCCCCCAACCCCATGACTCCCCTACAGTAATTATTTCCCAAAACCCACCTCCCACATATATATTTGGCACAATCCGGCCAAATATGCTGTGCAGTAATCTCCCGATCCCAAGCTACCAACAATGTTGAGGTACCTAGGTTCTTGTTTGGTTTGCCATTCTTATTTTCCTCCTCCAGACCACTTCCCTCACCAAAATGGTCCACCGTCAACTGCACATCCTAAAGAAACTCCTACCCTTCCTCGGTAGAAACCATAAGGTGGAACTCATCAAAGCAGTTGCACTAAGTACACTGGCTTAATGCAACAGCTTCTATCTGGGCCTACCCAACGACCTTCAAACCAGTTACAGTTGTCCATAACCCGAGATGTCAAGCACATCTTTAGCTCAAAGTAATTAAACCATGTTCATCAGCACTAAAATCTCTTCTCATTCTCTGGCTTTCATTATGCAAAGAAAGTTTTGATCTTGAGCCACAAGAAGCTCTATCTCAGGTGCCCTCATCTAAGGACCTGCGTTCCACACTACCATCTTCTCTCCCCACTCTGATCTGTACCCACAGGAAAGCTACACATGGAATAATCAAAGAGGTATCCTGTTGTTTTATCGATAGTAATTACTTTGTGGTAATTTACTACAAAGTAATTACTGAACATTATTATGAAAAATATGACTATTTATGGGTTATGGGGCAAAAAGGGGGTGGGGAGGGTTTTAGGTTGGGGTAGTAATGAAGAGGAAGAGGGGACCCCCAATCAAAAGAAACATTTAGATGTAAAATTTCGATGTAATAACTTTGTAGCAAATTACCACCAAGTAATTACTGGCGATGAAATGACATGGATCCATCAAAGAAAATTACTACAGGCCAAGGAATGCTTTCCATCCAAGCCCAATTTTCCGGAAGGTAGCTAGGAAAAATTTACAATCTCCCGAAATTCCCTAGTGAACATTATGTACAATTATTTATTTTTCCTCTGGGTTTTTATTCAGTGTGTTACTCTAATTGTGCACCTATATCCTTTTAAATTATTTGTATGAGTGCCACATATTCGCTTCATGATGTAAAAGAGAGAATAGAATAAGTAAATAAGCAATCTGTTTTATTGGTATCATCATCTACCTGTAATTGGGGCCAGTACACGTGATTTTGCAGGACACAGATCACAGTACCTTATTTGGCATTTCATCAAAAAAAAAAATGCCAACCTATTTCTGAGGACAGGGTGGAATTTCATCTTGTAGTCCTTTGTTCTTTATCATTTCCCTGACATCCAACCCTGGGGTCAAGAGTGTTAAGTATTTGGTTAGGAATCAACGTCTCCATCGTTGGCCATTGAGTCCCTCCTAAATGCTGCATCATAAGAACAGGGTATTCAAACCGCTAGGAGTTTAAAGCTATTTCTAAAGGCTCCAGTCTTTTCCACTCCTGTGCTGATGATACCCAGATATACCCTCAGTTTAGCTGACCCATTAAGGACCATTTTCCACTCTTAAAACTCGGCTGGGTTGATAGATGGCAGATTAAGTCCCCTAACATTGTCCAAGCTTGCCCTTCCCAGTGCTTAGAAACTTGATGAATTGGGCATGAAGTACTATTTTAACGCCTTTTCAAATGTCCCATAACCTCTGCCTTTGAGCCTGTGTCAGAGAATTTTGAATACATTTCTCCTGCAGGCCATGTAACAACCACCATTACCGATCATGACTAAACCCAACATATCTGCTTTGGAAATATCCAGAACAATTGTTCCTTTTCCAGGACTACTAAAGACCAATCCTTCACTGAGCCAACCAGAAATGCCAGTATCAAAGGCCATCACCTAGTATGTAACAGACCTCTAATTCTCATGATGCTGGAGAATGAATCCTTCCAACTATCACACGTAGACTGGACCATGTCTCGTTTTGAATGCATGTGAGCCCGTCTACCTGTATATGACGATTCATTCCTTACCAGTAGAATAAACGCCATTCTGTGAAATCTAAGATGGGATGTTTTATTTGACAAATATCCTTTGAAACTAAAATATTCTGCAGTGGGCGTCGACCACACACACATACACACACACATATATGTAGATGCGTTAGACATGAAGGGCATGCATCCCTGCATGAAGCTACACAGACACTTAGGCCAAACTGCTCTTAGACACATGAACATGTTTGCAATCACTAAGATACAGATCACACAAGCCCTATCTCTTATGCAGAAATGACAATCACACAAAGAATACATGTAACAAAGAATACATGTAACTGCTTGCTTGATGCAGAAATCAACCAAACTGAGTGGCCATATAAAGCAAGATGGAAGACACAGCCATGGTAAATGAATGTGCATCTGTGGGGAGAAAGATCCAGTCTTGCTCAGCCAGCAAAAAGAGCCACAGTTCGTGCACAGTACCAAGGTGGTTATGAAAAGGGAGGTTTGAGCCAGCATTTGAAAAGTACAGACAGTCACTAAATCCCAGGCGAGAGACAGAACTCTATCTAGGCCAAGGGAGGTAATAACATCTACAGTAAAACCAGCTCAACTTCTCACAAAGTACTGAGCCGGATAATCCGAAATGCAGTGTCTATACACATGACTTGAAGTGGCATAGAAGGCCTATTCAGAGAATCCATTTCAGTTGGAGAAAAGGATACAATACAGCATGAAGTTGAAAGGTATCAAGTCCTTGCTTGCAGCCAGGGGAGTCAGAGAGTGGTAACCTTATTGGGAAAAGGCACTCTGAGGCCCTTCTCACCACCTCCATTGAGCTGATGTGCTGGTAATTTATCAAGACTTAGAAAGAATGGCCAATCCCTACCCTCCTCTAACGCTGCTTACACTTTGTTGCAGTATCCACTCACAACACACTAGCATGACACTAGCATGACATGATTTCACTTGCAACATTTAGGAGGGGGTCGCAGGTGAAGCCACCAGATAGCTTTTAGCCAATGGAAACACTAACCCCCTGTAGTTTATATTTGTAACCTACTTCACTAAACAATCCTATCCCACCTTAGGTTTTTGCAATGTATCATTTGCTTGTGACATCACTTTGTAATACAACTTCATGACAAGCCTGTAACAAGTTGAGAGCATTGAAAATCTTGAGAGGGCCATGCATATCTGTGCTTTTCTCAAATTTCATTATTAAAGCAGTAATTTTTTCACACTCCTGGACTCCTCCGTTACTTGAGCATGGGGTTTTCCCCTGAGCCAGACCTCTTGCTTTTATGGTGGGGGCTCTCCTAGTTCCCTTCCCAACTTTTCTTGAACCTTATTTCATCACTTCACATTGACCACTTGTCAGTCTTATTATATCTTCATTTTCATTCAAATCCAGAAGACAATCTTCACTAGTGCAGCTCCTGCATCCACCTCAAATATACATTAAATTACTGCTGTCCATATTTTACAATACTAAAAGATGCAGTAAAAGGTCAGTCGTATATTCCCCGGCGCGTCATGCCAATAATATACCAATGCAATTCATCAAGAATATCCCACTGTAGAGGCCCATCCTGGTAATACCAGGTCTCAAAGTGGGCACTTGCAGCTAGCCATTGGCAAGGGATAATTGGCTCTTGGCGAATAGGTAATGCTGTTCTGCGTGCATCTGGAGAATTGAGGGGGCAAGTGACGGTTTGTGTGGCTACCAGCTTGCAAATTGAAATTTATACCCATATAGTACAAATTCAGACAAGGTCATGCAGTCAACATTGCCAAGTCCCAATTAAGAGGAAGGTGTTGCTAGACTTGTGTAATGCCCTGACCTCAGAAGAAAGTTAATTCCTGTCATCGCATGCTTGCCAAAAGTGCTTAACTCTAAAATTGTAGCCCAGAGAGAAATCCTGTACTTTGGCCATTTCAAAAGAGAAAATGCCAAAATGTTTTGTATACAAATTGAGAAAAAAAGCATTTTTGTTTCTGGTCACGATTTGTGTATCTTTCCCTCAACCCTTGCCCCTTTCTTGTCCCTTCTTTGGGCCTGACACTTTCCTGGTGGTTTTCTTCTTCTCGCAGCACTGACCGATGAAGAGATTATGGCCCAGTCTATGGTCTTCATCCTGGCGGGGTACGAGACCACTAGCACCGCTCTTGCCTTCCTGGCCTACAATCTGGCGACCCACCCTGACGTTCAGAAGAGGATGCAGGAGGAGATCGATACCCTCTTACCAAACAAGGTGAGCAGATGTTTTCACCTGGACGGGAGGCCTTTGGGAGACTTTGTACTTGCGTAGTGATAGTGAGTGACAGTCTTGCTCCAGTGACGTGTCAAAGTACATTACCACTAGCCTATCTCACAGGTATTATCTTGGTAGTCAAGCTCCATTTGGTGGGAACAAAGCATGAGAATTTTGACTCTTAAATATAGTCTCTATGGTCCGACGTAAAGTAGCTGACACGCGGCATACCCACAAAATGACGGCCATCACAAAATGCAGAGGTTAAGCATTTGCATGAGAACGTGTTTTTCCAGTTTACTGAATGGGAAGCTTGCTCTGCTTTAATTAGTAGGTAACTTACAATGTCTGCATAAAAGCATAGCGGGTGCGTGCACTTCAATCCTGTGCTGATCTGAGGTGGACATCTGCCCAGGGCTGTGTGCACCATGCATATACACTAAACACGGTACACATCCAGAGGCTGTGGGATGCTTTTTTGGTATGTTCATGGTACACATATTCTTCCAAAAAGAATGTAGCGGCACACTGCACTACACAAGCACTAGAATCTCTGTGCATCACAAAAGCCCTGAATGTAAGTCTTCAAGTATTGGCTTTGTTTAGTGAGTGCACGTGGTAGGTAGTCTACGAGCCTGCGTCCTTGCTTTTTGTACACTACTCAGATAAACTAAACACAGGATGCAGAATATGCCAACATTATCACTTTCCCTAATGCGCCAGTGCCACATCACTCATTTCCATAAGGCCTCTTCATGCCGATACTTTTGCACATGTTATTATTATATAGGCCCCTATATAAATACATTACTCCTATAATGTCCCAGTGTGTCCCGAACATGGAGCCTTGAACACTAAAGCCACTTCACAAATGGCTTGCTAGCAACTACCTTATGTTCATACTACTTCTCAAAAGCATGTCTATTGTTCAAAATGACAAGTGAAGTACACAAAACCTTTTCGGTAGCATTTGGATTGCATGTTTTGGAGATTACGTCTTTGTTCTAAGTGAGCAAAAAACATTCTTAACAATTCAAGAATTTTTGGGAGGTTGTGACCTGAAACTTAAACATTCCAGTATGATCAACACCGTTTTCATGCCAAACATCTTTACACAAAAACAGAAGCAAAGAAGCACACACTTACCAACAGCTACAATGTTTATGAGCCCTCTGTTCTTTGAAACACTATTAGTTGTTGTAAACTGTTAGCATCCGTTGTTGCTAGGTGCACCCATTAGGTCCCATGTGTTATCAGTGTGCTCTTCTTTTCTCATGGTTCAAGGAGTTGCGCCATCCAAGCAAAGTTACATTCTACGCCTCTGCGCTCTTGTAATAGGCTCATTTTGAGTGTCTGTCTATGAGGACAGAAGTGTGAGTGCAACAGCTGTAGCTGCTAGCTCTCATGGAACAAATGTAAAGCAGAGGTTGCAAGAGCTAGAGGTGTAGCGAGAAAAGGCCCTTGTAAGTGTAATGTCCATAGGGATGATGTAGGATCGATCAACAGATAAACTCTATTTATCTTTATCGATGGAAAGGCGGTTGAGATGATGCTAACAATAAATGCACATTACTTGGATCCGTGTGTGAAATGTGTATAATTAATTTTCTCAATAATCAATGTGGAATCAAATGAAAAAACCTGTATTTTTCTTATGTCATTAATTAAATACCTAACGTTCATTAAAAGGATATTATGATCTATAAAGATATTTTAACCAGACGATTAAATAATAACCTTCACCGTACTGTACTAATTATACAAGGTACAATCTACATAACATTAAAATATGTCCTAATTTATCAGAATCTCTCTTGTACAGCAATTAACATCATTACATACTCATTTCAGTTCAATACATTTTTAAAAGGCTGTAAACAATCTAAAAAGCGATTGTACTGTTTTGGATGTTAATTGCAATAATTCACATACTGGTTTAAGAGATGAAAGGGAAGACCGCCCTCCATTACCAAATACTTATTTTTTTTTTTTAATTGTGCATTGGCTATAATTATACAAAACCTCAGCGTACAAAGTAAGTCATGTTAAGGGAAAAGAAAGTAAAATCGAGTACTATATGCATTTCACCATGTCCTGAAATGACAAGATGTTTCAATTGATGACAGCTTGACACCAATATATATGAAATTAAAACCATGCTAATAAAAATTGTATCAATACGATAAATAAAATGTTCATGCTCTTGATTAAAGCTCTCATCAGCAATCAGGTTAAGAGCGACTTTCCAGACGTGGTAAGAAGCAGCCAATATTATAATTGATTCTGCCCCAAATAGGCTGCTCTAAAACTGCTCTGTTTCAATAAAATTGATGTTACTTACATGACTGGAGTAGCTCTTCAAATATTGTGGCATCAATTTAGAACATTTGGTGAGAATGTGACGTGCCGTTTCAA
This sequence comes from Ambystoma mexicanum, assembly GCF_040938575.1. NCBI lineage: Eukaryota > Metazoa > Chordata > Amphibia > Caudata > Ambystomatidae > Ambystoma > Ambystoma mexicanum. The sequence continues at coordinate 464,880,981 of NC_090924.1, read as the reverse complement.
CAGTCAAATTACAAAAAAATCCACTCCTCACAGGGTAAATTTGACCATCTGCCTGTGTGCTCCCTGCACGGAAGTATATTAAAACCTCACTATGTAAGGACGACGTAGATGAGGAGGGCATAACTTGGTCAAATATGATCTCAGGGAGTTTTACTATACTCTCTGCCACATACCGTTTTTTCTTTGATCAACTATCAAGGTTTAATATCGTATCAAAAGCTCTGGTTTTGTTCTTTAAAATATCAATACAATTTGGGAGTTGTGTCATTGTGTCCAATGCAATTTCAATATTACTGAGTTGAGTAAGTGATGTAGAGTTTAGGTTCGTCAGAAAAGTATTGGAGGCGTCCTGGAAATAATGAATTGCCAGGAGACCTATTAATGTATCTGGTCCCGGGGGAGTAGTGATGATTTTATCCAAAAAAAAAGGCTACAGCGTTGTTGGAGCCATAGTGAGCGAAGGGAGGGAATTCACTCAACTGGCACCGAGATAGGAACTCCCAAAACTAAGCGCAGACGTTTCCCTTCAAATTTGCCCACCCAGCCCAGTTAGTATTCTGTAAGTACTGAAAGGCCGTAAAGAATCCCTGGCAATATGCTCCTCTGAAAAAAATGGTTTTACCATAAAAAAGTATCAATACAAAAGGGGGCTCTAATGTCAAGGGTGTGTGACATTGGAGCCCCTTGTTTGTAGTGCTACATTTTTTAAGGTAAAACCATTTCTTAAAAATGTGTGGTCGAATAAACTCACCATTAAAATCAATGTTAGGGAATGCGCCATTTGGGGTGCCTAGATATGTATAAATTGGTCCACTATTTCCAAAGGGGCTACATTAAGATGCCAGCAGTGTTTATTCTCCTTTGATTTGCCACCAAAAAACAATATTTTCCTTTTTGTACCATTAACGTTAAGATGGTTCTTGGTGGCATACGATGACAGGGCATCTAATGAGCGCTGCAATCCAATAGGGGTTAAGCCCAAGGAGACAGTATCATCAGCGTATCCAAGCCAGGAAACTGTGAAACCACATATACGGGGAGGGAGGTGTTGGGGGGGAGATTTCACGACGCAGTAATAACATTTTTTATAAAACAAGGGGGCTAACATGCACCCCTGCTTTAAACCTATGTTAACTGATATTTCCCATGCGATTACTCCCTCCCGATTGGTGCACCCCACAACCACTGTGTTGGAATACAGTGTAGTAATAAAGAATAATAAAGATGGGTCTTTTACACAGGCCGTTAATTTCATCCAAAGCAGTGGACGAGACACTGTGTCAAAGGCCTTGGTGAAATCAATGGAGGAAAGATGGAGTTTGCTCTTGGCTTTGCTCTTGCATGTCGCCATAACAAAGGTAAGGGCACATACATTATGTAGTGTGTTGTGCCCTTTACAAAATCCTGTTTAACAGGGAGAGAGCAGTCCTTTATCTAGGGCCCGTCGAGAAAGCTTTTTCAATAGTATAGCCGAGAATATTTTCTGATAAGTAAGTAGGCATGATTGCTGATAGAAGTGAGGTGGTAGACAAATTACTGCAAAGTTCCCAGGTCTTTGCATTGCTGAATTTGTAGTTCAAGCAAACAGGTCGAAAGTGTGAAAAAGATTGACCCAGTGCAAGACCCCCCCTGTTGACAATGAGTTAGTGGACCAGCTCAGATCGTAAATGGAATCATCCAATGAGGGTAAGATGTTTGGCGATAGGGATGAAGAGTTGAAGTCGCCTGCCACTATAATACTGCTGTTAGAACATATTTCGGATCAGTTAAGGAGGACGTTAATAAAGCCCTGGATTGCTTTAGTGGCTTTGCCTCCAGGAGGATTATATATGTTAATGATTAATGTAGGGGAGGGGCAGAAGGAATCGGGAAAAATGGCTGGCAGTATATAGGGAGAGATGAGGGCCTCACAAAAAGGTTTTAAATTAAAAGCAGATTGTGCTCCTATTGCAAGGCCTCACACTGGGCGACCCCTGACGCCACTACTTGCTGGTCAATGTGACATGGTATAGCCATCAAGAAAGAAGTCCTTGACTGTCCAAGTTTCTTGAAGGATAAAAACACCACTGGATGCACCTGGATGAGCGATAAACACGCGTATTCCAGCAAGTCCATTTAATTATCCTGGTCAAGTGACTCGAGGACCCAGTGAATAATCTCCTTTCCGGTTTTTGAACGGACGTTGGAGTTATCGAAGGCAGCCCACAGACTGGATCTTTCAGTGGCTTGTACAGCTGTACAATTATTGCAAATTTGTGTTGGCATAGATAGGAAAGGATCCTCGTGCTCGGCCACCCTAACAATTTTCTTGTGGCACACTGTGAGCTTAAATTCCAGATATTGGAACGTTCCTGCACATGCAGAAAAGTGACACTATTGCTGGAGAAGCACATTCAATCAGCACTCAATTGGTATTGCTCTCTGCTGTAGGGAGCTCAATGTAAGCTAGATCATTGCTAGAGATGGACGAAAGTCAAAGGATATTACTCCACATGTCTAATAGCAATGTGCGATTAGGAAAAGGACTATCCACTCTAGGTTCAAGCTCTTCCACCTCACCTATTTTCCTAATGAGACAGGGATAGTAGGCTCCCAGGATGTGGCAAGGTTGGAGATGCATTATGGCACCGGAGCTGGAAATGTCAAACAAGGAAAGGTGATATTTGAGGGTAAGACTGCACCATAAGACACTGCTATAGTTTGTTGTTGCAGAGGCGCCTGAATTTGGGATGGAACGCCAAGAGGAATAAAAGTGGCAAACTCTACAGGAGGTCCAGCTTGCGTTGTCAGGGCGATCTCCAATAGTTTAGGATTTTTGGAAGACAAGGGGCCTCATTATGAGGTTGGGGGTAAGGGGTTAGTGGAGCCGGTAACGGTGCTGGTGCCGTTAACCCCTTACCTCTGCATTACGAAGTCCTTTAGCGGGTTTTACCAGGCGCCCTTAGCGGGAGCCGCTAAAGGACCAGCATGCTAATAACGGGCCCGTTATTAGCATGTTCCCCATTCCGATTGAGCCCTATGGGGGCTCGAATGGGAATGGGTATGGGTTCCCTGAATGGGGAAATACCGGGTCCTCCAAGGTTGTAAAGGCCCGGTAATTCCCCATTCAGGGAACCCGGACCCAGTATGCGGTAAGGGGGTAGCCATGGTGCTTACAGCACCATGGCTATCTCCAACCTCGTAATGAGGCCCAATGACTCGCTCTGGACTTTCTTAATAGCAGGCAAGTTGCCAAGGCCTACCCTTTTATCCAAAGGGCCCTCCAGTACAACTTGTCTAATAGAGGCAGCGCCTTGGACTTTTGTAAAGATAGTTTCACGTAGGTTTGGTGCTTATTTTTCCAAGGTTGTTCTGCCCAAAGTAGCCTGCCACAGCAAAGAGTTTGTAGGTGTCACATACTTATCTCGTTGATAAATGGAACAAGCCAGCTGGAGCTTCCATCATCGTCTTTTCCGCGGAATGGCTGGACTATAGGTCATTGATATTTCATTACATAATGCGTTGAGGGCGCCTTCCTCTGTCTCTGCAGCGATGTTAATTAGAGATAAATTAACTAGAGATGGAACAGGCCAAGAATCAATGTTAGTGTGAGATTAAAAAACCGGCGCTCGGCCCGTTATTTTTTGATGGGTCAATTAAGTCGACCATTTGCTGCTCACCCAGTACAACACACGCTGAGGAGGGGCCAGGTTTAGGGAAATATAAAGGCCTACGTACCTCAAGGTCTTCAAATATTGGCATATGAGGATTGTCATTGCTGTCAAGGATAATGTCAATAACTTTGCCCAGTATATATTGCAGCTCACAATGTTCTACAGCAATGTTTGTACAAAGTGCTAGTAAAGTGTCACGTTTGGCTAAGATAGTATTTGTTTGTGGCAAGAGGCTCGTCTGGAGAACCTAGTAGCCAAAGGAGTCATTATGCGAGAGTATGGTCGTCCATTCTTCCCTATCGTTCTTGCTGCTGGAAGAGTCTGAGGAGGAGACCAACTGTTCTAGGTTAGGGCAGGCAGAGAGGTTTGAACCAACTATGTTGTCAAAGCTAATTGAAGTGGGGCCCAGAGAATTTCTCCTAAAGTTGAGACAAAGGTTAAGGAGGGATCCATTATTATCAATGTTATTTTCTATATTGTTGTCGGTGCAGGGGGAGCACACAGGAGTGCTTTCTTTCAATGAAGGTTTTACCAGTGGACTCTCCTTGGTATCCGCCATTACTGTTGCCACCTCAGAAAAGCCTGTGATTTTTGATTGGGACGTCGCTTCACTTACGGGTTGCATGCTCTTGTTTTTGTAGTCTTTTTTTCCTTTTCTTAGGGCAAGGCGCTTCATTAGCACTGGCCTGATTTTATACCACACTGTGGGCACGCTTGCCCATATTGGGCGAGCCGCTGTGAAGGCTGTGCCTTCGAGAGATGTTGTTTTTCATGTGTGTAAATTGCCTACAGTCCAACAATCTCAAAGGGCAATAAATAAAAGGTGCTTACCAGAGGGAAGGACGATTCCGACCTCGGTGGATCGGAGAAAGTGCGTTTTGCCTTTTGCGCTGTGGGAGTCCTGCAGACAGAACGAGAAGGGCTGGGTAGAGGGGCGGGCGAGCGAGAAGAATATTACAGCCTAAACTCAGCCAGTCCTCGAAAACTAACTCGGCTGGATCAGGCAAACCTCACTCACAACACAGCAAACACCAAAAACACTGCAGGCATTCTGTGCACTCTGTGAATACTGGGGTTTATGTAGAGAGGGCAAGCTCTTCCACTCCACTTATTGGTAGCAATGAAAAAAAGACTTTGCAGTTCGAACAGCAGGTTTCACCAAACATCAAAAACACTCCAGGCACCAATACTTCTTTATGATTACATCCTCCCACTGCCCAAGCTGATTTGGCACCCCTTCTTTTGTCTGCCAAAGAGAGTGCTCTGGAACCCAATTGTACCAGAGATATTGAAGGAAGTAGCACCCTCTTTTACTCATGCCTTTCCCCTCCTTTCATCTTATCACTTGCCTTTGGGACCTTCTCAGCACTCTTTAAGGTGGCTACCATGCTACCAATCCTGAAAATTCATCGACTGACTTTAACTTTTGGCATGGCCCTTTCTCTCCCACTTCTCTAATGTCTGTGGGTGTATGCTATTCAACCACATTAAAACTACCTAGAAATGAAAGTACACAGGGACCCCCTCCAAGTTCTGTGGGCAGCAGTCACTCCACGGAAACATCTGTCACTCACATCTCCAAGCTCATAATGATAGCTCACCTCTCCACACTTGTTTCTAACCAGGTTTCTTGATCGCTCTTCAGTCTTTGACACAGTTAATCATCTTTCTCCTCACTCTGTCTCATACCTGGGATTTCTTATCTCCCTGATTGAACCTACTCTAGCTCATGAAAGGAGCAGTGGGAACTTCTCTGCCAAACTGCCCCCAGTAGCAGTTCCCTAACCACTCTGCACTTGGCAAACTCCTGTCGTCCTTCATATTCCCGTACCTAGTTGTTCATGGCATGGAAATGGTCTCCTCCTTAACAGACAAACTATCTTCTCCCATAATAAACTGTCCTTTTACACACCCTTCTGGGTGGCACTCTGTTGCCTAATACTCACCTTTCCATAACAGATGTGATCGTGCTCCCTCTCCTCAAATCTCCCATGTTCTTTCCCTCTGATCTCCTCACCCAATCTCCCAAAGTTAGCAGTAACCTAGTAGTCCTCTTTTTCAAAGACTTCAAACTCGAACTGTTCATCAACTCTGCTGCCAGGCTCTTTCGTCTGAATATTTGCAAATCCAAACCCCACTTCACCTACCACTCCTTCTAAAAACCCTGATTTCCACTCTTGTCCACAACAGGCTGCACAACTATTCCACTGAGTCACGCTGTCTGAAACGTTCAATGTTTCTCACCCACCTCAGCACATTGCCTCCAAATGGGGTTGCTCTCCATCCAACCCTGTTCCCTTTATGAACTCACTCTTCTGGTCTACAAATTCCCTAACTGACCAACTCTACTGCCAGCGACTCTGCTCCTTGCATGCTGTGTTCCTGCGTCCTCCTCAACCACTCCATTTCCACCCAATCTGCACTACCGGCTGCTTCCGGTCCTTTACTCTCCTTTCTCCTTACCGCAGGAGCTCCCTTTCTTATGAAATCTGCCGCATAAACTCATTACAAGACTTGACATTTGCATTTACAAAGCAGGTGCTACCTCTTGAGTGTGCACCTGTGGGGTGCGCTGGTTTCATGACTCCCTCTCCCCATCTATGTATTTCAGTACACGATCTATAGTGTTAGACTGTTCATTTGGTGCCTTCAATATTTTCTGTTCCCAATGTTGCCTCCCACCATCACTCTAACTGGCACATGCTATGCCCATCTCTCCTCACTCAATGATTGTAAAGCACAAAACTATGGGAGTAACCTGCCTGCTATTTTGTCATTATCAACAGATCTTATGTTTGAAGCACTATGTTCTCTCTAATAAATGCAACACACAAATATAGGTATACAGGATTTATGTTTACGACTTTTGGCTATAAATCCCCAGAGATCCCTTGGAATGACTTGTTACACTTTGAAAGTCACTATTGGTACCTGCAAAGCACACACATACACACACAAATAAATTCACCGTATGTGTTGACTCACAGGGAATTTACCTGTTATGGCAGAACATATACTGTAGATTTTGTACGTTTAACTACGTTTGACTAAACTCTATGGATATGCATTGGGGAAATATGAAGCAAGTGGTCATCCATGTCATCAGGACTGTGTAGACCATGGAGTATTGAATTTGTCAACATGCGATGCCTGGTATAGGTGAGTGGCTCAGAGGGAGAAGGGATGCAGACCAATGTTTCAGATAGTTGGCCTATTACTTCAACTCTGCCCCTATAATCAATATGGTAATGAACCACAAAGTGTAGAGTTTCTACATGTGTGATGCATGCGTGTGTAGCATGAAATACAATTTAACTTGAAGTTTTTAAAAGCTATCTTGTCATCATATCTCCCTTTTACCGCAGGCCAGCCCTACATACGATGCGCTTGTGCAGATGGAGTATATGGAGATGGCGATTAATGAAACTATGAGATTATACCCCCCCGGAGGACGGCTTGAAAGAATCTGTAAGAAGACCATTGAGATCAATGGACTGACCATTCCAGAAGGGGTTGTGACGATGATACCAGTGTATGTGCTGCATCGGGACCCAGACTATTGGCCGGAACCAGATGTGTTCAATCCAGACAGGTATCACTTGCATGCATAGAGTTAATGTGATAGGAGATATTTCCTAAAGTGTTCCGGGTGGTGAGACTCAATAAAACAATCCGTTGGTATACAGGTCCCCAACTCTTAGTATACGTCTGTACTACCCAACGGATTGGTAGAATGGCAGCGCAGCCAGGCTTATTTTATGAGGAGGATGTGAGCTGTAGGTAAGTACAATGAACCCAGTCAGTACATTAGCCTAAAGAAACTCTTACACACTGGAAGTTATAAGAAAATATACATGTATTTTATATACAAAAGGCAAGGTAAGTAAATACTATTTTAGACTAACCAATACACATTGAAAACACAAGTAATACTTTTCACAGGTGACTGCTTCAATAGTAGTGGCTCCTGCCCACAATTGTTATAGAAAATGACAGTAATGACAGTTCCACTGTTTAAATAGTAGTGCAGCGCACCTGCAATTGTTACAGTGAAATGACAGTTTCATTAATTTACAAAGTCACTCAGACAAAGGGCTTTATTATAAGTTTGCCGGTCTGGAAACAAGGGTGCCGGTAAGCGCACCGGCACCCTTGTTTCCGGACTGGCACACTATGAGTCTGCCTGCCGGAGCCGTCGTACCCGACAGGTCTGACCCTGCTGGGCGCAGGGGCCACGGTAGGCAAACCGGTCACGGAAGCACTGCACTGTTAGCAATGGTGCTGGTGCTTCCATGCCCTCAATCCCATCAAGTCCTATAGGACTGTATGGGAATGGGGAATTACATTTTACCAGCGCCTGATTTCCCGGGCCGCCGGAGTTGGAATCTTCCTGTGTGGCACTGGGAAGTCAGGTGCCGGTAAAACTTTACAAGTCCGGCGGCAACCCGCCGGTAGCACAGAAAGGGTTACTGCCGGACTCGTAATGAGGCCCAGTCTGTAGGAAGGAAAAAGAGGTTATTCAGCATTAGCAGCAATACTTTACTTCTTAGTAACACTTTTCATTGATCCTAATGCTTTAGCAGTCCAATCCCTGACTATTCAAGAATATATCAGAGTCAGTGGAGGATGGGTGAAATTTCTTATGCAGCAGCAGAAAAGGTAAAGTTCCTCAGGATACTTTCAGTTACCTTAAATAAAATGCTTTAGTATAATAACAAAATCAATAGGAAGCTTGCAAAGGACTCCCTAAAACAGCACAAGCTGTAAGCCTGGGTAAGAGGTATGGGAACACCTGGCATCGCACCCCAGTCACACTGGAGCGACTATTCAGCTTGAGGTAAGTACTACCTTGAGCCCCACAGTACCTTAGGGTGGATGAAGAAAATGCAGCTGGATTCTTTCTTGTGCAATAGCGACGGATCCGATCTCCTGATTCCTCGGTCTGCTGATGAAAGGAAGGACTCTGAAAGGATGTCGCATCAGCAGTCCTGAGAATGGCCCCTCAGCAAGGATTTGTTTGCTCTCCCACATTGGTCTGCGGTTTTGGCATCTTTTTATCGGCTCCAACAGTGAACGGTTACTGCCCGGCCAATCCGTCTTGATTCTGCAGTCCGGAACTCTAGTGAGGGACTTGGAGGAGTGAGATTGTGCCTCTGGTGGCCCAACTGAAGCTCACCAAAGTTTTGGAAGGATTCGTTCACACAAAAAAGTTGCACTGCAATTGCATTGGAGGTCCCCTGGTATTCACGTTTTGCAGCCCTGGGAGGTCACAGCATGTCAGGGGATGGCTCGTTCTGCAGTTTGTCTTAGGGCTGGTTGGTCCCACCAGCCAAAGGGAAGGAGTCATTCTCTTCGGAGCTCCTCTATCGATAAGAAAAAACAGTCAGGACAGCAGTGGTCGCTTCATGGTTACTGGAAGGGTCTGCCAGTGTCTCTGTTCATCTTCTGCTCCAGATCTTCTGTTCCAGTGGTCGAATTGCCTTCAGGAACCTCACCTTTAATTCAGTTTTCCCATTTACTCCTCTGCAAACACTCCCTGGAGTTTACTGAAAGGGGTGGGTGGGTGTCCAATCAGACAGCCACCTCCCACCGACTCCCCACTGGGAACTGGTTCCATTCAAGCACATCAGCAAACAAAAGACTGGGGAGTGTCATACGCCTCCCCTGCTTCCTGTCCTCACAGACACACTGGAGCGTTGGCGAACACACAAAGGATTCCTGCCAAAGGCAAAACTCTCATTCAGACCTCCTCCTCGTGGGATTGTAGAAGAAGGGCTAACAAAGGACAACCATACAAGAAATGGCAAAAAAAGAAAGACACCAGGTTAGAACATAGGTGACCCTTTTGTGCATACCTGCAGCTGTGAACAAGTCCACTGCCACCAGCCATAACCAACTATAGGGTTGTCGCTTTGACCAAAAAGTCAACCTTCAACATAAGGTGAGGTGTACTAATCTCTCATAGGTTAAAGTTTTAGGAAGGATACACAGTACCTCTCTTTCCTTAAGAACAGCAGTTTTTAGGGAAAATGAAAGAATATAAAAAGGAGCGCCCAAAGGGTCCCCAGCAACACTGCACATAGGGTGCTGTGTGCTGCAAATGTGTAACACAGATGCCTTTAAGAGATATGGAGGAATGCAAGACTCTATAAAAAAAGGTGAAACATAGAGAACAAAGTTCCTATGGTTAGAGCAAGTAAGAATGAACTGACATTCTGCGACCCAGGCATGCAAAGGAGAAGAGACACCGTAGATATGACTTAAGTAAGGTGGGATCACTTGGTGGTACAACAAGAATTCAATGAGCACATATGCAACGTAATAAATGCATAAAGTGCAAATGCGGGTGCTGCATTTTTAATGTCGTTTATTAGTTGTCAAATGTATGGCTTCAGAAATCACAGGAACAGATGGCTTTTGACGATGGAGCTGATCAACAATCACTGTTTTATTTGATAGATTTTGTTATGTGTAATTGAGTCCTACTTGTGATAATGAATTGTAACTGGATGTGGTAGCCACACTAAGCCATGAAAAATTGCCACAAAACTTGACTATCAAAATCAGAAGGAATTCACATAAATCCAATGCATTCACCAAATTGGATTTTTTAAAGCGTTACCTTGTGTTTCACCTTCTTAAAATATTTGTAAATATTGCTTAGGTCGATTGCTACCCGCAAGTGGAACAAATCACTACAGCCTTTGTACATTAAACTTCGCCAATGAAGCCAAAGCAAAGTGGGTGTAAGGTTAGTGAAAGTATAAGTGTGCCAAGCCCCCATTGTACTTAGCGAGAACTCTCTCGGACCACGGCCCTCTGCTGGTCAAATGGGCGATGGTGGCCCCAAGACCGCCAATACCCAGCTGGAGACTCAGTAGCCAAGTGCTATTAGACACTGCGTTTAGGGAGCATGTCAGGAAATGTGCGCCCACATTTATATAAGTCAATAAAGGTAGTGTCAAGCAGGTGGCCACAGTATGGGAAACGTATAAGGTAGTGATTAGGGGTGAGATGATAGCTATTGCTGTGGGAGTTAGGAAAGCGATAACCGCAGATATAGGAGAAACTGAATCAAAACTAGCTGAAATTGAGAGGAGGAATAGTGCTGGGGAGATCACCTGGAGGAGGAGATTAGACTGCAACAGACTTTCCTGATACAATGGGACAGGCTGGGTAAATTTAATTATGCTAACTTTCTTGAGCAAAGTCATGCACACAGAGACAATCCCGGTAAAATGCTAGTCTGGTTGTATAGAAGCAACAATAAAAAAGTTCCAATATACTCTATTGAAACTTCAGAAGACGTAGTGGTAAATACACAATTAGCGGTCAATTCGGCATTTCAGGAGTACTACAAGGACTCTCATGCGAACAGGGATGAAGAGGTACAAGACACACTGGATCTTGTCACCCTGCCTCACCTGGATGACCAACAGGGGGGCATGTTAGAAGAGCCCATAACCGCAGAGGAAGTGCTTGCCACAATAAGATCTCTGCCCATGGGCAAAACCCCAGGAACGGATAGCTTACCAGGGGAATACTACAAAGAATTTGCCAGTACACTAGTGCCAATCCTAGCACGGATATACAACGAAGCATATGACATAGGGATCCTCCAAGTAGCATGCGAGAAGCTTTGATCATTTCTCTCCTCAAACCAAATAAAAGCGCTACAGAATGCAGATCTTACAGACCCCTCTCTCTATCAAACCAAGACAGTAAGAAACTCACAGCAATATTGGCTGATAGACTACGGAAGGTGATATGAAAGATCATACACCCTGACCAGATGGGTTATGTTCCCAGGAGCAATATTTCCAGGTACTTAAGAAGGCTACATCATGTAATAAACAGTACCAGAGATAGGAAAGGAAACTGTGTGTTTGTTTCATTAGATGCGACCAAAGCATTTGATTCATTTGGTGCACTGGGACTGGCTGTATGCTACTATGATTAAAATGGGAAACGGGCCGCACTGCATGAAATGGGTAAGACTAATATATACTAAACGAATGGCGAGGGTAAGGACAGGAGCCACATACACAGGTAGGTGGGAGCTGCAAAAAGGTACCAGGCAGGTTGTCCATTTGTCCCCGATGCTTTATATAATTGTGGTGGAGCCCATAGCAGTGTTCCTTCGGCAGGAATATAGCTATGCCGGAATAGACATTGATGGAGTACAACACACAATATCTATGCATTCAGATGATATGTTGATATATTTACAAAACCCTGAAGAGAACATACAGTATATTCTGGATTTTCAGGACAACTTTAGTGTACTAATAGGGATAGGTATCAAAAATAACAGCTCCTCCTTATTTCCAATGGCACAGTTAGCTGCAAGGACTGAAGCAGGGCTGGCTGCTTTGCCACTACCGTGGAACAGGACCTCCTTTGGATATCTTGGACTAGATATTTATCATGATCCCAAGCAGGAACATGAACACAATACTATGAAAGCAAAGGAGAGGTTGATCAAGTCTATGCAGTTCTGGGGTAGGTTGCCCTTGTCCATGGCGGGTAGAGCAGCCCTTCTGAAAATGTTAGCACTCCCTAGACTAATGCACTGCTTTGGGAACATCCCATATAACCTACCACGAGGATTCTTTCTTGAACTGGACAAGGAGTGCAGGAGCTTCTTTTTGCAGGGGTTAGGCAGAGAGTTGCTCTCAGCACACTGCAACGACCATATGCGCAGGGAGGGCTGAGGACTCCTAACTTTGAATTGTCTTTCTTGGCGTGCCAGCTACAGTATGTTGTAAATTGGTTGGCAGGCAACCCCACAACAGACACTACACTCCTGCAGCTGGCAATAAAGCAGCTACACCTGAGAGACCTGATATGGTTGGCCCAACGGGAATTAAGTCCTTACCCACAACTAGTGGCCTTAGGAATCCAAATATGGCAACATACCTGTAGGACAATGGGAATCAAAGACCTGATATCGCCAGAGATACCTCTGGCTGCAGTAATGACTGATAAAAGAGGCCTACGGGCAGGAGTGCGAGCACATTGGGAGTCTTATGGTATTGCGACAATAGGGGACCTGCGGGGAGAAAACAAGTTGCTAGATTTTAGGGAATTGCGAACAGCCATGGGTATACATGAAGGCCAGTTCCTATTGCACAGAACTATACTAAGCACAATAAAGGGAAGGTGGCTGACAGCTACAGAAGACACGATAGAGAGGGAGGAAATAGAAACTATTATAAATATCTCGTAGGCGGGTCACGCCATATTCAGACTCTACTAGGTCCTGATAGAGTGCAACTCTAGGGAAGTATTTAAATGTAAAGCTGGATGGGAGAAATAACTGGGGAGGTCCTTTGATGACAAAGAACTGGGAAACCCAGTCTCATATCCCAAAATAGTCTCCAGGAATGCCAGAATACAGCTGCTTCAGTTAAACATCACACAAAGAGCATATCTCACGCCGAATGCAATTGCCAAGTTTAAAGGGGCAGGCATGCAGACATGTCCCAAGTTTAAAAGGGAGAATACAGGTATGACACATATGTTTTGGGAATGCAGCATCATACAGGAATTTTGGAAGCACATGGCGAACACAGTTCCCCCGGGGGGCGTTATCCTAGATGCACAATCCCCGGAGGCATGTATACTGGGACTGTTTAAGAGAGGTGCTAAACAGAAAGCGATGGGCAAGATCAATGATTTGCTATATGTGCTGGTCAAGCGCAACATAGCCATGCGGTGGAAAGCACACAAAGAGCCGTGTGTTAACAGATGGTGGGGAGACCTGAGGAAATGGGCAACAGCGGAAACCGGGGTATGGGAGAAGGTGCTAGGGGAGCAAAAACTAGAATCTGGAGGGATATACAGCAGTGGGTTGCCCTCACAGTAACATTGTTCAATGATAGTGAGAGCGAACGTTTGGTCTAGTCGGTATGGGACAAGTATGTAGCGAGTGTGCGAAAGTCTACAACGTAGATCCTGGAACACTATAAACAGGCTTGGGGCGGAGGGCGGGAAGTTAGGAATTTAATTGGTTATTAAGAAGTTTGGGATATGTTGGATACTGTTATGATATGATAATGACACTACTCTGTTTTGTATAAAAAAAAATCAATGGACATAAAAAAAAAGTGTGCCAAGCCCACAGCTATGCTTTAATATCGATTGCATTTGTGATATTGTTGAATGGACCCATATTTTCTTGATTTTCTGCCGGAGAGAAAGTAGGTATCAAGCCATTTCTGTCTTCCTTGCTAGCTGCTGTTTGAAGGTGAGGTGTCTGTCATTTTCGAACCCAAGGGTTTGGAACAGGTGGTCAGCTGGGGTCTGGGGCCCTTGAGGTTCATAGCAGAGAGCCATGTCTGGATGTCTGGGTTTTCAGTTTTGTTTGTCAGCAGTAGGAATTCAGTCTTGGAGGGGTTGAGCTTCATGAAAGCACTGGACATCCACGACTGGATCTATGTGAGGCAGGCCTTGAACCTGTTGATGTCTTTGATGGAGATTATGTTGAGGGAGACCTGCTTGTCATCTGCGTATTGGTGGATTTTGATGTTTTATGGAGAGAGGAGGGTTTTGAGCGGTTGCTTGTAAAGACTGGACATCACAGTGGAAATGATGGATCTTTGCATGAATCCACAGGTGATTGGTAGAGTGCGTAATCTGAAGGAATCAATATGTAAAAACTGCATGCACTAAAGGCATGCTATGTGTGTATGTATTGTCCGTACAGGAATCCAGCTCATTGCGATAGCATGGCATTGTAAACATTATGCAGGGACTTGTGAAATGTGTGTTCTTATAATGTGTATACCGTAACCTGGTGTAGAAATAGTGGTGTGGGTATGCATTGCCTAGTAGCGTTCTGATATGAGACTATGTCCAGAGGCATAAACATTAGGATTTTTGGATCTGGTTTCCATTAGCAACAGCATGGTCAGTCATTCCCTTGGTAGATTCTCTTGATGGGACATTGTAACGTGAATGAAATCCCACATGGTTTCTACCGAGAATCAGGAATAGAAATATTGACTTGCTGTATCCTACTGAGAGGTTTCTTCTCCAGCACCTTGAAAAGTGGGTCTCTTTCGGCATCATAGATTTTGGTTTAATAACTTGCAGCAGTTGACTTAACTGCAATGCAGTGTCGGCACACTAGTCATATTACCGAAATGATCTGTGACAGCCACTGTCACTCAAGAGAATGTCTTCTGTATTCAGAACTGAATTTGTTAGGGCTGTGTGGGTTAGCAACTCAGAGCTTACACTCTAGAGGTCTTCTGAGGAGTTGTGGTGGCTGGAGCCCCTCGCAAGCATACCAGAAGACAAAGCAAGCAAGCATTTGCAAAGCCAACAGTTTTGGGTTTTGTGTAATGATAGGTATTTCGCAGCCCCTGCTGTAATGGCATTACATGGCCATAAGATGGCAACAGCTGGAAAATGATGTGAGCCCATGGGCACATGATGGCAGGCACTGCCTGGTAGAAGCCTTTCTAATGCCTACATCAGAGCTAACACTTGCAACAGATGCTAGAACACCCATAAGATAGCACCCAAAAAGTATTCCAATGCAGTACAAATTTGAGCTATTAGCACACATTGTTGCTCCCCACAGATTTGAAGTTTATGTAGCCCAAATAATCGTGTCACTTATATGCATGCCACTAGAATTTGCAGTTTCCACATCTTGCAAGCATGAGACTCAGTCAAAAGTATGATCTTCGAATGCACAGAAATCTCTATAGCAGGTTGATTAACCCACTGAAGGCACATACTACTTATAACGAGGACAACCAAGTTGCAAGTCTCAGGGCCTCATTACGACCCAGGCGGTAAGTTACCGCCTGGGCCGTGACTTTACCACCATGGCGTAAACTATGTTTACGCCATGGTGGTTGGCGGATTTACCGCCCCATTCCAACCTTGGCGGGGCGGTAAATCCCCATTTTCCCATTTTCCCTTCCCCATTCCCATTTTGCCCCATAGGGCATAATGGGAGTGGGGAAGGCGTTAATTACGCCACCGTAAATTACGGTGGTGTAATTAACTCCATGGTCCCTTAGCGCCATGGATTTTAACACCTGCTAAAAGCTAAGGGACCTCGTACTCAGGCAGTAAGGGTCGGCGCTGTTTACGGCGCCGTAAACCCCTTACCGCCTGAGTTGTAATGAGGCCCTCAGAATGCAAAGAGCTGATGGCTGAAAAGCTGACTCAAGGTTGGCCATTTGCAACTTGGAGGGCCGCTTGACAGCTGTTTTCTTTACAAAAGTCGGTGATTTGGCGTTGTGGCAAAATACACTTAACTTTCTATTTAGAACTCTGCAAAATAATAACAACAAAATGAGAAATCTATGCATGGTTCATTCTTTGGAGTAAACCCTTAATATATATGATTTGTGCAAACATTAAGTACACAAATATAGTCATAGGCTACAAGCACTAAGGAGGAAGTGTGGATGATGAAATGACAAGCAGTTAACAGCAATGTTCTTAATGAGCTGCTTGCCTCAATGGCTGAACTCTGGGAATGCATTTTTTGGTTTTGGTGCTTTGGTGGCGTAAGCCACCTAATTGCTAAAACATTGATACTGTAAATATTTTAAAAAGAATAGGAGAAAGGGGAGTTTGGCAGCAGTATATGGCAATGGCAGGCAAATTGCAGATGCTTGGCTATGAAATGGCCGAAGCACCAGCCGTGCCTTGACCCTCTCACTCGCATCTGCAGGCCTGCTACTGTTGCTGGGGAGCTGTGCGTGCTACTGAAGTAGGAGCAAAATGACAGCACTTAACTAGATGCACATTAGATTTTCATTTGTATGCACCAGTGCTTTTTGTCAGATGAACTCCTGTCGGTCTATGTATAAATTCAGAGTGGAGTGATCTGTTGGCAGAGGGAGACTGAGGCATGCAGGCAGCCCTCTGATTTACGAGGCAAGGCAAGCTGCCTTTGTTGTTAGAATGCAGCGTGACCTCCATGCTGGCAAAGTCCAAAATGGGTCCACAGCAGTGATTTATTTACCGGAGAGGAACTGGCTTCCTAGAAGCTTGCTGAGTCTGGCACGGAAGACCCGTAGACCTGCAGACACAAGGCGAAGCTTCAGTCCACTTTCAAAAAATGTACATGTATATATTTATATATTTTCTTTGCCTTTGCGCAGCTCAGTTTTGCTGCCAGTTTATGACCCTAAGTGCCTTCCTCTCTCTAGGCCCCTCTGGGTCTTTCTGTATGCCCGTCTCAGCCACTACCTGTGACTGTCACTCTGTCTCTTCCTTTCACCATGTCTCATCCTCCTCCAACCCACACCTCTGCCCACCACCTCTTTGACTGCTCTGTGCAGCACCAGCTGAGGTTCTGCCTCTTGTCATCTTACATCACACACAGTGGCAACTGCACTTCTTTAAATTATGTTTGACATCCATATTGTGACCCAACAGCAGTAGTCTGAGTTTAGGCAAATCTATTGTTTTCCCTTGAGCCCAGCCCTCATGCTTCTGTAATACGATCCATGGGTTTGCCCCTAGGAGGGGGGATGCTGAAACTCCAGCCCCGTGATTATTTATGAGCAGGTTCGGGGCGCTTGAAAGCAGTGCTGACGGCTCCCCCTTAGCTCTGTGCTGCATGCGAGATATGTAGCCATCCCTAACTTGGTATCCCACCTTGTCATGCAGTTTGTGCATTTCAATCTTGTGTTTACAATGTGAAAAGGTCGCGGAATGCAAAGGGCAGCAAGCCAAACAAACGCTTCTACATTCTTGGGGGAGTGTTTTTTGGGAAGAGCCCTTAGGTGGTTGGGGTTCATGAAGTGCAATTAAATTGGAAACCCAGCTAGGACCAATCAGATGCCATTACATCTTATTTTAATATTGTAATATTGAATTACATATAAAGATAAAAGAGGGAGAGGGAAATGGGGCTCTGAACTGATGAACTGAGACTGTCTGGTTGGCATAGCAATGAGCAATGCCACGCCTGGATCCCACTCTCTCTACACCCAACCACCCATCATACTCCCACCCACCTTACTCCTCTCTCTCTAGCCCCCACCCACCATACCCAAGTCTTTTGACCCCCCCCCCAGCCGCCCACCCTACCCTCAGTCTTTTAACACCCACCTAAACACCCACCCTACCCCGGGTCTTTCGACTGCCGGTTCCCCCTTACCTGTCTTTCGACCCCTGACCCACCCACCCTAACCCCAGTCTTTCAGCCCCCGGACCCACCCACCCTACCTTCAGTCTTTTGACCCCCGGACTCACCCACCCTACCCCCAGTCTTTTGACCCCCGGATCCACCCAAGAGAAAAAGAAACCGTGAAATCTATGCACGCCGACCAAGCTCAGTTCAGCGCTAAACCATGACAAGTTGTCTATGTGCATGTAGCAATCACACCAATTTAGCTCAGGGTTACAACCACAGAAAAGTGTGAATTATCAATATTTCACTAGGATTTAAGTGGTGTCCTTAAGTTGCTAGTTCTGTCCTTCACTGAACTCAAGATATATTGTGCATGAACCTAAACACTGAATTCTCAGCAAAAGAGTATGGGAGTAATTCTGTAGGGACGTTATATTTTTGCTACAGACACGCGCACAACATCATTGAGCTGAACGGGCTGAAGCCCCCCCCAAATGGTAGCTGAGGGGTGGGGCTTCCGTGCTGAGCCTTTAACAGTTCAAAGGATCAGGAACATGTTCCTTTTGGCACATTTTCTTTCGTCCGGCCAAATCTGCTCGGCTCGGATCGGATGATCAAGCACTGTCCGTTTCCCCGAGTCACAACCCCCCTGAGACACACAGGCTGTGTCTCTGGCTCTGCAGCCAGTGCCGTAATGAACTCGACAACACCTTTCGTTTGTCATCCGCAACATAGCCTTTCTTATGCATGATGGTGAATTTCCAACTGAAAGAACACGTCACCTTGCAAAGCTGTGATAGTTAAAGCGAGCAACACAATAAAGCATGCTTTGAAAATGTGTTCAACCCATAATGACTAAAAGCTTCATATGCTAAAAAGTAAAGTTTGCTTTGATGTCCTTAGTTGAATGTTCTTAAAACCATACATAACAACACTCTGGAGGTTTGTGATGAATCTCCAAACCTAAGTGAGTTTATTACACAAATCCTTTTATTGTGTGTCTTAAAGCGCTGAAAATAAAGTGGGTACATATATATTTTGCCTCTTATAGTTTTGCATTCAGGATGTGGAAAATAAAGGTACACTGATATTATTTTGGTTCAACTTGCTGCTATAAGGATTTATTTGTTATCATGATGCTTTACTATGCAATTTGTGTATTTTGCAAGTAAACTCTATAGGACAGTATTATTGTAGGCCTTCACACCCAAAACTTAAATATTTGTTCCAAGTAAAGCGTGGAAGAAGGTGGTTGTGCCTAAATTGCAGAGTTGGTTACAATCGCAGCTTTGCTGTTTAGCGTAAATGTGTGATCCCAGGCAAATGATGTAATCTCACCTTGACTTCAACTGTAAAAATTGGAGTGCTTATAACTGATTACGTTTTGTTTTGTAAACAATTTTAATTGGATTTTACATATAACATTCACATTTACAAACCATTATTCAACCATCAACATATACAACAAGTTATATGCTTTTACCCTTCCACCTCCCAACATGGCCCACTCCGTGTTCCACCTACTCTATCCCATCCCACAGTCCTACAAATAGTATCCTATCCACACCTGGACTTGCCTCCGTCCTGGGCAACCTGCTCTGGGACGTACAGAGCAGCAATCAGTTGCCTCCATGCCTCCAACCCTCCATCCTCTGAATCTTCGTTCCTCCCTCTTGCTTCTTGCCACATAACTGTTTCCACATTTGCCCATTTCACTAAATCTCTCCACCATCCTTGAGCAGACGGTTGCGTCTGTGCTTTCCAACACATTGCAATCCTACGTTTAGCCAGTATGTATGCTAGGTCTTTTCGTTTACTCACATGCTTGGCTCTTCTAGGCCTTGGGAAGCCACCTCACAGACACACCCATAAGTTATTACGTTTGCACCCTTACAATAGGCCAGTTTGAATAAGTGTAGGGACAGGTTGGTGTGCCCTGGTGTTCCACTGCTAGTAGCTCTAATACTGTCACATAGAATTGCATTATTGCTGCACTGGCCCTCCACCAGTCTGTTGTCACTTGATTTGACAGGCAGGCATGGGGACTCATTACGACTTTGGAGGCAGCCATTATTAAGGGCATGGCTGCCTCCAAAATCGTGTCCGGGTTCCCTGAATGGGGAAATACCGGGCCATTCCGAGTATGCAGGACCCAGTATTTCCTCCTTCAGGGAATCCGGGCCCGGTCCTTCCCCATTCCCATTCGAGCCCCCATAGGGCTCAATGGGAATGGGGAGGGAGCTGACAACGGTCCCATTACAAACCGGCCCATTGTTAGCTCCCGTCCCGCAAGGGGACCGCGTAATAGTGCGGAGTGGGTTTAACGGCGCCGGCACCATTACCAGCATCGTTAAACCCATTCCGCACTAGTCATAATGAGGCCCATAGTCTCACCAGCCTGTCAGTGCACCAGAGATTCTAGTTTAGCGGACTAACTGTGGTAGAACCAACATTACATTTTCTCCCCTGTTGCTCCCAGACACTGAAGTTGCTTGGGCCGTCCAGAGTACTGCCCCAGACTCTGCTATGTCCTGTTATGCTAAGATATTGAATCTTTGATTCCACACCATTTGCCATTTTCGAACTTTCTAGGACCTTCAGGATCTGCAAGAAGTGGGTGTTTTCAGACTTAAAGGAGAGAGTTAACTGATTGTAGCATTGAAGCTGCACTAGAATAGTCTCATTACAATTAGTAAAGAAGTGTGATGCCCCTACACAAGTAAGTTTTGCCGCTCCTCCACTGTCTTTGAAGTTAGCACCTCTCGCAACATTTGAAGTGTTAGCCCCTGCCTAAATTTTAGCCTAGGTGCACCCCTGGATGTGTGCACTTGAATTCTGTTAGGCAGAGTGGTAAGGGAAGCCTTTCCTGAAACTGGCAGTGTTAACGTTTTACTGTGTTTGTTAAGAAAAATGTACTTGAACAAACACAGTAAAACTTTAAAGCTGCTACTTTCAAGAAAGACTTCCATCGCCTTTCTGCATATTGCGCTTTAAAATACACTATTTGATAGTTTGTCTCCATACCAGACCATGGGGGTGGGGGGTAGAACAGTGGGGGCGGAGCCTCCATGTTTGCCCCACCTATTTTCTGAAGAGGGCCCTCCCATCACCACTTAGCCCCCATGACCCCCACAAATGTAGGTTTCGTTGCGCCCCTGGCTACAGATGTGAAACTGAAAGTCATGCAGTGAGATGTGTTAAACAAATGGTACTGGCCCATGGAAAGTAAAATTGTTATCTGCTGGAAGATAACACGGAGAGAGTTTCCGTGGCTTCCCATGCATGCTTCGACTAAAGGAGAACCTGCAATGGCTCCCTTATATGCGCAACCCATGGATCTAGGTCAGAGGCCGGGACCAAAGGTCCGACCTTGCAGATTCCCGGGGGGTCACTCTGCTGTGCGACCACCACTTTCCTGCTGCTGACTCCAGCGCCTCTGTTCGCGGACTGTCTGGACCCGCAAGGTCGACGCACGGCATGTCACGCTTTTGTGCGCAGCCTGTTTACAAACTGCAAACGCCACAAATTCAATTCATTGTTATTTCTTACTCTTACATTTCATGTTGCAAAACCAATGTATCCAGCACCGAGGTTGGTCTTTTGCAGAATAATTAATTGTTCTTTTTTAAAATTATTTGTTCTTTTATATCACCCTTAATACCAGGAGTTGCTTCTAAGGGCGGGATTGGGATTGGAACCTATGTTGCCCGGATTTATCTTGCTTTCAAGACAAACGCGTTGCCCCTGAGCTATATATTACCTGCCGGTATCTTGCACGTGCCTTTTGAAATAATCCCATCAATGGCCCATTTCTTGTGATCTACATTGATCCTGCCAACCATGCCTTCACTTGGATTTTCCGGTTGTGTGAAAGTGCTCCATGCAGTGTTTCTTCACATGGGTTACGCTGCCAGGGGCTTAGTATCAGACAGGGCTTCTTATTATGGAGGAAGCTGTGGTAGCGACCACTATCTGGGCCAAAGTAAAACGGGCTTGAAGAGGATCACATAATTGATATCCGTAAATCCCTTTTCATGCTTCAGGGGTAATATTGGGGTACCCCTTGGTAATTATCACAATTTTCAAATGAACCAATGTTTTTTTTTCTTCTAACTCCTTCTAACCAAATATGTTCTCGAAAGATAGTCATCCCCAATCTACAGATCAGGGTCACCTCGCTTTTACTTAACTGGTTCTCCCAAGTTGCCCTTCTAGATAGTTTATTCGCAAGGTAAACCGTAGCACTCAATAGATTTCATGTGTTCATCCTCCAGCGACAACTCAAGTGATATTTACTTGGTGTTATGGCACACCATTGAGTTTGTGTTTTTAATGTTGATTTGTAGACGTGACTTTATACCGGCATAGAATAGGGCTTACAACTGCTTTAAAGAGTTCCATTGAGGTTCTTGAAATAATGAGTGCATTGTCCAAAAACATCAATGTGAGAACTTCTCAAAAAGGGGAAGTTAAGGCAATCTTTTCAGGGGATGCGTGTAAAGACTGGTAGGGGGTGTCTGTACTTCTGCTCTCTATATGGTAGAGGAGAGGCACAGAGGACCCCAGCCAAGATTCTCTATAAGGTAGCAAAGGACGAGCAATCAAGGCCTAGCTTTTCAGGAGGTGATGCGGGCTGGTTCTTAAGTACAGTGTAGTCCATGAACCCCCACAAAGGAATGTCCACACACTGTATTACTGAAAACAGTCTTTATATAATTAATATTCAAAGGTATGTACACGATCACAATAACGCACTTTGTACTCGGAAGTCAATAATGATAAATATATACAATTCTAAAGTGGTACCACCAATGTTATCGAATCTCATTAAAGTGCATCAACTGTACGGTTAAAATGTCACACAGATCAATAACGAGGAAACCAGCAATAGAGATGGGAAGGAACACAAGATGGTTGAAACAATAGGCAGAATGCTGACCCCTACCGCTAGGCACAGTTCTGTGTGGAGATCCCCCCACCTGGGCAACCTGTAAATAAAGATATATAGCACAAGCCCAGTCCATATATTGTTCAATAGTCTTATTTCCTCCTATTAAGGTTTTACCCCCCCAATGTACCTGGTGGAGTAGAGTTCTTCGAAGATGCGTCGACCGATCCTTCTTGAGTGACTCCCTTTAAAGCAGGAGCCACGGATCGTCGAGAGCTGTCGAGGAACTTGGCGTTCGGTGTCGGGAAATCGACAGCCCTTCTTGAGTGCCCTCCCTTTAAGGCAGGAGTCACAGGTCGTCGAACGTCCGACGGCGAACAGGTTGAACTACGGCAGTGAAGTGGCAGCTTCGTTCCTAGCGGTGCTCGTCGACGACAGAGCGTTGGCGTCCTGCAAGGAAGAGGCGTGCGGGGCACCTCGGTGACGATAGTTTTGGACCGCAAAGAGATGATGAAGAACTGTGGTCCAGCAAGGGCGTCGAGTCGTAGGCGTCTCTGTGGTCTTTAGGTGGCGGGAAACCCACCGGCGGATGCTCCTCGGCGCATCAACGGTCGGGCCTTCTCCAGCGGGATAAAGCGGGCGACGATGCAGAAGAGAGCGTCCGATGATCAAATGAAGTTCTTAGGCAAACGGGAGCATGGCGGATCCCGTCGGCGACGGCGGTCGTCGACAGTGGCGGACAACAGTCCGAGTGCTTCTCTTTGAGATTCCGCGGCAGTCCCCGTCTCGGGTCGGCAGCCTGTCGAAGTACTGTCTACCAGGGAGCGTTGGCAAAGATCAGCTGTGCACGATGGTCCCTCGTAGCTCGGGAAGAGGGCGCCTTACCAGGTCCTCTCTGAGTCAGTCCTTGGAGGCACAACAGCTTTCAGATTGTGAAGGAGAGCAACAGCACTTCTTCTCATCCAGCGGGGCTTCAAGGTCAAGCTTCACTTACTCCAGTTACTCGTCGTAGTGGACTTCAGCTTCTGAACACGATTCCTAGCAGTGAGAGGTCCCCAGATATACTGTTGATCTCCCATTCATTCCACTGGGTCACACTCAAGCATCCAATCACGACTAAGGGCATTCATGCAGGCAGGCAGCCAATCAAGCACATGAGGTATTCAGGCCATTCACTTCTCTCCAGACACTCACAACAAGTTATGTGTATTGGGACAAGTACCGAGCCATTCAACACTCCAAGCTGCATTCATACCGGTTTCGGGCAGGGCTGTCTCAGTCATTGTGGCAACCACCAGATACTAGACATCCACAACACAGAATGCATATTCGTCACACACTCTATTCACCCAGGTCCCACCCACAGGAGGTACCCACAACATACATCAACGGGAAGGCTCCAGCTAGTCTGGCCGGGCCTTCACAACAAAACCATATATGGCACTTCCACCCAACAGCCAGTCAGGGGGAAGGGACAGAGTCAGGGCTTCCCAGGACTTTGGGAAAACAAGGTAATGGGTAATAGAAAGCAAGAGGCCACAGGGGCCATCTTGTTTTCCATCAGGAATCAACTGATCCCAATGGCAGGGCCGGGGTATCCCAAAATGGAGGATACTCCGCGCACCTGTCAATTTCAGCATGGAGCTGCCACCAGCCCATACCCTGCTCTGCGGGCCACCCACAGGTGCCCAAAAACATACACTAGGGGCACAGGGTTGTACCCTCACCCATGGGTGCCATAGGGTATCCCACCGGTCCATTCACAAAACCAAAAGAGAGAGAGCTGCACCGCCAGGAGTCCCACATGAACTCCTGTGCGGAAAACACGACAGAACACACGATAAAAGACAAGGATACGGATGCCCTGTCCCTCCAATATATTTCCAGCATCACAATGCGTATGGATGGATGGGGGAAGAAGGCCTAGAGAAAGAGGGAGGTGTGTTGTTCGGTGAGCAAGTTGCGGTCCAAAGCAGGACACAAAGGAAAAACCTCACCTGGAGGTCAGGGTCAATGCGAGGGACATTCCCATGTTAATTGACTGAGGATCTTAGTGTCATTGATTACACTATCATCGATTGGGAAAACCTGGAAGGGAAGGTCGAAATGTACAGAGGTAAATCTGGAAAAGCCAAGAGTCTGTGCAAATGAATATGGACGGGCACACATTGAGATAATTCCTGAATTTAAGGCAAACCTAAAAATGCAAGCAGCACACGACTGTTGCCAACGTGTATTGTGAAGGGGTGGAGGATGCCTCCTGGGTTGGTGTGAGTGACATGTGTGTCATGTTGGACCCCAGTGCCATGGATAATTTAAACTGTAGAGAATGCTCATAGAGTGGAAGAACAGGTATGCAGGGGTATTTAGTGAGGAACATTGATGTATGAGAGGATATCAACATCAAATTCACATGAAGTTGAGGGTCACCCCCCTCAGTTGCCAAAGTAAGGAATGTTCTGATATGCCTGCACACAGAATTAGCTGAGGAATCCTGCAAGCTAAAGGACCAGGGGTTTTTAGAACCATTGAAGACGTCGGAATGTGTTTCTGCCCTAGTGGTGGCATGCAAAGCAAATTAACAGATTAGATTTTGTGTGGACCTTAGAGCAGTCAATCACTGTGTGGAGTCAGTGTATAAGTTCCCCTGCCCAATATAGGGGAGATGATGAGCTTTGTAGGGAGGGGGGTTGAAGTTATTCAGTACTTTGAATTAAGCCTCTGGCTATCATCAGATTCACTAGTATTGCAGCTTGAGGCAGCATACCACTTTCATAATGCCAGAAGTGATATATAGGTTCAGGAGGATGCCTGCCGGATTAGTTTCAGCAACCGCGTTCTTTCAGCGGGTAAGGCATGCCATGATAAAGGGGGTGGATGGAGTTGTGTGTTTTCAGGATGATATGTTGGTCGACAGGGTGACAGAGAAGGAACATGATCAGAGGTGGGTGGGTGACTACTATTGACTATTTAGAACATAATTTGAGTGAGGTGAGCTTGGAACCAAATACAGATCTGATTGTGACAGCTGTGCACCTGGAAAAGTCCAGAATCAGACAAGAGTTTGTCTTTTTTAGGAATGGTAGGATATTGCACCAAATGTGTTGCTCGCTTTTCAGATAAATGCAAACATATTTACCACCGGTGTAAAACACATTGAATTTGTGTGGTCGAGTGAGTGCGGTGTGGAATTTGAAGGGGTTTAGAAAGCAATAGTGAGCTCTTCAGCACTTGCTAACCTTGATACACAATGTGAAACTTGGGTGGTTATGGATGCCTGAGAGCCCGGGTTAGGTATTATCCTCTTGCAGAACCAGAGGGAGTGGCAAGAGTGATGGAATTCTTGTCCCACACCTTGAGGGGAGTGGAACTCAGGTAGTATGTTATTGAAAAGGAGGTGCTCAGTGTAATTTGGGCAGTGAATAGGCTCTGTGCGTTCCTGTTGGGAAGGAGATTTGGGATTCACACCGATCACAAACCTCTTGTGAGGGTGTTCATGGCTAAGGGGCTGGGATGGGACTCACACAGGATAATGCGGTGGGTCAAATCATTGCAAGGTCATGATTGTTGCTGTGAATGGCGGATTTCTTCTCTCGAGCTGAAACAGTGAACAGAAATATGAGACTGGGGCTAGGAAGGCCTCAAATATGTTGTGGTGTAGTTGGTAAGGAGCATTGGCAGAAGGCCATTACGGAAGATTCAATTTTTAAAGATGTCATTAGATGTGATGAAATGGAATGAGGTGTTGCAGTGGAAAGGGATGCTTTGAGACCATTTCGAAAAAGTCATGTAGGAACTAAATGTAGACAATGGGTATCTGTGTAAGGGAGTTCACAAGAGGATATTTGAGGCGAGTCATGAGGGCCATTTAGGAATGTCAAAGACCAACAGGAGACTCAGAGGAGATTATTGGTGCCCAAGGATTGATGGGGACATAGAGGAGATGGTGAAGGGATCTGCAGTGTGTAGTGAAGGGATAGGTTCCGGAGGAGCTGGATTCAGCCGTTGACACCCTCGGCGCTTCCCAGCTTACCCTGTGAATATGTTGTGCTTGATGTATTGGGACCGCTAGATGGTGCGTTAATGGTTTTGTATGCCAATGGGTGAAAATGAAAGTGGAATTTGAGGCTGACTGTAGGGCGGTAGTGATTTTGTTTTGGATAAAGTGTTCCAAAGAGAGGGGTTACCCAGCAAGCTACTAAATGATGACAGTACCCAATTTTTCTTACACATGGTTGGGACTTTTCTGCTGGGAATGGGGGTAGCGCACCATGAGAAATCCCTCTACCATCCTGAAACGAACAGTGCAGTGGAAAGATTTATTAACACCCTTATGCAAGCCATCAGCAGGGCTTTATGAGATGGAGAGAGTTAAGGGGAGGTGGTGGAGAAGAGGGTCTATGCATGTAGATTAGCCGATCATCCCACAACGAGGTTAATCCTGTTTGATGTAAAAGAAGGAAGCCTCCCACTTCCATTTGCCCTTCTTAGTTGGGGCGGGCACGTTTTGTGGAATGGGATGAGGAGCAGGTGAAAGAAGTGCTTGGTTCGAAAATCCAAAAGCGGTTTAGGCGTCCGTAGAAAGTAGTGCGAATATTCAAAGGTGCGGTGGTCAATGATAATGGCAAGGTGTGGACAAAAGGGAAGGTGGATGTCAGGGGGAGGGCCAAGATGGACGTGGCTACAAATTGAGGCGAGGACGTGAAAGCGGGAGGTTTGAGGTATGTTATATTGTGTTCATGAAAATGTATTATGCATCCTACCAGCCTACGAGCTGCATCTCCCTGCTGGAATGTTTACAGACGAAGAGGTACTAGAAGGTAGTGTGGGTTGCATGTGAGATGGTTGTGAGAGAAGCAGAGGTTGAGAGGCGAGGGATACTATTTTACTTAAATAAATATGTTCTCTTTGGAACCTACCTGCCTCTGGTGAGTCCATACTTTAATAGTATGCTAATAAGCTAAATTAATGTTGAAATCATGTAATTTCCTTATAGAGTGTTTCTTAATTGTTTTAGGGTCTTTCCATGGCAATGTATTGATTGCAGACCCACTCAACCTACCTCAAACCTAGACTTTCAACAGAAAAGGAATGCTTATCAAATGTCACTTGTCCGTTTTTCATTGTATTGGAATTACCGCCCTCATCCTGCACAATGGCCTACATCTACTATTCTCTAAATTAAATGTGGCACCACTTCTCCCCCATCCTGAATTTCCGTTTTCTCCCAAATCCAAATTAATAAAACAAAAGGAGGCAGCCTGGCATTGACTAATTTTCTATCACTTCCTCTGGTGACGTCCACAAAAACATCACTGAGGTTTGATTCACATGTGTACCTCAATGTTGTCACCATTAAATGATCACATTATTCATCTCCTGGGGACAGATTACAGTAACTGTGTATTGGTGCAAGTGCAAAGTTGCACATCATTCTTACTTGGGCAAACTTTGGGGCCATATTAAAAAAAATGTGCACCATGACAAGTGCAATTTTGCATGTTATAGGCACCAGGACAAACATTGTCCTTTTGCAAAAAAAAACATGCATTTTTTCACCAGGGCAAAATCTGCCTTAGTCCTAACAGGGAATGGTATTAGCACTGGTGCAAACTTTGCTCTGGTTCAAAAATGCATTGAAAGTGAATGTTTTTTGCACTAGGGCAATGTTTGCTTATACCATGCAAAGTTGCAGCTGTCATGGTGAAATGTTTTTTAATATGGCCCCAATGTTTTTGCACAACTGCTAATACTATGCAACTTTGCACTTGCACCGTGGCACAGTTTCTGCTATCTGGCCCCTGTGTTCTGCTTGTCTCACCTTACACTAATCTCTGTCCTTCAAAATGTAATCTTCCCCACGAGGCAAGCCATGTTAAACATTTGACATTTTCCAACCTACGCTCATTTACACCAATCTCACTATCCCCCTTCAAAGCAGGTTTTACTTGTGACTCTCACCTTCCAAACAATGCACTCCTTTGCCAAACCGCAATTCGAAATACCTTCGCCTGACCACCATCCACCTCATTTTTCCAATAGTGTGGAATCCCCACAACGTCTTTAGGGCCAATAACTTTATAGACCTCAAATGTTTCCAAAAACCTACACCTTTCGTCTTTAAATATAGTCTTTCGATGAAGTGTTTAACTAATTCTGCCCTCCTGCTCAGATATCGGTGGGCTAGTATACCAGTACAGCTATGCAGAGCTATCCCCCCTTTTACCGTGCACACCACTTGCTCCCCCCAAACTCTTTACATTGCGAATTGCTGGGGTTTCATCCTAATCAACACTTCAGAATCCATCCCAGTCCGTTCATGGCCTAATCACATGACCATAGCATGCAGATCCCTGAATCCATCTCCTCTCGATTCATCATCCAAAACTCTTGGAATTAGTTATTGACCCACCTTTACCTTTGGACAGCATGATGATGAAACTGATTAATCCTGTGTGGTCTGACTGCAAATGGGCTATGATGGCTCTTACAGCCCGGAAACCTGAGTTAACAGCCTGTGTGAAGCAAAGGTGGCTAAGCAGGTTTAAGGGCTGTAGCAGCCGGCAGAGGCCAGAGCTCTGGTATGTAAAGCTGTTAAAGGCCCGGGGCTAACACCACCGTGCTTTGTTTTCAGTGTGAACATATATATGGACTAAGAATGGAATGCGCTTGGAGTGCAAACATGTTTCACGCATGACATTTTGTGTTTTTTTATGGAACATGAACACATAAAGATGGAAGTCTCTCCCCACAAACTTAATTGTTATTGTGGGATCAATCTCTGCAGGTGCGCTAGTTACCACTCGCTAATTATTCATTCTTGAACCTATGTTACTATAAAGGGAAAAAGGAATGAAGAAAAGAGATGAGTGGCAGCGAGTACACTGATTCCTCAAACTTCCCACAGAGTTTGAAAACAGGTACACAATGGATTGAGGTTCGGGAAGGTATCTCACACTCAAGACCCCAATTTAGAATGTTCACAGATATCAAAATAGTATAT
The DNA here is from genome assembly GCF_040938575.1 of Ambystoma mexicanum. Lineage (NCBI taxonomy): Eukaryota > Metazoa > Chordata > Amphibia > Caudata > Ambystomatidae > Ambystoma > Ambystoma mexicanum. The sequence goes on along the minus strand of NC_090924.1, from coordinate 464,851,327 downwards.
CACTCAGAAGAATCTGTGAAATAGATGATAGTTATTCTTCAATACATATGCCGCCGACACGTGTTTCGACCCCTTGGTCGTTATCAAGGCTGCGGGAAATAAAATCAAATACAAAGTAATTAAACATAAAGAAATCCAACTAAAGGTTATCTGACATTCATCCCAAGGCAAATAAATTAAAATAAGGTTTGTGGTATCATCATTATTACATAATTAAAAGATATACCATGTTGTGTCACAGGTCAGATCAGGGACGGAGGAGTGGAGTCAAATTAAGACAAGTTGGTTTGGAGAGAAATGATGTAGGACAGGAGGTAAAAGGGGGAACCACAGATTAACCAAAATGACCAGAGAACAGAAAATCATTGTATTAGGTGACAATGCCACAACAAAATTGTAAATCCATTGCACACACTTTGTGGGTCCAGATACATGTCAACATATATTTTTCTTTTTTGTCAAGAACAATAATTGATTAGTGTATTCTTGTTGATTTTTGCAAATTGTTTATTTTTAGATTGTGAAACCAAAAAGTTACACCCCTTGAGTATTCAGTGGAAAACCCACTAGCGTGTCTTTATTGCTAAAAGCCATTTCAAGGCGAGATAGTGCATAATGTAATTAATTTGTGTGATCTATTAAGTTCAGTGATTGATATTACTAAATTGTGCATAAAAACCGATTGAGGAAAGAATATAGCTAACAGTAGGAGGCAAAATGTCGCTCACCTGAAATAATTTCCAGGAATCTTAGCCCGTTGATTGGGCCGGAAGATTCTCACATGTAATACTTAAACGCATCCAATTCCAAAGAAAGTGACTGATTGTAGTCAAATTTGTCTGACTCTGTAAGATATTGTAAAAATAGAGTCCTCAACAAATAGAGTCCTCTTCCAGTGAGAAATCAACATTCAAAATTCAAAAACTATGAGTGCTAGCACAGAAGTCTTACCTTCCAAAGTTATCTTTTGTTGTAAGGTTTAAATAACAGGATTGGTGCTAGAAAACCTCGCTTGAGATTTCTAATACTAGTTTCTGCGAGTGGCGTGCCCTATAAAGAATAATGATATTTAAAGATTACCCCAAAATCCAGGATGCTCAAAAATTATATATTAAATGTTACGTATTAGTGTCAAACAAATCATTAATTCAATGTAAGCTCTGTATCTCCATCCATTGTGTTTAGCCTGAAATAAATGGTGTTGGTTCACAAAGTGGACCCCAGAGAGATTGGATTTCAAAGTCCCCTTAAAAGTCTAACAAATTAAAAAGCTAACACCCTAATGGTAGAGATCATAAGTAACATTACCTATAATTTCAGGATTAATCCATCCAAAAATTATATGTTTTGGCTCATGGCCCGTAGCGAAATGTGCTTCTCGACTGATCTACGAGATACAAACCCGCCAATAATCAAAAAAAGAAAAAAATTGCATCTAGAACGTGATGACGTCATGTGTTGCCTTGCGCATGACATCCTAAGTAAACAAATCTAACCCAATACGTCACTTCCCGCGGTCCTGATGCGGTATGAGTTACATTATTGTAACAAAAATATGGTAAATGAGTAATTAACATCCAAATGTCATGATGAAATATATATGATTGTGCTGGTGATTGTATCAATTACGCTGATGGGTAGAGAAATTATAAACCCGTTGACTAGTACTAGACTACAACGATACGATGTTAGATGCCACAAGCCAACTTGACCAAGATTTGTTATGGTACGCTCTTGAGGTAAAACATTTTTTTTAAATAGCAACGCAGCAATCAGTTTTCAGTAAACTACACTGATCTCCAAAGCACAGAAAACCAGCTCTGATGCACCTGAAAGTATATTGTAAGACATTAAAGCCTACATTATTAACACACAGTATCATAATTTCCCTAGGGAAGGTATTATATCATAGTATTCAGAAGCAAAAGATTAAATATAGATATCCGAAATGTGCTTCCACATAGGTGTACCCTTTTGAGGTTGTCATTTACTCATATCAGATGTTAGATCATTTTACTGTGTGAATAAAGGGGACTTGTAGTCCAATATGAACTGTGTCCTGACATTGTTAGCAAAGAAAATGTAGTATCCCCGTGCTTGGGTTCTGGGTTGAGTTATCTACCAATCTTTGAATTGAAGATCCTCTTATATGCTGTTCACGACCTATCTATTGTCACTGGGGATACAGAGAGGTTTCACAATCTGAAAAAGTATGAGATACAATAAACCATTGTGCCATCAGGTATTGACTCTTAGTATGTCCTTCAATAGCCTCCAAGCAAAATTCATAAAAATACATGCATCTCATGATCACAATTCAAGCCAAGTCAAGTACATCGCAGGAAACAGATTAGTTTACATTCCAATTGTCTTAGTTTGAGCCTAACATTACCACCTCTTTTCCCTCTCTTAGCCTTAATCAATCCAATCAAGCGTATGTCCTCTCGGTTGCTCCACTGGTGCTGTTCCTGCCAATGTATGGCCAGTGGAGATTTAGGGTCAATGTTTCTCAAACTTGCCAAATGTTCCCTAATTCTAATTCTGAGCTGTCTAATCGTGCTCCCCACATATAGTTTGCCACAGACACATATGATAGCATACAGTACATAACATGTTTTACAATTGATGAACCCATTAATCTTAATAACAGTTCCATTAGTATCTGTAAATGTTTGACAGTTTCCATGGGCATACTTGCAATAATTACAGCTACCACACTTGAAAAAACCCTTGCTTTTTCTGAGCCAATTATCATTGGTGCTATCATCTTTAGTGCTCAAGAAGGAAGGGCTTAACTTCTGCTTAATCGTCTGAGCTCTTGTGTAAGTGAATTTGGGTCTGTCAGACAGAAAGGGTAACAAATCCTTCTCTAATCTCAAAGTATTCCAATGTTTCAACACCAAGTGGTAGAGAGTGGATGAATCTCGAGAAAATTGGGTAATGATAGCAATCTGCTTCTGTTCTGCTTTCACATTGGAGTATTCGCAAAGCAAATATGACTGCTTGCATCTGGTATACTTGTTCACAGCCTTGCTAATGCTGTCTGGATGATACCCTCTATTCAGAAACCTTCTAGTCAGAGCACTGGACTCTTCCACATAATCAGCATCTTTGCAACAATTTCTTCTTGCCCTATAAAATTCTCCTGAAGGTATGTTAGTGATTGTTGAGCGTTGATGACTGCTGTGAGCACAAAGTACAGAAATGACCTCTGTTGGCTTACGATAGGTTTTGGTTTGCAAGTGGCCGTGTTCAACAAAGATATGCAGGTCTAAGAAATCAATGGTGTCTGGATTGGCGGAACCTGTAAAATTGATGCCAAAATCATTTGCTTTGACGTGCAGAACAGAATTATCAAAAGAAACGTGGTCAGCTTTCCGGCTAAACTAGACATCATCTATCAAACGCCTCCATGCAATGAGATTCCTTCTGAAAGCCACTTGGTTGTATATGTGTGATTCCTCAAACTGAGCCATAAACAAATTTGCCAGAGATGGGGCGAATTTGGCGCCCCAGAGACATTTACCTTAACCTTGACTTCCGTGCCTTTTCCTGTGTTATAATTACCCGTCCATTCAAATGTTCATCACAAGCGCTGTTTTCAACACAGAAATCCTGCTGACAGTACTCCAGATAAGGTTTTAAAATGGGATAGTCCCTATTTTTGAAAGTTGGGAGTAAAATTATTTTTTTGGGAGTAAACACTTGAGTCTCGTTCCCAATGGGAGTATTTTATAAATGAGTAAATATATGTTCAACTATAGAACAGAAATGTTTTTATGAGAAATACCTCTTGGCACCAAGTCATTCATGCCCATTAAAAGATTACATTTGACCTCTTCCATAATTATAGTTGTTTCTTCCTGTTGTACTGCGTAAAATACTGGTCCAAACACATCCATGGATCTGTTTGGATGAAAGCAGGGGCACAAGCTCCTATGTGTGTCCATTTCCCATTTTTTATTTGGAGTAATTTTACTCCCTGATTTTATTTTTTGTGAGTATTTGCCTATTTTTAGGGTGTAAAAGTGGCCGATGCACCTCTTATCTGTAGGGCTGTCTGCTGCCTTTCGTTGCCATTGTTTGTGCACTATTTACACCGAGCTTCTCTGAATCCCTGCCCAACTGCATAGCGTGGCTCATCACTTTCTACAATTTGATGGGGTCTATGTGATTTCATCGAGGAGATTTCATGGAATCCAAATCCATCTAATTCTTTTTTTCTTTTATGCCATTTAGCTGCAAATATATGCAGGGGGGAGACTGCACGCAGCCCCTCCTTGCCCTCCTACCTTAATTATTACCCTTACACACCCCCACAAATATTTGCAGTAAATTCTGGCCCAAATATTCAATGGATTTGGCTTTGACCAAATCTCTTGCGATGAAATATCCCATTTGCCATTTGATGGATTTACGCAGTCCGAATTCTGTTTTGTGCAAAGCAGCCGGCTCTAAATAATAAAGTGACTCCCTTTTGATTATTGAGACTTCTTCTTTTGGAGCCACACATGCATTTAATGCACAAAGGTGAATTTGACCTCCTTGCTCAGTCTTGTAGGGTAGGGCAGTGCCATTCAGCTAAGCAAGCAATGACAACGTGGCAATGGAAATTATTGGTGGCGAGATCCCATTGATAACTAAACCTTTTCAAAGTCCACTTGTCATGACCCTAAGTGTTCAGACGCAGCCCTTCTTGACTTCTGCAGGGATCTCTCTCTCGTGGAGAGTCCCTCATGTATTTGTCCATGTTAATTAACCAAATGAATACAAAATCACCCACCAATATCCATGTAGTGTTAGAGAGGGTCGGAATCCATTTGTTGCGCCAATTTAACTTTTTTAATGTCAAAGTTCAAAGAGAAAGATTATGGATTGCCAGTTGTGGCACAGTCAATTGTACTGTAACATCCTCAAATTTTAAAGTAACTTCTTCAAAATAACATCCTCAAAACGTGTTTACCCGCCTTGTTTCATGCGGTTCATCAGGGGGAATAGTGCTGATCTGAAAGTTAAAGAAAAAAGACAAAGCTATGTTGTTGTTTTTAGGCTCTGCCCTTGAACAATTGCACTCGATTGCCTATTCTGCTATTGAAACTTGCTCAAAGGAAAAGAAGTTTCAAATACTAGTACTTACTGATATTGTATGTTATATGCACCAAATGAAGTTTTGGGTATCAAATTCAAACTCAATAATGAGTATTACACTCCACTTTGTTCAGATTGCTGTATGTGGAGGAGCCTAAAGGAGTGAAGAAACGTTTTATGGTAGTAGGAGCGTTACTCATTATTTTGCAAATCTTATGATATAAAAACATTTCTGGGTAGTCAAAGTTAAATGTTGGCCATAAAGTTTTAGTGAAATCCAACACTTAACAAAAATTGTAGATTTTAAAGTGTTTCGCTGTGCGTTTCTGTGACTCTCGCAGCGATTTTATATCGGCGCGGTTGCGCAATCGCATCAGGATTGCGCAATGATAGCACTGGCTTTACGCCGCAGCCATATTACTTGAGACTAGATTTGCCTTGGCTTTAAATTAACGTTACCTTTAGTCTAATTTAATTTGTGCTTTTTGAAATAAGGTAATCGGGTGCCTTTATATTGGGTAGAGCCTGTTAATACACATTCATGAAAAACATGGTATACCATGAGCAGGACATAAAATACATTATTTATGAAAATGCTTACTTAATATCTGAAATTGCAAAACAAAACAAAATACTTATGTCCATAGAGTTTCAGATAATGATTCATCCTGTATCTGAATTTAATCCAGAATAACATGTGTCCAATATATTTATCCAAAAGCATTCTCTGCGGCGTAAGATAAGTTCCATATTACCTCCTCTTGGCGGAAGCTGAATATTTTCCAGGCCAAAAAATGTAATGTTCCGAGTATCCCGTTCTGTATGCTTGGTTGCAAAATGGTATGCTAAAGGGTACTTAAGGTCCTTATTTTTAATTGCTCGAACATGTTCTGCAATTCTGGTTTTTAGCAGACGAAAGGTGCTCCCAATGTATATTTTTGGACATGTGCATTGTATTGCGTACACTACATATTTAGAGTTGCAATTAATAAAGTGCCTGATCTGACAGATTTTGACATTTGGTAATTTGAAAGATTGTTTCCCATTATCAGACAGTAGACATACGGTACTTTTGCCACATTTATAATTCTCCCGTAGAGCTTTAGTTTTCCAGAGTTGTGGAAGTCCAGCCTCTTTGGATTCTGCCTTGAAATGCGACGTGCTAATGATATTCATGATTGTTTTTGCCCGTTGATACGTAATTAGTGGATGATCTTTAATGTGTGGGGCTAGATCTGGATCTGACTTTAGAATGGACCAGTTTTTGTTAGTATTTGTCTCATTATGTGTGTTTGGGAACTGTATATTCTGATGAAGCTCACTGGACTTTTTTTAGGCCTCTTTGGTGGTTTGGGTTTTGAAATGAGAAGATCTTCCTGAGAACGTTGAAGAGTTTTGACATATGCTTTCGGAAGGGTTGTCCTTGAGTAGCCTCTTGCTCAAAATTTATGTACACCGATTTCAGCATGTTTTTCAAATTCTGATTGTTGTGTACAGTTTCTTTTAATCCTCAATTGTTCACCAAAAGAGATATTGTGGATGACATAAGTCGGGTGATTGCTTGCAGCATGAAATGTGCTATTTCCAGCCTTCGGTTTGATGAACAGAGTAGTTTGAATCTTATCTTGCTCCACATAGAGCTCCAAATCTAGAAAGCTCAATTTGTTGATACTGTTGTGTGATGTACATTTCAAATTGTAGTCATTGTTATTGAGATATTGAAAATAGTTAATTAGTGAAGTTTCATCTCCTTTCCAGATAATGAGAATGTTGTTGATGGATCGACCCCAGTATATTATTTGGTTTGTAGTTGTGAAACAGGGATGTTGCCATGCAAAATTGAGTTCATAATGGCCCATATACAAGTTTGCATATGTGGTTGCAAATTTAGCACCCATGGCATTCCCTTGCTTTTGTCGAAAAATGTGCTGGTCAAAGGTAAACATATTATTCTTTAGTGTAAAGTTCAACATTTCAATGAGCATCAAGTTTTGAAAATGGTAAGAGACTAAACGGGATTTCAGAAAGTAATGAATGATGTCTATACCTTTACTGTGAAGAATACTTGTGCACAATGATGAAACATCCAGAGTAGCCATCTGTTTCCCAATTAATATTTTCTAACTGTTGAATAACATGTTTGGTGTCTTTGATGAAAGATGCTAGCCCTGAAGCTAGAGGTTGTAAATGCTAATCAATATATTCTGAGATGGGCTCACTAAGGGACATTGATGATTGGTCTACAGTTTGGAAAGGTATTGAATGGTTTATGGATCTTTGGAATGAAGTATATTGTGGCCATAGTGGGAACAAGGTATGCATGAAATTGTATTCATCTTCAGATAGTAATCCCGAATATTGCCAGTGTTTGCTCAGTATGTGCCAGTCTTCATAAAGTTTCTTGAGTGGTTTGGTTTTCAATTTTTCATAACATTGCTCATAATTAAGTTGTTGGTATGCTGCAGCGCCATAGTCTTTATCATTCATTAATACAATCGTACACCCTTTGTCAGTCATCTTCGTAATTATTGATACATTTGTTCTAAGTCCACTAATGCTTGTATCCATTTAGGCATAAGCATTCAACCAATAGTCTAGATACTAATGCCAAGTTCTATAACTCCACAGTTGCTCCAGACCGTGCCCATTTAAGTAGATGCTGATCTGAAAAGTAAACAACAAACATTTTTGGATTACACTCAGTTAAATGTAATGTGCACTTGCTTTTCTAGTGTGTCCTTTAAGTTGGAGGCAAATAAAAATGATTGTGCATGTTTAACATTTTTACTAAATACCAGTTGCAACCACCATTGACAGTAGAATCCGTTTCCATACAATTTGAAACCATTGTTAACCAGTGCTTTCACCTCTGTGCTGATGTTCCATCTTCTTTTCCTTATGAATATTTTCAGATTCAGCAAAGAGAACAAAGAGTCGCAAGAGCCCTACACTTTCCTGCCCTTCGGAAGCGGGCCTAGGAATTGCATTGGGATGCGATTCGCTCTTCTCAACATAAAAGTGGCCACCGTTGCCCTGCTCCAGCACTTCACTTTCCAGACCTGCAAAGACACCACGGTGGGTAACCAAAGACCCCAGGACCATAACCCTTATGGATAACATAACCAGTGTATTTGTAAAGTGCACATTATCCCAGCATTCTCTTGCAGCTGCATAACAGATGTGTGTTGCATAACTCAATGGTACTCAATTTATCGACAGGCAAGGCGCTAAGTGGATCTGCTGGGATTTGAACTTTTGACTACGAGATCAAACATAGATCTCTGAAGTGCAGGGTCTGCAACTTGTAACTCCCCAGATGTTTTAGACTGTCCCCAATGACCCCAATTGACTATACTGGATAGGGCTGATGAGAATTGTAGTCCAAAACATCTGGAGAGCCAAGGGTTCCAGGGGAACCCTGCTGTAGTGGATGTATTAGTCCACTGAGCCACAGATCTAGACCCACGTGCCTTTGTCAACCAAAAAATGCTTTGATGAACTGCTGAGCGGTGGGTTTCCTGATATGAAAAACTATACTTGCAATAAATTTTTTTCCTGGGTAGTGAAGGCTAGCAACGCTCCTCTCCCACTGCCAGAAGGGAGGAGCGGGACAGGAGCATTTTGTCTCTGCTCTCTCACTGACCCAAATGCCTTCCTCTCTGCCTTTGCAGTGGGAATAGACAGCCAGGCGGTGGAGTGGAGAGTAAGAATACAGCATCCTTCTGGTGGTGGCTGCCAGCGGAGAGACGCACGGCGAGGAGTGTGGTATCCCTCATGTCCTTCTTCCCACCTCCTGGGTCCTCTCAGACCTCGAATGTCACACAGTACCTGCAAGAGCTGTGTGCCCTTGGGCATTTAACACCAAACCCGACCTATAGTAGGCATGAGGGCCTAGGTATTCTTTGCAGGATTGTTACAATACCCAGGGATTAGTGCATGAGGCCACTTCATGGCATAAACTGACATAATGTGAGTACATGCCATATGATTAATTCAAGAGGTTTTTTTTTTTATACACAACTTTCGAGTCACCTGGAATTTGGTCCATTCAAAGTTTGCTTGAACTAGTTTGAGCAGGACTATCCATTTACCATGTTTTTATTATCGTCACTGTTCCAGAACATGCGTTGATCCTAGTTACTGGATCAGCCTCTCATGTTCACCTCTTTCCCTAGAATACATAGTAAGCCCATTGCCCAAGCTCTCCATTACCCTTTGAATAGCCCCATTAGGTCTGGCTGGCGCTAACACGAGTCAACACATTTAGCATCTGGAGAGTATGTGGGCAATGCTGGCAATGCTGATCAAGTGGTGTGTAGACCCCAGAAAATGTCTGCAATAGCTGTCAAATGGCATGAGCACCTGTGATAGGGAAACCTGCCATTGTGTGGGTACTAACCATCAACAACTTTTTTTTAAAGTGATCCACAGAGATTCGGATGTCAACCCCTGAAAAATGAGGAAAATCTCGAAAATGTGTAAATCAGAGTTCCAGTGAATCCTTGCTGTTGAACACATACAAACTTGGATGTCATTGAAACTTAGTTTTTGTTTTTTTAGAAGGAAGCTCTTCCGCTTCCATCTTTAACTTCCATCTTCTTCCTCAGTCGCCACCTCTGTTCCATTGATCTCTGGTATGGACATAGTAGAAGGACTTCTTCTACTAAGCCTGTGCAGCTTGGTGTAATCTTTCTAATCTGCCTACTTATGATTGGGACTCAGTCCCTCCCCGGCATAAATAAACGCATGCCTCCTAGATCCTCTACCAATACTTCTATGGTACTTATTATCTGCCATCCCCTGATACTTGTTTCCCATTGTGAAAGAGGAAGATCTTCCTTTTTATGACTTGCTGTACTTTGTTATGCTGTGTTATACGAAGTTGTTTCTTAAATCTTGGAATGCCTTTCATGTATTTCTAGGCCTGGTTAGTCGCTTGTACAGCATGACATGCAATTTTTGGCTACTTCCGATTTTTATTATTATTATTATTATGATATTTATTAAGCGCGGACATAGCTTTGAGAAGCAACAGAGCGCTTTTCAGAGGTAGCAACAGAACGGATATACAACGGGGGTAGGATACAGAGGCGCACAGAGGAGGGGTACAGATGTACCGGGTGGCGGGGAAGAGAGGGGCAAGCGGCGTCTAGCTCGTCAAGTGGCGTGAAGGGCGATATGATGGCCTAGGTGTGAGGGAGAGAGACTCCTTGAAGACGGGTGGGTCGTGAGTTGGGTCTTGAGTCTTGAGTCTTTGAGTACTTTATGCAATGTTAGGTTATGCTGTTCTGTCAGGTCGCATTATGCAAAGAGACGCAATTTGTAGCCATCTGTCTGAGGTATCTCTTTGGAATGACCACTGACATCTCACATATATTCCAACCACAGCACCACCAGTAGCAACTGATGTAGCCAACCATACACATCGATACCACAGCTTTACCACACTGACAATGGGCCTCATTACATGGTAGGCGGTAAGGGTTTACCGGTAGCGGTAAGGGCACCGGTACTGGTAAACCCTTACCGCCTTACTACGAGGTCCCTTTCCGGGACCCGACCTTAACGGCTGGTTTTACCAGCCGTTAAGGAACGGGCCCGCTAAGGGACCTTGGTGCTAATTACGGTTCCGCAATTAGCGGTACCGTAATTAGCGCTTTCCCCATTCCCATTGAGCCTATGGGGGCAAAAATGGGAATGGGGAAGTGCCTTGGTGAATGGGGAATTACCGCCCTTGCCACGTTGGAGTAGGGCGGTAATTCCACCATCCACCAAGGCGGACACAGTAAAATACCGGCGGCAACCGTGGCGCTAATAGCGCCACGGTTGCCGCCTACCGTGTAATGAGGCCCAATGTCTGGTACAGCATAGCCTACTATATTTGCTGATTGGTTGTGCTATGCTGCATGCAATGTAAATTAACACTCATTTGCAAAGTATAAACCTGCCCAATGTTTACCATTCAGCAACTGCCTTCCCTCCATTTCTTGCTTACGGGTGGTCCAGATGGAAGGAACACCAGTTCAGAAATAATGTAATTCACCTGTGGCATTTCCTTGTAGCATTTCCTTGCTAACCACCCACCAACCTTTCAGATGCCCCACCAGCCAACACTACATTCCTCTATACCACCATCATACCAAAACACTCTGTTCAATCTCAAAGCACATGACATACATTCACTAACATACCCATGTACTCACACAAATTCATGCTTGATACCAAAGATGCTCACCACAAGGTATGACCAGGCTGGGCCTCATGGCACACAATTCCGTCACATATTCCTAGACACTTAGATGCACATAGAGCCTGGTTACTTCCAATTTGTATATGTCAAAATAACAGCCATAGCTACCTTGCCCTATGTGCCCACTAATTTACCACACCTGCCAACCCCCCGCCTTTCTTCTTTCAGGTGCCTACGCACTAAGAGGCCATGACAATGGCAAGCCAACATAACACTCTGATTTACCTATTAACAAGATGAAAGACTGCTGACTCAGCAAATCACGAATACCCAGAAGACTCAGTGAGTCTGGGTTTCGTCAAGGATATTATACGAACATTAGTGTTAGCTGTACCTCACAGAGGCCCGACAGGCCCAGGCCATTTATTAGGTCGCTTGTGTTTCAAACTGGATAATAGTGACAGGATCATGACTGATTTGCGTTTGGCTATTCCCCCTCTGTGATGGTTTAGACTCCGTAAAAAGATGGTAGGGAATGCTGCCTGATGCAATGCCAGTGGTTATGATGGATTCAAAGCAGCCCATCCATCACTTTCGTTTTTAGCTTGCCACATATCTGTAGCTGGTAAATGGTCTAAGTTCCTCGTCATTTGAGGGCAATCCTGGCACATGTCAGTGGTTGGGCATATAATGGCAAAACCTAACATTGTGACACCTGTCATATTAGCCCAGTTACTGGGATAGCTACCTGCCCATTTGTTGGCAAGTACCTTGGACTTTGCTAAGAAAGCCTGGGAAATATGAGTGCCGGAACACATAATAGAAATCCCAAACAAATGGTGTGACTTCCTGGACATTTGATGGCAAAATGTGGCATATGCTGTGATCACTTGCCAGAATCCCAAAACCTGGGAAGTGGAGAGAGCAGTCAGGAATATTATAGCATTACTGGTTAAATAATGGCAACACCTGCCATATGATGCAGGTCTGTGTGCATGTCATGGCAAGGTATGGTAGCAACTGATCATGTGATTGTAATAGTTGACAGACTGTTTGATTATCTGTCCATGTGTTCCCAATACCTGACTTTGCTAATGCTTGTTAAGAGATCTTCCAGTGTAAGGCCTTAATACTGGTGTCACACTTTCTATTGTTTTGTGTTAGAAGAAAACACTACTCTTATTTTACATTTCATTATTCTCCAGCATGGGTCTGGCATGAATTCACATGCTCACGCTGGGACTCCTCAGTAAAAAAGAAAGCTGTTTAGCTTTAGCCTGAACACTGCTTGTCTCCTCTATAACCAATCACTGGCCTTTGGATCATGCTGCCCCATGCAATGACAGACTCTCTCTTAGCTTCACCCCTACAATACAAATAGAAACAAAACATTTCCTTGTTTAGGACTTTGAATGAAGATCAAGTAACATGTACCTGGAACTTGACCTTCCTGCCGTCTACAGTTATATTCTTGGGTGTTTGAAACTTTAATCTTTGGACATTTACTGCAAAATATGTTTATCTGTGTCTGGCTGACCTCTGACTGACAGCAGTGCACCAAAAATCAAGTGGGCTTATGGTGACATGCACTATTTTACAGAAAGTGTTGCTAAAATGTTTCACCCTTCAACAGTGGGGTGAGTGCACTTCTCTTAGGTCCAGTAGGTAAATTAGATACTCTACCTGCAGGTCTAGGAGGATTTGAAAGAACTTGCAAGGGCTGTTGTGTGAGTTTGCACATGCTAGAAATGTAAAAATATAGGGTATGTGTTGAAATTCCCCAGCACTAAATTTAGTTTTCTCTATCTGCTGGTTAGGATTTGCAGAGATGCATTCCGATGAGATGAATATAGAGAAAGGGTCAATTTTGTAGGCTATGCAAGAACTGTCTAGAAACCCTTAAGCATTGGTTAATTCATTGTCCAGCAACCTTCAATATAAGAATATTTACATTACATAGATTTGTATCATAGGAAGAGGTCTTGGACAGTGAATGGTTTTGGAACAAGTTGATAGGATGTCAAATGAGGACATTAATTATAGCTTTAGTGAAAGTTTTAGTTGTACATAATCCATTGGAAGAAATAGCATATATGAATTAATGAGGGGAATTTTGGGATTCTTAGGTCTAGTTGATTGACAAAAGAATTTTAATAAAATGATGTTAATGATCATCTGTTTATATAGATCAATTGTACATTTGAATATTTGAATTGTTTGTATTATTGATTTGTGGGTGTTAAAGTGTATTAACAAATTAGGGACACAAATGAAAATAACGAATTAAAAAAATAAAATGTTTGTGTATGTCGTGCCTGAGATCCACCTCAAGCTAGAGGAAGAGAAAACATTATTTCGAGCGTGGGCGGCAATAGGGTAGAAATCATTACCCACTGCCCTGAAGGGACCAACTTTGGCCCTCACAGGGCAGTGGTACGTGTTTTAGGGTCCGCATCGGATGGCAGCAATTTCACACAGGGCCCTCCTGCACAACTTTTTCCCAAAAAGTCACTGAGTATGTTTGGGTGGTTTGACAAGTTATGTTATCTCATATTTGAAAAGATCCTCCTGCCATATGTAATGGTGTCGAAGCAATGTAGGAATCATGGCCCTTCCGCAGCCAGTGGTCAGAAAAGATGAGAGAGAGGAGCAACGCAATGCATGCAACAGAAATTGTAATTTAAGCACTGTACAGAAAGCAAAAATGTTTAGCCTGGAGACATTCTTGGCCAAAGAATGGATAAGGAAGAGGCAAAGACTGTATTGGAGCTGATTGAGTATAGACTGGGCTGATTGTTTTGTCATGGGACTATGCAGTAAAGGTATGGGGCGCAGACCTAAAGGAGGAAATTAGTGGGCAAGACAAGTGTATGGATCCCTAGGGCAACCACACACTGTGGGTAATAATAAGCAGCGCTCAGATACCTGAGGGTTCGTAGCGCTATATAAATGCGAAATTGTTATTATTATTATTATTATTATTATTATTATTATTATTATTATATGTGTACAGTTGACGCTCTTTATACTTTACATGCATATGGCAGAGAGTATGTGACAGCTAGCCAGAATTTGTTTGTGGGATTCAACTGTGTGCTGTGGGGCACGGTGCTATATGCAGCGTACATGCACAGTGAATGATATGCAGTCACAGGCAATAGATTTTGAAATCACCCTCTCATCGTTGTCAATATCCCCGGAAAATGCATTGAGTCCAGAGTAGAGGCCTGCTTTACATGATCACTTGGCTGGTACCAGTGGCTCGGGCTGGCACCAAGACGAGTCAACCCATTTAGAAACATGGGCATTATCTGAGACCACTCCTAATTCACCCATGCCCTACAAATCAGCAGCACCCTACAAAGTGAACTCGCTTTTGCAGGTACTATCCCGCCTACACTGCAGTGATTGGATAGTCTTCTGTTATTTTACAGCTTATATTTAAGGTCTCTGTGCCACTTATAAAATCCCAGTGTTCCATTTTAAGTTGTCAGTGCCTGTCACCAAATTCGTCATTTTTCATTTAGTAAGTTGCACCCATAAAGAAGTTAATTTCTTTGTGCAGCCTAATGGTTCCACGCACCCTCCAAAGGTCTCCTTGCTGTCTGTGGCCAGGGTTTAATTCTTCTCACTTCTCAGCCTGTTCATATATCCCAATTTCGAGTATTTAATTATCCGCTGCACCCAACCATATCGTCTTTCTCTGCACCCCTCTGAACATTCATTCATCATTTCCGTACCCAGCCTTCTGTTATTCACAGTAGCTTTAATTCACGTAATTAGGCTTTAGGCCCTTAAAAATAAGTATTCTCAACTCCTTTAAACTATTTGTTTCGTCTAGGTGTCCTGGCATTCTGCCCTTCTCAGTGCCCTATCATTGTGTACTCTTCTGTGCCTTTGCAGTTCAATGTACATTCAGGTAAATCCAATATTCCCAGTGCCCAGCATTTCTCCATTCTCAGACAACTCAAATACATGGACACATGCCAACATTGTCCATTCCAACCATCAGACATTAGTCCTGTGCCAGTGTTAACTTTCCATTCTGGGAATTGTAGTCCTGGATCTCCCAACGATTAACCCAGGACTACAAGTCCTAGAATGCAAATCTAAAACTAGGCCTGGACAAGCGGCTCCCGAACGAAATGGATGAGGTTGTCATATAGGTGAATAATAGTGACAAAGCATAGCTAGGGCTTCTACCTGGACCCTACTAAAAAGCTGAACATATTGCAAGGAAACACACCCTTTCATTTAAGTGGTTAAATGGGTGAATTAAATGTGTTCCTCGCCCAAAATAGGGAACACAAATGACCTTCTCAAGCGTTTAATGAGATTGATCCATTTGTTTTGTTTTCTTACCACTTGCTGTTGGCAAACGTTAAGAGATGGATTCTAAAAATAATTCAGTATTAGTATTAGCTGAATGGAGATACATTGCCACAGCTACCCATCTATCGAGGAAACTCTCTTTCTGACCCAAAATGTACCCCTTTTCAACTTTCACATTCTGGTAAAGAGAAGTGAAAGCAGCAGTTGGGGTGGGGGTCCTCTCATCTCCCCACTAAAGTGGAGGAACATGAGCAGTAGGGCTCATGCGTTAGGTGTCTGGGCCTGATGAAAAGTCCAGCTCAAATCCTATGTCCAGACTGGCTATTCTGATTTGGAGGAACAGGCAAGTGGGACCCATTACACGTGGTAACATTAACTCAGCATCCGTCTTCCTCTAGTGTCTGTAATTCCCCTTTTCATCCGTGATGCAGGATGTCAGGATGTAAAGGGATTTCTCCAGCCACCCCACATTGTTATGTGGGTGGTTTGAAGTTCAGGTCATAAGAGCTTCAATGATTACCTTGGGCTAGGGAAGAGGGTGGGGTCACAGGGTTCTGGAGGATCGGCAGTTGGCCGTTATGTGGTGAGGCAATAAAGATGTTATTGCCCAGATTCTCCACGTGCGTGTGATTCTTGGCCCAAAGAAGGCCGGTGCACCGCGTTGAGAGCGGAACCCTAGCAACTTGTGCTTGAGGGTTCCCTCAACTGGCGACGAGGATGGGATACAAACTACCTAAGAAAACATCAGAAGGATCAATTAGGTTATGTCTGGATATGAGCAAATGAGGCCATTGAAAGAGAAAGACACCAACCCTCAAGAATAACAGCTATGATTCACTTACTGCATGGAGCCAAGTACTTTCCAAAACTTGACCTAACCAAAGGATATCATCAAATTGAAATCACCCCAGAATTTAGATACATTACCACATTTGTAACACATCTAGGACTTTTCCAATATAAAAGGCTCAGTTTTGGTATTTAATCGGCAGTAGAGATCTTTCAGAAAGAAATATATACGGTCATCCATCATGTCCCTAACTGTCTAAATTATTCAGATGATGTACTCGTGTATGGAAAAACAAAGGAAGAACATGATGCTGCTCTACACAAAGTTTGTTCAGCACTTGAAACAGCATGTCTCGCGCTCAATCGAGCAAAATGTGAATTTCGGAAAGACTCTCTAAGATTCTTTGGTCACATATTTTCAGAAAAGGGAATGAGACCACATACAGAAAAAGTGACTGCCCTCAACTCAGCTCAGCCACAACAGCATATCTCAGAACTTCGATCATTTATTGGATTGGCGAGTTATTGTTTTCGATACATACAAGACTATGCGACAGTGAGCAATCCTTTCCGCCTACTCACTCGCAAAAATAGTTTTGAGTGGTCGAAGGAGTGTCAAACAGCTTTTGAGACCATTCGGGAAAACATCACTCGGGCTGATACCATGGCATATTTTGACAATTCAAGGAAAACTGACATAATAGTGGATGCTATCCCTGTAGGACTTGGGGCCATACTAACACAGTGCAACCCTGCTGAACCCAATGAAAGATTTGTGGTGGCTTACGTGAGATGGAGCCTCACGACGACAAAAGAAGCTTATTCACAGGTGGAAAAAGAAAGCTTAGCGATGGTATGGGCATGTGAATACTTTCATTTTTTCTCATATGGAAAGGCCTTTACAGTCTTCACTGATCACCAGGCCCTCCTTATAATCTTTGGTGATCTAAAATCAAGAATGCCACCAAGAATAGCAAGATGGGGTCTACGTCTGTTAGATTACAAATTTGACATCATACATCATCCCGGAAAAGAAAATAACCCAGCAGACTACCTGTCGAGACACCCGGTTGGACCACCCGATAATAAGCCTTCAATCGCAGATTACTACATCAACTATATCATTCATAATCTTCAGCCACTGCCTGTGGAATGGTCAACTCTAAGAAAAGAATCAGAAAATGATAAGGCTTTCAGTATAGTAACTCAGTGTTTACGTAGAGACAGGATGTCTCAGGCAAAACAAGCCAGGCCAGAAAAAGATACAGTAAATGAAGATGTCAAAGCTTTGGATCTCGTAAAAGATAAACTGACATTCATCGAGAATCACATACTGATGAAAGGATCAAAAATTTTCATACCCTCAATGCTCAGAGAACGTGTAGTCAAACTTGCTCATGAGTCATTGTGGTCCAACCTCCACAAAACGCCTCTTAAGGGGAAAAGTTTGGTTTCCAAAGTTGGACACTCTAGTTGAACAGGTGATTGGAAAATGTGAGTTATGTGCCCTAGTGGCTCCCAAGTCTCATCCAAATCCCTTGAAAATGTCAACGCTACCTGGAGGTGTCAAGGAGGAAGTGGCAGTCGACTTATTTGGGCCCCTGCAAAACTGAAAATATGTCATAGTGCTAGTTGATGAACATTCGAGATTTCCGGATGCCAAGATCATTGACTCCACATCAGCAAACTGTGTGATTCCTGCTCTGGACTGCATTCTATCCATATATGGAATACCAAAAATTGTGAAAACGGACAATGGACCACCCTTTACAAGTTATGACTTTGAAAATGTCGCCAAATACATGGGCTTCTTACACCGCAAGATAACGCCACGATGGCCTCAAGCCAATGGAATTGTAGAGCATTTTATGGCAAACTTCAAGAGATCTTTACAAATAGCACATCTGCTCAACAGGCCATTTGAACGGGTACTGTACCAATTGCTACGTGACTATCGTCACACTCCTCATAGTACCACAGGGGTAAGGCCTTCGGACCTGATGTTTCGGTGAATTATAAGATCACAGCTGCCTGAGAGTCCAAACAAACCACCCATCACACAACTTGAACAACAAGTCCAAACGCATGATTTAGAACAAAAAGAGAAAATGAAGAACAGCCCAGATAAGAAAAGAAGAGCACAAGAGTGTGAGATAGAGTTAGGAGACCAGGTCATAATGTGTCAACCAAAGATCCGAAAAGAAGACTCTGTGTTTGTCCCTGAGATGCTGGTAGTAATTGCAAAAAAAGGCAACATGGTACGGCCAGTGGAGACCATCAACAGGAAGTAATGAGAAACTCATCATACTTCTAAAAATGTCATGGTCACATTCCAGAGAGACGGGAAATGTTCGAAGACAGTGACGAACTGTTAAGCTTGGATTAGTCATACCAAGGTGACAGTGAACCCTCTGACGAGGAAGACAATGCATGAAGATGGCTCAATAGCTCAAGAACCTCCATTCTATGGAAGACCGAAGCATAGTCGTATAAAGCCCATCAGACTAATTGAAGAAATGGAATGATAGTGCCAACCTAGTTGAACTTTAAAAGGGGAGGAGATGTCAGGATGTAAAGGGATTTCTCCAGCCACCCCACATCGTTAAGTGGGTGGTTTGAAGTTCAGGTCATAAGAGCTTCAATGATTACCTTAGGCTAGGGAAGAGGGAAGGTCCACTTGGTCACAGGGTTCTGGAGGATCGGCAGTTGGCTGTTATGTGGTGAGGCAATAAAGATGTTATTTCCCCGATTCTCCATGTGTGCGTGATTCTTGGCCCAAAGCAGGCCGGCGCACTGCCTTTAGAGCGGAACCCACGCAGCGTGTGCTTGAGGGTTCCCACAGAGGGAAGGGGCTGTGAAACAATTTGTTGTGGTAGGAATGCCCAGTGGGAGTAGCCACATAGACACCACGTCAATTGCGCTTTTGTGGGCAACACAGGATTTTCCTATTATAAAGCGACTATAAAACTTTCTCCTGCTGCCATCTGGAAACCATCAACCCAAAACATTTATATTTATGATTGTTGCTTCCGTTGGATATATCAAATATTAACACCCAAACGTAATTAATGTGGATCCACAATTGAAGGCCCTTTTGAGCAGGCAATGTATTGCTTCATGTTCCTGGTCGGTTTTGGCAAATTGCTGTGGCACTTGCACCACAAAATTGCAGAAACCCTTCTTACAGAAGAGAGAGGTAATTGGGCTTCTGAAATGAGAATATCTGGTTGGCATAGCAACGGGAAATGCCATGGCATGAAACTGTCAAATCACTAAAATATCTTTTCCCAAACTCCTCTGCTGTACTACCCAATGATAATTTCCTTTAGCAATATGTGCTCCAATGAGCAGCTTTGCAATAAGCAAGTCGACTGCTGGACTTTCCGTTTCCCAGCTGTGCAGTGATTTCATATTGGGCCATTTTTAGCTATTTGACACGGACATTTGTGCTGTGTTTGGGATACGTTTGACAATCTGTTTTTTTGTCTTCCTGGGGCTGCCTTTCTACATACACCTGCCCACCCCCACTCTCTCTACCCTCACGCACCCCACTCCCACGCTCTCTACACCCAAACACCCCACCCCATTGCTGTGCTGGTTGGGTTTTGTTTGGGCTATTTTGGACTACTTTAGACGAGTCCTTCTGAGGCTGCTTTTTTGCCCCAACCAACCATCATCACCCACCCGCCCACTCTCACTCTCTCTACTCACACCCACCCTACCCCCCACTCTCTCTAACCTCAGCCATCCACCCTACCCACTCACTCCCCTACCCACCCACTGACCCACACACCCTACCTCCACTAATTCTACCCCCACCGACCCTACCTCCACTATCTTCACCCTCTCTATCCCACCCACCCTAGCCCTAGTCTCTCTACCCCACCCACCCATCCCCACTCTCTCTACCAACCCACCTCTCGCTATCCCCACCTACCCCATACCACCACCTACCTCCACTTTCTCTACCCTCACCCACACTACCTCTACTCTTTCTATCCCATACACCCTACACCCACTCTCTATATCCCCAACCACCCATCTAATCCCATCACTCTCTCTACCCAACCCACCCTACCCCTACTCTTTGTACCGCCACCCACCTTACCTTCACTCTCTACCCCCACACACCCCACCCAGCCCTACTCTCGCTAAACCCACCCACCTACCCTACCCCCACTATCTCTATCCCCACCCACCCTAACTTCACAATCTCTATCCCACCCACCTTTCCCCAACTCTTTCTACTGCAACCCACCCTAAGACCAATCTTCACTACCCACCCCACTATCTACCCCCACCCATCCTACCTCCACACTCTACCCCCACCCACCTACCTCCACTCTCTGCCCCCACACACCTACCCTTCCAACACCCACCCCACCCACCCTACCTCCACCCTCTACCGTCACACACCCACCCTACCTCCACTGTCTCTACCCCCACCCATCCTACCACCACTCTCTCTACCCCCACCCATCCTACCTCCACTCTCTATACCCCCATCCAGCCTACCTCCACTCTCTCTACCACCACCCACCCTACCTCCACTCTCTCTACACCCACCCTACCTCCACTCTCTACCCCCACCCAACGTACCCCCACTCTCTACCAACACCCACCCTACCCCAACTTACTGTACCCCATCCAAGCTACCCCCACTCTCTCTGCCCTAACCTACCCACCCTACCTCCACTCTCTCTACCCTAACCACCCTACCTCCACTCTCTCCACCCCAACCTACCCAACACTCTCTACAAAGCATCCACCCCCACTCTTTACCCCTCTCATCCTTCCTCTCTCACTCTCGCTTTATTTCTTTTCCTCTCACTCAACCTTACTCGCTCATATTTCCTCTTGCTCATCATCGATGACACCCCCTCTCAATCATTTCCTCTCTTTCACTATTCTTCTTCCTTCTCATTCTCTTGCACACCTGAACCTCTTATTGCATCCTCCTTTGAAATGTTGCACTTTCCTCCTTGCACTATGGTGCCAATAAGGGCAAAATGCAAAGAACAGCAGTAAACTCCAAAACTATTGGCTTTGCCAATGCTTGTTTTTGACTTGCTGTCACTGATCATCTCTTCGTTCCTTGTCCCTAGATTCCACTTGAACTGGACACCAGAGGCATCATAAAATCCATGAAGCCGATAATGTTAAAGCTTGTGCCGAGGACGGCGGCTGAAGAAAAATGATCAGGGTGATCGACAGCAGTTTAGCGATCTGAGGTCATCCAAACAAGAGTTCTCCTGGAAAACCTACCTGCTCTCGTCGACAGCGAACCGCCACTCTACTTTCAAAATAGATGAACAAATATGGGCCAGTAGCTCATGCATCTGACCAACTCAGACACAATATTCTTCTGCAAAAGCCTTAAGGTTTTAGAAGACCTTTGACTTTCTGATGCTCTTTCTTTAATTGGATTATACGTTCAGTGTCAGAGCTTCAAGTGACCTGTTCATTCCGATCATATGAGGCCTCATTTCTAGCATGATCAATCCATTGACCTATTCATTCCGCTGATATGAGTTCTACTTTACAGCATGATCAATCCATTAGTCTATTCATTACGCTGATATGAGGTCTCATTTCTAGCATGATCAATCCATTGACATATTCATTCTGCTGATATTAGGTCCACTTTACAGCATGATCAATCCATTGGTCTATTCATTACGCTGATATGAGGTCTCATTTCTAGCATGATAAATCCATTGACATATTCATTCCACTGATGTGAGGCATAATGTCCAGCATGGCCCATCCATTGACCTATTCATTCCTCTGATATGAGGCCTCATTTCCGGCATGATCAATCCATTGAACTATTCATTCCTCTGATATGAGGCCTCATTTCCGGCATATCAGTGGCATGAATACGTCAATGGATTGATCATGAGGCCTCATTATCAGCATGATCAATCATTGACACATTGTTTTTATGTACGCATTTTAAATAGCGTGATTGCGAGATCAATTCTAGATATGTGGCTTACATGGCCTGAAAGAATTTTTTATTGAAAATATTGACTCATTTCAATGCATTTTTTTGTGGGAAGGGCTACAAAAGAACTGTAATTTGACAATACACATCTCCAGGTGATTTTCTTGAAGAATTATGGAAATAAATGGTAAGGAATGTTTTAAGAAGCAACATTGCAGGAATAAAGAAAGAAAATGTTTACCACTTGGAAAAACGTGAATGTAAATTACATTAACTTTTAAAAGTAGGACCGAAAATATTTCTCACATTAAAGTAAAGTCTGAGGAGAATAAATGTTCATGGCTCAGGTTATAGGCTGCATGCAGCTACATGAACGTATTACCGTTTCTGCTGCACCTGGGACTGTCAGTCCTGTAGAACCTGTTCAAACCACTGATGTCACTGGAGTCCTTTTTTGATTTTGCCAGCAACAATCCCAAGAACGTTCAAAATAGCAATGATGAATTCGGACGAGCAGCCCACTTTCTGCCTCTGGATAATGCTGTGGTTGGGTCCTGTTGGGAGCTGGTGGCAAATATTGCTGGCTGCCCCATTGCATTTCAACTCAACTCAAATGTCAAAGGCATGTAACAGACCTTCAGTGGTGAGGTGACTTCTTAGACAAGAAGTTGAGAAACAATTAATGGGAACGTCATTTAATTTCAGTGAAGGAAAAATTGTTTCCTGTTTTTTTGCTTTTATCATAAACTATGGGATATGGTATCCGCTCTGTAAAGTTGCATGCTTATTGCACTCTGTGGGCCCCACATAGTTTAAGGCTTTTCCCTCACTTGCTGCGATCCAGTAAGAATCACCTCTAGTCACTATTTGCCCTCTACTGAGTACCAGTTGCTAATTTCACACTGCTCAAGTCTCTCCGCCTTGTTCATTGTGCCTTCCAGTATCAAGAGCTAATTTTCATTGCCTACAAATACCAACGCTACCTTCCTACCGGGGACCTTTGTTTTTCCGTTGACATTCTCTTCTTCATCATCACTATTTACTACACATCTCACTCCAGTGGGCGAGACTGTGTTGCTCTTACCTCCAAAAGCTATAAGTGCCTTCCACCACTGATTGTGACAAGTCCTCAACCTCGTTTTCTTTCACAGAGGCTTAGAAACATTTCTCTTCCAACAACACTAACCCGACTCATGCGGACACAGCCCATGCACCCTGGGCAGATTGCAGCCACCTAAGTGGCAACCATTAGTCTAATAATAATGATGATTCCTCCACCATCCCATTCCTATGTTATTCTGTCCTGTCCTCGTCCCTGGTTTATGTTTCCACCTCCCCCTGCAACATTTTTAATTTATTTTTATTTATTTGTTTGTACCACGCCAATAGCCTGCGGGCATCGGGCGCAACAACTACACACAAAAGACAACCATCAAAAACGGGACAATCGAAAGTAACCATTCAGAGAATCAATCATGTTGCAAACTAGTTGAACAGAAACGCTTTCAACGATTTCCTAAACATTCCAATGTTTACTTCCTGCCGAAGAACAGAGGGCAGAGTGTTTCAAGATTTAACTGCTCTAACTGGGAAGGATCTTCCCATGCCACTCAAAAGATTTGTAGCTGGGACTCAATTTGGTCAGAGCCTGCTGAGATCCCACCATAAGAAGCTCTGTCTGGTTTCCATTCCAACAGAGCCAATTTGCAGACATCCAAGATTCTATTTGATTATACACCCTGGTCAGGGCAGCCAGATCTTGAACATAGTCCCCTGTTCGCTTAATGACCACCTGGGTGTTGCCCCCATAATTTGTAAACACCAAACCCAAGTGTTCCAGGAGCAAACAAAGAGATCTAATGTACAAGTTAAACAAGAGGGGTGAAAGGCAGGCCCCCTGTGGTACTTCACATAAAGTGGGATCAGAGAGGGAGCAGACCTGGTCCCATTGGCTTCTTGACTCCCTGGTGGTAAGAACGGAGCGAAACCATACAATGGCTTCCTTTGAGCATTGCCTCAAGTTACCAAGAGTACCGAGAAGGAGATCGAGGTGCACTAGGTCGAACACTGACGACAAGTCAAGCAGCATCAGAAGACCCGTTTTGCCCTCATCCATCATTCCCAACAAATGGGTCTGCAAGTCAACTAGAGCAGTCTTGTTACTGAAGGATGGTTGAAAGCTAGATTGTCTATCATGCAGGATAGAATTTGTTTCAACAAAATTTTGCAGTTGCCATGTGGCGAACCTATCAAGAATTCTCAGGAGGAAATTACAATTAGTGATTGGCCTAAGATTACTGGGTTCCTTAGGCTCAAGATTAGATTTTTTCAAAAGAGAAGTAACAATAACTGTTAAGATGGAGGCTGGTACCTGACTGTCTCTAAAAGATGAATTTATAAACCTATTAAAAAAAGGAGCAAAAAGATCTTTGTGCTATAAAATAATCTTGGGTGGAAAGAGATTTCCAGCGCAAGAAGTAGGGCACATAGATGAGAGCATTTTTACCATCTCGG
Organism: Ambystoma mexicanum; assembly: GCF_040938575.1. NCBI lineage: Eukaryota > Metazoa > Chordata > Amphibia > Caudata > Ambystomatidae > Ambystoma > Ambystoma mexicanum. The sequence goes on along the minus strand of NC_090924.1, from coordinate 464,826,467 downwards.
TAGTGGAAATAGGAGATAGGCGGAACTTTGCCTGTGCAGAGGTCCATTGAAGAGCTTCTTGCTCCAGATTGCATTTGATGTTCTGATTTAGCAGGTTTTTTATTTTTTTTCTGGCATTATTGACTTTAACTTCAAAAGCCCCCTGAACTCTCTCGTAGTCCTGGTTAGTTGGTTGAAACAGAACCTGCAAAGCCTTGGGTTTTTCCAATGATTTAAGAATTTCAAAGAGTTTACCTGTATGTTTAGTTGATAAGTCTATGTGGGAGTTAAAGAAATATTTTTCAGTTTTCTCTATTTGAAGCCTATAGGTTATATCTGCCACTTTCGAAGCAGTTTTGTTTTCCTCAGTAGGATGCTCCAGCTAGAGAGACCATAGATTGTGTTTTAGCTTTTTCAATGTCGTGAGTGGTGTGGTAAACCATTTCTGGTGCCCTAGGTTCTCTCTCAACAACTTTGATTTGATGGGGGCAGATTTGTCTAACATTGTTAGAAAGTTCCTAGTAAAAACATCCACCGGGTCACTACCCGAGGTGCTACTAGAGGTATTGGTCATGATGCAATCGAGACACGTTTGATAGTCCTGCAATAACACCTTTTTAAAATGATGGCTACAGACAATCTTTGTGAGGTTTTTAGGTTTCATTGTGAGATTAGGTGGACAGATGTCGAAGTCTATTATAAAATAAATGGTCCGCCCACACACTGTAAGATGTTATTCCATCACCAGGCTTTTTTTGCTATATTTTTGCCAAAGGTTTTCGGCCAAAAATGTCATTGAAAAATATAGGGGGTGGGTGGGAAAGAGCATATAAGGGGTAGGGGGGTTTGGGGTATAGGGACCACAAAAAAGGGAAGGGTGGTTTGGTGGGACCTCCCAAAAAAAAAAATCGATGAGTTTCTTTCGGCCAAAACTTTTCATCAAAAACTCAGTAGAAAAAAGCCTGGCGATCTAAGAGCATAGAACCCCACAAATATGGCCCAGGCTGTTCAATATTGCTGTTAAGGTTCTCGATCACAATCCAGTCCAAAATGTTGTTATACCCTATTGTTCGATTTTTATTTTGAACGTGATGGTTAATGTTATTCAGAGCGGCTCCTAAAGCAATAGCTTCCTTGTCAAAGTTGTTACCCCGCCAACATCTGGTCTTCAAATCACATTCTCTATCCCTTTGTCAAGGACCCATGTCCTCTCCTTTATCAATGTTACATTTTGTAAGTGTTTGTGCCAACAATGCATTGCTTCCTTGTGATTTCTATAAATAAATAAAAATATCGGTCCCTCAATCTCTTTCATCTGTGTTACTGTTTTAGGCCTCTGCCACCGGGGTACCATTTATTTTTTTTTTATTGTTTAAAGCTCAGACCTAGCTCAAGAGCAGCAGAGCACTGTACAGGACGTGGGTAGCCAGTGTTTGGGCTGGCATCTTTTAACAGTAGCGCCTTGAAACACTTGTATATAGGCACGGTATAAATGCCATATCATATCATATCATAGCAGTACTGTGAGTTGTGGACTGTGCATTCATTGAGATTAGTCCTTGGTCAGGTGTTGTTGGTAAAGCCACATTCTGAGTGATTTGTGAAATTGGATAATTGTGGGGGTATTCTGAGCCAATACCGGAATTGAGTTCAAGAAGGTGTGTGCATGTCGAGAGGAGGATTATTTGCGGCTCCTCTATTGGTGGTCTAGTTGGGATTCAATGGGGTTCATCAGTTTGCTAAAGGATAAACATGTGCCTCCAGATATGCGAAGCTCAGCCGCCAGTTATGCTGACGTGCTCCTCCTGACTCCTTTGTAGATGATGCATGCAGTCCTGAACAGTATCCTGGTGTGGAGAGGGAGCCAATGTAGTTCAAGTAGGACAGAGGTGATTCGGTCACATTGCTGCATACCTGTAATAAGACATGCTGCAGCACTGTTGACTTCTTTTAGGGAAGACAAGTGAGGGTATCCCTACATATTATCCCCACCAAAAATATCGCCATACAAATGGTTGTATATCTCGCCATAAGCGATATTTTTGGGGTGGATAATTTGTGGGTGCGCGGGTTGCAGGGGTTGAGGGGGTGTCCCCCACAGGGTTCATGGCTCAATATTGTCGCAAAGACATGGCGATATTTTTGTATTGCAATATTTTTGCGGGGATATTAACACATGGAACCCAAGTGAGCAGTTGGGAGCCCTGTCAGGAGGGATTTCCCCCATCGATGTCCAAGAACACAAGGGCCTCCACTGTGGTCTGTAATTCCTGTGGCAGGATGAAGGATTTGATTTTGCCAAGGCCGGAGATTTGGAGTCATGCCGTTTGGGCCTACTTGGCTATGTGTTTCTGGGAGGACAGTATACTGTCAATGCTGAAGCCTAAAGATTTTTCTGAATTTGCGAGTTGTGGATCAAATCCTTCTCGGCATATATCACTGAGCCATTGTTGGACAAGTTGTTGTTTAGCAGGGGGGACTGATGAGGACACATTTGGTCTTGGATGGGTTATGTTTGAGGTAGGCAGTCGACATCCAGGAATGGATGATGATAATGGCTAGGGAATCGCAGAGACAAATGATGGCCTGTGGGCTGATTTGATATGGTTGTTTGACCTAAAAACCTTGACCTACTGCCAATTTGACTCTTTTTGTCACATTTTGTTCAACCTACTGTGGAGGGAGACCCCCCGCATCCCCACCTGATGTGGGGGAGACCCCCGGCACCCCTCCCGACTTCACCCCACCTCAACCTATTAAATAACCCCACCGACCAACTATTTTTTAACTGAAATATACCATTTGACCTACCAATTTCGACCAAAAAGATGCAGTCAAATCGTAGTAGGTGAAGTTGGTATTAGGTCAACTATGCCAATACCGGCTTATTACCCTCATGTACAACTGAATATCATCCATGTAATGGTGCATGGGTATATCAGGATCTTTGAGGAGCGTGCCCAGAGGCTTGAAGTAAAGGTTAAATGTAATGGGTGACAGGATGGAGCTTTCAGGAACTCTGCAGGAGAGAACCCAACATGTAGCACCTTGGTGTCTGTCCAAAATGTCCAAGGTAAACTAAGATGTAGGAGGTAACCAATTCAGGACAGTACCAGGGAATGCCATCCTGTTCCTGAGGAGGAAGAGGAGAATGCAGTGGTCGACAGCATCAGAGGTTAAGGAGGACAGGAAGGCATCAGTCACCCTTATCCATGATTTGGAGGGAATAATCCAACTCGTGGTTGGTGGCTGTTTTGATTCTATACTTGGGACAAAAGCCTGACTCATTTACGAGATGTAGTTGTTGAGTCCTGGCGAGTAGCTGTGTAGCAACGTTTTCTTCCAAGATTTTGCCAATAAATGTAAGGTTCATAATGGGTCGCTAGTTGGCCAGGTTGTCAAAGTATGTAATTTGTTATTTTTTTAAAAGAGGTTGTATAAGACCAGATTTGAGGGTGTCCAGAATGACAATTCTGTGAGTTAGGCATTAATGATGCTGAGGAGCGTATTCAGTGTGGGTCCCATCATTTGTTTAACGATGGAGGCCGGGATGATGTCATCAGAGTATTATCTATAATTCTAAGTTGGTCTGCTCAGTCTACCTACTTTAGGCATAGGAGTACAGAGAGAAGGGAGATGAAATGTGAGGAGGGATACACAGCATGTTGGTGTTTGGCTCCATACTCGACCATTTACCGCCCATGGCCATATAATCCCTATGGCCATTCCACCCTGCAACTGTCCCTTTGCCACCCTGCGGGAATGTGTTTGAACTAGCATGTATCATCCAATAGCATCAAACAATGGCCTTTGATGCGGCTGCCATTGTAATGGCTTAGTTGCAGTTGTAAATCAGCTCTTCTTGTGATATAAATATTGTAACCAAATGTTCTTTTAGCTAATTGATTTTGAAGCAGTGTGTTTTCTTCCTTCGAATTTCTGTTATAAACAAACAAAGGCACCACCAATAGTTCTGCTTCATTAGAAGGCATTAGATAAACATTTGCCGGCACTGTCATCATATACCCAGATGCGCAAGCCATTTGCCAGCTGTCTCCATCTAATGGCCAGGTATCATTAAGGCAAAGCGTGGCACATACTTATCCCGAACCTACTTAAAAGTCAAAATTGTTGGCTTTGCCAATGATTGTCACATGTTCCAGGATACGGCTGGTACTCCATTCCTTAAAAAATACTTGAAATCCTAATCCCAGGTATGCTGATGGTGATGCTCACACCCTCCACCCACAAGCAAGTCTATGCTATTAGCACGCATTTATTAGGGCACTTATGATGTCCTTCAAACAACCTTTGCAAGAGCCCCCCGTATTGCAGCCACTCTCTCCTCTTGTTTTGAATGTAATCTTTTTATTCTACAGCGCTCTAATGCATGTTTGTGAAGTTTTTTGTTTTAGGGCCTCATTACGGTCCAGCGGTAACCGTGCGGGTACCGCCAGACCCGTAATGAATTACCAGCATCTGACTTCCCAGTAACACTGGAGGATTACAACCCCAGCGGCCGGGAAGTCAGGTGCCGATATGTTTGTAAATGCCCATTCCCATAGGGTATAGGGACCACGGAAGACCACCGGCACCATTGTTGCCGGTGCTTCCGTGAAAACTCTGCATGCGGGTGCTGTCCCGCCCGGCAGGTCTGACCTGGTGGGTGGGACGACACCCGCCCGCAGAGTTGTAGTGTGCCGGTCCGGAAACAACGGTGCCGGTAAGCTCGCCGGCCCCGTTTCCAGACTGGCACTGTTGTAATGAGGCCCTTAATCTTGTTATTTCTCAAACAAAAGGAGAGGCCGAAATGCTTGGATATAACTGAGCTATTGATTAGGCTTTTTGCAGGTAAAATATACTATAGGTTGGGACCGGGAACAGGCTAGGGAGCAATTCCAGCCGCCCACAGCCTTTATTTGACATGAGCCATGATGTCTCCTAAAAGGAACAAGTAGAGTTTAGGCAGCAGAATTTTGAATGATTTGTAGAAGCTATATGATGTCTTTAGGCATACTCGGGTGCAGGGCGTCAGCATGTTCTAATCTCAAGGACACCAAGGAATACATTGCCGGTACCTAGATTTTGGAACAAAAATGTCGTTCTTAGTTGAGATTGTTTACCTGAAAAAACAGCATTTTGCCTCGGTTCCCAGTCAGTTATTTATCCAGCATTACTGCCATGTTACGGACACGAGGGACACACACACAACTGAAACAACAATGAATGAAGAGGCAGACACCGATTCACACTAAGCAATCAATTGGGAATAGATTCTAAGGAAGACACTCTACAACATAGCGAACGACTAGCCGAGAGATAGCCATGATAGGAAACTAAAGACCGAATACATAGCAAAACTAAGACGGAAGCACTAGGGTGAATCAACAATAGCGCCCTCAAAGAATAGGGAACACCCATCACCTAGCTCAGAAACCAGAGGGCGAGGAATAGACATACCGAATCACATTATACAAAGCTCATTAGGATACAGCTGGGAATGCGCCGCACCATCACACACGCAACAACCAAATCATAGATTTTAAGGAAGATAGCCACGACACTCTGAACAACTAACTGAGAGATAGCCATGATAGGAGCACACTAAAGACTGAATCCATAGGCTCACCGAGACGGGAGTACTAGGACGACTCATCATTAGCACCCGGCCCTGAACCATACCCAGTGCCAACAGACCAGTGTCACAAAACATAACAAGGGAACCCACATCCTCAGCTCCCACAATAGAAGGATGGAAATGAGACATACCTAACTACACTATACAATGCTCATTGAATACAGCTGGGACCGCACTGCACCATCACACGCTACAGCCAGACAGCCAATAAGAAATCAGTAACAAACCCACCCACAGGAATACAACTCAAATTAGAATCAGTATACAGAACCCACCAACTCTACTTTCAACTCTCTGCATACCCAACCCACCCAAAACTCACACAACCATCTCTCACCGAGCAATAGGCACACACTTTAGAACACTGCATCAACAACATGCAAACAACACATAAACAGCACCAACAGCACACGAGGTTTCGCCCGGTCCGATACTTGCACCAAAGCTCAGCGCACAGTGTATAACGAACTGAAGCCGCCAACAGCACAACACTTATTCCACTCTCCTACTCCACCTCCACCCGATTAACCCTACCCACCCTCCTTCTTGGTTACAGATCCGCCAGAGCACCTCGGGACCAATTCCGGTGGTGACGGTGCGCTATATAAATACCTTTAACATAACATAACAACACAACATGATCTACTGGAGAAGAGCAAGCACACATACAGATAGGTCAACTGTGGAGGCTCCAGGGTGCAATCTCCCTGTCTTTAATAATGAGCTCTTTCTTGCATACATTCAACTTTAGGCAAATGGATCCTTTCAACCGCAGCTGGTAGAAAGGCACGCATGGATATCCTCTGCTCCGGCCTTAAGATGGCCACAGAGCCACCCAGGACTTGTGTTCACATGCATATGTGCGTGTGGAAGAGGACTCTCTGTGGCCAGGGCTCCGAGTAAGAGGTCAAATGAAATGGTGGGAGGAAGAGGAGACTCAGGGAGTCCTGAAGCCAGGGCCAACTGTTCATGAGGAAACAGGTGGAACAGAGGCATCCCCTGAGCTCTACTACCAGGAGCAAATGAATCCATGTAAGTGCCCAGCCAGGGAGATCAAAGGCTATTGGAGCTTCAGCACGGTTACCAAGCAGCGCCTCTTGACTGTGATCCAAGACTGCCACTAGCACAGATCCAGGCCCCATAGCGGGAAGCAAACCAGCCCGCTGACTCCAAAGCAGGTGCTTGCTCTCCATAAGATTGCTCCCGTGTTGCCACTATCCGCTCCACAAGATTTCCATTGCAGATTGGAAAACTGGTGGTTTGGGATCCAATGTGTTTTTTTTAAGAGGGACTGTAACTGGGTGCTTTGAGGCCTGTGCTGCTACACTCCAGCAGTATCACTGAGATGATTGGCTATGACCTATTTCAGGTAAAAAAAAAATATTTGGTGGCAGGGCCTAAGAAGTGTTTGGTGAGGCCCAAGAATCGCAAGAAGCTAAGGAACCTTTTAAAAGACGTGCGTCCTTTGTAACTTAAGGCGTGGCTTAGTAGACGGTTTCACTTTTTCAGACCTAGCTTGAAAGTGAGTGAAATCTATTTGGAAAGGTGCTTTAAAAATAATGTAATTAACCAGCAGTAAAAAAGGACTAATATAAAATATATACATATTAAAACGAAATGGACCAATGCAGATTCCAGTGCCTCAGTTCTTTGGATGGAAATCCATGATTTGTATTTGTTCACCAATGTTATTAAATCCTTCTAATGACAGCACATCAGTGTAATAACTGGTTGCAGAACACGAACAATGTATTTTCTGGATAGTACGACTATAAGACTGGCACTCGTTATGCTTTTGAATTTGTACGCTTCTTGCCTACGGGCCACAGACAACTCGTTTCCACAAGCGCCCGGATGCCTGAGTGTTTGTGTGCGCTATATACATGCAAAAATAAATGAATAGGATCTTCCATGCAATATGTTGCAAATCAAATAAGCAAAATACATGTCAGAAACTAATGATGTGGTTCTAAACATGAGCTATAGCGACATCTACTGAGAAGGACCAGTATTGTCACCCATCATTTCTTTGACGTTCAGTATAGCGACATCTACTGAGAAGGACCAGTATTGTCACCCATCATTTCTTTGACGTTCAGTATAGCGACATCTACTGAGAAGGACCAGTATTGTTACCCATCATTTCTTTGACGTTCAGTATAGCGACATCTACTGAGAAGGACCAGTATTGTCACCCATCATTTCTTTGACGTTCAGTATAGCGACATCTACTGAGAAGGACCAGTATTGTCACCCATCATTTCTTTGACGTTCAGTATGGGGAACTTCATCAGAGGAGCCTCCATTAGAGCTACGGCTCAAGTGCCCTTTTTGGACACTCAGATAGAGACTGATAGGGCAACCAGTGCAGTGACACAATCATGCATAGCTGATATATCTAAACGCGTGTTTGCCATTTGATTTCCAAAAATGGAGGAGGCTCCGCTTTTCCAGAGTGGGAGCTAGGAAAGGAACAGCAAGGAAGAGAGGTGCAGGATTGATGAGCTCTGGAATAAATAGCTTTTAAGAGCTGCTTGTGTGAATTTACTATAGTACCAAGTTTAATCCAATAGAAATATTGTTTTTTTTCAAGTATAGTGAAGTTGAAAAATATCAACCTCCACGAGCGGGCGCGGATAAAGCAGCAAACTGACCGCATTTTCAGATTTCGACCACTTGTGTCTTGTACACATGTTTTGTAATGGATAGCAAACCCACTTCTCATTTTTATACGAAACAGTGTTGGAAAAGCAAAATATTCAGGGGATCATCAGACGTTGAGCGGTATCCTGGTGGTAAATGCGCCAGAATACCGCCCAACGCTAATAGCGTTATCATAACTTGGTCTGGCGCAATTAGCGCCAGATCCCGAGTTGCAGGTGGGGGGAGTCCCCATTCCCATTGGGTCCATGGTCTCTGGCTCGTGATTAATCTGAGTGCAATCTGGCTCACCTGTATACTCTCAATTAACTGACCCAGAAGCCATCTTGGAGCCCTGCCTCTGATCTGTAGCTTCATGTCTGTCAGCAGGCACGTCGCTGCTGCTCCGCAGTGCTTCCTTGCTGATAGCCAATACCAAGATGATGTAGTTTCCAGCTGCATTGCTGCGTGTGAGGGGATGGTTGAGGTCAATTTACCACGGTTCATCCCATTTCTGCATTGCATATCCTTACAGCTCGGAGCCAGCCCCTCGCAAGCTTAGCTCCTTCCAATCCCGGCTACTCTGCCATCCTGCACTTTGCAAACCTGAAGATTTGATCTGAAGTAGGCCATATATGTTCTTTTAATTTTTTTGTATTGACAAAGTAGCAATTTGACTTTAACTGTTGGATTCCCAAAGATGCAGTGCTGAAAAACAAAACATCAGTAAGTCCACTAGTAAGAGGATCTGAATGGACTACTTGATCAAAGGGCACCTGGTATTCCACTGATCCTCTGTTATATTGATGACATGGACTAAAAAAAGCTCACTTCCCCACAAGTCGGTTTTAAAAATGTTTGGTTGGTTCTTTATCCTACATGGAGCTTTGAAAATGAATAAACAGCTAAACCTACAGCTGTCCCCACGCCCCTTCCTCTCGGTACAGCATGATTCATTTGCACTTTGAATAGTGCATGCCTTTGGGTTCCCTGCAAAATGAATTCAAACTCTTACCTTGCCCCATACCGGGCAATATGAGCCCATCAAGTCTTTGTTATTTGTACGTTTAGATTTCCTTTTCATTATAAACTCAGGACTAAAAGTCCAAGAATGCAAAAAGAGAACAGCGGTTGCGTCTGCATCATTTGTGATTCTGCATGTGCATTCTTTTTGCTTCAAAAGAATTATGCACAATTCAAATCCAGAAACTGGAGATTTTGCAGACATTGCAAATCAGGGTTTCTGACATATACCCCCTCCCAAATGTTGCTGGGGGGTCTAGGGAAGTAAGTAGAAGGGCTTTGCTGCCTGTGTTTTCTTGGGCAATGCTTCAACATGTAGTGAGTACATTCTGGACATACCCCCTGGCTGCACCCCATACAATACAGTTGAGTCCTATGGTAGATTAGGTCCTATTGTATACATAGCTCCTCCACCTTCACTTGCCTTTCTGAACATCTTATCTATCCTTAACCCTCATCCCAACTATCTACTCGACTTTGCCCCTCCCTATCACTACTGCATGTTCTATCACATTACTAAATTGCATCTCTGACAGGTAGAGCGTCTCCATAACCTATAGCAGGAGGTGCTATACAATGCCAAGATATCCTATTGTACATGCAATAATAAGATTTGTGTCTACACTTTCAAAAGTTGTCTGCAATTTATCAAGGGAAACATGGATAAAACCGTTTTTGAGAAATTTTGAAAATCAAGGAAAAACACCACAAGAACTGGAAAACCAACGATTGAAAACAGGAAATCTTAAATATTTATAAAAGGACCATGAGACCATGTCCCATTCTGTGACCTGTTCTGACATTCCCGGGCATTTAGGGGGTCCCCTCATAAATATGCCTGTCACTGTAGTCATGGGTGCCCCGTCTCTGCCTTATTTGAGCCTTGGCCAATTACACTGTGTTGTAATATTGTATGCTGGCCTTGAAACTGGTCAAGAATTAGGCAAATACGTTGGCTCTCAATTTGCAAACAAAATGCATTGGCTTTATCAAATTAATAAGTACAACACATTTTTAAGATCATTTGTGTGATATTGTTCTATTTCTAAGACAATAGCATAATATCCTTACAACAAAGGTAGAATGAGTAAGCCAATGTATGTTGGACAAAAGTTTGAAAGTGATACAAAAAAGCAGAGTGAGTTGCAGAGTGACTGCAGACCTTGGCAGACCACTACCTGAGTCTCACTACTGGTTCCATTGAAGAGGCGGAACAAACCTTGTCTATCCCTCAAGTACTGGGGCTGGCCACGGAGCGGCCACGGAGTGAGTTGCAGAGTGACTGGAGACGTTGGCAGACCACTACCTGAGTTTTCTACTGGTTTCATTGAAGAGGCGGAACAAACCTTATCTATCCCTCAAGTACTGGGGCTGGCCATGGAGCGGCCAGGGAGTGAGTTGCAGAGTGACTGCAGACGTTGGCAGATTGTGGCGGGCTGTAAGGGCGATAATTCCATGTGACCAGTGTAAAAACCAACAACCATCGAGGAACAACGAGTGCAGAAAAAGGTGAGAAAGGAGCCCTGAAGTAAAGTCCCCCTCCCTGCTATCTTCCCCTATTTTCATCTGCTACCAACAATGGATCAAACAGACGAACCAGCAGAGAAAACAGGCAAAGCTACCCCAGGTAAGGATGCTCCTCTTCCTCTACTTTTGCCACAACCTCTTGACCTACCTGTATGCAGTAGTTCAACAGAATCCAGCGAGCCGGAAATTAACAGGCGGGTGCTACGGCCCCCTAAAGAATCGACAATTTTCAAAGCAAACTTCAAGAAATGGTCCGAAAAACTGACCGCAACGAAATGACTCCTTGGAAAAAACACCCCAGAGAAAATAACGATCCCGCCGATCATGAAAGGCAGGTGGGGTGGGGTTGGGGAAGGGAGCGAGGAAAGAACCCTGCTGTTGCTATCGCCTAGCACTGCCTCGCCTACCATAGCAGACCAGTGCCTGCCCGACAGGCCCAAATTAACAACAGCGCTGTCGCCGCAACCCCCCCTGGAAAATGTGAGACTCCTACAGATTGGGGGCAAGATTACAATAGCAACGAGTGCGCCAATGCGAAAATCATGAGCCAGACATAATCACCCAGCTAGTCGAAAGGGAGATTACACCAGACCATTCTGACGGCGCAACAAGCTCAACTACGGCTGTCCGAGCAAGTGAACGCACATGGTCTCCAAAGCAGGCTGAATCCACTCAACTTGCGAAAGCCACTACATCGTGCAAAATAGACATCCAAGCGACAACGGTCTGTGAAGACCTGAAGAGTCCAGGGGATGGGTTAGCTCCTCTACAGAAAAAGACATCGTTAATATAGGGAAAGAACGGGCCGATCGAGTTAGAAGAGCTGAATGCAGAAACATCCCACAGCTTTAACCAAGAGAAAGCCACAACTTTCAACGCAAAAAATCCAGGGAATACGAAAAGAACTGGTAAAGCACAGGATACCTCAGAGAGCTTGCCGACGAAATCTGCTCTCTTGCATGAGGAGGCGAGTGTTAAAGGGTGCCAAAACATGGCTAAAACACCAAAAGAGATTAAAAGAATACCTGAAAACCACAGGACAAAAAATAACCCGCTGCACAAAGAGATCCGATAAAACATAAGCAAAATTGCAAGAAAATTCTCAACGAAAAGAAAAGCACCAAAGAAAGTAGGCCCGATGAAATTGACGAACAAATTCATCAACGTGGACTTGTTAAAAAATGTTTTAAAGAGGAGAATAGAGACAGTGGATTCCTCACCAGTGGAAATATCAGATGTGGAAATGCTAGAATGCATAAATCTACCGGTGGTTCGCAGCATAACTTCAGAAGATATCTCCAAACAGCTCATAAATGATGACACAACAACAAAAACAAAAGATATAACTCGGCCAGCCCTCAGATGGCACTGTGGGGAAAAACCGACTCCTCCTGATAGCGATCAAGGGAGAACCACATGGCTAACCTGCACGCCTACTGAAAATCACGAGGGAGACCTATTTTTCACGAATATGACAAAGAGGGCCCAACTACCAACACAAGGACCTCACCTGGAATTACCAGACAAAAGAAAGAACGTTAACGCCCAAGAGAGCGTTTTGCGAGAGGCACGAACTCATCCCCAGACTCTCGACCAGCAAACGATATCAGTGGGAACGCAAGTCAAGATCAAGATAAAGACAGTGCCCTGACTCAAAAAAAAACAGGTAGAAACAACTCAACGGCTTTTGATAAACTTCTAGATACACCACTTACCCCGATCCAGTCTAGAAGACTGAGCGAGCTCCAACAACCCCAGACTCGCCATCATGTCTACGGTCACGATTGCGCTTGCCCCCTTCAGCAAGCTGTACGAGGCGTTAAATTACACCTTGCGCAACCAAACTTCACTCATAGCCATGATGCACACGAAACTAAATTACCTGGAGGGTTTCATCATGGGTAAGGAGGGGAGTATGATGTACCAGATTGAGAAGTCGATACATCAGGACCAAACAAGAAACAGGAAACCGTCAAACTCCATAAACATCTCAATACCAAATTCAAGGAAAACAGGAAACGAAGACACGTACTGCGAGCTGAAAGAACATCACATCTTGAGGAACGACAAGACTCACACATATGATCCTTGAACAAGAGGGCACATCAGATCCAATGTCCGAAATCATCGCCTTAATTGACAAAGAGGAAGCAAATAAACAGGACTCTTTGAATCTCACCAAAAACCAAAAACGGCGGACTTGTTGCAAAGCAAGCAAATCCCTTCCCTGATAAAATATCATTGTGCAACAGGAGCGATAAACCAACTATTGGCGAACCTAAATCGAACTTTACCTATGGGATATTTAAACAACACAAACTCCACAAACCGGAAACCACTCAAATCAGGACCCGCAAAGTCCCTATAAAGGGGGACCTTAAAACCTTCAAAGAACACGCAGCCCTGCAATCAAAAGATCAATACAAACAGAACAAAAAAAAAACAACTAGAAATTCCATTGAATTAGCGAGTCAAAAACAAATGACTAATAGGTGGAAGGACACGACCACCAAAACACATTACACAATACAGAAAGACCAGTCGTGTTCGCCAGATGAGCAACATGAGTGGTGCACGTACACAATAGAAGAGTCAGAGTCCGAGATCAACGTGGCTGCAAGTTATAAGAGGAAAGCAGACACACTCGATGATAAGACTTCAAGCTGGGAACCATGAACCATCATCTCCAGAGACTATAACAGTACAAACAAATCCAGATAAAAGTAATCAGAGGTCCGAGAAAGTGGAAGTAACTCTAAAAAAAGAAAAAGAGGAAACAGAAACTAATGAAGTGGTTGATTGACGGACCAGACAAGTTGAAGTTGGAGATGATCCTAATAATAAATGCATACTGGAACCCAGAAACAATATCAAATGATGAATTTCTACATGAGATGGGAAAGACCATGGACGAAGCACTCACCAAACATCTGGGGAGCTACACCTTAATAAATGGCGACTTTAACGCCTCTTGTGTAGGCGTGGGGGCCCAGGGTAGCCATCCAGAAAGTAATACCCCGGCACGGATCCGAGGCAAACTATTGGAACATTTTATGGCAGCTTGCGACATGCACAAGCTTCACTGGTTGAGATCTAAAACCAAATTAAAAATACCATCATGGCAGAGAGGAACTCCGCAAGGAACGATCGACCATGTGTATGTATCAAAGGAACTCTTACCTCAGATCAACGACTTTAAGATCGATCGAACGAACGCAAAACAGCAATCATAACATACTCATCACATCGTGTTCCGCGCCTCTAGACCAATGTTTTTCTACAATTCCCGAAATAGCACTGGGGACTGGAGGCACGTGTCTGAAGATCATGGAAAGAGAACTACAACAAATAGCAAACCAGTACAGTGCCTCAAATGATATAGAGGATGACTTGGACTACACCCCGCTCCTAACGAGATAGACTGAGAGCATTAACAAAATTATAAAATCAACGACAAAACATCCACAGAGCCTGGAGTTAGTTAAAAAAAGACACATGAGTGTACATGACAACATGAGTGGAGCACATGCACAATAGAAGCGTCAGAGTCCGAGAGATCAACGTGGCTGCAAGTTATAAGAGGAAAGCAGACACACTCGATGATAGGACTTCAAGCTGGGAACCAGTGAACAAGGTTCAAATATATGAAACATCTCCAGAGAGTATAACACTACAAACAAATCCAGATAAAAGTTATCGGAGGTCCGAGAGCAGAAGCCAAAAATGACCGACATGAAGACGAACATGTATCAGAAAAGAGACGAAGGGCATCGTCACCCCAGACCAAAAGGCGACACGAACGGAGTGTATCACGAATTCACACCGAAGATAAGCAACAAGAAACTTTCTTGAGGAAAATCAAGAGTTCATGAATTTTCAAATTGAAACGTATACGCCACCAAGGTTATGGCCTACCCTTGAACAGAACTACTATACTTGAATTATTAAAACAAATACCAAAACTCAGACACATACAGAACGTGGACCTATGGATGGTACAACCGTGCAACTTAGGGCGAAAAGATTGCTCTTACCTGCACATATCCTCCAAAGTCATTGAACGTTTATTAAAAAAAGTGAGACAAGTTTATCAATGTTGGGCTACGATCTGTTAGAAGTCCCCGCCTCTCAGAGGAATACACAGAGGGTCCACAGACCTGATGCAATGAGGGACTCAGAGACCACAAAAAGTAAGTAACCAGAAACCGTGGAAGAAAAGCCCTTGAGATGACCAATTACAACAAGAAAAAACTACAACACAGCAACTAGAGCTAGTGAGACAGAAAGCACGTACACAAAATATACAAGTAGGACTGAACGATATCGGAACAACAACAAAGAAGACCAACGTGATGGGCGCAGAGAAGCAGAAAACAAACAGCAAGAAACAAGGAGAGATCCCAAGCGAAGACCGACGGGCCCAAGCGGTGACCTGCACACAGCATCGGTCGCGAGCTCCTCTGATTTCAATGCAAAAGATCCATCATCAAAGGGGGCCAAAAGAGACTTTGCCAAAGATCCTGAAAGCTGGACGTAGACATAGGCTCCTGCAATGGCCCAACGTAAAAATTAGCCATCATCTCTGAGGGTAACCAGATCGAAAGACAGTCTGGAGAGCGCACCTCGCCCTGCGAAAAAATCGTACATAGGAAAAGCATAACACTGGGATGCTGGAATACCCGGGGTTTCGAGCATCTGACAAGGAAAAACTACGTCAACTTGGGCATTTATGACATACTGTGTCTGCAAGAGACGTGGTTGACCAATAAGCCCCAATTGGACGGGTATGACCTAGTATTTACCTCTGCAAAAAAGGGGGCAACTGGTCACCCCTATACAGGACTTTTGGCTGCAATTCTATCGGGCTCTGGTTTGGACCTTCAGGAAGTGATACACTC